>NC_140579.1:1124650947-1125986857 GCF_964204655.1 Triturus cristatus
GTGCTGGTGTTTGGGCCTGGGGTGCGCTCCGTACTTAGAATGTTGGGTGGGGGTACGCTCCATACGTACGCGGGTGAGGGTACGGGCCGTACATACACGGTTGGGGTGGGGGTACGCTCCATATATACGCAGGTGAGGTTACGGGTCGTACATACAAGGTTGGGGTGGGGGTACGCTCCATACATACCGGGTGTGGGTACGGGCCATACATACACAGTTGGGGTGGGGGTACGGTCCGTACATACACTGTTGGGGTGGGGGTACGCTCCATACATACGCGGGTGTGGGTACGGGCCGTACATACACGGTTGGGGTGGGTGTACGGTCTGTACATACACTGTTGGGGTGGGGGTACGCTCCATACGTACGCGGGTGAGGGTACGGGTCGTACATACACTGTTGGGGTGGGGGTACGCTCCATATGTACGCGGGTGAGGGTACGGGTCCTACATACACTGTTGGGGTGGGGGTATGCTCCATACGTACGCGGGTGAGGGTACGGTCCTACATACACTGTTGGGGTGGGGGTACGCTCCATACATACGCGGGTGAGGGTACGGGCCGTACATACACGGTTGGGGTGGGGGTACGCTCCATACATACGCGGGTGTGGGTACGGGCCGTACATACACAGTTGGGGTGGGGGTACGGTCCGTACATACACTGTTGGGGTGGGGGTACGCTCCATACATACGCGGGTGAGGGTACGGGTCGTACATACACTGTTGGGGTGGGGGTACGCTCCATACATACGCAGGTGAGGGTACGGGTCCTACATACACTGTTGGGGTGGGGGTATGCTCCATACGTACGCGGGTGAGGGTACGGGTGCTACATACACTGTTGGGGTGGGGGTACGCTCCATACATACGCGGGTGAGGGTACAGGCCGTACATACACGGTAGGGGTGGGGGTACGCTCCATACATACGCGGGTGTGGGTACGGGCCGTGCATACACGGTTGGGGTGGGGGTACGGTCCGTACATACACTGTTGGGGTGGGGGTAGGCTCCATCCATACGCGGGTGAGGGTACGGGCCGTACATACACGGTTGGGGTGGGGGTACGCTCCATACATACGCGGGTGTGGGTATGGGCCGTACATACACGGTTGGGGTGGGGGTACGGTCCGTACATACACTGCTGGGGTGGGGGTACGCTCCATCCATACGCGGGTGAGGGTACGGGCCGTACATATACGGTTGGGGTGGGGGTACAGTCCCTACATACACTGTTGGGGTGGGGGTACGCTCCATACATACGCGGGTGTGGGTGCGGTCCGTACATACACGGTTGGGGTGGGGGTACGCTCCATACATACGCGGGTGTGGGTACTGGCCGTACATACACGGTTGGGGTGGGGGTACGGTCCGTACATACACTGTTGGGGTGGGGATACGCTCCATACATACGCGGGTGTGGGTACGGGCCGTACATACATGGTTGGGGTGGGGGTACAGTCCGTACATACACTGTTGGGGTGGGGGTACGCTCCATACGTACACGGGTGAGGGTACGGGTCGTACATACACTGTTGGGGTGGGGGTACGCTCCATACGTACGCGGGTGAGGGTACGGGTCGTACATACACGGTTGGGGTGGGGGTATGCTCCATACATACGCGGGTGGGGGGTACGGGCCGTACGTACAGGGGTGTACATACACGGGTGGGGGTACATCTCGTACATACACGGGTGTACATACACGGGTGTACATTCACGAGTGTACATTCACGGGTGGGGGTATGTCTCGTACATACACGGGTGTACATACACGGGTGTACATTCAGGGGTGGGGGTACGTCTCGTACATACATGGGTGTACATACACGGGTGGGGATTCGACTCGTACATAGGAGGGCTGGGGGGAGTGTTGGGTGCGTATGCGGGCACATGTCTACATGGTTGCTATGGGAGTTCGGTGCGGACTGTGTTTTTTCCATCCGGTTGTAACATCGGACGCACGGGATGGATCGTACTAGCGCGGTCGGACTTCACTTTTCACATTTGTACGGTAAATCGTCCGAGGATGTGTCGGACACATTTTCCGACCCGAGGACGTAATTCCCAATGCGATTTGTATGGACTTTTTCCCATGCGAATCGTACTTGGCAGTTTGTACGGCACTTGTACGATTCGTACGGTAAAAAGACCGGATACGAGTCGTACGGGGAATTTTTTTCCAGGATCGTAATCAGCACCTAAGTTTCCAGCACCTTCCCTGACTTTATGTTAAGTGGAGTGGGAATAGTAAATTATATAGGGTTAGTGTCCAGCACCTTCCCTGACTTTATGTTAAGTGGAGTGGGAATAGTAAATTATATAGGGTTAGTGTCCAGCACCTTCCCTGACTTTATGTTAAGTGGAGTGGGAATAGTAAATTATATAGGGTTAGTGTCCAGCACCTTCCCTGACTTTATGTTAAGTGGAGTTGGAATAGTAAATTATATAGGGTTAGTGTCCAGCACCTTCCCTGACTTTATGTTAAGTGGAGTTGGAATAGTAAATTATATAGGGTTAGTGTCCAGCACCTTCTCTGACTTTATGTTAAGTGGAGTGGGAATAGTAAATTATATAGGGAGAGGTGCCGATTAGGATCCTGGAGAAACCGGGTACGAACCGTCGGACGGAGGCTTTTCTCCGTCCGACTCGTACCCGGTTGTAAAACTTTACAAACATGCAAGTACGAATCGCACGGAAACACCATTTCCGTACGAGTCGTACAAAACACCGACCGACGAAAATATACATACGAATGTGATCCGGGAATGCTCCGACGTGACGTCGGGACGCTTTCAGGCAGCGTTTCACGACCCAGGAAGTACGAATCGAACTGACAGCAGTCCGGACGGCAATATTTTTACGGCACCCAAAAAGTGCCGGAAAAGCGAAGTACGCTGCGAAACGACCAGATTAGGGGGCCGGGTACGCGCCGTACCCTCCCCTCCAGCCCCCGTGAGTACGCGCCGAACCCCCGTGTATGTACACCCGTGTACGTACGAGTCGAACCCCCCGTGTATGTACACCCATGTACGTACGAGTCGAACCCCCCGTGTATGTACACACGTGTACGTACGAGTCGAACCCCCGTGTATGTACACCCGTGTACATACGAGTCGAACCCCCACCCGTGTATGTACACCCGTGTACGTACGAGTCGTACCCCCACCCGTGTATGTACGGTGCATACCCCCAGCAAGTAGCGCTGGGGGTACGCACCGTACATACACGGGTGGGGGTACAACTCGTACGTACACGGGTGTACATACACGGGGGGTTCGACTCGTACGTTCACGGGTGTACATACACGGGTGGGGGTTCGACTCGTACGTACATGGGTGTACATACACGGGTGGGGGTTCGACTCGTACGTACACGGGTGTACATACACGGGGGGGTTCGACTCGTACATACACGGGTGTATATACACGGGTGGGGGTTCGACTCGTAAGTACACGGGTGTACATACACGGGTGGGGGTTCGACTCGTACGTACACGGGTGTACATACACGGGTGGGAGTTCGACTCGTACGTACACGGGTGGGGGTTCGGCGCGTACATACAGGGGCTGGGGGGGTGTTTGGCGCATATGTGGGCACATGTCTCCATGGTTACTATGGGAGTTCGGTGCGGACGGTGTTTTTTCCATACGGTTGTAACATCGGACGCACGGGATGGATCGTACTTGCGCGGTCAGACTTCACTTTTCACATTTGTACGGTAAATCGTCCGGGGACGTGTCGGACACATTTTCCAACCCGAGGACGTGTGGGGAATTATTCCCAATGCGATTCGTATGGAGTTTTTCCCATGCGAATCGTACTTGGCAGTTTGTACGGCACTTGTACGATTCGTACGGTAAAAAGACCGGATACGAGTCGTACGGGGAAATTTTTTCCGGGATCCTAAACGGCACCTTAGTGTCCAGCACCTTCCCTGACTTTATGTTAAGTGGAGTGGGAATAGTAAATTATACAGGGTTAGTGTTCAACACATTCCCTGACTTTAATGTAGCTGTATTGGGAATAGTAAATTATATAGGGTTAGTGTGTAGCACCTTCCATGACTTTAACCTAATTGGAGTGGGAATAGTAAATTATATAAGGGTTAGTGTGTAGCACCTTCCCTGACTTTAACCTAATTGGAGTGGGAATAGTAAATTATATAGGGTTAGGTGCCGATTACGATCCTGGAAAAAAATTCCCCGTACGACTCGTATCCGGTCTTTTTACCGTACGAATCGTACAAGTGCCGTACAAACTGCCAAGTACGATTCGCATGGGAAAAAGTCCATACGAATCGCATTGGGAATTATTCCCCACACGTCCTCGGCTCGGAAAATGTGTCCGACACATCCTCGGACGATTTACCGTACAAATGTGAAAAGTGAAGTCCAACCGCGCTAGTACGATCCATCCCGTGCGTCCGATGTTACAACCGGATGGAAAAAACACCGTCCGCACCGAACTCCCATAGCAACCATGGAGACATGTGCCCGCATACGCGCCCAACACTCCCCCCAGCCCTCCTATGTACGAGTCGAATCCCCACCCGTGTATGTACACCCGTGTATGTACGAGACGTACCCCCACCCGTGAATGTACACCCGTGTATCTACACCCGTGTATGTACACCCGTGTATGTACGAGACGTACCCCCACCTGTGTATGTACACCCCCTGTACGTACGGCCCGTACCCACACCCGCATATGTATGGAGCGTACCCCCACCCCAACCGTGTATGTACGACCCGTACCCTCACCCGCGTACGTATGGAGCGTACCCCCACCCCAACAGTGTATGTATGACCCGTACCCTCACCCGCGTATGTATGGAGCGTACCCCCACCCCAACCGTGTATGTACGGACCATACACCAACCGTGTATGTACGGCCCGTACCCACACCCGCGTATGTATGGAGCGTACCCCCACCCCAACAGTGTATGTACGACCCGTACCCTCACCCGCGTACGTATGGAGCGTACCCCCACCCCAACAGTGTATGTACGGACCGTACCCCCACCCCAACCGTGTATGTACGGCCCGTACCCACACCCGCGTATGTATGGAGCGTACCCCCACCCCAACCGTGTATGTACGGCCCGTACCCTCACCCGCGTAAACATGAAGCGTTTCCCCACCCCAACCGTGTATGTACGACCCGTACCTTCACCCGCGTAGGTATGGAGCGTACCCCCACCCCAACCGTGTATGTACGACCCGTACCCTCACCCGCGTATGCATGGAGAGTACCCCCACCCTAACCGTGTATGTATGACCCGTACCCTCACCCGCGTATGTATGGAGCGTACCCCCACCCCAACCGTGTATGTACGGACCGCACCCACACCCGCGTATGTATGGAGCGTACCCCCACCCCAACAGTGTATGTACGGACTGTACCCCCACCCCAACCGTGTATGTACGGCCCGTACCCTCACCCGCGTATGTATGGAGCGTACCCCCACCCTAACAGTGTATGTACGACCCGTACCCTCACCCGCGTATGTATGGAGAGTACCCCGACCCCAACATTCTAAGTACGGGGCGCACCCCAGGCCCCAACACCAGCACCTTCACCCAACATCGCGCATGTACGAGTCGTACCAAGCCAGACACAAGGACAGCACTGTACAACAAAATTGCCGATGTACACACCGTACACACGCTAAAAACACACGTACACAACCAGGACAAAGCAAAACAACACAGGAATACACTATTCGAATAGCACAAAGCCACAAAACATGTCCGACAAGCACAAATACAACACATTCACTGACCTGCAACTGCCAAACTCCCAAACAGAGGCCCAAAACACAACCACTCCTTATAACACACCCACCCAAAGTTCAAACACAGCCACACCCACCAATGGACCAATAAAAAGGGCCCACAGACACAAACCATGAGCCTTTGCAACAGACTCACTGCTGCCAGACCCCACAGACAACCTACAGCACCATACTTGAACCTTTACTACACCTTACACTTGCACACCTTCACACACCCACCTACACAAACACCCCCTCATCACATTCACACACACACCTGCACAACCACACCCACACACCCACAACCATCCACACCCACACCCCCACAACCATCCACACCCACACCCCTCACCATGCCCACTAACAAGAATCCAAAGTTCACTAGCCAAGAGTTGGAGGTCCTTGTCGACGAAATCCTCAGCGTCGAGCCACACCTCTTTGGAACATTGGTCAGACAGACCAGCATTTCTGAAAAAACAGCCATGTGGCAGAGGATTGTCGATGCTGTGAATGCTGTTGCGTCCACCAGAAGGACCAGGCATGAATGCCAAGCCAGGTGGTACGATCTGCGGAGGAGGGTCCGAGCCAAAATGACCGACGACCACAACCAGGCCAACATCACTGGAGGAGGGCCGCCCTGCAGACGCGCACAATAACATCCCTGGGAGGAGAGGGTGATGGCCATACTGCCGGTGGTGTCAGTGGACGGAGCAGAAGGACTCCGAGAGCCGGGTGAGTACACAAACAACTCACCTCACATGGGGGGAACGTCATCCACAACCAAACACACAATCATGCACGCAACTACCCCAAGCTATTGCATGACTCAACCACACTCCATGAACACGCACATGCCACTAACGCCACCATGCCCCATGCACCCAGCTGGACAATGCCAAGTCACAGGCCACAGAAAACACCAACACAAGACACGGTAAGCCGGATGGCGGGAGTGTGGGCCCCAAAAATCACATATTGAAACTCAGAAGCAGACAACAATGCCCTCTGCCCATATGGCCTAGGTCACAGCCAGACAAACAGTGTGTCCCCACACAGGAAATACTTTCCAGCAAATGGCGGACGCCTTGCATTAAGACATGGGGGTGAAGGCACTTTTTGCACATGACAGCAGCTAATGAACAGCCAACACTGTGAAAGAGTGGCAGCACACACCACCACAGCAGCAGCGCAGACACAGACACTACACCCAATGGGTTCCTGGAGATCAGAAACAAACTCACATGAACAAGCCAAGGGCCATTGAAAGATCTGCAAAAAGTGTGTGCCTAGGAAGCTGGGCTGAGGTGACAGAGGGTGACACACAGAGGGAGGGAGAGGGGGAGAGAGAGGGAGGGAGACACAGGGAGACGAACAGAGGGAGGAGGCTGACACAGGGAGGGAGGGAGAGGGGGACAGAGAGGGAGTGAGAAAGAGAGACACAGGGAGACCAATTCAGCCTTGGGTGGTGTGGGAATGTCTGCTCTTCAGCAGGTGGACTGCATGCATATAGACAAGGGTGGCCAGTGCCTGAATCCCCCTCTCTTCTCCATGGCAAAACACTGGGCCATGTCTCAACCTGTGCACCAGCACAACGCCAGCTACCTGCATTATATAAGTGTGTGGAACAACTCCATGTGCCCACGTACAGTGCAACACGGAAGGCGCCAATGCATGGCTCGCTACACCTGCTCACTCCACTGCTGACTGCAGTCACAATTGACGCATCAAGTAAGACTGTGTCACACATAGTTAAAGTCTCAAAAGCTGTGGCCAAGGGACATACCCATGCACAAGTGCACTGTGAGTGGAATGCAAGACATATCCAAATACCCAGAGGAAATGTGCCAACTTTGAAACGAATGAAACATGGATGTTGCATGGAACATAAATAACATTGTCTCTCTCACACACAGGTCAACGTCGTGGATCACCCCCCAACACTGGGGGGGAAGACTCACAGGACCCGGCTCTGCGGGATGACGCTCCCACCGGCAGCGACGACACTCACCACTCTGTGGACTACCCCGACCAACCTGGCCCCTCTGGTGTCCAACCACCTGCAGCACCTGCGTCAGGTACAACTGGGCCAACCACCACCCCCACTCCTGCCACATCCAAGGAGACACCCAGGATCCCTGCCCCACCACCACAATGCAGCCAGGCTCACCAGGAGGGACACGGTGTACCGGGCACCCAGGAGGAGGCAGGGGACAACGCTAATGCAACCCCTCAGGGGTCCCGGAGACCCGATGTGCCCACAAGGGCGGGCCAGGTGCAAGTGGGCAGGGGTGGTGGGAGTGGAGGACGGCGGAGGCGCGAGCCTGACCAGTTGGCTGCGGAACCGGTATATTCCCATGTCAGAAACATCCTGGACACATACCGGCAGGATACCACGGGCATGGCCCAGGTTGTGTCCACCCTCGAGGAGATCAAGACCCAGCAGGCCCAACAACATGCGGAGCAACATGCCTGTCTACTGCGACACCAAGGGCGGATGGAGGACAGACAGGCTGAGCTCATGACGGTGTTGACGGGAATTCAACGTACACTCCGTCGGATAGCCGACAACATGGGCAACCCTCCCTGTGCCACCAGGCGTAGAACATTACCACCCACAGGGAGGGATCAGGAGGAGGAGGAGACATGCGATGGAGCATCCCAAACATCGTTAATGTTAATGTTGTTAATGTTATGGGGTGCTTATAAAGCGCAAACAATCATCCCAGATGGGATATCACGGCGCTATAGTTGCAGAATAAAGTGCGTAGGTAATGCGAGGAAAGTGCAAAATGATTACGTTTTTAGTCGGGTTTGGGAAAGAGAAACGTTTTTAGCTGTTTCCTGAAGGATAGGTAATCGGTTATTAGTCTGAGGTGCACTGGCAGATTGTTCCAGCTGTTAGCCGCCAGGTGGGAGAAGGCTCGCCCTCCCATCTTTGCGGTTTTAACGCGTGTGGTTCTGGCTCTAGCAGTGGATTGAGAACGTAGATTTCTGGATGGAAAATAGAGTGTGACTTTGTTTTTTAGGATGCACGGGCCTGTATTATGTAGTATTTTATATGTTATGCAAAGTAGCTTAAATATGGCTCTTTGTCTAATCGGCAGCCAATGCAAATCTCTCATGCAGCTCTTGGCTGAGTCATATTTTCTTTTGTTACATATTGCCTTAGCTGCGGCATTTTGTACAGTTTGTAATTTAGAGAAAAGATAGTCATTCATCCCTACAAACAGAGAGTTTCCGTAGTCCAACCTACTCATTAGTAGAGACTGGGCCAGAATCTTTCTGCAGTCCAATGGTATCCATGGAAAGACTCTCCTCAGCATTTTTAATAGTGCAAAGCCTTTACCACATATTGTGGATACGTGGGTTTTCATGCTTAAAGCGGTGTCCAATGACACCCCTAGATTCTTGGCAGTTGTAGTCGGGTCTGGGGGGGTGCCTAATGTTGTAGGCCACCAGCTGTTGTCCCATAGCTGGGGATGTCTGCCAAATAGCATTATTTCAGATTTGTCTGCGTTGAGCTTGAGACAGTGACTATGCATCCAGGTGGCTAAATCAGTAAGGCAGTTGAGTAATCTGTCTTTGGGGTCGTTCTCCTCGTCCAGTGAGATCATCAGTTGGGTGTCGTCTGCATAAGAGCAGATCCCGACACCCCATTTTCGCCCTATTTTGGCCAGTGAGGACACAAATCAAATACGTTGAACAGAGTCGGGCTCAATGAGGCCCCTTGTGGGACCCCATACTTGATGTTCCGGGGAGGGGATTGAAAATCACCCATCTGTACTGATTGTGTCCTATCTTGGATGAAGGACTGTAGCCATCCTAGGGCTTTTTCCCGGATTCCCTTTGCTGCTAGGATTTTTAGTAGATGATTGTGGGGTACAGTGTCGAAGGCCGCCGAGAGGTCCAAAAGTATCAGGGCCACTGTTTTCCCCTGATCTACCATGGTTCTGATGTTGTCTGTTACTGCTAGGAGGGTTGTCTCCGTACTGTTGTTTGTTCGGAACCCTGTTTGGGATATATCCAGTAAATCATTGGTTTCTAGGAAGTTGGACAGCTGTCTGTTAACTAATTTTTCAAGTACTTTAGATAGGTAGGGAAGTTGGGATATGGGCCGGTAGTTTGCAGGATTGTTTACATCAGTGCCCACTTTTTTTAGTAGAGGGGTCACTATGGCATTCTTCCAGATTTTGGGGAATTCGCCGAGATTTAGGGAGGAGTTCAAAGCTTTTGTAACTGCCGGACATATTATCGGGGTCAGTTGTGAAAAAATGAAATGAGGACATGGGTCTGAGGGGGAACCTGACTTTACCTCTAACATGACTTTGCTCACTTCTTCTTCAGAGAAGGGGCCGAAATTGAGACAGTTCGCCTGCAGAGAGGGTGGTCCCTGAGGTTCTATGTGTTTCAACTTGGTGCTGGAAAATGAGGTGTAGATTGTATCTATTTTATCGCAAAAAAAATCGTTGATTTTATTGCAATTTTCTTGCGAAGGAGGGAGGTTAGTTGAGAGACCCATGGGACTGCAGAGTTCTTTGACAATTTTAAAAAGTTCTTTCGAGGAGTTTTTGTTTTCTGTTATTCTGTGCGAGAAGTATTCCTTCTTAGCCTTCCTAATAGCTTTATTATAGAGTTTATGTTCTTTTTTATAAATGGCTCTAGCATCATCCGTTTTATTAAGTCTCCATCTATGTTCGTATAGTGTGCATTTTCTTTTCATTATTTTTAGTTCTTGTCCGTACCATTTCTCAGATCTAGTGGATCTGTTTTTGTGTTGGGATTGTGTGACAGAGCAGTGATCAAGAGCCTTGTCGATGTTGGTCTGGAGTAACTCTATTTCGTCATTCGGGTCTATGATAGCTGTATTTGTGTGTGAAAAATCTTGCTGAAATTTTTCGATCGAGAATCTTTTCCAGGGCGGGTCGTCCACGGAAAAGACCGTGAGGGTCGGCGCAACAGCACCATCTCCCAAGACACCTGGCCTGGCACCTGGCCCACTGGACCAACAGCAGCACATCAGCAAAAGACATTCCCTGCCACATGGACTTGCTGGTCACTGTCTGACCAATGTTGACAAAGACTGTGGCATGGACTCTGAGGATTTCCAATGGCAAGGACACCAACTCCCCTAGTGAACTTTGGATTCCACACACCCGGAAAGCCCCTCATGTCATACCCCCCCCCACGTACCCCAACAAAAATAAAAAGTTACACGATAAAGACATGATGCCTACATTTTGCATTATTACCTTACATGTGTCTTGTAAAGTCTAACCATGCCTGAGTTCTCATATGACTTCAACCATCCACACCGTGGGGCCTGAGTCTGGCACAGGACACACATGGGTCACAATGTATTAGGCAACACAGACATGGAGCACAATACACACCCGTGATGGGCCCAACCAGCTGAGGGGGTGGCCGCACAACCGTGCCGACAGACTTATTGAGTACAGCGACAGCCATGCGCAGGGGTCAGGGATCATGTGGAGTGTCCTGGGGGGCACCCAGGTATGTGTGGACAGGTGGCAGAACCATGTCCTGCAAGCTTGAGTCAGGGGGATGCAGAGAATGGTGGCCTGGCCAACGTTGGATGCATGGGGATGGCACATGTCACAATACCCACACAGTCATGGACATCATGCACAATACACAGTCTAATCCCACACAAACAGCTTGCATCTTGCTACTCGAAACATAGACACATAGCCACTATCACGGAAAACCATGCCAGACATGCCGTATGCACCGTGGCAACGCACCAGCATTGACTGAGAATAGGCACCTTGGAGGCATAGGGACACCTTTATTATTCATGTATTCGGGAATTCAGAGGCAACTCGGAGTACACATACACAGGTCATGTGGAGTAACATGTGGGTCCAACACTGGAACCCCCCTTCTGCAGCACAAATGCGTGATAGCCATGGAACTGGCACACAAGTGTCGGCTAACAGCTAAACACCCCCTGCTGCTCACGGAGAGGCTGCCATACACCATTGATCCTCTGATGTGGAAGTCCCACACCATGTCAAGCCAATGCAAACTGGATGTGTCCGAGGGCAGCGTTACACACATTGATGCCATCATCACAATCCACTATCCCATCACAGATGACTGTCAACAAGTCTGACCATCTATTCAGGTGTACCCAGCTACATGTCATGTGTCCCATGGTGATGCAACATGTCTGCAGAGGAACCAAACATCGACAGGGGCAGTGTGCACACATCGTAAACAACTGCCACACCCAATACACCCCTGATGCATCCCTTACCCTAAGGAGACTTCCAAACTTGTCCGTGCGTGTAACGCTGAGTCAGCACACGATGACGTGTCCATGAGGAATAGCAGTGCCACAACAATGCAACCAGCAGACGGCATGCGCAAGTACCTGGGGATGAGAGACACACAAGAAGTCAGCCACAAAAAGCACAGCCACTTGCATGTGCATGTACTCGACACATGTAAGGATGACAACATGCTAGGTCACAATTATGACTGGGGAAATACACTCATCACTGGCACCATCACTCCAGTGACACATCCACACACACCTCTGACTCACGTGGCATACATGCAGATGGACACACACATCGCAACACATGCCACACGGGGACCAATGCGTGCACACTCAGACACTGGTACTCACCACTAAGCAAAGAAGTCGCGTATGAGCCGACTCCGAATTTCCTCTTGTGGAACCACATCCTCCACATCACTAGCCCCATTGCCAAGCCCTTCGTCCTCCACGGGTGGATGGTCCTGATCATCTTGATCCAGGATGAGTGGCACAGCTTTCTCAACTGCCATGTTGTGCAGCATGCAGCAGACCATGAAGATTTTGCAGACCTTCGCCGGGGCATATGGGAGGGCGCCGCCGGTCTTGTGGAGGCATCTGAATCGGCTCTTCAGGAGGCCAAAAGTCCTCTCTATCACCATGGGTGGTGTTGTAGCGGAGATGGGCCGGCGTGCTGGGGTTGCGGAGAGGTGTTATCAGCCATGGCATGTTGGGATAGCGAGTGTCCCCTACATGGAAACCACATGGACATAAGTAGACAGGAGAAGCGGTCGTGCTGGAAGTCTACGCAAAATACAGGACAGACAGAGTGTACCCACCAACAACACATGCCCGTTCGTTGCGCAGCTGCGTCATCATTTCAGGCACCCTGCTACGCCTCATGATGTAGGCATCGTGTGCTGATCCTGGAAAACGAGCGCAGACATGTGAAATCACCATGTTGGACAGACACACCACAAGGGCATTGATGGAGTGGTAGTGTTTGCGATTCTTGTACGCTACCTCCTGTGCCTGTGGTGGTACCAAAGCCACATGTGTCCCATCTATGGACCCAATGACATGGGGCATCCCTCCCAGGGCATAGAATCCACACTTGACCCCAGTCAACAGTTCAGGAATTGGGAAATGGATGAACTCATCCAGGTGAAGCAACATGGCCTCTAAGAAATCATGCAGCACACGGCTGAACATGCTCTGGGGCATGCCACCAACATGAGCTATGGTATATTGAAAGGTACCCGTAGCAAGAAAATGTAGGGCTGCCATTACCTTCAGCTTGGGTGTCAGTGCCGTAGGATACCTGTGCAGCGGTTGCAGGTGTGGTGCCAGCCTTGCCGTCAACTCCTCAATCAACGGTTGGGGGAAGCGGTAGCAGCGTATACAGTCATTCTCCCGCATGTCAGCCAAGTCCGGAATTGGTCGGGGAATAGGCGGCGCTCTGCAGTAATTTGGAAGTGACAAGGAAGAGTGAGTGCACTACAACAACAATTTATTTGTACTGAGCACATGTTAATCTGTCAATACACATATGCTACATACGGAGTCAGGTATGTGCCACATGCCCTGGACACGTATGTCTGCCAGGTGACACTCCTACCAAGACCCAGCTACACACGGAGATTGTGAACCTCCACATGCCATGGCATGGGATTAGCTGTGTCCCAGTGTAAGTGAACAGCCAGACGCAACACAGGAGTGACATACATCAACACATCAGCAGAAGTAGGATGTCGATTTCAGAGACAGGTAGCGGAACACTAGAGCCACAGGTCACATGACATTACACTAGGACAGCCCACACACCTTGCCAATAAGGTGTACATGTAATGACTCACCACACATACATTGAGAGGATGCAGACATGTCCTTGTTACGCTACTCCGTGTCCCATGCATACATACGCACCTCACATCCGATACCACATGTGGCCTGGTGTGCGTAACAGTGTGCCATGTCCATCTACACACAGACACATGTTGGTTGCTGCAACAGCTGATGCTTTTGAGGGAACACCAACATCAAGCTAATGTGAACACACCACACATACATGACATCGACACATCGACACATCGTGCACCGTGGGTAGTCACATGTCTGGTGTGGTAACCCCTGTAGCGGGCATCAGGGGACACTTGCGTGTGTTGTTGACTGTGCCATGCCAGTGACGCTCATCCCAAGTGTGCAGTACGACATGCACACATGTCAAAGGAGTTAAGGGCATGCCTGGCACATATTGCACCGTCACACATAACATCTGTACACATCTCATCATACATCTATTGCCTTCTCAACTCAGGAGTAATGTGCCACATCACAGCCTTTCACACCTGTGCCCCACACATGTTGTACTGCCCAGACAATGCCTTGATGTCCATCCATGGACAAGTATGTCAGCTCTATTCCTTCCTGTGTGCTGCCTGTCACCACTGTGATGTGTGAAAGGCACCGTACATTCGCTCAGAGGGCCTGTGTACATTCCCTATCACTATGGGAGTGCTGCCGTATGCGTACCCATAGTGATAGTGAGCGTACGCACGCATGTACGGTCCGTATCACTATGGGTACGCATACGCGAGCACACCCATAGTGATAGTGAGCGTACAGGCGTGTGTACGGTCGTATCACTATGGGTACGCATACGCGAGCACACCCATAGTGATAGTGAGCGTACAGGCGTGTGTACGGTCCGTATCACTATGGGTACGCATACGCGAGCACACTCATAGAGATAGTGAGCGTACAGGCGTGTGTACGGTCCGTATCACTATGGGTGTGCTCGCGTATGTGTACCCATAGTGATAGTGAGCGTACAGGCGTGTGTACGGTCCGTATCACTATGGGTACGCATACGCGAGCACACCCATAGTGATAGTGAGCGTACGGGCGTGTGTACGGTCCGTATCACCATGGGCACGCATACGCGAGCACACCCATAGTGATAGTGAGCATACAGGCATGTGTACGGTCCGTATCACTATGGGTGTGCTTGCGTATGGGTACCCATAGTAATACGGCCCGTACACACGCCTGTACGCTCACTATCACTATGGGTGTGCTCGCGTGTGCGTACCCATAGTGATACGGACCGTACACACGCCTGTACGGGCCGTTGCTATGCATTTGGGGTGCCCTAGGGCCCCGGAACCCACCGTACCTGTGTGTGAAACTCCAAATTACATAGGGGACACATGAGGGACAAGTATAAAGGCCTACATGCATGCTGGTTGTCATGGAGACCAAATTTAAAGTATGAATTTTTTTCTGCAGGTGCACAGCAGAAGTCAGTTTGAATGAATCTACTTTGTTGCAATGTGGTTCTGGAGTTGACATCATGCTCAAGAAAAAAAACAATAAAAACCCACTGACTGTGCTTGGTTTGAAGGGATTGGAGGAAACATAGGATGCAAATGTGAGTGACCAATCACTCTGTACTCCTGTGCATGAAACAGGCCAGCAAGGCAGATATAAGGCAGCCAGGTCCCATGAGGGAGCACTTGCCTGCACATCTTTGGATTCTACGACCCAGCTGCTGCTCCTGATTCCCTGGAACCATGTCAAGGTCTGTGGAGAGGGCACAGCCTTTCACCCTGGAGGAAAACCTGGCATTGCTGGATGTGATCCTCCCACAGTACCCCCTGCTGTATGGGCGACCAGGGTATCAGGTGAGTGCAGAGTCTACTAGCACAGACTGTGTCCCTTTTTTGTGACTGTGACTTCTGGCATTGTGTCCAGGTGTGACACACATGCGATGTACTGTAAGGTGCAATGCGTTGGATGCATACTATGCCTTATTGTAAACAGCAAATTTGTTCTAATATGTGTCTCTGTGACATGTGCCAGGTGTATTGATGTAGTGTCACTTGTTCATCCTCACAGGTAGGCGCCTCTGCCAAGAAGCAGATCTGGATGAACGCCGTCAGTGCCGTGAGGAGGACGGAGGGTCGCAAGCGGCGCCTGGCCCAGGTGAGAAAACGCTGGCAGGATATCCGGTGCTGGACGCGGAGGATCGCACGGGTCCTGCTGGGGGACTCACCTGAGACCCATAAGAACCGCGGGAGCCGCCGTCTGACCCACATCCACAAGCGTGTGCTGGCGGTGGTCTTTCCAGACTTGGACAGGCGCTTACAGGAGAAGCAGCAGCAGGAAGGGGGTAGGTACATGTGTGTTTGTTGTGTGTCACCAGCATTTGTAAGTGCACAGTTGCATGGATACACTGCCAGGGTTTAAAGGTGCTGTGCAGATCCGGTTACCCACAGTATAGCGGTGCTCTTTTGCCTCCCTTCCCCTCCTTGCAATGTGTTTCCTGGTCTGTGTGTAGTCACTCCTTCACAAGGTTATCTATGCTGGCACTTTATCCACGTGAACAATGCCTGTAGCATCATGTGTGGGGGTGGTGTGTTACAGGTTTTGGGACCTTGCCTGTGCCCTGTCCAGTTCAGTACTTGTGGGTTCCATGTCAGTTAGCACTGATGCTGAGTCCAGACATGGGAGTTAGTCTCTCAAGTGTCATGCCTTACAGCACGCATGTCCTATTTTGTGGCCTGTGACATGATGTGCATGGGTGTGCGATACGCATGGTGCAGGGATGGTGGCGTGTGTTGCAGTCATTCCCATTCAGGACCATGGAGTTGTGTGGCCACTACTGTCCCCTGGGCCACTACTGTCCCCTGGGGCATATTTTCCTAGGTGTCATGTGTGTCATCACAAAATGTGGACACTCTCAGTGTCTACAGCATAGGTTGTGCTCTGTGCCATTGTCCCCTGGCACCATGTATATTGACGTAAAATGTAGTACAAGTGTCCACTGTACAGCCTGACCTGATTTTCCTTGTTCATACTCACGGTGGCCAGTGCCTGTGTGTTTTGTTACAATCATCTGATGATGACCATTTGTACATGATTATTTGGACAGGCGCACCTTGGGTATTTTGTGTCCAATCTTGCATTTATCCAGCCCATGTGTATTTCACCCAGACTAAGAGATGTAAGTGCTTCCTGTGTTTCAACAAATTGTCTCATGTAGGGGGTGGTTGGTGCGGGCAAAGCCTACATGTCAAAACCTGATATCTCCTTGCTAGGTCTGGCCAGTGTGTGATGTTTGTCTGGACATACACTCAAGGTGCAGTGAGCCAGTCATTGTGGGCATGTTTTCAGTATTACCTATGCAGCATGTGCCTCAAGTTCATGGATATGGTCCCTGCTCATCCCTATTTTCGGCAACGCTGTGTGGTGCAGATGCAGTGCTGGATTGTCCCCAGAGCCTGGCTCCTCTGTCAAAATCCATTTCATGTAATTTGCTATTGTGTCATGCTCTCCATAGTTTTTCAGTGGCATGGTGGGTCAACCAACTGTGTGTTGCATGCCCTACATATGTACCTTGTTTTGTAGATGTTACTCATCTTTCATTTCAGGCTATGCACTGTAACCTATGTAGATTGGACTCATGTGACATATGTATACAGGTGTATGATTAATTGCTGTCTCTTCACCTTGCCCACAGCATCGTCGGGGGACACGGAGGGAGACATCAGCACAGACAGAGCGGAGGGACCGAGCACCAGTGCCAGCGGTGACATCTTGGCTGGCACATCGAGTGGAACTGAGGTGGAGGAGAGTGAGGCCGAGGACCTGTCCAGTGCCACCACAGAATATGAAGCTGACGGGTCCGAGGATGAGCTCTCCGAGTGGGCGGAGGCTGCACCAGCAGCTGACAGCGGCACAACATCTCTCCCCGCCCCCTCCATTGCCATCAGCCGCCTCCCACTTGCTCTTGTCCCTTCCCAGCGTGCCCGGTCACCACATGTCTCCTTCCTGCCAGGCACCGCACCCCCTGCCCCTGTCTCCACTGCTGCCGCCAATGCAGAGACTGTGGACATCCAGCGGCAGTTGCAGGTTGGTCAGGCTGCGATGCTTAATGTCCTCCATGGCCACAGCCAAGTGCTGAACAACATGGAGGCATACTTGGAGGGCATTTTCTCATCGCAGGCTGACCAACGCAACTTGCTGAGGTCCATTGACTCGACACTGACTGCAGCAGTGGGTCTCCTGCAGCGCTTCGTCCAACCCCCTACCTCTGACCCATCCACACTTCCCACTCCCATGCCTGTCCCACGTACACCCAGACGTCAGCATGCACCCACCACAACAGACACAGGCACCACACCAGCAGGGAAGGTCAAACGCACACCTCCTGGCACGCACACACAGGGTGAAGTAGGCACACCCACTGGGTCGGGGGGCAAACGTAAGACACGCAGCCAGAGTGGGAGTCCGCATTCCACCAAATCCACTCCCTCCAAATCCCCTCCCCTCAGCTCTCCTGGCCACATATCCAGCAAAGACTCCTTCATGGCCGCTCTGTCCCTGAGCCCCACAGTGACACCACCCCGCAAGCGGTCAAGGGAGTCCCCGGTCAGGGTGGTTGAGTCCCCCCCCTGTCCACACCCTCCCCCAGTGGCGCTGCGACCCATCCCTCTGACCCCCCCCTCCTTGGGGCCTGTGGTTCCTTCGGGTGCAGGGGAGTTGCTGGAGGACCTTGCTAAGGTGTGCAGCGACATCCTGGCCTCCGCCTTTGGCGCTGCCCCACCCCCTGTGGTGGAGTCCTCCATCCCTGCACCCACGACGCCCACCCTTCGCCCTCATGTCCCTGCGGTGCCTGGTCCTTCCCCCCCACATGATGCCCCCCCCCCCCTCTGGAAGACGAAGGAGTCTGACTGTGCAGGCAAGCTAGGGGACACGCGTCCCACTGTGTCACCCACCTGGATTTGAACTTTGGATTGCCCTATGGGCATTGTACATTTTGAACTTTCAAGGGACAAACAGATTTTTGGATGCTGAATTAAGCAATTTCATTTTCCTTAGTACACTACTGTCTGTCTGGTATTGCTGTGGGTGGACCTGCTCCATTATTTTGGGTGGTGATAATGTGTTGGGTGTGTGGGAATTGTAGTCTTGTGCTGGTCATAGGGTGGATCCTGGTATCTGTGTGGCATCACAAGCTGTTGGCTACATCGCTTTGTTCATGTAAGCAGTTACTGCATGGTGACATCGTCCCAAGGTGTGTTCCTTCCTCTGTGTAACCTGACATCTTCCCTGCAGGGTCATTCCAATATGTGGTGCTGAGCTGTGTCTACATTGGCTGGGTGTGTGACGGACTCGTTAGACTTGGGCCATGCATGCTGAGCGATGTCTCCACCTGCATCATTCGTGGCGTCCTTGGTGGTCACTGTACTTGTGTATGAAGACTGTTGTCATGAGTTCATGTGGACATGTTTTCTTTTCGGCGCTATGCATGTGTATACTCCCAGCCTCGCACACATGTGGTACATGTTCTGCAGGATCTTTGTGCACCTGACTGACATTTGTGGCCATTGGATCTGTGAGTACTCCACCCTTTTCTTTGCAGGGGCACTGCTGTGAGTGTTAGGCACCCACCCCTCCTGTGTCTGGCCACTGCTGGGAGGACTCTGCACACACCCCTCTTATGACTGGGCACTGCTGGGAGGACTCTGCACACACCCCTCCTGTGTCTGGGCACTGCTGGGAGGACTCTGCACACACCCCTCCTGTGTCTGGGCACTGCTGGGAGGACTCTGCACACACCCCTCCTGTGTCTGGGCACTGCTGGGAGTGTCCGGCACCCACCCCTCCTGTGTCTGGGCACTGCTGGGAGGACTCTGCACCCACCCCTCCTGTGTCTGGGCACTGCTGGGAGGACTCTGCACACACCCCTTCTGTGTCTGGGCACTGCTGGGAGTGTCAGGCACCCACCCCTCCTGTGTCTGGGCACTGCTGGGAGGACTCTGCACACACCCCTCCTGTGTCTGGGCACTGCTGGGAGTGTCAGGCACCCACCCCTCCTGTGTCTGGGCACTGCTGGGAGGACTCTGCACACACCCCTCCTGTGTCTGGGCACTGCTGGGAGGACTCTGCACACACCCCTCCTGTGTCTGGGCACTGCTGGGAGGACTCTGCACTCACCCCTCCTGTGTCTGGGCACTGCTGGGAGGACTCTGCACCCACCCCTCCTGTGTCTGGGCACTGCTGGGAGTGTCAGGTACCCACCCCTCCTGTGTCTGGGCACTGCTGGGAGGACTCTGCACACACCCCTCCTGTGTCTGGGCACTGCTGGGAGTGTCAGGCACCCACCCCTCCTGTGTCTGGGCACTGCTGGGAGGACTCTGCACACACCCCTCCTGTGTCTGGGCACTGCTGGGAGGACTCTGCACACACCCCTCCTGTGTCTGGGCACTGCTGGGAGGACTCTGCACACACCCCTCCTGTGTCTGGGCACTGCTGGGAGGCCTCTGCACACACCCCTCTTATGACTGGGCACTGCTGGGAGGCCTCTGCACACACCCCTCCTGTGTCTGGGCACTGCTGGGAGTGTTAGGCACCCACCCCTCCTGTGTCTGGGCACTGCTGGGAGGACTCTGCACCCAACCCTCCTATTTCAGGATCTGTACGCTTAGAACATACATGGGTGTGGGTTCGCTCCAAGCATACGTGGGTGGGGGTACGGTCCGTACATACACGGTTGGGGTGGGGGTACGCTCCATACATACGCGGGTGAGGGTACGGGTCGTACATACACGGTTGGGGTGGGGGTATGCTCCATGCATACGCGGGTGAGGGTACGGGTCGTACATACACTGTTGGGGTGGGGGTACGCTCCATGCATACGCGGGTGAGGGTACGGGTCGTACATACACGGTTGGGGTGGGGGTACGCTCCATGCATACGCGGGTGAGGGTATGGGTCATACATACACTGTTGGGGTGGGGGTACGCTCCATGCATACGCGGGTGAGGGTACGGGTCGTACATACATGTTTGGGGTGGGGTACGCTCCATGCATACGCGGGTGAGGGTACGGGTCGTACATACACTGTTGGGGTGCGGGTACGCTCCATGCATATGCGGGTGAGGGTACGGGTCGTACATACACTGTTGGGGTGGGGGTACGCTCCATGCATACGCGGGTGAGGGTACGGGTCGTACATACATGGTTGGGGTGGGGCTACGCTCCATGCATACGCGGGTGAGGGTACGGGTCGTACATACACGGTTGGGGTGGGGCTACGCTCCATGCATACGCGGGTGAGGGTACGGGTCGTACATACATGGTTGGGGTGGGGGTACGCTCCATGCATACGCGGGTGAGGGTACGGGTCGTACATACACTGTTGGGGTGGGGGTACGCTCCATGCATACGCGGGTGAGGGTACGGGTCGTACATACACTGTTGGGGTGGGGGTACGCTCCATGCATACGCGGCTGAGGGTACAGGTCGTACATACACAGTTGGGGTGGGGGTACGCTCCATGCATACGGGGTGGGGGTACGGTCCGTACGTACACTGTTGGCATGGGGGGTACGCTCCATGCATAGGGTGAGGGTACGGGTCGTACATACACTGTTGGGGTGGGGGTACGCTCCATGCATACGGGGTGGGGGTACGGTCCGTACGTACACTGTTGGCATGGGGGGTACGCTCCATGCATACGGGGGAGGGGGTACGGTCCGTACATATCCATACCCACGCTGTGGAATGCTTGTGCAGGCCGTACCCAGGCCTTTGCCATGTGGGTACAGCCGTCCCGCCATTGTTGGGATGACGTAGGTGTGGGCGTGGTACGACTCGTACCCACGCTCTTAAGGCGTGGGTACGGGACATACCTGTATTGTTGTGTTACCGGTTCGCGTCGTCAACCACTTCCGTTGTGGCGGACGCTGGCTTTGCTGGACACGCTCCCACCCCCTCGTAGTGACCAGGGCCTGGGGGTCAGGTATGTCCAGGGCATGTGTGCTGTGTGACTTTGGTGGGGGTTTTGTGGCCTGCCCCTGCTCCTGCCCCCCCCTTACCCCCCTCCCTTTGTTGTTCTGATCTTCTGCGGCATCTGCGTCGTAACCTGTAGAGGAGGTCGACTGCTATGAGGGCCGGGATGACACGTAGGTTCGGGTCCATGTCTGTCCGTCGCGTGCAGGTACTCCTTGTTCGCGTCGTCCTGATTTCCCGGTAGTTTTTGGCTGCCGGAAAATATTCTCCGTGCGGGATGACGTCGGTGCGAATCGTACTTCCTGGTTCGTGAATGGCAGGCTGCGTGCGTCCCGACGTCACGTCGGCGCTTTCCCGGATCACATTTGTATGTATATTTTCGTCGGTCGGTGTTTTGTACGATTCGTGCGGAAATAGTATTTCCGTGCGAATCGTACTTCCATGTTTGTATCTTGTTACGACCGGGTACGCGTCGGACGGGGAATATGCTCCGTCCGACGGTTCGTACCCGGTTTTTACAGGATCGTAATCGGCACCTTAGTGTCCAGCACATTCCCTGACTTTAATGTAGGTGAATTGGGAATAGTAAATTGTATAGGGTTAGTGTGCAGAATGTATATGTATTGTGTCAATGAAGTATGTTTTTTCATTTAATGTTGGTAAAAATGTGGTTATTAATATTTTTAAACAATTAAATTAGCAAAATTATACATTTGATAGTAATAAATTATGAAATTAAATGACACATTTAATATTTTTAAATAAGCTTTATTTTTGTTGAAGAAAGTTCACAGATTATTGTATTTTTTTATTTACAAAATGGAGAATACATTAGTAAAGATACAGCAAATATGCATATATTTATTTCTTTTTGCAATGTTTTAAGGAAAATAAAATGTGTTGATATCATCACATTTTATAACAGAAGTATTGATAATTGCAAAAAATCACACATAACATTTATAACTTTTTTACATTGTTTGCAAATAAACATATTCTCATTGTATTGATATAATAAGGTTTTTGGGTATATATAAATAAAATAAATCATTGCATTTTATTTTCAGCAGCAGTTTGAGATATTTTTATGTACATAATTACTGTATGACAAAAAGTATATTCTTATGGCATGTATTTTTAATGATGAATAATAATATTATTCTAGGAAATATTAATATTATTATTTTTTCCATTTTATAATATAAAAAAAAACTTTTTCAACATGTAAGTTTAGTAAAAAAAATGTTATATTATAAAATACAAATTTTTATAGTGTGTAGAGTTGTAAAAAAAGAATTACTGTATTATAATCATAAAAATAATGTATTTATAATTATTATGAATATAATTTTTAAAGGTATTGTTTATTAGAAATTCCTTTTTCTAAATTAATATAAATGAATGTTATATTTATAGATGATTATAATGTTGTTTTTTATTGTTTTAATGTATTTACACTGATTTAAGTAGGTATTTTACTTTTAATGGGATTATTTTGTAATCGCTTAATGTTATTTTGGGTCATTTTGGACTGAGGAAGCTCGCGGTTGGAAGCTGCGTCGCGTTGAGTAAGGTAAGGGGTGTTTTAAGTATTATGGTGCCGATTCGGATCCTGGAAAAATGTTCCCCGTCCGAATTGAATCTGGACTTTTTTCCGTCCGAATCGTACAAGTAGCGTACAAACTGCCAAGTATGATTCGCATGGGAAAAACTCCACACGAATCACATCGAGAAAATTTCCCCACACGTCCTCGGGTCGGAAATTGTGTCCGACACATCCCCGGACGATTTACCGTATGAATCGGAAAAATGAAGTCCGACCGCGCAAGTACGATCACTCCCGTCCTTTCGATTTCACAACTGTATGGAAAAAACACCGTAAGGACCGAACTCCCATAGCAACCATGGAGACACGTGCCCGCATACGCGCCGAACACCCCACCAGTGTATGCATGGAGCGTACCCCCACCCATGTATGCATGGAGCGTACCAACTCCCCACCCGTGTATGTACGGACCGTACCCCCACCCGTGTATGTACGGACCGTACCAACTCCCCACCCGTGTATGTACGGACCGTACCCCCACCCGTGTATGAATGGAGCGTACCAACACCCCACCAGTGTATGTACGGACCGTATCCCCACCCGTGTATGTACGGACTGTACCCCCACCCCACCAGTGTATGTACGGACCGTATCCCCACCCCACCAGTGTATGTACGGACCGTACCCCCACCCCACCAGTGTATGTACGGACTGTACCCCCACCCGTGTATGCATGGAGCGTACCAACTCCCCACCCGTGTATGTACGGACTGTACCCCCACCCCACCAGTGTATGTACGGACCGTACCCCCACCCGTGTATGCATGGAGCATACCAACTCCCCACCCGTGTATGTACGGTCCCTACACCCAGCCCCCCCTGTATGTACGGTGCGAAACACCACCACCGATGGACGGTGCGGACCAACACCCTGCCCGTGTTCGTACGCACCCTACCCCAGGCCCACACACCAGCACCCTCACCCAACATCGGGCATGTACGAGTCGTACTAAGCCATAGCAAAGGACAGCACTGTACAACAACATGGCCCATGTACGCACCGTACAGAAGCAAAAAACACTCCTACTGAACCAGAACAAACCAAAAAAACACAAGGAGAGTCAATTCGAGGCACACAAGACCACAAAACATATCCAACAAGGCCAAATACATCCTATACACTGACCTGCAACTGACAAACAGAGGAACAGAGGCCCAAACCACTACCACTCCTTATAACACACCCAGCCAAAGTTCAAACACAGCCACACCCACAAATGGACCAATAAAAAGGCCCAACACACACAAACCATGATCCTTTGCAACAGATCCACTGCTGCCAGACCCCAGAGACAACACACTGCACCATACTTCAACCATTAATACACCTTACACTTGCACTCCTTCACACAACCACCATCACAAACACACCCTCATCACATTCACACACACACACCCACACACCCACAACCATCCACACCCACACCCCCACAACCATCCCCACCCACACCCCACACCATGCCCACCAACAAGAATCCAAAGTTCACAAAGGACGAGCTGGAGGTCCTTGTCGACGAAATCATCAGAGTCGAGCCACAGCTCTTTGGAACATTGGTCAGACGGACCAGCATATCCGAAAAATCTGCCATGTGGGAGAGGATAGTCAATTCCGTGAATGCTGTTGGGCCACCAGAAGGACCAGGCATGAGTGCCAAGCCAGGTGGTACGATCTGTGGAGGACGGTCCGCCGCAAAATGACGGACGACCACAACCAGGCCAACATCACTGGAGGAGGTCCGTCCCGCAGACCGGTACACTACCATCCCTGGGAGGAGAAGGTGATGGCCACGCTGCCGCCGTTGGGAGTAGACGGACTAGAAGGAGTCCGAGAGCCTGGTGAGTACACAAACAACTCACCTCACATGGGGGGAACGCCATATACAACCCAAATACCAATCATGCACGCAACCCCCCCAAAGCCAGCACCGGACACAACCACACTCCAAAAACACACACATGCCACTAGCGCCTCCATGCCCCAAGCAAGGCCATGCCAAGTCACAGGCCACACAAAACACCAACACAAGACAGGATGTCCCCGATGCCGGGAGGGTGGGCCTCAAAACTAACATAGAGCAACTCTGAAGCACACAACAATGCCCTCAGCCCATATGGCTTAGGGCACAGCCATACAAACAGTATGTCCCCACACAGTACTGTTTTGCCTGCTAATGGTGGCCGCGTTGCAGGACGACATGGGTATGAAGGCACAATTTGCACATAACAGCAGCTAATGAAGACGTAGCACACTGAAAGAGTGTCAGCACACACCACCACAGCAGCAGCGCAGACTCAGACACTCCGCCCAATGGGTGCCGGCAGAGAAGAAACAAACCCACATGAACAAGCCAATGGCCTATGCAAGACCTGAAAACTGTGTGTGCCCAGGAAGCTGGGCTGAGGTGACAGAGGGTGACACACAGAGGGAGGCAGAGGGGCAGAGAGAGGGACAGAGACAGAGGTGGACACAGGGAGACAGACAGAGGGAGGGAGGAGGCTGACAGAGGGAGGGAGAAGGGGAGACGGACAGAGGGAGGAGGCTGATAGAGGGAGGGAGAAAGGGAGATAGAGGGAGACGGACAGAGGGAGGAGGCTGACAGAGGGAGGGAGAAAGGGAGATAGAGGGAGACGGACAGAGGGAGGAGGCTGACAGAGGGAGGGAGAAAGGGAGATAGAGGGAGACGGACAGAGGGAGGAGGCTGACAGATGGAGGGAGAAAGGGAGATAGAGGGAGACGGACAGAGGGAGGAGGCTGACAGAGGGAGGGAGAAAGGGAGACGGACAGAGGGAGGAGGTTGACAGAGGGAGGGAGAAAGGGAGACAGAGGGAGACACACAGAGGGAGGAGGCTGATAGAGGGAGGGAGAAAGGGAGATAGAGGGAGACGGACAGAGGGAGGAGGCTGACAGAGGGAGGGAGAGAGGGAAACGGACAGAGGGAGGAGGCTGACAGAGGGAGGGAGAAAGGGAGACGGACAGAGGGAGGAGGCTGACAGAGGGAGGGAGAAAGGGAGAGGGACAGAGGGAGGAGGCTGACAGTGGGAGGGAGAAAGGGAGACAGAGGGAGACCAAATCACCCTTGGGTGGTGTGGCCATGTCCGCTCGTCAGCAGGTGGACTGTGTGCATGTAGACAAGGTTTGGCACTGCGTGAACCCCCCTTCAACCTTTGATGAACACTAGGCCATGTGTCAATCTGTGCACGAGTACATCCGTGCTGCAGGCCCAAACAGAACCTTACACCCAGTATACCCACCCACTGTGTTTGTCAGAACCCTGTCACAAATTGTTAAGTTACCTACCTGCATTCTCAAATAGCATGGAAAAAACAACATTTGGCCACGTACAGTGCAACACGTAAGGCGGCTCTGCATGGCTTGCTACGCCCGCTCACTACACTGCTGACTGCGTTCCCAAAAGATGCATCAACTAAGATTGTGTCACACATAGGTAAAGTGTCGAAAGCTGTGGCCAAGGGACATACCCATGCACAAGTGCACTGTGAGAGGAATGCTAGCCAAATAAACCACCCAGAGGAACTGTGCCAAATCAAAAATGAATGAAACATGGATGTCGCATGTAACACAATTAACACTGTCTCTCTCACACACAGGTCAACGTCGTCGATCTCCCCCCAACACTGGGGGGGAAGACTCACAGGACCAGGCTCTGCGTGAAGAGGACCCCACCGGCAGCGACGACTCTCACCACTCCGTGGATGACCCAGACCAACCTGGCCCCTCTGGTGTCCATATTTGGAAAAAACACGGGGTCCCCTGCAAAAAGGATAAGCCTTAGCAGGGAAATACAATGAATAGAAAGATGGCAGTTGCACCATGCTAAGTGCAAAGGTAAAATGACACAAAACGTGGCAACTTCAGAGATACAACAAAAATCAACAAAATGATGTCACTTGAACCAATAAAGATTAGTGTTTTTATTTTAATATTCTTTTTTTGGTTTCATTACCAAATTGATGTTCATGATAGATACTAATTTATACAAAATATTGTGATTTGATTCAAAAGATACATTTAGTTACAAAAACCACATACATAAGACAATCTTTTTTGTTACAAAAGACAATTACATGAAACAAAAAAATCAACCATTAGATATGTCACAAAAATAAGTGAAAATGATTCAATTGATTAATAATTCATTCAATGACACTGGGACAATCAATGAATATACAAAATTTTGAAAAGATAAAAACACTGAACAAGTTCAAAGAAATATGAAATGACGCGTTTCGGCAAAGCCTTCTTCAGAATATTCTTGTCAGTGATTAATGTAAGAAACAAAAAATATTTTCTTATATATCTGTAATTTATCTAATGTAATACAGAAAAACACAATTTAACAGAAAAATATTGAACTATTGATATACATTGTTTCACTCTGAAGTTACTTAGTTTTGTTGACAAAGAATGAATGAGTCAAAAGACTCTATTGCGGCTTGCTCATAATTAATGTTAAAAACAATCTCCACCACTGCATCCGTCTGGGAACCCACACCCAAGTAGTGTTATAAAATTAGAGCATACCTGTAAGCAAGTGATAACTAATATATAACACAACCAACATCATCTATAGTGAAAGAGGAAAAGGTAAAGACAAAAGAAAAAAGAACTAAAGAATGGTCCTACAAAGGTGGGAACAAATATGATATGTCTCCTACCTATAAGATAATTAGTTGTTTATTCAAATCGCAGATCTATACTTGATCAAGAAGCCATCTGGCGGTCAGAAATGATCTTCAAAGAAAAAAAAAAAAGCAGGAATATATAATTCTGGTTCACTCCATTACATAAATAGGGATCATTTAGGGGGGGAGGGGGGAGAAGAGGGGAGGGAGAGGGGGGGGGAGGTTTGATACAAGCTCTTACCAAATAAAAGTAGATTGAAACAGGACTCGATGGCCGTTATAGGTGGAAATGGTATAACACCTGACTCTTATCCACTACATATGAAGCCTAGAAAAGATGAGGAGATGGAAATCCTCATTAACGTATACCCTAATATTTTCTAAATTCACCAATACAATATTTAAATTAGGATTCCTTTTGATAAGCATAACTTCACTAGTCCTACTTACCCCGTGTATCAGATAATGGATATTACGAGTTTGTCAGTTTTCAAATATCGTCAAAGAGATGCTCCAACTGTTCACCTCCCTAACATAATCGATGATTTTGGTATCCTCTCATGCATTGAAGATCAGTGATAATATAAGTAATACCAATGGTCGATATCTTGGGGTTCAAAGGGCAATCACAAATGTATCTGTGAACAAAGCAGATTCTAGTTTTAGGATAGAGTGAAATGTAATAAGGCCTCAATTATCCAAAATGAAGGGCAGAGTGTGTATTCGAGGATCTAAGCCCCTAGCCACTGAAACACATTGAACCGAAATTCTATTATATATTTACCCGCTAATACTTAAACTGTATCCCATGATGGCTATCTGGCATGAAATCTATCAGGTCCTCATCTGCTAACATGATAGCCTAGTCATGATAATACACAAGGGTGAAACTCCTACGAAGTCTAACTAATCTAATCCTCAAGAGTTAAACTATTGATACATACCGGGATAAGGCAAAGATGTAACGTAGCTGGTTCCGCTATATCGCCATACGGTAATGAGCGCACGCCTCGCGATATCTTATATATGCTGGAGCGAACTACTAAGCCTAATTTGATGACGTAGATAGAAAGCGTATGTGTGTGAAACTGAGATCTTAAGGTCCTAATTACGCGGCCATTTTTGAATGGTGAAACATGTTCAAGCTACACATGAAAGCTAATGAAAAACTGAACTAATGCTGCATAATAAGACGCGACTCTGCTTCAATACAACTTAACAACCCCAACTTCCTGATCAGGTTAGGGTGGACCAGTATTTGTACGGTCCATGCCAAAGTGACTAACGAGGCAAATATAAAAATATATTACATCTATGGTCAAAATTACGTAAGCGGTCCCAGAATGCGCGGCCATCTTGGAGTGGTGTACTGTGCGTATGAAAAGCGCATCAAGAAGACTACAACAATCCCTGAGCCTAAGCCTAATTTGTTGACATATATAGAAAGCGCATGTGTGTGTAACTGAGATCTTAAGGTCCTAATTACGCGGCCATTTTTGAATGGTGCAACGTGTTGAAGCTACACATGAGAGCTAATGAAAAACCGAACTAATGCTGCATAATAAGACGCGACTCTGCTTCAATACAACTTAACAACCCCACCTTCCTGATCATGTAAGGGTGGACCAGTATTTGTACGGTCCATACCAAAGTTACTAACGAGGCAAATATAAAAATATGTTACATCTATGGTCAAAATTACGTAAGCGGTCCCAGAATGCGCGGCCATCTTGCAGTGGAGTACTGTGCGTATGAAAAACGCATCAAGAAGACTACAACAATCCCTGACTGCAATATACCATGAACTGAAAAGATGAAATCCACAAAGAGGAAAAACTAAAGATCTATCGCAGTTAAATACACTAATGTTACATGAGGGACGAATATATACATAAGTATCTTGTCCATATACAGATATGTCCATCCCTGAAAAATCTTCAGCTAGAACTGACAAATAGCACAAGATTATAACACAACTGGCCCAGGACAGATGGTAAAGAATACATATATTGATCTCAACAAATCAGAAGATCAAAACCAATTGAACAGAAAAGTCCATGTGGATTGTCTATATGATAATGATTCTACTTTATGGCTTGATCCCATGGAATTGACAAATTCAAACCCTTAGTGGCCGTGCCCAAAGTAAAAATCCAGTACACTTCTCTGAACTTTCTAATGCTGTCCATATTGGTTCCTACTTTCTTTATGATTTTTTCGATGATATACCAATGCATATCATCCGGTTGGTGATTATGTTCCAAATAATGTGTCACCATTGGGGCTGCAGTTTTTTTTGTCCGTATGGCGGACCTGTGTTCTGTAAGTCTAACATTTATGGGTCTGCTAGTTTCACCAACATATCCAAGACTGCAAGGGCATACTATCAGATAAATTACATTAGATGTTTTGCAATTGCTCATGCTGGTCGTTGTAAGGGTCTGATTGTTGAATCGATATGTTGGGCCTTCTATTGCTGATAGACAAGATTTGCAACTAGTGCATTTATATGTACCAACAACTGGTTGGCTTCCTGTAAGACTGGTTTGGTACAATGGGACAATATTGTTATTCATGCGCGAGTTGACTATATGATCTTTTAGATTTTTGTTTTGCCTGAATGCAAACATAGGTTTGGATATAATATCTGTAGTCAATGTGTCCACATTAAGTATTTGCCAGCTAGAATAAACTGCGTGTCTAATCCTGTCATTGAGCATAGAGTGACAGGCAACGAACACTAAAGTAGGTTCATTTGTGTCTTGTTTAGGAGTAAGCAAATGCTGAGTGTCCAACCACCTGCAGCACCTGCGTCAGGTACAACTGTGCCAACCACCACCCCCATTCCTGCCACATCCCAGGAGACACCCAGGAGCCCTGCCCGCACACAACAACACAGCCAGTCTGTCCAGGAGGGACAAGGTTCTCCGGGCACCCAGGAGGAGGCAAGCGACACCGCAAATGCCATCCCTCAGGGGTCCCGGAGACCCGATGTGCCCACAACGGCAGGCCAGGCGCAAGTGGGCAGGGGTGGTGGGAGTGGAGGACGGCGGAGGCGCGAACCTGCCCAGTTGGCTCAGGACTCGGCTATGTCACACGTCAGAAACATCCTGGACGCATACCGGCGTGACTCCAGAGGCATCGACCAGGTGGTGGGGACCCTCAATGAGATGAAGACCCTGCAGGTCGAGCATCATGCCAGTCATCTACAACACCATGGACGGATGGAGGCAAGACTGGCAGAGCTCCTGGCGGTGCACAGGGACGTGAGCCAATCACTCCGTCAGATCGCCCAAAGCCTGGCAAACCCTCCCTGTGCCACCAGGCGTAGAGCAGCACCAGAAACAGGGAGGGAGGAGGAGGAGGATTCATCTGACGGAGCGTCCCTAGCATCGTCAAGGCCTGCTTCTGAGGGTCCCCGCAGGAAGGTGGGTCGTCCACGAAAAAGACCGTGAGAGTCAGCGGAACATCACCATCTCCCAGGTCACCTGGCCTGGCACCTGGCCCTCTGGCCCAACAGCAGCACAGCAGCAAAGGACATTCTCTGCCACATGGCCTTGCTGGTCACTGTCTGACCAATGTTGACAAAGACTGTGGCACAGACTCTGATGACTTTCAATGGCAAGGACACCAACTCCCCCTGTGAACTTTGGATTCTACACTCCCGCCAAGCACCTCTTGTCACCCCCCCAAACACGTACCCGAGCACTAATTAAATTCATCACAATCACAAGACGATGCCGTCATTTTGCATTATTCCACTACATGTGTGTGTTGTAAAGTCAAACCATGTCTGATTTCTGAAGTAACTCCAAACATCCATACCCTGGGGTCTGAGTCTGGCACAGGACACACATGGGTCACAATGTACCATCCAAGACAGACATGGAGCACCATACTCACCCGTGATGGGCCCAACCAGCTGAGGGGGTGCCCGCACAACTGTGCCTACAGACCTATTTAGAAGAGCAACAGTCATGCGCAGAGGTCAGGGATCATGTGGAGTGTCCTGGGGTTGGAGTCCCAGGTATGTGTAGACACGTGGCAGAACCATGTCCTGCATGCTTGAGTCAGGTGGATGTGGAGAATGGTGGGCCAGCCAAGGTTGGATGCATGGAGATGGCACAATTGGGTGTTGGATCACAGTGCCACAAGGTTGTGTTGTGGTTGTGGGCTGCATCCTGAGTGTGTGCGTGGATTGAGAAGGTCATCCTGCAGCTGGCAGTGATCCACTCCCCCATCTCTGTTGGACGTTGATGTGGCCTGGTCGCTGGATGTAGTAGCAGAGCTGTGCAGATGCACCCTGGATGTGGACAAGTATCATGGGATTTCTAACGCACATGTCCGTAGAGTGCAGGGTAGGATTAGACACGGATGTCGTAGTTGACCTGGGGGATGGTCTCCCTCTTGCCTTGAGGTGGATGGAACTGGGGATCTTGTGCATAATGCAGAGTGTGCTGCCGCATGAGGCACAGATGCTGCTGATCAACATAGCACATGTCAGCAAGCAATCCATGATGAACACCAGCTCGTTTGCGTGGACACTGGGTGCCCTTGCTGCAGGGCCTGCAGCAGCATGCGCCATGTCAAGGAAACAATGCCACAAGTAGCACACAAAGACAAGGATCTCAGGAAGGAACTATGCAAAAGGTGTATGTCAAGGAAGGAATGTCTGGTTCAGCATGGCACACACACACACACACAATGGATTCACATGCAGCACAGTGGCCGTCCTGGAGACTGACATGCCACAATACCTACACAGCCATGGACATCATGCACAATACAGAATCTAATCCCTGACAAACAGCTTGCATCTTGCTACTCTACACATAGACTCATATGCACCATCTCTGGGAACAATGCCAGACATGCCGCATGCACTGTGGCAACAGACCACCATTGACAGAGATGAGGCACCTTGGAGGCAGAGGGACACCTTTATTACTCATGTGTGTCGGAATGCTAATGCAACTCTGTCAACACATACACAGGTCATGTGGATGAACACGTGGGACCAACACTGGCACCCCCTTACCACCACAGATGCTGGAAATCCATGGCACTGGCACACAAGTGACGGGTTACAGCTAAACACCCCCTGCTGCTCACGGAGAGGCTGCTATACACCATTGAGGCCCTAATGGGGAATTCACACACCATGTCAACCCGGTGCAACCCGTATGTTTCCGAGGGCAGTGTTACACACATTGATGGCTCCATCACAATCCACAATCCCATTACAGATGACTGTCACCAAGTCTGACCATCAATTCAGGTGAATTCTGCTCCATGTCATGTGCCCCATGGTGATTCTACATGTATGTAAAGTATCCAAACATGAACAGGAGCAGTGCACACACATTCAAAACAAATACCACTCCCAAAAAGCCGTGCTGCATCCCTTACCCGAAGGAGATTTTCGAACTTGTCCGTGCATGTAACGCTGATTCAGCACATGTTGCTGTGTTCATGAGGAATAGCAGGAGCACAACAATGCCACCAGCAGACAGCATGCGCAAGTACCTGTGGATGGGAGACACACCAGAAGTCAGCCAAAAGAAGCACATCCGCATGCATGTGCATGTACTCGACACGTATTAGGTTGTCAACATGCTAGGTGACAATGATGACTCTGGAAAAACATTCTTCTATTGCACCATCACTCGAGTGACACATCCAAACACACCTCTGACTCACTTGGAAGACATGCAGATGGACACACACATTGCAACACTTGCCACACACAGCCCAATGCGTGCACACTCAGACACTGGAACTCACCACTAAGCAAAGAAGTTGCGTATGAGCCGACTCCGCATGTCCTCTACCGCCTCCTCCTCCTCCACATCACTTGCCTCGTGACCAAGCCCTTCATCCTCCACGGGTGGATGGTCCTGCTCATCTGGATCCAGGATGAGTGGCACAGCTTTCTCCACTGCCATGTTGTGCAGCATGCAGCACACGAGGAATATCTTGCAGACCTTCACCGGTGCATATGGGAGTGCGCCACCGGTCTTGTGGAGGCAACGGAATCGGCTCTTCAGGAGGCCAAACGTCCTCTCTATCACTCGCCTGGTCCGCCCATGGGTGTTGTTGTAGCGGTGATCGGCAGCCGCGCTGGGGTTGCGGAGAGGCGTGATCAGCCATGGCATTTTGGGATAGCCAGCGTCCCCTACATGGAAACATCATCGACAAGAGTGGGTCAGGAGAAGCAGTAAGACAGGAAGATGACGTTAAATACAGGACTGCCAGAGTATACCCACCACCAATACATGCTCGTTCGTTGTGCAGCTGCAGCATCATTTCAGGCACCCTGCTACGCCTCATGATGTACGCATCGTGTGCTGATCCTGGAAAACGAGCACAGACATGTGAAATCACCATGTTGGCAAGACACACCGCAAGGGCATTAATGGAGTGGTAATGCTTGCGGTTACGGAAGGCTACCTCCTGTGCCTGTGGTGGTACCAAAGCCACATGTGTTCCATCTATGGACCCAATGACATGGGGCATCCCTCCCAGGGCATAGAACTCACGCTTGACAGCTGTCAACTGCTCAGGAGTTGGGAATTTAATGAACTCATCCAGGTGCTTCAACATGGCCTCTAAAAAATCATGCAGATCACGGCTGAACATGGTTTGGGACATGCCACCGACATGGGCAATGGTATGTTGAAAGGTACCCGTGGCCAAGAAATGTAGGGCTGCCATCACCTTCATCTTGGGTGTCAGTGCAGTAGGATACCTGTGTAGCGGTTGGAGGTGTGGTGCCAGCCGTGTCGTCAGGTCCTCAATCAAGCATTGGGGGAAGCGGTAGCGGGGTATACAGTCATTTTCCCGCATGTCAGCCAAGTCCGGAATTGGTCGAAGGAGAGGCGGAGCCCTGCAGTGAATTAGAAGGGACAACGAAGAGTGAGTACAGTACACCACCAATGTCAATGTACAGAGTACATGCTCAACAGGCAATACACATATGCTACATACAGAGTCAGGTCTGTGCAATATGCCCTGGACACGTATGCCAGGCATGTGACACTCCTACCAAGAGCCAGCTACAAACGTTGATTCTCAACCTCAATATGCCATGCCATGAAACTAGCTGTGGGCCAGTGTAAGTGAGCAGGCAGACGCATTACAGGAGTTACAGACATCCAAATATGTGCAGAAGAAGGATGTTTATTGTACAGACAGGTTGCGGAACACTAGAGGCACAGGTCACATGTCATAGAATAAGGACAGACCGCACACCTTGCCATGAAGGATTACATGTCAAGACTAATCACACATACATTGAGAGTATGCAAATATGTCCTTGTTTTGGAACTCCGTGTGGATGCATACATACACACCTAACGTCGGATTACACATGTGTGCTGGTGTGCGTAACAGTGTGCCATGCCCATCTACACACAGACACATGTTGGTTGCAGCAACTGCAGATGCATTTGACCAAACACCTACAGCAAACCTATGGGAACACATGACACACACATGACATAGCTACAGCGTGCAACGCGGGCATTCACTTGTCAGGGGTAACATTCCGTGTACCTGGCATCAGGGGACATTTGCGGGTGTCGGTGACTGTGCCATGCCAGTGACGCATGGCCCACCAAGTCAGTACTACATGCACACATGTCAAAGGAGTGAAGGGGATGTGTGGCACATAGGGCACCATCACACGTGACATGTGTACACAGCTCATCATACTGTAATTCGCTTCACACCTCAGGAGTATGGTGCCACATCACAGCCTGACCCACCTGTGCCCGACATGTAGTACTGCACCGACAATGCCTTGATGTCCAGCCTTGGCCATGTATGACAGCTCAATTCATTCCTGTGTGCCGCCTGTCACCACTGTCAGGTGTGAATCCCACCGTACATACGCTCCGAGGGCGTGTGTGTGGTCCCTATCACTATGGTGGTGCTGGCGTATGCGTACGCCATAGTGATACGGATCGTACACGCGTGTGTACGGTCCCTATCACTATGGTGGTGCTGGCGTATGCGTACGCCATAGTGATACGGACCGTACACGCGTGTGTACGGTCCCTATCACTATGGTGGTGCTGGCGTATCCGTACGCCATAGTGATACGGACCGTACACGCGTGTGTACGGTCCCTATCACTATGGTGGTGCTGGCGTATGCGTACGCCATAGTGATACGGACCGTACATGCGTGTGTACGGTCCGAACTACTATGGCGTACACGTACGCGAGCACCCCCATAGTGATAGGGACCGTACACACGCATGTGTACGGTCCGAACTACTATGGCGTACATGTACGCGAGCACCCCCATAGTGATAGGGACCGTACACACGCGGGTGTACGGTCCGGACTACTATGGCGTACACGTACGCGAGCAGACCCATAGTGATAGGGACCGACCCTACACACGCGTGTGTACGGTCTGGACTACTATGGCGTACACGTACGCGAGCAACCCCATAGTGATAGGGACCGACCCTACACACGCGTGTGTACGGTCCCTATCACTATGGGGGTGCTCGCGTATGTGTACGCCATAGTAGTCCGGACCGTACACACGCGTGTGTAGGGTCGGTCCCTATCACTATGGGGCTGCTCGCGTACATGTATGCCATAGTAGTCTGGACCGTACACACGCGTGTGTTGGGTCGGTCCCTATCACTATGGGGGTGCTCGCGCCTGTGTACGCCATAGTAGTCCGGACCGTACACACACGCGTGTAGGGTCGGTCCCTATCACTATGGGGGTGCTCGCGTACGGTACGCCATAGTAGTCCGGACCATACACACGCGCGTGTAGGGTCGGTCCCTATCACTAGGGTCGGTCCCTATCACTATGGCGTACGCATACGCCAGCACCACCATAGTGATAGGGACCCTACACACGCGTGTACGGTCCGTATCACTATGGCGTACGCATTTGCCAGCACTCCCATAGTGATGGGGACCGTACACACGCGTGTACGGTCCGTTGCAATGCATTTGGGGTGCCCTAGGGCTGTGGAACGCACCGTACCTGTGTTGTGACATAGGATTGACATAGGGGACACATGAGGGACAAGTATAGGGGCCTAAATGCATGCTGGTTGTCATGGAGACCGAGTTTCAGGTTTGAATTTTGCATCATGTGGCCAGCAGAAGTCAGTTGGAGACAATATACTTTGTTGTAATGTGGTTGTTGACATTACATCATGCTCAATTTTAAAACCATGCAAAGCCTGTCACTGGGGTAGTTTTAAAATGATTGGAGGACACGTAGGATGCAAATGTGACTGAGCCAATCACTCTGTACTCCTGTAAATGAAACAGGCCAGCAAGGAAGATATAAGGCAGCCAGGTCCCTTGAGAGAGCACTTGCCTGCACATCCTTTCATTCCACAACACTGCTGCTGCTTGTCATTCCTCTGGCACCATGTCCAGGTCTGTGGAGAGGGCCCAGCCATTCACCATGGAGGAGAATATGGCGTTGGTGGATGTGATCCTCCCACAGTACACCATGCTGTATGGTCGACAAGGGGAGCCGGTGAGTGCAGACTCCACTAGCTTAAACTGTGCCCCTTTTTGTGACTGTGACTTCTGGCATTGTGTCCAGGTGTGACAGACATGCAGGGTTCTTCATAGTGGTTCCCAGGGGGGGAAGGGCTCATGTCTCCCATGCAGAGCATGCTGTAGTTCCTGTGTGCACAACGCACTAGCATGGTGCTTACTGTGACGATCACTGCATGGTGCATGCCGCTTTTGGACTGCCTAATCCTCCTGGAAATGTTGTTTCTACAGTCCTGATGTGAGTCTGTGCTCCCCCCAGGGTGACAGGTGCCAGGACCCACAGATGTGTGTCAGTTCAGTGTACCTGTAGTGAGAGTGTCCAAATGATGTGGTCGTCCCCTGGACATTGGTGTGTGTGTGTGAGTCCCCTGTCATGTGGGTGTGTGCATATGTGGAGTGTTGCACCCCAGCTGCATGTGGGATGGATACACCCTGCCCATCTGATGTGAGCAGGGAGCTGTGCTGGATGTCTGCCGTGCTGAGACAGCCCCACATCTGTGACACCCCCAGTCTAGTGGCACATGTGCAGAGTGAGGTTTGTAGCGGCAGTTGCCAATGCCAGGTGATTGTTCAGTGCCTGTGTGTGTCTCTGTGTACTCTGCTGAGGTAGCGTAAGTGGGCTGGGGCATGTGACTGCTTAGGGGTACTGTTCAGATTCCTGTTGTAGCTTGGGATGCACAGTGTGAGCCTGCATCATTGATTGTGTTGCACCCCTCATGCCACCTGTGTACTTTCAATGGCACCTACTGCATTTGCCCATTCCCAGGAGGATGATGTCACTATGACAAAGGTGCAATGAGTTGGCTGCATACTATGGCCAGTTCAAACATGCATAATTTGTAATATGTGTGTCTCTGTATCATTGATAAGGTGGATTGATGTATTGTCACTTTTGCATCCTCACAGGTAGGCGTCTGTGCCAAGGGGAAGATCTGGAAGCAAGCCGTCAGTGCCGTGAGGAGGACGGAGGGTCGGAAGCGGCGCCTAGCCCAGGTGAGGAAATGCTGGCAGGACATCCGGTGCTGGACGCGGAGGATCGCTCGGGTCCTGCTGGGGGACTCACCTGTGAGCCACAAAAACCGTGGGTGCCGGCGTCTGACCCACATCCATAAGCGTGTGCTGGCGGTGGTCTTCCCTGACTTGGATAGGCGCCTAGCGGAGAAGCAGCAGCAGGAAGGGGGCAGGTACATGTGTGTTTGTTGTGTGTGACCAGCTTTTGGAAGTGCACAGTTGCATGGATACACTGCCAGGGTTTAAATGTGCAGTGCATATCCTGTTCCCCAAAGTAAAGCGGTGCTGTTCTTCCTCCCTTCCCCTCCTTGCCATGTGTTCCCCGGTCTGTGTGTAGTCACTCTTGCGCAAGGTCATCTAGGCTGGCAGTTACTCCAAGTGGCCAATGCTTGCAGCATCATGTGTGGGGGTGGTGTGTAACAGGTTTTTGCACGTTGCCTGTGCCCTGGCCAGTTCTGTCATTGTGGGGTCCATGTTAGTTGGCACTGATGCTGAGTCCCGACATGGGAGTGTGTGTTTCATGTGTACTGCCTTACTGCCTGCATGTCGAATGTTGTGCCCTCTGACATGATGTGCTTGAGTGCGAGATATGCATAGTGCAGGGATGGTGGCTTGTGTTCCAGTCATATCCATCCAGGGCCATGGAGTAGTGTGGCCACTACAGTCCCCTGGGGCACCTTTTCCTAGGTATCATGTGTGTCATCAGACAATATGGACATTCTCTGTGTCTTCAGCATAGTTTGGGCCCTGTGGCATAGTACCCTGGCATCATTTGTATTCACGTATACTGTGCTACATGTGTCCACTGTACAGGGTGACCTAATTTAGCTGGTGCATACTCACAGGGGCCAGTGCCTGTGTGTCTTGGTACAACTATCTGATGATGGTTGTTTGTCAGTGATATATGTGGACAGGCGCACCAGGGGTAGTTTGTGTGCGATCACGATTAATTGCAGGCCATGTGTTTTCATCCCAGACTAAGAGGTGTAAGTACTTCCTCTGTCTCAATCACATTGTCTCAGGATTTCAGGCAAGATGGCTGCCGTGGGGAAGGCTGTGTAGGCAGCTAGCTCCCTGGCTCCTGGCGTCTTATTGCTTTTTTCTGCCAGAGAAGGAGAAATTCAGTTATTCTACGTGCTCAATTGATCGGAAACCGGCTTTGGGGCTCTCGTGCTTGTAATTGCAATTGGTAACTGCAACTAGTTTAAGACGGCGGGCTGACTCGCCACGGAGTTGCGGCAGCTGAGGTCTCTGTTACTACTTCACTGGAAGATGGAAGAGGGACTTTAAGCTTATGGGGAGAAAAATAAGTCACGGCAAAAGAGAGAACCTGACACTGTTGTTCATGGTCTGATGGAGGGCGTCCACACACCGTGATAATTGTTTTAACCATCGGCTTCGGTCTCGGCGGTTGCGAGCTGCAGGACTCAGGTGCCGGTATTGCTGCCGGCTGATTTGGAGAGCGGAGAGCGGAGAGCGAGAAGGGGACGCAAATGATCGGCTGGCTTCAGCTACGGGCTCACCCGGTGGCTCTCGGTTTCATGGCAGCTGCAGTCTAGCGGTTCGTGGGATCGTTCCAGGTAGAGTCCTGGTTTCCCTGGTTTTCCAGCAGTGCGGTTTGTGAGCGAGTTTGGAGCCGGACCCTACCCGACCTGATCCAGCTCTGGTTTTCATCTCTGCCGGCTCTCAGAGGGGGTATTGTACATCGTACCGCGGAGCATTCAGAGCATTCAGAAGGACGGAGCCAGCAGCATCATCGTTGCCGGCTGATTTGGTGCAAAGAACGTAATTAGTACAGTAATGCACAGTAAACGCAACTGATGTAGCGCTTTACATAAGGAGGAGAGTGCTTCCATCGACTACGGCTCATACAGCGAGAGCTCATAGGGCGAGGCTGAGAGGCGCCGACCGTTTTTTAGTAGACCCTAGTAGCGGGGGAGAAGTGCCTAAGTGCCTAATAATTGTCTTTGAGATTACCGGGGCCTGGAGCCTGGAGTTTGGAGCTCGGCTTGTATATGTCTGTAAAAGATACAGACTTACAGACTTATAGAGACAAACCGCGCCAAAACGGAGAAGAAATATTATTGCTGTGCCCTGGTATACAGCGACCATATCCTGCTACAAAATATCCTGGCCTCAGGCAGAGCTCACGAATGTTGCTAAATCTCTTTGAACTTAATCGGCGGTCTCCGCTGTGGCGTGTTACACTTTGTTTGTGCTGGCCACAGAGTAGCGTTTTTCCTGGAAGAGGTGGTTCACGGAAGAAGAAGAGGACGCCACTTCCATCTTCCATAGCCACACGCAGCAACAGAAAAACTGGTCCTGGACTCGACATGAGTAACATGGAACAAGAAAGCGGGGAAATCGAAATGGCAGAGGCGACATCACTGATCCCTGGCAAATCTTCCATTAAACAGGGTAAGAATTCTAATAAGGGGGCTGCTGCTAAAATCAACGAAATAACTGGCATAAAAAGCTCTGCTTTACAAACTTTGCCAGATTTATTTGAAAAGCATGCTGCAAAAAAGAAAATAAATGACGAAGCTAACCAAAGTATTGATATAACCGTAGGACAGTCTGATTCTAATAATCCCTCTATTTTGATACCCATTTCGACTGATTCGTTGAAGAAGGGGGTTATGGGACTTGCAGTTCCGGATGGAGCTATTATCGACAGAACAAGCTCTCCTCCATCACCGGTATTATTACCAAATGAAACATCAAGTGTAAAAGAAACTAATGGGCATCAACATAATCAAGAGCTCCCTGAAAATTTCTATTCACTATCAGAACTCTCATCAGATGAAGCGACTGGTTTTAATAAAGATTGGGCAGACTTTAGTGGTGAAAGCTTATCTTCTGAGGGTGAGATTAGTATGAGTCCTGATAACACTAAGGTGGGAACCATTATAAAAAAGAAGCTGAGGAAGAAGGGATCTTCTCGCACAACAAGCCAAGAGGCGGCTTCTAATTCTTTATCCCCTAATCTAATAACCACCGCTTCTGCTACCGATAATATTCCGGGGACCAGTCATATCGTTACACCTGATCCCAGTCTACAGCAAGCGAATAATGAAGAGATCACGCTGAAAACAATTTTTGATACTATGATGTGTCACAGAGCAGAGAGCAAGGCCGAGAACCAACGTACGCAAATGACATGTGCTAAAGTCAAAAATGCAGTACGACGTGCAATTAAACTATGCTCAGAGACTGCTGACAGGGTCACTGAAGCCGAGGCTAGGATATATGTATTAGAAGAAGAATGTATGGCTCAAAGACAAGAAGTGGGAGATTTCAAAGCACAAAAGGATGACCTATCCGACAAATTAGCTAGTTTGGAAAATCAGGCCCGCAGAAGCAATTTGCGTTTTTTGGGGATCCCTGAAAATAAAGAAGGAGGGGACCCGAGAAAGTTTATTATTAATTTATTAAAAGATGCTTTTCCTGACATAACTGATTGGGATTGGGCTCGGGAAATACAACGAGCACATAGATTCCCTTTTACAACAAGGAAACCACGACAAGGTCAAGAAAATTATCCTAGGGCCATTCTGGTGTCATTTAATAATTTCCTTGCTCGCGAAGTGATATTCGCAAATGCTAGACCAGACAAGAAAGCGGATGGCCCAGGGTTTCAGTTTTTTGTGCGACCAGACTATTGCCAAGCTACTGTGGCTCAACGATGGCAACTGAAGCAGCTAATTCCTGATTTTCAGAAGAAAGAAGTAGTAGTATTTCTTCAAGGCCCTGCAAAACTAAAGACTATATATAAGGGCCAGACAAAATATTTTATTTCTACTCTTAAAGCTAAGGAGTATCTGGAATCTCTCTGAAAAAAAAAAATAATAAGATTTTTGATGTATAGCAGGATAAACACAGAATTGGAGCATAATAACTATACTGTATTGTATAACAATTATCTGAATGTAGATCCATTATGCTTCTCTATCTTTATATTTTCTCTCCTTCTTTTCTGATTTTTCTTCTTTTGCTTTTCTTTTCTTAAGGACACCACGGGTCGGGGACACGGCATCCATTCACTTCAGGAACTGATAGTTCCTGTGCCTCATACTTTGGGGAGGGAGGGGGGAGGGGTTCTGGGAATAAGGGTAGGGGTGGGTAAGGGTAAGGGTTGGTGGTGGGGGTGTAAGGCAGAGGTGTTCAACACAGGGATGATTATAAGGCATTTAAGTGATAATATTGGAGAGCAAATATGTTTGATGACGGTCAATAATCTGTTTTTATTATTCTGGAAATGTATAAAAAGGTGAAAATATGTACTATTAATATTAACGGTCTCAATGATTTAAAGAAGATTGCTATGCTCCGAACAATGCTTCAAGGGTTGAATATCGATCTCCTATGCTTACAGGAAACTCATATTTCATGGGATAAACGTTCTCTCTTGAATAATTTGGGATTGGAAGTCTTGATTACATCTAAGCAAATGGGTATTAAAAGAGGTGTTGCAATTTGTATGCGAAAGGGAATAGGGAAATGTGTAAGAACTCTTTCCGATAAATGGGGTAGATGGGGATTGGCCGAGCTAAAAATTGGAAACTGCAAATTTACTTTATGTTGTATTTATGGTCCCAATCTGGATGATGCTGAATTATTTAATACTATGAATGCAGAATTATCCACTTGGGCACAGCCGACCATAGTTTGTGGAGATTTAAACATACACATGTCAGCCGACTGGGATATTAAATTAGAGAAGAGATATATGGGCAGAAAGGTTAAAACCTATAAAGCACTTAGAGACCTGGTACTAAGCAATGGATTAACTGATGTCTGGAATAAATTTCATTACAATGACCCCGGATATACTTTTTTTTCTACTCCTCATCAAAAATTTGTCCGTTTAGATTATTTTTTTGTATCATCATTTTTTTGGGAGAAAATTCGCATCGAGATATTACCACAAGTCATTTCAGATCATAATCCTATAATTGCTGAGATGCAATTTCCTACTGACCGCCTTAATTTTATCAGATCCTGGTCATTTCAAAGAAATTTATTACTAGATGAAGAATACCTTCAATTTATGGTCAATATAATTAAAGATTATTTTCTGATAAATAACGATACTGCCTCTCCGCAAGTAGTTTGGGACTCTTTCAAATCTATTATACGTGGCGAGACAATCAGTTTTGCAAATTATAAGAGGAAAAAAAACCAAGTAGATTTTAGGGACAGGCTAAATAAGATAAGGCGGGTGGAGATGGAATTATCTACCGCATGCAAAAATAATGCTAATATAGAGGATGTACAAACACGTTTAACCATTGAACGTTCAGGTCTTCGTATACATATTGCTGAAGAAGTAGCTGCAAAATTTAAACAATATAAAACGGAACGTTACGAATTTAGTGAACGTACGGGAAAAATTCTAGCTCAGCGTTTACGACAAAAATCTTCTTTTAATGAAATACATTGTGTCAAAGATATAAATGGGGTCTTTCACGAAAGCAGGGAAGGAATATTAGAGGCATTTCAGGGCTTCTATAAGATGTTGTATAATGATTTTAACAAAGAAACTGACAAGACCCTCGATCCCAAAGATTATCTACAAAATATTAACCAACTTTCTTTGTGTACAGACGATATAGATTTATTTTCTAGATTAATAAGTTGGGAGGAGATTGAAAGGGCTATTATGAGTCTCGCAGCTGGTAAAGCTATGGGGCCCGATCAGATCCCTCTGGAATTTTATCGGACATTTAGACTCTTGCTGAAACCAGAGTTGCTTAAAATTTTTAATGCAGCATTTCAAGAGAAAGCTCCTGATTCCTGGTCTACAGCTACCATAGTTGTGTTTGTTAAAAAGAATAAGGACCCAAAGGAATTAGGCTCGTATCGTCCTATCTCCCTGATTACAGCTGATAGCAAGATTTTTTCTAAAATTCTTGCAAATAGACTAAACGAAGTCATGCCGGGCCTGGTTTCTAATATCCAGCACGGGTTTATCAAATACAGGGACACTACAGATCACGTTAAACGTGTTATCGCAATGCTGGATTGGGCCCAAGCAAAGGAATCCCCAGTCGGAGTTATCTTACTCGATGCTGAAAAAGCGTTTGATAGAGTAGACTGGGGGTTCCTTTGGTCCGTACTAAAATGGAAGGGTTTCCCATCACAATTTATTAAAGCTATACAGTCACTTTATTCTAATGCAAAGGGTGTAATAAGACTAGGTACGGATATATCTACTCCATTTTCAATTACTAGGGGGACCAGACAAGGGTGCCCCTGCTCTCCACTTTTATTTGCCCTTTATTTAGAACCCTATCTGAATAGATTAATTATAGAACCCGGTATTCCACCTGTACGACTCCATGAGATAGACCATAAGGTCCTAGCATATGCAGATGATGTGGCCATTGTAACTTCCGATTCTTCTTCTGCCTTACCCAAAATAATAGAAATTGCCAGGGAATTCGGTAAATTTTCTGGATATAAATTAAATATTTCAAAAACCCAAATTATACATTCTAAAACCGGTATGCCCACTGATATTGCTCTAAATGATACTGCTATATACCTTGGTGTAACTATATCATCTAAAATAGATGATATTGTTGGATTAAATCTGGATCCTTTATTCACATCTACTAACAGAACTTTAGAAAGGATAAATAATTTACATTTATCTTTATTTGGACGGACTAATGTCATCAAGATGTTGATTTTTCCAAAATTTCTTTATTTTTTTCGTACTATTCCATTATTTTTTTCTATGTCCCTTTTTAATAAAATAGATAGGATGCTGTCTAGATTTTTATGGGGCTATCGCCGCTCAAGAAGATCCCTTAAATGGTGCATTCTACCGCCAGAGCGTGGTGGGTTAGGATTCCCGAACTTTAGAATGTATTATTGGGCTATAACTCTTAAAAATATAAAGGTTTTATTATTTCATGATCATATCAACGAAACTTTTATGTCACCATCTATTTTTGAGATGCTTATGGGTGCTCATGTGCGTCAATGTTTATTGATATTTATGGAGCCAAGCTATTACAAAAAAACAAGATTTAAGGTTCTTCTCTCTGCTTTTTTGGTATGGAGACAAATTAACAAAACTTTACGGATAACTCTAAAATTTAATTTTTATACACCCATCTGTTGTAATTTCTCATTACCTGGTATTCCTCAAGACATTCCTATGAATCGATTCCGTCTGGGACAGATTCATTCAATTGGTCAATTGTATCAAAATGGGGCTTTAATGTCTTTCTCCAACCTCCAAGATATATTTGGTCTATCTAGAAATGAATTTTTTAAATATTTACAAATTCGTAGCTTTCTGGAAAAAAAACACCTCTTACATACCAATGCGATGGAGACCAATATAGTTATGGAAAATGTTAGAAGGAATAGCCGTATTGGCACAATTTACCAATCAATGGTCAACAGGCTGCATGATGATCTCGATTTGCAATCCCAGAAATGGGAAAAGATACTGTGTACAGGCGGAATTGATCTTGCAAGGGCATTTGAGATTAGCAATAAAACATTAGTTAACAGCTCTCTTAAAAGTCAACATTACATGGCATCTCTAGATCTTTATTACACACCGGCAAAACTGGCTAAATGGAAAGCTACGAAAGGTATTAATTGTAGCCGCTGTGGAACTTTAGCAGCTGACTCTTGTCATATGTTCTTTAGCTGCTCCGAATTAACTGTATATATAAACAGGATAGAAAAGTTTTTGACCAATCTGCTCAATGTTAATATTAAACTATGTCCATCTGTGATTATTTTTGGCTTATATGCTTCATCTGAGAGTTTATCCGTTGATCAAGAGCATTTTCTTTTTATTGGAATGTCTATTTATCGTTCCTGTATTACTTCAAGATGGCTAGATTCTGATCCACCATCATTTGAGCAATGGCTGGGAAAATTGTTAAATGTTTATAGAATGGATAAAGCAGTGTACAATTTGAAAGGACACAGAAAGAAGACATTTGCTAGGAAACTTTGGTCTCCTATTGAAAACTGGATTTAATCTTATGTACCAATAATTGTGCGATTGACTGTCATTGTTTAAAATGTGTTTTGTCTTTTTTTTTTTTTTTTTTTTTTTTTTCTTCTCCCTGTATTGTGCATGCCTCTGCCACTGAAAAAAATAAAAATATTTAAAAAAAAAATCACATTGTCTCAGGTAGGGGGGCGGTTGGTGCGGGCAAGGCCTACATGTCCAAACCTGAAGTCTCCTTGCTCGGTCTGGCCAGTGTGTGATGTTTGTGTGGCCAAACACTCAAGGTGCAGTGCCCCAGTCATGTTGGCCATGGTTTTCAGTATTACCTTTGCAGCATGTCCCAAGAGTTGATAGACATGGTTCCTGCTCATCCCTTTCTTGGCTACGCTGTGTGTCGCTGATGCTGTGCTAGATTGTCCCCAGAGCCTGGCTCCTCTGTACAATTTGATATCAAGTTATTTGCTATTGTGTCATGCTATCCATATTTTAACAGTGGCATGGTGGGTCAACAAACTGTGTGTTGCAGGGACTACATATGTACCTTGTATTGTAGATGTTACTCTTGTTGCTTTTCAGGCTATGCACTGTGACCTATGTAGAGTTGACTCATGTGACATATGTATACAGGTGTCTGATTTCTCCTGTCTCTTCACCTTGCCCACAGCATCGTCGGGGGACTACGAGGGAGACACTGGCACGGACCATGAGGAGGGAGCGAGCACCAGTGCCAGCAGTGCTGAGTTGGCTGGCACATCGAGTGGCACGGAGGCCGACGGGAGTGCAGCGGAGGACCTGTCCAGTCAAAGCACCACCGATTATGACGCAGACGGGTCCGAGGCTGAGGGGGCGGAGGCTGCTCCCACAGCTGACACCAGCACTCCATCACTACCCGCCCCCTCCATTCCGATCACCGGCCTCCCACTTGCTCGTGTCCCTTCCCGCCGTGCTAGGTCACCACGTGTCTCCTTCTTGCCAGGCACCGCACCCCCTGCCCCTGTCTCCACTGCTGCCACCAATGCCGAGTCTGTGGACATCCTGTGGCAGTTGCAGGTTGGTCAGACTGCAATGCTTAATGTCCTCCATGGCCACAGCCGAGTGCTCAACCAGATGGAGGCATACATGGAGGGTATTTCAGCTGCGCAGTCTGACCAACGCAACTTGCTGAGGTCCATAGACTCGACACTGACTGCAGCAGTGGGTCTCCTGCAGCGCTACGTCCCCCCCTACCCCTGAACCATCCACACTTCCCACTCCCATGCCTGTCCAAAGCACACCCAGACGTCCCCATGCACGCACACCACCAGACACAGGCACCACACCACCAGGGAAGGCAAAGCACACGCCTCCTGGCACGCACATACAGGGTGAAGTAGGCACACCCACTGGGTCGGGGGTGAAACGGAAGACACGCAGCCAGAGTGGGAGTCCCCATTCCTCACGACCACCACCCTCCAAATCCACTCCAATCAGCTCTCCTGGCCAGGATTCCACCAAAGACTCCTTCATGGCCGCTCTGTCCCTGAGCCCCAAAGTGACACCACCCCGCAAGCGGTCAAAGGCGTCCCCGGTCAGGGTAGTTGTGTCCCCCCCCTGTCCACACCCTCCCCCGGTAGCGCTGCGACCCATCCCTGCGACCCCCCCCCCCTCCTTGGGGCCTGTGGTTCCTTCGGGTGCAGGGGAGACGCTGGGCAACCGGCAGTAGTGTGCAGCGCCGTGCTCGAATCCACCTTTGGCGCTGCCCCCCCCTCTGTGTTGGAGTCGTCCGTCCCTGCACCCACAACATCTACCCTTGCCCCTCCTGTCCCTGCGGTGCCTGGTCCTTCCCCCCCCCCACATGATGCCCCCCCCTGTGGATGACAAGGTAGTCTGAACTGTGCAGGCAAGCTAGGGGACACGCATCCCAATGTGTCCCCCACCTGGATTGGAACTATGGACTGCCCTATGGGCCTTGTGCATATGGAACTCTTCATACAATTCTTTTTAGAACATTGCTGAATAAAGCTATTTTATTTTCCTTGGCACACTACTGCTTTTCTGGCATTGCTGTTGGTGGTGCTGCTCCATGATTTGGGGTGGCAATAATGTGTTAGGTGTCTGGGATATGTTGTAGTGTGCTGTTCGTGGGGTGGACACTGTTATCTGTGTGCCATCACACGGTATTTGCTATCAAACTTTGCTCATGTAAGCTGTTACTGCATGGTGACATTGTCCCAAGGTGTGTACCTTCCTCTGTGGACCCTGACATCTGCAGGGTGTTGTGAAGACATTTGTGCAGGGCTGTGTCTACATTTGCTGGGTGTGTGACGGACCCCTTCAACTTTGCTGGCCAAGGTCTCCATCTGCATCATTTGTGTCATCCTTGGGGGTCACTGTATTTGTGACTGGAGTATATTGACAGGACTTCATGTGTACATGTTACCTTTTCCGCACTATGCATGTGTGTACTCCCAGCCTCGCACACATGTGTTTCGTGTTCTGCTGGGTCTTTGAGCACCTGACTGACAATTGTGGCCATTGTATCTGTGTGTACTCAACCCCTTTCTTTCCATGGGCACAGCTGGGGGGACTCTGCACACATCCCTCCTGTGTCTGGGCACTGCTGGGAGGACTCTGCACACACCCCTCCTATGTCTGGGCACTGCTGGGAGTGATAGGCACACACCCCTCCTGTGTCTGGGCACTGCTGGGAGGACTCTGCACACACCCCTCCTATGTCTGGGCACTGCTGGGAGGACTCTGCACACACCCCTCCTGTGTCTGGGCATCTACGGTTGGGACATACACGGGTGTGGGTACGCTCCATTCATACACGGGTGTGGGTGCGCTCCATTCATACACGGGTGTGGGTGCGCTCCATTCATACACGGGTGTGGGTACGCTCTGTACATACACTGGTGGGGTGTGGGTACGCTCCATTCATACACGGGTGGGGGTACGCTCCATTCATGCACGGGTGTGGGTGCGGTCCATTCATACACGGGTGTGGGTACGCTCCGTACATACACTGGAGGGGTGTGGGTACGCTCCATTCATACACGGGTGTGGGTACGCTCCATTCATACACGGGTGTGGGTACGCTCCGAACATACACTGGTGGGGTGTGGGTACGCTCCATTCATACACGGGTGTGGGTACGCTCCGTACATACACTGGTGGGGTGTGGGTACCCTCCATTCATACACGGGTGTGGGTACGCTCCGTACATACACTGGTGGGGTGTGGGTACGCTCCATTCATACACGGGTGTGGGTACGCTCCGTACATACACTGGTGGGGTGTGGGTACGCTACATTCATACATGGGTGGGGGTACCCTCCATTCATACACGGGTGGGGGTACGCTCTGTACATTCCCGTGTCCACGATTTGCAGGCCTGGGTACGTACCGTACCCAGGCCTTAAGAGCGTGGGTACGAGTCGTACAACGCCCACCACTACGTCACCCCAACAATGGCGGTACGGCCCGTACCCACATTCTAATGGCCTGGGTACGGGCCGTACCAGCATTGTTGGGGTGATGTAGGGGTACGCGTGGTACGACCCGTACCAACGCTCTGAGGGCCTGGGTACGGTGCAGACCCCCAATGGGGTGCCGTAGGGGTACGCACCGTACCCAGCCCTTCAGAGCGTGGGTACGGGTCGTACCACGCGTACCCCTACATCACCCCAACAATGCTGGTACGGCCCGTTCCCAGGCCTTTAGTACGTGGGTACGGGCCGTACCGCCATTGTTGGGGTGACGTAGTGGTGGGCGTGGTACGGCCCGTACCCACGCTCTTAAGGCCTGGGTACGGTACGTACCGGTATTGTTGTGTTGCTGGTTCACGTCAACATCCACTTCCGTTGTGGCGGACGCTTGCGTTGCTGGACACGCCCCCACCCCCTAGAGGTGACCAGGTCCTGCAGGTCAGGTATGTCCAGGGCATGTGTAATTTGTGACTTGTGTGGGGGTTATGTGTCCTGCCCCTGCCCCCCCCTTTGCCCCTGGGTGTTATTCTGACCTTCTGCGGCGTCTGCGTCGGTGCCTGCAGAGCAGGTGGACTGCTATGAGGGCTGGGATGACACGTAGGTTCGGGTCCATGGCTGTCCGTCGCGTACAGGTGCTCCTTGTGCGCGTCGTCCTGATTTCCCGGCAGTTTTTGGCAGCCGGAAAATATAATCCGTGCGGGGTGACGTCGGTGCGGATCGTACTTCCTGGTTCGTGAACCGCAGCCTGAATGCGTCCCGACGTCACGTCGGAGCATTCCCGGATAACATTCGTATGTATATTTTCGTCGGTCGGTGTTTTTTACGATTCGTACGGAAATGGTGTTTCCGTGGGAATCGTACTTCCATGTTTGTAATGTTTATTTCCCGGGTAAGAGTCGGACGGAGAAAACGCTCCGACCGACGGTTCGTACCCGGTTTCTCCAGGATCCGAATCGGCACCTAAATGTTATTAAATACTTATGTTTAGGATAGTTAGGATGTTTATAGTGTATTTATTGTTATTTTAACTTGTTTTGGTTGTTTTGGAGGTGTTAGTAATGTTTTAGTTACGTGTGGTTGTTTACTGGTTGTGACGTAGTTTTTGAAGTAAAGATTGTGAGTAAATATGTGTTGTTTTGAAATGATGTGATTGTATTTAATGAATGTATTTGGGTGTAATTGTGTGGGTGGGTATGTTTTCCTCTTTTTTTCAGGTTAATTTTGATTGATGTTTTGTCGAAGACCAAGACGCGTATTTTTTTTTTTAAGTGTCTGTTAATTGATTTAAATAATATTGTTAACACACTCTTTAACTTTTATCGGGATTTCATGGAGCGTTTATTGATATTTTTGAAATATTTTTGGGTTTTTTAGGGTTTGGATATGATGCTGGAAAGAGACGTGTTTTTTTTTTTTACAAAAGTGTGTTTTAGTTGATTAAACTAATAAAGTTATCACACTTTTTTTTCGGGATTTCCAGGAGCGTTTTTTAATTTTTCGATTTTTTGTATTTGTCGAGGATGGATTTATATTGGACCTGTTGAATTTTTGCATTTTTTTGGGGGGTAATTTTTTATTATTACTACAGATTGACAGACAAATGGAAGGAGTATTACTTGGTGGAATTCATCTTCTATGGGTACATCAATGGTAAGTTATTTTTTTTTATGATTTGGGTGGGAAATGTTATTATAGTTTATTGTTATATATATTATATTTAGATAAATAATATTTAATTGTACATATATATTTCCTAGATGAAAAAGAAATGTATATGACAAATATATATTATTTATGAAAATATAGTATTAATATATGTTTGTAATTGTTTATTGTATTGACCAATTTCGTTTATTAGCTGTGGGTATGTTTATTATAAAATGCTTTTGGCTATTAGTGATAGGTAGTCTAGGCCACTTGTTGATGGGTATAGGGTTACTTGGCTTTGTAGTAGATCAAACATTTGTTTGGTTTGTTTAGTTAATTTAGGACCTATTTGAGTTACAGATTGTTGCATCCGTAATTCTTGGTAGCTTTGTTCTTTTTGTAGAGATTCCAGGAGTTTTTGTAGGGTAGGTTTCACTCTGCTTGTAGTTGCTTGGAAGGCATTATGCCATCCTTCAACACTATTGTTTGTTTTGGATTGTTTATTTAAGGTATTTAGGTATACATTCCACCAAGGAATGTGGAACTTTGGTTGTCTTCTATGTCCTGATCGGTGTAATCTTCCCACCCAGGTGTCCTCAAAGTAGTCTAGGAGTTGGCTTAATTTGTCTTCGTTCTTTTTGTAATAGGGACTTTCTATTAGAATATTATAGTGTTCTGCTACATCTGTCACAGGTACGTATGCTAGTGCTATTAGTTTTTAAACCTGGTAGGCAAAAGTACTATCTGTAGCATATTGTACACTTAGGTGCCGATCACGATCCGGTAAAAAATTCCCCCGTGCGACTCGTATCGGGTCTTTTTACCGTACGAATCGTACAAGTGCCGTACGAACTGGCAATCACGATTCGCATGGTAAAAAGTCCATACGACCCGCACCGGGAATCATTCCCCACACGTCCTCGGGTCGGAAAATGTGTCCGACACGTCCTCGGACGATTTACCTTACAAACGTAAAAAGCCAAGTCCGACCGAGGAATCACGATCCATCCCGTGCGTCCGAGCCTACAACCGTATGGAAAAAACACCGTCCGCACCGAACACCAATAGCAACCATGGAGACATGTGCCCGCATACGCGCCCAACACTCCCCCCAGCCCCCGTACGTCCGACACGTACCCCCCGTATATGTATACCCCCACCCGTCTATGTACACCCCAGTACGTTCCAGTCGTACCCCCACCCCAGTACGTGTCGTACCACCGTCAATGTAAACCCCCCCACCCCTGTACGTGTCGTACCACCGTCTATGTACACCCCAGTACGTTCCAGTCGCACCCCCACCCCAGTACGTGTCGTACCCCCCGTGTACCTACACCCCAGTACGTTCGAGCCACACCCCCACCCCAGTACGTGTCACAGCCCCGTCTACCTACACCCCAGTACGTTCCAGTCGTACCCCCACCCCAGTACGTGTCGTACCACCGTCAATGTACACCCCCCCACCCCTGTACGTGTCGTACCACCGTCAATGTACACCCCCCCACCCCTGTACGTGTCGTACCACCGTCTATGTACACCCCAGTACGTTCCAGTCGTACCCCCACCCCAGTATGTGTCGTACCACCGTCAATGTACACCCCCCCACCCCTGTACGTGTCGTACCACCGTCAATGTACACCCCCCACCCCTGTACGTGTCGTACCACCGTCTATGTACACCCCAGTACGTTCCAGTCGTACCCCCACCCCAGTACGTGTCGTACCACCGTCAATGTACACCCCCCCACCCCTGTACGTGTCGTACCACCGTCAATGTACACCCCCCCACCCCAGTACGTGTCGTACCACCGTCAATGTACACCCCCCCACCCCTGTACGTGTCGTACCACCGTCAATGTACACCCCCCACCCCTGTACGTGTCGTACCACCGTCTATGTACACCCCCCCACCCCTGTACGTGTCGTACCACCGTCTATGTACACCCCAGTACGTTCCAGTCGTACCCCCACCCCAGTACGTGTCGTACCACCGTCAATGTACACCCCCCCACCCCTGTACGTGTCGTACCACCGTCAATGTACACCCCCCCACCCCTGTACGTGTCGTACCACCGTCTATGTACACCCCAGTACGTTCCAGTCGTACCCCCACCCCAGTACGTGTCGTACCACCGTCAATGTACACCCCCCCACCCCTGTACGTGTCGTACCACCGTCTATGTACACCCCAGTACGTTCCAGTCGTACCCCCACCCCAGTACGTGTCGTACCACCGTCAATGTACACCCCCCCACCCCTGTACGTGTCGTACCACCGTCAATGTACACCCCCCACCCCTGTACGTGTCGTACCACCGTCTATGTACACCCCCCCACCCCTGTACGTGTCGTACCACCGTCTATGTACACCCCAGTACGTTCCAGTCGTACCCCCACCCCAGTACGTGTCGTACCACCGTCAATGTACACCCCCCCACCCCTGTACGTGTCGTACCACCGTCAATGTACACCCCCCCACCCCAGTACGTGTCGTACCACCGTCAATGTACACCCCCCACCCCTGTACGTGTCGTACCACCGTCTATGTACACCCCCCCACCCCTGTACGTGTCGTACCACCGTCTATGTACACCCCAGTACGTTCCAGTCGTACCCCCACCCCAGTACGTGTCGTACCACCGTCAATGTACACCCCCCCACCCCTGTACGTGTCGTACCACCGTCTATGTACACCCCAGTACGTTCCAGTCGTACCCCCACCCCAGTACGTTCCTGGCGCACCCCCAACACAACCTCCTAAGTACGGAGCGCACCCCATGCCCCAACATCACAACCGCATGTACGAGTCGTACAAAGCCACACACAAGGACCAAATCGTACAACCAAATGGCCCAAGTACACACCGTACACACGCTCAAAACGCACGTACACAACAAGGACAAAACAAAACAACTCAACAATACACCATTCGAAAGGCACACAGCCACTAAACATGGCCAACAACCACTAAAATAACACAATCACTGACCTGCAACAGTCAAAAACAAACAGAGGCCCAATACACCACCACTCCTTATAACACACCCACCCAAAATTCAAACACTGCCACACCCACCCATGGACCAATAAAAAGGGCCCACACACACAAACCATGAGCCTTTGCAACAGACCCACTGCTGCCAGACACCACAGAACCAGACTACAAGCGACACCACATCTTACACTTGCACACCTTCACACGACCACCCTCACAAACACCCTCTCATCACATTCACACACACACACAACCATCCACACCCCCCCCAACATCCACACACCCCCCACACCCACACCATCCCCACCCACACCCCTCACCATGCCCACTACCAAGAATCCAAAGTTCAGTCACCGAGAGTTGGAGGTCCTTGTTGATCAAATCCTCAGAGTCGAGCCACAGATCTTTGGAACATTGGTCAGAAGCACCAGCCAGGCAGCCAAAACAGCCATGTGGCAGACCATCGTCGATGCTGTGAATGCTGTTGCGGACACCAGGAGGACCAAGCAGGATTGCCAGAACAGGTGGTACGATCTGCGGAGGAGGGTCAGAGCCAAGAGACAGGAGGAACACGACCAGGCCAACGCCACCGGAGGAGGGCCCTCCCGCAGACCCGTACAGTACCATCCCTGGGAGGAGAGGGTGATGGCCATACTGCCGGTGGAGGCAGTTGAAGGAGTAGAAGGACTCCGAGACCCGGGTGAGTACACAAACAACGCACCTCACATGGGGGGAACTGCAACCACAACCAAAATTAATAACAGGCACGCAAACACCACAAGCCATCGCATTACTCAACCACACTCCATGAGCAGGCACATGCCACTGCTGCCACCATGCCCCATGCACCCAGCTGGACAATGTCAAGTCACAGGCCACAGAAGACAACAACACATGACACGGTAACCCGGATGGCGGGAGTGTGGGCACCAAGAATCACATAGTGCGACTCCAAAGCAGACAACAATGCCCTCTGCCCATATGGCCTAGGTCACAGCCAGACAAACACTGTGTCCCAACACAGGAATGACTTGCCAGCAAATGGCGGATGCCTTGCATCAACACATGGGGGTGAAGGCACTGTTTTGCACATGCCAGCAGCTAATGAACAGCCAACAGTGTGAAAGAGTGGCAGCACACACCACCACAGCAGCAGCGCACAGACACACAGCAGACAAAATGGGTGCCTGGAGATCAGAAACAAACTCACATCAACAGGCCAAGGGCCACTCAAAGATCTGCTAACAGTGTGTGCCCAGGAAGCTGGGCCAAGGTGACAGAGGGTGACACACGGAGGGAGGGAGAGGGGGACACAGAGGGAGGGAGAGGGGGACTGAGAGGGAGGGAGACACAGGAAGATGGACAGAGGGAGGAGGCTGACACACAGAGGGAGGGAGAGGGGGACAGAGAGGGAGGGAGAGGGGGACAGAGAGGGAGGGGGACACAGGAAGATGGACAGAGGGAGGAGGCTGACACACAGAGGGAGGGAGAGGGGGACAGAGAGGGAGGGAGAGGGGGACAGAGAGGGAGGGAGAGGGGGACAGAGAGGGAGGGAGACACAGGAAGATGGACAGAGGGAGGAGGCTGACACACAGAGGGAGGGAGAGGGGGACACAGAGGGAGGGAGACACAGGAAGATGGACAGAGGGAGGAGGCTGACACACAGAGGGAGGGAGAGGGGGACACAGAGGGAGGGAGACTCAGGAAGATGGACAGAGGGAGGAGGCTGACACACAGAGGGAGGGAGAGGGGGACACAGAGGGAGGGAGAGGGGGACACAGAGGGAGGGAGAGGGGGACACAGAGGGAGGGAGAGGGGGACAGAGAGGGAGGGAGAGGGGGACAGAGAAGGAGGGAGACACAGGGAGAGCAAATCAGTCCTTTGGTGTGTGGGAATGTCTGCTCGTCAGCAGGTGGACTGCGTGCATGTAGACAAGGGTGCCCAGTGCCAGAACCCCCCCTCTTCATCATGGCAAAACGCAGGGCCATGTTACAACCTGTACACGAGCACAAGGACAGCCACCTGCATCATATGAGTGTGTGGATCCACTCCATGTGCACATGTACAGTGCTACAAGGAAGGCGCAAACGCATAGCTCGGCACACATGCACACTCCACTGCTGACTGCAGTCACACTTGACGCAGCAAGTAAGACTGTGCCACACATAGTTAAAGGGGCCAAATTGGTGCCCAAGGGACACACACATGCACAAGTGCACTGTGAGTGGAATGCAAGACAGATCCTAATTCCAAGAGGAAATGTGCCAACTTTGTAACGGATGAAACATGGATGTTGCATGGATCAAAAGTAACATTGTCTCTCTCACACACAGGTCAACGTCGTGCTGCACCCCCCAACACTGTGGGGGAACACTCACAGGACCCGGATCTGCAGGAGACCGATCCCACCGGCAGCGACCACTCTCACCACTCTGCGGACGACCCCGACCGACCTGGCCCCTCTGGTGTCCAACCACCTGCAGCACCTGCGTCAGGTACAACCGTGCCAACCACCACCCCCACTCCTGCCACATCCCAGGAGACACCCAGGATCCCTGCCCCAACACCACAATGCAGCCAGGCTCGCCAGGAGGGACACGGTGTCCCGGGCACCCAGGAGGAGGCAGGCGACAACGCCAATGCCACCCCTCAGGGGTCCCGGAGACCCCATGTGCCCACAAGTGCAGGCCAGGCGCAAGTGGGCAGGGGTGGTGGGAGTGGAGAGCGGCGGAGGCGCGAGCCTGACCAGTTGGCTGGGGATCCGGTATTTTCCCATGTCCGTAACATCCTGGACTCATACCGGCAGGACACCACGGGCATGGCCCAGGTTGTGTCCGTCCTCGAGGGGATCAAGGTCCAGCAGGCCCAGCAACATGCGGAGCTAATAGCCTGTCTACAGCTACACCAACGGAGGATGGAGGACAGACAGGCTGAGCAAGTGACGGCGTCCCAGGGGATTCACGCTGAACTCCGTCGGATGGCCGACACCATGGCCGACCCTCCCTGTGCCAGAAGGCGGAGAACATCACCACCCACAGGGAGGGATCATGAGGAGGAGGAGGAAACATCCGACGGAGCATCCCAGACGTCGTCACGGCCTGCTGCTGAGGTTCCCCGCAGGAAGCCGGGTCGTCCACGGAAAGGACCGTGAGGGTGGCTGCTACATCACCATCTCCCAGGACACCTGGCCTGGCACCTGGCCCACTGGAGCAACAGCATCACAGCATCAAGAGACATTCTCTGCCACATGGCCCTGCTGGTCACTGGCTGACCAATGTTGACAAAGACTGTGGCATGGACTCTGAGGATTTCCAATGGCAAGGACACCAACTCCCCTACTGAACTTTGGATTCCCTAATCCCGGAAAGGCCCTCACTTGCCCCCCCCCCCCCAATAATAAATCACACTATTAAGAGTAGATGCCTGCTGGTAGCATTATTACCTAACATGTGTCTTGTACAGTCTAAACATGCCTGAGTCATCTGTTCACTTCAACCATCCACACCCTGGGGCCTGAGTCTGGCACAGGACACATGGGTCACAGTTTTCTAGGCAAGACAGACATGGAGCACCATACACACCCGTGATGGTCAGAACCAGCTGAGGGGGTGGCCGAACAACCGTGCTGACAGACACATTGAGTACAGCAACAGTCATGCGCAGAGGTCAGGGATCCTGGCCCGTGTCCTGGGGGGCACCCAGGTACGTGTAGACAGGTGGCAGAACCATGTCCTGCAAGCTTGAGTCCGGTGGATGCAGAGAATGGGGTCATGGACAACGTTGGATGCATGGGGATGGCACATGTCACAATACCCACACAGTCATGGACATCATGCCCATTACACAGTCTCAGCACACACACACAGCTTGCATCTTGCCACTCGACACATTGACACATAGCCACAATCAGGGAATACCATGCCAGACATGCAGGATGCACCGTGCCAACACACCAGCATTGACTGAGAAGAGGCACCTTGGAGGCATAGGGACACCTTTAATAGTCATGTGTTTGGGATTGCAGAGGCAACTTGAAGTACACATGAACACATCATGTGGAGTAACATGTGGCTCCAACACTGGCACCCCCCTTCTGCAGCACAAATGCGTGATAGCCATGGAACTGGCACACAAGTGTCGGATAATAGCTAAATACCCACAGCTGCTCACGGAGAGCCTGCCATACACCATACATCCGCTGATGTGGAAGTCCCACGCCATGTCAAGACAATGTTAACCGTATGTGTCCGAGGGCAGTGTCACACACATTGATGCCTTCATCACAATCCACCATCCCATCACTGATGACTGACAACCAGGCAGCCCATCTATTCAGGTGTACCCAGCTGCATGTCGTGTCCCATGGGGATGCCACATGTCTGCAGAGGACCCAAACCCCGACCGGGGCAGTGTGCACACATCGTGAACAACTGCCACACCCAATACATCCCAGATGCATCCCTTACCCCATGGAGACTTCCAAACGTGTCCGTGCCTGTAACGCTGAGTCAGCCCACGATGCCATGTCCATGAGGAATAGCAGTGCCACAACAATGCAACCAGCAAACGGCATGCGCAGGTACCTGGGGAAGAGAGACACACAAGAAGTCAGCCACAAGAAGCACAGCCACTTGCATGTGCATGTACTCGACACATGTATGTATGACAACATGCTAGGTCACAATTATGCCTGGGGAAATACTACCATCACTGCCACCATCACTCCAGTGACACACCCACACACACCTCTGACCCACGTGCCATACATGCAGGTGGAGACACACATCACAACGCATGCCACACGGGGACCAATGCGTGCACACTCAGACCCTGGTACTCACCACTAAGCAAAGAAGTCGCGTATGAGCCGAGTCCGGATGTCCTCTTGCGGCTCCACATCCTCCACATCACTAGCCCCATTGCCAAGCCCTTCGTCCTCCACGGGTGGATGGTCCTCGTCATCTTGATCCAGGATGAGGGGCACAGCTCTTTCAACTGCCATGTTGTGCAGCATGCAGCAGACCATGAAGATCTTGCAGACCTTCGCCGGGGCACATGGGAGTGCGCCGCCGGTCTTGTGGAGGCACCGGAATCGGCTCTTCAGCATGCCAAACGTCCTCTCTATCACTCGCCTTGTCCGGCCATGGGCGGTGTTGTAGCGGAGCTGGGCCGGCGTGATGGGGTTGCGCAGAGGTGTCAGCAGCCAAGGCATGTTGGGATAGCCAGCGTCCCCTAAATGGAAAGCACATGGATATCGTTAGAACAGGCGAAGCGGTAGTGCTGCTCGGCCAAACAGAATACAGGACAGACAGACTGTACCCACCAACAACACATGCACGTTCGTTGCGCAGCTGCATCATCATATCAGGCATCCCGCTACGCCTCATGATGTAGGCATCGTGTGCTGATCCTGGAAAACGTGCACAGACATGTGAAATCACCATGTTGGACAGACACACCACAAGGGCATTGATGGAGTGGTAGTGCTTCCGATTGCGGTACGCCACCTCCCGTGCGTGTGGTGGTACCAAACCTACATGTGTCCCATCTATGGACCCAATGACATGGGGCATCCCTCCCAGGGCATAGAAACCACGTTTGACCTCAGTCATCTGTTCAGGGGTTGGGAACTTGATGAAGTCATCCAGGTGAATCAACATGGCCTCCAAGAAATCATGCAGCACACCGCTGAACATGCTCTGGGACATGCCACCAACATGAGCTATGGTATATTGGAAGGTACCCGTGGCAAGGAAATGTAGGGCAGCCATTACCTTCAGCTGGGGTGTCAGTGCCGTAGGATACCTGTGCTGCGGTTGCAGGTGTGGTGCCAGTCTCGCCGTCAGCTCCAGAATCAACGGTTGGGTGAAGCGGTAGAGCCGGATCCTGTCATTCTCCTGCATGGTGGCCATGTCTGGAATTCTTCGGGCAACAGGAGGCGCTCTGCAGTAATTTGGAAGTGACAAGGAAGAGTGAGTGCACTACGAGAACAACTCATGTCTACTGAGCACATGTAAATCTGCCAATACACACATGCCACATAGGGAGTCAGGCATGTGCTACATGCCCAGGACACGTATGGATGCAAGGTGACACTCCTTCCAAGACCCAGCTACACACGGTGATTGAGAACCTCCCCATGCCACGCCATGGGAATAGCTGTGTCCCAGTGCAAGTGCACTGCCCGACGCAAGACAGGAGTGACATACACCCACACATCAGCAGAAGTGTGATGCTGATTGCAGAGACTGGCAGCGGAACACTTGAGCCACAGGTCACATGACATTACACTAGTCCAGCCCACACACCTTGCCATGAAGGTGCACATGTCATGACTCCCCACACATTCCTTGTGAGTTTGCTGACATGGCCTTGTCACGCTACTCCGTGTCCCATGCATACATGTGCACCTCACATCAGATACCACATGTGGCATGGTGTGCGGAACAGTGTGCAATGACAATCTACACACAGACACATGTTGGTTGCTGCAACGGCTGCAGCTTTTGAGGGTGCTACAACATCAACCTGATGTAAATCCCGGACACATAAATGACATAGTCACATTGTGCACTGTGGGTAGTGACAAGTCAGGTGTCATGACCCCTGTACCGGGCATCATGGGACACTTCCGTGTGTTGGTGTCCGTGCCATGCCAGTGACGCTCACCCCAAGTGCGCAGTACGACATGCACACATGTCAAAGGAGTCAAGGGCATGCCTGGCACACATTGCACCCTCACACAGTACACCTGTACACATCTCATCATACATCTGGTGCCTCCTCCACTCAGGAGGCATGTTCCACATCACAGCCTGTCACACCTGTGCCCCACACATGTAGTAATGCACAGACGATGCCTTGATGTCCATTCCTGGACAAGTATGTCCATCCATGGACAAGTATGTCCGCCCTATTCCTACCTGTGTGTCGACTATCACCACAGTGATGTGTACAAACCGGCGTACTGCTGCTAAGAGGGCCTGTGTATGTTCCCCAATCACTGTGGGAGTGCTGCCGTATGTGTACCCATCGTGATGGCGAGCGTACAGGCATTTGTACGGTCCGTACCACAACGAGTACGCATACGCGTGCAGAACCATAGTGATAGTGAGCGTAGATGCGAGTGTACGGTCCGTACCACTACGTGTACGCATACGCGTGCAGAACCATAGTGATAGTGAGCGTACAGGCATTTGTACGGTCCGTACCACGAGTACGCATACGCGTGCAGACCCATAGTGATAGTGAGCGTACATGCGAGTGTACGGCCCTCTCACTATGGGTCTGCACGCGTATGCGTACTCGTTGTGGTACGGACCGTACAAATGCCTGTACGCTCACTATCACTATGGTTCTGCACGCGTATGCGTACACGTAGTGGTACGGACCGTACACTCGCATCTACGCTCACTATCACTATGGTTCTGCACGCGTATGCGTACACGTAGTGGTACGGACCGTACACTCGCATGTACGCTCACTATCACTACGGGTACACAGACCCATAGTGATAGTGAGCGTACAGGCATTTGTACGGTCCGTACCACAACGAGTACGCATACGCGTGCAGAACCATAGTGATAGTGAGCGTACAGGCATTTGTACGGTCCGTACCACTACGTGTACGCATACGCGTGCAGACCCATAGTGATTTTGAACGTAGGCATGCATGTACGGGCCGTTGCCATGCATTTGGGGTGCCCTAGGGCCCGGAAACGCACCGTACCTGTGTGTGATTCTCCTAATTACATAGGGGACAAGTATTAAGGCCTACATGCATGCTGGTTGTCATGGCGACCAGGTTCAAATTTCGATTTTGTTCTGGAAGGTGCACAGCAGAAGTCAGTTGGAATTCTTCTACTTTGTTGCAATGTGTTTGTGGGGCTGACATCATGCAGGAGAATGAAACCGATAGAGAACCCACAGACTGCTAGGTTTGAAGGGATTGGTGGAAACATAGGATGCAAATGTGAGTGACCAATCACTCTGTACTCCTGTGCATGAGACTGGGCAGAAGGCCACATATAAGGCAGCCAGGTCCCATGAGGGATTACTTGCCTGCACATCTTTGCATTTGTCGACCAAGCTGCTGCTACTGATTCCCTGGAACCATGTCAAGGGCTGTGGAGAGGACACAGCCATTCACCCTGGAGGAGAACATGGCTCTGCTGGATGTGATCCTCCCACAGTACCCCATGCTGTATGGGCGACCAGGGTATCAGGTGAGTGCATAGGCCACTGCCACAGACTGTCCCTATGTTGTGACTGTGTCTTCAGGCATTGTGACCCGGTGTGACACACATGCCATGTACTGTCGGGGGGGTACCAGGGGGGGGGTGCCTGATGTCTCCCAGCAGTGCCCTGAGACAGGAGGGGTGTGTGCAGAGTCCTCCCAGCAGTGCCCTGAGACAGGAGGGGTGTGTGCAGAGTCCTCCCAGCAGTGCCCTGAGACAGGAGGTGTGTGTGCAGAGTCCTCCCAGCAGTGCCCTGAGACAGGAGGTGTGTGTGCAGAGTCCTCCCAGCAGTGCCCTGAGACAGGAGGTGTGTGTGCAGAGTCCTCCCAGCAGTGCCCTGAGACAGGAGGTGTGGGTGTGATGCACAGTGTGAGCCTTGATCATTGATTGTGACATTGCCATCATTCCACCTGAGTACCCACTATGGCACGTACTGCCTTTTCCCTCACCAGAGGATGATGTCCCTATGACAGAGGTGCAATGCGTTGGCTGCATTACATGCCATGTAGTAACCAGCTATTATGTTCACATATGTCTCTCTGTGACATGTGGCTGGTGTATTGATGTGGTGTCACTTGTACTCCCTCACAGGTAGGCGCCACTGCCAAGGAGCAGATCTGGCTGACCGCCGTCAGTGCCGTGAGGCGTGTGGATGGTCGGAGGCGGAGCCTGTCCCAGGTGAGGAAACGCTGGCAGGATATCCGGTGCTGGACGCGGAGGATTGCACGGCTCCTGCTGGGGGACTCACCTGAGAGCCACAAGAACCGCGGCCGCCGCCGTCTGACCCACCTCCACAGGCGTGTGCTGCCGGTGGTCTTTCCAGACCTGGAGAGGCGCTTACAGGCGATGCAGCAGGCGGAAGGGGGTAGGTACATGTGCGTTTGTTGTGTGTCACCGGCATTTGTAAGGGCACAGTGGCATTAATTCACTGGCAGGGTTTAAAGGTGCTGTGCCCATCCAGTTTGCCCAAGTGTAGCGCTGCGCCCCTGCCACCCTTCCCCTCCTTGCAATGTGTTCCCTGGTCTGTGTGTAGTCACTCCTTCACAAGGTAATGTAGGCTGGCGCTTTGTCCACGAGAACAATGACTGTAGCATCATGGGTGGTGGTGGTGGGTAACAGGTTGTGGGACCTTGCCTGTGAACTGTCAAGTTCACTGCATGTGGGTTCCATGTCAGTTGGCACTGATGCTGGCTCCAGACATGGGAGTTGGTCTCTCATGTGTCATGCCTTACAGCGCGCATGTCCTATGTAGTGGCCTGTGACATGATGTGCATGAGTGTGCGCTACGCATAGTGCAGGGATGGTGACGTGTGTAGCAGTCATTCCCATTCAGTAGCATGTAGTTGCGTGCCCAATACTGTCCCCTGGGGCACCTTATCCTCAGTGTTGTTTGTGTCATCATCAACGTGGACACTCTCACTGTCTACAGCGTAGGTTGTGCTCTGTGCCATTGTCCCCTGTCACCATGTATATAGACGTGCTATTATGTACAGGTGTCCACTGTGCAGCCTGACCTGATTGTCCCTCTTCATACTCACAGTTGCCAGTGCCTGTGTGTCTTGTTATACTCATCTGAGGATGGGCACTGGTACCTCATTATTTGTACAGGCGCACCTTTGCTGTTTTGCGTCCAATCTTGCCTTTTGCCTGCCACTGTGTTTATCACCCAGACTATGAGATGTTGGTGCCACCTGTGTCTCAGCAATTAGCATCGTGTGGGGGTTGCTTGGGGCGGGCAATGCCTATGTGTCAAATCCTGATTCCTAATTGCTGGGTCTGGACAGTGTGTGATGTTACTGGACACACACGCAAGGTGCAGTGACCGAGTTATGTTGGGCATGTTTGCAGCATTACCTATGCAGCATGTGTCTCAAGTTCATGGATATTGTCCCTGGTCATAGGTATTTTCACAAACGCTGTGTGGTGCAGAGGCAGTGCAGGATTGTCCCCAGGGCCTGGGTGCTATGTCAGACTCCGTTTCCTGTCATCAGCTATTGTCTCATGCTCTCCATGGTATTTCAGTGGCATGGTGGCTCAACCAACTGTGTTTCATGCCCTACATCGGTACCTTGTTTTGCAGATGTTAGGGATCTGCCTCTTCAGGCTATGCAATGTTGACTATGTAGATTGGACTCATGTGACAGATGTGTACAGGTGTCTGATTAATTTCTGTCTCTCCACCCTGCCCACAGCATCGTCGGGGGACACAGAGGGAGACATGGACACGGACCAGGCGGAGGGACCGAGCACCAGTGGCAGCCGTGACATCGGGGCTGGCACATCGAGTGGGACAGAGGCGGAGGATAGTGTGGCCGAGGACCTGTCGACTGGCACATCAGACTACGAAGCTGACAGGTCCGAGGAGGATGTCTCAGAGTTGGCGGAGGCTGCACCAGCAGCTGACAGTGGAACAACACCTGCCACCGCCCCCTCAGTTCCCACCAACCGCCTCCCACTTGCTCGTGTCCCTTCCCAGCGTGCCCGGTCACCGCATGTCTCCTTCCTGCCAGGCACCGCACCCCCTGCCCCTGTCTCCACTGCTGCCGCCAATGCTGAGTCTATGGACATCCAGCGGCAAATGCAGGTTGGTCAGGCTGCGATCCTGAATGTCCTCCATTCCCACGGGAAAACCCTCACCAACATCGAGGCATTCTTGGAGGGCATTCATTCTTTGCAGGCTGACCAACGCAACTTGCTGAGGTCCCTAGACTCCACACTGACTGCAGCAGTGGGTCTCCTGCAGCGCGACCTCCCCCCACCTACCCCTGCCCCATCCACACTTCCCACTTCCATGCCTGTCCCACGTACACCCAGACGTCGGCATGCACCCACCACAACAGACACAGGCACCACACCAGCAGGGAAGGTCCACCGCACTCCTCCTGACACGCACACAGAGGGTGAGATAGGCACACCCACTGGGTCGGGGGGCAAACGTGTGACACGCAGCCAGAGTGGGAGTCCGCATTCCACACAATCCACTCCCTCCAAATCCCCTCCCCTCAGCTCTCCTGGCCACATCTCCCCCAAGGACTCCTTCATGGCCGCTCTGTCCCTGAGCCCCACAGTTACGCCACCACGCAAGCGGTCAAGGAAGTCCTCGGTCAGGGTGGTTGAGTCTCCCCCCCTGTCTCCACCCTCCCCCGGTGGCGCTGCAACCCATCCCTCTGAACCCCCCCCCTCCTTGGGGCCTGAGGTCACTTCGGGTGCAGGGGACTCCCTGGAGGACCTTGCTAAGGTGTGTAGTGCCATCCTGGCCTCCGCCTTTGGCCATGACACACCCCCTGTGGTTGAGTCCTCCATCCCTGCACCCACAACGCCGCCCCTTTGCCCTGATGTCCCTGCGGTGCCTGTTGCTTCCCCCCCCCCTGATGCCCTCACCAGTATGGAAGACGATGGCATTTGACTGTGCAGGCAAGGTAGGGGACACACATCCCACTGTGTCCCCCATGCAGCTGGGAATCATTGACTGCCCTATGGCCTTTGTTGACTTTGAACTGCCTTTGATCCACGGACATTGTGCTCATGCTGAATAAAGCTTATTTTTGTTGTCATTCTCACACTCCTGCTATGGTGGTATTGGTGTTGGTGGGGCTGCTACATTGTTTTGGGTGGTGTTTAAGGCTTTGGGTGTGTGGGATTTGTAGTAGTGTTCTGCTCTTTGGGGCCACCCTAGGATCTGTGTGCCATCACAAGGTGTTGGCTAACTTCCTTAGGTCATGTCAGCAGTTACTGCATGGTTCAATTGTCCCAGGGTGTATTCCTTCCTCTGTGTACCCAGTTTCTTCCCTGCAGGGTGTTCCCAATGTTTAGCGCAGAGCTGTGTGTACATGAGCTGTGTGTGTGACGGAGCCCTTCTACTTTGGCCATGCATGCATGGCCATGTCTCCACCTGCAACAATCGTGGCATCCTTGGTGATCACTGTACTTGTGTGTGGAGTCAGTTGACATGAGTTCATGGGGACATGTTCCCTTGTAGGCAGTATGGATGTGGGTAATTGTGGCATCACACACATGTGTTACACCCCTCCTGGGTGTGGACACTGCTGGGAGGACTCTGCACACACCCCTCCTGGGTCTGGACACTGCTGGGAGGTCTCTGCACCCACCCCTCCTGTCTCAGGGCACTGCTGGGAGGACTCACCACCCACCCCTCCTGGGTCTGGACACTGCTGGGAGGACTCTGCACACACCCCTCCTGGGTCTGGACACTGCTGGGAGGACTCTGCACACACCCCTCCTGTCTCTGGGCACTGCTGGGAGTGATGGGCACCCACCCCTCCTGTCTCAGGGCACTGCTGGGAGGACTCCACACCCACCACTCCTGTCTCAGGGCACTGCTGGGTGGACTCTGCACACACACCTCCGATTTCTGGATATGTGCGCTTGGCACATACACGGTGGGGTTACGCACACTGCATTAGAGGTGAGGGTACGAGTCTACTGACACTGGTGTGGTGGGGGTACACTCCGTACGTCCGCGGGTGTGGGTACGGGTCGTACTTACACTGTTGGGCAGGGGGGTACGCTCCTTGCATTCGTGGGTGGGGGTTCGAGTCGTACTTACACTGTTGGCATGGGGGGTACGCTCCATGCATACGCGGGTGGGGGTACGGGTCGTACTTACACTGTTGGGCAGGGGGGTACGCTCCTTGCATTCGCGGGTGGGGGTACGGGTCGTACTTACACTGTTGGGCTGGGGGTACGCTCCGTACGTCCGCGGGTGGGGGTACGGGTCGTACTTACACTGTTGGGCTGGGGGTACGCTCCGTGCGTCCGCGGGTGGGGGTACGGGTCGTACTTACACTGTTGGGCTGGGGGTACGCTCCGTACGTCCGCGGGTGGGGGTACGGGTCGTACTTACACTGTTGGGCTGGGGGTACGCTCCGTGCGTCCGCGGGTGGGGGTACGGGTCGTACTTACACTGTTGGGCTGGGGGTACGCTCCGTACGTCCGCGGGTGGGGGTACGGGTCGTACTTACACTGTTGGGCTGGGGGTACGCTCCGTACGTCCGCGGGTAGGGGTACGGGTCGTACTTACACTGTTGGGCTGGGGGTACGCTCCGTACGTCCGCGGGTGGGGGTACGGGTCGTACTTGCACTGTTGGGCTGGGGGGTATGCTCCTTGCATACGGGGTGGGGGTAGGGTCCGTACATTTCCGTCCCCACGCTATGTGATGTTTGTGCGGCCCGTACCCAGGCCTTTGCCACGTGGGTGCGATCCGTCCCGCCATTGTTGGGGTGACGTGTGTGGGCGTGGTCCGACTCGTACCCACGCTCTTCAGGCGTGGGTACGGGACGTACCTGTCTGGTTGTGTTGCCGGTTCGCGTGGTGACGGACTTCCGTTGTGGCGGTCGCTGGATTATCAGGACACGCCCCCACCCCCTCGTGGTGACCAGGGCATGGGAGTCAGGTATGTCCAGGCCATGTGTAGTGTGTCACTCATGTGGTTGTTTTGTGGCCTGCCCTGGTCGTGCCACCCCCACCCCACCCCACTTTCCCCCCTCCCTTAGTTATTCTGACCTTCTGCGGCGTCTGCGTCGTAACCTGTAGAGGAGGTGTACTGCTATGAGGGCAGGGATGACTCGTAGGTTCGGGTCCATGTCTGTCCGTCGCGTACTGGTACTCCTTGCTCGCGTCGTCCTGTCGCGTACGGGTCCTCCGTGATCGCGTCGTCCTGTCGCGTACGGGTCCTCCTTGGTGGCGTCGTCCTGTGTGTCCGTCACGTACTGGTCCTCCTTGTTCGCGTCGCCGTCTGTCCGTCGCGTACTGGTGGTCCTTGTTCGCGTCGTCCTGATTTCCCGGCAGTTTTTGGCTGCCGCAAAATATTCACCGTGCGGGGTGACGTCGGTGCGAATCGTGATTCCTGGGTCGTGAATGGCTGGCTGCGTGCGTCCCGACGTCAGGTCGGCGCTTTCCCGGTTCGCATTGGTAGGTGTTTTTTGTTCGGTCGGTCTTTTTTACGATTCGTACGGTAATGGTGTACCCGTGCGAATCGTAATTCCATGTTTGTATATTTTGACGACCGGGTACGCGTCGGACGGAGAATATGCTCCGTCCGACGGTTCGTACCCGGTTTTTACCGGATTGTGATCGGCACCCAAGAGTGGATTTTTGCAGATGTCTCCATAGACTCTGGTTAAAATGATAATAGCAACCTTGGATTGCTGTGTGTGGATAATGTTTTAGTATTGAATTGATCATGGCTAATTCGAAATCAATAATTATTTTTTGTGGGAAATAATTATTGGTTTCTTCTTTTATTTTGGTTAGCATTTCTATGTCTGTAGTTTGCTGTTTATTTGGTAAGAGGGCATAGATGAATGGAATGTTAGAATGTTGGTACAATCCATGCACTTTGTACAGCTGGTAGAATGGTTTTGGACAAAGTTTAAAAGTTCCATCCATCATCCAAGTGTCACATTGTTGTAATTTCACTAAATTGTTTGCAGTAGAAAACATAATTATTCTTTTATCAGGAGATTTGTTATAAAAAAAAAGAAATGTTTCTTTAGTGTGAGTTATGCTTAATTCTGGGGGAATGATTACTGTTTCAAATGTTTTAGGGGTAGGTAGAGTTTTTGTAGTTTGTTTTTTCTGTCTAGCAATAGCTCTTTTTAAACAATCAATTGAGGGTAATTGTGCTGATGCATGGTGTGGTATTTTTAATAATTGTTCTTTGAGTATTTGGGTGGTGGGTTTATCAGTGCTAGTACTTGCTTCTTTAATGTTTTCAAGAGCATTTCTAACTTCTATCTCTGTTATATTGGGGGGGGGGGGTGATTATGTTCTTTTACAGAAAGAACAGTGGTTTCTTTTGTAATAGCTCTGCCATAGCATTTGTTTGAGTAGTATTTGCTACATTTCCAAAACATTTTCAGACCACTTTGCTTTTCCTGTGTATATACATAACCCATATAACATAACAACATTTTATTTTTTATAGACATTATAAATTCTGCACCTTCAGTCATGTTGTTCTGTATTATGCTAGGGGAGATGAAAAAATATGTTGTAAATATAAACAATGTTACATATATTTTAAATATATTTACATTTTAGTGAATATACTTACAATGTTTGCTTTGATGTGTAGAAAGATGTTCATGAGCTGATTTCAAGCTTTATGTTTAATTTTGGAGATAGATTTTCTGTTGGTAAGAGAAAAAAAGTAGTTAATAGTTGGATTTTTTTTTTAACGTGATACTGTTTTAAGGGGCAAGTTAAATTTTGGCTGCGTATTTTAGGCTGTTTAATGATTGAGAATTATATACTTACTTATTTCTTTGGTCCAGTAGGTGATTGTGTAGAAGGTAGTTTTGGATGGTTTTGTAGTTTTCTGTAGAGGAGAGAAAGAAGTAATAAAATATGTTTTAGACTTTATTTTTTAATTAATAGTTCTAGGTGGGTAGGAAAAATTTAAAATATACGTACATTGATTAATATTAGAGTTGTGTGGATGTCGAAAATATCTTTGTCTGTTTAGAAGGTATCTGTAGAGGAGATATGAATGTAATTAAATAAAGCGTAGTAAATTCATTTTTAGAAATAGTTTCAGGTGTAGCATTCTAGTATTGTTGTATTTTAAATAGAGTTTAACTTACTTTGTGTAGTTGTAAAATTTTCTTTTGGAGTGGAAATCTTCTTTCAGGAAACAGTTGAGTAGAGTTTCACCTTATTTGTTCTTTTCAGTTTGTAGTGTGAGATGTTGAAATGTTGTGTTTTTATAGTGTGAATGTAATTAGTTGGTTTATTTCATTGGTTTAATTTGAAATGTGAGCATTTCATTGGTCTACCTTGATGTTTTTTTCTTTTTTGGCTGTTTGTTTCCATGTAAGGGAAACGCTAATAAGCAACTTATTAGTAGTAAGTGATGGTTTATTTATATATTTTATTGTGGTCTAATGCAAGTATAATAATAATAAAATTATTTATGTTGTATAATTTATTATTATTGCTTATGGTATGTTTATTTTTAAATGTATGTGTTTGAACAAGAATGTTTTATGTTATTTAAGTGTTTTATTATGTATTACAATGCTAATGTATGTTTTGTGCAAAAAGTGTATTTTATTCATTGTTTTTTAGATAGTCGCTATTGTGACAAAATCTATATTTTGGTTGTCTATATATAGGGTTTCGATAATTATGTTATTTAGATAATTATTTAAGGTTACACGATATTTTTGTTAACGATATTTAGTAATTCGATATAATGAGATACGATATTTATTTAAGACAATATTGTGTACTCGATATTTTAGTATTTTCTTTAATAAGTATAGAGAGTCGATAATATTGTAGTCGATAATTTTTCAACAATATTTTAGGTAGTCGATATTTTGGTTATCGATATTATGTCAGTGATCCAATTACAGGCCGTAAAGCACAGTGAGGGCATAAAGGTTTTAAACAATGCTATATGAAATCATATGATTGCATTAGCAATGCGTATGAGTCCAGATATGACATGTAAGTATGCATATACAAATAAACAAAACCTGAACAGCGCGTGCGCATAAAATTGCAAATTAAACACTGTTCATCTCTGGAGATATAACAACGTAAAAGAGAGGGGCTCTTTGCCACAAATAGGGGTAGAGCACCAATAGACAAAAGTCAAGAGAAGAATTCCCCTATTTGGCACATCATCGGGTGAACTAAAAGATTCTTACCCACACCAAACCATTCACTCACCAGAACAAGCACCCTTGTCTTAACCACATGTGGACTCGTAATTAAAAATTTCTATTTGATTTTTGATTTCATTTTTGTTAGGCACGGGGAGTTTGTGATTTGCCCAGAATCACAGGATGTTCAGCGTCGATTCGAGGCACCACATGCGCACCATCTAGAGTCGAGACCTAAAAAGAAGTTAACAATAACACAAATTATTATTTGTTTTTTTGCGGGAATTATCATGGGAAATTCGTAATTGTTTTCCAGTCAGGAGACCCAATTATAACACCCAAGCCCCAAACAATTCTGACACTCGTAGAGCTTGTTGAGTGGGGATGAGCTAATGCAATATTGTAAACACCCATGTATGAAATACAGAATTTAGTAACATACATTTTACCAAAATGGATGCACTAGAAGTGCCGCGTTTCCTTGCTCCTGCGTGATGTTCTGCATCAGTCTACGTTTCTATATTTGAATTCTGGGACTTGTACATATCCCAGAATACAAAGAAAACACTTGGACTGGGTTAACATTTTACCGGGGTGATGCGTTGCGTTAAATATCACCACATACACCTTTAATAAACAGCCGAGAAATATATTATCACGGAAAACAAATGGAAGTGTCTTGTGATGTGGTAAACATATAAGTCCCATCGAGTAGTCCAGAGAAGGGGACGTTTATTACCCATATTCATCTAATTCCGGCCTGTACAATGCAACCAAACGTTTGGGAATGGAGGTATCCTAAAACCACTTGAAATATATCTTGTCTATATTTGGATGATGATGCGTACCCTTGGTTTTGCCAATAAATTAAAACAAGCATTAAAAATGCAATAGGTCTCGCCTTTTAAGTTAAAGCCATTTGCTTTGCTATACAATACCATTAGCAAAGCAAATGCCTTTAACTTAACGAAAGGCAAGACCTGTTGCATTTCAATGCTTGTTCCTATTGCAAATCCCCTGCTACATAGGTTAACATGGTAGGAAGTTATTGATTAATAACTCTTGATAGGAGAGGGCTAGAAGTGCCATTCAAAGACTTCAATCAATCAATCACTGCATTTGTAAAGCGCGCTACATACCCGAGAGGGTCTCAAGGTGCTGGGGAGGATGGGGTGCTACTGGTCGAAGAGCCAGGTCTTGAGGAGTCTTCTGAAGGCCAGCAGGTCCTGGCTCTGTCGTAGGATGGTGGGGAGAGTGTTCCAGGTCTTGGCGGTGAGGTAGGAGAAGGATCTGCCGCCGCCGGTGGTTTTTCGGATGCGAGGGACTGTGGCGAGGGCGAGGTTGGCTGAGCGGAGGCTTCGGGTGGGGGTGTGGAAGCTGAGTCGGTTGTTGAGGTAGGTGGGTTCGGTGTTGTGCAGTGCTTTGTGTGCGTGGATCAGGAGCTTGAAGGTGATCCTTTTGTTGACGGGGAGCCAGTGCAGGCCTCTCAGTTGGAGTGTGATGTGGCTGCGGCGGGGGACGTCGAGGATGAGTCGGGCCGAGGCGTTCTGGATGCGTTGGAGTCGTCTCAGGAGCTTGTTTGTAGTTCCTGAGTAGACGGCCTTCCCGTAGTCGAGTCTGTTGGTGATGAGGGCCTGGGTAACGGTTTTTCTCGTGTCGAGGGGGATCCATTTGAAGATCCTGCGGAGCATACGGAGGGTGTTGAAGCAGGACGCGGAGACGGCGTTGACTTGCCTGGTCATGGAGAGAGTGGAGTCGAGGATGACCCCCAGGTTGCGTGTGTGGTCTGTGGGTTCTGGGGCTGTGCCTAGTGACGTGGGCCACCAAGAGTCGTCCCAGGCTGATGGGGTGGGTCCGAGAATGAGGACCTCTGTCTTGTCTGAGTTCAGCTTCAATCTGCTGTCCTTCATCCAGTCGGCTACGGCCTTCATTCCTCTGTGGAGGTTAGCTTTGGCGGTGTGGGGATCTTTGGTGAGGGATATGATCAGCTGGGTGTCGTTGGCGCAGGAGATGCTGTTGAGGTTGTGTTGTCGTGCGACGTGGGCGAGGGGGGCCATGTAGATATTGAACAGCGCCGGGCTGAGGGAGGATCCCTGTGGGACGCCGCAGATGATCTCGGTGGTTTTGGAGCGGAAGGGTGGGAGGCGGACGCTCTGGGTTCTGCCGGAGAGGAAGGATGTGGTCCAGGCCAGGGCCTTCTCTTGGATACCGGCGTCATGGAGGCGTGCTGATAGGGTGCGGTGGCAGACCGTGTCAAAGGCTGCTGATAGGTCCAGGAGGATGAGGGCGGCTGTTTCTCCTTTGTCCATCAGGGTCCGGATGTCATCAGTGGCGGCGATGAGGGCGGTCTCGGTGCTGTGGTTGCTGCGAAAACCGGATTGGGAAGGGTCCAGGATGTTGTTAACTTCAAGGTAGCGGGTCAGCTGTTTGTTGACAATCTTCTCGGTCACTTTTGCCGGGAAAGGGAGCAGGGAGATGGGCCGGAAGTTCTTGAGGTCCTTGGGGTCCGCCTTGGGCTTCTTCAGAAGGGCGTTGATGTCGGCGTGCTTCCAGCTTTCTGGGAAGGTTGCTGTCTCGAAGGAACAGTTGATTGTTTTCCGGAGGTGGGGCGCGATGGTTGCGCTGGCTTTGTTGAAGACGTGGTGAGGGCAGGGGTCTGATGGGGATCCGGAGTGGATGGAGTTCATGGTTTTGATGGTGTCTTCGTCGCTGACGCTGGACCAGACGGTCAGGCGACTGGTGCAAGTGGTAGTTGCAGGGGTGGTGGACTCGGTGGTGGGTGCGGGGGGGTCGAAGTTGAAGCTGTCGTGGATGTCGGTGATCATGCGGTGGAAGAAGGTGGCCAGGGAGTCGCACAGGTCTTGAGATGGCAGGATGTCGTTGGTGTTGGAGCTGGGGTTGGAGAGTTCTTTCACGATGCTGAAGAGCTCTTTGGTGTTGTGTGCGTTGTTGTCTAGGCGGTCCTTGAAGGCGGTCTTCTTGGCGGTCCTGATGAGTTGGTGGTGTCTGCGGGTGGTGCTCTTGAGGGCTGTGTGGTTGTCTGGTGTTCGGTCGTGGAGCCATTTCTTCTCCAGCTTCCGACAGGTGTGCTTGGAGATCCGGAGGTCCTCGGTGAACCAGGCGGCTTTCTTGTTGGTGTGGTTGGTTGTAGAGGTCTTGAGAGGGGCGAGGGTGTTGGTGCAGTCGTTGATCCACTGTGTGAGGTTGGTCGCGGCGGTGTCTGGGTCGGTGGGGTCAGTGGGTGGTCTCAGGGCGAGGGCGGTAGTCAGTTGGTCCTCGGTGACCTTGCCCCAGCAGCGGCGTGGTAGCTGTTGGGTGCGGTGGTGTTTGGTGGGTTTTCTGAAGGTGAAGTGGACGCATCTGTGGTCGGTCCAGTGTGGTTCGGTGGTGTGGTTGAAGGAGACCTGGGGCTTGCGGAGAAGATGGGGTTGAGCGTGTGTCCAGCGGCGTGAGTAGGTGTCGTTACGAGCTGTTTGAGTCCGAGGTTGGAGAGGTTGTCGATCAGGGCAGTGGAGTTGGCGTCGTTGTTGTTCTCGAGGTGGAAGTTCAGGTCCCCGAGGAGGATGTAGTCCGTGGAAGCGATTTTGATGGAAGAGATTTTGATGGAGTCTTTGTGGATGATGGCGATTCCTCCTCCCACTCTGTTGGTGCGGTCTCTGCGGGAGATCTTGTAGCCCTGTGGGATGGCTATGGCGATGTCTGGTGCTGAGGTGGCGTTCTGCCAGGTCTCCGTCAGGAAGGCGACGTCGGGGCGGTGGAGTCTAGGAGGTCCCAGAGTTCGATGGCGTGCTTGCGAGCGGAGCGGGTGTTGAGGAGGATGCAACGGAGGTGGTTGGGTTCTCTGGCTGGTGGTGTGGAGGGTTGGATGCTGGTGAATCTGCAGTTCCGGCAGGTGAAAGGCCCCTGGGTGCGTTTCGGGGTGGCCCGGTAGCAGGGGTGGTCTCGTCTGGTGTTGAGTGCGTGGAGGGTGCTTGCGTCGTAGTGCAGTCTGGCGTTGCAGGGGGTGCGGGGTCCAGAGGTTCTGGCGCTGGGTGTGGTCCAGGCGCGGACGGGCGCAGAAGGGCTTGCCTTAGGCACGCCTTCGGCGCCCCAGCGGCGCGCCCGCTGCGCGGCCTCCATATGAGGGCAGAGGGAGGGAGGAGCAGCTGGGAGCGGGGCGGCCAATGGGAGTGTAGGGGGCGGGGCCGCAGGGGCTCAGCGGCGGGGGAAAACCCAGGGAAAACCCGAGGAAAAAACAGCGGGAAAAGACGGCGGGAGAGGGACAACAGAGCACAGGGGTAAAGAAAGCAAAACACAGGGGCACAGAATGAAAAAACAAAGTGGCACAGAAAGCCAAGCGCAGGGGTACAGAATAAAAAGGGAGCGAGCAGTCAGACGGCAAAAGCGGCAACGGAGGTTCAACCCACAAGGGGCTGTGTGGCGGATCGGGGGAGCGACCTGCCTGGTGACAGGGTCAAAGGTCACTCTCTACCACCGCTTCGCGGCTTCCATATGAGGGCAGAGGGAGGGAGGAGCAACTGGGAGGTGGGAGCGGGCCGGCCAATGGGAGTGAAGGGGGCGAGGCCGCAGGGGCTCAGCGGCGGGGGAAAACCCGGGGAAAACCCAGGGAAAAAACGGCGGGAAAAGACGGCGGGAGAGGGACAACAGAGCACAGGGGTACAGAAAGCAAAACACAGGGGCACAGAATGAAAAAACAAAGTGGCACAGAAAGCCAAGCGCAGGGGTACAGAATAAAAAAGGGAGCGAGCAGTCAGGGGGCAAAAGCGGCAACGGAGGTTCAACCCACAGGGGGCTGCGTGGCGGATGGGGGGAGCGACCTGCCTGGTGACAGGGTCAAAGGTCACACTTCCCTGAATGTTATTAATAAATTCATCAATATGATATTGTTGAATTTCTCCTAAAGTGTACATACAAGAAGTTATAAGACTTTCTTGTTTGTAAGTCTAGATTCAGCCTTCCAGTGGTCTACCCTGATTGGTCCGAGTTAAGGGGATTAGCCAGGCTGCCTTGAAGAGGTGATAAAGAGCCCCTGGGGTCAACCAGCACTGCTGGCAGGGCAGTGTGCTGCTCCATAGGAATGCCAGGCCAGGGGGAGGAGTCGGAAACTAGGTTCTTCAAAGAGGAGAGCAGAGAACAGTGTCATTTACAACTCTGAACTTTCCACCTTAGGCAGATGGTAGGATTAAGGAAGGTATGAGTAGATGCAGGGGGGAGAGTCTCAGTAAATTAGCCATCCTAGGGGCGTGTTTAGCCAGATTTACCTCCTTGCATTTTCCAACTGCAAGGACAGCAGCAGCCTTATCCCACCCATTGGTGTGTTTTTGTTGAACTTTGTTTTTCGAGCAATGACCGCACAAAAATCTGTGATGCATTCAGTAGGTATGTAGTTTGCAGTGTCCACCCGAAGAACGTGGATAGGAAGTTGTACTTTGCAAAATTGCTCTACTGCAGTTTCATATGCCTCGGAGGGAATGCTGCCTTTTTACCGTTTTCCTGGCAAAAGCAGAATAACCTGTTACTTTCAGTGATCTGTCTTGCTGAGAGATGGTGTCTTATGTCTGCTGGTGGAGTTCACAGTGTATTGTCAAATGTACCATGGGGCTCCTCAGCCTTCACTTATATGTTGCATGCACGTTACTTCTAAGTAGCTGCTCTGAAAGATACTGGACTGGGCAGTTTGAATAGCAGTGCTGTAAAGTGTTTAGGCCTTAGGCAGCCGTGTTGTGATGCATGATGTGGCACACAAAACATGGGCTAGAACATAGGGCCTCATTTACAAAGTTTTGGCATAGAGCAGCTGTTGTATTCTCTGTTGGTATTTCCCTAACTTGGAATGGTCTGGTCTCTGTATTCTAAGTTCTGGTGGTGAGGTTCGAAGGTTCGGCAGTTGTGCTGAGACCTCCGGACCTGACCGCCACGGTTTCCCTTGCCTGCGTGCCTTGGCGAATAAAGAACCGACTTCATTTACACCATACTCCCGTACTCCTCTTTGTTTATGGTGTTAACTACGATACAACATTTTGGCGACGATAGGGAGTTCGCCGAACACCTTTGCTGCAGTCCACCCTCATCATCATAAATTTGGCATTCTACTCGCTGACAGAACAACATGAAAAGTGACGAATATATTCTACTTACGGCTCACAAGGATCCCTACAGCAAGTCGTATTTTATCTCTTCGCAAGCTTTATTGGGTGAAGATTAATTTGGTTGACCAACTGCCTTGTCTCGAGCGCTAGCGCGAGCACTCCGACATGTGCGCTCAGTAGAATTCTCTTCACTTCTACGTCAGCATTCACTTTGAGGTCATGGTACGTAATCTTACGTGCCTCCATTTTGATTTGAATCTTCATTGTGGGTCTCAGCGCGGTGACGCGCACACCAATCCTTACGATTTGAAAGTGCACTTTCACTAGAGGTTTGTGCATTATACTTCAACCGATTTAAAATAATTTCATCATCAGCGCGGTGACGCGCACACCACACCATTTGTCTCAGAGCATTTTGAGAAGAATTTCTCTCACGTTATTATCGCATAGCGAGTTTCTGCCTTATCGGTGATGCGCACACCTTAAGGGTACAGTCTGAAGATTTCATGCTCATCATTCCTTAACAAATGACGGTGATGTGCACACCTTATCAACTTCTTATAGTCTTGTCCAGCCTATAGTGTTTTCACTGTGACATGCACACATTCATGCTGCACGTCCTGTAAACGTCTGCTATTCTTTACACTTACATTCCTTTTGAAGTTTACTGATGGCCACCATGCAAAATATTTCTTGCCCTCCTCATTTTCTAGCTGAACCAGGAATAATTAAAATAAAATGGAAACAATGGTTTAAAGGTTTTGCAAGTTATATTATAGCCTCGGATGGTACAAAGTTTGATCCTGTCAGGAAATTAGCACTATAGTACAATAATTTAGGTTCTGAAGGTCAACGTATATTTGATCATTTACCTGGTATTAATCAAACTAATGAGAGTGACTGGGATGTCTATAAAGAGGCTGTTTGCAGACTCTCTAATCATTTTAAAGATGAAACAAGTGTCGTAGTTGAAAGGCATACATTTTATACCAGACGCCAACTTGAATTTGAAACAATTGACACTTTCTTAACTGAATTAAGAGTCCTAATAGCCACATGTGAGTTTGATGGAAGCATTGATTCTTATTTAAGAGATCAATTAGTCGTTAACTGTTTCAATAAAAAGGTACAAGAAAGACTCCTCTGTTGTAGGAATCCCTCTTTAGAAGAAACGTTAGATTTGGCTAGAGCCATTGAGAGGTCAGTTGTTGCACAGAAGGAGTTGAACAAAAAAAGAAATGAAACTTCCATTGAACCTGTGATGGCTATAGGCACTAAACCCAAATGTTATAATAATTCCAAAACCCAAGATCTAAAGAAACAGAATGTTTGTTATAGATGTGGGTCCTCTTCTCATTGGGCCAATGCAAAATGTTTTCCAGCTTTAGGCAAACTTTGTGTTAATTGCAACAAAGTTGGACATTTTTCAAGGATGTGTAAAGTGCCTCATAAAATTGCTTCTCTTGAAACTGTTGAAAATGTAGTTCAAGTTCCTGATTCCAATGTTTGTGCCATCAAATGTACAAAACAAATTGTTTTAGCAATTGATTCTGAAGCCACTGATGGTGGTCCTTTGTGTGACATTTCTATAAGTGATATTAATTTACAAGTGACTATAGATTCTGGGTCTCCAGTTACTTTTATTACTGATGATCTATTATTTAAACATTGGAAACATTTACATCTCAATCCTCCGGATATTCGTACCATTGCTTTTGGGGGACATAACATAGAGATGTTAGGCTTTTTCTCTGATAATATCAAATTCAAGGACAGAGTAATTTTCACCAAAATTTACGTAGCAAAGAAAGGATATAATATACTAGGATGGCGAGACCAAGGGAAATTTGGAATGGTTCTTAGACCTGGCACCCCTTGTCCTATTTCCCTGGTTGATATTCCCAATTCAAATATTGATATTGAACAGCTATTGTCTGATCATCACTCTCTCTTTCAAGAAATACTTGGCTTGGTGCATAATTTTGAACACAAAATTTTATTAAAGAAGGACGCAATACCAGTTATTCATAAAGTACGAAATGTTCCTCTATCAATTAGAGATCAACTAAAAGTACATTTGGAAAAATTAGTTTCTGAGAAAGTTATTGAACCAATCGACTCTTCAGAGTGGATTTCTCCGATTGTCGTAGCCAAGAAAAAGGATTCTAATGACATCAGACTCTGCATTGATTTGAGATCTTTAAATAAGAACATTTTAATTGACTGTTTTCCTCTTCCAAAGATACAAGAAATGTTAGCTCGTTTAGGTGATGCAAAATTCTTTTCATGTATTGATCTTAGATCCGCATACCACCAAGTAGAGCTTGCTGTTGAATCACATTCCCTTACTGCATTTAACACCCCTTTTGGTGCTTTTCAATTTTTGAGAATGCCTTTCGGCCTAGCTTTGGCCGCTTCGGTATTTCAAAAATTGATGTTCAAACTTTTTGGTGAATCAAAAAATGTGTTGGCATATCAAGATGACATTCTCATCTGTTTGAAAACATCTAACAAACATATTCAAATTTTGAGTGATGTTTTGTGCACTCTTGAAAGTAATGGGTTTACTGTAAAAAAAGAAAAGTGTAGATTTCTTCTCAATAACATTGATTACTTAGATCACCATATTTCAGACATAGGTATTCAACCCAAGTCTGATCTGGTTAAAGCAATTATGGACAGTCCTGCTCCAATCAATAAGGATCAACTTCGATCGTTTCTTGGACTCTGCGAATATTATTCGCATTTCATTGACAGCTTTTCTTTACAAACTGAACCATTGAGGAAACTACTTAGGAAAGATGTAGAATTCATTTGGAGTGAAGTTCAATCCTCAGCCTTCGCCAACTTAAAAAAACTAATTTTAAAAGCCCCTGCTCTACATTCCTTTAGGGATGATGTTCAATCTATTCTTACAGTTGACGCAAGTGGTGTTGGTTTGGGTGCTCTCCTTACACAATTGGTTGATGGTACTGAACATACGATAGGATTCGCTTCCAGGTCACTTTCTCAATCTGAACGTAATTACAGTACGATAGAAAGAGAAGCGTTAGCCTGTGTTTGGGCTGTCAGACATTTTGAAACCTTTCTTTGGGGGAGGAAGTTCCTCTTGATCACCGATCATAAACCTCTTGTTTTTCTTTTGTCTAAGAGTGATCATGATAAACTTAGCCCCAGATTAGTTAGGTTGCTTTCAAAAATGTTCGAGTTAAATTTTTCTATTAAGCACATCCCTGGAGGGAAAAATACACACGCTGATTTCCTCTCTAGATGTCCTTTGTTTGATGAGAGTCCATCCACCTTTGTTGATGATAACAAATGTTTAGTAGATGGTTTGGTGGTGTTGGAATGGGCTATTACTCATTCTGAATGGATTCAATGCTCTAAATCAGACAATCTGCAGTGTACAATTAAAAAATGTATTGTCAATGGTGGCCACATGAAAGAACGTTATGTGAAGGTATACGATCCTTTCACAAAGTGAAAGAGGATCTCACCATCGAAGGTGATATTATTTTAAGAGGTAATCTTCTAATTCCTCCTGCGAAACTCAGACTTAGGTTAATCAATTTTGCTCACCAGGGTCACCTTGGCATGACAGGTACTAAAAAACGCTTAAGACTATTTTATTGGTGGCCCGGGATGGACGTTGAGGTTGAAACTTTTGTTGGCCATTGTACCAGTTGCTCTATGTCTGACAAGTCTTTAAAAGTGCGGAACACACCTCTTCACCCTGTTGATTTTCCTGAAGGTCCATGGGAAAAGTTAGGCATTGATTTTATTGGTCCAATGTATAATCTTCACTCTAATCTAAGATACGCCTTGGTTGTGGTGGACTATTTTTCAAAATGGGTAGAGTGCAAATTCCTTCCCCAACCCTCTACCTTAGCTGTAATTGATTTACTCAAGGATTTATTTCGACGTGAAGGAATCCCTAAAAGTTTAGTCTCAGACAACGGTGTCCAGTTTAAATCTCAAATTGTTTCACATTTTCTGGAATATTTAGGGGTTAAACATTTGACCGTTGCCCTTTACAGCCCACAAGGTAGTGGGATGGTTGAGAGGGTCAACAAAATGATTAAAGAAACTATCCAACTTGCGTCCTTGCAAGGTGAGAACGTTCATGAAGCGATTCAGGAGAGACTTTGGAGTTATCATGATAATCCTCATTCTGTCACAGGGATTCCACCTTTCGTTCTTCTCAAAGGACGCTATGGGTCGTCCAAACTTTCTCCTTTTTGGGTGCTTGAACATACCAATTCTGCTTGTAATATTCCAGATATTAAACAAGTACGTTCTTCTGTAGAAAATGCTCAAAGTAAAATGAAATCGATTTATGATGCAAATAAAAAAGTGACAGATCTTCATTTTTTGATTGGGGATTTGGTCAAGGTTAGGAGACCGTTTGGTTAAAAAAACAGTAAGTCTAAGTTATTTCCCACTACTCGCATTGTCAAAGTCTCCAAACATGCAGTTTTAGTTGAAAATGGAAAATGGTGGAGCAAAAGGAATGTGGTTTTGGTTAAGAATGATGTTCATGTTAATTCTGGTTGTGAGAATTATCCAAATGAACATTTTTCTTCCAACCTTCATTTTTCCAATTCTAATCACTCTATTCTTCCTAGTAATACAGTTTGCAATGATAATGCTGTTTCACAGGATATTGTTAATGATGAGCAGTCTGTTGTTAATACTGATTCTGATGTGTCTCTTCCGGAAAGAAGAGGGAGTTTGGAAGCTTCCTCTTCAGTTCATGATACGGAAGCTTCCTCTTCGGGTCATGATACTACTATTTCTTGAGGAAGCACAAGAATCACTTGTGTTCCTCATTATTTGAAAGATCAATCAATCAATCAATCAGCGGCATTTGTATAGCGCACTACTCACCCGGAGGGTCTCAAGGCGCTGGGGGGGGGGGGGGGGAACGTTACTGCTCGAACAGCCAGGTCTTGAGTTGCTTCCTGAAGACGAGATGGTCCTGGGTTGTCCGGAGGTGGATGGGGAGGGAGTTCCATGTCTTGGCCGCTAGGTAGGAGAAGGATCTTCCTCCGGCGGTGGCTCTGTGGATGCGTGGGACGGCAGCAAGAGCGCGGCTGGCGGAGCGGAGCTGGCGGGTGGGCTGGTGGAAGGTCAGGCGGTTGTTGAGGAGCTTGGGGCCCAGGTCGTGGAGGGCCTTGTGTGCGTGGGTGAGGAGTCTGAACGTGATCCTTTTGCTGACAGGGAGCCAGTGAAGGTCTCTCAGATGTCCGGAGATGTGGCTGTGACGGGGGATGTCCAGGATGAGTCGAGCTGAGGCGTTCTGGATCCGTTGGAGTTTCTTCTGGAGTTTGGTGGTGGTGCCGGCGTAGAGGGCATTCCCGTAGTCCAGCCGGCTGGTGACAAGGGCCTGGGTGACTGTCTTCCTGGTCTCGGTGGGGATCCAACGGAAGATCTTTCGCAGCATGCGCAGGGTGTTGAAGCACGAGGACGAAACGGCGTTGACTTGTCTGGACATTGAGAGGGAGGAGTCCAGGATGAAGCCCAGGTTGCGTGCGTGGTCCGTTGGCTTGGGGGTGGTGCCCAGGGCAGGGGGCCACCAGGAGTCATCCCAGGCGGAGGTTGATGACCCCAGGATGAGAACCTCCGTCTTGTCTGAGTGCAGTTTCAGGCGGCTGTTCTTCATCCATTCGGCGACGTCTTTCATCCCTTCGTGTAGGCTGGCTCTGGCGGTGTCCGGGTCGTTGGTGAGGGAGAGGATCAGCTGGGTGTCATCGGCGTAGGTGATGATCTTGAGGTTGTGTTGGTGTGCGATGGCTGCGAGGGGGCTCATGTAGACGTTGAAGAGGGTGGGGCTGAGCGATGACCCCTGAGGAACGCCGCAAATGACTTCAGTGGCCGCGGACCGGAACAGGGGAGGCGGACTCTCTGGCTTCTTCCGGCGAGGAATGAGGTGATCCACTCTAGGGCCTTCTCCTGGATTCCGGTGTTGTTCAGGCGTTGTACCAGGGTGCGGTGGCAGACAGTGTCGAATGCTGCGGAGAGGTCCAGGAGGATGAGGGCCGCTGTTTCCCCGTTATCCAGTAGGGATCTGATGTCGTCTGTGGCTGCGATGAGGTCGGTCTCTGTGCTGTGGTTGGCTCGGAAACCGGACTGCGAGTGTTCGAGGGAGCCGTTGGTCTCAAGGAAGGCGTCTAGCTGTCTGTTGACGGTCTTCTCGATGACTTGGGCGGGAAACGGGAGGAGCGAGATGGGGCGGAAGTTCTTGAGGTCGGTGGGGTCTGCTGTAGGTTTCTTCAGCAGGGCGCTGATCTTGGCGTGTTTCCAGCAATCCGGGAAGGTGGCGGTTTTGAAGGAGGCGTTGAAGATGTCGCAGAGTTGGGGTGCGATGATGTCATCGGCCGAGTTGAAGATGTGGTGTGGACAAGGGTCCGTGGGGGATCCGGAGTGGATGGTGTTCATCGTGCGTGTTGTGTCTTCGGTGCTGACCGGGGTCCAGGTGATGAGGGTGGCGGTGGGGGGCATCGATTCGGTGGTGAGGTTCGTGGTTGGAGGGCCAAAGCTGTTGTGTATGTCGGCGATCTTGTCGTGGAAGAAGGCGGCGAGAGAGTCGCAGAGGTCCTGCGAGGGAGTGATGTCGTTGTTTTCGGCTTCGGGGTTGGAGAGCTCTTTGACGATGGTGAAGAGTTCTTTGCTGTTGCGGGTGTTGTTGTCCAATCGTTCCTTGAAGGCTGTCTTCTTCGTGGCGCGGATCAGTTGGTGGTGTTTGCGGGTGGCGTGTTTGAGGGCCGTCATGTTGTCTGTGGTCTGGTTGGTGCGCCAGGTATTCTCCAGGAAGCGGCAGTTCTTCTTGGAGGTGATGAGTTCGTCGGTGAACCAGGAGGTTTTCTTGCTGCCGTGTCTGCTGGGGGGGTTCTTCAATGGTGCAAGGGCATCTGCGCAGTTGGTGATGCACTGCGTGAAGTTGTTGGCGGCTTCGTGGGGGTCCAGTGAGCTGGTGGGGGGTTCTGGCTGAGGAAGGTGGTGAGCTGGTCGTTAGTGATCTTGTTCCAGTTCCTTCGAGGGGCTTGTTGCGGGTGGTGGTGGGTCGTCGTTTTTCTGAAGTTGAAGTGGACGCAGCTGTGGTCGGTCCACTGGAGTTTGGTGGAGTGGCTGAAGGCGACGTGCTTGCTGGATGAGAAGACTGGGTCAAGCGTGTGGCCGGCGTAGTGGGTGGGGGTGGTTACCAGTTGCTTGAGTCCGAGGATGGCAAGGCTGTCCAGCAGTGCAACGGTGTTGCGGTCCTTGTTGTTCTCCAGGTGGAAGTTGAGATCCCCTAGGAGGATGTAGTCGGTGGAGTTGATGGCGTGTGGGCTGACGAAATCAGTGATGACTTCGCTGAATTGTGTGCGTGGTCCCGGTGGTCTGTAGACGAGGGTTCCCCTGAGCGTGGTCTTGGGGTCGGTGTGTATCTGGAAGTGGAGGTGTTCGGCGGAGGTGAGGGTGTCATCCGAGTTGGTCGTGATACGGATGGTGTTCTTGTGGGCGATGGCGATGCCACCTCCTGTCTGGTTGACGCGGTCCCTCCTGGTGATCTTGTAGCCGTCCGGGATGGATATGGCGATGTCGGGCGCTGAGGAGGCGTTCGTCCAGGTTTCCGTCAGGAAGGCGATGTCTGGTGATGTCGAGTCGAGGAGGTTCCAGAGTTCGACGGCGTGACGGTGGATGGAGCGGGTGTTGAGCAGGATGCACTTCAGATGGTTGTTGCTGGGGCTCGGTTTGGCTGGTGCGATGCGGGGTCGGAGGCAGGAGAAACGGCAGGCATGGCAGGAGAAGGGTCCGTGGGTGCGTCTCGGGGTGGCGTAGTGGTAGGTGTTGTTTTGTCCGGCGTTGAGTGCGAAGAGGGTTGTAGCTTCGTAGGTGAGTCGGGTGCGCTGGCGGCAAAGAGGACCAGGGGGTCTGGCGCTGGGCGTGGTCCAGGCGCGGACTGGCGCATACGGGCTTACCTTTGGCGCACATTCGGCGCTCCCGCTGCGCGCGTCCGCTGCGCGGTCACTCAGGGGGCGTCATAAGTAAGGAGCCGGGAGGGAGGGTCAGCTGGGTGGCGGGAGCGGGGCGGCGAATGGGCAGGAGGGGGGCGGGGCCGCAGGGAGGCAGCGGCGGGAAAAGGAAAATCCGGCGGGAAAAGAGGAGGTGGGTGGCTCAGCGAAGGCTGGGTCGCCCTCGAGGAGCAGCGGCAATCAGGCGCAATCCGGGAAGCAGGTCAGGAGGCAGGAGGCAGTGGAGCGTGGGGCGACCTCGCCTTTGGGGACTACGTGTCACACTGATTGCTTATCCTTTTCTTTGGTTTTCGTTTGTTTTAACTTTCTTTTTGGTTTTTACCTTCATTCTGAGTTATTTCTGTTTTGGTGTTTAAGAGGGAAGATGTGTTGTATTCTCTGTTGGTATTTCCCTAACTTGGAATGGTCTTGTCTCTGTATTCTAAGTTCTGGTGGTGAGGTTCGGAGGTTCGGCAGTTGTACTTCGACCTCTGGGCCTGACCGCCACGGTTTCCCTTGCCTGCATGCCTTGGCGAATAAAGAACCGACTTCATTTACACCATACTCCCGTACTCCTCTTTGTTTATGGTGTTAACTACGATACAACAGCAGCACCGCAAGCCTTCCTGCTGAGCTGCCCTACGTCAAAGGAAAAGGGCAGGAATGTGCCGTATCGGTGCATTCCTGTCCTCTTTTACTACGCTGGCGCTCATATGGCTGCCATGTGCCAATGCAGGCACCCTTGCACCATGGTGCAAGGGTGTCTGAGTTGAAATCAGGTTGTTTTTGTGGGGGAATGGACACCTTCCTTCTCAAAAACAACCTTTACGCCACCCCTGGCGAGGCGGAGGCTTTTGACATACTCCCAGTTTTACAAATCTTGGAATGTGTTAAATGCCATGGGTGTTATGTGGGAACACCCACCATAATGCCCATGGCACACCTACCCACCACAGAGTGAGGCAACACAGCAACGTGCGCTGCGTTGCCTCACACCATATCTACGAGGCCATTAAAAGCCATGAGGGGTTGCTTTACGTGGCCTCGTAGATATGGGTAAGCCCAGTGTGCTGCTGGAACGTCATAAAAAGTGACAATCCACAGGTGCAGTGGGCTTGTTAATAAACCCCCAGTGTTTCTTACAGAAGGAGCCTGGAAGAGGTAGAGGATGTGGTGTTACGTGCAGATCTGCCGATTTTGGTGCTGAGGAACCGTGTTTGAGTCATGATGTTGGCTCAACATCTTGTGATTCTGGGAAACTCACTTAATCTCTTCAGTGCTGATACAAAATGAATGTGTCCTTGTGTAATGTAACTGGTACTCATGTAAAGCCCTCCTATACCTTCAAGTTGAGTTTGCGTTATATAAAACTGCAAAAAGATAAAAAACGTGCAGTCCATATATTCTTGCCATGTATGAAGGTAGTGCTGGTCTCCGAAACACTGGAGCTCACGCATGGAGAGGTACGTTGAGATTCTACTTCTTAATTATAGAACTTCTTTTATTTCTGAGCGCTGTAAATGTGCTATTGTTACTCACTTTAATGGTTCCCAGCTGTACTTTTCTAGGAAGAAAAGTCCATTTCAAGAGGACATTGTCTTTTATGAGGTAAGGTTCTTCTTGGGAATAAAAACTCTATTCATGTATTTATGTTTCATGCTTCATCACGTCTATTCTATTACATGCATTTCATAAGTACGTCACACGTAGCCCCTCGTTTAGTATGTGGCTGTCAGCTGTAACAGGGTCACATTCATCCTCTGATATGTTTCATGCTAAGGGTCACTTGTTAGAAGAGATAGAAGAGAGGGCAAGAGGTGGAGAGAGACGAGAAAGAGTGACTAAGGCAAAGATGGAGAAGGAGAAAGGGGGAGAGCACATAATGAGAAAGAGAGAACCAGATAAAGGTGTGAGAGGGAGGTAGAAAGGGAAGAGATGAAAGTGGAACGGGGAGACTGAGAGAAAATGTGAGAGAGCGAAAGAGGCCGAGAAATGGGGAGGGAGCGAGAGCGCGAAAAAGAGGAGATGAGGAGCGAGAGAGACAGTGAGAGGGGTAGAGGAGGCGAGAATGGAAGATAAACAGAGAAAGAGATCAAATAAATGAGAGAGAATATAAAACAGGGTGCTGCACCCGTCACCGATTTTATAACATCATTCCGAAGTCATGTTTTATTAAATTGTGATTTCTAAAGCTTAAGGAAATTGTTTTCAGGAGTCCTAGGGCTGGTGAGGTGCAAAATTGTAACCGAGCCTTTTATCACTGATGTCCTGGGGCCTTACCCTGCCACTGTTCCCAAAACAAAGCGCCAAATAACACCAAAAGCACTCAACCCTCGGAGCAAGGGTGAGCAGCTAAAAGCTCACTCAGGGAGGGCTGTGGGGGTTACAGACTCAGAAGTTGGTAAATATGTAAGAGTTATAAATAGATCACCGCTCAGCCACTGGTTTTATATAAGAGAAAAAGTAACACTAACACGCAATGCAATACCATATGCAACAAGCATTTACAATGCAATGGTCTCGGCAATATTATAGGTAGAGCTATTGGTATTGCTCATTATTTTTTTATCATTTTTGTATCCATAAATAAATGGCATTGTCATTTCTATTGACATTAGCGTTTTTTTGCATATGTGATACCTATTGCATTAGCAGAGAGAGAGAGTGAGGTAGTGAGATAGACAGTGAGGTATTGAAATAGGGAGTGAGGTAGTGAGAGAGAGTGAGGTAGATAGAGAGTGAGGTAGTGAGATAGAGAGTGAGGTAGATAGAGAGTAAGGTAGTGAGATAGAGAGAGTGAGGTAGTGAAAGAGTGAGGTAGTGAGATAGAGAGAGTGAGGTAGTGAAAGAGTGAGGTAGTGAGGGAGAGGGATGTTGTGAGGTAGTGATATATAAGCATAGAGTGATGTTGTGATGTAGTGAGATAGAGAGAGAGGTAGGGAAAGAGAGTGAAAGTGAGTTAGTGAGATAGAAAGAGTGAGGTAGTGAGATAGAGAGTGATTGAGGTAGTGAGTGAGAGATAGTGAAGTTGTGAGGTTGTGAGCTTCTAATTCTGAACTCTGCATCTTATTAATTTTCGGTCAATGCATATACGCTGTTCTCTTAAACCTACTCTGCACATTTCTTTGAAACCTCGCTGGTTTAAGGTCGTTCTGTGTAACACAATACATTCGTAACATAAATTAAGCAGTGTGTCCTGCTAAGGAGATCACGTCCGAAGGCCTCACTTGGAGCAGTTTGTTCTGCTCTGTAGTGTTTATAGGTATAGGTGACGTGATTAGCCAATAGACATAGTTTATGATGTGCCCGTTGCAAGTTTGGTGCATCCATGTTAAAATGTAAACCTGTAGTCTATGGAAGGTGAAGTGAATGTACAAATATGTGTGGGGAGATTAGGGGTGGTAGATTTAGGGGGCGGGTGAGAAAAAGCGCTCGAGGGAGGCGGGGAAGGGCAGACAGGTAAGGTGAGAGGATGAGGGGGTGTAAAAAGGAGACAGGAAGATTTTACCAGAAAACGTTAAAAAAAAAAAAAGAGAAAGGCAGGGGCGGTTGAGGTGCGGGGGGCGAAAGATATGAGACTGCAGGAGAGAGGGAAAAGGAAGCGGAGACGGGTGGGCGAGGTAAGGTGGAAGAAAGGATGGTGTGAAAGAGAGGGCGCGAGGAGGTGGAGAGCAGAGAGGGGGAAGGGGAAAGGACGTTAGAGAGATACATGGTGGGGGGGACAGTAGAGAGCAGTCACCAGGAAGAAGCGTGAGGGGAGGCCGAGGGGTGCGTGGAGAGGGTGAAAATACTGGGCAAGCATGAGGGCGAAGTGCGAGAGAGCGAGAGAGGAATGTGCCTGGCTAGAGAAGGGGGTGGAAGAGGAAGAGCACGGGTCAACGGAGAGGAGTGGAAGTCGGCTTGATAGAGAGAGATGAGTGGGGGGGAAGAGCACCATAAACACACCGCACCAAAAGCTCAAAACTTTTCACACTACTACCTCCCACACGAAACAGTTGAAAAAAGGGGGAACAAGTGTAATAGCTGAACTATTTATTCACGCTGATCAATTAACCCGTGAAACAACCTCCACGCCGGAAGAAAAAAAAATAGTCATAATCTACACAAAAACCGGAGTAACAAGAGTGGGTGAAGCAGTGCCGGGGACATTGTAGGCAGTGTGAAACCCCAGACATGACAGGGAGGAGCTGTGGTCGCTATCGGCCGTCAAACGCATGTATCACCCGTGCGGCTCCACGTTACAAAACCAAATAAATAAGACGCTTTGTGAACAGGTTTGCACGCCAACACCGAGATGCTGTAATACGCGTTACTTTGTACAGACACAGAAGAATACTAGACAACTGCGGAAATGACGTTAATGCAGGCATTCGAAAGAGGGCCTTCGCTTCTACAAGGAAGGAGTTTGCGGAAACTGCCTCTTCTGATTAGCAGGGGGTTTACAAAACAGCACTCATGTTTCATAAACCACGCCTCTAGATAAACACTACTAGCCAAAAATATTTTGGGTACTGGCATGGTCTGTGGGCCATGCCGTCTCCATGTCGCACAAGCTGCCGGGGGTAATCAATCACGTCTGTGTAAATGTTAACTGTCAAGACAGCAAACCAGGTTACTTCTGGCGAACTGCACGTCTGCCCCTCCTACGCACTCACTAGGCTCAATGATGGACAAGAGGGCGGGGCTACCTGCTCCAGAATGTCATTGTAAGTGACCACTTGTTTATTGCCTGTGCTATTATAAGGCTGTCTCAAAGTGCTAAAGATTGGGGGGAGGTAAGAGGGAAGGGTGCGTGGTGTTTCACGCTGCTGGCACAGCACTTACTCAAAACTATAGGCGAATCGAAGCGTGGGGGTGCAATTTGTCGACTTCAATCGTATTTTCCAATTCATTACCTCTACCACTCATCTACTATGTAGTCATTCAAGTTACATATCCGGTGTACAACCGTATTACCTTGTTTGGTTTTCTGATAAAATACTTTGGTAACAATACAATTACTTAGATGAGAGTGAACAGGGAAGTAGATTCTGGCGCTTCAAAGGGCCGAGGGTGAAAAAAATGCAATGGATGGTCTGGTCGTTTCTATGGAAGCTTCGAGGCGCCGCGAAGTCGGAAGCGTGTCGGAATGCAGGGGAAGGCAAGTAATCAGGCGTCACTTAATTCATTGCCATTTCATACAATGTACGCATTGTCTCATAAAAATCTCAGTACAAAAGTGCATAGACAATATATATTTATAAAAAACGACTCGCTAGTCTTAAGGTGTTTAAATTGAGAGCAAAGGAGATTTTTAAAGTTCTTCAATCCTGGCATTCTCCCAGATACATCTGGATATTTTAAACGCACCCGCACTCCGTGCATACCGCTCCTCCCGCTGTTTTACGAAGCATAAGAATAGCAGGACGTAGGGCCAGCCCCCTCATGGAAGCCCGCATCGAAAGCATAGCGCCGATGTTGCTGGAAACATTTGATGCAAGCGGTATAATAAAGCCCATTTGGAACAACAACAAAAAAATCATTCTTACTAAATTGGCTCCTCGGACAATTTTATGGGCTATGAGATTATAACAACCGAAGTCAATTTTGGAGCCAGTGCTGCAGCTTCGTTCGAATAAAGACAAGCACACCACCGCCTTTCTCCGAGGCAGAGCAGAAATGCCTCGGAGAAAGGCAGCGTCGTTTTCGGATTCGGGGGCGTGTTTTGCTGTTATCTCCTCCAGCCATTGGCTGGAGGAGATAATTAGACTTTCTGCAAAAAACACGCCCCCCGATCCGAAAAGGACGGGGCCTGATCGGAGTGACGGGACCTCTTCTCCAATGGCTGGCCAGCATTGAAGAGGCCAGCCAATGGAGAACAGGGGAGAAGAGGGGTGGGTTCAAGCCCCTCTTCTCCAAAACATTAAATCTCTCGACTTCCGGTTCTGCCTTCGGCAGACCGGACGGTCCCGAGACCTAAAAAGTCGAGGGGAAAGTGTATACTAGAAGGGGCAAGGAAACCTCTTTCAACTGGTGGGGGCAACGCATACTGCGAGTCGCCTGGAGGTTAATGAGCAGTGCTTAATTTGAGCCGGTGGTCTCAGTTGCGGGCCACCGGCACTCATATTTTGCTAACCAGCACTTATTTTTCCACCTCAGGCATTTCCCGACTGTAAGAGAGGGACAAAAAACAGAGCGGAAAGACAGGAAAGCCTTCACAAAGGCAGATTGCAGGAACCTGCAAATTTGAGATAAAGGGGCCGAAAGTGCCTGATAGTGGATTAAGGGGGGAGGATTCGCCGGCGGAGGGGACCACCGGGGACAACCATTGCCTGAGGCGCGGGAGGGAAGGTAAGGAGGGGGCACGCGATAGGCGCCCCCTCACCTCACCTCTTCTGAATCATCCCGGTCTGGATACTAGCGCCAAGAAGCTAAATGGCACCTGAGTGCCCTACAAAAGACATTAACATTAAAATCAATTTGGTAGCCAAAATGACTATTGCAGCTCTCAAATACGGTTTTGTATGTTTCAGAAAAGTCTTTTAAGATTGCAAACCTTGTGTTTTTGTGATTTGCAGGCTATTCAAATGCATAGTACCTTTGCACATTGGGCCTCTTGTTTACATGATGGTTCATTGACTTAAGCCCTTGTTGTTGACATGTGAGTGTGAACTGCCAGTTACAAGTGTGAATCCCAGGAACCACATGTCTGACTTTTATCCTTCTAATGTTAATAAATTAAATGCCATTACATCCTCTGATGGTGTCCCCGTAATTCAGAGCTCTGCGAGACAGCAATACTGCAGTATTAAGATTATTTCCAATGCCCGAGGCGAATAATTAGAATGAATTGGCCCAAGCAGAACTACTGATGTCACACAGTACAAACCTCACCTCTTCTGAACCGTCCCGGAGGGTAGGAAACCCGCGCAGCGGGATGTATCACTCTCCAATGGCCGTCAAACACTCGCAGGACTGCGACAAGTTTCAAAATGCTGGGAAAATGCCACCTCTGGCCGTGTTCAGCTGTGCGACCCCAGCAGGTGGGGGTGTTGTCGCCACGGCGAGCTCTTTTGGAGGCAGGGGCCCTGCCGAAGGTCAGGCGGAACTCTTTCCCATCTGCGCTGTAGCCCTTTGCATAACACCAGAGCTTACACAGCCTGATGAGCCCGTCGAAGTGCTCCCTGCGGGGCTCGGGGGAGTCTCTTGGTGGGGAGCAAGGGGAGCGGCTCTAAGGCGCCCTTACAGGTTGGGACATCCTCCGTAGTCTCCCCACGCAGCAGCTCTTTGTTGTCGGTTGATGACGGTGCTCCCCAGTCTTCCCAGTGGACTGGGGGGGTGCTGCAGTGCTCGGTGTAACCTCGGGGCCCTTGTATTCCAACATCTCGTGTCCGGGCAGTAACGGAGTATGTTGAGAAGGGAGAGGAATGGAGCGTTGGGCTTCTGGAGAAAAGTGGAGCGGGTAATAAATAAATATAGTGAGCGCGGTGCCTAAAACGTGTGCCGCGCTTATTAAAGTAAAGTAAAAAGTGGAGCGGGAAATAAATAAATAAAGTTTTTCGTGCCCATGTTTGAACGGCTGATTTTACCGGTACCGCAAAGGCAGCCGCGTGTTTATTTTCGCATTGCGCTTTCACTTTAAGTGAAAGCGCGATACGAAAGTAAATATGTGGCTGACTTTGCCTAGCGGAAGGCAAACAAAAAAAGTGCGTCAGGAGTAATAAAGGGGAGAGTGTCATGCCGCCGGTAAAATATCAAATCCCGGTGGGCGTGGCCAAAAGGAGACAAGGCGGCAACAAGGAGGGACTAAGAAGCCTCCTTTACAATCAAAAGCCAGCGTTTTGCATTAAAGATAAAGCTGGCCAATAAAAAAGATGGGCGGGGCTTCAACTCCGCCTCCGAGAGCTTCGGAATCTGAATTGATTCCAAGAAGGTCTTGAATGCTGAGAGCAGCGCATGCGCTGCTTTCGACAGCCGAGACCTAAAAAAACGAGAAGGCAGAAGCAAGCGGCAGGGAAAGCGATCGCTTTCACTTTCGCGATCACTTCAAAAACAAAGAAGCCCGCGAGTGGTGCGCGCGCCACAGCGAGCCATATGGTTTCAATTATCGCGCCTGTGTCTGGGCAAGATAATTGAAACCATATGACAGGAATGCGCGTAATAGACACCAATAGGCCATGGGCGGAGCAATGCGCCCGACTTTGGCCTATTGTGTGCTATCTTTAAAACAAACACGCAGGCAAAGGCCAATAGCAGGCCACAAAAGTAAAAACACACGCACGAGTGTGTACAATTCCAGGGTCCGTTTCGGAACCCTGGACAAAAGGACTCTCGCTGCACGAGCACTGCTGCGCACTGCATCGCTAGGCGCGAGACCTAAAAAGGGGGCCGTTGTGTGTTTTGTTGTCCCATGAAGTGGCCTTGTGGTGGTGGCCCTTGGAAGTATGGGGGAGAAAACTTAGCCACACCAGTGGATTGGCTTAGCCAGATCTTAACCTCCAGGAGAGTGTTTCTCCATTTTTGATTTTAAAGAATAGTGCTTTCTGGGACAAGAATATGTCACACTTTGGAGAAAGTTGTCATACCTGAAGATGGCACTTACCACCCCATTGGTCAGGGGTACCCCCCTGCTTGTCACCCCAGCAGCACGGATAAATATGGCAGAGCATCCCAGCAACTGAGATCCCTGCCTTGAATATACAAGAAGAAGAAGGACTGCCTTGCTAGACCCTTGGACTGCACAAGAGAGGAATGCACTCATGAGGACTGCACTTGCTGCACACTTTGGTCTTCAGCCCAAAAAGGATTTAACTTGCTCTGAAAGTTGAAGGAGTGGAGTCCATGAAAGTAACAGGTTAAAAGAGCTCCACCTGCCTCATTTCCACCAAGAATAACTGAGCTGGACAGCGTTCAGTGTACTTTTAAGGATTGGGCCAGCTGCATTGTGGGACTTGTAGTCCCAACTTCCCAAGGAGCAAATCAGAGCTTCTGGCAGCTGCGGCCGTGCAGGTAAGAGTGGTGGGGCCAGGTTGGGAGGGATTCAACAGAAGACTACGAGGGAAAATCAAATAATAAATTAATTTTCCCTCGTTGTCGTCTGTCAAAATCCACCCCACTCTGCCCCACCTCTCTTACCTGCATGGGCCGCTGCCGGCTTCTGGACCCTTAGCTGGTGTTGTGTACACTCAAAGACCCAAAAGAAACATCTGGAGAAGGACTACCCTGCTGGACCCTTGGACTGCACAAGAAAGGACTGCTCTCATAAAGACTGCACCGGCTACACTCACAAGTCCTCACAACAAAAGGACTTTGCCTGTCTTAAAGAATAAAAAGTGTACTCCCTGATCAGCAATAGGTAGAAAAATGCTGGAAGGGCTACCTGGAACATCAACAATGAGGACAACTTCAGCTGACAGGCTTCACCTGGATTTTACTTGGATTGACCAGGTTCATTGTGGGAGTTGTAGTCAGAGCTTCTGAATCTTTGGCTGATGCTGTGGGTCACTTACCGGCATCAAGAAACATTTCTGGAAGTTAGTGTAAAAGTGTTATATCGTGGCCTGCCTGAACTCTTGACTTTGTCCTGGTCCAGCGCGACCTTTTGTAGCCCTTTGAGTGCTATTAATCATAAAAATATTTCCTATTTTTAAAAATTGGTGTTGGATTTCTATTGTGTGCTACGTTTTAGTCATTTAATGTATTGGTGTTTTTAAATGCTTTACACAGCTGTCTCCTAAGTTAAGCTTGCCTGCCCGTAAGCAGTTACCAGGGGTTGGGCAAGGAAATAATTTATTGAGACCTTGACGGAGCCTTATATTGTGATTGTGGCCTATTACTAGTGGTAGGTACCTACTTACCACAACTAATAATCCACATTCCACCATTCGTCCACAAACTGTCTGGGCTTACCATTCAATTATGGCATGAAAAATATTGGTGACCCTGCCGGGGAAGAGGATATCTTACGAAACCTTTAGTCAGATCTTCCTAAAGTTATTTCTGTAGATGTATATTTTCCTGTCTGATTAATGTGTATATTTCACTGGGAGGGATCTTTGCATTTGAGAGTAGATCTATGGATCAATGATACATCCTGTGAGTGGGTAAAGTGTCTGCTCCCTTTAAGCTGAACACATCCTCAAATTTGAAATAAACTTCTGAAATTTTGCTAGTACTAGGGGTCGAACTTAAAATAGAATACCTAACCAAAGTATGGGCATGAGCCTTTCAGGAAACAACTATTTTTATGCTAGTTTAATGTAAACTGTATATTAGATTTCCAATCATCAGAAGGGTTGTTTTGGCATAACCTTAATGCTCCTAGAACAATGTGAAAATTGGGTGTATCGATCAAATCAAATCTAATAGTTTCACAATGTCCCAAATTCACCGCCATTACCAAATCCTGAGTTTCCTTGCATACCTTCCCAGAAGTTAAAGAGGTACCGTGAATTCTTTTGATGGGCTGTGCTCATCTCGTTACCTGGTGGAGATATCTTGCAATTCTGAAACCTTCATATTCATGAAACAGCCTCACTCCCAAGAATCAAGCAACGCTAGATACTCTAAAGGTGCAGATGTAGAAGCTAATGTGACTCTCAGTAGGAAGTGAGCCCTTAAATGCAATAAGCGCCTGATATTGATTGGTCTGCTAATTAAAACCTGACATTCTCATTTCCCTCCAGCTTGGGGCACTTTCTCATTAAGTGTCCTGCTTTCCCAGAGTAAATTTACAAGCCATTCTTCTTCTATTATCTAGAAATAGAGGGTTATGAATATCCTCAATTTGCATGAATTTGTCAGAGGGTGTTACTAGAACTGAGTACAGCAACTTGCTAGAAAACCAGAGGTGGAATCTCATTCATCTTTCAGAGCATTTTTCCTTTTGCTGGTGGTCGATTTGCAGCAACACACAGTTTACCTCATTGGTAGTGGTTGGGTGGTTAGCTACCAAAAAAGGGAGTCTACAAAGTTTGCCTTCAGTCCATAATGGTACGCCGCAGCTCATTCCACAGTTGTCCAAGCCACTTCCAATGTTAGTTGGCCAAACAGTCTCATAAAGTTAACAATATCTTTGTATCCATGCCATGAGTCAGGGGGCCAACGTGTGTTGCTTGTGCAGTTTGGCTTTGACCAAATACGGCTTTGAATTGATCAATAAAAACATTATATCACTGAATCCAAGGACTAAATCATCCTTGGTGCGGTATGACATTATAAAAGACCTATTTGGAACATCCGTAGCAAAGTGCATAGGTCGAGACAGGAAATGTGAATTGCACTGTTCCAAGAAAGTTTGCTAAAAATTGAGGGGCACCAGTGAACCTTTCTAATGGCACTATGCCTCCATGGTGGATTAGCACAGCTATACAGCTGAGTCATGGCAATTGGGTCTCAAGTCTGGGTGGGGTTACAAAATTCCCCTGTGATGTGAGAGATTTGATTTAAACAGTCAAGTGAATGTGCCTGTTTTTTCAGGCAGTCCTTAATATCTGTAATACCTGTTCCATAGCCTGCAGCGCATTGGGATCTCAACTCATACTGGTAGGGTAGGCCTGGCAAATTGTTCTGTTTTGCAAGTCATGTATAGCGGAGTCCGATGACAACCCACCTTGCTACCCTCAACATGGTTCCGCTAGTACCATATTGAATACTAGAAGCAGAACTAAATACTTTAAAGATGGTCGAATGGATGTTGGAGAGAGAGAAGAGTTATCCAGCAATACTTAATCTCAACATGCACAACTCTCTCACTCGATTCAGGTCTTTCGGAATGGGGTTTTCACATGCTCGCATCCTCAGGCAGTTTAGGCACACACTAAAATGTAAACGAAGCACAGATATCCTAAGCACTATGAACAGACATAAATGCATACACACTAAGTGCAAATAACAATAGTATATTCTTTCCAGATTCAAAATGGTGGATCACTCGGAAGCTAAGCTGCAATGCATTAGGAAGCTGAATTAATAAATGATACAAGCCCAAGTCACTAGCAGTCCTGGAATTAAGGTGGTTAAAGGGAACAAGGCAAATTGAAGAAACCAAGCCAAAACACAGCAGCCAATAGAAAGAAACCAAAGGGATCATAATATTGAAGAAACCATATTCAGTAAGACAAGAAAATGCTATTGTGAAGAAACTAAGTAGGCAAACAACAACCTTAATCTAATGCGATATATTGTCAGGAACCTTTGTAGTGAAAGTTCCCATTTTAAATTCTGCTTCTGCTAACACTGCCTTTGTAGTCATTCAATTAATCAATCCTGTGACTTGTAAAGCATGACTACTCACCTGTAAGGGTCTCAAGGTGCTGGGGGGCTGCTGATCTGACGAAGGCACTGTGGTTCCGTCGAAGTACCAGGTCCTGAGGTCCTTGCTGAATTGAGGCAGTGACGGTGATTGCCTAACATGGAGAGGCAGGGTGTTCCAGGTATTTGTTGTGCGGTAGGAGAAGGACCTTCCTCTACTTCTTGACCTTTATTCTGCAAAGGAATCTTGACAACCTACTCTCCACAGAGAAGAAACGTCACAATCTTGCAGGAAAATGCCTAACAGTTCTTCCATGCCACAAATCAAGATGTAGAAGCCTCTTGCTTATCATGATACACTGGGGCACTTGGTGTCATGGGAGGAGGCAGCGGTTTATCTGGATTCTTGGCATAATGTTCACTCAACAGAGGCGGGGCTGGTTCTATTGATTATTACTTCGGCTGAACTTCGTCCAATGTCCCAGATATAGCAATTGTCTTCAAACAGATCTTCTGTCTAGAAACATAGGTTCTTCATATTCGTTTTCAGCATACACCTGTATTGGAGCACAGGTTTTGTAACAAGATATGTTTTTGCTTAATAGTGTTTCAAGCAAGACATGTGGGACACAGGATGAATTTTCATGGACTGGGACAATCTTAGCCGTACTATAATTGGATTCACAATCTGTTCGATAGAAAATGGGTCAATGAATTCTGGTTGTAACCTACAAAGTTTTTTCATACGTAGATTCTTAGCAAGTAGCCACTCTTTCTCACCCTTCATGTATTTAGATGGGTGGGTTATTTTACAATCTGCGTATAGCTTGTATATAGCTTTACCTTTCTGTAGTTACTCCTGTGCTGACTTTTGATTTTTCTGTTTAGCACAGTTAAATGTTTGTGTACTGAAGGAATTCATGTGGGTAAGTACAATTCTAATGATAATAATCTGGAATAATGTCAGTGCATACAAATGAAATGTGATGTCACAGAAGCTGAATGTTTAGTATTGTTGTATGTTATATTTTGCTAACCACAATATTTTGCTCCAATATCTTCTTGTTGCAAAGGTTTTGACATCTCATATCATTCAACACATTTGTTTAATCTTTCAGTCTGTCCAACTGAGGATGATGACTAGTTGACAGAAAGACTTCCATATCTAATTCTTTACAGAAAGCAGACTGAAATCTTGAGATGAATTGAGCCCCCTTGTCAGTAATTATAAAATGTGGAATGCCATCTAGACGAATGACATGGAGTACAAAGAAGTGTTCTAACTCTTTTGAAATGAGCATCCTAGTTATTGAGATGAAATGAACTATTTTAGTGTAATTGTCCACAGCCACCAACATTGAAATTCAGTTTTGACTTACAGAATTTTATTATAAAAGCAATTGCTACTGTATGCCAGAGTTTAGACGGAACAGGCAATCACCTCAAAAGACCCACAGGGTTATTATTATTATAAGAACCCTTTTTCTGAACACAAATGCAACATGTTTGAGCATATGGCCACCAAAAATATCTTCTTACCGCTGCTAATGTTTTAGCTATTCCAAGATGCTCAACAGTTTTAGGATCATGAAGCCAACTCGCAACCTGTTGTCTTAAGTGTATTGATGACAAGTATATATCAGTGTCATTTTATGGATTTGGGGGGCTCGGGCAAGATATATTGTGGGGACCTGTGTAAGGCACAAAAACAGTTGAAATGTCTAACTCAGACCCCAAAGCCTTATGATGACACAGGGTAGAGAGACAGAGTCAAAGGTAGAGATAGACAGAGAGGGAGAGGGGTTTAGAGAAATAGAATAGAGAGAGGTCAAAGAGAGAACGTTTACTTTTCCAGGGGAGTCCGTGGAGGTTGGCTGCCCGGGGCAATTGCCCTCTTTACCCATGTCTTAAAATAACTCAGTAAAATATATCCATCCATTGATATAGTAATTCATCCTTCTCACTACTCTTTTCCAGTTCTATGAAAATCTATAGACTGTGTTTCAGACATAATTTATTCAAGAATGACTCCACATCGATTACAGCTATAGGATGACTAGTCAATGCTTTGGATTTCTCTGAGCACAAAACCTTCAATTCCATAATATGAAGCCTAGGTTTCAACAATCAATGGATGAGCTGCATTCAGATGTTGCAAACTTGTGCCAATAGAAAACATTTCATCAAAAAGCAAAGTGCCTGACTTGTCTCTTTAAACCATAGAAACACTGCTCTCTTACTTGGTAATCTGGTAATGGATCTAACTATTTCAGAACACCAATTAATGGACATTCTAGAAAAGTTCCCAAAACTCCCAAATCATAAAAAAAAACTGTATATCTTTTACTGAGATAGGTATTGACCAATGAACTATTGATAACCCTTTTCATTTCATCCATCTTAATTAAGGCTCCCGGTTTTCCGTTTAAACGGATTTTTACATATAAATACAGACGGAAAAATATTTTTCCTGTGTCTGTATTTATATGTAAAAACGGAAAAATGCCAATAAATATGTTTAACTTTGTTGTAGTTTTCGAGGAGAAGACTAGTCTGCCCGAGCGCAGGCGAGGGAGAGGGCTTATCTGATTTCAGCTGAGCCAATACAAAGGTCAATGTTAAGGGGCCATTAGGTTTCCTTTTGTTTAAGTATCCTGGCTTGGAGCAGAGGTGCGGTGGGATGCACTCTGTGTGGCCTCCTCTATAACTTATAGGAGAGGCCACACAGAGTTACCTTGAAGTGCTAAAAATGGGGCACCTGTTGCGCTTTCGGTCCGTTGATTACATGTCCCCAGGAGATAAAGGATGAAAGGGGCAGGGAACCCCTTCCTATGTTCGATATGTAGTGCTCCACCGATCTCTGTTAGTTAACAAGTGTTTCTCTAATTCAGTTTCATTCTGCAGTGTCGCCTTCTCTCGCCCCGGTTTTTCTATGGGGGTCTCAGACCAACATATCTTCAGTGACACTGAAACAGAGGCGCAACTAGAATGAAATTTCGTTGGGGTGGGGGAGTAATTCTCCCAGCAATCAAATTAAATCGGCAGAGTGAAGATGCAGGGGCTCTAAGGGGTGAAAGTAACAACAAAGCCTCCTGAGCAAGTAAATGGTCTTTTAAAGACCTGTGAAGTACTCAGGTGCTGCTGTGCGTGTGCCAGGGAAACTGTCTCAGTCCAGACTGACAAACACGATAGGGAGGGAGGGGGGGAGGGAGGAGGGTGTGTAAATCAATGCATAGGATGCGTTACATAAGACAGCGGGGCTTACGAGGCCCTCCATAGCTCACTGTCTTATATTAGAAGGTTTGCAATTCATTAATAGCAAGTAACAAAATGATCTTTTTGCTAAAAGCAGTTACCTATCTGCATAAATCTATCTAAACCTATAAAAACCAAGCACGCATCGCCTTTTTAAATAAATGTGAATAAATACTAGCTACAGCGTCCTTTTTTTGCTCGCGACAAAATAAATATGGATAAATACAGAAAAACTGACCAAAAAATAAATATGGATAAATACAGACGGAAATGTTAAAAAAATAAATACCATAAAACCGGGAGCCCTAATCTTAATGCACTCAAGTGTAAATATGTAAACAAGAAGCTTGATTGTAGTAGTATGAAAGGCACATTTAGCCATCTTAGCGAAATGATCATCTCTTATCTGCTGTAAGACTGATTTGATGTGCTCTATGTGTACCTGCAGAGAATCTGAAAAATGAGATTTTCCTCTCAAAACCTCATCTCTGGCATATTAAAAGGCTGCAGAAGTGTTGCAGAGTCCTAAACACATGACCTGATATTCGAACACCCCAAACCTTTTGTGATACACAGTTTTCCACTAGTCACCCTCTTGGACTCTGATTGTATGACATGCTTTTTTGAAGTCTAACTTGGTAAAAAAATATTATGTGTCTAATATGATCTAACAAAACAAACAGACATCAAGGCAGGGGCGTATCAATGTTTAACTGTTCTGTTGATTGTTCAATAGTTTATAGCAATTTTAACTTGCTTCTTGTCTTTAGCTCAAATGATAATGGAGAGGAGGCGGACGACTGTGATGGTCCAGTAACCCCATTACCACATTTCCATATAAGTAATGTCTATGAAGTTCTGTTTCTGACCCTGTGAGCGCATATACTCGACTACAAGGCATCAGTGCACACCAAAGAAATGTTATGTGTATGAAAATCTACTAGACCTGAAGCTAAAATAGAACGATCAACTGCCTTAATGATTCCAAATGTGAACTGCATGTTGTGTCTCTATGCTGATACTTGCAACACAGTTTGAAACCACTGTTAAAAACAGCAGCCTTCCTGAAGTTACCGTGGGATGAGGGTGGGTTACAGGCCCCAAACTTCCATATCTATTACTGGGCATCCCATCTACAACAAGCGGCTTCTGGAGGAGGATGCCGATCCTGTGACAGGACTTTTGATGCGACTGATCAGACCACATAAGCTCCTGGCTCTACCTCTCGTTCACAAGAAGAAAAGAGCAATACTGCCACTGTGGGTCAAGACTATACTAGATATTTGGGGACATGCCTCACGGAAAGGTGGTGTTGACTATATACACATGCAACAGCTGATCCAATGGTACACGGGGATCAGTCCCATGCTACCCCATTTCCTACGATGGAGGAAGGATGGGAATGTCCCGCATCTATGAGGATGGCCGTTGGGCGGGTTATGCAGCTTTCTGTGTCAGATGTGGGATGATGGTGGGCTGTTTTCTGGCTTATTTCAGTCTCGCTGAGGCTATCTGAGAGACTTGGGTGAGGTTTCCTCAAGAACCTGAGACCCACATACTCAACTAAACTCTGCTAGACATGGCGGGAGAAGGCAAACCCGCATTGGGGGTACTGAAGCTGCAGTGGGAGAACAATGCGGGGTAAGGATTACGGAATCGTGTATGGATATCTATACTGAGCAACTGCAGGAGGGTAACACGCAATGCAAGACTGAAGCTGATACACTATAAATGCGTACATAGAGATTATGTTACTCCACACTGGCTGCATAGGCTTCATCCCTCTGAGCTGGAACACTGCCATAAATGCAAGACAACAGTAGGAACTTATATACACATGTGGTGGATGTGCTGAGTGAAATCTGGGAGGAAGTGATCAAGGTGTTTGGGAATTGACGGGATAAACCCTTGAAAATGACAATTCAACTCTGCCTGCTGGGCTTAATTGCCCGGGCCAAACACACTAAACACGCAGAAACAATTCTAGAGCTGGGGTTAACTGTGGCGAAGAAATGGATAAGTGTTCAATGGATAGCGAACCGACTGCTCACACGCAAACCATTGCTATGGGAATATGTGATATGGGTGCGTGCCAAATGTAGGGAGAGACACAGAGGACGCGCTAGAAAAATAAATATCAGTTGACCACAAGCAGTGAGGGAAAAGGCCGACTTTCGAGCCCAGCAGCAACTCACCCTGCAATTCTTTGGTTGCCACCTTGACCGTGAGGGGAATGGCGGATAGGAACTACATCCCCCAGCAGCCCCGCGGCGCGTGCCTCTGACGCCTACAGGCAGCGCCGGGGGCGAATAAAAACGCTTTCACTACTCCGCAGCGCGGGACGCGCTAGAAAAATAAATATCAGTTGACCACAAGCCGTGAGGGAAACGGCCGACTTTCGAGCCCAGCAGCAACTCACCCTGTAATTCTTTGGTTGCCACCTTGACCGTGAGGGGAACGGCGGATAGGAACTACATCCCCCAGCAGCCCCGCGGCGCGTGCCTCTGACGCCTACAGGCAGCGCCGGGGGCGAATAAAAACGCTTTCACTACTCTGCAGCGCGGGACGCGCTAGAAAAATAAATATCAGTTGACCACAAGCCGTGAGGGAAACGGCCGACTTTCGAGCCCAGCAGCAACTCACCCTGCAATTCTTTGGTTGCCACCTTGACCACAAGCAGTGAGGGAAAAGGCCGACTTTCGAGCCCAGCAGCAACTCACCCTGCAATTCTTTGGTTGCCACCTTGACCGTGAGGGGAACGGCGGATAGGAACTACATCCCCCAGCAGCCCCGCGGCGCGTGCCTCTGACGCCTACAGGCAGCGCCGGGGGCGAATAAAAACGCTTTCACTACTCAGCAGCGCGGGACGCGCGCGGGCGGCGCCCGGGCGGCGCCCCGTTCCAAGGGCGGGCCCGTCCTTGCCCGTCACTGCCAGGAACGGTCTGGACTGGGCGACCCCCCCTAACGACGCATCCCCAGCGTATGTGTTAAGGTACTGTTGTTCTTCCATTTGTATGAGAGTTAATGTTAGGGATATATTGCTGAGGTTCTATCTCTCTCCTTTGCTTTGCCCGGTTTCTGCCCGACTTGTGGAGCCCATTGTGCCTAAACTTGTTATCTTGACCTCCCAGCCTCTAATATGCCACCGAAAGATACTAAAGGTAGAGTGGCCAATGTACACCTTACTGGAACTATGGATCAATTCATAACTAAGGTTAATTGTGTCATTGACCAAGAAATTACGCTGCTGGAACGCCGAGTCTCACAGGACCTTGCGGCGGCCAGGAGGTCCTCAATGGGCCATATTGCTAATGCGCGCTCGCCTGTACAACAAGCTTCTAATGGCGCTGCTACTACATGCTTTGATGTTGATTCCTTGGCCCTGGATTTGTTACCCAGTGGAACAGTTGCTGTTTCCTTGGGAGAACAGTCCACGGTCTCTGACTCATTGTTGATCTCTCCTTGCTTGTTGCCGTCTGCTTCTAGCACAGTACCAGAGCCTAGCACTAGGCAACTGCGTGAGAGGCATCCTGGGGCAATTCCTGAAAACAAACAAGGGTGTACCTTCATTAATGGTGGGAAGGGCAAGATCGGCAGAAGAAAACAAAAACCTGTGAGCCACACCAGAAACCCTAGGATGACCCCTGCTCCCTTGGAGCAGCCCACATTGGCTGTACTAGCAAATAAAGTTGCACCCCCAGTCCACTCATTACCCGCTAGAATGGTGCGCCAGGATGTTAGTGGGGGGAAAAGCGAAGTAGATAGGGATGAGGGAAGGACTCCTGAGTTATCCAACATATATGATGCAATTAGGCTTCTCCTTCGCCCTGTGGAGGATAGAATACACAAGATCGAACAACATCTACTTAGGATTGAACAAGGTCTTGGGGGATTTATTGATTCTTTAAACAACACTGACCAATCTGGGGCTCCCAAAACATCGGATTATACTAGAGTAGAAAAAGTCCCGGTTGCTCCCCAAGATCAGCTAGCAGTGTCTTCAGACCATCAGGCTCTAACTGTAGCTAACAAGCCCACAGCAGTCCTCGATCACATGAAACCCGCCCAGCACAACATAACCCAGCCAAAAGAGGATGCTAGGATCTCTATATCCCAGACCCCAAGGGGGGAAAACATTCCAAACCTGCCGCCTGAAGTTTCCCCATTTGTTGTAATCCTAACAGGGGTCCCCGAACTGGGTAAATATGAAGTTGAGTCCCCCATAACTCTGAGGAACAGGGTTGTGCATTGGCTCAATAAAAACAGACCATTGCCAATGCACAAAGCCTGTAAGATACTCATGGTTAGGAGGTTTCCATGGGTAGGCCATTTAGCGAAGAACATAAGGGGGGACTGCATTTTAATCAACTCCGACGACCCCAAAATAGTTGAGTACATTTGCAACTGGAGACATCCTAGCTCAGGAGCATCCATTAGTGCCCTTCCTCTGACCTATTTTTATCCCCCTGGCCATTTTGTAATCAACATCGGATGGGTGGACACTTGTTCACCGGAATAGGAGGGGATTGCCACAAGGGGGTTGGTCCATACCCCCACCACCCTTAGACTCTATCTTTATGCAAAATCGGTTTAGTAGTCTAGAGGCTGTTGACTGACTGCAGGGCAGAGGAGGTATACCAAGTAGTCCCTCGCCCCCCCCAGGTTGCTGCATACCTGATACTATTATATTACCAGAGCATCCGGGTCCGGAACTATCTACTTTGGTCATTTCACCTCAGAGGCCTATTAACACTATTGATTATCATCAGGACCATCCCCTAGGCGTTCCAATTCTCTGGGATGGCTCCTCTAGCCACCTTAAGCTTGTTTCTTGGAACGTGGCAGGTCTGCGTAGCAAGCTTTCTCTTCCAGATTGGAACGACTTTATCGAGGAATATGATTTATGCTTGTTCCAGGAAACCTGGAGCCTCGAGCCATTATACAAGCCGGGGTTTTGTTGCTTTTTTGTACCAGCTACCTCGATAGGTCGCGCCCGCCCTTCTGGCGGACTTATGGTATGGGTTAGGGCAGAACTTAACCTTAGGATTATCCTTAATAGTTGCTCTACACCAGATGTAATGAGACTCTCCATCAAGTGTACTAAGAGCAACTATACATGAGAATTTTTTAATGTTTATGCCCGAGGAACCCAAGGGGGCGCTAAATCTCCCACTATCACAGCCCTTTCAGGTATGCTTTATTCCTGTCCTTCTGACTCCCTTTTCTTTGTTGCCGGCGACCTTAACTGCTCATTCGAACCGCTTGCCACAGATGACATCCTGGGAACACACGATGAGGATGCTAGATGGGGTATTCCCTCACTATCACTTAAGCCTGTAAAGAGATGGTCACCGGTTGTAATCCAAATAAATGCTCTAGCGATAGAATTTGGGCTAAGAGCTGTTAATGGGCGTACAACCTCTGACCCAGCGGGTGCAAACACTTTTAATAGGGTCTCTTGCCAAAGCAGAATTGATTACATACTGGTTGACAGGAGGGCGTGGAAATTTGTTGTTGATATGACTATCATACCAACAATTAACAGTGACCATAACCCCTTGTCCCTCAATATGCTGGAGATGTGGCATAGGAAAGAGCAAACCCCTCCATCTGGAACGCAAATGTTATCTAAGACAGTTCTGCCATCTAACTGCAACAGGTTCCTCAAATGGCCCAAATTTATTCTGTGTAACTCAAAATTAACCACTCTTGAAGAAATCCTTGCTGACCAGACCCTCAGGCTTTCCACAGTTTGCAGGGATAAGGTTGGCCCTGCTGCTGTAGTTAAAGTCTTTGAGGAAACTATAGATTCGATCGGCACCTTGTTTCTTGACCATAGCAAAAAATGCAAATCAAGTGCCAAGTCAGAAAATAAGTGGTTTAATAAGGGCTGCAGATTGAAAAAAGATAGCCTGGACCTTGCTATTAAATCTAACAACCCGGGTGAGGTCCGGCAAGCAAGATTGCAATACAGGCAGGCCCTCGCAGCTGCCAAGAAGGAATGGGAAGAGCTGCGCTGGGATAGTTTAAAAACCGCGAGTCACTCAAAGAATGGCAAGCTCTTTTAGTCAAAGTGAGAAGATCCACTAGCCATGAACTGGACCAAATTCCCAACCACATTACGGACAGGGAATGGTTTGACCATTTCAGGAAACTATATGTAGAGGAGGAGCAAATGGGGGACCCTTGCATCCGAGCGGGGACCACAGGTACTCATCCTGATCAGTTCTTATTTTCCAGGATAGAGAAGAGAGAGGTCGAGATAGCTATTAATAAGATTGTACCCGCTAATGCCCCGGGACCAGATGGCATCCCGGGTGACTTATTCAAAGCCAATATTGATGGATGGGCCGCGTATTTTGTGATCTTCATCGACGCTTTGCTGGAAGGCTCACCGGTACCGGAGTCTTGGAAGGGAGCTGAAGTAATCCCCATTTACAAGAGGGGCCCCAGGGGGGACCCAGCCAACTACCGTCCAATTAGTCTTATAGATACTGGACAGAAGTTGGTTGGTAGGGTCCTCCTGGAGAGGATCCACTCTTGGGTGGATGACAATGATATTATTACACAGTTCCAGGCAGGCTTCAGAGCCTGCAAAAGCACGATCGACCAGGCATTTAGGCTAGTGCTCCTATACTGGAAGGTGGTCACTATTGGCAAGGGCGCCCTTTACTTGGCGTTCATTGACCTCAAGACCGCCTTTGATCTGGTCCCCCGTGATCGCTTGTGGTTGATTCTAGAGGAGATGGGGATCCCACCATACATCCTGAATCTTCTCACTCGGATGCATGAAGATAATTTTGCTCGCATTAGATGGGGGTCTCAGGAGCAAAAAACTGATAAAATCCCGGTGAACCGAGGGGTTCGTCAAGGTTGTGTGTTGGCTCCCACACTCTTCACACTTTTTGTGAATAGTGTAGTCTCTTTCCTGCTTGAAGCTAATGCTGACGTCCCTGCTTTGGTGGGTGACAAAGTTCCCGCTCTACTCTTCGCGGATGATACGCTTCTAATATCAAAAACACCAGCAGGATTGCAGAAGCTATTGGATCGCTTTTCTTTGTTTTGTAAGTTGAGGGGTCTTGTCATCAACACCTCTAAAACTAAACTCCTCTATTTTAACCCAACCAGATCCTTCAGATCCACCTTGACTATGGATGGGAAACCACTCGAGCGTGTTAAAGAGTTCGACTACTTGGGGATCAGAATCTCTGACAAACTTAAATGGCAGCCTCACATTGATAAAATGGTGTTAAACCATAGGCGGGTAGTAGGAGCTTTAGGAAGGGAACTACGTGCGTCCACTACCAAACCCATTGCCCCAGTCCTGGATATATATGCTGCAAAGGCGGTAGGCTGTGCTCTCTATGGTGCAGAACTATGGGGCTTTTGTTGTGTAGACGCCCTTGTTACCGGAGAAAACAAGTTCTTTAGGGAGCTTGTATCACTCCCAAGGGGAACCCCGACTAAACCACTATTGAGCGATTTTGGTAGGCGCTCCATTAGAGACTTAGCCACCTTACGTCCTCTTTTATATTGGGCGCGGTTGTGGCGCACCCCCGAGCTCTCTAGCTATGCTGACGGCCTAAGAGAGGTCATGAATTTTCAAGGTGCCCACAACATTGGTTGGCTTACTAATATCAAGAAGCTTCTGGTGGCAACAGGCCTCACAACCGCTCGGGATTTTGGGGCACCATTATTCAAGGAAGAAACCAAAAGAGCTTTTTGGGCATGGGTTGATGCACAGGAGTTGAGAGACCCAAACCCTGGCAGACTGACTGAGGCATTTCGCCAGCATAAGCTTACGCCCCATCTGGAACCCTATCTAGACTTCATTACGAAGCCCAAGGACAGATCACTCTTTATTCAGTTTAGGTTTGGGACCCTTCCCCTTCGCGACCGTACCAGCAAGTGGAATCCTCCACACAAGACTCCTCTGGATTGCCCAACTTGTTTGGGCGCTATTGAGAATATTTCCCATTTCTTTTTTGTTTGCCCAGCATATGCAAAACCCAGAAAGAAATGGCTTAAGCCTGTTTGTCTGCAGCTAGGAACGAGGGACCACCTTGCTGCATTGAGAATCCTTAAGACTGACGCTAATACTACCATAGTCTGCTGGGTGGCCAAGTTTTTAGGCTGGGCATGGCTGATTAGGCAGAATATAACTAGATCAAGTTGATTATTTTGTCTTATTCACAAAGCTGTCAAAGTTTAATACATTTTTAATATATTTATTGTATTTAAAAAGACTCTTTTACGACATATTTTTAATATGTATCTTTATGAATTGTGTTTTATGTATAATTGTGCTTTTATGAAATTATATGTCGAAATAAAGCTTTGATTGATTGATTGATAAGTATACATGGCACGGGACAAGAAGGTAGGCTGGCATGGGATATGGCATAGTTTATTTACAGCAGGAAATGAAGGCTCCTGTAGAGGAGCAGGTCACAGGGGCCTGTAGAAGGGTAATTACATGTTATTGACATGGAATTGAAGGGAAGACTTTATGCATTGAATTTGTAAATCTGTATTTACTGTCTCAATCGTCTGTGTTAATGGTTAAGGTTGTGGAACTGCTGTGGTGTGCTCCTTCTCATAGTTGGGGGGATAGGGGTGGGGAAGGGACAGCTCTGGCATTTTATGACTGTATTTCTAATAAGCTAATAAAAGAAATATGGGGAAAAAACTGCCGTCTTGAGATGCGTCACTGGGGTTTGGGCAGCGACAAATAGAACATCCATCTTTGAAACTCTTAAGTCCCATTCTTTACTACGAGAAGTTTAGTTTACACTACATAAAACATATACATTTTGAATAATATGAGAAAACAAGTCTTACTCAAAAACTATTATATAAGTAAACAAATAAAACTGTTCGAACCTATAAGTAATCTCATACAGATATTACCATTTCATATATTTTTTAAAATACGTAATAGTTCAAATTACTATCAGGATGGTGGCATTCTATAAATTCTGTTGTTGGCATGGCTGTTTGTCTTGCTGTGAGGAAAGATCGGCAGAAAGCATCTCAGCAAGGAGATCATTGTAGAGTCTGCCAATGGGCGACTTACCATGGCCACCACCTGCACAGTGCTTTGCCCATTAGCATTTTAGATTTAAAAACGTTTCTGAGATGCTAGATGCTTCGTTAAACGTGACACTATAAAGAGCTGAGACAATTCTGTCCCAGTAGCGGCTGCTATCGGATGGGGTGGTGAGGCAGGGTTAGGGGAAGAATCTAATTTTTTTTAAAAAGGACTTACCATTAACGGCCAGCCAGCCGCCGCCTCTCCTCCATCCTCTTCATCTTCCTGTCCCGGCCGGCAGCATAGAAGCACCGGGCACACAGCAGTGTGGTGATTGGTCTGAGAACCGTCCATCGGCGCTCAGACTGGAATAGGGAGCCTATGTATGTTCCTCACCAGGCTGCGTAATGCAGCCTGGTAGGAACATGCAAAGTGTGCATGACTGTTTGGTCGGCCCAAGAGAGCCTGCCAAACAGTACATCCGTACTTAGGTAGTGCACACCACTCCTTCCCTGCTCTGGCCAGCCCCGTCCGCTGCACCACTGACTGCAATAGGGAAAGTAAAATGATAATTCCTGGAAGCTTTATTGCGGCTATGACAGCCAAAAAAGCACATTAAAAAACATACATCATATAAAATTCATGATAGATATAGAATCTTAAAATAGATTAAAATATAAACATATTTGAATAAAATACCAATGCAATGGATAAAAACCGTGAGACCATGAAAATCACTGAAAGCGGAAGATTAATTAAAGTGGCAAGTGCAAAGAGGGAGAAGGGTCAAGGTTACTTGTGGGCTGATCTAGTTTTAGCAGGTTCCTACGTGTTGACCACATGGAAAATAAGAATTACGAGATTGTAACCACATGGACCGGGTCAGTGTCGGATTTTAAGATTTTAAAAAATTCACAATAGTTCCTGATGCCCAGATTTCTACAGAGCTGGATGATCCATTTCAGCCTAATCTGTTTATATGCCACACAGAAGAACATAACATGGACTATTGTTTCTTCCTCCACGTGGCATCCAGGGTATAGGCGGCGGGACACTCCCGTCCACTTGTTTGTTATCGCATGTAGTAGTAGTCTCCCATACCTAAATTGAAGGAACAGTTTCTTAGCTATCAGAGGTTGTATAGAATCCAACACCCGCTCGAATTCATAGTGGCACTTACAATCCAGAAACCCATAGGTTAAACTCGTAGAATAGGCTGACTGCAAAATGTATGTCAGATTATACTCTTTCAATGCAGATGCCAAATTTTTTTTATGAATGGCTGAGCAAAATTCTTCTGGGTTGGTCCAAAGGTTCTCCCTTCCAATAGCACGAAAAGAGTGCCTTACAAATGATAGCCAGGGTTTGCTACCAGCCCCCAAGGATGTCATTACCGCTTTTAATTCCTCCCTATAACAGCCCAACTCTGGGGTGCTCCATAGCCGCCGCCAATAAAGCAGCGGGCGTGACGAAATAAGATCCGCTATTGGTAGGATATTCAAGTCCATCCTTAGCGGTACCAGTGGAGTATTATTTGGTAAAGTCAGGAGTTGTCTGATAAAATTATTTTCAGTTAGTAAGAGGGCTTTGGATGGGCAGTGTCCTCAAAGTTCCGCCCCATAAAGGGAGGCTGTCCTGGCTTGCACTTTATACATTTCAAGCGGTGGACTTATAGTCTTTAAAATGCAACTCTTCTCTACTTTTAAGATTCCCCCAGTAGCCTGAGTTAGCTTTAGGTTAGCCTTATTGATTTGAGAACCCCATCCCATTTTATCGTTCAGGGTAAGACCCAAATAGTCAAATATGGAGACCCTCTCAAGGGGTCTGTCATCCATCATCGGGTGTGGACAGTTGATGGAAGTGGCGTTAAAAACCATGTATTTAGTTTTATTGATGTTAACCATAAGGTTTCTCTTTTTACAAAACTGGCTAAACCCCTTTAACACACGCTGCAGTCCCATAGCTGATTTCGAGAGTAGCAGGGTGTCGTCCGCAAACATTAATGCAGGAAGTTTGCGAAGCGCCAGTTTCGGAGAGTCAATATCCTTGATGGCTAGTAGATCTTCAATTAGCCCATTGAGGAAGAGGGAAAAAAGGGTCGGCGCAAGCACACAGCACTGCCTCACCCCCTTGCCAAGGGGGAACGGTACCGTCAACTGGCCATTTTTACCATACCTAACTCTAGCATATGTACCTTCGTGAAGACGTTTAAACTGTCAGCATAGGTAGGGTGGAACGCCCATGTCCAGCAGAATACTCCACAGCTGGTTACAGTCCACCATATCAAATGCTGATCTCAGGTCCACGAAGGTTAGGTACAGGCTCCCACCTTCCAAAACGACATGCTTCCAGTGAATTAACTGGAGCCTAAACAGCTAATCTATTGTGGAAGTTTTGGCTCTAAAGCCTGCTTGCAATGGGGTCAGGATGTCATGATCTTGGATCCATTCCTGCAATCTTTCCAATAGTATCCTTGAAAAGAAAATTTGGGATACATCATTGAGGCTAATAGACCTATAATTGGCCGGTTCGGTGGGGACACTTTTTATAGATGGGAATAATCTCTGCCCCAGCCCACGTAGAAGGAGCTGGGAGGCCTTGAAGAGTTGCATTAAAAAGTACTTGTAGGTAAGGAGCCCAAACTACCTGTTCATTTTTATACAAGTCCCCCGGAATTCTATCTAATCCTGGCGCTTTATTCAGTTGTAGCTTGCCCAAGGCTGATAATACTTCCGCCAAAGTACATGGTGGAATGTTCCAAAGGGGATCAGGGATGGAACAGCAGACTGAGGGCTCACTCAGTTCAATTGACAAGGTTGAATATAGCTCCTTGAAATGTAGGCGCCAAGTTTCCTCGCCAATGTTTGGTTCAATGTTGGTCTTGCCCACTATTTTCCCGGTGTGGACCAAATTCCAAAAACCTCTCACATCTTTTGAATCTAGGGCACCCTTAATGGCCTGCCATCTATCCATTTCCCATTCAGACTTAGCTGTAAGGAGAATTTTTTTTAAAGCAGCCCTGGCTTCCCGAATACACAGATTGTCGCCCCCTATAAGAGATGCTAGCAGATTTCGCTTAGCCTCCCTACACCCCCTACTAAACCAGGGGTTTCTGTCTCCACGGTATTTACACTTGAGAGGTCTACTACTATGAAAAAAGCCCGCCAGGGTTGTGACCATTACCTGGTGGATTTTCCCCATGTCTTCATCATGGCCTAGTTTAATAGGATCATCTGATGCAAGGCTTGCCTTTTCTAAGTGGGGGATAATACTATTATAAATTTTTGACATTAGTTCGGGGGATTGATTTATGGTAGCCCATCAGATACGTCTCCCTCCGTTAGACACTATAAGATCTTTTCCAGGGCTATTTGCAAGGTCTTGGCCTAATTCAGTCATGTCGAAGTCTAGCAGTATAACCAATGGATTGTGGTCACTTTCAATACGTGGATCAACACTGAAATCTGCCACTTTGTTCCAAATTTCGACACTGAGTAAAAAGTAATCAATTACTGAATCCTGGCCTGGTCTCTTAAAAGTAGAATGCCCTGGGTTGTCTCTCGGGAATCGTCCATTACAAGCCCTCAAAGAGAAAGTAAGGGTAAGAGATGTCATTTGGAGGACTAGTGGGGTCCACCCCCTTATCGGGTATGTATTAGGCGTAGGGATTGACCAAGTTGCGTCCTCATCACTAGTGATGGATTTCTTGAAACCATTAAGGGGTTCGTAGTGACAATTAAAATACCCACCAATCAGGAAAAATACATTACCCGAGAGGGAGTTTAGGAGTCTAAAGTCGAAGATGTCCCTCCGTGTTGAACTGGCCGAGAATAAACATTAATAATGGCCAGTTTTGGTAGATTCCTATGGGTCACAAGGATGCAACTAATATTTAGAGAGTAGGTATCAACTCTTTTTACCACACATTCAAGGTGGATCCCCACCCATATACATAGGCCCCGATGGTCTACCTCTGGGGCCTTTTGACAGCTGGCTCACAGTAGGCCACAAACCCTACTCTATGAGGGGGGCCCAGGTTTCTTGAAAGAGGCAAATCTCATGGGAGTCAATGTATTCACCCCAATCTGGGAGATCAAGTTTGTCAGCAAGGCCCGCAATATTCCATGATAATATTCTAGGTCTCCCAGGTCGCAGTTCCAAACCACTCTCTACGTTTGACTCCAACCCTTCACTTTCCGGCGATCCTGGGGGCTCGACACAGAAGGGGGAGGGATCGCTGGGGCGGGGTCTGGTCTAACTGTGCTAGATCGAATATATGTATCTATTGGAAAGGGAGAATTCACATCCTCGACATCGGGGTCATCTAGAAGTGCTCTTTCTCTATCAGCTCGATTTATCCCCCCATCCACCTTTCCACTAGAAGAGTCCCTCAGCCTCTTGGGGATTATCACTGTGGGCTGGACGATGGAAGGTAGTCAATCCACAAGATCCAGGACACTGAATCTATTACATACTAAAGCGACTGGTGGATACAAATTACTATCCTCCTCATCTCTGTAGCCCTGCCCAACAATATGTTATTATCATTTTACTTTTTCTTTTGAGCAGTGGGGCGATGCTCCTCTGCCTTAGCAGAGGAGCCCCACTGTTCTGTCCCATCCTTTTCCCCCTGTGCTATCCTTTCTGAGATAGAACGTTACACATTCAGGCAGAGAAGCGGTCTGTACCAGCCCGGTATCATTTCCTTCTGAGCTGTGACATCACGCAGGGACACCAACCCTTGGGGTTCGGCTCGCAGGAGATCAATATGGCATAGGCGGCTATAATGGCTGGGGTGATTGTGCCTCCGGTAACAGCATTGCTTTTTCTATCATTGTTGGAAGGGAGAGGTCAGCTCCAAGATGCCGGTAAGAATATAAGAGAAGTTCCGCCGCAACACCCATTGCTTTTTTACACTGCCCCATATTACAAGGTATGCGCAGCGCCAAAAATAAGACCAGGAAATACCTGGTCTTAAACAGGCGATACGAGGAGAAATGTTTTATTTCTCTTCGTATATTGCTCTTTCCACATTCTGCAGCACACATGGGTAGAGCAAATCACCTTTTAAGATTGTTTATGTGTATGAAGGTGTCCCTTCCTGCACATAATCAATCGCTCCTGTAGCACAGGCACACTAGCAAAATTGCGCGAAGGTGCCTGCGCTGGTGCTAGGCAGCTTTTTTAGCACCAGCACTAGGGGAATGCAGGTGTGTGCCGTAAATTTGTAAATACGGTGCATCCCTGCATTTTAAAACTGTTGGCGTGTGGGCATTATCAATTTTGGGGTAACATCACGCTCTGCCAGTTTATTGTAAATATGCTCCTTTATCCCTCATGATTACTCCATTTAGAGCCTAACGTTGACCTCATTCATAGCTTCAACCTAGAATCCCTTACTTTCATCATCGTCCACTGCCATTTTAGTTTACATATTCTGAGTGCTTCATTTGATCTGGTTGTTGCTAGTGGGGGCCACCAGCACTCAGTCTTGAGGACAGCAGTTTTTGTTCTCCATCAGACATTTATGAGTGCAAGAGAGGGAAAAACGCACAAAGTAGAAAGACAGTGAAAGACGGAAAAAGCGCAGGCTTTGCGGCCAACCACACATTCAACAGTCAATTACAATGGGGTTGGCCCCTCCGGGGCATTAGGTGAAGTGCCTGGTCTGCGGCCAACCCCAAGTCCCGCCCAGACTTCATTGCTGGGTATGATAAATATTACTTGAAGTTAAAATAATCCTAGAAATTCACTGAATGAAACAAAGATTAAAGTGATGTTATAGTGAGATATGGTTATATCTTACTTTACAAAAAAAAACCTGATCAATTCACCGAAAAAATAAAAGTTAAAATAAAAGTTTAAATTATGTTAGAGTTTGGTGTAAATGTCAGTTAAAACATTTCATTTTGAACTCAAAAACTACGGAAATTACCCAGTCATAGTTCACTGAAGTAGCTGTTACTTGCTCCCTCGCCATGCACTGCTTATTACCTTACATATTATATCACTCATAACATGTTCTATGACATCATTGATGACATCTCAAATTCCATCATTGAGGATCTCATCCATGCTACTGCTCTTCAAATTACTCTGTAAACCCCTAGAGCATTTTAGAAACCCAAGTAAGTAGTAAAGGGCCCATAAACATATATATCATAGATTGATTATATGTACATGTGTGCATTTCCGAAATAGAAATAGTGTAGTACTGGAGACAAGTCTGATTCACTATGTCCAACATTATTGGGTATATTTTTTTAACAAAACATGCAGCGTAGTAGAGCAAGTCAGCTTACTGTGCTGCATGAAATGGAAAGGGCAGGAATTCGCCGTAATTAACATTGTACAGCGCATTCCTGTCTTTTTCCTTGCATTGGACACAATGTGCGGCCTTAAGCTACACTAGATTTATCAAGCCATGTGGGGCCATGCAGGGTGGCCTTGGGTGGCTTGATAAATCTCATTGTAGGTTTTGCGCCTCCTTGCATCGCCTTGGGGCAACGCAAAACCTAAAATAAATATACCCCTCTGTGATGCACAGTTAAATTGCCAGCAAATGTTTAAGTGAAAACAGTACTTCGTTTAAACATGGTAGAGATTGCTCATAACCCGCGTGAGAGGCAGATGTATATTACATATAGGTTGGCACTTATTTCAAAATCCTTTTGCCAGAATGTGTGAGTAAAGCTTATCCTAACAATACATTATTCATGTGTGGATTTCAGTGCACATGGTGATATTAAAGAGTTGTCGTGTAGTGCTATTGATAATATCTATATAGACTGGAGATCTATAAGGTGCAGCTGTTTAATTCCAGAAGTTCAGTGTAAATTCTGAGATATTATACATTGCTGAAGAATGTACAATGTATGGGTTACTCACTTGTAAACAGTTCAATTTCAATTGATTTTATTATGATTTGGAACTCCGAAGAGTTCCACATAAACACATATATCCATTTTAACAATTTACCCTTCACTTAAACGGGGAAAATTCTAATTTCATATAAAGGACTGTTCGACAGTACATGATAATTTCACAAAGTGGAACAGTATGAACATAAAATTTGTTTCAACATTCGTTCAAATACAAAGATTTCGGTGCTAGACAGATCAGATTAAGCACTTAGGTTTTTAGATGACTTCAACTGTGCATTTGCTACAGTATGTTTATAAAAAGATTGCTATACAATTATAAAAAAAATAGTATACATTCAATAACTAGCAGCAACAACGAAGGAGAGTAAAGTGCAAATGCTCAAGTATCAAAATCTAGTAAATTATTGGTTGTGCAAACGGCATTCGTAGCAGCATGTGGGGAGGCAAAAGTACAAGTACAGGGTTATTATTAACATTCTAAAAAATCCATAATATATATACAATAACTAGCAGCAGACCCTGCTTAACACAGAGAAAACAAATAAAGTGCAAAGGCTCAAGTATCAACATCTTAGGATAATAATCAGTTGTGAAAATTTGAAAAACGGCAATCGTAGCAGCATATGAGGGGACGAAAGTTCAGATACAGAGCATCAGCATCAAGAGACCTTGTTAGAATGCGACCATAGCGTAGACAGAAACAAGCATAAACAGTACAATAACATTTCAGTGGTTACAGCTCACCAATAATGCTACCCAAGAATATTCATTAAAAATCCATTCAGTACAAAACTAATGGTGCCCATCCAACCTATTGAAAATAGGTGGGGCAACCAAGCACTTCTCTAAAATATATTCAAGAATTGTTTAAAAAATCTAAAGATTTTACAACCAACAATTTCAGAAGGAGGGGTAAACAGTTCAAGTCATAGTACGACTGCAAGCGCTGTCTTAATGGTGTACGCCACTCTGCTCAGTTCAAAAAGATGTGCAAGGTATTTTTACAAACTACAGTGAGTTGTGGATAGGACCTGGTTGCAAATGCCTTACCAATAGCTGATGCATAGATGTGAAGCAGTTGACTTAAAATTCTATGTCAGAGGAGGTATTTAACAGGCACATCTTATTAACCCCTTCAATGCATCGGATGCGCAAGAGCCATCCGACGCATAAGTGCTAATGTGTATCGGAAGGCTCCCGCACGTCCGACGCCATGGCACAGGGAATCCCTGTGGTGACCGCCCCAGAAGGATTCCTTTTTCCCCTCAACAGCCTTGGGAGCTGGAGAAGAGCTTCCCCAGGCTGTTCCTGTAGTTTCCCTGAAATGACGATCAGCGCGCATGTCGCGCTGACGTCCTTTCAGTGAAACCGAAACAGAAATGAGCCGCTAGGCTCATTTCAGTTTCACTTTCTACATGCCCAGGGGGCTATCTCAACCCCCTGAGCACGTAGAAAGTCAGGAGAGGTATTGTTGGAAAGGAGAGACTCTCCCCTTTTCCAAAGGTACCCCACCCTAGAAGATCCCTACTTGGGGATCGCCCCAGGAGGGCGATCCCCAAGCAGGGATCCACCCACTAGGCACCAGGGAGGGGGGCCTTTGCTCTCCCCAAAATTAATTGGGAAAATCAGTATTTCTGCCCCCCAGTAGAAGCCAGGTATTTAAATACAATTGATTTAGGGTTGGGGGCTGCCCAAGATGGGCATGATGGGGGCAAAAGTCCCTGATCTGCCTCGGGGTGGGGGGGGGAAGCAGAAACCACACTAGGCACCAAGGATTTTTTTTTAATGTATATAGTGGTGGGGGATGCCCAAAATGGGCTTGCCAACGCCCCCAACCTCCCAAAAAATCCACAGTCTTTCTGCCCCCCCGGAGGCAGATGAGGGCAATAGCCCCCGATCTGCCCCCGGGGTGCAGAAAGCCCACTAGGCACCAGGGATTGTTTTTTTTTATACATAGGGGTGAGGGTTGCCAAAGCCCCCCCAAAAAAACAATTCCCCATCCTTTCTGTCCCCCCTGGGAGGCAGATGGGGCAATTGTCCCCGATCTGCCCCAGCGGGGCAGAAAGCACACAAGGCACCAGCGGATTTATGTTATGTATGTAGGTGTGGGGGCTGCTCAAAATGGGCATGCCAATGCCCCCACTCCCCAAAAAAATCCAACAGTCTTTCTGCCCCCCAGGAGGCAGATGGGGCAATAGCCCCTGATCTGAAAGCCCACTAGGCACCAGGGATTGGTTTTTTTTTACGTAGCGGTAGGGGCTGCCGAGAATGGGCACGCTAATTCCCCCACCGCCAAAAAAGCCTGCAGTGGGCAGAAAGCCCACTAGGCACCAGGGATATTTTTATTGACATGCTAGTGAGAAGCCCCATAGTGAAGGGTCGCTTCCTTTTATTTTGGCACACATTTTGGCTGTTTCAGTGATAGTTTCATTCTCATCTGCACCCAAGCAGGGGCAGAACACCTCTAAAAACCAGGAAGAGTTTGTGTGTGTGTGTGTAAACTGGGCTTTGGCTGATGGTCTGTGTGTACTGACCTTTGGCTGGCATTTTGCTGGTGGTGTGTGTAGACCTGCACTTGGCTAATGGTGTGGGTGGACTCAAGCTTGATGACGGTGTATGTAGAGTGGCACTTGCCTGGTGGTGTGCATGGAGTGGTACTTGGTTGGCGGTGTACGTGGACTGGGGCTTGGCTGGCTGTGTGCATGGGTGGTGCTTGGCTGCAGGTCCAGAGTGGCTGTAGCAGGCACTGGACATCTACCCAGTGGGCAGGATGGATGGGGGTCGGTTTTCTGGCCTTGGGGTGCGGTTTTATCACTGGGAGCAGATTTTGCAGCAGTGCTGCAATATCTGGCCCCAGTGACAAAAGCCGGAGTAGTGTTTTTTTACTAGCACCACCACCCCCCCCACCCAGGGCTGGTCGAGCAGCAATCTGCCAGGGCTGGTTGCTGATCCCAGTCGGGCCCTGCTTGGCTGGCGGTGTGCGGGGTTGGCACTTGGCTGGCGGAGTGCGTGGGTGGCGCTTGGCTGGCGGTGTGCATGGGTATTGTTTGGCTGACTGTATTCATTGATAGCATTTGCCTGGCAGAGTGCGTGGATGGCACTTGGCTGTCGGAGAGCATGGATGGCGCTTGACTGGCTGTGAGTGTGTATGGCGTTTGGCTGGCAGTGTGCGTGGATGGCGCCTGGCTGGTGGTGGGCGTGTACTGACTCTTGGCTGGCCGTGCGGCTATCATGGATCTACCAGCATTTTCTTACCCAGAATCCACTGCAAACCTCAAATTTACTTACAAAGTCACATTTTCCTCACATTTCTGTGTGGGTAAGTTGTAGTATCACCGCACAGGCACGAATTACCTACTACCCAGTATTTCCCTTGGTCTCCCGAGAAAAATGATACCTCACTTGTATGGGTGCCCAACGTAATGTCAGCCTAAAAACGTATAAACAAACTGCCCTTTTGGACCCGCTTTGGGCCCCCTCAATCTCTACATCTTTTTGGCCCTTCCATGTCATAGGCACTTGGCCCATCCACCTAAGTAAGGTATACTTTTTATCGGGAGACTGAGGGCAACACTGAGTGGTCAGAAATTTGTGCCGTGCGGTGATCCCACAACTTTCCCACACAGATATTAGAGGAAAATGTGACTTTTTAGCTAAATTTGAGGTTTACAGTGAATTTTTGGAAGGAAAATGTTGGTGGATCAATGCAGGCCACACCTCTCTGGACTCCCACGGGTGTCTAGTTTTCAGAAATGTCTGGATTTTTTAGGTTTCCCTTGACGTCTGCAAACCCGGGACCAAAAACACACGTGCCCACCTATCTATCACAAAACAACCTGGTTTTGCATGGAAGGGCACCTGAGTTTTTGGCCCTGGGCTTGGCGGCAAGCTAGGGAAACCAACCAAATCCACACATTTCTGAAAACTAGAGACCCTGGGTAGCCCAGGTAGGTATGGCTTGCATGGATCCCCAATGTTTTCCTACCAAGAAACCCCTGCAAACCTCAAATTTTGCTGAATAAATCACTTTTTTCTTAAATTTCTGTGTGGGAAAGTTGTGCGATCACCGGGCTAACATAAATGTCCTACCACCCAGCATTCCCCAGGTATCCCGATAAAAACTGTCTCACTTGTGTGGGTGGGCCAAGTACCCGCGACAGGCAAGGGCCCAAAATGTATTGTGGAGACATCAAAATTACTTATCACAAAACAACCTGGTTTTGCAAGGCACCTGGGTTTTTGGCCCCGGGTTCGGCGTCCATCTAGGGAAACCTACAAAACCCGTACATTTATGAAAACTAGACACCCTGAGAGGTCCAGGGAGCTATGACTTGCGTGGATCCCCCAACGTTTTCCTACCCAAAATTCCCTGCAAACTTCAAATTGAGCTGAAAAAATCAGTTTTTCCACACATTTATGTGTGGGATCACAGTGCTGTCATAAATGTCCTACCACCCAGCGTTCCCCTTGGTATCCCGAGTAAAATTATACCTCACTTGTGTGAGTGGGCCAAGGGCCTGTGACTGGGAAGGGCCAAAAACATAAGAATTAAGAGTAAAGCACAGCGAATTCTAAGCACTACATATTTTTTAAAAATACGTTTTAACCGATTCTGCTTTGGACAGCTACACAAGTGCGGTATAGTTTTACTCGGGAGACCAAGGGGAACGCTGGGTGGTAGGACATTTGTGCCGGCACAGTGATCCCACTAATATGCATGAAACTTCCTAAAAAAGTTTAGCCATTTTGTTTCCTTTATGGAAAGTTTCTCACTGATCCTTCAAGTGGGGGGTAAGACAAAGTGCGGGAATTGGTGGTTCCAGAAGTCTAATTTCCCATGTTAATTGCCATAGGAAAGTTTACTTTTTAGGATTAACATCTCTTTATTATTTTTAAAACACATAGCTTACATTACTAGCTGCCTACATCCATAGGCCGGCGGCGACCCGTCATTGCAAATACAGCATGTGTCATGTGAAAGAAACTGAATATAGAATTAGAATAGACAAAAACCAAAAGCAAAAGGGAGGGGGAAGGAGGTAGGGGGACGTTGCGGGGAAAGGGATGTCTACTGTTGTCTCGTAATAGAATGTGGAGTGTCATGTAACCCCCCAGGTGTTTGTGTCGTCAGGCATAGGATTTTCAGATATTGAGGGCATGTCAATTTTCGGAATTCATCCGAAAGAAATTGTATACAGGGTTGCCACATTTAATCAAACGAGGTATTGGCTGCGTAACCACCGCCGTCCGCTTTTCCATACCCCTTATAGCCCAAACCTTGTGTAGCCAGTCCAGGTGAGTTGGGACCGAGTCTGTTCTCCATCTGGCCAGCAGGAGTTGCTTCGCAGCACCAAGTAACAACGTGATTGCCTTTCCCCTATTAGAGCACAGTGGATATGTGAGGGGATTAGGGAGGCCTAAAAGAATATAACTTGGAAATTGGGGTGTATCCGTTTGAAATATGGTATTGATCCAAGTAAGAACCTCCAGCCAAAAGGTTGCCAAGTTGGGGCAGTGCCAGAGTATATATGTGAGTGTGCCTTGCTGTTCGTATTGGCGCCAGCATCTCCCATCCCCGGACCGGTTCCAAGCCGCTATTCTAGAAGGCGTGTTATACCAATAGTGGGCGATCTTGAGAAGCATCTCCTTACTGGTAGTGTTGAGGGCAGATGTGCGTGCTCTATGGAGGATGTCATTCCACTCCTTGTCAGTGAAGGTGCGTTCACATTCCCTTTCCCATCGGGCCCGAGCCGGTGAGTCCATCGGGTGGACCGGCTTTACTAAAAAGGCATAAATATCTGAGAGGAGTTTGGCGTCTGAAGATCTAGTAAGGATCCATTTCTTGTATGTTGTCAATGGTCTACTGGCATGTGGGCAAATCCAGGGCTGCGACACCCAGTGTGCTACAATGATATATTGCCATTTTTCCGAGTGTGGTAGGGCCTTGCAGGGTGTGGAAATCCATAAGTCTGTCTACGTCAAATAGATCCCCAATACGCTTACAGTTGGCCTCTTGCCAGGGCTTGAACGCGGCCCCTGTGAGTGCTGGTGGAAAATCTGGGTTACCAATTAGGGGAGTCTGAGGTGATATGGGCGTTGAGAGCCCATGTCGCAGTTGTACTTTGTCCCACACCCCCACTGCGGTCCGCTTGACTGGGGAGACATATACCTCGGCAGGTCTATATGGCTTCGGTATCCAGGGGATCTTCCAGACGTGGGGCACTGCAATTGATTGATCAATAAAACACCAGTGCTTCTCAGGAAGCGTGCGGGACCACTCCATCATATAGCGGAGTTGCGCCGCCTGTTAGTAGCACCTCCGGTTCGAAACGCCGAGACCGTCATCCGCCAGAGGGAGGTAGGCTCGGGCCTTGGACATATGTGCATGTTTGCCTTCCCAAATGAAATCCCAGAGCAGGGACGGTATTCTTTCTAAGACCCTAGGAGGGGGCTGGAGGGGTTTGTATTGTGTAAAGAAGCTTAGGCAAGAGTGCCATTTTAATCGCTGCAATGCGGCCTAACCATGAGAGTTTATGTGTCTTCCATTTGGTGAGGTCATTCCTTGCAAGTGTTAAGAGGGCCCCATAGTTATGATTAGCGGTAGCTGTAGTTGTAGGGTGTATTAGAATATCAAGATATTGTATACGGTCCTCAGCACATTGCTACAGGTACATGCCTTGGAGTCGTGTGTGTTCTAAGCTAGGGATAGTGAGTGCCAGAGGCAGAGATTTCGGGGGGTTGATCTTGAAGCCGGATGCCACTCGCAAGCCTTCAGCTGATACCGCCACTAACGAGCATTCAGGGTCCGTAAGGGATTTTCACCGCTGGGTCTCCCACTGCACCGACAAGCTTGCACCCCTCCACCCCCCCGCAAATCAACGCCAGCCGAAAGCCGCCTGGTTCACCACAGAGCTTCAAGAAGCCAGACGCTCCTGCAGATGCCTGGAGAAGTCCTGGCGAAACCTGAAGGAATACCACCAGCGCATCAGAGACACCAAACGGACCTACATAAGAGACAAAGTTCAGACCAACACGACCAACGCCAAGGAACTATTCAATGTCATACAGCAGTTCGCGAAACCCACCTGCGAAGCCACTGACATCACACCCTCCCAAGAACTTTGCGACAAACTCAGCTCCTACTTCCATCTGAAGATCAAGACCCTCTACGACGACTTCAGTGAACCCGAGACGAGCACCACCGCCCTACCCACCGCTGCAGATAAACCCACCATCACATCCTGGGATCCTGCCACCGCTGAACTCGTCACTGCTACCATGAAGAAGACCCACTCCGGAGCCCCAATGGACCCCTGCTCACCACACATCTTCCACAGGGCCGCCACCGTCATCGCACCCGAACTAGAACGCACCATCAACTCCTCCCTCAGCTCAGGCATCTGCCCTGACGACTGGAAGCAAGCAGAGGTTAAACCCATCCTCAAAAACCATCGGCCGACCCAACGGACCTGAAGAACTACCGGTCCATCTCTCTCCTCCCCTTTGCAGCCAAAGTCAACAAGAGACTAGTGAACACCCAGCTGACCGCCTTCCTGGAAGAAAACTCCATCCTGGACGCCTCCCAGTCGGGATTCCGCAGCAACCACAGCACCAAGACCGCCCTCCTCGCCACCACTGACATCCGCGTGCTGCTCAACCAGGGACACACCACGGCACTCATCCTCCTTGACCTCTCCGCAGCTTTCAACACCGTGTCACATCGCACCCTCGCAGCCAGACTACACGACGCAGGAATTCAAGGAACCGCCCTAGAATGGGTCCAATCCTTCCTCTCCAGCAGAACCCAGAGGATCCAACTCCCCCCCCTTCCTCTCCAAGCCCACGGAAATCAATTGCGGAGTCCCCCAGGGATCTTCACTCAGCCCCACGCTCTTCAACATCTACATGGCCCCCCTCGCCGCCATCGTCAGACATCATGGGCTCATCATACGTCGACGACACCCAGCTTGTCCTCTCGCTCACAAAGAATCCCGAACACACCAGACACTGTTTCCAGGAGGGCATGAAGAATGTGGCAGCCTGGATGAACAACGGCTGCCTGAAGCTAAACTCAGAAAAGACCGAGGTCCGCATCCTCGGCCCCTGCACCTCCGCCTGGGACAGCACCTGGTGGCCCTACGCCCTGAGGAGCCCACCCACCCCCACAGACCACGCTCAGAACCTCGGCATCATCCTGGACTCCCCCCTCTCCATGAACCGCCAGATCAACGCCGTTGCCTCCGCTAGTTTCAACTGCCTGTGCATCCTCCGTAAAATTTTCAAGTGGATCCCCCCGACTGCAGAAGGACCGTCACCCACGCACTCATCACCAGAAGACTAGAATACGGCAACGCCCTCTATGCCAGAATCAACAAAACTCTCATGCACAGACTCCAGACCATCCAGAACGCCGCAGCCAGACTCGTTCTGGGAACACCGTGCCAGGAGCACATGACCCAACACCTACGAGGCCTTCACTGGCTCCCCGTCGAGAAGAGGGTCACTTTCAAACTCCTCGCCCATGCCTACAAATCCCTCTACAACATCGGACCCAAATACCTCAACGAGAGAGTATCCTTCCACGTACCCAAGAGGGACCTCCGCTCCGCTGACCTCGCCCTGGCAGAGGTCCCCCGCATCTGCAGAAACAGGACCGGCGGGAGAGCCTTCTCCCACATCGCAGCCAAAACCTGGAACACGCTCCTTGTGGACAACAGACGCTCCCCGACCCTGCACACGTTCAGGAAGGATCTCAAGACCTGGCTCTTCAACTGATCTGGAGCCGCCACCCTTCCCCCCCAGCGCCTTGAGACCCTCACGGGTGAGTAGCGCGCTATATAAACCCCCTGATTGATTGATTGATCATTGGCGTATAGCATTATCTTATGTTCCCCACCACCCATTTTAATCCCCGAAATGTGCTGATTGAGCCGTATTCTTTCCGCGAATGGCTCCATATAGAGTGCGAAGAGTAACTGTGACATAGGGCAGCCCTGCCTGGTCCCTCTTGTGATAGGGAAGGCGGGTGACTTAATACCATTCACTTGTACATTCGCTTGGGGAGCAGAGTAGCAGGAGTGGATCCATCCCCTTAACCGTGGCCCAAATCTATATTTCTTCAGTACCTGGTGCAAATAAGGCCAGTGCACACAGTCAAATGCTTTTTTAGCATCTATAGTCAGCACCAGGGCCGGTCTCTGTGTGTGTTGTGTTTTGTCCAGCAAGTGGCACAGTCTTTTGGTATTATCACTGCAGCCTCTCTCCTGGACAAAACCCGACTGGTCAGAGTGCACCAATCCTTGCACATATGGGGCCATCCTGCGCGCCAAGACGCTGGTGAATATTATTGCGTCTACATTTTAATAGCGAGATTGGTCGGTAGGAGGTGCAATCTCTGGGATCTTTCCATGGCTTCAGGATCACTATTATAGTTGCCTGAAGCATTGATCCAGGCAGCGCTTTACTTTTTTGCAACTAATTGTAGACTCACACCAAAATAGGGGCTAGCTGTTCCCCAAAGAGCTTATAAAATTCCACTCCATACCCATCAGGGCTAGGGGCCTTATTAGACTTTAGGTTCTGACTCGCTGTGAGTTAGGGTGACCAACTGGCATTGGTGCAAATTCAGGACGGTGAGTGTAAAAATTCAGGACAAAGGGTCAAAATTCAGGACACAAATTCAGGACAGGAGGTCAAAATTCAGGACAAAACGTCAGGACAATAGGTAAGTTTTACAGACACATCAGAGGAGGTGGCGCAATAGTATATAAGTAAGCCCAGCCATGTCCAAACATATTCAACCATTTGCAAACCTATCCATCATGTATCCTTCCATCTATCATTACACTCATCCATCCCTTCATCCATCCATCCATTATCCATCCATCCACCCTTTTACCCTATCCATCTGTACACTCATCCATCCACTCTTCTACCCATCCATCCATTCACTCATCCATCCAGCCATTTACCCTTTCACCCATCCAGCCATCCTTTCACTTACTCATCCATCCACCCAGTCCCTCATCCTTCCCCCATCCACCCTTTCAGTCATCCATCCATCCTCCCTTTCTCTCTCCATCGACCCTTTTACTTAGCCATCCTTCTTTCCATCCATCCACCCACCCACCCATCTACTCGTCCACTCATGAATCCATCCATTGACCCTATCACTCATCCATCCTTTCTCTCATCCATCTATCCTTTCACTCCTTCACCCATCTATTCATCCTTTTGTCCATCTACCCTTCCTTTCACTCACTCATCCATCCTTACATCCGCCTTTCACTCATCCCTCCATCCATTCACCCTTGCACTTATCAATTCATCAGTCCATCCATCATTTCACTCATCCATCCACCCACTCACTCATCATCCACCTTTTCACTCATCCATCCTTTCACTCATCCAGCCACCCTTTTGCCCATCCAGCTACCCTTCCACCCATACATCCAGCTATTTACCTTTTCTCTCATCCATCCTTGCACTCACTCATCAATCCATCCATCCTCTCTCAGCCATCTATTCAATCTTTCATTCGTCCATTCACCCTTTCACTAATTCATCCAGCCATCCACCCATCCCTTCACTTACTCACTCGTTCACCTTTTCATATTAATTTTGAGCTGAGCCTTTTTGAGAAGAGGCCCATCAAGAACTTCACCCTCGCTGCAGGAGCCATTCCAGGACTGGGACAGAAGTCACCCAGGGCGGAGACGGGATCCACCACAGGGGGGGGGGGGGCAGGAGCCATCACAGGCGGAGGGGGGGGACAGGAGCCACCACATGGGGGGGACAGGAGCCATCACTGGGGGGGGGAGGGGGGGAGGAGCCATCACAGGAGGGGGAACAAGATCCACCAGGGTGGGCACAGGGGTGGGCATGCAGTATTCTAGTATTATTATTATTAATATTTATTTTTATAGAGCGCGTAGTCACCCGTAAGTATCCCAGCGCTAAGATCAGTACAACTGGGGAGTCAGCGGAGGCAGGGAGGGAGGTCGGTTAAGGGAAAAGGTGGGTTTTCAATTGCTTCCTGAACCGTAGGTAATTAGGTTCAGTTCTCAGGAGGTGAGGTAGCAATATTTTTAATATTGCCTATTGTATTTTTAAAGCTCACTGCTCGCCGTTTTCTGCTTGATTCACCTCATTGGTGTCCCCCAGTCCGCCGCGGCTTGTGTCGTTTGAGCGGCGGGGCTGACCCGGAGATTACAATCCTCACTTCCGGTGAGAGAGGAAGTTAGCGCTCCACACCTGTGCGGTCCCGCCCACTCCCCACTTAAAACCGAGTGCGCAGAGCGGACGCACACTACAGATTGTTCCACCTAGAGTCCACGTAGGTGGCCAGCAGAATTGTTTTTAGCGTGTGACTTTTTAATATTGCCTATTGTATTTTTAAAGCTCACTGCTCGCCGTTTTCTGCTTGATTCACCTCATTGGTGTCCCCCAGTCCGCCGCGGCTTGTGTCGTTTGAGCGGCGGGGCTGACCCGGAGATTACAATCCTCACTTCCGGTGAGAGAGGAAGTTAGCGCTCCACACCTGTGCGGTCCCGCCCACTCCCCACTTAAAACCGAGTGCGCAGAGCGGACGCACACTACAGATTGTTCCACCTAGAGTCCACGTAGGTGGCCAGCAGAATTGTTTTTAGCGTGTGACTTTTTAAAATTGCCTATTGTATTTTTAAAGCTCACTGCTCGCCGTTTTCTGCTTGATTCACCTCATTGGTGTCCCCCAGTCCGCCGCGGCTTGTGTCGTTTGAGCGGCGGGGCTGACCCGGAGATTACAATCCTCACTTCCGGTGAGAGAGGAAGTTAGCGCTCCACACCTGTGCGGTCCCGCCCACTCCCCACTTAAAACCGAGTGCGCAGAGCGGACGCACACTACAGATTGTTCCACCTAGAGTCCACGTAGGTGGCCAGCAGAATTGTTTTTAGCGTGTGACTTTTTAATATTGCCTATTGTATTTTTAAAGCTCACTGCTCACCGTTTTCTGCTTGATTCACCTCATTGGTGTCCCCCAGTCCGCCGCGGCTTGTGTCGTTTGAGCGGCGGGGCTGACCCGGAGATTACAATCCTCACTTCCGGTGAGAGAGGAAGTTAGCGCTCCACACCTGTGCGGTCCCGCCCACTCCCCACTTAAAACCGAGTGCGCAGAGCGGACGCACACTACAGATTGTTCCACCTAGAGTCCACGTAGGTGGCCAGCAGAATTGTTTTTAGCGTGTGACTTTTTAATATTGCCTATTGTATTTTTAAAGCTCACTGCTCACCGTTTTCTGCTTGATTCACCTCATTGGTGTCCCCCAGTCCGCCGCGGCTTGTGTCGTTTGAGTGGCGGGGCTGACCCGGAGATTACAATCCTCACTTCCGGTGAGAGAGGAAGTTAGCGCTCCACACCTGTGCGGTCCCGCCCACTCCCCACTTAAAACCGAGTGAGCAGAGCGGACGCACACTACAGATTGTTCCACCTAGAGTCCACGTAGGTGGCCAGCAGAATTGTTTTTAGCGTGTGACTTTTTAATATTGCCTATTGTATTTTTAAAGCTCACTGCTCACCGTTTTCTGCTTGATTCACCTCATTGGTGTCCCCCAGTCCGCCGCGGCTTGTGTCGTTTGAGCGGCGGGGCTGACCCGGAGATTACAATCCTCACTTCCGGTGAGAGAGGAAGTTAGCGCTCCACACCTGTGCGGTCCCGCCCACTCCCCACTTAAAACCGAGTGCGCAGAGCGGACGCACACTACAGATTGTTCCACCTAGAGTCCACGTAGGTGGCCAGCAGAATTGTTTTTAGCGTGTGACTTTTTAATATTGCCTATTGTATTTTTAAAGCTCACTGCTCACCGTTTTCTGCTTGATTCACCTCATTGGTGTCCCCCAGTCCGCCGCGGCTTGTGTCGTTTGAGCGGCGGGGCTGACCCGGAGATTACAATCCTCACTTCCGGTGAGAGAGGAAGTTAGCGCTCCACACCTGTGCGGTCCCGCCCACTCCCCACTTAAAACCGAGTGCGCAGAGCGGACGCACACTACAGATTGTTCCACCTAGAGTCCACGTAGGTGGCCAGCAGAATTGTTTTTAGCGTGTGACTTTTTAATATTGCCTATTGTATTTTTAAAGCTCACTGCTCACCGTTTTCTGCTTGATTCACCTCATTGGTGTCCCCCAGTCCGCCGCGGCTTGTGTCGTTTGAGCGGCGGGGCTGACCCGGAGATTACAATCCTCACTTCCGGTGAGAGAGGAAGTTAGCGCTCCACACCTGTGCGGTCCCGCCCACTCCCCACTTAAAACCGAGTGCGCAGAGCGGACGCACACTACAGATTGTTCCACCTAGAGTCCACGTAGGTGGCCAGCAGAATTGTTTTTAGCGTGTGACTTTTTAATATTGCCTATTGTATTTTTAAAGCTCACTGCTCACCGTTTTCTGCTTGATTCACCTCATTGGTGTCCCCCAGTCCGCCGCGGCTTGTGTCGTTTGAGCGGCGGGGCTGACCCGGAGATTACAATCCTCACTTCCGGTGAGAGAGGAAGTTAGCGCTCCACACCTGTGCGGTCCCGCCCACTCCCCACTTAAAACCAAGTGCGCAGAGCGGACGCGCGCAACGGGCGCGCCAGCGGCGCGCCGAAGGCGCGCCAAAGGCAAGCCCGTCTGCGCCCGTCCGCGCCTGACCGCCGCCAGACGCCAGAACCCCTGCCCATTTACATCTTCTCTTCCATGGCTCCTATTACATACTCCCGCCGGGATCTACTGGCCATGAACACCAGCAGCCCACTCACAAGCACTGCCGGTCATGCCTCCTCTGCCTCCAGCAACATAGTACCGGCCGGACTATCGTCTCGGGGAAAACACCCTGTAAACGCTCTTGCTACCAGGATACCCCCTCCTGTCACTCCGATGTACCTCTCCTGTTTATACTGCAATGTTCGATCCCTTCCCAAACACGCCCTGGAAATCTGGTCACTCCTAGACTCTGATAAGCCCGACCTTTTCTTTATTACAGAAACTTGGCTGTCAGAGTCCTCACTGCCAGATATTGCAACCGCCCTCCCCCAGGAATATAAAATCTCCAGACTGGATAGGCCAGACAAAAGAGGCGGTGGAATCGCCATCGTATACAGAGACAACATCAAGCTTCACCTAGTCAATTCACTTACCGCCGAATGGGGTGAAATCTGTACTTTTACGGTAATGCTCGGGAACAAAGAAGCCTGGAAAGGAGCCCTCCTCTACAGACCTCCAAGAACTAAAACTAATTTCGTAAATAAACTTACGGAAACTATCGCCTCTCATGCTCTATCCTCGACCAACTTCTTCCTATTAGGCGATTTTAACCATCACACTGAACTTGCACAAGACCCTTACACCGTCGAGCTCATCTCCAGTATGAATGCGTTAGGCCTTGACCAGCTAGTAACCGGCCCCACCCATTCTGCCGGGCACACACTAGACCTCCTTTTCACTAACTCCAGTAAAATAACGATTGACTGTTCTGAACCCGTCCTTTGGTCTGATCATTTTAAAATTCATTTTCAGATTCAACTTACCTCACCTATTCCCCAACCCAGCAAAAACTCTATCCTGAGTAGACCTTGGAACAGGATTAACTCCGTAGCATTTTTCTCCCATTTTTCCCCCCCTCCCACGGAAATGCTCAATGACCCTAACCTGGCAGCCATCGAGTTAGAACAAGCCATCACTGCTACTCTCGACATAATCGCCCCCAATAAACTTAAGAGATGTCCTAATAAAATGTCCCCGTGGTTTACTGCTGAACTGAAGACCATGAAACTGGCTGTTAGAGCCCACGAACGCAAGTGGCGCCGCACTAAAGACCCCAGTGACAGGTCTCACTATAAAACATTTCACCACCAATATATGAGCGGTATAGCGCTAGCCAAAAAAGCCTATCTGGGGAATAGGATAGACCAGGCCGCTAACTCGCACAAAGAACTCCATAAAATAGTCAAAGAGTTCTCCAACCCCTTGACCTGTCAACCTGTCACAAATGAGTCCCGGGAATGGGCTAACACCCTTTCGTCTTTTTTCTACAATAAAATAAACGATATTTACAAATCATTCACTAACCCCAATGTTTCTACTTCCTCACCTGACTCACCCGTCAATATATCCTTGCCGGTTCCCATCACAACCCTTAGCCAATTCCACTTATTTACGGATGAAGAAGTCGCTAACACCCTGAACAGAATTAAGTCAGGCTCCCCTGCTGATCCAGCCTCTTCTCTCCTCCTATCTAAAATTGCGCCCATCTTGGTACCTCACTTAACTAAAATTTTTAATCTTTCACTTGCTCACTCAACGGTCCCCTCACATTGGAAAGAAGCCATCGTCAGACCTATCCTGAAGAAGCCCTCTGCCGATCCTTCCCTTCCTATGAATTACAGGCCCATCTCGCTGCTTCCGCTGTTTGGCAAGGTCATGGAATCCTTAATTAATACTCAGCTCATTAAACACCTTGAGTCCAACAAAATTCTAGATCCTTCCCAGTCTGGTTTCAGGGCATTCCATAGCACCGAAACAGCCCTACTTGAAACAGTCGATAACATCAGGTTGGCACTGGATGCCAAACAATCAGCCATTTTAATATTACTAGATCTATCCGCAGCCTTCGACACCATCTCACACAGCATTCTGATAGAACGGCTGACTGAGGTTGGTGTCGAGGGCTCAGCCTTGGTATGGATCAAAATCTACTTGACCGGACGTACCTCAAAGGTTCAGATTGGCAAATTTTCATCTGCTAATCAGGAAGCAGAAAAAGGTGTGCCCCAGGGCTCTATTTTGAGCCCCACGCTTTTTAATCTTTATGTCTCTCCCATTGCAAGATTAATTAAAGCCTACGGATTTGAGACCGTGTCTTACGCTGACGACACTCAAATCCTTATTACCCTGGGACCAAACGCAACCGACACCAAATCGAGATTCCAAAATTGCATGCTAGCAGTTAAGGACTGGATGACAGAGAACTATCTTCTACTGAATGCGTCTAAGACGGAGATCATGCTCTTTGGCAATGCTCACAAGCATTGGTCCGACGAATGGTGGCCAGCACCGTTGGGTGCCTGTCCTCCTCCTAAACCAGTAGCCCGCAACCTGGGCATAATGCTAGACAATAAGCTCACCTTGACAGAACACATTAATAACATCTCTCATACCAGCTTCGGTCTCCTGCGCAACCTAAAGAAAATCTTTAAGTGGATTCCTCTGTCCTCTCGCCTACCATTAATCCAGGGACTAATCATTAGTCGCTTGGATTATGGCAATGCTCTTTTCGCCTCCATCAATGAGAACCTCCTAAATAAATTACAGGTTCTTCAGAATACAGTAGCCAGAATGGCCCTCGATCTACCCGCCCGCACCTCCTCTGCCCCCTGTCTGAAGACGCTTCACTGGCTCCCCATTAAAAAACGTATTAAGTTTAAAATGTGCTGCCTAGTCCATAAAACCCTGAACGGCAACGGTCCTGCCTACCTAGCAAAAAAACTGACGAACTACCGCCCTGCTAGAACACTTAGATCGTCCAGTCTTCACCTCCTAGCGGTCCCCAAAGTACGAACCGTCAGAAATGGAGATAGATCCTTCTCCAAAATTGCCCCAGAAAGCTGGAATACTCTACCTTTGCACATAAAACTTGAACCCAGCCATCAGATATTCCGCAAACTTTTAAAGACATGGCTATTTTAACTCTGCTTGTCTCCTACCTTACCATCTGAACATCTGTCGGCGCTATGAGACCTTTGGGTGATATGCGCGCCTTACAAAAACCAATACATAGACATAGACATAGGTAGGGCGTTCCAGAGACGTGCGGTGTGAACCGAGAAGCGTCTTCCTCCTGTTCGTGCCTTCTTCACTCTGGGAGTGACGATAAGATGTTCCTGATCGGAACGGAGGGATCTAGGAGCTTTGTAGGGTTTGATAAATTTTTCCAGGCTTGGGGGGCCATTGTTTTGAAGCAGTGTATGTGCCAGGCAGAGGGCCTTGAACATCACACGTTCTCTCACCGGGAGCCAGTGGAGACGCTTCAGAGCTGGTTTGACCGAAGCTCTGGCAGGGGTGTTAGTGAGGATCCGGGCAGCTGCATTTTGGACCCTTTGTAGTTTGTTCATGGTTGCCTCTGGGGCCCCTAAGTAGATGGAATTACTAAAGTCGAGCCTGGAGAGTATCAGGCCTTGAATCAACAGTTTCTGGGATTTGTGAGGGAGCAGGGGCAAGATCTTTCGAATTGACCTAAGCAGCCCAAAGCACGTCCCGGCTACCTTTTTTGCTTGTGTTACGAATGAGAGGTCCTTATCTAGCCAAACACCCAGGCTTTTTACCTCTGGTTTCGGGTCTGGGGGCGGGCCTAAGCTGGGTGGCCAGATGTTTTGTAGTGGAGAGGGTCCCTTTTGACCAAGGAGGAGAATGTCAGTCTTTGAACCGTTAAGTTTCAGAGACGATCTGTTCATCCATCCTTGTATCTGTGTCAGACAGTTGTACAGGTCCGCAGGTTGTTGTCTGGGATGTGAAAGGGACACCACTAACTGTGTGTCGTCAGCATAACTAACGATGCTCACTCCGAACGGAGTAACAACCTCCTCCAATGGGGACATGTAGATGTTAAATAATGTGGGGCTAAGGGAGGAGCCCTGAGGCACGCCACATTGGAGGGGAGTGTCGGAGGAGCGGGTGTTATTCTCCCAGATTTGAAAGGAGCGTTGACTCAGAAAGGACGATGGCCAGGACAGGGCAGTTCCTTCAACACCGACACTCATGAGTCGTTGGATAAGAAGTTGGTGATTGACGGTGTCAAAGGCCGCACTCAGGTCGAGGAGGATCACTGCCACTGATCCTCCTTTGTCTAGGAGTGCTCTGGCCTCTTCCACCGCCATGAGGAGGGCGATGTCGGTGCCCTGCCCGGGGCGGAATCCCGTCTGCGAACTTTTTAGACGGTTGTTGTTCTCCAGAAATTGTGAAAGTTTTCTGTTCACAAGCTTTTCCGCGATCTTACTAGTTCCCGGGAGGAGGGAGATTGGTCTGTAATTTGCTAGGTCGGCAGGGTCAAGGGAGGTTTTTTTTAAAAGTGCCTTGACGACTGCCGCCTTCCAGCTGGGTGGGACGACTCCTTGTTGAAGGGAGGCGTTAATAAGGTGGGTAAGGGGGGGAACGATCGTGGGTGCTACCTTTTTGAGAATACGTAAGGGGGCCGGATCCCTGGGAGACCCGCTTTTAATGATGTTCAGCGTATCTTTAACCTCATCTGCCGTCACTTGTCCCCAGGAAGTGAGACATGGGGGGGTAGGAAAGTTGTAGGCTTCTTTTTCCTCGCTCGGACTTATGGATGGAATAGAGTCCCGGATTTTTTGGATTTTCTCCTTGAAGAAATTCGCTAACTTGTAGCACTTTTCCTCATCACCTTTGGGGTTTGGGGGGTCTCTCGGTCTCGGGTCCGGGATTTTGAGGAGTTTGTTTAAGATGGTGAAAGATTCCTTACTGGAGCTAGCGGATTGTTCTATTCTTTCTTGGAAGAATAGAGTTTTGGTATTGCGGAGGGTGGTTTTATAGTTTTGTAAGGCGGTGTGATAGGCAGCCTTCTTTTCATTAGATTTATCCTTTCTCCAGGAGCGTTCTGTTCTCTTACATTCCTGTCGAAGGGATTTGTGTGCTGGAGTATACCAGGGGGCAGGAGTCACTCTTTTGGTATGTTTAAGGGTGATAGTTTTGGGGAGGAGTTTGTCCAGTGAGGATGTGAGCCAAAAATTGAACTGTTCGTCGGCCGTGACCGGGTCCGTGGAGAGGATAGGTGTAGAATCAGAGAGCAAACTGGCCCATTCCACCGGTTCAAGCTTGTGCCAACGACGGTCTGTCACTCGGATTTTGGGGGGTTGGGGGAGTGCATTGGTAAGGTGCCAGAAAAAGGGAACAAGGAAGTGATCTGACCAAGGGAGAGGGATGGGGGGACCCGAGGTGATATCCCTGATGTTGGTCAGGACGGGGTCCAAAAGGTGACCCTTGTCATGGGTAGGTTCGTTGTTAATCAATCGGATATTGAAAGACCTAAGGTCCTGAAGAAGATCCGAAGCTGAAGAATCTGTGGGGTCATTAAGATGAAGGTTGAGATCGCCCACGACGAGAAAGTTCGAGGTGGAGGAAACTGATTGTGACGCCGTGTCAGTGAGGGCGTTGAGGAAATTCCCTGGTGTCCCCGGAGGGCGGTAGAGCAACAGTCCTGAAAGGGAGTGTGCCGGGGAAATTTGAAGGACAAAGTAGCAGCTTTCGCAATCTTCAATATTGGCATTGCTAATCCTACAGGCAAGATGTTCTCTGTAGATGATTGCCAGCCTCCTCCTCTCCCCTTAGGTCTATGTAAGGTTTGAATGAGATAGCCTGGGGGTAGGGCATTGACAATGTCCGAGTCCGTGCTGGTGGAGAGCCAGGTTTCTGTGAGAAACAGAGCGACCAGGCCATGATCCTGTATCAGCAAATTGATTTCGTGCGCATGCTTAGGGAGTGAGCGGCAGTTAAGGAGGCCCATCTGTAGTCCCGGCTTTCCCGGGCCGTATTCGGCTGAGTTACAACGTGCACAATTGATAAAGGGTTTACCTTCGGCATGGACGTAGTGGCAGTCCTGAGATTTTTTCTGGTGAAGGGCCCGAAGCATGTCACTTGTGTACACCAGGCGATCCTGCAACAAATCCGGCAGAGTTCCTGGGCCTGGGTCCGGCTGGGCCCGGACGGGCCCAGACGGGCTTGCCTTTGGCGCGCCTTCGGCGCGCTGACGGTGCGCCCGCTGCGCCCGTCCGCCCGTCATCTTGGTCTCTTCCAGGGTGGGGTAGGACTCCTCACCCCCTCCTGGACAAGACAACGAGAGGACAGGCTCTCTTTCTAAAATGTTAGTTTTGCCACCCCCACTGTGATGTACAGTACTTAAAAGAGATACTGGAAGAGAACTGACTTAACTGATTGTCCTCCATACTTTGTTAATCAGTGTTGCTGCGATTGTGCCATTTCTTTATTTTGTTACATTATACACAGCATGTTTGAAGAACCGAGGTTTGCTTACAATTTACTGACAGTAATTAAGCTCAGTGAAGAGAACCACGTGCTGCCTGGTGTAATCAGGGCCGGTTCTAGGGTGTTTGGGGCCCTGGGCAGAAAGGGAATGTGTGAGGCCCCTCTAAATTGCAGAGACATGACGCATTCCGGGCTGTTTGCATCTGAATAGATGCCCCTGAAGCTGCAGCCCCTCCCTCTCAGTCACCTTCAAGCACCTCTTAGCAGCTCATCAAGGGCGGAGGGTGTGAGGTTTGCCATCACGCTGTGCCTCCCCAATGCTGCTGGGGATCTGAGCTTTGGTGCTGCATCGGAGGATCGGAGTCAAGCAGGGAGGTGGATGGAAGCTGTGCCGGCTTTAGGGTGGTGCGACCGGTGCCCGGTTAAAATTACGCACAAATGGCGTCCGTTAAAGAATCCTTCACGGACAACGGACAGACGGCCGAAATTACGGACTGTCCGTGAAATTTGCGGACGGTTGGTCACCCTACTGTGAGTACCTCCTGCGTGCTTATGTCCTTTTCCAGGGCGGTGTAGGTGGAGCCCGTCGCCATTGGTCCGGGCACCGAGGCCAAGTATCCAGTGATATCCACCTCAGAGAGTTGTTCCGCCTGATAGAGCTTCTGATAGAAGTCTAGGACAGTCGTTAGCAACCGCCACGTCCGATGAGCAAAGGGAGCCGTCAGCCGACCAAACCTCCGATACCCTACGATCTGATGTATGCGCCCAAAGGTGATGGGCCAACATGCGCCCAGCCTTATTTTCTCCTGCATACTAAGTCTGGCGAATCCTAAGAAAGGCTTATTCCGTGCGTCCGATGTCATTTGCACGTAGCTGTTTCCGCGCCACATTCAGCTGGCGACAGATGGCCATCGTGCCCACTCTAACATGTGTCAGCTCCAAATCTTTAATTTGTGATTATAATGCCTGTCTCTTTGTTTTCCGTTCTTTATTAAATGCGGCTGATATGCCTAAAAATGCCTACGCAGGACCACCTTCAAAGTCTCCCAAAGGGTTTGTATGGATGTCCCTGGGAGATCATTAGTTTCCAGGAAGGAATAGCGTGCGGTGACCGTGTCCATCTTTACATTTCCATAAGTCAAGAGTTAAGCGTTCAGTCGCAATCTGTGTGGGGGGTATTTTAATTCCCATAGTCAAATCGTAGAGTCAGTGGAGAGTGGTCTGAGAGCAAGGCTGCCCCAATGTCAGTGGCCCGTGTGTTCCGAGTGATCTGGGGTGAGGTAAAGAAGTAATCTATGCGTGCATATGACCAGTGGCGGCTGGTGACAATTGAAAGTGGTAGGGCGTAAAAGTTGGGCATGACTTATGTAGCAAGCGAAGCGAGCAAACTTAATGAACAAACATGGTGTCCAGGAATGTATAAATATTGCTATATTATGAGAACTCATAAAATAAAATAGAAATACTTGAAAAGAGAATAGAATGACATGAATTAATAATAAACCATAAAATAATAATGAATGTCACATGGAATTCACCACAGCACCAAACCGTGTAATCCACCCATGGGGTTAGGGTGGGAGCAGTGCATTGGCAATCAATAGTGTAGCACATACAATAGGATCAGGGCCCAAGATTGTAATGGGTGGGGGGCATTATATCCCAGTTATGTCTGTCCATTACTACCCAGTTGAGGGGAGGGAGGCCAGTTTACCTTTACTACCTTAAGGCTCACATCTTTCTTTCTGTGCAAAGGTGAGCAGCTGATGATACTTCCTCCCTTCTAGAGTTGAGTGCAGACTGCAGAGCTCAGCTCCTGATGGAATAAACTTGTGCAGGCAGAGGCCTGAAACTGAATTTAATGGACTACGCTACTGTTTGCCAGCACACAATCACATTGTCAGAAATGATTTGTCTCGTAGCATATGACATGTAAAGATAAACAAAGCCCCCCTCCTGCCCTCAGAATAGCAGAACCTGCCTAGAAGCACGGAGGGAGGGAGTTTTGGAGAGTGAAGAGGCCAGGGTACACAATCTGGACAGCGTGAGAGAGTCTAGGCATTTGCTCCTCTTACAAATGCTGATGTGAAACCCAACAAAATGCTTTAAACAGCTTTGGAAATTGTGAAACTTGACACCACAGATACATTCCACGCCAAGCTTAAAACGGCAGTTTGCACAGGCATGCCTTCCATTTGCAATCACTTCAGATAGAGCGCTACATTAAAGTACTCCCGTACTTCGTGACGGTTCTACTCTTATCCTAATACCCATCTTGTAACCTTTTAGACTCTCAGGCATCATCTGTTCTTTCTGTAAATGTAGAAGTTCATGTACTAGAATAAATTCAGCATGTAAAGCCCACGGCGCTCTTTGCCTTCGGAATTTATTAGGCGCTTTCCTGCCCGTCTTTCCCCTACATCTAAATGTTGGAGCCCAGTTAACCAGGGCTCCAGCAGTTCAGTCAAAAATAGACAGATTTCCAAGACTGGCAAAAAACACGCTCTAGATTATATTGTAAATGCGACCCGTACAACTCATTCCGCTGTCTCCGCTTCCATGGATATCTGACTGGCACTGCTGTGGCAGCAGATAAACGCGGCAAGTTCTATTTTTATTTCTTTTGCCCAGCACTCCAGGGCCTAAGACCTGCACGCATTATAAAACACAGCAATGAACCTCCTGGATTGGAAGTAGCCCCTTTGGAAAGAAAGTCAGGAGTGACACCTTGTTTAAACGGATGTGGATCAAAGTGTGGCTGTTATGTTGGCTGAGGCAGCCAAGGGCAGTTGAGATTACAAAGGGTGGGGAGGGACACCGGCAGTTCCTTTCCATCCCATGCTTATTTTATATAGTTCACATGTAGCGCCACATTCTCACTCATTCTCGGTTAAAACACGCACACGACTGGGCACCGTCAGAGTGACCCATACCTTATGTATATGTCATTCGTGCCGTTTGAAAGCTTACCATCTCTCTGCTCTCAGCCCTGAGGTGCGACGCAGCAGAACTCCTCCAGTGGTGGGTGGGTTTGCCAGTCTTCAGTGCTCAACTCTCTCAGCAGAGCTGGTCTTCGGGGCCCTGTGCTGCCCTGAATGACTAGAGCCGCCCCTAGGCCTCACGCAGTACATGGGACACCTCTCACAGCCCGACTCCCGTGTGAATCACAGGCCCAGATATGACTGGTGTGATGCAGAGAAAAATGTGTATTCTGTTCCTCTGGGATATAAGTGTCTCCAGATATCTGTAAATCCTGCTTCGTCCACCCACTGGCAGGTACACTTGGTCAGACTCCCGTCTTGCCCTGTCCTCGTGGTAGATCTATCCAATTGGGCGTCCATAGCTATATTAAAATCCCCACCCATCACCATGTCCATGTCGGGAGAGGTAAGAAGCAGTCCCATCTTGTCCCTAAAGAAAGCTTCCTGTCGCTCATTTGGGGCATATGTGGTAGCCACCATAAATGTGCCCCCCGGAAAGTGACCTGTAATGCTAACATCCTACCCGGAGGTTCCATGAGAACCCGTTCCACCCGTTCCGCAAAGTGGGTTGCGAGCAAAATTGCCCCCCCCCCCCTTCTTAGTGGGACTCAAAGAGAAATATTGCCTGTCAAACCATCGGAATTACACTCTCCGCCAATCTTCTTGAAGAAGATGTGTCTCTTGTAGTAGACATATATCACACCTCGAATCCCTAAACATTTCTAGGTCAGCTGGCCGCTTGGCCGGATCATTAAGGCCTCGAACGTTGAGGCTAATCAGGGGTACCACCATGTAAATGTATTTGAAAAGACTGACATATGTGCTGTATTCTACCGCTAGCCCTACCCATAAGGAAGTCGAACAGAGAACAGACCCTCAGAACAGGGAAACTGGGATGCGAAAAACAAGATAGAGAGAGCGAACAACAAGAACAACATTCTAAACTTCCCCCACCGGGGGGGCACTGAAAGAGACATAGTAGAGTGGGTCCATGTCGCAGGCAAGCACAGTCACCAATGAGCATCTAGGGAAATGGAGCCCCGCCGGTAGCTGCACCGTCTGCACGGCTCTGGGACCAGGTATACCGGCTTGCCAGGAATTGCAAGCACAGGGCATTAGCAAAACGCCTTTCAACTGTCTTCCTGCTGAAGATGATGGAGGAGTCTTGATCGCTCTTCTCGGCTATCCTCCTCCGAGGTTTTGCTCTCCACTTTCTTCACTCTTCTGGTTGAGCACCGGGAGCCGCGTCCTCCCCTCTCCGATTCTCACCATATCGATTTCACCGACTCCGCATCGCCAAGCTTCAGTACATCGGGCAGATTATCAACTTTATACAAGTTGCGGACCACCCGTACCTCATCTTTTCATACAAACTGGAGGCGAAAAGGATGGCCCCATTTATATCTGATTTTCTGGAGCTGTAGAAAGTCCATAAGGAGCATGAGGGATCTGCGTCTCTGCAATGTGATCATGGAGAGGTCTTGATACAGCTAATTCCGAAAGCCCTCAAACTCAATGACATTCAGGTCTCGTGCCGACAGCATTATGGCCTCTTTTTAGGTCTCGCGAGCCAAAGGCTCGTAAGAGACATTTTATAACTGGGTTTTTCAAAGTGCTGCCGTGGCCTAAAGCTACAGTGCACGTGAACGTGCACGCGCGCAGCCGCCAATCACTGCTGCGCGCGCACCACTCACGTGCTTGCCACACAGCGCTCCCGTCCAAGCGATCGCGATCACTTTCGCTTTGATCGCGATCGCTATTACTTTCGTTTTCGGCCGCGCGGAAACCTCCATTCTAATACTTACTGTGAATAGGCTGAGGCTATCTTGCCATTTCTTTTGAACATGCACTGAGTGTGCATGTGTCTGCAGTCTTTCGCATGCACCAGCCCCCGTTCCTACCATCACCTTACTGCCAGTGCTGCTTGGCCTCTTCCCGCCCAGTTGCTTTCCCCATTCCTATCCCGGGTACTCTGTGGCTCAAAAGAGTGAGCTTTCCGTTGCTTCCGAGGGCTTTGGCACAACATTAAGGCTGGCTGTGAAGTGTCATCCCCTTACTGGAATGTCACCCGTTGCTTAGCACCCTCCCCCCCGAACCCTTTTAAACAAACAATTCATCTTCAGTTGTTAATGTTCAGTTGTGTGATTTATAAAAGAAGCGGTGAAAGATACCATCCTGCGTACGTCCAGTAAGTCACAATGACGCAGGCATCGCTTGATCACTGCGCAGCATTTGTGGTTGTTCTTCTAATGGGCATTTGAACAGCAGCGTTGAGAGCGCAATCACGACTCCAAAATGTGCGTTTGTTAAAGAAACGTCACGTTAAGGTTGATGACTGGCACGCTCACAAAATAACTGTGAAAGAGTTGTAAATTGTAATCTTGCACCATGGACACTGCAGGGCTTAAGCCTTTCACTGAACAGGTCACGCGTCTTTTATTGTATACACGACCCATATTGTAATGCACTACTCGAGTTCAACAAGTCAATTTTGCCATCAAGCCCGGGCAATTGGCATTTGTTTTTCGTTTAACATTTTTTTCACATAAATGTTTCATCTTACACATACGTTTCTTAGAAAGTTTATGGCAGGTATGTAGTGTTATGTGGTAGCTGTGAGAACATTTAATCACTTTCATAGCAAATGTATCATCTTATTCTTTACATGTTCGCATCAACTATCAAAACCCGTTGTAACTGTTCCGGGTTTCTTACCAAGTGAGTTTTCATGTTAGCGGATATTTCAGTCACTTTATCTTCAAGTTGTTATTTGCAATGTTACTTTGGTGGTTTCATTGCCAGAGCAGGCCATTTAGGAGCTGGGGAACCTGGTTCGAGTCTCGGCGTGGGCTCACCATCCTGTGATTCTGGGCAAATCAATTTATATGCCTACCAAAAACGACTGTGTAAAGTGACTGGAGCTCATATAAAGCGCTCCAATGAGTTAGCGCTATATGTCAAACTGCAAAATAAATACTTTGAATGGAAATCCCCTTGCTTCTTAGGGGATGGGGTGGTGGGGGTGTCTGGTCTGTCTTTTATGCTTATCATGGTGATGTCTTTCGCATGGGTGTGGCTTATTTATTTAAGCGCGGACGCAAATGTAGGCACATTGCTCGTACTGTTGCAGCAGCACTCCATTCCGGGTCACGTCGCGTTCAGGTAATCCATGTTCACTTTACACATATTAATTTTACGGGCTTGGGACAATCTGGTAACCAAGTATTTTAGATTTGGTTTATGCTTCTGTCATTTTGCTGGTTAGCTGGTGATACGATCTCCACTGCCGTTGCTTTTCAACATTAGTGGGTTTTGACCAACAGCAGCTGGCATTGGTTTTCTAGCACAGAACATGTTGGTGGGTGGTTTAAGTGGTTGCATGGGGGTGCAGCTTAATCAGGGTTTTATTATTGAAGGTTAGTTACTGACAGCGTTTGGTTTATGCAGTTGAGCCTGGACAGATTCTTCTGTTTCCTCCTTCAATAAAAGTGCGCGTTGTAAGTTATGTTAGACACGTTTGATGTCTACAACGCACTGGGTTCTGTGGTCACGTTCTTTCGGCTTTTTGAATGGCTGCAGATATGTTGTCCACTTAATCTCCCCTGCACACTGCTTGCGCTATAATCAACAGCTCGGGCCGAGTCAGGTGCATGACACAAACCCATTGAAAACTGCTTTATTCCTTTAACTGTTCAGCAAATGTTCCTTTATCCATCTACGTGTAAGCGTTGGACCTAATTGCTTACCTGGCATGGATGGCATGTCAGTGCACACCAGCTATTGTTGTAACAGCATTATAGCAAATTTGTAATTACATGAACACAGTTTGCAAGAAAGCATTGCCTTTCTCAATAAACATGTCATAACATTTTAGCAGCCTTTCAGTAACTTATATTGCACAACTGCTCACCAAGCTACAACTTAGAACAACAAGCATTGGCATAGCCAATAGGTCTCGCCTTTGGGACCATATAAGTGTTTAGCCATGCAACAGTTACATAACTAAATACTTATAAGGTCCCAAAGGCGAGACCTATTGGCTATGCCAATGCTTGTTGCCGATAGTAGTGGAGACAAGTGAGTATGTCTTGTGGTTGGCCCGGTCTTGAGGCTGGCCTGCCCGCTCGGTGAGTACGATCGAGGACAGTATCTTGGTCTTGGAGTGAGGGAGCAACGTGCTTGAAGAGGCGGAGATCAAAGTCCTCTAGGTTACCCTCGACCGCCTGGGAGGGAACACCCTTAATGCGAATGTTAGCGCGCAGGGATATGTTCTCCAAATCCTCAAGCTGATATCTGAGATCCGCGTTTTGATCACGTAGCCTCATCAATTCCTGTGAGTGGGCCTCCACCTCCTCCTCCCTGGCACCTTGACTCTGTTCCGGGGTGGTAACCCTCTGTCCCAGATCCTCATCATCATGACGGATCCCCTTGATGTCAGTGGCAATATCATGCTTCAGCTCGGCAATGTCTCCCTGGAGGGACTCAAACAGTTGCTCCAAGAAAGATTTGGTAATGGGGGAGTCATCCCCTCCAGATCTGGCACCCTTGGCCATTTCTCCAGCAGTCTCCAATTTACCGCCTTCTGGGGCTGCCTCCGATCGTTTCGCAGAGTTTTTTGTGAACATGTCTTTCACCGACCCATCTTTCTTATTATGGCGGTGGGTCGACATGTCTCTCACCGCGCAAAGATATTGTCCCCCGGATGCGTCAGTCGTAAGGGCACCAGTCTCCTCATTTGTGGCTGGCGGCACTCCCTTGTTATGTGTTTGTTAGGTCCAAAATCAGATTTGTACCTCCTGGTCGATGCTAGATGATCCCTCAGGGCCTCTGTTGGCCCAGGAACGTCAGATAGCACTCTTGGGGGGCGGGCCTGTCTGATTCCCCTCAGACCGCAGAAGGCAGCCAACTCTAGCCCCCGCCCATAAAAGAGGTAACAATAGCAGTAACTGTAGCCTCGCGCCACTACGGGCTACTCGAAAAGTCTCCTCGTGGACCCCTGCCAGGCCCGGGTTAGTGGGAAAGAGCTGCAGTAGGCCCAGGACCCAACAAGGGGAGGGGGAGGCACCATCTCCCTATCTCTTCCTCGAGCGTGTTGGGGCCTACATGTAATCCACAGGGACAGGACGGTCCACCACTCTGAACCGCAGTAGGTGCATCGTCCTGCGCCCTCGTCCCCACAAGGCCCTCTGTACTCCTATGCCCCCAGGATATCCGAGTCCGCCTCCCAGCCACCACGGCCTCACGCTCAGGCCTCTTTGCCCACCAGGCAATGCTTGGGGTCGGGCAGCCACGTATGCCTGTCCGATAATTCTGTAACTCACAAGTAGGCCCGCCAATGCCCAGCGGGGGAGCCCACGTGTGCAGGGCTATGAGAGCGGGGCCCGCCTCTATTCCAAACCTGCTACTCTCACCCCAGGGCCAGGCCGGAAAAGACAATTGTATAGTCTTCACTGGGCCAGGGGGTGGGGGGCATGGGTTCATAGTGCCAATATCGGCAACTGTAGTCACATATACCCACACAATACATCAATAAACCACACAACACCTTGTTAGTGGAGAAATTTTCTGCAGGTTTATTAGCATAACCAATATGCAAACATGGTGGGTTATCTTACGGGCGATCCCAGGGCAGGCCAACCCATATGCCGCCTGCCCGTCTGATAAGCCTAAATTACACCTTGGCAGTCGCCAATTGGTGCATACCAAATCTTTGGAGGGGCCACCCCTCCCATCCGTGGACCACCAGTCCACTCGCTTACTCACGCCCCCCCCCCCCCCCCCCCGAAAGAGGTGGGCGGAGCGTTCCTGGCAGCCCCCGGTTGCTCAGACCCACAACCGCCCGTAGGACTAACGGGGCACCGTAGTTCTTCCAGTGGACAACGCTAAGACATCCCTGGGTATCCTGGCTTAGCACCAAGCTGTGCAGCTGCATGAAGTACCCCATGGTATCTGCAGACTCTGGATCGCCCTGTAACTCCTCCACAGCCTTGGGAGTGGCCACCGTCACTACCAGGCCCCCCCCCACCAAGGCATCCCTTACTACTTACAACCTGCTGCTGCCAAGGCCTCCCCTAGGCCCAGAAGAAATAAATCCATGCCCAGTCTTGAGAGGTGCACCCCATCCCCCTCCAGGCACCCTGTGGACTTGGCATGTAGTAGACCATGCCTAATGAAGCCAAAACCTCTTTGCTCCATGAAACTACGCATGGCGCGGTTTACTTTCCTCCGTGAAACCTCAATGGCGTCTCCAGAGCGTGCACCTCTCCAAACGGCCCATGGTGTGATTTCTGACCACCAAAGTTCGCATGACCCAGGGTATTGCCCAACTGGCACAAGGAGCAGAGTTCTCCTCCCTAGTGTGGTCAGGTCATTTCCTCCCAAGTGAATTACCAACAAGTGCAGTGGAGGCCACCCTCCCCCGAGTCTCTGCTGCAGCTTCCTGGTCAGTTCACTCCAACGCATACCCAGATAGCCCAGCCACGTAATATCCATGGCGGAAAAGCCGTGCCGCCATTTTCTGACCTCCGCCCAACGAGCCAGTCTTGCGATGCTAGAATGGCCAATTACCCACACTTTGGTTCCTGATAAATAAAGAAATGGTGGGTTTGAAAATATTTATTGTAGCGGTGAACAAACTGCACAACACATCTAAATTACAAATGACACAACACGCCAAACGTCAGCGTGGCCTAGGCACCACTCATGATTCCAAATTTACACAGATCAGGGGGAGGTGCCCCGAGCACACGCCCCTCACCCTCACCCTAGGGCCAGATGTACCGTTTGTAGCACTGGGACTCCCAGCGCCCCACTTGCTTGATACTCTCCGTTGACATCCCTGCTAGGAATGCCGTCGTTGCTGCCCCAATTCTGAAGGAGTGGCTACTGAAGATTTTGTTCCCATATGCCTGCCCTGCCAACCGAAGGCAAGCCTGCAGGATGTAATCAACTTGGAACCTGGTGACTGGAAACCCATCCTCGTGCACAAGTAGATATCCCGCCCCCCCCGGGCGAAGGGCCAAGTAGGCTCTGACCCAGACTAGAGGACAGTATCTGGCATCCCCCAAGCTTTGCAACAGGACCAGCCTCCCCCGCCCGGATTGGTCTGTTTTGGACTGCCTCACTACTATCTTGAGACAGCCCGAGTCTAAGTCTATGTCTTTGATGTTCAAGGCCACCCCTGAGGTATCCGACTTGGATCGCGCCACCAGTTCCCTGATCCTGAAGGCCCCAAAGAAAGCCAGTGCGAAGCAGGTTGAGAATAGGGTTGCCTCATACCCCGAGCGGGTGGCCCTCGTCATGCAATCGAGCATCCCTTGAAGGATGGGGTAACTAATGGGAGACCTGCTGTCAGGCGGACGCAGTTCATTCCTAGCCCACCCCGCAGTGCCGCTTTGATAACGAAGGCTTTGGTGGGGTCGAACTGTCCCCGTAACTTGGTGTGGTGGCTAATGGCAGACAGGTGACCCACGATCCAAGGGTGGGATTTCCCCCCATCCTTGGCCCACAACAAGAATTGTTGCACTTTAAGTTCCATAGTAACCCGGTCCTCCTCCCAAGCCCCAGTGATCGCACAAAATTTAGCAACACAGCTCCTGTAACGCTTCGCCGTCCTTGGGACTAAGGACCGCTCTCCCAGACCCCTCATCCGCTGTTCCACTTCAGCCACAAGTGTGGCGGGAAAGGGGTCATCTCTTCTCTCGCTCTCGGCCAGGCCTCCCGGAAGCGATGCCACTGAAAGTGAGAAAGAGCGTCAGCGGCTACGTTCAGAACCCCTTGGATATGCCTAGGTCTGCACTCCACATTGTTCTTCAGACATGCCCTCACTAGCTCTCGCAGCAAACACAAAACCAGGGGGCAACTAGCTGACTGTGTGTTGATGGCCTGCACCACGGCTATGTTATCCGACCAAAACAAACCTATTTTCGCTGCCAGCACCCTAGGCCATAGGTGAAAGGCGATGACTATGGGGAAGAGTTCCAATACAGTGATCTTGGATGTGATTTTTCTCTTGTGCCAGGCGTTCGGCCACTTCTCGGCACACCACTCCCTGTCCATAATCACGCCGAACCCTTCCCGGCCTGACGCATCTGAGAAAAGCGCCAGTTCAGTGTTGTTGGCCCAGGGCGCGTGCCAGATGACAGACCCATTGAAATTGTCCAGGAAGTCCGCCCACATGAGTAGGTCCTCCCGCATGCCTCTGCTCAGCTTGACCATGTGATGCTTCTTTTTAACTGAGGTTGTGGCTCTAGCTATCCTGCGCGCAAATACCCTTCCTGCGGGAATTACTCTGGCAGCAAAATTAAGTTTCCCCAGGAGGCTCTGAATGAAAGCCAGGGAGACCTTATCCTTCCCCACCGCTAGCCTAATCTGCTGGCCCAGGTCACGCACTTTGTCTACTGGCAGCCTGGCTTCGCCTACAACCGTGTCCAGTTCTATGCCTAGGAAGGTGATGACCTGCGCTAGCCCTTCAGTCTTTTTTGGGGCTAGGGGTACGCCTAGCTGCTGCGCGAGTGTCTGAAAACTTGTAAGTACCGCCTTGCATTCCTGAGAGCCATCCCTCCCGATGAATAGAAAATCGTCTAGGTAGTGGGAGACTCCTGCCACCCCGAAGGAATGCTATAGCGCCCACTGGAGGAAGGAACTGAAGGCACAGGAGACCGCGCACCCCATGGGCATGCACTTGTCAAAGAAGTACAGGCCGTCTATCTTGAAACCCAGCAGGTGTTGGCTGCTTGGGTGCACTGGTAGCAAACGGAAAGCCGACTCAATGTCCGCCTTTGCTAGCCAGGCCCCTTTGTCCGCCCTCCTGACAAGGTCCAGAGCCACATCCAGCGTACAATATGACACAGAGCAAGCACCCTCTTGGAGCCCATGGTTCACTGAGTCTCCCTCCGGGTAGGATAGGTGGTGGATAAGTCTGAAGGACCCTAGTTCTTTCTAAGGTACCAGCCCCAGAGGGGAAACCACAAAGTTCTCCATCGGAGGCTCCCTGAATGGACCCGCGACCCTCCCCAGTCGTAGTTCCTTCCTGACTTTTTCATGCAATACCGCTGGGAGGTCTCTGGCTGATTTGAGGTTGTCTGCCTCCTTGCAGGACAATGGGCCTACGAATGGGATAATGAAGCCCTCAGAGAACCCCCCCAGCAAGAGCGCGCTGTCTGATTTGTTGGGATACTTCCTAAGGAGATGGAGCATGTTGCGCAGGTTCACCGGGGATGGCCCCTTGCAGGCGGGGGATGCTGACGTGCCGGGAAGTACCGGGGGCCGGATACCCTTGTTGCTGGGGAAAGGAGGGAGCGAGCTGCAAAGAGGCGAGGCCAGGCGGGGGGTGAAAGGGGATGCTACTGGGGTTGGCTGAGCTGTCTCAACTGGCCTGTCTACCAGTGTCTGATGGTTTCTTGTCCTGCTTGGACTGACACGTGGTCGCAGCATGACGACCGCCGCATTTGCTGCACACATGCTGGAACCTGCACTTGCTCCCCCACGAGCATGCCCCCGAGTTGAAGAGGTTGCACGTCCCTGGCGAGACTCTCCTGGCCCCCCCCCTGTTGCCCCCCCTGTGCGACCCCCGAAAGGACTGCCTAAAGGGTTTGGAGCTGGACTGGCTGGACCATGGCAGAGAGCCCCCTCCCCCCGTGGCTTTAGGCTGGGCGACTGTGCTCTGCGCTCCCCGAGATCCCATGTGGTCCATCCACAGCTGGACCTCCTTTTGGTCCCACTCCATTTCTGGGCATCTTCTTCCTGAATTCCCTGTTGTAGTTGAGCCACCCTTCACCCCCCCACTTCTGTGCCTCCGTGTGTATTAATCTTTGGTAAAGGACAAGCGCCTGCCCTTGCTCGGGGAATTTTTCAAGGACTGAAGGATGGAGAAGGCGGACAGCCAGGTGTCAATGGACGTCTTGGCCCAACAAGAGTAAGGAAAGAATGTCCAGAAATTCACGCCTCCAAATAAATTCTTTAACTGCCACAGGCACTTCCCATGACAACGAGCTGTGACCTGACAGTAGTGGAGCGTGGGTGACTGCCTTCTTAGTTGTTGCCGCCTGAACTGCTACTGCTGTGGTCGGAATCCCGAGCTGTGGCGCGGAGGGAGGAACGCCTGGGGAAGGGGTGGGGACCGGCTGGGGGATGATGGCCATAGGATGCGCTGCCAGCGGCTCCCCCCCAACTAGCTGCTGTCGTTCCCCTCCTATCAGTGTCAGGCCTAGCCCTGGGATCCCAGCATGCGCAGCCAGCAGCCCGGAGCCACCTCTGGTCGCGTTGCTACCACATCTAGGCTATTGCCTGTGTCGCTGCGAGAGGAACCCCCAAGGTTGGCAACTCTGTGGCCTGCGAGCCTTTCCCTTGTAGAGCCCAGACATTAGCTGCCGGAGCCAAACCCCCACCCAAGCATATTGCCGGTGAGGCTCCCCCGGTTGTTCCAGCCCTCAAGAGGCCCGCTCTGACCTCTTCCATGAAGCTTTTTAGAGTGTCATTGAGCTTACCCAAGTCCTCAGTGGTAGCGAAATTCGTATGCGATGGGCCGTCGCTCGTGGGGGGAACAGTTCCTAGGGACACGGGCTGCGGGGCGGGCCCAGGAGCACCTCTGGGGGTAGGCGCCGGCCGACTCCTGGGTGGCGGTGCATCCGCCGGGAAGTCTTTCACAGTGGCCCTGCGAATCCGCTTGTACCGGGACGGGCCAGCCTCCTCAATAGGCTCCTGCCCCGTGGGAGAGCCACCAGAAATGACCCCTGAATCATCGGGATTGCTGGCCTTCAATAGGTCCGCAGCCCAGACCAGGCCCTTGGACTTGGCGAGTTCAATGATGGCCGCTAGTTGTGTGTCCTGGGAGGTGCCCTGCTGAGTTTCCTCTACTTGGGACGTCATCGTGAAGAGCGACGGGGAACCCTGGCTATCCATCCCTCGAGCTTGGGTCGCCTCAGTCTGAAAGAAAAAACCGTCGTGAGCTGCAGCCTACAACAACCTGAACTGGCACACAACACATCCTCAGGTGTCCCTTCTGCGACGCCCAGACCCGCTCTTACTTACTATCTTGGTTTATAGCTAGTGCGCCTGTCAGGTCCGGTCCTGCGGATTTCCAAGAATCTGTATTGAAATGAAGAAGATATTAGCTTGAAAGCCCCCCTTAAACATACTTCGTCCTATGGCCATCTATGCTCTGAATTGATCTAGGTGCCCCCACTGTTCCCGCTGACCCACTTACACTCCTTGTCCCTATCGGAAGTTCCCGGCGGCTCTATGGGTCAACGGCGAGATCTGTGTGGGACAAAGAGAGAGGGTTAATATATACACACCCCCCCAGTCTGCTGCTCCTCCGCCTAACCCGGCGAAAAAACCTCCCTATAAGACAGACTCCCCCCCCCTGAATCACCGTGGCCATACCCTGTGAGACTCTAGACTCCCCCCCCCACGCCCCCCCCCGGGCAAGCCCCACACTGGCAGTGTGCAACTCAGGAACTGGTTCCGGGCGGAGACGTGCCTGTCCGGGGCTGGGATGGGGCGAGCCTTACATGATGTGGAATAGAGGTCGACCTGCCGCATAGGGAGGGCGGGATTGGCCTGGCCACTGGCCGCTGACTCTCCCCCCGCATCCGGGTCTCTGGCCGGCAGCCTTGCCTCCTGCCCCAAAGTCGACTGCTGCACAGGGCATCCCCTGTGTGCCCTAAGCAATCACGTGAGAAGCAGTGTATCCCAAACCCCGGGGCACGTCCCCGAGGCTCGAACACTGGATTCAAGACCTGAGGCGATGGTTATGGGCAACCGTGGCTACGTTGCCTGTGCAGGCGCGGGAAGACAGGGGGTGAACTCGAACGCAGTGCGCGACCAAGAGGCTCACACACTGTTACCTTAAGTCAGAGCGGTGGCAGCACACGAGCGCCGCTATACATACCTGCCCAGGGAGGAGGAATGATTTCCTACCCAGGATAGCATGATAAAGACACGAGGCACGAGCGCCTACGCCTGCGCCGAGGTCAGCGGCTGCACGTGTGCACCGTGTAAGCTCTCCGTACAGTCCTTGGGAAACAGCTAATGTTGTGGAAATTCACCTGGTACGACTGCGTGGCTCTGCCCAGTACCCGCCCCCCATGTCGGCGGCTACACGTGTCCACACCCAACTGTCCCGAGGCAGGCACTTCCGATGCCCGACGGATCCCCCCGGGTCCCCACACAGCAGGCAAACACACGCGACCCACCCCCGCCGCACGCGCAACTTCCCAGGCCGGCGCCTTGGGCCTGGCTCTGAGCCCGCAACCCCCCCGCCCCTGGTATTCCGACCACAGGGCCCCGTCACCTGGTGCTGCCCAGGGACAAGGCCGGGGCGGGGAGAGGAGGCAGGCAAACTCACCGCGAACGACGAATGCTCTGAGGCTGCTGGGTGCGCGGACGATCGAGCTGCGACCCGCAAGGCGAGACGGCGAGGGACAAGAGGCCGAAAGATGGGCGGGGGACAGTCTAAGTACCCCTGTCCCCTCCCCCTCCTGGGAAATGGGGTCGGCCGGACGTCTTCCCTGGACCTTGCCCAGGGAACTAGACTGATGACCCCAGTGCCTTCCTGTGGCACCAAGGCGGCCGCCCTGTTGAGGGGCCGCTGCGCAATTCCCCGGGCAGCCTTGACATTCCAGTCTCAAGCTGATCCTTTTAATTTTATTTATATATTTTGAAAAAATCCCAGATCAAGGCCCCAACTCTCGGCCTCTCAACTCCTGGGGCTCACCCCTCACTTTAAATGTTGCTGGGGAACCGGGACGATCAACACCCACCACCCGATTCAGTGTCCGGCCCTGATGCTGCTCCCCTGCCACGCGGTTCCCGGCCTGAGATGCAGCAATCTACTGCACTACCTGGCTCCGAGTGGCAGCTCCAGGCCCCCCGCCTTCATCCGGCGCAGCACAACTTACTGATCGTAGCCTGGGGAGGGGGACTCTCCCGGTTCTCAATTCTCGGCACCCACGGCCCAGCCGCACCGCTCTTGGTAACGGCCACGGATAAAGTAGTGATCAGAGTGGAAGGGTAAGCTTACATTGTTCAGAGATGTTAAGTACTCGCACACAGATAATTGAAGTAAGGAGTACTTTATTCAGATATTCGCCAACACAGGCTCCGAGTTAACCGGAGCAGAGAAGACGTCTAGGCGGCAACGTGATCAGCTGTCAACTGTCAACGGACAGATGACAGCTGATGACATCACAGCTGGTACAGAATCCCAGCTGGTGCAAAACATAGTGAAATTGCTATGGTGTCCCCGCAGGGACACAACACTAGAAACACAACACATCTTCCCCCTTAGGAGAATAGAGGGAGAGGAGGAAGGTAAAGAAGGGGGGGGCAGCAAGAGAGGAGAAGGGGAGGAGACTACTCAGAAATGTAATCTTTAAACTTTGCAGGTGGGCCAAGAAGCCTACCAGCCCTGCTAGTAGTTATTGGTTCAACATTGTCCTGTGCCGGTGGAGTGGGCAACTTCCGTCTGACTCTTTCTGTAGTAACCTGAGTGGATGGCCCATCAAATTGTCCTGAAGGAGCGCACATCCTCTGGTTGCTCGTGGGAGTAGGTTCCGTGGGAAGCTCATAATCAGAGTCATAATCCGATGCACAAGGTTGCCTAGGTTTGTTTCATAGACCCTGTGTGGTACTGCTGGCTGGCTCCTTGGACGTGGTGGAGTTCGTGTCATTCCTAGGATGTCTAAAGAATGATAGGTTGGAGAAATGCCACACCCTTCCATCACTAAAGAGTGTGGAATTGCAATAAACTTCACGTACCAGCAATGGAGGTGTAAACTTGTCCTGGCCTTTAGCAATGTGACCACTCTTCTTTACTTTGACAATGTCACCTTCTTTGAGGACTACTGGTTTACTTCCATGTCTTTTATCGTAGTATTCCTTGACTCTAGACTGGGACTCATAAAGTCTCTTCTGTACATGCTGAGTCGACCAGTCTACTCTCTTTGCAGCCTTGATCCAACCCACATTGTCCTTAGATAATGGAGTTCTTCCCCGCATTAGTTCAAAAGGGCTGTGACCTGTTGTCTCGCAAGGGGTTATCCTATACTCCCAGACAGTTTTAAGTGCCTCTTGTCTCCAATTTAGATTGTTGCTATAGGCAATCTGAATCATTCCTTTTACGACCCTGTTAATTCTTTCAACAGCTCCATTACCAGCTGGGTGATAGACAGACGTAGTTTTGTGATCAATGTTATACTTCCGGACATAATTTTTGAAAATATCAGAAGTGAATTGAGTCCCGTTATCACTCACAATTTGCTTGGGCAACCCTTCGCGACTGAAAACGTCATCCATGAATTTTACAATGTTTAAGGCTTCAGGATTTTTTGTGAATTTTACTTCATGCCATTTGGTGAAGTGATCAATTATAACTATTACATACCACTTTTCTTCTCCATCCGATACCGGACCCATTACATCAATTCCGATTCTCTCCCAAGGCATACTGGGAATGGGTCTGAGGGGCGGCCTAAGAGTTACTTGTGCTTTGTCAGAGTTCATGCAGAGAGCACACTCCCTTACTATCCTTTCTATTTCTAAGTTGATTCCTGGCCACCAATACATGTTCTTAACTCTGCATTTGGTTTTTACTATGCCCAAATGTCCTTCGTGACACAGTTTAATTATTTTATTTCTTATACTGTGAGGTGGTACGAATTTTCCACTTCTGAGGAGGAAACCGTCTTCAAATGACAATTCATTTCTTACCTCCCAATAAGCTTTAAATTGTTCATCAAGTTTGTTCTTGCTGACCCAACCTTCCTTCAACAACTGTATGACTTGTTTAATATTAGTGTCATTTTCCTGTTCCATGAACCATTCTTCCTTAGAAATACCGCAATTTTGTTCAAGTACAATGGCAATTGCATTCTCTTGTGATTCTATGCAATCTTCCTCACTTGCTTTACATGCGGGCATCCTGCTTAAAAAGTCTGCAACCACGTTTTTTATACCTGGAACATATTCTATGTCATACATGAAGTCGAACAAGCGTACGGATAGTCTTGCTAATCTCGGGGAGGCTGTGTACAATCCCTTGGTGGTAAAAACTTTGGTCAACGGTTTGTGATCAGTACACAAAGTGACCTTCCTGCCCCATACAAAATGTCTGAAATGTTCCAATGCCCATACGCATGCAAGAGCTTCACGCTCAATAACAGAAAAATTTTCTTCGGATGGTGAGAGTGAGCGTGAAGCGAAGGCTATGGTGTACTCTACACCCTTGGAGTCTTTTTGGGTGAGTACCGCATCTAACCCCTTGTTACTCGCATCTGTTGTTACGAAATTATTTAGGGATGTGTCAAATCCTTGTAGAGGTAGTGCGGTGCACATATCCTTTTTGATGTTTCTGAAAGTCCTATCACAGTCATCTGTCCACACAAATTTATTCCTCATCTTCAGAAGTTGTCTCATTTCGTAAGTTTTGTGTGAAATTTTTTTTATAAACCTTGCGTAAAACTCCACCATTCCTAAAAAAGATCGTAGTTCATCTTTGTTGGTGGCAACTGGTGAATCCTTTATTGCTGTCATAAGTTGTTTTTTAGGACTTATACCATCTCCTGTTATTTGATGACCCAGGTAGTTGACTGAGTTACTTGCAAATTTGCATTTAAGATGTTCTGCTGTTAGCCCCTTTTCACTCAGGATTCCAAGGACTTGTTTGACCCTTTTGTCATGTTCCGCCCTTGTCCTACCCATGACAAGGATGTCGTCCTGGAAGATTAAAATGTCAGGGACACCATCAAAAATGTTATGCATCAGTCTCTGAAACATAGCCGCCGCTGATGCGAGACCAAATGGGACACGTGTAAACCTGAAACACCCAAAAGGTGTTATGAACGTCGTAAGTTTTTTGCTGTTGGAGTGGCACCTGATGATAAGCCGACTTCAAATCAATTGTGGAGAACCACCTAATTCCTTTAGTCGTGGCCAGCATTTCGTTGATTTTGGGAAGTGGGTACTGCTCTACGACTATGTTTTTATTTAAGTCGCGCAGGTCCACACAAAGTCTCAATTTTCCATCAGACTGTTTTGCGACAACTAATGGTGCGACCCACTCTGACGCCTCTACATTTCAGATATACCCTGTTAGAAGGTGGTTCTGACACTATGGGCCGCCCGGAATTTTCGCTTTTTGAGCACCTAATTGTTGAGCTTTTACTGTGGGGCAGCCTCATAAGTTGGGACTCACCCACAGTGAACTCAGGATGTAAGAGACTGCATGGGGATTTTACTGGTGTTCCCCTGGCTTGACCAGGCCACTGCGCAGCATCTAGAGTAAGGGACACCGGGCTGGTTACATGCAGACATGTGTGTACATGCGTGTGCACACGTGTACGGGCTGCGCAGGGGAGATTTCTAGCGTGCGCAGTCCAGGGGCAGCTACAAAGTGAATGGTGTGGCAGGACTTATGCAGTATTGGGTGGTGACATGGAATAGGCTTTATACGCTGGAAAGAAACATGCCAGGGAAAGTCAGTGTGTTTTACTGTGTTTTCACTTCATTATTCCCCTAAGGGAATGTGGGGCCCATGGCTAGATTAACTTCCGTTAGGCCTACAGATTCCAGACACGCACTTAAGTCCAATGTAGCGAATGTGAAAATAAGTATTCTGCAGAGTCCAAAGTCATATTCGTACTTCTTTTGGGTCATCCAGAACTGTCATATTTCTCTGAGCCAGCCATGACCAGACCCAGGCTGACCTCAGCTGGATGGATTGATAACCTTTCTTCCACAAGCGAGGGCCTCCTCTCCACGAAGATGGGTGGGGCTACAGGCCAATCCATCAACTGCTGTCGCTGGGTGCCAGGCACCAGGCTGCACCAAGGAGGGAAGGCAGATTGGGGGGAAGGTGCTTCCGAGCCATGTGGCAGAAACCCTGGACGGCGCCATTTTGAACAAGCTCAGAGGCTGGACAAGAAGGAGGGAGCAGGGGCAGGGACGTGATGTGTCGCTGTTTGATAGGACCCACAGAGACTTCCTGCCAGCCCCCTACTCAACTTTTAAAAAGTGCTTGCACAGGAAGAGAAGGTCTCTCTGGGGTGTGGTCGGCTGAGGCTGAAGGTGCTGGAGCCTGGCGCAATGGGCAGTTGGAAGGAGAGACCCCCTGACTGCCCCCTGGACCCTAACAGCACCAGAAGAAGAGCCCAGGACCGGTGCGCAGGAGCAGTGGCCTCTGCGCAGGGAGAAAAGAGGCCCAGAACAAGAGCCAGGCGAAAGGCTGGCGCAGGGGGCCAGTGAAGACCGTTCCCTACAGAAGGCACCCTCTTGGAGACCCGGAGGGAGAAGGAGAGTGCTCCCAGTGGCTGGGGGCACCACCAGGAGCAAGAGGACGCAAAAATGGAGGAGAACGGACCCCTGGGGGCTGAGATATGCCCCCCAGAAGGTACACGACCTTTGACCTTTGATGGGACCGACGACGAAGCACGTGGGGCTCCGCTGCGGTCTGGAAACTGCCCCCGGGGTGGGTCAGGTCCCAGGGGCTGCCCCCCAAGGAAGGAAAGTCGGGGTGCTTACCCCCGCAGGGTGCCAGGAGCCCACCCTGGCCCCCACCGATGCGGAGCGAGGGGGAGCGCCGTCGCGCCTCCCCCGAAGATGTTCGGGGGCCCGGGACCCCATCCCCGGGCCCCGAGTGTGGAGAAGGTGGGGGGAAGTGCCGTCGCACTCCCCCCTAAGAACCGCTCCCGGGAGGATGCTGCGTGTCTGCCTGCTGGAGCGGACAGACGAGAAGAGTCGTGCCGGCTCCCGCAGCAGCATGCGAGGGTGCTGGCTGGGCGGGGAGCCGGTGGGGGCAGCCGGGGGTGGGCTCCCCGGGCTGCCCTCCATCACGGAGGCAGGCGGGGGTCCCGGGTGGGACCGGGACCCCGAAGAGGAAGTCGGAAGGTTCGAGGGGCCCGGGTGGGACCGGGCCCCAGAAACCAGAAGGAGCGGCCGGGGGTGGGCTCCCCGAGCCGCCGAACATCACCTGGGGGTCCGGGTGGGATCGGGCCCCCCACCGGAGGGAGAAGAAGCAGCGAAGCCGCCAGCACTGCCAGCGCGGCTCTCCCCGGCACAGCGGGAGAGCCGCTCATCTATTATGCGTTGGAAGGAGCTCGAAGCGCCCCATAATGCCTTGCAAGGCATGGGGAGAACATCGTTTTTGGCGCCTGGTGGCCCCCAGAGGAGGGGGTCACCCTCATGTGTGGAAAGAAGTGCAGGGGGCTGCCAGAGCATCGCAGCCTCCCCCAGCATAAAGGAGGACAGTCCCCCCATAGGTTTCATGGGGCATCTGAAGGAATAACCCCTCAAGGGCTCAGCCAGCAGTTATCACCTTCTGGGCTGGAACTTATGTTCTACAGCTGAGGGTGTACTACGAAGTGCATCATGGAGTGAAGGGCTGAGTTGGGGATGTCTGGAGAAGGGCATCCCCTGGAGGTGAAGTGGTGTAACTGCACCAAAATCCATTTACTAATGGTTATTTCTTTCAGAGGGACTGAAATTCATTTGTTTAATGTGATATGCTGGTGTAAGGTGATGTCATAAGCCAAGTGGGGTTATGTTGCCAGACAGTCCTGCTAGGGTGTCTGGCTGGATATGCGCAATCCTGTGATTTCATCTGTAATGCCTTTAGGGGCTGTAATTGCAATGCTTTCAAATGATCAACCAAGGTGATGAGTACTGTCATTCTAAAGTGTGCGTAAACAGGGATTCTTGCTGCTGCGCTTAGGTGAAGACCCCAGACTGCTAGCCCTTAAGATATAGAGGTGCATACTTTATGGTCAGTAGGAGATGCTCAGTCAGGGTCATGTGTCACCAAGGCAGGTTTACCCCTTTTTAATGCTTGTTGAGGTAATGGGGTGGGTCGCCACTGGGATGGTGCCAGTGCGCAGGGCCCTCGCTCCAGGTTATGTTCAACTATCTGCATTGGGGGCAAGTGGATGTGCATACATGGGAGTGGTGGTAGTAGAGCCCACCCCACCTTTGTGGGAGGGGTGGAGATGTTATGCAATGTCACAAAGTAATTCCAACAGCTTATGTATATTTGTAAATTGGTGCATAGTATTGAGTAGTGTGTGTGTTTAATAAATGTACTCTTACTTTTATAAAGCAAAGTACAGACTGGACAATCAATTATTGAGTGTTATTTTTGTGCACCTGCAAATGGCGATTACTAGCCCACACCACCTCCCTTGAGTAAGCCTTAGACTGCTCTGCAACGCTACCCTCTGAGAGTCAGGCGCTACAATTGGGTGTTTGGTTCCCAGTGAAGGACAAATGTAGTCATGTTATTTGTGCAGGCCTCACAGATGCTGCCTCGTTTTCCAACATACCCCCTTCAAGAAGTTTTTCAAGCTGATCCTTGACATCTTTTTTTACAGCGAAAGGAATGTTTCTCACTTTTTGTACAACGGGGGTTGTGATCGGCTTGAGCTTGATTTTATGTTGGTACCCCTTCAAGGCTCCAACTTTCCCACTGAAAACGCGCGAAAAATTCCTCAAGCAAACGCTTTGCGTAATCTCCATGTTCTGTTACACTCAATATCGGATCCATTTTCCTCGGATCTAAGATTATACCCAGGTTCCCTTGGTCCATCCAACCCAGAACAGATGGGCCAACCTTAGACACATACAGTTTCCCTGGGGATTCTCTGCCTTTGTATGCAAAATTGAGTTCTCTGTAGCCGCATACATCAATTGTTTCCCCAGTGAAAGATTTTATTACTATGTCAGGTTTTTTTAGTTGTTCTCCGATTTTCTCCTTGAACTTCTCAGACCATACTCTTTCATTAACGATGGTGTAGGGCGAGCCGGAGTCCGCCACTATACTTATCTGAATTCCTCCTATGGTCATGTTGCATACAGGTTTTTTAGTTTTAGTTAGGTTCATGTTCGCAGGTATTTCAACTGGTTCATCATCAATATTGAGAACAAACATATTTAAGTCGTCTTCATCTGAGAAGTCTTGTTTGTACTCATCTGATTCATCCACTATTTTCACTTGTCTCGGTTTTCTTTTGTTGCACGCTTTGAAAAAATGGCCTCTTACTCCACAATTTGAACATGTTACTTCGCGTGCTGGACATTTTAAATCGTTTGCCAAATGAGACGTGCTTCGCATCTGTAGCAACGTCCCCAGTTCTTTGTCTCATACTTTTTATTTTGCTGTTTGAACCTACTTTTATTCCAGTTTTGTTTTGTTTTGACTTTTTGATCACTTACTCTGCTTACATTTTCACAGTCTTTCTTTTCTTTACTTTCAGTAAGAACTGCTTTCGCGCAGCGTCCTGTTAATTCCGCTATGCGCGCTGTGTCATTGATGTTTTGCAGCGGGTATTCCCCCTTTGCCCATAGGTTGTCTTGTATATTTTCATTGGATCCTTGCATCACAATCTGATCTCTGATGAATTTGTCGTGGAGTGCACCAAAACGACAATTAATTGCAAGATTTTTTAAAGCTGAGACATAGTCATCTATAGATTCGTCTTTACCTTGCTTCCGATGAAAAAATTTGTAGCGGTCAACACCAACGCAAACTGTTGGTTTATAATAGCTGTTCAAGTCATCACTGGCATTTTCAAAAATGTCACCTTCATTCTCAGCTCTTACCTTTTTGTTAATAGAGTTATACACTTTTATACCTCCCGCGCCTAAACAGTGCATTAACATTTTGTATTTCTTTTCAGGTTTTACTTCATCATCCTCCTCCAGTGTTGAAATATAATTCAAAAAATATTCCTGCCATTCTTCCCATTTAAGAGTTGGTTCACCACCACCACCACCACGTAAGAATGTTTCCGGTGGGGACAAGTTCCAAATACAGCCTGATGCCATGTTGTGGCGATGTAGGATGACGAAAGTTTGGACGTGGAGTATGATAATTTAAGGTTAGGCAAGGATGAACTTTATTAATGGAATGGACGGAGTGCGTTTGGTGCAGAAGGTAATTTTTCTTTTATTTAATTTTAATATTTTTTTTTAGGTGTAACTGAGAAATTATGGCGAATGCTTGTCTTAAGTATAATTTTCCTTAACTTCCCAGCCTGCCATACGCGTTAAAATTTGGGAATATTTGAATCTTTGAAGCACTGCACAAACTATTCCAGGTCAAGCATTTTATTATTGTTATTTTATTTTTTGTATGTTAAAGCGCACTATAAGTTCTTTATGCCTCTGTTAAATTATATTTGCTTGTGTTTCATTTCTTAAATAGTTTTTCTTTACCAGAGTCTCAATGTTCCTGAAATTTGAATCATCCTCGTTAAGAGGCTCAATCGGCTCAGTCTCTCGTTACTTCAACGCAGCGCTCTTTTGGTGTACTGTAATGGCGCCGACGTGATGTGCACGTAAACTAGAACGGCTCCCTAAATACTTTCAAGATGGCCGCTCTACGTTCGCACACGGCGTCCAAGTCGTCTACGTCAGCTCACTTGTAATGCTGACGTGTGCTCCAGCTGATCGTTGAAATGGTTTAGATTCTGTTGCTTGATCTCATTACCTCACGTTGCTTCCAATTATGGATCCTTGCTTGCAACTTCACTCACGACGCTGTAGGCTGTACTTTAATCGCATTCTGACTCCCTTCGACTTTTCTGACGTGATGTTACTCGATCGGAAATCGAATGACAAAATGCGTTTGAAATTATTCCCGCGTGTGGATACCAGAAACATGCTAAGTCCAATTCTTTGGCTTATCCGCAATAGCTTCCTTCGTCAAACACACGCAGTCTTCTAATTTTCCTATACAGTACAGCAGATGAATCAAGTTCTTTCGTGAGGGTAGTAACTGTTACCAACAAGTTAATAGACTGACCTTCTTTTTCTTGAAGTAAATAATTAATTGTCAGCGTCCGATAAGTCCTTATATCACTTTTATTATTTAATTTCACGTCTTCTTCGCAAGGTTTTTACTTCATGCGTATTTTCTTTAATTAAAAATGTCCTTTGTGCTTTCTTCGTGGGTTCTGTGTTGGTACTCGTCGCCACTTTGTTAAGTACACGCACACAAATAATTGAAGTAAGGAGTACTTTATTCAGATATTCGCCAACACAGGCTCCGAGTTAACCGGAGCAGAGAAGACGTCTAGGTGGCAACGTGATTAGCTGTCAACTGTCAACGGACAGATGACAGCTGATGACATCACAGCTGGTACAGAATCCCAGCTGGTGCAAAACATAGTGAAATTGCTATGGTGTCCGCGTAGGGACACAACACTAGAAACACAACAAGAGTGCAGAGGAGATGAACAAATAAGAGCAGAATTAACATAGTCAAGAAAACTGCAAGATCATGTAGTGTCAAGAAAAGTGGTGGTAGTGTCAGGAATGAGAAGTTGAAAAAAAAACTAGTTCGACAGTATGTCATAGTCATGCGTAAAATAGAGGAGTAGGGATGGGTATCATAGGCTCAAGGAAGAAATCTGTTCAGAAGGAGTGCTTTAACTTCTTTCTTGAAGGATACCATTGAGGGATTCAATCTGATTTCAGGGGGCAAAGAGTTCCAAATTCTTGGAACGATCCCAGAGAAAGAACGGTTTTAGGTTTTCTTTTCTTGTAATCTTTGTGGTTTCAGAAGTAAGAATTTGGAGCTTCTGAATGATCTGGAGCCACCAGAGAGTTCTAGTTTCTTGGCAAGATATCTAAGGGTATTGACGTGGGGGGCTTTGTGTTTCATGCAGGCAATTTTTAGCTGGATTCTTGCTTTGTAAGGGAGCCAGTTGAGAGATTTCAGATCAAGGGTGATGTGGTTATTTTATTTTGAGCCAATGATGAGGCCCACAGCAGAGTTGAACGAGGCTCTCAGTTGAGCCAGTGTTGATCTGGGTAGTCCAGAGAGGGTTACACTTCCAAAGTCTAGCCAGAGGATCACTAGAGCTTGCAATGCATGCTTGAAGTCATTGAGGGAGGAAGGGTTTTAATTTTAGAATGTTCATTTGGTGATTTGCTCCTTTGATGGTGGCACTGATGTGTTTCTGCATGTTGAGGTTCTTGTCGAGAGTTAATCCCGAAGACCTCGCAGAGTCAATGACTTGTGCGATGCAGTTGAGGGCAGTAAGATGTTTCAGCCATTCTTCAATGGCAAGTGACTGGTCAGCAGGGGTGATTAGGAGGAATTCAGTTTTCTGAGTGTTCAGTTTAAGGTGATTGGAAGCTAGCCAGTTTTTAGTTTTCTGAAGAGTTGTGTTGAGGGAACTGATGTCTTCTGGGGGTGGGACTTTTAGGTATAGTTGGGTATCATCAGCGTACATATGATTGAGGATGTTAGAGGAATGCAAAATTTCTGTAAGAAGTTCCAAGAACAGGTTGACGAGCATGGGAGAAAGTGAGGAGCCTTGTGGGACCCCTAATGTGACCAGTGTTGTCTGGGATAGCGAGTGATTTACCTTGACTCTTTAAGACCAAATTTGACAAAAAGTTACAACTTTACTCAGAATGTGTGTTTTTTATTATGTGGTGTAAATCCAGTCAGATATTTTTTGTGAAATTAGCAATTAAAAAGGTGTTTGACATGGGCATGAAGGGATTAACACTGGTAAACAGTCAAAGATATCTGGATCATTCACACCCAGATATGCTTTGATTGGCCTGTTAAAAGTGGATTGGAAGATGCTACTCCAGGACTTCCAGGACCTCGCAAATTGCGAGGTGAATTATCTAGGCAAATACGCACAAGAGTGAGTCTACGGTGAGGGCAAGAGACCTGGCTGTACGTTGGCTCGTCTACTCCGCCCTCCATATCAAGCTTCTGTTTTCACGCATCTCCAACTGGAAGATGGTTCCTCTGTCGAATGCAGCGAGGACATGTCCTTTGCATTTCTTGTCTACTATACTCGCCTGTACTCGTCCCGCTGCCCTACCACTGATGACACACTTGCTGAGTATCTGGCAGAGTTAGCCATGGTCTTGCTAAGTGAGGGGCAGCAGCAGTTTCTCACCTCGCCTATCTCCAGTGATGAGGTCTCACAGGCTATCGATGATCTGAGTGACACCCGGCCCTCCGGTCTAGATGGATTTACTGGTATTTTTTATAAAACAGATAAACCATTGTTCATCCCCCACTTGCTTGAAGTCTATGCGGAATCCCTAGAAAACAAAGCAGGCCTCTGTCCCTACTAAATCATGATAATAAAATATTGGTCAAAATCCTAGCCACTCTGCTTGCCCTACTTATGGACAGCCTAATTTCGCCTTTACAATCTGAATTTGTTCTGCACCGCTCCACATCAGTTAACCTTCATACCATCTTTGCCATCCTTAATCAAATAAACCCTGATCTTCCTGCCACTGTCATTCTACTAGGCGCTGAGAAGGCGTTTCATTCACTCGAATGGCCTTTTTTATTTTACAAACCACACTGTGGAAATTGGGGGTTCCAAAGGGAATTCGAGAGCTGGTTCCACTTTCATAAACTGCTTCGTTGGCCCAGGTGAATGGCACTAGCATTGGTCAGTTTGCACTTTCTCGTGGTACCAGGTAGGAATGCCCCCTGTCTCCCCAACTATTCATCATTGCTATGGGTCCCCTTGTGCAGCATTTTCATAAGCTGCACCTGACACGTGGCTTGCAGTTTCACCACAGCCCACTTCTGGCGTCTTTGTACACTGATGATATGTATGTATGGAGGAGAGGTGTGGTGCAGCCGCAAGGGCAGCTGACTTCGGAGCACAAGGTTCACGGTTCGATCCCCGGCGGCAGCTCAGCTCAGCACCATGTGACTTATTTTTATCTCTATTACCTAGCTGCACAGGCACACTTTGCGTATTATTGGTACCATCATGACGCTCGACTACAGTACCTGAAGCCTGTGTGTAATAAAAGCCATCCATATCCCCAGTCCACTATTATACCATATACCATAGGACTCCCTCCGAATTACAAACGCTCCTGATCACTTACTGGGCATGGAGCAAATTACAGCACTACCTTGGCTTTGATCTACCATACTCTCCACACATTCCGCTTCCCGGCAATCCTTGGCTTCCAATTACAATGGAGGCACTGGCTAAGCAAACTGTGGCGCTTGCCAGCTCTGCAAACTGGGCAACCTTTTCGTGGACGCTAAGTTGCGTTGTGTGACCTCTCTGTCAGATGGACATAGTGTGTCGTATATGGACAGATTTCTTTTGCATAGACTCCGCAACACTGTTTGCTACACACTCCCACCTTCCTCTGCGGAGCCACTGGATTTTCTGCCGCTTACCAGGGTCATCATGACCCTGAGTAGTGCCCACTTGATTTCCTGACTTCATCATTCATAACTATTGCTACGGCCAGCAGTGGCAGGGTAGGCCTGGGCGGCATGGGAGAGGGATTTACGTTGCCCACTACCAGATACTACCTGGGTCTACTGCTGAGAACAGACACGTTTTGTATTCATTAATCATCAGCACAAATTATTACACTTTAAATATCTACTCGGGCATACACCACCCCTCACCTCATAGCCAAGATCGACCCCACCAAAACCCATTGCGGCTCTAGATTCGCAGCTGAGCATGCCAACGCCTCACATCTAGCTTGGAATTGTGCCCCAATACTAGCATATTGGGAGAACATATTTTTACTGCTATCACAGATGATTGAATTCGAACTTGACCCCAACTCACTGCTGACATTGTTAGGCTATGTTAAGCCGTTACTTGCTGGAGTTCAACGAATTGCCATTATCGGTCTATTGTTGGATGATGCATCGCTGTGGACAAGATTTACATATTCTCCCTGTTAAACTTGGGGGTCTCTAGTTGGCACAGGTATGCACTTGTGACAAATAGGGACCTCCTCCTCTAGTCAGGGTAAGGGGTACACTCCTAAAATTACCCCTGCTCACCCCCTTGGTAGCTTGGCACGAGCAGACAGGCTTATTTCAGAGGCAGTGTGTAAAGCATTTGTGAACAAATACAGTAACCAAGTGACGACACTACAAATGGACACCACACAGGGTTTATATCAAAAATAAGTATTCTTTATATAGAGTTACCACAAGACCATTAAACGACAAAAATACACAATACTGTTACTTTAGATAGTAGAATTTTGCTTAGTTCTCTTAAGTTCTTAAATGCAACACTATAAGTCAATGTACCTTTTAGATGCGACACGCAGGGCAACAAAAGTGTTGCAATGATGTTGATGCGATGAAGTTTTTGGTGCAAAGAAATAAAGACGTGAAGATCTTCCAGATGCGGCACGCTTCTCCGATGTTGCGAGAAGACTCGACTCGATGCTTCAGCTGCAGCGGCGTCACCCTTTACACGATGCGACGACAGCGGCCTTGGCAGCGACACTCTTCTCCCACGTTTGCGAGGCGCTTCCGCTCGATGCGATGTTGCAGCGGCGACACCCCTTTCCACGAAGCGACAACAGCAGCTCCGACGGCGGCACGCTTCTCTGTGGATGCGAGGCACTTTTCTGGATGCGGTGCAATGCGACAACTACGATGGCTACGATGGCGACACGCTTCTTCCTCGATGCAAGACTCTTCTCTTGATGCGGTGCAATGCGTCAGCTACGATGGCTACGATGGCGACACGCTTCTTCGGCGTTGCGGGACACTTCCTGGATGATGCGAGACGCTTCCGCTTGATGCGATGCTGCAGCGGCGACACACTTTACGAGATGCGACGACAACAGCTCCGACGGCGGCATGCTTCTCCTTCTTGAGTCGCGCTTCCAGCTCCTTGCGACACGCAGTCCCTCAGAAGTCCCAACAACAGCAGCAGGCACTTCCAAAGAACTCTGGGGAGCTGGGGGGTGAAGTCTGTTGTTCCTGAGACTTCAGCAGGAGGCAAGCTCTTTTCCAAGCCCTTGGAGATCCTTCACAAGTTGAGCAAAAGTACACACAAAGTTCCTTTCTCCTCTCTTTGGCAGTAAGGCAACCACTGCAGGCCAATCCCCCAGGTTCAGGGATAGTTTCCTCCTCAGCTTCTTCTGGTTCCTCCCTCAGCAGAGTTTCCCAAAGTGATCTAAATTCTTGGGATCAGGGTCCCAATATTTATACCCAGAAATCCTTTGTCCTCTGAAGGCAGAGGGGCCTTTGCCCAGTCCAAACCAGTTCCTGAGCACTCTGTTTACCAGACTTCTCCTTTCCTTTCACAGTGCAGGGCAGAAACATTTAACGCCCCACAGGAGGTGGAGCCAGCATTGTGGAAGGCAAGTACAGCCCTGGAGAACTTTGTTGACAGGATTCCTTCTCTTCATTCACTGTGCAGGGCAGAGACATCAGCCGCTCCCCAGGGGGTGGAGCCAGCATTGTGGAAGGCAGGCACAGCCCTATTCAGGTCCCAGGTGCAACTCCTCCCACCCATCTAGATGCAGATCACTCTATTCACCACTGGGGCAACTCACCCTGTCTCCTGGAATTCCCCAGCCCTGTCACTCAAACTCCAAACAAAGGAATACACACAGCCTAGCAGAGGCAGGTTTGAATGGTTGGACAAGAAAATGCCTACTTTCTAAAAGTGGCATTTTCAAACACAGAATGCTAAAACCAACTTCACTAAAAGTTGTATTTTATCATCCTGAGTTCAGGCATACTAAATTCGAATTTCTGGCCCATGGAGAACAGGTAGCCTTGCAATAGTGAAAAACGAAAATGGCTGTAATTCACTATTAGAACATGCTACACACACCAGGGCATGTCCTACCTTATCCTTAAAATGCACTTTGCCCTTGGGCCTACCATAGGGGTGTCTGATATGAAGAAAAGGGAAGGTTTAGGGACTGGTAAGTGGGTGCACTTGCCCAGTCAGCATGACAGTACCAGACTGCACGCAGGCTCTGCAATGGCAGACCTTAGACATATGTTTACAGGCTGCTTCTGTGGGTGGCACAACCAGCGCTGCAAGCCCACCAGCAGTATTTGGATTACAAGCCCTGGGCACTCCTGGTGCACTGTACTAGGGTCTGACAGGTAAACCAAACCAACCAATCATGGAATCACTAATTCGTACAATAATTTACAATAGGGAGGGCATATGCACTTTAGCACTGATCAGCAGTGGTAAAGTGCCCAGAGTCATAAAACAGCCAACAACAGGTCAGAAAAAATATAGGAGGAAGGCAAAAAGTTCAGGGATGACCCTGCAAAAAGGGCCAAGTCCAACACTCCCTATGTCACAGATTCTTAATCACAACAACTCATTCATACACTCATCCATTGGTGGGGCCCATAACACCAACACGCACACATCATTAATTAAATCGCACTTGAATCTGTGTACAGGAAGAGAAAGCGCTGGACATGTGGGTACCTTATTACCTATCAGGATTAATTTGCTTTACATTATATACATTTTATACATATACATCTTCAGAATCCTGACCTTAACATCAAGGCACTCCACCACTTGGTCGATGGACCAATTAGTTGGACTGGTTGATGGTGAATTAGAACCAGCTAAATCCAAATTAAAGCCTAGGAAACATTTAGTATTTTCTGTAATTAATTAAAGAACCACAAACTAATTTCTTATTATTTCAATTATTGATTATCTAATACATTTCTTTACGTTGCATTTATTGACTACAGCTCATAATATAAATGAAGTTTTATTAAAGAGAAATCAAACATTTAGTAAATAGACATGAATTTTAGAAAACACAGTTAATTAATTACCAATTAGCAAGCGATGATGGCTTCTGATCAGACCGAGAGTTATCCGCATTCTCAGGTACTACTCCCAGGACAGGATGTCTGACCCACAGCAAAGGATCAAACCATCAGATGAAAATATAGGATGCACTGCAAACTTTTCTCCCAAAAGCCAAATAAACCCAAGGCAAACCAACAAATCACCACCATCTCAATGCAACCCAACGCCATAGATGATCAAACCCATTGATGCTACCCAACGGCGGATGAGGTCTTCTTATACCCTTTTTCCCTCTTACTTCATCTCACACAGTAACATTTAGGGGCAGAGAAAAATGTTCTGATTGGACAGTTTGGGGTTATCAGTAGGTTATTGAAAGTTTCCCAGCGCAAAACCGGTTCTTCATGATGACTTGGCATAGGAAGGCGCAAATTGTTAAATTTCTTCCTGGCTCCCAGGCGAGAGCAGCGAATGTAACACTTCCAAGATGAAAAGTTGTATTACACGGGTTCTTTATTGTCCTTTCCGCTGTTCCCACATAGTTATCTGTTGGCAGGCGAACAAGTCCCTATCCTTGACAGGGAACACGGTGTCAAGAGTTCGGGTCATTTGGTGATCTCCAGAGCCATCCGGAAATGCGCAGAAATCATTGCGCTCACATGGCGGTATCTGCTTCAGAGAACGCCATCTTGGGTACTGCGGCCTAGTAGGCCCGAATGCCAACTTAAGCAAAAATAGACATAACAGTAATTAAAATATAGAAATGAAGATGCTAATGTTTAAACCCACACTATTATATATTAGTATTTTCCTAGCTGTGGCAGCTTTTAAAGTAATAATACTTACCATTTGATGATTCTTAAAGCACAAACAATCACAAAGCAATATAAATCATGCAATTTTCTATTTCACCACAATCTAAGATTAGTTTGCATACCATAGTTAATTAATTGTTCTGTCATGCAATTAGCAATTTAGTCCCACGTGTATCTCGTGTTTATCAAGGTGCAAAATTTGATTAATATATTTTCCCTGCAAACATGTTACTTAAAATAATTTTAGAATGATTACGTAATTAATTACATGCAAATTAGAGGAGGTATACAAAATTTTGTTTTACCTGCTCCATCAATTCCCCCTTTGGTGATTTTAAACATCACCACTACTCACTAATTTCACTAAATGTATATACGGAAATGGTTTTATTCAGTTCCACTTGCGTTTGTTAGTTTAAATCATAGTGTTCTCCGTATTGTTTTCTTGTACACATTATCTTGCAACTCTTCGAATTCTATTTCTTCTATCTCTCTCTTATTTCCTTCTCTTTCTTTTTCTTGTTTCCTCTTTTTATTTATTTATTTTAACTTATTTTGTAATTTTCTTCTTTTCATGCAAACACATCCTAATCTTAATACTAACACTAAAATAATCACAAAAGTCACAGGTTTCGGTATTTTTCCCACAAAGGAGCTACCTAGTTTTGTTAATAGATTCTTAATAGTGGAAAAACCCTTACCAAGTTTCTCCCATACACCTTCAACCTCCATTGGAACAATTTCTTCATGCAATTCAGTTATATTCTTAATATATTTCTTTAGGTTCTGACTTTCGTCAGGAATATAAGTACAGCAATGTTGTACTTTCAGCATCCACAGACTCCTCCCTCTTTTGCCAATAAAATATCAAGGGCAAGTCGATTTTGCATTATCACCGCTCTCATGGCAACCATTTCGGTATTTACCATTAAGAACCCTCCAGCTGTGCTTGTTGATAAACGATCCACAACTGTAGATATTTTTCTAATTTTATGTGCATTCAGAGATATTCCAACTGCTGGTATCAGTGCTCCAAAGATATCCCCAATAATTTATGACCAACTCTAACTTCTTCTACGTGTTAGCTGTGTACCTATTTCATGCAATCCATCATCTCCCCTTTCCACATGAAATATTTTTGGAAAGACCAGGCCTAAGTAACATGTCCCATAACAATGGTCCGGCAACCTATGATAAGCTCTGTTCCCACAGATGTAATATATTCCAGGGAATACTGGATCTTTTCCTCCTTTAAATCCCCATCCTCCCATGATTTTGTATAAGTCATGGCTTTCACTTGCACCTACAAAATAATTATCATACAGTATTATCTCTACTTATGCATAACTTTCCTTTCTGGGGCCAATCTAAAGCCATTGCTGGGTTTGTTTCTCCCTTTATATGATTTTCTTTCCCAACATCCCAAAATGTTGTTTCCATTTTTCCCCAGACACCTTCTTTTGCATTTTAACTCTCCTCTCCTCTACCATGTTCAGGAAAGTATTCTCTTCTTTTCTTAAACTACAAGTAAGGATATTCTTAAACACTTCTTCTAAAGTTAATTCTCTTGTTTCCAGGAAAAAATCACCTAGTGTTTTACCAGGAATCAACTTGATTAGTTCAGGAACTACAGGAATCTGTGAGAAAATATTATCTATATCAGTGTAATAGTATTCTAATTTTCCTATTCTATAAAACAGACTAGCTAAGACACTACAAGTTATCCCTTATGTCAAAGGAAGGTGATGATAAGTGACACCTTCTGATACAGAGGCAGGTAACTGCATGCATACATAGCAGTCTCTAACCTCCATTGTTTTTACATATTCATACAACAACTTTGAAAAAACATTGTTAGAAAAATTGTTTATGGATTTATCTTTGTGAAGTTCTTTTCTATCTACCAGTTTTGTGACATGACTTTAATCAACCTTTCCATCATTAGGTTTGTTTACTGTGTGTCCATCTATATTTTCAAATGTTACTCTAAATGAAATTGTTATTGCTAATATGATCCAGACAAGCATTAGTAATCCTGTACAACAGAAACACATTTTACACCATCTCCGAAGAAATCCACATGTTGGATTTCTATTTTCATTGTTTGCCATTTTGGTAATGATCAGTGTTTTTTGACTTAGCCTCTTTGCTTCAACAATTTACCTTTGTCTAACCCTAAGGCTTTAGTTGCCTACTTGGTTCTTTTCTGGTCATGCGTCTTGTCCGTGTTTTAATTCCTTTCGATTTCTTTTGTCAATCAATCCATATATGAATCGTCCTTGTCCTTAGGTTCACAGTCTTTGTTCAGAATTTCCTGATCATCTGTTTCTTCTCTGGTGTCAGACAAGATAACTCTCAGGATTTCCGAATCTTCTTCTCCTTTGTCCACCTCCTGCACAGTCACTCTTAGACTCTTTTGGCTATCAGCTTCCTCTTGTATATCAGGAAGTGCCACATATGTCCATTCCGGTGACTTGTACTTCGGGTTTGGTCTCTTTATCCTCTTTGCAAGTGCTTCTGATCAGTATCCTTTTGTTTCTCTTGACTAGACACGTCATTCACTTGTTCAGCATTATCAGACTTTATTCTGGTTAGTCTGTATCTCAACCTCTTGATTTTGTTGGGCCAAATATCTTCTTTCAAAGGCCTTTTCAATTTAGTGCCTTTCCCTTCTCGCTCTGTTTTCCAAGCTCTTTTCCTCAAAGCTCTTCCACCTCTACTTTCTGCTTCACTTTCTTCCGATTCTGTCTCTGTCAGGATTTCGCCTTCTTTGGATTTTATTCTCAAGATTTCAGGTTCACTATCTGTATCTATCCCTCCTCGTGTTTCTTCCACGCAATCTTCCTGCAGACTATCTGTCCCTTTTTCTACCTGTGTGTGTTGTGTCCCTACACCTCTTCTGGGTTCTTCCGCAATTACCTCACCCTCACTCTCTGTATCTAATTCCTCACCTTCTATCTCTATGATTTCGGGGGGAATTTGTCTTGTGCTTGTACTCGGGATCTCTTTTCCAAAGATTACTTGTTCAGTTCTTCCAGTATCTTGATTTGTTCTTTCTTGGATTCCCACTGGTTCTGTCTCCGATTCAGAGCTTGTATCAGAAATTTCAAGTCGTCTTCTTAGTGGTATATTTTCTTGTCCAGTAATTTGACTTAGACCCTTTTCTCCTGCTTCTGGGTTTTGTCTTGTTCTCGTTTCCTCTAATTCTGATTCGGAACTGGTATCTGATACTTCTCGTTGTTCCTCTTCAGATTGCCCTTCCGGATTTGGGATTCGAAGAGTGTGACTGGCATGGATCCAGTTCTTCACCCCTGCACACTTCACAGCAGTTGTTGTCAGAATCACTTGTGGTCTTCCCCAGCGTGGAACCAGACAATTTCTTCTTCTGTGCACTTTTGTGCGGACCCAATCTCCAGGACTCAAGTCATGAGCTGGCTTCTTTTCAAGGGTGGTCGCATCTGGTCCAACCTGATGAGACACAGAATGTACCATATCAGCCAATCCTTTGCAATAATCCAAGACAAAGTCATCAGATATAGGCAGCAGTTTGTTGACAGGAATGAAAACATGTCTCATTGGTCTACCCATGATGATTTCATGGGGGCTCAGACCAGTTTTCTTATCAGGGATTGATCTAATACTCATTAGCACCAGAGGCACAACATCTGGCCATTTTAGACCTGTGGCCAAACACATTTTTCCCAATCTGTTTTTTATGGTGCCATTCATTTGTTCCACCACACCAGAAGCCTCTGGTCGGTATGCACAATGCAATTTCTGTTGTACATTCAATGCTTCACAAATCAATGTTATAACCTCATTTTGGAAATGTGTTCCTCTATCTGTTTCAATTGTTACTGGGAAACCAAACCTAGGAATGAACTCTCTCAGTAGGAGTTTTGCTACAGGAACTCCATCATTCCTTCTGGTCGGGTAAGCTTCCACCCAACGTGAAAACAGGCAGACAACTACTAGGACATATCTTAGTCGATTACATGGGGGCATTTCAATGAAATCAAGCTGCATTCAAGTGAAAGGACCTCCCTCCCATCCTATGGTTCCCAAGCTCACCACAGTTTTCCTTCCTGGATTAAATTGCTGGCATATCAGACATCTCTGACAAAGGCTTTCAGCTATAGGCCGAAACTTTGCATTATACGAGGTCTGTTTAAAAAGTCTAATCATGGCATCCCTGCCTATATGGGCCTACCCATGGTACATCCGTGCCATGGTAGAGATCATGCTATTAGGAATTACTGGTCTTCCATCTCTGTAAACCCAAACTCTGTCTACTTCTTGTTGTGTACATCCTGATTTTATCCACCGTTTCTTCTCCTCTTCCCCTGCCTCTTCCTGTAACTGTTGCACTTCCATCCCATGTACTTACGGTGTTAGTAAAAAGCTTTTCCCTGTTACGATTTAATGAAGTCTGATTACGTGCACAGTACTGCGCTACATCACTGGCAAACTCATTGCCTGCTGACACGTAGTCAGTTCCTTTTCTGTGTGCGCTACATTTTATAACAGCGATCTGTTTAGGCAGCTGTATCGCCTCAAGTAGTTTTCCAACAATTTCTGCATTTCTGATTGGAGTTCCACTCGACGTCAAGAAACCTCTTTGGGACCAAATTTGCCCAAAATCATGCACCACTCCAAACCCATACTGGCTGTCAGTAACCACAGTGACTCGCAAATTCTTTCCCAATTTGCATGCTCTAATCAATGCAAACAACTCAGCAACTTGAGCAGATCGTACTCCTCTCAAACAAGATGCTTCCAACACAGTCGCTATAGTACACACAGCATATGCAGCACTCAAAATCCCTTCTCCAGTTCTTAAGCACGATCCATCCACAAACATCACATAGTCACTCTCTTTCAGAGGCACATCTTTTATGTCCGGCGCGGTTTGGTGCAAAAATCAAGCACTTCCAAACAATCATGATCAACTTCATCTTTCACTTCTGCATTCACAGCATCAGGTAGTAATGTCGATGGGTTCACATTAGTGCATCTTACAAGACTCACATTTGTAGCACCCAAAATCACCTTTTCATATTTAGTCAGACGACTATGAGGCATATTATCAAGTACGGCGTTAAAAATGATCGCCGGTTTAGCGGCAGAAAACTACAGCTAAAGCGGCGAAAATGGGCTTGATAATAAGCCCTGGAGAATTCCAATAGAAGCACATGCCAATAGCTCAAACTCTAGTAAATGCGAGACCTATTGCATTGTAAATGCTTGTTGCTTATTGCTACAACCATTGGGAGGCGCATCTCGCTATCGTATTTCTACAGTTGGAATTGAGGTTTTCCCCTGAGGAAGGGACAATACAGTCCCGAAATGCACCAGGCCTTCTCAACAAGCATATGGATTACTTATGTTTTGTTGTATATTTGTTTTGACTTGCATTATGCATAAACATGCAAAGACCTATGTAAAACATTTTTTGAATGGATTAATTTTATTGGCTACATTTGAAATTGATTGTAAAACGGATGAATACAAAGCATATAAAACAAATAATGGTTGTATTTAATTTATAATAGAGCAGATTTATACTGTTAAATTGAAATATTAAGTAGGGTTTGGTTGCAAACCTAGTGAACAGTGCATGGGGCCAGCACGTTTTCTTGCTAGTTGTCTATTGTGTAATCAAAGGCACTTGGTCAGACAGCGAGTGCAGCACCGTAGCACAATTAATTTATAAACAAAGGTAAAATGTAATTCTGATAAATTAGGTGTGCACCTTCATTCTCTTAATTCATCTGCTTATATTGGTCACATGTTGTCTTTTTACGTCCTTTCTTGCCATCCTGTTTACTTTGCTCCTCCTTCAACCCCCATTTATTGTGATACTGATATGTTCTCTACTTCAATAACTCCATCCCCAGCATTAATGGACTCCTTCATAGAATTAATCTCCTCCCTTTCACCTAATTTCCATACCGACCACCTACCGTCCTTACCTCTTTGTAGTTTTGTCTGCCTCTCTTGATCTTCATCTCTAGTATCCAATGAGCTTCTCCCTCCCCGTCCTCCATATTTGACGGTGTGTGCTTTGCCTGCTCCAGATCTATGCAATGCACCAAAACTGTTTTTTCTGTCCATTGTCTCCCCTTACGTTCGTATAAATGCATTACTTCCCTCTCCACCCTCTCTTAACTCCCTTTCTTCCAACTCGTTACTTACTTCCCCATAATCCAAATCTACCACATCTGCTTCTTCCACACACCACCACCCACTCATGTGCGCCCGTAGTATTACCCACTCCACCATCATACTCTTCCCACTGTTGCACAGACAGCTTAACCTGAGGCAATACACGCTCCCTCGGCGTAGAGGAGGCCATCGTAATCCTTTTCATATTTTCAGGCCAACGTCTTGGAGCTGCATCATATTCCATTGGCATCTGCCCCGTCTCGCTGACCTCTTTTGTCAGCATTGTCTGATCAAAGTCCTCAGGCTGCTCCGACCTGAAAGTCCTCCATTACCAGGGATACCTTGAGCTGCTCTTGTTCTTTTTCATCCTATCTGACCGTCATTATCCTCTGATATACACACCCATTGGTCTTTGCCCTGATGAACACCTTCCCACTTCTCCACTACTTCTGTATTGGTAGGTATCACTCCCTCTACCTACAGCAGCTTGGTATTTGGCCAGGTTTACTTGCTTTTCTCCCTCACATAATAACTCTCACTTCTTCTCAAAATTTAAAAGAATATCCCTCTATGCTTCTTGTTGAGACAATTCTGCACTATCACTCTGCTGCCCCTTTGCGCCTTGTTCCAATGACATTGCACACTCCATAGGTGAAATGCTGGGAGCCGACAGAACTACAATGCCTGTCACGCTGTGCAACATCATCAGTCACTTGGACAGATGTGCGCTTCCTACTCAGTGCCCCTTGGTGGACCAACACACGCACCACAGTGCAACTTCCTCTATGCCCGGCCTGCTCACGGATAGCCTCCTCTCCCATGCCCCAGCACTTGGGCCCGCCTCCTCCTGTTTCACTCTCTCCCGCTCGACTCCTGTGTGCAACGCGCCATCTTTCAGATTAGGTGCTGCGTCTCCCACGCCACCCAGGCTTAATGGTAAACGGGTCACTACTACCTAACCTGCCTCATCACCTTTCTTTGTGGTCTGTGCCACTTGAGTGAAGTCACCTGGGGAGACTGGCTGTGATTTGCTACCCCTCCCCAGTACCTTCACTGGACAAGCCTGCAGTTTTATGCTGGGCTTCCATTACACATGCCCCTCCCCGAGTGCGGCGATGTTTGCACGGACTTCACAAGCGGATGTTATTTTGGCATAGTCAGATAAGACTTTTTTAGGTCTCGCCTACGCTGCGTGCATGCGCTGCAATGGAGGACCTTTAGCCGTTGTTCAGCTCATTTTCGAAGCACATACTCGTGCTTGTGGCGGCATTCACCTTGCGGGAGTGCGTAGGGGTGCGCCACAAGCACGAGTGCAGTGCTTCGAAAAAGAGCTGGCCTGCCATTGCACGCGCGCGTACCACTCACGGGTGAACCCCTCCGCCTCTCTCTCCCGCTGCAGACTGGGTTCCTTTCAATCTCTCTGGGGGTTCGGAACCGTTCGGTTATGTTTCATTCGCTCACCCTCCTTCCGGAACCCGAGGACCGGCCCAGCCAGAGCATGAGTGTCGAGGCGAGACCCAGCTCTCAAACCCTCACCTTCCTGAACACCGAGGAAGCCGAGCTGCTGGGCGCCGCCGACACCGAGAGTGACTTTATTTACAGTTTCTTCCTTTCCGATTGCACAATTGCTGTGCTGGATCTGTTGTCACACATAAAAAGACAACTCAAGCATACTTTGCACTGGTAGAGTTAGGAATCTGCACTGCCGCTTTTGCGCATGGGCTCAGTAGTTCCTACCATGGCTGTGATGGGTTTTAGCCAACTCTCGGGATTGAGACTGAGATTCTCATGTGGTTGCAGGATGCCACGGCTCGCAGATTGGCAGCTCCCCATTCCTATATTAAATTGCGTAGTAGGCGTCTTGCCCGCCAGCATTCCATTTCACATCCACAATTCGGGTGGCACAGGAAAATCCGAAGCTGCTTGTGATAGCTCGGTGAATGAATACTCAGGCAGCATGAAATGGCCTGTGCCACTTGTCACAGGTTCGATCCCGCAGCTATGGAATCGCCCTTGTAAATTGTGATCCCCTTTGTGGTGTAGCGGTCTAGTCCGCGGGCGCACACAGAGTGTGAAGTCACCGGACATCCGGGTAGCGGCCATTTTATCGGAATTAGAGCGCCGATTCTGAAACTACACGGAGCGCCGCTCCGGCGCTCCTGTGTGCAAACCAGTTTGAATAAATAAGCACTGTACCACGCAAGAGGTGTCTGCGTAATTATTCCACTAGGCTAATTTAGGATTAAAGGGCAATCATACAATGGCGACGAGGGTGGGATGAGGGAGTACCTTGTGCTCCATCCAGACCCACGTGCAGAGCGGCGGCCGGCGGAACACCCACGTGCTGGCACACAGGAGAGCGCGGCAGAGGGCGGAGAAGCACTGTGCACAACTAGCAGGGGATAAGGAACAGCGCTCCCAGCTCCACTAAAGGTGAAGGGTTTCGGGGCCAAACCCCACAGGTACAGCAGGGACAGCGTGCACACCCCCAGCCCCGGAGAGGAGAGTAGTGTCCCACACCCTGGAGGAGGCCAGTGGAGACCCCACGGGGAGCGGTGAGTCCAGCCAGGACGACGAAGCGAGGGGTGGACAAGCCCAAGCTGCGAGGACACCCAACAATTCCACCCCTAGAAGGCGACGCGCCAGAGACGGAGGAACGATGAGCTCGCAGACATTTTCGCTGACGAACCCGGTGCCCTTTCTAACCAAAGACGGGGAACCCGAAATGCCATGGGAGGACTGGAAAAGGTACTTTCTAAATTACCTCTCGGCACTAGAAGAAGAAGGCGAGGCAGACTTCTCGAGTGCACGACGGAAGAAAATTCTTCTCCACCATTTGGGCCCGGCGGGACAAAGAGTGTACGATGACCTGGTGAAAGAGGTGAGACCAGCAATGGACGACAACGTGTTCAAACATGCGTTAGATGATCTGGACGCCCACTATCGCCCGGCAGTGTGCACGGCGATCGACAGGTATAACTTCTACCATAGGATGCAAAACAAAGGGGAAACGATCGATGAATACGTGGTGGCTCTACAGAAATTAGCCCTTACATGCAAATTCGGAACCCTACAAGAAGAACTGATACGAGACCAGATAATCATGCACACGGTGAATTCCTCCATCCAAGACAGTGGTGGCCTTAGTAAAGAAAGCAGAATTGACCAGGAAGTGCGCTGAAGCGGCCAAACGCGAAAGTCAGCCAGAACAAGCGGTGTGCGAAGTGGAGGATCGGAAAGCTAGAGACAGCAATCAACCAGCAGGACAGCAAGGAACTCGGAACTACAAAAGGTACAACGCCAGGACAACCAGACCACAGGGACAACGGCAGTAGAGTAAGACGGCCTGCTACAGATGCGGCAGTGGCACACATACTGCTAGCGACAAAGGCTGCCCGGCGTTCGGGGCCAAGTGCGCATACTGTGGATTGATAGGACACTATGAGAAGGTGTGCCGCAGGAAGTCCCAGAGGCAGGAAGTGAAGTACGTGGCGCACGAAACACGCAAAGACGATGTTGAGGAGAACGAAGATGAGGAAGACGAGATCTTGATAGTGGAAGAACAAATACTGGGCATAGAGAGTTCGGCAGATAAGAAACCAAGATGCGAGATGACCATTGGCGGAGTGAGTGTTACCATGGTAGCGGACTCGGGGTCGCCTTACACAATTATACAGAGGAAAATATGGGAAGAAGATTTTGCAACAAGGACGGAACATCACCTGAGGCCCACGGACATCCACCCAGTGACGTTCACCGGGGAGCCCATACCCATGGTAGGGTTTTGCCCTTTACTCTTTGAGTTCAGGGGCAGAACGTGTGATGGAAAATTGTACGTGGCAGAAAAGGGACCATCTGTATTGGGTTGGAAGCACCAGAAGTCTTCAAGGACTCCATTGGTCGTATGGCAAAGTTCTCCCATAGAATCCACCTGAGAGAGGGGGCCCATCCGGTGTCTCACAAGGTACGCAACATTCCATTCCGGACCCGGACTGCGGTACAGGAAGAGCTGCAGAGACTGGAGGACAATGGGGTGATAGAAGCAATCGACAACGCGGAATGGTTGGCGCCATTAGTGGTAGCGCAGAAGCCCAACGGGAAGGTGAGGTTGTGTGTTGATCTAAGGGAGCTTTATAAGAACATAGTGGTGGACAAATTCCCACTTCCCCGCATCAACGAAATGTTGGCCAAGACCCAAGGGGCACAATGGTTCTCTACCATAGACTTAACATCGGCCTACCATCAGATTGCCCTCCACCGATCCTGCAACCATCTCACGTCATTTATCACTCCGTTTGGGTGCTACAAGTTCCTGAGGATGCCGTTCGGACTGGCCTCAGCGGCGGCAGTCTTCCAAAAACTTATGCACAAGCTGTTCCACAAGAAACCAGGCATACAATACTTCCAGGATGACATACTGGTAATGGGGACTTCTAAAGCAGATCACAACAGGAAGTTGGGGGAAGTGTTGACCGTGTTAAGGCAGAATGGACTCACAGCCCAATGGGACAAGTGCAAGTTCGGCATGAACAAAGTCACGTACTTAGGGCACGAGATAAGCAAACACGGCATTGAACCCAAAGCGTCCAATGTTGCGGCCATAAAGGAGGCCCCTACGCCCACGAACAAGGAAGATGTCCGGACCTTCTTAGGGATGGCGGAGTTTTACAGTAAGTTTGTACCTCACTTTGCCTCCAAAACCCACCACATGAGGGCACTTCTTAAAGAGAAATCCACTTTCAGATGGACGGATGAGCAGCAACAGGAATTCGAGGGCATGAAAAGACACATCAGCGAGGCAGTGCCCATCCATGGATTTGACCCCAATGCGCAAACGGTGTTGACCACGGACGCCAGTGACCGGGGATTAGGAGCGGTGCTCATGCAAAGGACTACGGACGGAGTGACCAACACAATAAGTTTTGCGTCCCGGGTATTGGCTCCCAACGAGAGTAAATTTAGTGTCATCGAGAAGGAAATGCTAGCAGCGGTGTGGGAAATGGAGAAATTCCGGCAATTCCTGTGGGGTGGAAGATTCTTGTTACGCACGGACCACAAGCTGCTAGTGAAAGTTCTCACGTCCTGTGGGCACGAACATGCCAAGCCACGAATCGCCAAGATGACGCTGAGACTCCTAGATTATGTATATGACGTGGAGTATCTGCCTGGACACAAGAACAAAGTAGCTGACTTCCTAAGCAGAGCAGCGTCCAAGGAAGTCACAGAAGTCCAGGATGAAGGAGGATGGGAGGACTACGCGGTGGCGTTCACAGGGGATCATGAACGAGCCATAAGTGGACAGGAATGGGAGACAGAATATGAAAAGGATGAGACATTAAGAGCAGTTAAAGCGTACGTAACCAAGGGATGGCTGGAAAAGAGGTTACTAGAGGAGGAGTTGAAACAGTACTCGGAAGTCCGGGAAGAGTTGTCGGTAGGGGACAACCCGTGGTTCTTGCTGCGAGGCAGTAAAGTAATTCCCCCGTCCACATTGAGGCAACGCATTGTGTCCATCGCACATGAAGGCCACTTGGGGATAGTGAAAACGAAAGGGAGAGCGAAGGAAGACTACTGGTGGCCGGGGATGGACATGGTAGTGGAACGCCACGTGAGGGCGTGCGAGCAATGCTGCAATGCGGAAAAGACTCAAGGGACAAGACTCAAAAGGTGTTACGTCCGCCCTTGGGGCGATATGAGTGTCCAGAGAATCCCTGGGAGGAAGTTTCCATTGATGTCCTGGGACCGATACAAGACATGAATGACGTCCAGAAATACATCACCGTCGTAATAGACCGTTACTCCAAATGGCCGGAGGTTCATGTAGCGGACAACGCGGATACTGAAACAATACTGGAGTTTCTAACAGACGTTTTTATAAGAGAAGGAATCCCCAAAGGGATTCTGAGTGACAATGGCCCGCAATTCACGTCAAACAAGTGGGAAACCTTCATGGACAGAAATGGCATCACAGTCCGTCATACGCCGATCTATCACCCAGCGGGAAACGGAGCGGCGGAAAGGTTCAACCGGGTAATCATGGGGTCAGTGCAGGCAGCTATCAGCCAAGGCGCCAATTGGGAAAAGGAGTTGAAACGGTTGCTGTGGGCATACCGGATAACACCCACCTCCACGGGATACAGTCCCTTCCGGGTGCTGAGAGGGAGAGAGCCCTTCACGAAAGACAACGTGGCATGGAAACGTCTCACGGTACAAAGTCACTCGTCCCCAGCGGTAGTACGCAAGAACCTGGAAAAGGCGCAGACGGTATACACGGAATATTACGACAAGAGGTACAACACCAAAGAAGTAGCACTTGAGAAGGGCGAATGGGTAAGAGTCAAACTGCCCACACAAAGGAGGAAAGGAGACAGTAAGTTCACTTTCCCGTTCCAAGTTGTGGAACCATACTCCAGGTCGGCCCTCCTCAGCGACGGGAAGATATGGTCCCAAGACCGAATGGCGAGATGTCCCCCTACAGAAGGATGGTGGACAAGTGCAGGGTCGGATGATGCTGGAGCAGCTGGTACCAAGTGGGACCTGCAGATGGAGCGAGAGTGTCCCAAGGAAGGAGAAGGCAGTCCCCAGTCGGGAAGTGGGCGCAGAGGGAGAGAGGAAACTACAGGACAGGTGCCCACCAGCCCGGTAGGGATTGAGAAGGAGGTGAGGACAGATGCAGGAGTAAAGGGCGATGAAGGAACTCCCCGAATGGATGGGGTCACCACCACCCCGAAGACGGGGGAGAGCAGTAAGTGGACACGGTGTGGAAGAAGAGTCATGTTGCCCAGGAGATTCGGGGAGTTCAGTATGGACAACAAGTAAGACTGTACAAGTTATGGGGAGTTGTTATGTTGTTAGTTATTATAAAGGGGGAGATGTGGTGTAGCGGTCTAGTCCGCGGGCGCACACGGAGTGTGACGTCACCGGACATCCGGGTAGCGGCCATTTTATCGGCATTAGAGCGCCGATTCTGAAACTACACGGAGCTCCGCTCCGGCGCTCCTGTGTGCACACCAGTTTGAATAAATAAGCACTGTACCACGCAAGAGGTGTCTGCCTAATTATTCCACTAGGCTAATTTAGGATTAAAGGGCAATCCTACACCCTTTGGCTGTAGTGGAAGGAGTACTGAGGTGCGCCACCCTATCCTGGTGTCACCTGCATTTCCTAGCATAGCAACGACTGTGATCAAGGTGCATGCACCTCAGTGGCACATGCACAAACTAATCTCGTTTTTCAGCACCCTCCTCGCTGGGCACCTGCGGATTAACGTTGAATAAAGAGGTGCCAGGTTTGGCGAATTCCTGTGTGCTCGGGCTAGGTGCTCACCATCCCATCCTCTTTCCTCTGCTAGCTGCCTGCATTCAAGGCTGTCGCAACAAGCAGTCCTTAGTGGTCGCTATAGTCAGGTTGGGGCTTCAGCATTGCAGGTATTCAGTTTTCTTGGGCATGGGGGGGGGGGCGCCTAATCAGCCATCCATCCTCAACAGCAGATGACAGAAGGCGTTGTAGTCCTTTTTTTGGGGGGGGGAGCTGGTGGCAGGTGAGCAGGGAACATTAGTGCAGCAGACTCCTGGGCATGGGTGCAAACATAATGATGTGCTCGGTGCTCTGTTTGATTTAGGTACGGATGGCAGTGCTCCATTTCCCCGCAGCTATGTTGTTGACACAGCGGTCGAAGTGCATTAAAAAAAGTAAGGGAACACTGATTTGATTTTGTGCACAATGTGGGGCGAGGCGAATACGCATTGGGCAGGGTCAAGGGTGTAGTTAAAAACAAATATATATTCTGTAACTTCTTTCGGTTTTTTTAGCTTCAGGTATGTATATATAAAATAACACACAACTTAAATGTAAAATAAAGGCAAGTTAAATTATTTAGTGATAAATGCACTATCGTACTTTATGAAACCTCTATTAGTGATGCACTGCAGAGGTCTGCATCTATAGCCAGAAAGCCACGTAATTGAATCCTAGTTGGAGAAGTGCAGAATAGTTAGGGACTTACACAGCACATACTTCACAGCTCAGCTGGTAACTCCTTTCCCATACCACTCAAAAATAATAAATGGGTGTCATCAGGAAGTGTCAAGTGATTCTATTCATTAAAGCCAATGCCGGCTTCCGCGCTCCCTTTACATTTGCAGATCAGCTCGTTGCATACATTTACATTTCTTTCAAGGAAGCAGGCACCCTGGCATGAAGGCTTGTTTGGCTGTCTGCTCCTCCCTCGGTTTCACAACACAGGAGACTCCCTGTCTTAAACTTCCATATTTCAGCGGTCTGAATTAACCGTTCAGTGACAGTTATATTGTCCTATCCTGCCCGCTTCGACTTCTGTGTTGACCGAGCATTTCTCCCATTCGATAGTGAAATTCTAGTGCCCAGTGCTATTGTACACGAACCTGGGACCATCAGTTAAACACGTCCTGGAACTGGAGAACCAGCTTCGTGTCAGAGCGCATCCTGAGTATCCGGTAAATCTGTGCAAATCATTGAAAAAAAATATGGATCTCAAAGCGGGTTAGAAACCCACAAAATGCACTTTCATGGAGGCAGCCACTCTTCTAGTACGTTAAGAATAAATAAGCATTCTTCATTGACCTTGCTGGGGCACTATCGTAAACGCCTGACTTCATCCCCAGGTAGTGGGTAAGTCGGTATCATTCGCATAGGTATGCGGGCATGTGTGCATGGACCTGCTGTCACAACTGAGGGAATTCACCCATTCTTTTTTAGGATTCCACACTTAATTTTGTTATGTTTTCAAAGTAGCGGAACAATGTTATCTCATTTCACAGGACACAACAAATCACTTTTGCTTCAATGGCAAACACGCAGACAATGCAACGAGAGCTGCCCAGCGAAATGTGGTTGAAACTTCATTGTGCAATTAGCAACAGGTACTATTTGCACTTTATGTTAGATAAGATTTCACAGTAAATCTGGCGCAGAGCCTATGGATCGAAACCGTATAAATAAATACGGAGCAGTTTTACAAAGCAATACTGTTGCTGTCATTTAAATTCCATTCACCGTGGGCATGACGCTGATTTCACATAGCAAACGTTCTTTGCAGCGTGAAGCAAATGATACCTCATTTTCCTCTATCTCCTTGTATCGTAATACAATTGGATTTAATTACATCCACTTCACAGGAGGATGAAAAGATAAGATGATCGTGTAGCGATTGAAACAAGAAACATCGGGTTTCACAAATGTGCTGCTTCGGACCAATCATGTTCGATCCATCTCGTCATAATCCAATTGCAAGAAATACGTGCATGTGGGATTTCCTGAGAACAGTAATAATTTTTATGCTCAAGGAAACCACTGCCATGAGTGCAAGCACTTAACGTATGTCCATTGGCGAGTAGTATAAATACTTTTCTTGCATTTTAATGATTTCAGGACCCACTAATGTGCTATAGACAGCCCCCCTCGAATAATGAGGCACCAAATTGAATATTTTGTGAGCCAAGAACGGAAATTTTGTTGCTCAAATTAGCATTTTTGGTGGCTATTTGGGATTGTTTAGTTTACTACCATTCCTTGGTTTCTCATAGTTTAAAGAACCAAAACCTCAGCATCTTCTGCCATTAATCTGTCATGTCATCGCTCACCTGGAGAATTTGCATTTTGCGTGGCTTCTCTCAGCCCAGGGTATTCAAATATTAATACCCTTCAGGAAATATTCCTCCACCCCCTCCCTGCCTTTATGGCTTCTATATTGACCCAAGTCAGTGTGGTATTCCACACTGGGTGATGTTGCTAGGTGCTATGTTAAGACTATGTCATGTTAGAACCCTCCTGATGTCATGGATTGTTGTACATAGAAATGTTCTGTAAATGGTCAGTTGCAGGATTGACTGCTGGCTGATGGATGGGATCTTTTCATATGGAATAAACAACTTAATACCTTTATACCAGAGTGCTGGATTTATTCTGGAAGAATACTTCAGTCAGCCTTTCTCCCCGTCTTTGTTTCCCTTTCCTGAGGTTTTGTATCGCTTTTTTTTTTATTTTATTTAGTCTTGGGGTCGATTTGATTTAAAACTTTATTCAGCTGAGAAATAAAAGGCCATAAAAGTACATAAAGAAAAGCATAATCATAAAAAAATCATAAATACAAAGCAATATATTAAAATAAAAATTAAAACCAGCTTGAACCCCCCCACATAAAATACATTATAATACTAAACTTTTCGTGAGATGTATGGCAGCCCAAATATAAAGTGCAATTCTATTACAGCCCAAAGGGTTCGTTAGTGCAAATAAGAATTTCAAAGCCACTCTGTAATCCCTGATATTACTTTCAAGGAGAAGTGGTTTCAGATAATATTTTCTTAAACCCGCATAAAATCCATAAAATAGCATAAAGTGCTGTGTACTTTGAGCTGAAACACCATTGCAAGGACAAGGTGTAGTAGTTGATGGATACTTTCTAATTACAGGAAAGGCGACCAAATGGTGAGCAATACTCAATCATAATCTGGTTAACACAAAATGATGATGGGCGTTAGTCACCCAAGTCAGATAATGCTGACATCCCTCCAACAACTCATTTGATACATATAAAACGACAGTATGTTTCTTGAATTCATCAAGCGTTCTATACTCCTTTTTTTATTCAGGAAGGTGCTCTTAATGCTTTTTCCAATGAGAAACCACTAGCAGGGTTGATCTTAATGGGTAAATCAAACAGCAATTTATTGAGCCCATTTATATAGGCAAGCCAGGGTATTTTCAACATGTGGACAGGAGCTAAACAGTCTGATATAATTGACATCGTAAAGTTTGTTTCTGTTTTCGACCGTAAAGAGTGCCAAAGTAAAAGGGGGTTTAAAGCTAGTGTGGCTTCTAAGGAATGGAACCCAGCCTCATTTTGTAATATAAAAGATGACACAGATCTGTGGGCACACAACAGACCTTTGAGAAAGCGGGACTCTTCCACCTGTAATAGTTGACTGGGAGCATAGCCCCACAGGCCTCCGCCATGAGTAGCAGTTGTAATGCCCCTCGCCGTATAAATTTCAATCACTGCCTTGATTGTCCGACTGTCAATCTTATGGGAAAACCTTAACACTCCCTCTCTTTATTGGTGTGTTTGAAATATGCTGGGCCCAGGATCCACTGTTCGTGAATAAGACCCCTAGATAAGAGAAGGAGTTAACATTAACAATTGGGACTCCCTCATTATAAAAGATCATATGTTTCTGCACTTATCCACAAACCATTGAAAAAGTCTTTGCCTCATTGATTTTCATTTTCCTAGAGACCATAAAGTCCCCAAAGGTGTTCATCAATTTTTGTAAGCAGACGGGTGTCTGGATAATAGGACAGCGTCCTCAGCGTACAATACGATTGGTACAGGGCTTTTTCTACAACAGGAGCACCTGCCTGAACTGTCTGGAGCAAATCCTCTACCCCATTGATAAAGAATGAAACAAGAAGCAGTGCTAGTATGCAGCCATATCTGATACCCATCTTGATTTGAAACGAGGGGGAACATTCTCTGTTGGGGCCGTACCGGACCGTGCAAGAGAGATTTCCATAAAGGTGTGCTTCGAAACTAACTACGTTTCTTTGGGCACCTTTTGTTTCTCTAAGCCCAGGGTATTCAAATATTAATACCTTTTAGGGAATATTTCTTTGCCCCCTCCCTGCCTAGCTGGCTTCCATATTGACCAAAGTCAGCCTCCCCTCCCCCTTCTTTGTCTCCCTTCCCTGATGTTTTACATCACTTTCTTTTGGGATTGTGTTTACTCTTGGGGTCCTTTCTGGTCATACCTTGTTTCAGGTGGTAATTAGAAAGGAACACGATGTGTATACAGCGTTTGTCTCAGTGCCAGGAGTGTACAAGTAGCAGAGGTGCACTTTGCTGGCCGGAAGTACACTCAGCAGTGATTACCAGTGGAATACAGTGCCGGCAAAGAGTGTAATATTTTTACCATTATTACATGGCAGGAGTTAACACATGTTTAACAACGGTGCATACAGTGTCGACCGGGCATGTACACATTCATTCTCAGCAGTGCGGGCGAGGAGTGTACACAAAGTGTTTACTAGCAGCCAATTCAATGTGAGCTTTAATGTAAATCATTCAGACCTCTTTCGCATGTTTTGTAGGTGCTACAAACACATCCACTCTACTCCAAACCAAAACACATCAGATTAGGATGCGACTGCCAGAAACATCCCTTTTTCTATTGCGGCTTGTGCTGCGGCCCGGAGAATGAACGCAGCACAAGCCACAATAGAAAAAGGGAAGTTGTTTTAAGCATCCATGCACCGTGTGCCAGGCACCATGTGGTGCCTGGCACCTGGTGCATGAATGTTTGGGGGGCCCCACATGTGCCCCAGAGGCCATAGAGCAGAGGACTAGGGAGTTTGGGGGCCCTGCTAGGTCGGACCGCCATGAAAAGGCTGTCAGAAACAGACATCCTAATCTCTAAGGCAGTGCCTCTGCATGCACTGGCTCCATTGTAGGTATTAGGCTCAGACTGCCACCCCGTCTGGCTTCTTGAGCCTGTCAAAGGTGGCTGTCTTTCCCCTGCCCAATGCGCTCCGACTGCTGGCATCATAATCTGGTGGTCGGACCACTGCCCTAGATGTCGGGTGGATCGCCACCGATTGCCTGTTGGTGGCAGTCCATCCCGACATCGTAATCGGGCACTTTGTGTTCCACTGACCCTGCCTTGTACTGCAGAGGTTCAGCTCCTGGCTGACTTGTTTGCTCTCAGTATCCAGGTAGCTCAGCTGGCCCCTCCATGGTTCCAGTGTGTACTCTGGTGCTTGAGGGATCACAGACTGGTTGTCTCTGTGATGCCCAACTGACCCTTTCAGGGCTTAAATCTGTTCTCCATGACTGCAGATCCTTTGACCCAGAATAAATAGGGCACCTGATCCTAGCCCTAACTAGAGAGGCAATTCCATTCCCAGAACCTTGAGCTCAATTACATTTGATTTTACTGTTGTATGTGTAAAATCCCGTTTCATTACTGTACATGTTTTCTCAAATAAATTGCCTAGTTTAGAAATATTTCACTTTTGTCAGAGAAACAATAAGTCACTCAGTCCACAAAGATTGAAAAAGCCATACCTTACATTGTCTTCAACAAATCCGCCCATACTAATGGCTGACCAAATGCCTGTGGCCAGTCTCCTGCAATCTGCTGGCCTTCAGCCCAGTTAAATACAACCTGTTTGGGGAAAGATAACTCCATTTGGAAGCTTCAGAATAGTCTAGCTCCCTTCATCTAAGGCCTTAAAATAACCAAGCAATTTGGGAATGAGTAGACACCCATGTAATCCACCAATTCCACGACTCACTAAACCGCCAGTGGATTTTATCATTGCCTCTTCATATCGAAACTTTACATCCCCAGCCCTTTATCCTTGCACCCTTTTCCTGTCAGTCTGTAAACAAGCATTGGCATAGCCAATAGGTCTCGCCTTTGGGACCTTATAAGTATTAAGTTATGCAGCACAATATCCTTGGTGCAACAACATCAACTGTTGCATGGGCAAATACTTATAAGGTCCCAAAGGTGAGACCTATTGGCTATGCCAATGCTTGTTTTATTTTAGTTCAGGCCCTTGGCAACTTGATTTAAGTTTTCGACCACCACCAAAATACAGCTCGATGACTGGTACATCTTTTATTGCTACACTCCACACTTTGCTCTTCATTAATTATAAACATTTTTTTACATTGCAGCATTAAAATTATTTTGAGGCAAGGCTGGAGGAAAGTGATTTTCTTAATAATACATTTACCTTCACTGTGCACTCACCTTGCAACCTTAATTTATTAAGAATTATTTATTTATGTATGCTCCACATATTTGGTAGAAATACCTCTTTCAACAATCAGTCTTCTTATCTTTATTGGTTCTTGAAGGTAACCTGTCCTCCAATCAGAGACATGATCTTTAACGTCAATAATTCCACCACATTTATTTTTTCTGTAGGGATACTCCTGCTTCAATGTGAGAGTTCAGTACTGTTGATGACCAGTGGCGGCTGTTTCCCTTTTAAAGTAGTGGGGCGAACAGGCAGGCACTTCAGAATGCCCTTAGGTGTAACCCAAAGTTTTAAATCGTGGTCTATTAAAAGCAGTGTTATAGCGGCCCGCGATTAAGAGCTCTGCAGTTGAGGCTGAAGGCAGTGGCAGTGTGTAAAAACAAATTAAACAGTTTACAAAATTAAAGGGAAAAAAGTACTTGCCTACCCCAGTAGCAGTTTTACAGCAAGGGGTCTCTAAGCCAACTCCCCAATCCAGATGCTGCTCTCATGCTGTTAAACAGCATGAGAGCAGCGCCAGGATTGGTTGGAGCGTGCTGGATCAGCGCTCCTACAGGCACTGGAGGCCTGTGCCTGCTCTCCACCCAGCTGTCTAAGACAGCCCGGTGGAGAAGTTTAAAGTGCGCATGTCAGGCTGGCCGTCGCAAGACAGCTGGCCAAAGTAACATGCGCACTTTAAACTTGAAAGTGTGCACCACTCCTCCTCCCTTGCTGCCAGTCAGCAGTGATGGCCCTGTCCTTGGCTCTGGCTGGCACTCTGCAGTGAAAAATTAAACGGTAAAAAAATCATTTTATTTTTATTTTTTGCTGCGATGGCCTTGCAGCAGGGTGAGCCACGAGCCTTTTTAGGTCTCGCTTGAGCCAGCGCATGCGCTGCGGGACATTTAGTATACGGGTTTTCAAAGTGCTACCAGACCTCGCTGGCCTAACGTTTGCGTTTACGCGACCGTGCACACGCGCAGCCGCCATCTGCCTCCCTTCCAGCGCGATCACTGCTGCGTGTGCACCACTCGCATGCTTACCACAGAGCGCGTCCTCGCGATCACTTTCGCTTTGATCGCGATCACTTTCGCTTTCACGGCCGCGCGGCCGTTACTTTTACGGCCTCGCGGCCAATTCTTGTTTAATTCATGCCACCACTCATTTGATCATTGGTACTTGTTGGTCATGGTCCTGATATATGTCACACTGGCAACAACCCGGCCTTCCCCGTCCTCACCTTAAAGCCTGCTTCACCCTGACCCTTCTCCCACGAGTTTAAACTCTGGCTGTATATTTCATCCTCGTCAGCAGTGTTTATGCTAGCGACAGTGTCCTCTTCCGATGCGTAAATAGCTTCTGTACATGTCCTTTATCACAAGCAACTGATTCTTGTACAACACTCTGGCCTTCTCTTTCAGCGCCTGACATCTGCGAGGTTGAGCGCACTTAAAACAACAGTGTATTTGGTTACTAATAAAGGCATGCTCACAGACTTCTTGTACGCTGCAGAGTTCAGTTCTGTCACTTCTCTGAATAGGTTTCTTCATTTTTTAAAGCACTTTACGCGGAGCACGTTTACCTTGTAAGCGCCAGCAGTGCTGAGGAGTGCCCTGCCCCAGCCCAGGACCCTCCATTGAGACCGCACAAGTGCGATGCACTTTCCCTTCTTTGGCACAATGCACGTGTCTACACCGTGCTACTGTGGGCCGCCTTTGTATTCATCTGTCTTTGCAGATGGTTTCTACCAATGCGAGTGCAGTGTCAGTTGAAAGCAGCACGTCCACACTTCATCGCCCCCTGATATTTTGAATGTGGTGCAGGCTTACCCTGTAATGTGCGCTGTGGTCTCTGCACAAGGTTGGGCTGTTCTATAGGAACCAGGCAGTGCGTGATGGGCAGGGCTCACAGGTCAGCGTGAGGGCTGAGTTTTTGTCTATTTGAGGGGTGTTTCATGCTCTGCTGGGCGGGATTTTACTGAACAAAAACATTGTCTGCAGCAAGCACAAATTAATTCAGTCTTCCATACTATGCATAACTCTTATAAAGAGTGTCAGTACAAGTTCAAAACTGGCTTTTTTAGCTAGCAAACGTTTTTTTAGTTGTTCTTTAGCTATCTGATTCACCACTTTTATGTTAGTGCCCGGATCTCTTTTCTGTCCCAGTCCGACCCTGGCTGCACCACTATTTTAAGCACAGTGCTCTCATGTGCTGATAAATGTAAACTCCACAGTAATGAATGTTCATGAATATGGAAAACACATCACCCAGGCATTTAACAGTCTTCAAAGTCATCTAGACTAAAGTGCCTTCACATCCAAGCTCTGCCTCCACATCCAACTTTCACCGGGCCACGATTTTTTGAATAGGGTTGCAGACTTACGTAAGTGGGACACTGCACTGATCTGTGCACCGTGAGCTCTTAACTCCACTTCACAGAAAAGTGCTCTTCAGGAAAAGAAATGACAACTAGTGAGGAACAAAAGTGCAATGCGTATAAAAACATCGGCCTGCCATACAGATGCTGATCATGTGCGCATGTTTCCAGATGTCATGGCATTTTACAGTTTATGAAGTCTTTGGAATGATGTTTCTTAAATTCGCAGCTATTCTTAGAGGAAGTGCAATATAATTAATTTTATAGGTGCTCATTATAAGTGTATATTTTGTTTTTGGCTCTTAACTAAGATTAGTAACCCACAGATCTTAACATTGCCAGTAAGTAGGGGTACTTTTGTCTCTGTAGTGATGTCAGAAACTGGGTTATTAATTTGGGTGTACCCCTAACAACTTAATAAACACAATTTTGTTAGATCACAGCATCTGTGAAATGTGGGTCAATTTCAGTCAGTACCAAAGAACATTAAAGTTAAAGACTCCTCACAAGATAATTACTCTAACCAATTTAGAAAAATAATGAAGCATTTAATGAGGAAGCCGACAGAATGATGTTTAAAAATAAAGCAAGGAAACCATGGATACGTTTTTGACAAAAAAAACAAGCATTGGCATAGCCAATAGGTCTCTCTTTTGGGACCTTATAAGTATTTAGTTATGCAGCACAATATCCTTAGTGCAACAACAACTGTTGCATGGCTAAACACTTACAAGGTCCCAAAGGTGAGACCTATTGGCCATGCCAATGCTTGTTGATTTTTCTTGCTGGGGTCGAAACAACCACATTGTGACAACTTTGGGCTGTTTTTTGTGTCCCATGGACAAAGAGAATAAAGGAAATTGACTCTAGCATCCACTCTACTAGTAATTGGCAAACAGCCATTGTTGAACCTGTCACGTGTTTCAATGCCACTTCTATGACACATCTTCGCATATTCGATTCATACGAGCAGTGCGCTGTCTCACATTTCAATGATGGAGCACTCTGTATTTTAATTTTCTGTTCATTGTTTGGAATTCTACAAATGTACAATTTATATGTTTGAATATATTAAATTATATATAAACTCTCTCATGCTCTATTCTCTTTGTATGAGTCCAGTATGATTAAATGTGCTTCATAAGATGATCTTGAAAGCTGCAGTTCATTTACACCTCTAAAATAATCAACTTTTTAATTAAATGAACCTGAAGGAACCATCGTCTACTGGGTCTGAGCTGATATCAATAGGCAAGATTAATTTCGTTCACATCGTTTCAAAGTATTGCAGCATCTAACATCAGAATCTCTTGGTGCTTCAGGCTGTCTCAATTCCAGTGGAACTCAGGCTTACCTGGAACTGAAGCATACATATCATCCATGTAATCAAGGCCAAAAGGGTTTTGGAATTAACTCACCCACAGTCTCTGATAAAGGTAACTACCCTTTATTTGTGAGAATACGCTCTCTGGTCTGTCTGTGTATTGAAGGTTTTTTAAAAAAAAATTAAACTGTAGTATACCAAGCATTCGCCAGAATTATGTAGATGACTTTGATAGCAAATAATCACTTCCCTAATCGTATAGAACTACCTTAAATCAGCTAAGGCCTGTGAAGATAAGAGCAGTGGGTGGTAGGGGCTGGGTGGGGGCTATATTGATCGAAGACGATGAGGGAAAATTAATTATTTAATTTTCTCTCGAGGTCGTCTGTCGAATTCCACCCCCCCCCCCCCCCCAACCCAGCCCCACAGCCCAGCCGCTCTTACCTGCGTGTGCCGGGGCTGCCTAAACAGGCGATGCACCTTGAGAAAAGTACCAAAAGCCTTTGCAAACGACAAGGATTCTTCCTGTTCCTCACATAGATTGGCAACCATGTGCTAAAACACATAGGGCAATGGAAGTTCATTTGCACAATACAATTGGTTCATTTTGAATATTTCTCTATTTTGGAAATGGGATTGGGAACGCCCGGTTCCCATACATGTAATATTTATTGTACTGCAAACATGATGCAGCTTTACATTTAAATCGGAGACATGAGCTAGCCTTTCACACTTCTGATGATTTCCTATCATGTGAGGATGGCTGGTTGTGAGAAACGTGAGCTCAATGGGGTGCGATGGCAGTCTCCAGGTCTGACATAGGAATCCAAGGTGCACCCAAGGATGCACCCAAGGATCTTCTTCAAGGGATACCTCTGGCCACAGCCTGACTTTTATTGATTATGACGACCTGTGGTGCACCGAATCTGGTGGTATACTTCACGCCCCCTCCCTGAGTCAGCCTTAGCTACTCGATCACAGCTCCAGTGGAGATTCAATGGCCCTCCGAATCCTCTCTAATAATCCCCGTCCCAGGGTCATCGTTCGGTTGGGAGCAGAGGCAGTTTGACTCTGACACATCTAGGGGCTCCTTACAGCTCTTGCAGGTCCTAGGGTCTCAGGGCTGAAAGACCTTAGGATCTCTTCCTCTTCCTGCAGGAAACCAAGAAGGGCTGGTGGTGTCCCTCGGCTTGGAACAGTAGGCAGTTAGTCTAAAATCAAAACACGATGGAGGGTGAGTGGAATGTAGGTGTTGGGCTCGATCACTGTAGGGTACAATGGAGAACTAAGCTGTGTAGGGCAATGAAGTGGTTATACCCTCATCTCCCCACATTTGTGCTGTGACCCTCTCAATGTCACAAGAGAGATTCACGTTAAAGGGGTGGACTTTGAGAAGTCCACCTTCAGGGGGAATTACGGGGTGGGGTGTATACACGCCATAATATGTGAATTTCACCACCTCTGCCCAGAGCATATTTGTGCAGAGCCTGTGCACACAAATCGCTGTGTCCAAGTAGAATAGTACCCCACTCAGGGTCATAGGGCACTTATTGGTAATCCACACACCACCCAAAGCCACTTATTTCTAATAATCACATTCTTCCATAGGTTTACACAAACCCACTCTCCTGCCCATGCTGCTTGGTTTCAAGATAGGCATATATGGCACGGTGACTTGTATTAGAAGTGAAGGCGGGTAAATCTGAAGCAGAAGCGGTGGGAGAAGAAGTGGTGTATCTGGGGGTAGTGTCACAGTAGTTATACGGTGCCGCTGGAGGCTGGCATGCTGCCGGTATATTGCAGGAAAGCTTGACTTTCCCTTATAGGGGCTAGAAAACTGCGGCTACACTCACCACTGACATAGGGGTATCTGATACTGAGGTATTGAGCACCCCAAGATATGTTTCCCTCACTACAGGTGGTAGCAACAAGAAACTGCGCCAGCACTACCACTAGGTCTGTAGTCTTGAAAACACTTTACTCCACCGTTATTGAGGAGCAGAGCCGCCACGTTCCTCATGAGATCTGTGCTAAGCATGGTGGATGAGCAGCAAAACATAATGCAAGAAACAACTCTAAATGAGCAAACGACATGCCTGAACTACCACCAAAGCAGCAGCATGCCTGAAACGGCGTAAAACGCATTCTAGGAACGGAAGCCAAAAAGCAAATCAGAAAGAGAACCAAAACCAAATGCTTTAAATAGCACCACAGCAGCATACCGGACTGTTCATTTCAGCAATAGCACCAAAATGGCATGCCTGCAACAGCAGAAACAACAGAAAAGCACCAAACAGCGTGCTAGAAACCACATGCCACAATGGTATTCATCCATACGAATAATTCCACAACATTCTTCGATTCAAGCAAACAGGAGGCAAGGGTAATAACACCCCACACTAGGGAAGACAGCTTGAGTTGATGCCTCCACTCATCACACAATTGGGAGACTATCCAGGGATCCCTTGTTATGATAGTCGATACCCAACTATAGTCATTCTTGTCACTCATCTGAACACTAGATGGGACCAGTTGTCTAGCTTCATGGCCCGGTGTCATACTGTCTAGGGGATAGCATGATGTAGCAGATGTGGATGTTCTTGCATGGTGTCCTAAAACTCCTCTGATCCTGAGAATGCTCCAGGAGGCACCCCATTAGCATTCGTCAAGTATGTTGGGACCTATGAGAAGATACCAGGATAGTCGTTCTCCGCTGCCAGTCATGCGATCTGAAGGCCTCTCATGGCTCTTGTGCCTCTCCTGTGACCTGAGCCCGGCCAGTTTGCTGTACAAACTTATTGAGCTGTTGGCCTTCAATGGAAGACTTCTTTTTAGGTCATCATAAAGCGGGCAAGCACATAAGTGAGCTGCAAGCCCTTTGGCCATGGAAACATTCACGGTTTTCCATAGTACCAGTTTTTGAAGACTCACCCCACTTTTGGTCCTAAATTAGAGGGACCATGATTTGTTCTTAGAGGATATATACAGGGACTTGTATTCCACTGACAAACTGTTGCTGACTTTTGGAGACAATTATTCTAGCCAAAAGTGGCTACTAAACTACATACTTGCCAACGTTCTATTACCAAAAAAGGTGGAATTTCTCAAGTTTTAAAACCCCTAGTTAGCATAAAAATTATTAAAATTACATTACAGAACATTTGGCTCACTGATGACATCACGGGAAATCACTTTACATTATATGCGACCCATATCAGAGAAAATGGCCATGTGGCTTCTGATCCCAGTAATGCCACCGTGAGAAAAGAAATGTCATAACATAAATGAATGTGTGCTGTGTACTTCCTGTGCTCTGGATAGTTTTTTGTTTTTTTTACACATTTTCCGCCCATAAACCCCTGAAGAATGTCCTGTCTGAACCGCTGCGTGCCCACCAAGCCCATTGCCCTCCTTTCATGAGCTAATGTTGTGGTAAACTACGCCGTGTACTACTTTCAATGATGGTATAACAGATTTGAACAATCCACAACACATTATGGAGCGTGGCTGAATCACTGGGAAAAAACACATGAAAGAGCCACGAGCTGAGAACACTGCTCACTTGACCTCGCAGAATAAATCTATTGAATTTGACACGCTGCATTGAAACTGAAAAACTATAATAACACTTTAATTTCCAAGCGTTTATATTGGATATGTAGATTAGATTACATATCCTATATAATAAATGAAATGTTAGATAAGGGGAAGAGAATCTCTAGCAGAAACAATTAATGTACAACAAAAATATTCCTCTTCTGCGTTTCATTCCATAAAATGTTACAAGAAAATGAAGCCGTGTTTATCTTAATTCTATTAACCCAAGGGTGACTGTGTTGTGTGCGCTCTGGTGTTTAATCAAAAAGAGATTATGCTGTTCCTTATAAATCGGAAATTAGAGAGTCACAAAAGACAAAGAACCCATGATTCCAATAGTATGGAAAAATATTGGGTAATAATGCCCTCACACACCCTTGCAGGTGTCGTGCTTCATCATCTGGCTGCTCCTCGTCGGGTCGGCGGTGCAATACCCGGCGGGCTCCCTAAAATTAGGGGCTCTTTGGCGGAGATCTTATTATCCAAATGCCGTATGGTGAAGTGCGGGTATGGGGCCAGTATTGTGAAGATGGAGTGAGTTAAAATAGAGTTGGGAGTGCCGAAGTAAACAAGTTTTTTATTCTGGGGGTCTCCTACCCTAATTAAAAATAAAGAGCAAGGCACTAGTCTGAGTGTAATGTCTCATGTAGTGTGTTTCCTTGTTATATTAGGTGTGGCTCGACATGTTTCTCGCTAGTGGATGAATATCCGAGCGATTCTTCAGGACCATAGAATAGATAACTACCTACACATAAATTGCGTGGTAGTTTACTACTCACAGTGAAAGTGCTTATAGGTTAATGTGTCTGGATCTACCTGTTCAGGGAGACAAAAATTGTATGAATTCCTTTCAGTATGAGAACAGAACATAATCAAGGATTGTAGCTTATCTAATGAACATAATCAACCTAGGCACGGTCTCAAAGTGACTCTAATTTCTAATCATTAGCACACGTGTAGTGGATAATATCACGTTAAAATAAACATTAAAATGCACAGGTGGTGGGTCTCCACAGTGAGCTAATGTGACTCTAAGCCCCTGTAGAAAACCATGATGCAGCAGCAAAAATAGTATTGGGTACTCACCCTATTCAGTAAAATCCCCAGGCATCATCAGTACCCGGTGGGATAAGCATAACACAGGACTCCTATAATATTAAGGCTGAACAGAGAGACAATTATTATAGAAGTAGCTGTCTAGAACATTTTACCGATAAACCTCGAAGAGCAACATAGGCTGATGTCACCTATTCTCTGTAAGAGGTGGAGGGAAACTATCTACCTCGCTCCCTTAACCCTATAGTTGACGTTTTCCTATGTTATGGGAAACGTGGAGGGGAGGTATATAATTATCTACCTTACTCCGTAATATCAAGTGGTTGTGGCTTAAAGTGTTGACTACCTATTAAACCCCTACACATAAGTATAGTGTGGGGGAGTCGCCGAGTGTATTTAAATATGGAATCGACTCGGTTTTAGAACCATTGTCACAGTTTTGTGATCACTTTCTACAACCCCTGGTAAAACTTGTACCCTCATATCTACAGGACACCACAGATGTTCTACGCCTACTTGAACAGTTCCCAAGGGCACAAGAGATAGACTTCCTCATCACCCTCGATGTAGAGGCCCTCTACACGAACATCCCACAAAGGGCCACTCTTGAGGTCATTGAGGAAGTTTTGAACGCAGCCACTTGGGAATCTTTGACACCTCCCTGCCTTATCATGGAGTGCGCCACATTGGCCTTAACTGAAAATTTCTTTGAATTCAAGGGCCAGCTCTGCCACCAGACACAAGGTACTTCCATGGGGAGTACCTTCGCTCCTAGTCTGGCCTGCCTCTACATGGCAGCTTTCGAGAGAGAACATATTCACCATGATTCTAACCCATACCATGAGAATATTTTGGTATGGAAACGCTTCATTGATGACATCTTGATTTTTTGGAAAGGGAATTCAGAGATTTATAGAGATTTCTTCATTTGGATTAATAATCTTAATCCCTTTCTGAATTTCACCATTACCACCTCACCCACTGATCTTGCTTTTCTAGACCTCACAATCAAAATTGAGGGGGGCCGTCTGGCCACTACCATGTACAGAAAAAGTACTGATCGGAACAGTCTACTTCACTTTAACAGCTACCACCCCAAATCTCTTAAAGAAAACCTGCCTTTTGGCCAATTTTTAAGGATAAGAAGGAACTGTAGCACAGTTAATGAATATAAGACTGAATCTGAGATACTGACCAGAAATTTGACATTAAGAGACTACCCACCAAGGAGCATTTCACTTGCTAGAAAGCGAGCGCGTAATAATAACAGAGAGGCTCTTTTGGAACCCAGAGATAAAGGTGCGACAGAGCATGAGACACTCACTTGCGTCACAACCTTTACACCAGTTTCAAACAAACTCACCAAGGTGTTAAGGAAACACTGGGGCATACTGAACACGGGGGCATTACACCTAGAGCAACCACGTTTCGCGTTCAAACGCTCAAGGAACCTAAAAGACATACTGATCAATACTAGACCCAAACAAAAGGTCACTAACAGACAGGGAACGCTTTGGCAACTACCAGCTGTTGTTGGCCATTACCCCTGTGGTACTTGTACGGCCTGTGCCTTCACCTCTGTCCACAAGACGATCACCTTGAACGAGACATTTACTTGGGAAATGAGAACCCACACAAACTGTAATACAGCGAACTGTATTTATCTACTGGCTGGTCCCTGTGGTCTTTACTATGTGGGTATGACCACTCGTCCAATTAAAATACGGAGTTCAGAACATCGCAGCAATTTTCGCTGCCGAAAAAACAACACTAAAATGTGCATCCACTTCTCTGATAAAGCCCACTCCCCGGACTCCCTCAAATGGCTGATCCTGGAAGCTACACAGAACCCTTCCAAATCCAAACTATTCACTAAGGAACAAAGATGGATACACCGTTTATCTTCACATGTCAGTGGGCTTAATGATGATATCCCTTGGAGCTCCATTAAAACTTAATTTTTCAGTTATTCTATTTTGCCTTACACCCTTACCCTAGCTACCTCCATGAACCTAACGAATTAATTGATTGATGAAAGTCACTCAATTCTCTCTGATCCAATAAGATGGTGTTACCTTCGATTTAGCTTAATACACCTTTGTATATACATTTTTTACTGTAACTCTGTGAATCCTAATTTTGGCTAACACCTTACACTACCTTAAGATGGCTACTACCACAATAACATCGCGATTTTGATTTTACACGATATGTCTTAGAAAGGACTCTATAGTAAATGGTTTTCCATCAACTTATTGAGTTGATTTCACTCATGAGCACCACGAACATTACTACTAATATTTTCTTAGCCCCCGTCATTCTACATTACTTTTACACCAAGATTAATTAACGGCAAATTATTATCGCCATTAATCGCTGAGCACCGGTATTTTTACATCACCAACAACTTTATTCATAAATAAATGCATTTGAGTAATCGACTATGTCCACAATATAGATTAGTTCTTGCTTATCTCACTTTCTTGTTACCATTACAAGATGGCCGCTGCCATCACTTTACATTAGATAAGCTACAATCCTTGAACTAAAAACCACACCCACCGACACGTGGTTCCCCTAACAGTCAAAAATCAAGGAGGGACTGACTCAATCACCTCCCGGACCCGGTGGACAGGGAAGGTCGACTAACCAGCATAACGAGCAACAACTGTGAGTAAAAACGGCGGGATTCGCCTCTTTGGTTCTCTATTTCATGACCACCTGCCGGTCCTGCCGAATTCGGCGTTTTTTAAATTCAAACGATCCTTCTGACTGAGAATTCCGTATTTGTGCACTTCCCCTAATTTCGCTCTGACTGTTTAGAATGGCGGGCTTTGTCACACAAGTTTTAAATACACTCGGCGACTCCCCCACACTATACTTATGTGTAGGGGTTTAATAGGTAGTCAACACTTTAAGCCACAACCGCTTGATATTACGGAGTAAGGTAGATAATTATATACCTCCCCTCCACATTTCCCAGAACATAGGAAAACGTCAACTATAGGGTTAAGGGAGCGAGGTAGATAGTTTCCCTCCACCTCTTACAGAGAATAGGTGACATCAGCCTATGTTGCTCTTCGAGGTTTATCGGTAAAATGTTCTAGACAGCTACTTCTATAATAATTGTCTCTCTGTTCAGCCTTAATATTATAGGAGTCCTGTGTTATGCTTATCCCACCGGGTACTGATGATGCCTGGGGATTTTACTGAATAGGGTGAGTACCCAATACTATTTCTGCTGCTGCATCATTGTTTTCTACAGGGGCTTAGAGTCACATTAGCTCACTGTGGAGACCCACCACCTGTGCATTTTAATGTTTAATTTAACGTGATATTATCCACTACACGTGTGCTAATGATTAGAAATTAGAGTCACTTTGAGACCGTGCCTAGGTTGATTATGTTCTGTTCTCATACTGAAAGGAATTCATACAATTTTTGTCTCCCTGAACAGGTAGATCCAGACACATTAACCTATAAGCACTTTCACTGTGAGTAGTAAATTACCATGCAATTTATGTGTAGATAGTTATCTATTCTATGGTCCTGAAGAATCGCTCGGATATTCATCCACTAGCGAGAAACATGTCGACCCACACCTGATAGAACAAGGAAACACACTACATGAGACATTACACTCAGACTAGTGCCTTGCTCTTTATTTTTAATTAGGGCAGGAGACCCCCAGAATAAAAAACTTGTTTACTTCGGCACTCCCAACTCTATTTTAACTCACTCCATCTACACAATACTGGCCCCATACCCGCACTTCACCATACGGCATTTGGATAAAAAGATCTCCGCCAAAGAGCCCCTAATTTTAGGGAGCCCGCCGGGTATTGCACCGCCGACCCGACGAAGAGCAGCCAGATGATGAAGCATGACACCTGCAAGGGTGTGTGAGGGCATTATTATCCAAAATTTTGGATTCCCAATATTTTTCCATACTATTGGAATCATGGGTTTCTTCTCTTTTGTGACTCTCTAATTTCCGATTTATAAGGAACAGCATAATCTCTTTTTGATTAAACGTTTGTGAGGGCACCTTTTTATGCTGCACCTCCTGCTCCTGAGTGAGCAGAAAAAGCCCCTTTCGCCCCCCTCTCTATTGCTCGCCGCGCTCTGGTGTTCTCATACCCTTTAGTGACATTGGAAAACATGCTAATAATGTTATTTCTTGTACAGGCTTGCACATTGTCTCAAAAGGCCCCACAATATTCTTAAAACACTATATAAAAACGGACTTTGACTTAAAACGTCAGATTGTTCACTCTTCTTTTTCTTTCAAATGACTCCCTTCTGCCTTTCTGGCCTCTGCATGCTTCCTGTCTCTGAACTCCGCCTACTCTAAGTCACAAGCATGTCTGCCTTAATTCTTATTATTGTATCTCTGCAAACTTCCCATATTTCATTTGAAAGATCATAACCGCTCCTTTAAAAGTCATGCCCCTGCAGCCTAACGATACTTCGTTTCCAGTAGATCATCTATTAACCCCTTCAGTGCCCATGACGAGCTGGACTCGTCATGGGCCGCGGTGGCGCTGTGCCCATGACGAGTCCAGCTCGTCATAGACCCCGCCCGCTAATACAACGGCCGGCACAGGGCGGGGAAAGGGGCGGGCACTGAAGGGGTTAATACTGCTTACCAATGCGTGAATTCACATATCCTCTGTTGAAATTGGCATTTTCTGGTTGGCTGAGGCAGTACCCCAGTCAGGCAGAACCTACCACTACCGTCGGGCGCGGGTGATTACACACGCTGTATAACCTGCGCTTACCCTTGAGTAGCTTGGCACTGAGCAGTCCGGATCACCACAGAGGCAATGTGTAAAGCATTGTCGCAGCACTCACTCATGATAAATACCTTGAGTATAACAAAAGAGGCTTCACACGTGATTTATGTAAATGTTTGTAGTCAACACACATGATAATCAACACAACATAAACATCATGTATTTATGGGCATAAATCACATTTGGAAATATTGCGTGCAGTCTAGTACAAACCGTGTTTGAATGACATAAGCAATATGCACACTTGGGAAAGATCTTATTCTACAACCAACAGCACCATTATGCGCAGCAACACGTTGTTCACCTCAGGCCCACCCAAGCAATTCTTTTAAGTCAATACCACATAGTTAGAGGGTGCACCCTGGGTCACAACGATATTGGAAATATCTACATACACAAAATCATACCACTTTTTAGCAGCACCAAGGGGCCGCGTGGGTAAAACCAATTTCAAAGTAATGCTCTTCTGGCAAGAAATCAACATATAAGGCAAATCGCTGGCCAGTGTCATGAATCCCAGGCAGTGCACAGACTCACTCCCACACACATACTCACTCACTCCACACCGATACGCAGTGCAACGGATATCAGGCAAGTCTGTACGGAATGCGCTTGCACACATATGCACTCAGCACCTTAATGCAGTGCAACTGATACCCAGCAGGTCAATTGATAACACACTGCAGACCTATGGCCCCAAGCCTTCCTCCACTCTCCAGCTCACCCTGACTATCCTACACCCACTGATTGGAGACACCCTGTCCTCAAAAGTTACCTCCCCAGAGTTTCTCTGGGACCCAGTGCACCGTTAAAGCCACGTCATAGGTTGCCAGCCATTTCTTGATGTCCCACCTAAAATGAATTTTGGTACTATCATTTTGGGTAAATGACCTCTACTCTCACTGGCAGATGCAGCAGGTGCACCGCCACCATTACTACAATTGGACCCTATTTGTAGGGTTCTAACGTTCAACTCTCTGAGGCTAAGCTCATAGGCCATCTTTTTCAGCTAGCTTCTTTTCAGCAAGGGCTTGCTCGGCTTCCAATTTGGCAAGGACCTGCTCTGTTTTTTTAACTTTAGCAAGGGCTAGGGCCTGCTCCTTGTCCTGTCTAGCAAGCTCTAATTTCAGCCTCCTTTCTTCTCTTCTGCCCTCCAGCTCTTCGGAGGACAGGCCCCTGGAGAACACACTGCTACCTGTGGGCAAGAAGATTCCCCATCCTGAAAGACAGGGGCTGCCCCCATTCCCAGGTAGTCCATTTAGAAACTCTTGTGTCAGCTCTGATCTCTCGCACACTCAGGATCTCACCCATTGTTCACTGATCCTCTCCTGGCAGAACCCTTTGAGCTGTGTCACCGTATACAGATTCAGATCAGCCAACTCGAACAAGCCCCCTTAGGTAGGACCCCAGGTATGGTGGCAAACTAGCAGGAGCAGAAGTAGAGAGCTATAGGTACACTTTGCCTACGTGAAGTCGTGGCATGCAGTTAGTTACCGTGCGATGTTGGGCAAATGCAAGTCCTATCCCACTGCTGCCACCAAATGTTGGATATCAGGCAAGTCCATACGGAATGCACTCGCACACATATACACTCCGCACCCTAATGCAGTGCAACTGATACACAGCAGTTCAATTGATAACACACTGCAGACCACTTGGCCCCAAACCTCCCTCCACCCTCCACCCTCCAGCTCACCCCGACTAACCTACACCCACTGATTGGAGACACCTCATCCTCCCAACTGGGTACAAGGCCATGCGTGGCTGAAGTCACTCTTAATCAGGGTCCCAGGGAAGCAGGTGTGGGTAGGTTGCAGGATTAATTAGGAGGCAGTCTTCAAAGGGGGTTTAGCAGCCACCGAGAAGTTTACCCACAGGATGCGGTGCAGAGATGGGCTGAGGGCAATAGTCAGTCACGCCAAAGGAGTCCACAAGGGCTTTCCGGCACCAGCCCAGTTATGCAAAGCATCGGGGTGGGGTCATGCGGTCTCTTGACCGTCTTCCGATCGTTCTCAGAAACAGTGGCGGCTGGTGACAATTGAAAGTGGTAGGGCGTAAAAGTTGGGCATGACTTATGTAGCAAGCGAAGCGAGCAAACTTAATGAACAAACATGGTGTCCAGGAATGTATAAATATTGCTATATTATGAGAACTCATAGTATAAAATAGAAATACTTGAAAAGAGAATAGAATGACATGAATTAATAATAAACCATAAAATAATAATGAATGTCACATGGAATTCACCACAGCACCAAACCGTGTAATCCACCCATGGGGTTAGGGTGGGAGCAGTGCATTGGCAATCAATAGTGTAGCACATACAATAGGATCAGGGCCCAAGATTGTAATGGGTGGGGGGCATTATATCCCAGTTATGTCTGTCCATTACTACCCAGTTGAGGGGAGGGAGGCCAGTTTACCTTTACTACCTTAAGGCTCACATCTTTCTTTCTGTGCAAAGGTGAGCAGCTGATGATACTTCCTCCCTTCTAGAGTTGAGTGCAGACTGCAGAGCTCAGCTCCTGATGGAATAAACTTGTGCAGGCAGAGGCCTGAAACTGAATTTAATGGACTACGCTACTGTTTGCCAGCACACAAACAATCACATTGTCAGAAATGATTTGTCTCGTAGCATATGACATGTAAAGATAAACAAAGCCCCCCTCCTGCCCTCAGAATAGCAGAACCTGCCTAGAAGCACGGAGGGAGGGAGTTTTGGAGAGTGAAGAGGCCAGGGTACACAATCTGGACAGCGTGAGAGAGTCTAGGCATTTGCTCCTCTTACAAATGCTGATGTGAAACCCAACAAAATGCTTTAAACAGCTTTGGAAATTGTGAAACTTGACACCACAGATACATTCCACGCCAAGCTTAAAACGGCAGTTTGCACAGGCATGCCTTCCATTTGCAATCACTTCAGATAGAGCGCTACATTAAAGTACTCCCGTACTTCGTGACGGTTCTACTCTTATCCTAATACCCATCTTGTAACCTTTTAGACTCTCAGGCATCATCTGTTCTTTCTGTAAATGTAGAAGTTCATGTACTAGAATAAATTCAGCATGTAAAGCCCACGGCGCTCTTTGCCTTCGGAATTTATTAGGCGCTTTCCTGCCCGTCTTTCCCCTACATCTAAATGTTGGAGCCCAGTTAACCAGGGCTCCAGCAGTTCAGTCAAAAATAGACAGATTTCCAAGACTGGCAAAAAACACGCTCTAGATTATATTGTAAATGCGACCCGTACAACTCATTCCGCTGTCTCCGCTTCCATGGATATCTGACTGGCACTGCTGTGGCAGCAGATAAACGCGGCAAGTTCTATTTTTATTTCTTTTGCCCAGCACTCCAGGGCCTAAGACCTGCACGCATTATAAAACACAGCAATGAACCTCCTGGATTGGAAGTAGCCCCTTTGGAAAGAAAGTCAGGAGTGACACCTTGTTTAAACGGATGTGGATCAAAGTGTGGCTGTTATGTTGGCTGAGGCAGCCAAGGGCAGTTGAGATTACAAAGGGTGGGGAGGGACACCGGCAGTTCCTTTCCATCCCATGCTTATTTTATATAGTTCACATGTAGCGCCACATTCTCACTCATTCTCGGTTAAAACACGCACACGACTGGGCACCGTCAGTGACCCATACCTTATGTATATGTCATTCGTGCCGTTTGAAAGCTTACCATCTCTCTGCTCTCAGCCCTGAGGTGCGACGCAGCAGAACTCCTCCAGTGGTGGGTGGGTTTGCCAGTCTTCAGTGCTCAACTCTCTCAGCAGAGCTGGTCTTCGGGGCCCTGTGCTGCCCTGAATGACTAGAGCCGCCCCTAGGCCTCACGCAGTACATGGGACACCTCTCACAGCCCGACTCCCGTGTGAATCACAGGCCCAGACAGTGCAACTGCTGCCAGTCTGCAGCAAGGGCCGGCCGCACCAACTAACTGCGCAACGCATATCAGCACACAGGCCTAGGAAGTACACCTGCCACCACCCTCCTTCAAAGCACAGACGTGCAACTGCTCCCACTCAACTTTACAAGCCAGGTACAAATAAATGATGTCAGTCACCTACACGGTTGAAAAACTGCAAGTATCAGTCACGGGCACAACCACCCACTTTCGGTTTACAGAATGTGCCAACTACCAGTAATCCACAGTCGCGGCTCGCGGGGGGAGGGGGGGGGGGGGGTGTCGCGCACGGGGGAATGAAATATTAAAACAAAAAACTTACCTTACAGCCGGTCCACGCCACCTCTCAGACCTCTGCTCCCCTTGGCGCCTTCACGAACGGCACTGGAGGGGCCTGCCAACCCCTCTCAGCCAATCCTGGCGCTGCCAGCAGCGCCAGGATTGGCTGACGGCACAGCTTACGCTCCGCCCGCCGCCTGCCCTTTAGGAGACCGAGGGGCTCCTAATGCGCATGCGCAAGCCAGCGCAAACACAAGTACGCATGACTGGGCACGGGTGAAAATTCACTCACCTTCCCCACTCATGCGCACTTGTGCTGCTGCCTGTTGCCCCTGGTCTGACAATCATGTCAGTCAACATGACGCCGGACCGCCCACCCACTTCAGACTCTGAAGGGGGGGGGCGGTCTGACGTCGTGCTGACTGACAAGATTGTCAGTTGGTTCTCCCTCGGCGTCTTTAAACTTAAGTAATCTGATTCAGTTTACTTAAGTTTAGAAACGCCGAGGGACCTACGGGTGGGGGGGCTACGCCCCAATGGACGCACCGCCACTGCTCAGAAATGTTCCTCTGGCCCGGTCAATCACTCTCACCACCAAGGCCCGAGCCGGTCAATACTACCTGGCAACACAATGCTGTCAGGGAAGGCTGGCTGAGGAGAGGGCAGTTGGTCCACCGCACTGAGGGACAAAGAGAGAACAATCGATAAATATGGAATAAAGCAGGGGGAGGGACCTCTCAGAAGGAGGAGGCACCCTGTCAGGTACACGTTGATCCGTATCGCACCCACGCAATCAGGGCACAATGTCTGGTGTGTGATGATACGGGTAACACCACACTGTTCCGGTCACACACAATGAAAAGTTGCAAGTTCCGTACCTCCCTGTAAATGAGGCACAACGTCTGATGCACATGGATATTGGTTGCACCAGACAGGTCCAGTCACACACACAACAAAGAGTTGTAAATTCCGTTCCTCCCTTGAAATTAGGCACAACGTTCAGTGCATGTTGACATTGGTTGCATCAGACAGTTCTGGTCACATACACAGGTGCAAGTTCAGCAATGCCTCATGAGGAAGAATGAGGCACTACTACGGTTATTCCCGCACCACCGTGGGTCGCAACCTGTGAATCGAACACCTTATGCAATGAGTTTGCAGTTAGCATGTTGCACGAGAGAGATGCAGCCCGATCGACGAAGAGGGCCAAGCTGGATCCCGCAACCGGTGAATTCACTCACCACCAACAAGACACTTATCTGTGCTGAGATCCCCACGATGTTGGGGCCACATGCCTTAGATGCGGGCAAGACTTCTAGGCTCCACACATGGCAATCTGGTCTTCAGGCACAATTCTTAGTTCCATGCTAACGCCGTGCTAAGTTGGAATCTAGCAGACGATGTGGGCACATGAGAGGACATCACACTCCACGTGTCACAGGTAGATGGTGTGTGTCCTTCGTGGGGGATCTTTGATGTCCGTTAGACCTCCAAAAGAACAGGGGGAAAGCTCAACAAGCCCTTGGAGAGCACACTTCAGGGTGCCACACAGCAGCAGGTAGTCGGCACAGGTGAGCCACTATTCAAGAAGGGCATGCGGTCCCTTTCAATGGCATGAATCGTCCTTGTGCACAAGATTCCTCTAGCAGTGTGCACCATGAAGTTCTAGGTTCTCTGGCCTCACGCCCCCACAAGGGTGTCTTACCCTTTGCTGAAGTATAGGACCAGTAGTTATTCTGTAGTGTGCCTTTGAAGTTGGGGGTGGTTCAAACCACAGATGTCTCCCCTAAATTTCAGTCCTGTCTGCCATGAGGCCGTGGAATGCAGATCTTAATCTTTAGTGGGGTCATGATCTGGCTCCAGAGGCAAAGTGTCAACATCTCTCTCTCTAATCCCTCCAGCCAGGCCCACAAATGGCAGAGGTCTGTCGTTCCAGTTGCATGCCCGGTGTTTTTAGCTGTCGCTGGGAAATGCTCAGATGACCCCTGCCAACCTCCAGTGTGGACTGAAGCCAAGCACCAAGGTACACAAAGAGTTTTAGAGCATATAAATGCCCTCTTTCTAGTAGTGGCATTTCTACACGACTCATGACAGAGCCACCTTTACCATTGGAAAGTGGTTGTCACTGAGAATCCAATGATCGGAAACATCATGAGTCTGCTCCGCTGCACTCCACTCTTGCAGCCTGAAGTAATTTCGACCAGTCCCCCATGTTAGCCTATGGAAAGAACAAACCTCATAGGTAGTGAAGACACACATGGGTATTCCTCACTACCTGGGCAGGGGAAACACATGTGTACCTGCTCTTCCTTGCACCTACCACTCGCATCACCCCTTAGGACGTACTCATGGGGTGCTCTGGTGGCATTGAAAGGTCAATTCAGGATGGCTAGTGATTTAACCAGGCCAGCCTGAATAGTCGTGCAGTTGTACCCACAAAGATCTGCACTGGCAGGTTGGACACATGTTTTGAAACACCGTTGGTTAAAAGCACACACCATACTGCAGTGACAGACCGGACACATATTTAGAGACACCATAGGTGCAGAGCGCACATGAGCTTGCAATGGGAGACTGGACATGTATTTAGAGACACCATTGGTGCAAGTGTGCCCACCAGCCTGCAGTGGCAGGCCGGACACATATTTAGAAACACCATCGGTGCAAAGCGCACACCATCCTGCAATGGCAGGCTGGGCACATATTTGGAGATCAGTACAAGTGCGCACACCAGCCTGCAATGGTAAGTTTTAAAACATCTAAAGTGTAAGTGTGCACACTGGCCTGCAATGGCAGGCTGGACACCGGTGTACAACTGCCATAGGTGCAAGTTCGCACACACAGCGGCCTGCAATGGGGGGCCTGGCTTATGTTTAGAAACCTCAGGTAAGCACCCCTTCCTAATATATGTAGGAATGGCTATGGAATGAGGCAAGCCAGCCTGAACATGAGACTTTTTTGACATGCTATTCCGGTAGGTGGCACAAGTAGTGCTGCGTCCCCCTATTAGCCAGTATAGTACCGGGCCTGGGTAAGTGCCGTACCTTTTTTACAGGGCACTCACAGGTATGACACCTAAACCAATCATGTAAGCACCCTATCTTGCACACACTTTCCCGCTACAGAACTGTAGGAAAGTGCCCAGAGTCCTAAGGTCATGAGAAGAGAGTTGGCAAAAACTTGGAGGACAAAAAGCAAAAGGTTTTAGGTAAATCCCCCTAAGAAGGGCCATGTCCAACATCCCCTTCTTCCAGTAAAGATCACACCTAACTCCTATTAATTTATACTAACACTTAGAAACTGGAGTAATTGGATTTCTATCTTAGTAGTACATTACTAATCTCAATAACCAACAGTTACCCAAATACATCTATTAACCCTGGGGTTCCGGAGCAGAATTTCCTGGTGTAAAGCACTACAATATCTTTTCATGGGTAGTAAGTGTTATATAAATGCAATTAGAATAAAATAAAATATACAACTCCCTCTAACTATAACACTCAGTGGTTAGGCAGTCAATTGAAGTTAATAGATACTTCATAATAATTTCTTTATACTGCTTGATACACACACACACACACTCCCCCCCCCCCCCCCCCCCATGGGTTATGTACATCACCCAGTACTGTTCTAGTTCATAGCAATAAACCACCCATCACCAACTGAACAGTCATGGAATAACTAAAGAAATATGCCACATGCCGCTGGTTAACAGAGGACTTTAATTCAGTCCACCACTGTGGGTCAATACTAGCTACATACTATGACCGCTTTTGACATTTCAGAATGCCAATGAGATCTGGGATGATAGTAACAAAGTCATCCCAGCAGATCTCTGATCCACGTCTTCCTCCAACCTATGTCTACTCAGGACTGCAAACTTTAAATAAAATATCTCCAAATGGACAACATAGTGCAGTAATAAGTGTTCTATCAAACTAAGAAATACCATAGCAAATCTGTTCAACCTAAGACAGAGATGTACAACTTGTATTGGCCTCAGGACACTCACACTGCAAGCTCCAAATTCAACTTCATTCTTCAGCAACCCATATAATGTTAGTCAGCGATGTATAAATGTTGCAATACAATACAATAAATTATTCGTTTTTGTCAATAATTTATGCGATTAGTTTGTGAGTATTATTGCTGTGGCTTCTCACATGAATTGAGCTTACACTGTGACACTTGTTAAACTTTAATCACAAACTGTGAGAAACGACTTTACTACAAAATTGCTATTTTTAAATGTATGATTAGGCCACAAAATCATGACAGCCAAAATTTCAAAAGACGGATATCATGTAAGCCAAACGGTGAAGATCATTTTAAGCCATAGGAAAATGGACAACAAGGCAAATATCTCAAGTGACTTTTCTCAACAAAGGTGTACTTTCTGTTAATAAAAAACACACAAGATACTGCGGAAGACTGGTTTGAACAGAAAAAGGTTTTGAGGCCGCGGCACACAATTACCACAAGGTATTTTCTGCACCAACCAGTCTTTGCGGCTGAAAATTACGCAAAGTATTGTAACCTTCTTGGGTAAGATACACTAAGCTAGTGCATAGGCAAATGAGTAAATATTACGCTTCTTTTTGTAAGTCCTCTATTTAGCATGAGCTGGCGCACTTCTTCCTTCAATTCATAGAATGTCAGCCTGACCATGAACAGCACAGGGTCAAGGGACATGCTCTCAAAGGCACAAAACCAGACGGTGAGGGATGTGGTAACTCAAGTCAATCAGACTAAAGCACAGATTTACCTCCCTCGTGCCACAGAATGACAGCCTTAAAATGCTCACCTTAATGGCCAAGGGATATGGCCTGGCTTCCTTGAAGACAAGATCAGGTGTTACCGCTCCCACACCAAGCCAGCCAATGGCAACTAAGTCCAGCAAGAAGTCTACCCTTGTTCATCACCATGAAGTCAGGGTGTGGGCAACAAGCAACAAATTCAACCTTGGCTCATCATCACAGGATACACTGCATCAAGAGACAGAAGTCATCTGGGAGATCTTAGGAACATACTACCCACCCAATCCGAACCCAAGTGGAGCCTTTTCACACCCATTTTTCAACACAGACACATAGCTGCCAAGTGGCCATATCATGCCTGATACAGTCAGCCTCCTGTGGCCTTCTAGCCACCATTTGTTGCATTCTGATGCGTATAGTTTCACTTTTAACACTAGGATGGACTCAAAATCCCAGCATACACAACGCTCTTGACAAAAAAGCTAAGACTACACTTTTCTATTTATTTACTTTTACCCATACTTTTCCTTTCCCTACTTATGTGTATGTACATATTCCTTTATTCGCTTATTCATCCATTTATTTACATTTCATTTTCTGACAATCTCCCTCGTATCTTTCAACTTTTCCCTCACTTTATGCATTTTGTATTTCTTGGATCAATTCTTACCTTCCAGTTTTTATTTCTTTATATTTATCATTATCTCCATAGTACTTATATATTGAAATATGTATATTTATTAACTTATTACACCTTGTTCTTTTTCTTAGCACCTTCTTTATATCGTATTAGATCCCTTATGTAATTTTTACTATCTCGGTTTTCTGTGATAATAATATTCTATATGCTGAAAATGTTAACTGGTAATCCTATGTATTCATACTTATGTATTCATTACAAATGTTCTCAATGAAAAATTTCGAAACAAAAAAAAAAAAACTAAGACTTGCTGATGGTTGTGCACATGATACAGCACAGCTTGGGAGCTGTGATAGGGTTGGGGTGGGTGGGCGGGAATGAAGGGCAGATGGATTAAGGTGTTCTGAAACAACTATGGTGAATCATGAACTGTTACTGTCAGTAGTTAGTGGGTACTGCTGCCAATAAGCTAACTGGAGAGAACATGCATATCACACAGGCAAATAGTGACATCAATTTCAGAAAAAGTCCTTGCTGCGAAGATTTAGCCACCCACTTATTTCTCTGACCCAAATCTAGCACTTCAGTTCCTATTTCCACTGCACCCAGTCATGCCTTATGCGTCAAATGGTGCTATACACATATCCAAAAGCGATAAAAAGTGAAGGAATGCAAATAAAGTCAGCCATGACAATATGATTTAAAATACCAACATTCTGCTAAAATTGTCCCTTAACACATGGGTTATGTGTTTACTTTAGAAGAACTAGTGTAGTTGCGAATTCGAAGATGGCTACCTGGTTATGGTTTCTCTTCCAATGATATTCCTAGGCTGTGATCTCAAGTTCAATGGAATCGAGTGCAGTATTTTCCAAACCTGATATATACCATTACCCTGGGGTGAAGTATTTACCACACATGTAAATGGCTTTTGTTTTGTGCTTCCTACTTGAAAATCAGGCATAAATTGTAGAATCAGTATTATACACATCAAATTCCACCAGTTGTGCCTCGTTCTGGGGCTATTTCCTTGATAAAGTTCGGTAAATTGACCTGCTGAAATCTCTCAGGAGAAAACTGTTAGTGATAATTATCACACAACTTGTAATTCCCATACCTCAGGAAACTCCTGTTTGCACAGGGATCATAATTTCACCTTGAACTTGTAATCGGCCTAAAGGTTTTTGCCTTCAGTTGTACCATCAGGCAGCAACAGCTGCAAATCCACTGGGACGCTAGATTTCAATATTTGGACACTGATTTACAATACTTGTGACAGGTAACATTATTGACAAAAACATATTTTAGGATTGAAATTGGATTACAAGTTTAGTTCCCGATTTATAATTAGACGGAGGTTCAGCCCGTCTAATATAGAAATGATCGCCAAGAAGGAAGTCATTTTTAAAGCATTGGCAGGAACCACCATCACAGCACTTCCTGCAAATGCTTTTGCAGTTTGGTGCAGGGATCCGTCAACATGCAACAAGACGGAGTTGTATGCCATAATGTTTTCTTTTGTATTTTCAAAAAGAAAATTCGAAAGCAGGATTTTTTTTTTTATAAAAAAAAAATGCTCCCCTCGCCAAGGCAGTCCTCTCCCGTTGCAAAATAAGCATTTAACAGTTTCCACTTTTTCCTGGGTGTTCCTGGCGGTGACGTGAAGCGCAAACTGACTTCAAATTCTCGAATTAGAGGTTTGCCTCTGATGAGCCTTACTCCACAGATCTGCCAGAGGGGTTTAATTAGGGCAGAGATGGAGTAGTCTCCACCGTGATGAAACTTATGGTTCTTCCGCATTTAAATAAGCACCTAGGGACTAGAACGATGAGAAGTTTACATCTTTTAAGAAGATGCAGTCGCTGATCATTTACATCCAAAAATAGAAACGTACTTGTCAAAGATGGGGAACACACACTTCTTTTCTAACATGGCCGTCACTCTTCTCCCGGAAAGCATTGATATGCATAAATACAATAAATTCTCCTTGCTTACAGCAGTAGGTACGTTGGAGCAATCATTTGGGGAAGGAAGGCTTTGTAATGGAGCTAGCTACTTCCGGTCATCTAGTCCATCTATTGAAAGAAGCCACTCCAATAATTTTTCCCTAATGGCTCTGCTTCTTAAGGGAAACATCTATTTGCTTAAACACAATCAATTCACCATGACACGCGCTGCACCATATGGGAAATATCATCAGCACTGGTAGCCAGCTGTCTGAATACAGTTAACGCATCGCATTACTCTTGATTGGTTCCGACGGGTTTTAGATCGCCCCTACCGTTGTTGTACATTATTAACACTGTGAAGAGTCGCTGGCACCAGACACAAGGTCTGAACCATACTCCCTTCTACCCTATAGAATTTCAACGCCTGGGCCCACATTGATTCTACCGCCAGGCTGCATTTGATGCTAACGTAACCAGCACTTCGTCTGGTTTACCTTGGGTGAGTTGTCCATCCTGCCTTCCTATTGGCATCTCAAATCAACCTAGCAACTAAACACGCCTAACACCCGCCTGTCTTTAATTCATACTCCCCGCCCTGTCCTGTTGAAGACCCAGCGTGACTACCCATTGGAGCACACTATGGGTTGAAACGTCGACGACCACGCGAGGCGCAGATTGACCAAGGCTCTGCACATTGAAAGAAGCATTATTAGCTAACAGAGCCATTGGTTTTACATAATTATCTGGCCTATCCCCCACATGTACATAACAAATGTACTTTGATCACTCTGTATATATTGCACACTCGTTGACCACTGAGAACATATCTCACATGATCACCATTTACGTGTACTTATTTCACTGTATGTTGACAACCTTTGATCTACTACATATGTGAATATATATGAATGATTTAATTCTGATAAAACATAAACAGTAGACAGTATTTTGAGTCACGTTTTTCATTTGTTCTTAAAGTTTTCCTGTGATCAGGCGTTTGAGATGCTGATGCTATAAATTGAAACTTTAACACATAATGACATTAAGTGCTTTGAAAAGTAACCTACTTTAACCCATCAGAACCATTCTTTATTTACTTATAGAATATGGACATTTCTATGCTTTACGAGTCTTGTGTGCCATGGTTCTTTGCTCTAGTGAACACCAGGGGTCAAGGAGCACATCTGTCCATTCCCCAGCAACAGCCATAAACCATGGTGAAAAGAAGCATGAAAGCCTCTGGTAAGTACTTCATTTAATACGTCCCATCAAGGCAGCTCTCTGGGCAGAAACTGCCACAACAGTACATTCTATGTTACACACCTCCCTTCCTTCACAATGTAACAAAAAAACACTGGAACAAATGTTAGCCAACAGGGCAAACACAACATAATTAATACATAACATAATCATGAAACTTAACTAGGGCAGGTCTTACCCTGGAAGAAGTACTCCTGGAATTTGTGCAAACCAGACATTCACCCTTTCTGAAAGGAATTTCATTAGCAGAAGAGTAACCAGAATGAACATGAGTTACATTGGCAGTAGAGGCACCTAAATGAGCAGGAGAAGTGCAACCAGAATGAACAGGAATTACATCAGCAGTAGAAGAACCTGAATGAGCAAGAGTTGCACTGGTAGAAGCATGATCAAAATGAACACTAATCTTCCCTCCAAAGTACACAATCTTGGATTGGGGAACAACGGAAATAGCACGTTTATTCCATACATTCCCATTCTCTATCACCACCACACAGTCTTTTACCTCTTTGACTTTAGCCGGTGCTGAGAACCTAGAAGTCCCCTGCGAACAAAACCGTGTTTCTTGATTCTCACCTAAACACAAACAGGAGAAACAGTTTTGGGAGCAGTAGCATATTTCGATTGTACAGCTGCTCTTACATCCGCTACTTTGCCAAGTTTACGCTGATCAACCTCTTTCCTAGACATCCAATCTTTGTTTAATTTGGAACCCGCAACACTCCCCCTGAGAAGAGTGAAGGGAGACATGCCAGTACTGATATGAGGAGTAGTCCTGACCACCCACAGCATCAATCAATCAGGGAATTGTAAGCGTGCTACTCACCCGTGAGGGTCTCAAGGTGCTGGGGGAGGGGTGGGGGGGCTGTCGCAGACCTGTTTACCCGAAGAGCCAGGTCTTGAGGGTCTTCCTGAAGGTGCTCAGGGAAGGGGTGCGTCTGATGTCTGCCGGTAGGTTGTTCCAGGTCTTAGCTGCAATGTGAGAGAAGGATCTTCCACCTGCTCTGGCTCTGTGGAAGCGCGGTGTTTCGCCAGTGCGAGGTTGGAAGATCGGAGGTTTTTTTGGGTACTTGGAAGTTGATTCTGTCGTTGAGGTATTTGGGTCACTTGTTGTGTAGGCATTTGTAGGCGTGAATGAGGATTTTGAAAGTGAATCTTTTCTCCATGGAGAGACAGTGGAGACTTCGTAGGTGTTGGCTGATGCGTTCGTGTCGGGGGATGCCAAGGACGAGCCTGGCAGCGGTGTTCTGTATTGTCTGGAGTTTGCGGAGTAGGGACTTGTTGATGCCGGCGTAGAGTGCATTTCCATAGTCCAGTCTGCTGGTAATGAGTGCGTGGGTGACTGTCTTCCTTGACTCAGGAGGGACCCACTTGAAGGTCTTGCGGAGGATGCGGAGGGTGTTGAAGCAGCTGGAGGTGACGGCGTTGACCTGTCGGTTCATGGTGAGTGATGAGTCGAGTATGATGCCGAGGTTCTTGGCGTGGTCTGAGGGGGTAGGTGGGCTTCTGAGGGCAATCGGCCATCAGGTGCGGTCCCATGCAGAAGGGGTGGTACCGAGGACGAGGACTTCTGTCTTCTCGGCGTTGAGCTTCAGGCAGCTGTTGGTCATCCAGACTGTAACGTCTTGCATTCTTTTCTGGAAGTTGAGTTTGTCAGTGGTGGGGTCTTTGGTGAGGGAGAGGATGAGCTGGGTGTCATCGGCGTAGGATACGATGTTGAGGCCGTGTTGTCGGACGATGGCTGCGAGGGGGGCCATGTAGATGTTGAAGAGGTTGGGGCTCAGGGATGAACCCTGTTGGACTCCGCAGGTGATTTTCGTGGGGTCAGAGAGGAAGGGTGGGAGTCTGATCCTTTGACCAGTGAGGAATGATCGGATCCAGTCCAGGGCTATTCCTTGTATGCCTGCGTCGTGTATTCTGGCGACTAGTGTGCGGTGGGACACGGTGTCGAAGGCCGCTGATAGGTCGAGTAGGATGAGGGCTACAGAGTGGCCTTAGTCCAGGAGGGTGCGGATGTCGTCTGTGGCAGCAAGTAGGGCGGTCTCTGTGCCGTGGTTGCTTCGGAATCCGGATTGGGACGGGTCAAGGACGCCGTTCTCTTCAATGAATCGTGTCAGTTTCCTGTTGACTGTTTTCTCTGCAACTTTGGCTGCGAAGGGGAGTAGCCAGATACGATAGTTCTCGAGGTCGGTGGGGTCAGCTGTGGACTTCTTGAGCAGGGGTATGACTTCTGCGCTCTTCCAGTCGTCTGGGAAGTTGCCTGTTTAGATGGTGGTGTTAATGGTGCATTGTAGTTCGGGTGCAATGGCGGCCTCGGTTCTGTGGTAGATGTGAAGGGGCAGGGATTGGTGGGGGCCCCCGAGTGGATGCTTTAAGTGGTCGAGGCTGTGTCTTCAGCCATGATCGGTGTCCAGTTGGAGATGGTGGGTTGGCTAGTGTTTCTGGGGGGCGGGAAGCCATATGTGGCGCCTGGTGGATAGTCGATGAAGTTGTCGTAGAGGTTTTTGATCTTGAGGTGGAAATAGGTTCTAAGTTTGTCGCAGAGGTCTTGGGATGGGGTGATGTCTGTGGCTTCGCTGTGTGGGTTGGTGAATTCTTTAATGACACTGAAAAGCTCCTTCAAGTTGGTGGAGTTGGCCAGGATTTTGTTGTGGATGAAATTCCTTTTGGTGGCTCTGATCTGGTTGTGGTAGTCCGTCATTGCGTCCTTGTAGGTGGTGTGGTTTCCGGTTGTCTTGGTGTTTCTCCAGGCGTCTGCAGGTGCGTCTGGCTTCTTGGAGAACGGTGGTGAACCATGCAGCTTTCTTGGGTGTTGTCTGTTGGGGTTGCGTAGCAGGGCTAGCTCATCTGCGCAGCTGGAGATCCAGGTGTGGAGTTCTCTGGCTGCGTTGTTTGCGTCGGGTGCCCCGGTGTGGTTGTCTTGGGTGATGGTGGAGTGAAGTTGCTCGTCGGTAACCTTGATCCATGTTAGAATCCGGGTTCTCTGGTTGGCACAGGTAGGTACTTGTGACAAGCAGGGAACCTTTCCTCTAGTCAGCGTAAGGGGTTACACTACTAAAACAACCCCTTGCTCACCCTCTAGGTAGCTTGGCTTATCTCAGAGCGTTATAGGTTAAGCATTTGTGAACACATACAGTAACCAAGTGACAACACTACAAATGGACACCACACAGGTATTTATATTAAAAATAAGGATTCTTTATATAGGATTATCACAAGACCATTAAACGATTAAAAATACACAATACGGTTGCTTAGTTGGTAGAAGATTGCTTAGTTTCTCTTAAGTTCTGAAATGTGACACTTTAAGTCAATGTACCTTAGATGCGACACGCAGGGCAACAAAAGTGTTGCAGCGATGCAGATGCGTTGGTGGTTTTTTTTTTTTTTTGAAAAACCTTTATTGATATTTCGATCATTGACAAGTATGGGCCTACAACCCCCCAGGGCCGGCCGCTAAGCAATCAGAGCAATAAGATCAAATATAAGCACATGCGGCACCTCGGTAGCAAAATCTTCATACTAAGATAGTTCGGCCCGGGAGCCGCACAGGTAGGACACCAGGAGAAAAGGGGGTTTTTCATTTTATAATGAAACAAAACAGTAGGATCAGGTGCCAAACAATTTCCCAACAGCGATAAAGGGCAGGCCGCATGATAGACGTTAGCAATAAACAGCAATCCATCGAATCCATGGCGCAGACACAGGAAATGATGGGGAAGAATATCAAAAACAGTTGCGCCTGCAGGCCCCCATACCTAACGCCCAGAGAACCCCAGGAAACTGTGGCACACACGGAGAGGCAACGGTTCACAGCAAAAGAGGCATACCACGCTGATCCCAGACAAGAAGAAACAAGAAGAAACGGAGAAGAAAAAGGAGGCCATGGAAAAAGAGAGGAAGACTGAGAAAGAAAAGAGTCCCCCCCCCCAACCCCCCACCCTGCACCTCTGCAAATGAGTATGGCCCCTCCCCCCCAGCAGTGTGCCTGTCGCCCTGGAACTAGACCCGAAATATAGAAGAAACAAGGAAAAAGGAATAAGAAAGAACCCCACCAGGCAGGGGGGTGGAGAAAATATAATAAACTGGAGGAGGGCCTTCAGAACATACCCCCGGCTTCTCCCTCCCGCACAGTAAGGTATCCCAACAGCAAACAATAAGTAGCACCAAATCGACCATCACAAAAGGGGGAATGGGGAGCATTGCGCACCGAATATGCTAGGAGCTATGTCCTGGGAGTACACAACCATGAGTCCGCCCGTCTACCAGATGACCACCCCGAGGGATCAGCCTCATCCCTGACCACTCCTGGCGATGCCGCCCATGCCTACCCCTCGACCCAGCGCCATGTCCGATGTTCCAAGGTGAAGGGATGTCCCAAAACAACCGGGAAGCGACGCACACAGGTGGGGTGGAGGTCTCAGAACGCCAACACAGTCCGCATCTCGGAGGGACGTCTTTCCCAGTGCTGCCCCAGGATCTGCACTGCACACAAGGTCCGGGAAGGCTGAATCATCCAAAGTAGACAGACATTGCTGGTAAAGTCCCTGGGTGACCGGAGGTCGTGCACGGGACGGGGCCACCACCTTCCACTCGGAACCACTACCTCCGGAACAGATCAAACCCTCAGTCAGCCGATCATACGGTAGCATACTGTCCGGAGTGTCCGGCTGCGCACTAATCGCAGGGATGGCCGCGACATTATCCTCCTGTGTGCAGTGTAGGAAGTCCCTGTGTAACTGTGGACCAACATGCCGCCATTGTCCCAACGCTGATGCCACACCGTCGATCTTACTCCCCAAGACCTCGATGCCACGAGCCAAGGAGAAATGAAGGGCACCAAGGGCCTCAAGGAGGTCGCCGTACCCCAGCACTGTTCCCCGCGGTCGCTCTGCCACACTCCCAAAAGTCACACACTCCCAATCCTGCTGCGACACGGTGGACAGGATAGTAGGCTGCATCGCAACAAGATGGCCGCCGGGGGAGGCCCGACTCGTATGGGGGCCGGGACCCAGGGACAAGCACCTCGGAGTCCACGTCGCTGGAGACAGGGGTCCGGGGGCAGGTACAAATTCAGCCGTTGCGTGGACTCGGGCAACAGTCGTCTCCACCAAGGACCAGCAGCCGCGAAAATCCGGGAGCAGTCTGCAAGGATCAGGGCGAGCTAGGGGCGGTGTCCGGGCAGCTCACCGTCAAAGGCAGGGGCAAACACCGAAGAGTCTGAGAACTGCACCCCCGGGCATGCCCTCGATCCACTACGCTTTAGCAACGGGAGCGGCCGTGGTGAGATGCAGGCCGGGGGCAGCACCGCTCCGGTGGACCGACTCCACCCAGTCACCACAGGCCGTTGTTGTTAAACTGCCACCCGGCCAAGGCGTCCACTCGAGGTCCCGGCTCCGGGGCTGCACGGGCCGCAAAGTTCATCCGCAGATTTCTAAGGCGGTACAGTAGCCAGAAACCCCGGAGTCACACGATCGGTTGCCACTCTCCTTCACAAACACGATCCCATGGCGCAAGCTGAGGATCTAGTACAGGATATCCGTGCGGGATGCGGAGGTTCACGGAGCCGGGAATCTACGCTGCCGTCTCGGTCGCCATCTTGGCTCCTCCCCCTGCGTTGAAGTTCTTGGTGCAAAAGAAATAAAGACGGGATCTTTCAGATGCGTTACGCTTCTCCGATGTTGCGAGAAGGCTCGACTCGATGCGTCAGCTACAGCAGCGTCACCCTTGACGAGATGCGACAGCGGCCTTGGCAGCGGCACTCTTCTCCGACGCTGCGAGACGCTTCCGCTTGATGCGATGCTGCAGCGGCGACACCCCTTCTGCGAGATGCGACGACAGCGGCTCTGACGGCGGCACGCTTCTCCGTGGGTGCGAGGCGCTTTTCTGGATGCGGTGCAATGCGACAACTACGATGGCTGCGATGGCGACACGCTTCCTCCTCGATGCGAGACTCTCCTCTCGATGCGGTGCAATGCGACAGCTACGATGGCTGCGATGGCGACACGCTTCTTCGGCGTTGCAAGACACTTCCGGAATGATGCGAGACGCTTCCGCTCGATGCGATGCTGCAGCGGCGACACTCTCTGCGAGATGCGATGGCAACAGCTCCGACGGCAGCACGCTTCTCTTCCTGGCGTCGCGCTTCCAGCTCCTTGCGACACGCAGTCCCTCAGAAGGCCCAACAACAGCAGCAGGCACTTCCAAAAGACTTGGGGGAGCTGGGGATGAAGTCCACTGGTCCTGGGACTTCGTTCAGGGGGCAAGCTCAGTTCAGGCCCTTGGAGATCTTTTAGCACAAGTTGAAATGAAAGTCTTTGTAGTCTTTTCTCCTCTCCTTCAGCAGCAAGGCAACCACTGCAGGCCAATCCCCCAGGTCAGGGACAGTTGCTCCTCCTACAGCTTTCCCAGTTCCTTCTCTTCTGGCAGAGGTTCTTCTTGTTTCAGCAGGATCTGATCTAATTTCTTGGGAGCAGGGCTCCTTTTATACAGCAATTCTTTTGTTCTTTGTCGCCAGGGGGCCTGGGCCTGGCTCAGTCCGGTTTTGGAGCACTTTGTTGTGGTGACTCTGCTCTTTCCTTTCAGCAGCAGGGCAGAGACATCAGCCGCTCCACAGGGGGCGGAGCCGGTATTGTGGTGGCAGAGCACAGGTCTATTCAGAGTCAAGGTGTACTCCTCCCACCCATCCTGGTGTAATCTCTCTACCCACCACCTGGCAACCAGCCTGTCTCCTGGAATTCCCCAGCCCTGCGCCCCACTGAAACTAGGCAGCACACACACACACACACACAGCAGAGGCGGACTGAAATGGCCAGGTCAGCAAATACTAACTTTCTAAAAGTAGTATTTACAAACACAGGATATTAAAATAAACTTTACTAAAAGAAGTATTTTATTATTCTGAGTTCAGGCATACTAAACTTGACTTTCTACCATGCTCTCTGAGTCCACTGGGATTACAGCGTGTAGTAATTCCAGCAGCCCATTCTGGCCTATGGAGAGCAGGTAGCCTTCAATAGTGAAAAACGAAAATGGCTGTAATTCACTATTAGGACATGCCACACACATCAGGGCATGTCCTACCTTATACCTACAATGCACCCTGCCATTGGGCCTACCAGAGGGGTGACTAATATGTAGTTAAGTGAAGGTTTGGGGCCTGGCAAGTAGGTGCACTTGCGCAATCAGCACGCAGGTTCTGCAGTGGCAGACCTTACACACATTTTGCTAGGCCGCTTCTGTGTGTGGCACAACCAGTGCTTCAAGCCCACCAGCAGCATTTGTATTTACAAGCCCTAGCACTCCTGGTGCACTTTACTAGGGGCTGATAGTAAACCAAATAAGCCAAACATGGGCACCAATCAATGTATACATTTTACCATAGGGAGAGCATATGCACCTTAGCACTGATCAGCAGTGGTAAGGTGCCCAGAGTCATAAAACAGCCAACAACAGGTCAGATGAAATACAGGAGGAAGGCAAAAAGTTTAGGGATGACCCTGCAAAAAGGGCCAAGTCCAACAATCCAGTTCCTTCGTGGTGGGCGTGGGGCTGGTTTGGGTGCCTTGGGTTTGTTGATGGCAAAGTGTACGCAGTGGTGGTCGGTCCATGGCGGCTGCATTGTGTGGCTGAATTGGACGCTGTTTCCTGCCGCAAAGATGGGGTCGAGGGTGTGTCCTGCTCTGTGGGTCGGTGTAATGACGAGTTGTTTAAGTCCGATGCTGGCGAGGTTGTCACGAAGGATAGTGGAATTGGGGTAGCTTGAGTTGTCGAGGTGGAAGTTCAGCTCTCCAATGAGTATGTAGTTTGTTGAGGCAATGGCGTGGGGTGCGATGAAGTCGGTGATGGTGGTGGCGAAGGGTGTTCGGGGACTGAAGGGTATGTAGACGAGGGTTCCTCGGAGTGTGGCTTTAGGGTGGTCTGGATCTGGAAGTGCAGGTGTTCGGCCGAGGGGAAGGTTTCGCTGGAGGTGATGAGGCAGAGGGTGCTCTTGTGGGCGATGGCAAGGCCCCCTCCTGGGTGGTTGGGGCGGTCTTTTCTCTAGATCTTGTATCCGTCTGGGATGGCGGTGCTGATGTCAGGGGCAGAGGATGCGTTTCGTCTCTGTGAAAAAGGCGATGTCGGGCGCAAGAGAGTCGAGTAGGTTCCAGATTTCCATGGCGTGTTTGTGTACGAAGCGTACGTTGAAGAGGATGCATTTTAGGGTGTCGCCGGTGCTGGCCTTGCTGGTGTTGGAGGCCGAGGTGGCGGTGAGGGTCTGGTGGCAGTGGAGGCAGGAGAACTGGCCGTGGGTCGCGTTCGGTGAGGCCTGTTGCCATTCTCGTAAGTCTTCCAGGGTTGAGTGCGAGTAGGGTGGTGGTGTCGTAGCGATGGGTAGTGGGAGGTCCCTGGGGGAATTCCAGGTGGGAGGGGCCGCAGGGGCATCAGCGGCGAAAGGCGAAAGAAACAGGCAGGCACGAGAAAATAAAAACAGTGGTGGAATTAGAGCAAGACACAGATGGGCACAATAACAGTGGCACAACAGGGAAAAATTAAGAAAAAAAACGGCTGTGAAAGGTTAAGGTGGTTGCAGGCAGTCTGGTCCCAGTTGGAGCGGGCAGCAGGAGCAGGAGCGGGCAGCAGCCTTGAACCTCCCAAGGACGAGGTCGGGGTCTGGAGGCAAGAGACGACACAGCGGAGCTGCCGGGAGAGGGTGGACCTAGACCGATGGTCAGAGGTCTTACAGCATGTCAGCAATGGCTATTCTCCAGTGCAAACCGTTTACCAAAGCTAATTGCAATTGATCCTTGATAACACGATTCATGCGTTCAACAAGGCCATTGCTGCGGGGGTGATAAAGAGAAGTTAAAACGTGTTTCATGCCAAGTTCCCTAAGAAAATTTTGCATTTCCAAGGAAACCAACTGGGTGCCATTATCAGTCATCAGTTCCTCTGGAAACCCTTCACGGAGGAACACTTCTATGAAAAAATTAATGATGGACAAGGAATTAACACACTCCACAAACTTCACCTCAGGCCACTTAGACATATAGTCCACCAATACTAGTGCATACAAGGGAGAACTCCCAGTGATACCAAAATGACTGGCAAAGTCAAAAGCTAGTTTGCACCAAGGTGAATCCTTCACAACAATGGGATCAGTAGGAGAGGGATGAGTTACCTCTGTCTTGTCACTCAAAACACACGCGCAAGAGTCCCTGACATAATGCTCAATGGATCTGTCCTACCCAGGCCACCAAAATCCTGCCTGACTCTGCGTTTCATGGCACAAATACCAAGATGACGTTCGTGGGCCAGATCTACGATTGTCTTGCGCATGCATACCGGAACAACCAAAAGACCACCCCTATGTATAATTTCATCACAAACTCTTTTAAAAGGAGTAAGTTCAGAGGACAAATCCTTGTTGATGGGCCAACCATGAACCAGAAAGTCAACAACCATCTTGATCTTGTTGTCCTCAGATAGGGCCTGTGACTAATCACGCTCTGAATGTGCACCCTTCACAGTGTCTACAACAGCACCCACAATGTCGAGCTTCGCCTCAGGAAATTCACTCACATTATCAACAAGCGGTAACCGGAATAGACAGTCAGCTATGTTGCTTTTAACACCTGCCACATACATCAAACGATAAATAAATTCCCGTAATCTGTATTGCCATTTAGCTATCCGTGGTGTGGCACGGCCGCCACCCTTGGTGGTAAAAAGATCAACTAGGGGCTGAAGAACGAATTCATTCCCCCCCCCAATTCTGAAAGTACTGAACACCCCACCATAAAGCTAACGCCTCTTTCTCAACAGTGAAGTAAGTACTCTCAGCACCTCGAAGAGTCCTGGAGGCAAACGCATTGGTCTCCTTGCAACCATCACTTCTCTTTTGCATAAGGACAGCACCCAACCCAACGTTGCTGGCGTCAGTAGATACAATGCTAATGTTAAATAATTTCAGGGGGCGTGCCTGCACAATTTCTTTTTTGAGAAGTTTAAACTGATCATCACACTTGTCACACCACACAAACCTGGCATTTTATCTTTAGGAGTTCACGCAAACAGGAGGTTTTATTAGCGAAATTTGGCATAGTACTCCTCTAGCCCTAGGAAAGAGCGAAGTTGATCTTTGTTTGAAGGTGCTGGTGCATTTTGAATGGCATCTAAAATTTTAACCTTGGGTTCCACTCCATTACAGGAAATGTGATGACACAGATAATCTACACCCTCCAAAAAAAACTTGCATTTGTCCCTCCTTAAAGTCAGACCCTGCAACTTCAAGGTATCCAGAACATATTTGGCTCTGCAGTCATGCTCCAACTCAGTTTGTGCATAAACGAGGATATTGTCTTGAAAAAACGCTACTCCCATGGTATTTTTGAATAAATTGCCCATGAGGCACTGAAACACTGCAGAAGCCGACGCCAAACCAAAGGGCATGCGTTTGTAACGGAAGGCTCCTTCCGGTGTTACAAAGGAGGTAAGGTGTCTGGAGTCCTTACTTAACTCAACCTGGTGATAAGCTGAGGAGATATCGAATGAAGAAAAATACTTGTCTCCATCTAATGTTGCCAGCATTTCATTTATGTTAGGCAATGGCTGGCGATCAATCCAAATTTGGGCTTTAAGTTCGCGAAAGTCCACACACATCCTAAGGGACTTGTGAGCCTTAAGTGCTAAAACTATGGGTACTAACCATTCTGACTCTTCAATAGGCTCACTCACATCCATAACACACAAACGTTTCAGTTCACGCTTTAGTTCAACACGCAAACTCAGGGGTACCTTGCGCATCTTGTGAGTAACAGCCTTCGCACCGTTCTTAAGAATAATGCGGTGCTGATAACCTTTCAGCTTGCCTAGTTTATCGCTGAAAACTTCAGGATACTTCTGGATCCACTCTTTACCAGATAAGTGCCCCACCATCACTGTACCAGACAGGTTGGAAGATGAGGATGGATTGTAAAATTTACGTGATTCATGTCTTGATATAACCATGTCAGGATGGTTAGGATCGAGAATGATGCCAAGCTCTCATTGCTTCTCCCACCCCAACACATTTGCACCATCCTCTACAATGTACACAGTTCCGGTGTCAAAGTCCCCACAAAATTCCAAATTGGCCTAAAATTTGCCAAGAACTTCCACTCTTTTGCCCCCATAAGCAAAAATTCTAATATTAGACTGGTGTAATTGAATGTCCTCTAACCCACCAAAATCCTTAGCATTCATAAGAGTACATAGAGATCGAAATCAGCCAAGAAATTCACATTGTTTCCATTCACACAGAAAATACATGTAGGAGATTTCCTTTTGCGTGAACGCGCTACCTGCCACTGCCTGCTTGCCTAGTCGTGGGACTCCTGACACCAGAATCCTTCACTCCCAGTCCCTGGAGGGAGGAGCCATCGCTGCACACGCGCTGAAAAGCGCCTGAGACCACCGCAGCGCGGGACGCGCTACCTGCCACTGCCTCCTTACCTAGTCGTGGGACTCCTGACACCAGAATCCTTCACTCCCTGGAGGGAGGAGCCATCGCTGCACACGCGCTGAAAAGCGCCTGAGACCACCGCAGCGCGGGACGCGCCCAGGCTAAGCCCGGGCCAAGGACGGGCCCGTCATTGCCCGTCAGTGCCTTGAGGAGACTGGACTGGGCCACTACTCTTCCATCTGGACACTTCTGAGGTTGCTCTACAGGGGAGCAAAGGCCATTGTTATCTAATCACATCACCTGCGTTGTTTTCTCAGTATTATTATAGTAACCATGGGGAGGCGCACGATACTGCCGGCTGCTAAATCGGCCACAACGAGCATTAAAAGTATGCTGGAAAGGGCCGTCAGTATTGTGAGCAATCAAATCGAGCTCACGGAGAGGCGTCTCTCCCTCGGTTTAGGGCAATCTGTGCAATCTCTAGGACCGATTGTTGAAACCACTGATCTAATTACATGTGATCCTGATGTTCCCGCTCTGGCTTGTGAAGAGACCTGTGACGCAATCATACCAGATTTACCTGAGTTAAACTCTGTAACAGCTAACGCCCCCCTTTTAGGGGCAAAACGTAAAAGGATATCAGGAAAGACAGTGAGTGTGAAGAGAAAACAACCAATTCGCCCATGCTCTACCCGCACAACTTTAAATTCGTGGATTCGTTCATCCTCTAATCAAACATCTGTTGAGGCCCACGTGCATGCCCCACCGATTGAATCGCTTTATCATTCGATTGGAACCCAGACTGAGAACGATCTTCAGTTTTCTATTATTGGCAATGATAATTGTAATAGGGCAATCGACATGAACCATTTAATTAACATTATTACTGACTGTGTTAAGCCTGTTCTTGATAATTTCCTTTCTTCGCTGAAAGACTGTATTTCTGTTGTCCAGCCTGTTCAGTATGTACAGCCTGCACCCCAAACTACGAATACTGTCTCCCAAGCTGATGCCAAGGCACCTGACTCTACCAACGCTAGAAAGCAAGCACAAAATGTACCCCTCATTAATAATTCCACTTCTCATCAAAATACTAATGCTCCATCTAATTTAAATTTGGGAGCTAATGATTGTGTGACATGTAACAGAATTCGTACGTGTCTCGATACGAGGGGCAATATGGGGGCAAAAAGGCTTACGGAATATACTTCCCGAATTAATGATGGTAACTTGTCAAACAATACGACAACTGTCACCAATGTTCCCATCTTTCTACATAATAGTAACGGTACGGACAATACACAACAAGAAGGCGACGATGACCCAATCTCTATGATTCATACTGAGGGTAACAGTGCGGTCTTAAATCTACCTCCGGAGGCTTGCCCATATGTTGTTGTTTTAGCAGGCGTTCCCCCTCTAAGGAAAGATCAGATAGAATCTTGGGAGCAACTACGCTGTAAGTGCGTTGATTGGCTCTCCAAACATAGGAGATTTAGGACATCCCTAATTAAGAACATTATTATGGTACGACGAGTGGGTTGGCTGGGCACATCCCCCAAATCTATTAAGGGGGACTGCATAGTTATCAACTTTCATAGGCTATCAGTGGCAAAAACCATACTATCATCACAGATGGAGCAGACCGATCCTAGTACCAGCATATGGGCGCTACCCTTAGGCTACTTCTATGAACCCACATTTGAGGCATCTCGTTCCAACTCGTATAATTCTATTTTAACATCTAATAGATTTACACCTTTATCAGGCTTGGATTGTCAAGATTGACTGCCCACCCCATTAACGAATTAAGCATTAACTGATGTACCAGTATTAGCACCGACTCAAAAATGTCTTCAGTCTAGCAAACCTGATATATCAACTATAAGGAATGGTGATCTAACACTTAAAATACTGAGTTGGAATGTTGCCGGTCTGGCATCTAAGTTAAATTTACCAAACTGGAAGGGGTTAAAAAGTAGTCAGGACATTGTAATGTTTCAAGAAACTTGGGCGACCCAGGAGTTGTTTATGGAGGGTTTTGAATGTTTTAACATCCTGTCCCCCATCCCCAAATTAGGAAGGCCTGTTGGCGGCCTTTCTACTTGGATAAATATTAAGGCAGGCGGTCGTGCTAGAATTTTGCAGACAAATAGTGATAAATTTCAAGTAACCCTCTATACTCGGGGGGTTTCACTCTACCTGATTAATTTTTATAACAATGATTTTAAAACCGTTCCCAATATGAACTTCTCTGAGTTGTTTAATTTTATTTTAAAATTACAAATTGACAATTGTGGTGCCCCAATTAAGGGCATATGTTTAGGCGGTGATTTTAATGTTAAAATCCCAAGGGATATCTATTTGGCTGTTCGGCCTACCACCAGTGGTTTATTGAGTAATAGAGGACAGCAGTTAGTGAACCTCCTAAGCTCACACAATTTTCTTAACGTTATGGAGATTGCAGCCGCGCCTCTTAGCGACGGATGTACAGTACCAACCTATAGAAGTCGAGGTTCAATTGATTATATCTTTATAACCGCTTCCCTTGAAAGCCATGTGCTAAGGGCTGAAGTAATTCCAACAATACAAGGAGACCATAATCCTATTAGCACTATCCTAAATTTCACACGCCGTCCAACGTATGATTATATGCATGGGGCAAGTGACTTAACGACAACAACTGATAATCTCAGACTTGTGTGGCGCGGCATTGATAACAATGTATTATTTGAAAGGATGATAAAACTTTACCCGAATCTGGTCAACACTTGTCTGACATTTAGTGTACGCAACATAGAGGTAGTTGGTGCCTTCTCAGAGCTCTGTTCCGATATTAAAAACATACTGTCCAAGCCAAATAGGAACACTAACTCTGACCCAGGCTGGTTTAACGCAGATTGCTCTGCGGCTAACAGAGCACTAAGAAATGCACTTGTAAGCAAACCTAGAGTTAGCTCTCTTGTGTCGTCACTTAGGAGAAGTTATAAAAAAGCTATTACATGTAGGAAGGAGGAGCTCATCAATGACCATTGGGCTAACCTTGTGCGGGCAAATGTATTGAAAAATGGTAAAAAAATTTGGAAGGCTGTGAAAGACATGAAATTCGTGGGAAATACAGCCTCGCCGATTAGTTGCAACATTTCTAGTGAGTCTTGGGAGGCCCATTTTAGCGAGATCTACGCCGCCCCGGACCTTTGTGAACCCAAAAAGGAGTATACATATACCACCAAAATTCAGATTGAATTATCTGAAGTTGAAGAGGCTATTACTCAAAGTTTGGGGGGCAAAGCTCCTGGGCCGGACGGTCTCCCGATTGACTTCATCAAAAGCTATCCCGACTTTTGGGCACCACTACTTGTAAATGTTTTTAACAATTTGACGAACTCATCCATTCCCGAAACATGGTCCTATAGCACCATAGTCCTAATTTTTAAGAAGGGGGACCGGTCAAACACGAGCTGCTACAGGCCAATATCATTGATTGACAACACTCTGAAAATTCTGGGGAGGGTGTTGTTCAATAGGATTAAGTCATGGGCTGAGGACTGCCAGGTTTTACACCCATGTCAGCTGGGGTTCAGGAGTAAGGTTGGCACTGTGGAACAATGCCTTAACCTGATTATTAGTAAATGTAATATAGCCAAGAAAACACCTGTGTACCTGGCATTCATGGATCTTACGTCGGCCTTTGACTTTGTAAATAGATCTCGGCTGTGGTAAACTCTTTTAAATCTTGGCCTAGACGATTCATTAGTCTCCTTCTGGGCATATTTGCACAGAGACCTAAAAGCCAGGGTGCGTATTAGTAGGGACGGTGAGATCTCTAAAGCTATTGAAATTGGCAGGGGGGTCAGACAGGGCTGTGTCTTGGCCCCCCTCTTATTTATTCTGTATATTAACGATTTAACCAAATCCTTGCTGATCTCAACTAGAGACGTCCCAACTATTGGTGGAAATAAAATCCCTGCATTGTTATATGCTGACGATGCAGTTTTAATGGGGCGTACCCCTAAAGCTTTACGCTCCCTGGTTCAGGGCTTCGTGACGTTTATGGCAACTCTGGATTTATGTACTAATTTTAAAAAATCGTTTTTAATGTCATGTGGGTCTAAGAAATACTCTAATCTTTCAATTGTTACAAACTCTAATCAATTATTAAGCACTTGCACTTTCCCGTATCTTGGGTTGGTATTTGCATCTAACGGATTATGGAATGATCATGTAGCTCATTGCAAAAGGAAGTTTATTAACTCTATTAATACCATACTTAGGCTACCTAAGCCAAGAAACATAGAGGTAGTGCCTTCCATTGTTAAAATCTATAGATTGCAATGCATTCCAACTGCCACATATGGGGCGGAGGTTTGGGGGAATACGATTAGCACCTCCATCCAGCGCGAAGAGAACAGATTTTGTCGTAAAGTCTTGGGCGCGCCATTTTTCTCCTCTACGTAAGCTGGTCACAGTGAACTCCATCTACCGTACATAGAGGATTTTATTAAGGCTCGCCCGACTCTGTTCTGGCTGAGAATTTGGAGGAATCCGGCTGCACAATTGACAAGGGAGATAATCCTTGATTGTCTAAAATGCGACTAAGGGATGGACATACCGTGGTTGGCAGGAGTCCACAAAAGTCTAAGTAGCTTGAATATGGAATGTCTTTTTTTAAACCCTTTAGATCATAGCTGCATCAGTATTAAAACTCTCGAAAAAACTCTCTATGCCTCATACAAAGAAACAAGATTAGCAACTGAGTGTAAAAAAACTTCAGTTGCCAGATACATGCAAATCGAGAATGTGATCCAAGCTATGCCTAGATATCTTTCAAAACCTATTGGCTGCTGGGAAAGGGGCTTACTTTTTAGGTTAAGGACAGACACAATGAAATATTTGTTGTCATTTCCTATTGGGTTTACTGCCAACTTTGACCTTTTATATTGCCCTTGCGATAATACACAAAAGCAATCAATGTTACACTTCCTATTCTTTTGCTTCTATTACTTATCTTCCACTAAAAAATTCCTGATCCCATATTTTAAAACTCAACATATAACTGATTATAAGGCAGCCTATGGGATGGTGCTAGCTATAAGTGATGATGAATTATGTTTTAAAAACGGTGGTGCGCACCCGCAATTCTGTGCACCCCGGTTAATTCAAATGTTTTAAATGTCTGAAATTTTTTATTTAAAGGCTTTGTATAATTATGACTCATTTATTAATTTTGAATTATATTTTAATTGCAATTTTATGGATATGTTGCTTTTATCAGAATAAAGTTCATATTGATTGATTGATTTTGCGTGAACCAACCATAGATGCAATCTCAACCACTCCTTTGGATTGCAAGGATGAAGAAGACAACATTAACAAAAGTTTATCATTCTCGTCACTTGAGTCAACAAAGTCTTCTTCGATAGTCCTGACAGTTTGTGTGATTCCTTTTTTCGAACCAATAGCTTTACAGACACGTGCAAGATGTCCTTTTTTGCCACATTTGAAACAAGTTTGGTTTAAGGCAAAATAAAACTTAGCATTTCCTAAATTAGATTTGCTCCCACAACGAAAACAAGAGAGTTGCATCCTCTCGGACTTAATCTTGGACGTAGGTAAGGATGAAGAATTCTGCGTCAAATTTTCATTGGAGACTTTGGTAAGCTTGACATTGTGTTTTGCAGATAACAAATTGACCGTAGCAAGTTGTACAGAACTGCTCATTTCCTTCTTGCAAAATTGAGAATGTTCGATGCTTCTGGCAAGAGTGAGAGCTGTTTCAAGATCAGGGTCGTCAGATGATAAGAGTTTCTCTTGAATTTTCTTGTTACGTGTGTTCAATGAGCTGATCACAAATGATTTTATCTCTGAATTCTCTGTAATTACAAGTAATAGCAAGAGTTCTGAGCGCAGCAACAAATCATTGCTGGATTCACCAGCAACTTGAACACGTTGCAAAACCTTATGATGCTCTAGCACGACATTTTTTTTGGGGTTGAATCTTTTGTCCAAAGTTTTGGAACAGATGCGTAGTCATCGATGATTAAGGAATTGCCGTTATCACCACCACTTACATGGGTGCTAACAAGTTCAAGAGGTAAAGTCTTCAAAATGCTTCTACCTTCAACTGAAGGACGGGGCCCTCTAGGGCCCCGTGGGTTGTACACACAACCACCTGCTATGCCTTTCCAAATGAAGAGTCGGTCAGACAGTAGAAAATACAAACTTACTTTATTCAGTATATACTCTGTAGAGGAGTCCGTCATGACCTGCACCCTAAGATGACTGGAGAGTGACTGCCCCTCCCAGGCATAGGAATAGCAATTTTACATTTCAGCAGGAGCACAAGACACACCCACCCAGTAACTTTCCACAGAAGGCAGCTGAAGACAAAGAGGGCACACAAGGATGAGCTAAGAGTCTGAGGCCAGGTACACACTCTCTCCCTGGCAAGGTCATTCTGTTTGTGCCTGCAGCTGAGCCAGTGGGAGCAGCCTCATCTCATGGGAAAGGTATGCAGAAGTATAAACAATATATCCATTAGTACAGCGAGGCCCAACCTTAGGGGAAAATGCACCCCAGAAGCTTTCTGCTGAAGCAAGCAGTACATATAATAGAATCTAGTTCAGTCACAGTCTAATATGGATTGCGAAATACAAAATGGAGTCACACGAGCTAACTAAAGCCTACATGCTGCGAGGATAACTCAGTGGATTGCATAACATGAATACAAATGGCGTCTATTTAGCCACATATTGCTAATCTAATATAGCATAACAAGTGCATTACGGGAAAGGGGAATTTCAAACCTAACAGGCCCTCCTTTTAGCATATGTGGCTAAAAGCTTTATTGCTATCCGGCAGAGTTTTTACAATTGGGGAGAAAGAAAATGCATGGTCACTCAAATCGCAAAGGGAAACAAGACAGCACAGGTATATCAACATGAATATAATCTTCTGGATGTAAGGGACCCTCCTTTTCAGCTGAGCTAGGTGTATACCCTTGGTGTACTACTATGTTCTTCAACACTGTATCATAGTCAAACTGTATTAAAAAAAACTCTTCAAATGTTCAATATTATGAAGCAAGGCAACTATAAAAGATATTGACCTAAGATAGATCTACGCCATCGCTCAACAATTCTTCTATCTCTTTCTGAAGCATGGTCTTTGGTTTTTGTATTGCATGGAGGTCCTTTATTTAGGAGTCAAGGTACCTATTCAGCAGAATAATACATAAGGAGAGAGGGGGGTCTTAGGGAACTTTTTGAGACCTGGCATGGATATATTCCTCAGAATCAATAGTATAAACAACACCAATATCCACGGGTCTAAAATTCAGCAAAGTTTTCTAGGACAACACAACACAATATGCGGGATGACCATAGAGTTATCTGGGCATACCTACTGGTAGGGCGGATTCCCATCACTCACTGAAGTGACATGCTTCATCATCTGGGTCTCCTCCTTGCGCCACACTAGTGACGCCAAGGGCTACAACCTCTCAACTATGAGAGGGAGCTCACGGATGTTTTATAAAGAATAGACTGATCCACTAGATGTGAAGGAATATTGATAATGGGGAGTGATGGACGCAGTGCGTGAACATTGTGAAAGTGAAATATAAAATGATCTTAGAGGGAGAAGTTTATTTAGTGTCCCTCAAGGATCAGGTTAAAAATAGTGCAGTGACAGTTTTAACATAATAACTGTCTGTGTCAAATGGTCGACATGTTTCTGCCTACGGACTGCTTATGTCCATGGCTTTCTTCAGGCACAAACACTGTATAGATAATTACTGCGCAAAATAATGTGCCCGAATTAAGTGTAAAAAATTTATAATATAGTGAATAGCGATCAAATACACAGTTGGAACAGGCTCAACCATGTAACCTGGATTTGTAGGTATTCAAATCCTCAGCTGTACCACGAATACTGTGGATATCTGTAAAGAAATTAAACACAGAGAGGAAGCCAACATAAATTTTGTATTTGTGACCATGCTCTCATGTTATAGGTGCAGCGGGAACATCTAAAACTGCTAATTTAACAGAAATCCTTATTGTATAAATAACTGACAAATTAAGCATAACATAGCCAGTACATGAATTCTCCTGCAAAACTTGTTGTTGCAAACAAATTCCTGTGGATATATATTTTCTTCAAAAACTGCTAACCACTAAAAATATGTGGTGCGCATTTACCGAGGGCATACAGGCACCCTTCCTAGTATTGTGCATCATGTGCACCATACAGTCCACGATCTGGGCCATGTGGCATCATATTCAGGGGAAAAACATATTTAGGCTGACTTCAAGGTGACACATTTTCCAATCATGACAATTTTGCGAACAGTGTTGTTTTATATCCAATTAGACGTGCACTGGTGAGGTGCTGTGTCTCTGTTTATTCAAGGGCATGTTCACAGCATCCTGTGAAATAAGTGACTAAAGCGAGTCCAACCAATTGTCTTATGGAAATGGCAACCAGCATGACCATTCCTAGACAGCTCGGGCGGGCTCGAAAGACAAAAGAAATGTGCAACAAGTCGTCTTGCGTACTTACAACACAAACAGCATACAGCAATATATGTACCAAGCATAGTAGCCAAAGAAGAAAAAAGCAGTTTCAAGTGTTAGGCATTCAGAATTAAGGCTCATGCACCCCATTTAATATGTTAGTATAATATGATAGTTACCCAAGGAGCTAATCTCCTACCCCCCTTCGACAGTAGTTGACCTAAGCAGGTGACCTCCTGTCGACAATACTTACCCCTTTTGTAGCTTGTCACAAGCAGACCGACATCCCAAAGGCAATGTATAAAGTATTTGTACCAATTCTCACAGTAACACAGTGAAGACACTATAAAAGGACACCACACCAACAAGACAATCAAGCCACAAAAAGACAGAAACGCACAGAAGTGTTGGCCAAGAAAACAGATCAAATGCTGAGCTCATTCCTATTCTCCATCTTACCCCTATGAAGGATATACTCATTAAATGTTACAAAAATCCCCCATTCCGGCCTGTCAGCAGGACAGCCCTTTAATGGTGAAAAAGGGAAGAAAAAAAATAGCAGCATTTCACCATCAGTACACGCCACACACAACAGCACACATCAGCGTTGCACAAACACTGCACCCTGCCTAGGGGTGTGCTCTGGGCCTACCATAGATGCGTCCTATGTACAAACTGTGCACAGGCGCTGCGGTGGCAGGCCTGAGGCATCTTTTCCGGGCTACCCATGTGGGTGGCACAATCAACGCTGCAAGCCTACTAGTAGCTATTTATTTACCAGTTCTGGCTCCATCCGTGCACCTCACTAGGGAACTACTAATAAAATCACTCTGCTAATCAGGGGGAACCCAGCAAAATATCAATATCAATTTACACATAAAGCACTCGCTCTGTGACATTGATCTGCAGTGGCAAAATACCCAAAGCATCTTAAGTTAGCAAAACCAAAAACCAGTTCAGAACCAACATGCAGGAGGTGGAGGCAAAAGTCAGTGGAAACCAAACCAGGGATGCCATGTCTAACACTATTGGACTGTACCGCCCTACAACTTTTGCTGTGTCTAAAACGATGAGCAAGTAACTACCTTGTATTTTAAAACTTTGTATAGATGCCCTGTCATTCTGCATGGTCCTAAAAAACGCAGCAGAACCTAAATCTCTTACCAGCCAATGTTATTCCAAACAAAAACCTATCATATATTCTACAAGCAATACTGCCATAGAATGCTCTTTAGATCAGCGACAGAAAAATATTGAGCAGCTGGAGAAACATAAAAATAGCCAGAGCAGCAGACAACTGGAGGGTCACATTTTTATTTTTCATTTGAACTGCACACAGGTCAGTCACAAATTTTGAACACAGTCAAAATAGTCGGACTATTATAATGTACCAGCCTTCTTACACAACAAGGATCATGAAATCTGCAGGAATCCCAGCTCTACATCACCTGTTGCCTACAAAATGGGTGGCACAACTGCAAAAACTCGGGGGAAAAATAAACACAACTCAATTTATCACATGCTCACCACAACTAAGCATTAACTGAAATGAAAAATTTAAAATAAAAAGTCCAATGATCAGAGCAAGAGAGCACAAAACATGTGCTAAACTAATAAGTCTGAAACACCCACCAACACATGCATAGCACTGTATTATGTTTAATACATAACAGAAGGAAACAATACAGACCAATCACGTCCCAATATCTACAACCAAGTCGCTATTACAAACACGCAATAAAAATGAATCTGCAAATAAACAATCACATTCCTCTTCTAAGACACAAATCCTGTCCACTAAAATGTAAATGACACCTTCACTCCCTCATCTTTCCTCTGACAGCAACAACCAGAACAGCCTCAATGTCACTGCGGGAATAGAAACAACAGAAAGAAAAGGACTGCATTTGCAAATTGACTTTTCTGAAAACAATGCTGCAGCTGTCTCTAGCTGGGCCATTTTTAAATGTACATCTTAATCAGGAATCTGCTAACTAACATCATCTGGTGTACAGTAATCTGTGCTGTTTGATTTGCAAAACAATTGTTTTCCTGCTATGCCTGTATCACAAACAACAAATTGGCAACTTTTCTCAAATGGTCCAGACGGGCCCTATTTCTGCTGCCACCTCCCCTGAAACTGAGTTTGCAATTTCTCTCTTTAAAACTCCTACAACTAAGTCTTGACCTTCCACTGTTTTCACAATGGACTTGGTAAATACAGAATCATTAGTGTTAAAACACCCATTTTCGAATACAGTAGCCTGTTGAAATGAGTTCTCATTTTGTTTTTGGAAATAATTCACATTTGCTCTGGACGACTGATTTAAATTAATTTTAACATTTTCCATGTTTTGTGGGAGCATCTGGGCTTGAAAAACTCCTGTCAGTGGTACCTGTTTCTGAATTGATAGTTGCATTTGTTGAACTGGCACATTTTGCACCTGCGTTTCTCTCTGTGTTTGTGCATTTCCATTTGCTGCGTTAATTGTAAATTTACATTTCTTCTTCCAATGCTCAAATCTGTTATAAATATGGCAAAAGGATACTTTTTCCAGCAGTGCAACATCCATACCTGAATTTACACAAACCAAAACACCTTTTTTTCCATCATGTGAAACAATACTTTGTAATTCACTTTCTTTCTCTCCAAACAACTTATTCTGAAAGCCTTTCTGTGCAAACCATCTCTATACCATCATATTTTTCCTCAAACCTTTTCTGCTTCATTCCTGGTCCAGCACTATATTACCTTTCATCCTTCAGAATACCATCTATCAGCTTTCCTTGAAAACAAACCAGTATTTACTGTACGTGCCCACTAGTCTGATCAGAAAACATTAATCCAATGCACAAAGAATCTCATGCCACTGGCATCAGGCCATTCTCTTCCACAGCGTTGTGGGAACACTAAATACACACATTCACAAAACTCATGAACCAAAACTTTTAGCTCCTGTGTTGCGCTTTCAAACTGTACCCAATTAACATTCCTTGCTGGCTTTCTGCCCTTTAGGAAAGGTGGGCTCCCTGCTGTGTATCTCTGCCTGTCTGTGTCAAGAGCTGGGTACCATGGCCCCACCTTAGGAATTCCTTTTCTGTCTTCGCAGAACTCTCTCCCCCCAGCGCCTCTCCTCTCTTGTCTGCTACTTTGCTCTGAGCCTCCCTGCTGGATGAGCCCCCTCCTTCAGAATGCCTTCCTTATCACACCGAAGGTCATGGCAAGCTTCACAAGCTATGTTTTTCAACTTTGAAATCCTTTCTATTCAGCTAAACACTCAGGGCCCGGAGCTTGAAACACTTTTTCCAAATTAAATACACATTCTATTGTGGGCAAATCCAAATGCAACACATCACTTAGCAGTTTGTGCCTGAAGCTGGAAAGCTCTAAATACAAACACACTGCTTTCCTTCACAGAACTCCTGCCTCCCCCCCCCCCCCCCTTTTCAATGAGAGGGAGAGCACATTTAGCACTGCTGAATTACAAGTGTGTATTTCACCTCTCCTCACCTTTAGAATATGTGTCTGTTGAGCACAAAGATACATTACTGTGAATCACCACAACACTGTTTCCTATTTAAATGCACATCCTTTCTTTACATTTCTCTTATGTTGCACTCTTCTTATGTCAAAACAAATGTACATTCTTATTAGTATTTCTGATCAAACCATATTTCTATTTATGTATTATTGTATTTTTTATTCTTCAAAATTTAAAGTGTCCAATGGGCATCTGCAGAACGCAATGACAACAAGAGACCAAATTGAGCTCATTACAGACATTTTCAAGAAGGGGCCACATTCATCCTTTTGTCTGGCAAAGGAAATTGCAAGTACTTTTCCCTGGGACGGTCCTCAGACCGTGTCAAACAATAAACCCCTCACAACACAGCTTGCTGAGGCACGGCATCCTTACCTACACACGAAAAGCACAGTCACTAATCACAATAACAAGCATTTCACAAGCACCACCACTGACGTCGGTCTACACACCTCATAGCACCCGAACACCACAATCAAACCACAAGTCAGCCTGGAACAAAACAGTCTAAAGACTGCATCAAGACAAGTAGACAGCCCAGAGACTGTACCAAGTTCAAGAAGACAGGTTCTAGCCCCAGACCTTTTCAAACATAGACCGAATTACCAATTGGCCTGGCAGATTGTCTGCAAACAGCCCCAGACCTTTTCGAGCGCGAGCCAAATTAACAATTGGCCTGGCACACTGTTCATGAACACTCTGGGGCATATTCTCAAGAACGTGTCATAACCATTGCAAAAGTTACTTAACGCAACCTACAACATCGCAGTCCATCGCGGGAATTTTACGCCGTGTTAACCAGGTATTCACAACACGGCGGTACCATGCGATAGTCACCAGATAACGCGTTAACTGACCGCGTTAAAATCAACGCCACGCCGCAAAAATGCGAAACGCAATAAATCCTGCGATGAGGCCAATCGCGGTACAAAAAGCCCCGAAAACCAGCAACCGGCCTGCAAATCCCACGGGTCTGGCGGGAAAATGCAACAGAAAAGCAGAGTAAACAAACCGTGAGATGACAACCAGCGAGCACAACCCCACAGCTGTGACACAGAACAAATGACCATTGTCCAAATCAGATAGGAATTTCCCCACGAACAGCCACAATGCACATAGACATGCATTCAGTATGTAACCTGCACCAATCCGGAAACAAACATGGTAAACACTGTGAAACCGCATCTCCCCCTCACATTGCAGAGGGACAAACAACACCCCCTGCACACCGACGTGCTGTGTACATGACCAGACAATGAAAGCACGGACCAATACAGGGGCCGTGACTCCCCCTTACGCACATGTTGCCCATGTCGTGGGCCTTGAGTCACAGGGTGCATCCCTGCATCATAGCGACACATATCAGAGCACAAACGAATCCCTGTTGTCACCTATAGGCCACAAATGACAGCCAAAATGGAATGGCATGGGACACGTGAAACTCCTAAGAGTGGGATACCCTAACAACTGTGACACACATAACTGGCAGTTGGAATCTGTGACACCATAAACAGCCCCAATGCACAGAGGTGACACACCCACCATTCATCAACAAATCCCTCAATTGACAGCACAACATGTCGCACCCACACTTGTCTGAGTGAAGTGCCTGTGCACATGAGTGACATGCACGCAGGGAATGTGTATCGGAATGCTTTTATTAGCACATGCAGTGCCTGTGGCAGTCAACGTACTGTGCCATTACTGCGAAGGGACCCACACAATGTGACGTCAACCATAGAAGAAGAAACTGTCAATGAAGTAGAATAAATTCCTGCTGCGGCTGCAGTGGGGTGTGGTCCACCTGCCTCATCTTCATCATCATCGTCCGGTGCATCTGGCACTCATATCCTTGTGGCTTTGCAACACGCAGCATGCAACGATCATCTTGCACACAAGGTCTGAGCTGTACAGGAGCTCACCACCTGTGACGTCCAGGCACCTGAAGCGTGACTTTAACACGCCAAATGTGCATTCCACGATGCCCCTGGTGCATTTGTGGGCCAAATTGTACTGCCTCTTGGCATGTGTGTTCGGGGCTTGGAGGGGTGTCATCGTCCAAGCGCAGAGTGCATATCCTTGGTCACCTGTGACCGTGCAGAGAGACATGAGTCACAGCTACATACTGCATGATGTGTTGGCAGGCTCACTGGTTCATTGGTGTGTGATATGTGTGACTTAGTGATTCCTGTATGACATGTACTGCGTGTTGCAAATGAGGTGCATCACTGTGTACAACGTAGCCTCACTGCTGCACCCCCCCGGACACATTCACTAGTGTGCGCAGCGCAATTACATCACATGCACCGCTACGGCACCCCATTGACATGCCTGTCTGTGCATGTCTACAGGCCAGAGTAAGACACAGTCATTATGCTGCGCAGTATGTGGCCTGCCACGTGTGTGTAGGCCGATTGCAAGGACAGTGCTGACACAGATGTAGAGCACCTGCCTGGCTGAACTCAACATGCCGTTGAGGGTACATCTTTGGCTCATGCTGCGCTACTAGCGACACACACACAACAGTTGGCATTTGTGATCCTTGACCCCGAGCGGGCATGCCCTCCTCCATGTACCCCTTCGGCCCACCGCACACACACTGGGGACATGTCACATAGCAACATTGTCGATTGCGTGACGGGTGGCGCAGACACTACAACAGAGACACACGCATCAGCCACATCCTTGTCAAGGCCCACACTGAACCACACCCAGATCCACGTGTTTAGGAGCCACACCCCTACGCAGTACTGTCATACGCCAGGCCAGCCCACTCTGCTCAAGCTTACAGCGGGGTCGTAACAAGCTACATTTCCGGGATCTTCCCCACTGGCAGGTATGACATGGTTGCGTCCACTGTCCACTACACTCCATACACCAGCGGTGTGTGTCGACATGGATATGTGTGTGGTCTGCATACTGAAGTCAGGCCAGCACATCCACGCCACACTTGGCATTGTGTACATGCTTATTAATGGGTAACTTGACTCCTTCCCACATGCCTTGTTCGGTGCTGAGGTGCCATGCTGTTGATGGCTCATGTACATGGCTAGCCCAGGTTACCAAGATAAGTTGTGCTGTCATGTCTGGTAGGTGGGCATGTTGTTTGGCATGTTGCATGTAAGTTTGTAACGTGTGCATTCCCAGATTTGTGAGTTGCACGATTGTAGAGTTGAGGTGTGTGGTGTGTTCATTTGGTACTTACCAACGAGCAGGGCATTTGCATAGGTGCTATCCTGAAAGCGCCGGTTGATGATGGACAGTCGGAAGCTGTAGGAATCATACATACTGCCTGGGTAGTTGGCGAAGACATTGGTGAAGAGTCCCCGGTGGTCCACTATTACCTGCACATTGATGGAATGCGTGTGCTCTCTGTTGCGGTAGTTGTGTGCAGTGTCGGCAGGGGGCCCAAGTAGGACATGTGTGCAGTCATGGCGTAGAAGCTTTGCTTGGTCTCCAGCTGTTCTTGCGCAGTGTGGGGGAAGTATAGGTACTGGGGTACCAAGCTGATGATGGCATCCAGGACAGGTTTGAGGAACTTTGAGAGGACTGGCTGTGAGACCCCTCCGACTCTGGGGGTTGTTGGTTGGAAGGTACCAGAGGCCAACAGGTGCAGCACAGCCAACAGCTTTGTCTGAGGTGGGATGTTGGTTATCCGCTGTGTTGGTACCGTCAGCCTGTGGGCAATGATGTTCAGGATGCGGAGGATGGTTGTCCTTTTGAGCCTGTAGTGGGCAATGACACTCTGGTGTCATGTCTGTGAGGCTGGTGCATTTTCGGAAGGTCTGCGATCTGTGTCTGCGCTGCCTCTGTGGTGGTCCGGGGAGGGTGCGGGGGGGTCCGTTGGGTGTTGGCGGGCCTGGGGGTGGTGGCGGTGGATATTGTGGGCCTGTTGGGGCTCCGAGCTGCATGATGAGTAGCTCCATGGCATCTGTTGTTCTTCAGGTGTGGCTGTGGGCTGGGCTCCCTTTTGTGGTGCCGGCTGCCTGCCGTCCGACTTTACACCAGGTCAGAGCAGGTGTTAATTTCCTGCTGCTAACGCGCCTTATTGCATGTTTTGTGGTTGTATCCTCGATGTGGCTGGCCGTTGAGAATGTTGTGGTGTGGTGTTGTTGCGGCTTTTTGCACGGGTATGCCTACTCTGCATCTCATTAGCGATAGTTGCGGGGGTCATCTGTGGCGATGTTTTTTGCGGCTGCTATCGCAGGTTAACTGGTGCTATGGGCTGTTGGCACCAGCTTGTGAATGGGGTGATGAATTTATCGCGAGTTTAGCTGCGCTAGGGTGACGTTAACTCGGAGATAGCTCCTTGAGAATATGGCCCTCTGTGTCTTTTCCAAGGGTCCGCAAACCCACCAAGTACAAACCAAGATGGCCCAGAAGACCGTACCAAGACACAGCTCGTCAGCTGGTGTCGTCCAAGACAGTCCGAAGACTGTACCAAGGCACCACCCGTAGGCCGGTGTCATCCAAGCAAGGCAGTCCACAAACTGCACCCAAGACAGTCCAAAGACTGTACCAATACAAGAGGACAGGACTCTAACCCCAGACCTTTTCAAGAGCAAATCCAATTACCAGTTGGTCTGGCAGATTACCTGTGAACAGTCCTGGACCTTTGAGAGCGCGAGGCAAATTTCCAGATGGCCTGGCAGACTGTCGACAAGCACTCTGTGTCCCTCAAGGGTCCGCAGACCCACAAAGTTCAAGACCAGACAGTCCGCAGACTGTACCAGGACACAGCCCGCAGGCTGGTGCCGTTCAAGAATGACGCCATTTTCCAGGAATCAAATCACTCACCTGGTGCACTCAGGTCGAGGCAAATTATTCTCCACTGCCGACTCTTCGGACAAAACGGTCAGCTCCAAGGTTTCACCTTCCAAGGACCCCAGCCCGTGGCCGCTAGCCGAGAATCCGCCCGATCGGAAGGGCGGGGCAGCTGCGAGAACCAAGCTCGATCTTATGGATGTGGGGCCCCGATCCTCCCAACCGACCAGACACCACCCTGTCCCCTGCGACCCGATTACTGGTGAGGTGGCCACACTTTGTGGGGTCCCTGTTTGTGCATCATCTTAAGGACGGGGCCCTCTATGGCCCCGCAGGTTGTACACACAACCACCAAGCAGTACATATAATAGAATCTAGTTCAGTCACAGTCTAATATGGATTGCAAAATACAAAATGGAGTCACACGAGCTAAATAAAGCCTACATACTGTGAGGATAACTCAGTGGGCTGCATAACATGAATACAAATGGCTTTTATTTAGGCACATATTGCTAATCTAATATAGCATAACAAGTGCATTACGGGAAGGGGAATGTCAAACCTAATACAACCCCAAGATTGTAAATGAGGAATGCTTTCTTTTTCTTTGCAGTGAAGGTATCACCGGCGATGGCTTCAAGAAAACTTTCAAATGTATCATTCCACTGTTGCCATAAAATTAGGGAAGTACCAGGAGATTGCAAAAAGGGTGGCGGAGCTGAAACCCGATCCATAATGAGGCTGTGCGTGGGTGAGTTGCTGCCCACACAATTATATCAAATGAGACTAAAAAATAAATTACAGTGTGAGATTACTGTAGAGAAAATAAATATATTGTGAACACAAGAGAAAGCATGAAAGGCTTGAAAATTGAGAAAGTCCCATGATGCACATTGTGAGCGCATCACAGAAGAAAGTAATCTAGAAACCAGTGTGATTAGTGACAAAACGATGAGCTGTGCGTGTCAGCGAGGAAGCAGAACACACGCAGCAAAGCAGGTGCAAATGGACCAGGCTGTGCGCATCAGCGATTGCCAAATGAGCTGTGCGCATAAGCAGAAATTATGAAAATGCTGCAGAAAGATGCAAAAACAGCTGTGAACATCAGCGATGTAAAGAACACTCACGTTGCTATGGTGACCATGCACAAAATTAGTGTAATGCGGCTAGTCAATATGGCCGCACGCAACGTGACGACGTTGAAAAAGCACGGCACCAGGCAGACCTAGAAAAAAATCCATTTGTAAGCGTGTCTCCTTTGCGCAGCACGTCTCGATCAGAGACAACGTCACCAGCAGGGGAGGCGCGAGCAGCAACTGCAAAGACAGCCTCAGCCTCAGCCTCGCGCACGTCCCAAAAACAAGCAAGAAGTACCTCAATGTGACTTGCTGAAATAAGCCAGTCGGTATCGTGGTAAGTCCTTAAAGGTTTATTCAGATCATAGAAAACACTCCACCCGTGACATGAGCGCCCGCTCACATAGACGTCCAGACGGCAACTGACCTAACACCATCGGAACGCCCGTTAGCCGAACGCCATGCCCCGAGCCGTATTCAAAAGTACACTAATACATTATCCACATCACCTAGCAGCATCGCGCGCCTAACACTACCCGGCGCGCGATACTAAACGTCCCATACTACATCACCTTCCCCCTTTTACAAAACAAATAAAGTAAAACATACAAAAACTAAATCTCTACAGTACAAATAACATTTCAAGCATCCTATTTTTTTCTTTAAAAAAAACTTGGCAACTCATATCTAACACACATATTATTTAACAAAATCCATAAGTCTCCTGGGAATCCTAGAAACACGACCCCTAGAAGTATGGACACTGCTCATGCCCCCATAAGACTGCGTTGAACTCTTATACCCACTAGAGCGCAAATCCTGCCCAATGGACCCCGAACCCGTGTCGTGAGAATTATGAACAACGTCAGACGAGGCACATGTACCAGACTGGGGCTTACTCGGCTCTAACCAATGCTCCCAGTGGAGTTCATCACCCTCGTTATCCTGTCTCTTCAACAAGATATTGGCTTGTACATCAGAAATCTTAACGAGCTGCCTTTTGTTCCACCACCCTTTATTTCCCACAAAAGCGGCCCCCTTACTTACATTGCACACTCTTTCAGGTCTCAAAAACTTTGATTCCCCTTTCCTCACTCTAGTTGGTTTCCTGATCAGGACCCAATCTCCCACAACTACGTCTTCCGCTATAGGGTGTTCCCTTTTTTCAAAATTTTCCTTCATCAGTAACTGCTTAGAGTAAACCCTCTTTGCAACATCCTCAATATCTATCCTTTTTTCAACAGACCTTTCCTTTAACCAAGACGGAAACAGAGACGTGTGAGCTTCTCTACCTCTTAACAACGAAAAAGGTGAAACTCCGGTCGTACAGTGAGGAGAGGTATTATAGCTCCATAATTTTTCCACTAAAAATGCATTAACATCCAAACCTGCCGCCAAAGCAGTCTGAATGCCCTCTTTCACAATTTTATTCCCCCTTTCAACCAATCCGTTGGAAGTTGGAGAATACAGTGCCACCCTAAGATGTTTCACATCAAGCTGTTTCAAAAATTCACACATTTTTTCCGACACAAAATGTGTACCATTATCAGTGACAATAACCTTTGGGGCGCCCTCGATTGAAAAAATGTCCCTTAAAAACGTCAAAGTTGACTCCGTATCAGGAGACTCAATGAAACTATAGTACATCCATTTCGAAAAATAATCCACTGCCAATAAAATGAATTTTTTATCCTGATTAAGCACAGATTAGGGCCCAGAAAAATCCAGACCAATTTTTTCCCAAGGGGCACCCGGGAATTCAGTAGGATGGAGCGGGGTTTTCAACGTACGCCAATGTTTATCTGACAATAAGCACTCAGGGCAGTTGTCAATAGTAGATTTCACCTGTGCGTCAATAGCAGGCCACCAATAATGCTGCTTAATTTTCATAGCAGTTTTAGTGGACCCTAAATGACCAGCATGGGCATTATTAATAATCGTAGGGCGCAAACCACACGGAGGGACAAACTTGTCACCCCGCAGAACAACCCCGTTTTCAACTGACAATTCACTTGCCACCTGGGCGAAAACCCTAAGATCTCCGACTACATTTCGAGACAGGCCATGTACTAGATGAATACTCAACCACCTTCCTAAGAGTTGCATCCGAGTCACACGCGTCTTTCCACGCACTCTCAGACAAAACCGAATCACACACCTGAATCGCATCCACCACCGCCACACATTCCACATCATCCAACATCACATCATCAACATCATCCTTCTCCATAGACAGCCTAGACAAACAGTCCGCTCTAAAATTCTTCCCACCTGGAATATGTTTAACTGAAAAATTAAATTCCTGGACTTTGGAAACTAACCGCATCAACCTAGCTGACATGCTGGAAGAATTGATATTGTTAAAAATATACACCAAAGGCTTATGGTCCGTAATCAATTCAAACTTCCGTCCCCAAATATACATTCTGAACTTATGAATGGCCCACGCACACGCTAGCGCTTCCCTCTCAATCGTGCTGTACAATCTTTCGCACTGTTTCAACGACCGAGAAGCAAATGCCACAGTCTGTTCACGTCCGTTTACCCTCTGACTCAACACCGCTCCTAACCCGGACATACTGGCATCTACGGTTATAAGGGACACGCAATCGTCCCTAAAGGCAAACAAAGCCTGGGCAGATACAATCAGCTTTTTAACATTTTTAAACGCCGATTCCAAGTCATCGTTCCATTTGAAACTGCGTCCCTTTTTAAGCAACTCACGCATTGGCTCAACCGACTGCGCATAATTAGGCACAAACCTAGCGTAGTATTCTGCTAACCCCAGAAATGAACGCAAAGCGTCCTTGTCGCTTGGAGCTCTAGCTTCCTCAATTGCTCTAATCACAGAGAACTTGGGTTTAATCCCATTCTCAGATACTAAGTGTCCTAAATATTCCACCTCTTGTACTGCGAACTTGCATTTGTCTGCCCTTACAGTCATTTCCCTGGACTCAAGAACGGTCAGGACTTCCCTCAAGATTTTATCGTGCTCTACGCGAGACTTGGCATAAATTAAGATATCATCCAAGTATGCCTGGACCCCCACAATCCCCCCGAACAGGGTATCCATTAACTTTTGAAACACGCTCCCTGCAGATGCCAATCCAAACGGAAGCCGAAGGAATTTATACGCCCCAAATGGTGTCACAAAGGTGGTAAGCTCTTGAGATTCCTCTGACAATGGCACTTGGTGGTACGCAGATCTAAGATCGATTAATGAAAACCACTTTGCGCCACCTAGATTCGCTAGTAACTCATGAATTCTGGGCAGTGGGTGGCAGTCCACCACAATATTCTTATTGAGGGTGCGCAAGTCAGCGCAAAGCCTAATCTCGCCCGATTTTTTCCGAGCGACCACGATGGGAGCCACCCACTGAGAAGAATCCGTCGGAGTTATAATATTCTGCTCACATAAGTTTTTCAGCATAAGTTTAAGGTCCTCACGAACGCTCATAGGAACCGAGCGAACCTTGTGAGAAACGGGTTGTGCCCCCGGAACAAGCTTAATGTGGTGCACCACCCCCTTAACTTTCCCAACTACCTCTCTAAAAACCAGTTTAAATTCCTTGAGTAACTCTTGTACCTCATTGTTACAATCTGTCTCTATCATCTTGATATCAGACATGGGCATCTTTCCCAATTTAATCGGGTTCTCATCACCCGGAACCAAATACAACCCCATTCGGGCTAAATCCTTCCACTCGATTAAGTTCTTGCCCTTTATTGCCACATACATTTTTGTCATGGTTTCTCTACCTAGACATTTTACCATGCCCGTGAAATACCCCAACATATCTATGTCCTTTTCCCCGAAGGCTTTGGGGTGTACATCAGATGCAAGTAGTTCTTTGTTCTTCCAACATTCATAAAAAGTTGTGTCTCTCAAAGTTGTTATGGGCGACCCTGAATCCGCCATAACCTGTAATGAAACATTATCAATGTCCGCTGAACATAACGGACCCTTTATACAACACGTTCCACATTCTAAAGTTACAATAACATTGTTTAACGAACTTGTACACTCATCAACTTCAGACTGTAAGTACCGAATGTTAATTGGCTTCTTAACGTTTCTGCAAACCCCTTGAAAATGGCCCACTTTTTTGCAAATTACACAACGCCTTGAAATTGCAGGACATCCTGGAAAATTACCGATGTGATTTCTAGATCCACACCTGTAACAAAATAGGTTTTGTTTTTTCTGTACAAATTTTGCTCCCTTAGGCTTAACATTAACTAACGCTAAAGAACTTTCTTGATCAGGTTCAATCGAGTCCATAGCGTTGATACCTGGTTTTGCGTCAGCTTGCATAACCTTACTTGTGATTGTTGACCGCTCAATGCTAAGAGCCAGCTCAATAACCTCAGACAAAGGAGGATTTTTACAACTCAAAATCCTTTGTCTAATTTTATAAGATACGCAATTAAAAACAAATTCATCTCTAATATAATCATCGGAAAGGGGACCAAAACCACAGGTGGTAGCCAAGACTCTAAGAGCGGAGACGTACTCCTCCACCTTTTCTTCCTCCTTTTGCTTATGAGCATAAAAGTTATGCCGCTCCAACATAATATTAGGCTCGTCATCAAATTGTTTTTTGAGTCTAGCGACAGCCTCCACATACACATTCCATTGGTTATCCCCAGACTGAGCGGCTGGTGGAGGAATAGGAACAATGCTATGGAAAATTCTCTGTGCCGCTTGACCCAGGCAACCAAAAAGAATAGCGAACTTTCGTGCGGGAGAATAACTGTCAGCATCTATGGCCACCAAATGGTTCTCGAACAGTCTAAACCATTCCAACCAGATGATGGGTGGGCTACCAGGTTTGCTTAGAAAAGGTGGTGGTTGAGTAAAACTGAGGTTACTTTGTTGGTTGCTTGTAGACATTTTTTTTTTTTCCTTTTAAAAATAAATAAATGAATAAATGCAAAGAAAAATAAATTTATGCCTCTCCAGTATCCTCAAACACGTTGAGAAATGAAAATCGTACAGTCTCCTTGAATGTATGGTGGATTTAAAGCAAAATCACCAGTTATGACGTGTGTATCGTCGCAGACTGGTCCCGAAACACACAATATGACGTGTGTATCGTCGAAGTAATAAAGAATCTTGAAAACAATATCAAAATGACGTGCGTGTCGTCGAATCCGACACACACAGGCAGTAAATGGCCGGTTTCCCCTTTGTACCGGCGGAGTTGCAACTTTTCAATCCCAATCCAAAATGGCGCCGCGCTAATCACGCGCTGACGTCACCCAGAGGGTATGAAGTCCGGCGAAAAGCTATGCGCATGCGTGGAGACTTCGATACTCCCACTTCGTCATGCGCGAGGAGCGCTCGAACACTTTACCTCTGTATGCCAGTACCTCCGTATGCCTGCACCTCACCACAGAAATCTTTGAAGAAACGGCAATGTCGAAGGCACAGCAGACGTCGAAATCGAGTGATGGACGAGGTCTCAACGTTCCTCCAACTTCCGAAGTCGAGTTGAATTTCATGAAAACGCCCTCAAAGTCTGCGTGGTCCGATGGGTGGAGCAAATCCCAATCGTCGCCAGATGAAATAAGCCAGTCGGTATCGTGGTAAGTCCTTAAAGGTTTATTCAGATCATAGAAAACACTCCACCCGTGACATGAGCGCCCGCTCACATAGACGTCCAGACGGCAACTGACCTAACACCACCGGAACGCCCGTGAGCCGAACGCCATGCCCCGAGCCGTATTCAAAAGTACACTAATACATTATCCACATCACCTAGCAGCATCGCGCGCCTAACACTTTACCCGGCGCGCGATACTAAACGTCCCATACTACACTTGCTTCATCCGTTGGAACAGCGGTAACTCGCAAGGACCACGGTGAGGATCCCCCAAGGACCGCCAAATCAGTCGAAAAACAGCAGCGAGGAGCGCTATAGTGCCACACAGGAAAGTGCTGGACACAACTCCGGTGAGCTGGCCAACAGGCAACCAAGATCCACAAAAGAAGTACGACAGCCTCCGGTAAGTACTTCATTTAATACGTCCCATCAAGGCAGCTCCCCATGCAGCAACTGCCACAACAGTATATTCTGTGTTCCACGCAGGGAACCAGGCAACAAGAACATTCCGTTCCAATACAGATCCCCAACACATGGAATGACAGACCTCTATCATTTGATGGTTGGATGGAATAGATAGGAGGGACAGGTTTTGACACTTGGCCTCTAGTGGCTAGATTATGGCCCCACTAAATATTAGGATCTACATTTAACGGCCCCTTGGCAGACAGGCCACAATTTAGGGGAAGCATCTGTCATTCAAAGGGATACCCTAAACCACCCATCACTTCAAAGACACACAGTGCCATCTGTTAGCAAGGGGTGAGATACGCTTGTGGGGATGCGTAATAAGATAACCTGGTCTGTGTGGTGCACACTACCAGAGGACTCTGTTGTGCACATGAAGGATTACTGTAATTGAAGTGGACAGTGTGCCCTTTCTGAATAGTGGTTGGCCTGGACTGAAAGACCTGCTGAAGTGTGGCACCCTGAAGTGTGCTCTCCAAGGGCCCATCGGCGGGCCTCCTGTTCTGTCTGAGATTTCAGGGACATTAAACATCTCCCGTGAGGGACCTACACCATCTACCTGACATCTGGAGAGCGGTGCCCTCTCAAGTGCCACATCGGCTACTAAATCCCAAATGGGTGTGAGCGTGGAACTAAGACTTGTGCCTGGATACCAGATTGCCCAGTGCGGAGCCCCAGAAATCTTGTCTGCATCTAAGGCACTTATCCTGATACTCATAAGCGTCTTGTTGTTGGTGAGTAGATTCACCGGTTGCGAGATCCAAACTGACCTGCATCGTCGATCGTGTTGCATATCTCTCGTACGACACGCCGGCTGCATGTTTATTGGTATCGGATTTACAGGGTGCGACCCTTAAAGGTGGGGGTATACCCGTAGTAATGCCTCGTACTACCTCATGTGGCAAGTGCCTCACTTTCCAGGTAGGTACAGAATTTGCAACTCTTTGTGTCTGAGACCTGAATTGTTTGAGACCTGGTGCGACTCATACCACCGCGCTCCAGATTCTGTGCCTGGATTGCCTGGGCATGACTCTGATCATTATGTACCTGTTGGGGTGCCTCCTCCTGTTACTCCCCATTCATTGGTTGTTCCCTTTTTGACTCTCATCACGGCAGACCAACAGCCCTCTGCACAACTGGGCCCTCCCAAAGACATCTTGGTGCCAGGTAATAGCGATAGAGATTGAATGGGTTGAAGGAACGCTTCCGAGACCGTTTGGAAGCAGGTGAAGAGACTGCGCCACTTCATTGTGTTTTGAGACCTGAGGGTGAACTTTCTTAGTGGCAGCTAAACTCTTGTTTATGCCTACCTCTTGATTAAAACTTGCTACATATTCCCACCTGCTTCCCAAGGACCCAGACTAAGTGTGACTTTGGCTGCATGCGGCCTAGTATCCAGGAGGCTGGGCTGGTTATTTTCCATCTGGTTGTATGGGTCAATCGAGGCTGGGGCCATGGAGTCTGCAGGGTGTGATCCATTGACCTGCTGGGTATCAGTGGCACTGCATTAGGCAGACCCTCCAGGATTTAGCGATTTGCAAAAAAATCGCGAAATCGGCACTTTTGTAAAAATGCCGCGATTTTTACAAAAGTGCCAGCGAAATCCTGGCATCCTGGCGGCATCCCACCCCCATCCAGCAGCAGACAGCAGACCACCCGCCCCTCTTCCTCTTCTATTGTTCTATTGGGCCAGTGGCTCTTGCCACGGGTCCAATAGACCAATAGAAGGGGGGCGGGGGGTCCTCACAGCAGGCAGTGCTGACGACTCGATGACGACGCGACTCACCTGGTCTGGAGCGGCGCTGCTGGTCTGGATCGTCATCGTATCGTTGTGGCTGGTGCTGGTGGTGGATCGTCGGATCGTCGTCTCGGGAGGCCCAGAGGCCCAGGTAAGCTGCTGTGAGCTGAGCGCTGTGAGCTTGTTTTGAAAGTCTTTAAAAACTTGCTTAGGTTTTATACATTTCAATGTACGCAATGGTTTTAATTAATACAGCATAATAAGACTAATGGCCCTCTTGCACCCTACGCTTGTATAGTGTACTTCACTGAAAAAGAGCCTTTCCATGGTTTGTTCGTTCCAAAACCCGCTAGGGAACGGTGGCAGACAAACATTCATTCTACAACTAGCTGTGGCTTTCACAGAGAAAAGCACAGGGCCAACTTCAGCCTTAAAACCAGCTGACAGCCTGATAAGAGATTATAGTAATTGCTCAAAAACTGTAGGTGAGCACTACAAACAAGCGGGCAACTGTTATAGCAGGACCTAAACAAGAACCAAAAAAGTATGGTGAGCTGAGCGCTGTGAGCGCTGAATTGGCTGCTGTGAGCGCTGAATTGTTGGGGGCCCGCCGCGTGCCCAGTGTGCGGCGGGCCCAAGCACCAACCACCTGCCACCAGTCCCGGCGTCAGTGATGCCATTTGCTGTGATGCAACTGAGGGACAAAGGGCACATATTTTCATTTCCTTTACTCTTGGCATTTAGCTAATCGACCTCCGCTTGAGGCTGAAGTTCTTGTCTTGTCAGTTTACTTTTGGGAAGAAGTAAAGATGAAACAGATATACGTTTGCCTTTTCTCTGAACACAATGCATCTTGTGAATTTAGCTTCAGTCTCTCTCAGGCAGATATGCCAGAGCAAGCGAAAACGCGTTCTCTGTACAGCTACGTGGTGACGCCAGCCCTCCAGCCCCAGGTCCCTTCTTCTGTGTTATGTATAGGATAAAAGGATAAAACGCATGTTAATTCTATTGCTGTTCAGTCTTATCATTCGCTGACTTATGACTTCCATGATGAAGTTTCACTTGGCTTGTGTTTTTATGACCTGGGAGTGTTTTTGCCCTCTCTGACGCAGGTGCAGGAGACAGCGAGGAGCGAGTGAGGTAGTGTGAGAACAAAGACGGACAGAAGCAGCCGCAGCGGAGATGAGATGCGACCTCTTTTTAGAACATTTCAAATGATGAATAGTTTTGCTCTTTCCTATATTCATAATAAATCATGTTTATATATTTATGTGCTTATGCAGTTATGTATATAGATGTCAGTAAGAAGTCGCCAGTGGTCACGGTCGGTGGCGGCTGGTGACATTTGAAAGTGGTGTGGCGTAAAACAATTGTTGTATTATATTGCGGCCAGCGAGAATAGCGAGCGAGCCTGCACCACCTAAGGAGGGCTGGGGGGGGGGGGGAGAAGTGGGCATTTTTGTCGTTGGGGGTCGTTGGGGGCCCGCCGCGCACACGGTGTGCAGCAGGTCCAGGTGCCATTCTTTTGAGGCCAGCTGGTTATGCGGGCCCAGGGGCACAAGGGGGTGCTGTGGTTTTTAGAGCAGCGTAGTGGGGGGTGTGCCATGGGAAGGGCTAGCAAATCCAGCTGTAACTCCTTTTTCTTCTTTTTTCTTCTTCTGTAGAGTCCCGGAGGCAAGGAGCTGCTGGTTCAAGAGTCATTGGGCAGTCTGGCAACTAACATCTGCTTCCTGCTGCACAGAACTGGTAAGACTAAGTTTTGGTTTCTGTATACTTCCGGGGAGATGCTCCTGCAACTAAACTTGTACAAATTTGTTTCGCGCGGTTAGGTTTCACTTTCTTTGCAGGTGGCTCCTTCCCCTTCTTCCCATTTTTGCCCAAAAGTGATGCTTATGTTTTTTATGTTTACCTCGCACCCCCACTGCCCTCCACAGACTAAAAGTTGCCGAGCGGGACCACACAAGTGTGCCATTTCCCTTCGAAGGACCTCTGCCTACCTGTATGTTAACGCGCCATGTATGCAACTTTGCTTCAGAGTCCCATGCATTTCTAACCACGTTTACCCTATGCTTGCTTAACTTTCCACCCAACAACTGCAATGTCATTTTCCCCTATGGAACACATCTAGTAACAACAAATATATTTGTAGGTGAGTAACGCGAGTGTGCCACAAGCCAGAGATCTTTTGCATTCCAAGCGGCCAGCAAGCCACCACAACAAAAGCCCGATGGAAAAGTTTATGCAGCCTTTGAAGACTGTGAAGCACCGATCACATCTACCCACCCATATAACTGCAGCAGATCGGGCCAAAGAGTACAGCGCTGTGATGCATGCGGATGGTGGTGTGCTGTTTTGCTGTGTGTGCAATATGGCGGTGGATCACATCCGTAAACACACTGTTGATATGCATGTGAAGTCCCAAAAACACTTGAAGCGTTGTTCAGATGATCCAGACCCTCACTCTTCGCCAAAACGTGCCCGTCAGATGACTGTCAACGCACTTTTCACAAAGAGTACAGCTGCCGGTGCCTCAAACCAGGAAATTATAAGTGAGTGGGTCAATGTCTGCACAGCGCTGAACATTCCGCTGAGCAAAACCGACCACCCTGTGCTGCGCAAGTTTCTCCATGAGCGAGTGCGAAATGGTGGAGCAATACCTGGAAGTCATCATCTTCAAGAACGTTATCTCCCAGAGAGATATATAGTAGCAAAGAACGAGCTGAAAGAACACTTACAAGATCAGAAGATCAGTGTTATATTTGATGAAACACCTGATGTTGAAGGGCGGTGTGTATTGAATGTGTTATTTGCGGTTGTCTCTGCGCAGGGTGGCCGTAAGATCCACACCCACCTAGCGGACACAGTGTTCCTCTCACAGTGCAACCATGGGACTGTAGCGCAAGCAGTTGTGAAGGTGCTCACAGAGTACAACATAGCCTTTCAGGACGTTATTTCCTTTAACACTGACAATGCGGCATACATGCTCAAGACATACAACACTGTTTTGAGAAATCTGTACACAAACTCCATACATATCACCTGCTTGGCACACATAATGAACCTTATTGGAGAGTCATTTAGGAAGCCTTTTGTGGAGCTAAATGCTTTCCTCCTGTACTTCTCGCGCATCTTTTACATGGCCGGGAGCAGAAAGAGAAGGTACCTGCACCATCTTGCTGAGAACCATGGGATGAAACCACGGAGGGCACCTGACCCTTGCAGTACCCGGTGGAATTCTTGGTTTGCTGCTGTCCAGTACCATTGCAAGCATTTTGAGGCCTATGCTGGGTTTGTTGAATCTGAGATGCAACTCAGCAAGTCTCCCCCAGATTCCCTTGAAAATCTGCAAAGGATTTTGAACAGCGATGAAAGAAACTGCATAAAAGTGCAATTGGACATCGTGGCCGAAAAATGCCAAAACATTTTGCATCTGATGGACTTATTCCAGAGTCAGACACCAGTGACAATGAAGGTGTATGATTATTTGGAGGACCTTCACATAGACCTAACAAACAATTCAGTTCTCACTCTGGAGTCACTACAACCATTTCTGCAGACCACTGCAGGGGCTAAATTAACTCTGACACAGAAAAAAAAGATAACAGCTCAGCTCAATGAAGCTTTTGAAAATTCTCTGGAAAAGGCGGGCAAATACATGGGGGAGGCCCAACCGGGCATTGGGTTCTTGAAGCAAGTGCGCCTTTTCAATCCTGCACGACTCTGCATCCTGCCTAAGGACAAGAGTGCATATTCTGCCATCCCTGCTTTCAGCGAAGTCCCCGATCAGGAGCTTTGCCTCTACTTTGAACATGTAGGCCCAGAAGAAGTACAGGCATCTGTTTCTGGGGTGATTGACACTGACCTTTTTTGGTGTGGGATGGCTGACCGCATTCCAGTCCTTTCACAGCTTGCAGCTGTGTACAAGGACTGTGTGACCAGTTCTGCAGATGCTGAAAGGAGCAACAGCATCTGCAAAATTATTTTGTCAGCCAGACGACGGTCCCTCTCAGAGCAATCCATCCGGGCATTATTGTTCCTGCATTATAATCAGCAGCACAATATTGGGCTACATTTGGACTGCTCAGAAGAACTGCAAGATTAACACGACAAGCATACAGGTACCCTGGGCATTTATTCAGTAACAGGTTTATGTCCTATTTATAGTCTTGAAGACAAACAAAGTCTCTACATTGTAAATAAACCAAATATACATAGCTTCATGGTGTTAAATAACTCAAAAAACAAAGAGATCTGTGTTTGTTGTAGGATAAACTGCCAAATAAAACGCCGCTAAATTGCCGCTAAATTTCCATATTTGTGCCACTAAATTTCCATATTTGTGCCGCTAAATTTGCTAATCCATGTCGCTATATCCTGGGGGCTGAGTGCGTATGTGTGCAAGAGCATTTTGTACGGACTGTGCTGGATACCTATCGCACTTTGTGGCAGTGTGGAGGGAGTGTGTGCGAGTGGGAGTGATAGTGGGCAAATCGCCTGTGATTTACGACACTGGCTGGCAGTGCCGCTTTATATGTTAATTTCATGCCTAAAGCACAATACATTTGACATTCGGTTTACCCGCATGGCTCCGACTTGCAATGCTGCGAAAACGTGCTCTCATTTTGTGTATGTACAAAGTTTTGAATTATTGTGACCCGGGGTGTATCCTATAACCGTGGGGGACTGAATTATCAGTATTGCTAGGGTGGGCCTGGGGTGGACAGCGTGTTGACCTCCATAATGGTGCTCTCTCGCTATGGGGGTTAGATTAGGAATTGTCCCCAATGTGCATACTATTGACATCCTAACAATAAGAATGGGCCTAGTACTGTGAGTAATATTTTTCAAATGTGTTTTATACCCAAAAGTACCTGATGTTCATGTTATAATTATTGAATATATGTTTTGAATCCAAATGTTTTACATACATCCTGTATGAAGTCTGTTTTGTGACGCTCAGTGTATTTATTGCCAGTGACTGCCATGCCTTTACTTTACACATTGTGTTAAACCTGACTTCTTAGTGACAAGCTACCCAAGGATGAGCACAGATTATACAGTGCGTGCAATCACCCACCCTTGACGGGAGTGGTAGGTTCTGCCTGGCTGGGGGCATCCCTTTAGCCAACCAGAAAGTGCCTGTTCCAACAATGACCATTTATGTAGCTCACAAGGCAGAAAGAGTTGTATATTAACACTTGATAATTGGTGTTAACTATTCCAGAAGGGTGCAAGGTTAAGTTTAAAATCAACAAGGATTGAAACCTATCCCTTTAAGGTTACCGCAGTCATGTTTGAAACAGGTGCGAAGCCTAATGACCTATTTTTACTAAGGTTGGACAATGTGACCGACAGATTACATGAGGATCTGTGAAACAAACACAAAAACCAAATGATACATTTCGATTGAATTATTATTTATCGAATAAACGTCCATCATGGAGGCATCTTAGATCTAACAGTACAAACATTAATTTAAAGGAATATCAGGAGTAATAAATATTAAGAGACCTGACGTAGACACAACTCAAGGTATGAGAAATCAACAGCGTAAAATAGTTTTAGGCTCTTTTCTGAAATCACCATGATTCTGAAGACAGCGGAGATGAAAAAGGACATCAAACAAGAGTTTGGGACTGAGTATCTTACACAACTTGTATCATTGTGCCAGTGTTCAATCAGAGGAACTTCCATTCAGAGAAAAGTGCTGGGATACAGTGGTCTAAACAATTTGTGTAGCATGAACATTGCTCAAGAGTGGAAAGGTCATGCACATTGTAAATTTTATGCATGAGACAGAGGATTTGAAAGTGACCTTCTGTTTCACGACGACCCAAAGAAGAACGTCTCTTGACGTAGACATATGGTCAAACTTAGAGATCCTAGTAACATCCGAACTTATGCACACAGGATAATTGCAGAGCTTTGCAGTAACCCTCTAAATTATTGCATGATGATTAAATGCTGGGATCAGCACTTTCTATGCAGATCTCTTCAATCAGTGCTTTATGTACCAGAGCTTTCTTATAAGTATTATATCCTGAGACTTGTTGGATAGGCATACATTTGAGGGGAAAGTGCATGCGGTAACCCCAAAAGGGCTCTTAAAAGGGGCCTGCTTGCAGTGCTTAATTTGCAAAAGAATATGAACTGCACAATTCTTTTTCTTAGAAGCCAACCGCTGGTGCTGCCAAAGGACTTGCTCAATAGCTAAGGGCATATTTACTAACGTGATGTCGCTGCTCTGCGCTGCATGAAAGTGAAAGAGCAGGACAGTGCTATGGTGCAGTTGTGCTCTCTCCTAGTGCTGGCACATTTGTGGCTGCCTGGCACCAATGCAGGCACTCTTGCTTCATGGTGCATGGGTATCTGCATTGTGGTCAAAACAGTTTTTGTGCAGGAAGTTACCCACTCCTGCAAAAAAACTATCATTTAAATCTATTTCCTCTTTGTATGAGTGATGCAAAAAGACTAAGTAATGAGGATAAATAAAGATGTTTCTCCTCATTATGCCAGCCTCAGGTAGAGACATAATTTTGGCACAAACATATGTTTACAATTTTTTTTTTTGTTTTTTAATCGTCCTTATTGCCCAAGTTCACAAAAGATAATAATCCAAACACCGTGGTCTCCTTCGAGATAGCACCATCCGGTGATCTTTTGTTTTTAGACCCGGGGGGATCACTCTACACCTGCTTTCTATACCCAACCATAGGTAGCTAGTTTTTTTCTATCCGTCTCTAAAGCCACCTCCAGAGTAATCAAGCAATATGGTATAGAGGCCTAATCATTGGACTATTATATGAAGGATTATTCCCAGTTCTCATAGGGAAGCCAGAACTAATTTCTCTTATATTTACGTGCCCTATCTAACCGATTAATATATTTTATTGAAGCCAGCCATTCTATTTTATTTGGAGGAGTGGCTTTTACCCACTTTTTACATTTTCCCTTCGGGCAAGCAACATCAGATAAAATATCAGTTTTTTAGTATTCTTTAACAAGGATTCATGATCTTCTGGGATCCCAAAGAAAACAAAGGTTTTGCTTACCTGGAGTGTCTCTCCAAGTATTTAAAATATTGTATTACTCACATCCAACCAGAACCCTTGAATCACCGAGCGTTCCAAAACCATATGCATATCATCGCCTTTTTCTTTACCACATTTAGGACATCTCGGCGTATCGCCTTTCCCCAATTTTGATAATTTGTAAGGTGTCCAATAGACCCTGTGGAGACAAGAAAGGTGTTTCCACCTTTAAGTTGCGGCACGTACCGTGGAGTATAACATGTCACAATATACTTGCCATAAGTCTTTCATCTGCTCTCCTGGCAAGTTCTCTCCCCACCGTGCTGCTGGCAGATTAAAGTCTCCGTCTGATATCTACATTAACAGCCAGTACCAATTTGCCACCTCTTTTTTCCGTATTACGTCACTTGTTATGCGAGCTTCCAATTCATTAGACAGTCCCGCACCAATACCATCTGTAAGGCTCCAGCTCTTTATTTGGAGATATTTAAATCTTGACAGTCGAACGTGGGCTAGCTCTTGACCTTCTTCCCAAGAGATTAAGACTCCGTTTTCCATCAATTGACTCAAGGTTGATATTCTTGCTTCTTTTAATGGAAGGGCCAAACAGTCTTTGGACCACTCCGGTGATCCAGGAGAATCCCAATCAGGAGCCATTCCACTATAATAATTAAGTTTTAGTTCTCTCCTGATTTTATACCATGTGGTTGCAAAGCCCTGTAGGGTTTTCAGGCGCACTTTTTTAAAGTATCGTGGGTCTCCATATCTATACATAAAGCCATACTCTCCCCTTTTACATCACAGAGCATTGCTCTAAACATTTTCCCGATTTTGGAGCAATCTGGTGCACTAAATAAACATCTCCCTCCTTTTAATAGAAATACCCAGGCGTAGTAGGATAGATCAGGCAACCTTAAGCCCCCTTTATCATATTGTCGTCTCAACTTTTTCCTTTATATTCTTACTCCTTTAGAGGCCCAAATCTTTTTGAGCCAATCTTCCTAAAAGGCCATGGGGATATTCTGAAATAAAAAGGTAAGATTTGGAAGGATTGACATCTTTACAAGGTTAACTCTTCCGTAAATAGACAGAGGCAAATGAGACCGGCCAAGTAAAAGTTTCCCCACTTCCTTATTGATCCTCTGAAAGTTGGTTTCTGGTATTTGTTCTATTTTTTGGACAATTCTAATACCTAGGTATCTAATTTCATCTTTTACACAGCTAAGTGGAGCATTGATATTCCAAGTCATTATGACTGTTTTACTTTCATTTATCTCATATCCTGAGATCCGCCCAAACCGTGCCGCCAGATCGTATACAACTGATAATGCAGGAATAAGATCCGAAGTATATATCACCAGATCATCTGCATATAATCCCACTTTTTTCTCCCTACCTCGACTTTTGAAAGGTGTAATACTATCGTGTTTCCTTATTTTCTCTGCTAAGAGTTTAATATATTGGTTGAAAAGCAGGGGAGATAACGGACACCCTTGCCTTGTCACCCTATGGATGTTAAAAGCTTTTGATATGTTCCCAGTTACTAATATTTTAGCTGTTGGGATCTTGGTATAACCGGTTTATCGCCCTGCAGATCTTCTCCCCCAGATTGGATAGTCTTCAAATTTCCTGCAAGTAAGTCCAGTTTACGCGATCAAACGCCTTGGTCGCATCCACTGTGATGACCGTCAGTGGTAGTTTATATGCGGATGCTATATCTATAGCTCCAATGAAACTGTAGGTTAGATCTTCAATTCCTCTACCCCGCACAAATCCTTTTTGATCTTCATGAAGGAGCACTCCCACTACCCCATTTAATCTGTCTGCTAATATTTTCGAAAAAATCTTATAATCTGCATTAAGCAGCGAGATAGGCCTATGGGACTCACAACAATCTGGCGGTTTATCTGGTTTAGGTAAGTGATAGTAGCTTCATTCCAAGAGGGGGGATCTCTCAGCCACTTTTGAAAGCCTCTGAAAACAGCCTAACAAGAACTGGAACTATATATTTCCCTAGCTTTTTAAATATCTCAACCGGAAGACCGTCTGGACCTTCCACCTTACTCGTTTTCCCTGCGTTGATGGCATTTCCAATTTCCTGTTCGGTTATTGGACTGTCAATCGCTTTTTTTTGGGACTCAGAGACTTTACGGGGGGTTCTTGGCCTAGCCACTCTTCCACCTCCTCTCTCGTCATTCTTAAATCTTCTGAGTACACTTCCCCAAAATACTTTAGTAACGTTTCCTCTGTACTATCCCCTGCTCTAATTGGACAACCTGCCCCTCCATATTTTATTTCTTTTATAAAATTTCTTGCCTGGTCGCTTTTAACCTTCTATGCAAGTAACTTGCCACAGCCTTCTCCATAATTAAAGTGGGCCAATTTACTTGCTTGCCACCTTTGTTGTAGTCTTCCTTCCACTACTCCAAAACGGTCCATTTTAAAAGTCTGAATAGATGTTTGACCCAGCCCATGTTCTATCTCATTACTTTGTAGTTGTTGTTCTAACCTCTGAATTTTATTTTCAATGTTCGCGATCTCATTCCTTCGTTGTTTATTTTTGTAGGATTGAATTGATATTATTTTACCCCTTAAAAAGGCTTTATAGGTATCCCACACTATCCCAATCAGTGCACTGTCTAAATTGTTTTAAAAAAATTCTTGGGATTACAGCCCAAGTTTATCTATCATTTCGCATCAGACAGTACAGTGTGATCCTTAGTCCTTTTCCTTTGTATTGTAATGTTTGGAGGGATCAAAAGTATGGCTATGGCCGAATGATCTGACATATGTGATCCCACATGATTGGCATCTTTAACCTTATCTTTTATATTTTGATTTACTAAAAATAGATCTATTCTGGATTGATGTCCGTATTTTTTATTATTAAAAGTGAAACTCTTTAGAGATCCCTTCCTTACCCTCCAAATATCACACCAACCTAAACTCTTTATCGAATGTATTATCAGAGATCTTGAATTTGTTATGCACAATGCTTCTACTTTTAGTGGAACGATCTAAACTCCCATCCAAAACCACATTAAAGTCTCCTGCCATAAAAACAGGGTCAGGGAATGTTTACAAGTCTTTGTAAATACGGGTTTTTGTCAATATTAATGGGTTTATGCATGGTAATGCAAACGTAACTCCTACATGTTGAAGGGTAATGCATGCCAGAACAATGCACTGCTTCGTATTACATTTTTTATCACACAGTCACACAGATCAGTATTTGCGTGGCTTCGTAAATCCCAAAAGAGATTACGCATAGGGCTGTTCCAAAAAAGTGATGCAGCAATGATGCATAATTTTAGCAATTCTGGGTCAAAGGCTGTCTAGTCTTGATTCCACCTCATCCCACTTTCATTCACCACAATAGACTTTCTACTCCTTTCTCTCACTCTTGCAGGTCATTTTTCATCCCTGCGTTCCTCCTTTGTCATTATTTTTCTGTCTTTCTCTTCCTCCTTCTTTAGTCAGTCAGTCAGTCAAAATACTTTATTTCGAATTTAGAATATAAAATCATAAAAAGTCACAGACGGCACAGGTTTAAATATACATCCAAGATAAAAAAAATCAAGTCCCATCGTAATGTTTAACAATCCATATCCATTCTAGATTTCAAAGTGGATTTTAAAAAACGGACAATAAAATATGTACAGTCCATGTTCAGTAATTGTAAAAACATTAAAGCAGGTTTAACTTGAATAAAATTCATTTTCTTTAGAATTGGAATCAGGAAGGTTTTTCTTGGGACTGAATAAAAAGTACAAAAAAACAAAAAATGTTCTATATTTTGCGGCGATTGCCCGTTACAGTCACATACTGGTAACAACTGACCTCTGGTTCCCCCTTTTGGTCTAGCCAATAAAAAATGAAATGTGTTACATCTGAACCTGGTTAACAAGAATTTTTCATGTGAGGTAAGAGTGGACAATAGGTAGGGATGTATGATATTACAACACAGGTTTTTACCACGCGTGCAGTTGCATCGCATGCGTTACAACGCATGCGATGTTACAACGCTATGCCATTAGAACTCAAGTCTTTACATCGACTTGCGCTAGATGGCGTGCTAACATTAAAAAAGTGTAATTTACTATTCCAACTCCAGTCCACTTAACAGTAGGGAAGGTGTTGGGATAGTAAACTACACTATTTGTAATGTTAGCACGCCATCTAGCGCAAGTCGATGTACAGACTTGAGTTCTAATGGCATAGCGTTGTAACATCGCATGCGTTGTAACGCATGCGATGTAACTGCACAGCGTGGTAATAACCGCGTTGTAATGGCTGTTCCCCATATGTAGGGCTCAGCAGTGGGGGTCGTGATTAATAGAACATAAGTCCGGACACTTGGTTTCATGAGCTCGATCCCCTCCCTTTCCTGCCTCCTATGATTCAGGAAAGCGATTTTAAATAATGGGATTTCATTCTTAAGGATTTCTTCAGGATTGATAAATAAGGAACCCCTTCCCAATAGGTCAAATCCCTTTTTAATATAATTAAACCAGGGGATTCGTGCCATGTTCTCTAATGCCAAGCAGTCCTTAAGTATAGCTTGGGTCAGGGGAATGTCCGGGTTAAGCCAGCACTGTAGCCAAAAGAGCATGGGGCGCAGTGATAATTGGTCAGCTATGTAAGGTACTCCCAATTCTTCATGAGCCACCAGGTTCGGAGTACTTTGCGGGACACATAATAATCTTTTTAGAAACTTATTTTCCTCGACCTGTAAAGGTTTAGTTACACCGCGTCCCCACAGCTCACTACCATAGGTTGCTATGGCGACACTCTTGGCACTGTAGACCTGAAGCATGGCCCCCGTCAGTTTCTTCCCCAGTTTTGAAGCAAAATTAAAGATTGCAGCATTTGCCCTGGCCATCTCCCCCTTTTTTTTGAGTATCGCAACCTCCCACTTTAGCTTATCATCAAAAAGAACTCCTAGATATGAGAACACCTTGGTACTGGGAATTATGTCACCCCCTGTTTTAAACTGGAATGCCTTTCTGGTACACTTACCGAGTCTCATATTGAAAGACTTGGTGCTGTTAATCTTTAAGTCTAGATTTTTCATAAACTCGTAAAATGAGATTAACAGGGTTTGAAGCCCTAATTCAGTCCTAGCTATTAGTACAGCATCATCCGCGTATAGCAAAACGGGAATACCCCGTTTATCTATACGCGGGAAATCTGCACCTGTCTCTATCAGGGTGCTCTTAAGATCGTTTATATAAAAATTAAATAAAAAAGGAGCCATGATACAGCCCTGCCTTACACCTTTCTTAATTGGAAAATCATTTGTTACTTTCAGGTCCTTACTGTACCTAACATTTGCCCGGGTTGAGGAATGTAAATCCCGTAAGAAGTATATCAGCCCCCTATCTACCCCTCTCGCCTCCATGGACTGCCAAAGTTTAGATCTGTTGACACAATCAAACGCCGATGATAGGTCCATGAAGGCGAGATGTATTGAACCGGGGTACACCACGGTGTATTTGTTGAGCAGCAGATACAAATTGAGGCACTGGGTGGTGGTCGAACGCCCTTGATGAAAACCGTACTGACAGTCTGATAACAACTTATTATTGTCTGCCCAGTCCTTCAATCTGTTTAAAATAGCTCGCCCCATTACCTCCACAACCGAATCAATAAGTGATATCGGTCTATAGCAACTAGTATCACTTCTGTTGCCCTTCTTAAATACGGGCACTATTGTTGACAATGCCCAAGAAGTCGGGCACCCTTCTATCGTGGCCGCATTAAAAACAGGGTGGAGGATAGATGCCCAGAAACTAGGGTCTGATTTAACTAGATCTGGTGGGATCCCGTCAGGGCCAGGGGCTTTGTTACTAGTCAAACCCAAGATTCCATCTAGGATCTCGGGTTGGGTAAAAGTTATGGCTGATATATCCCCATGACTTAATAACTCATTACTAGGCTCAGCCGGGCTATCAAACATTAGTTTAAAGTGATGAACCCAGTCCCCTTCCCCTATATGTGCCACCAGGCCATCTCCCCCCTCCTGGTGGAACAAGGGACCATTAACAACTTTCCAGAATCTAGCGCTATCTTTCAAGGTACTGCTGTCTATTAGTTCCTCCCAGGCTTTGTCCTTTAACAGAGCCTTGCGAGTTGCAAGGGCATTCCTATACTCCCTTCTCAGGGAACGCACTACAATCGGGTTTCTAGGGTTTTTAGCCAGTGCTTCTCTTAACCGTTTTGCGGCTTTGGTACAGTTGGTATCAAACCATTTGGGACCCAAGGTAATTCTATGTCCTGATTTTCCTGTCAGTAACTCACTTATTTTTCCGGACATATTAGAGAATGCGTCCAGGACACTACTTGCAGTTGCTCCATCAGTAGTGCAGGTAACTATTTCTCCCGCACAGTAGGCCTTTACATTGTTATTAAAGGCAACAGGTGATATATGAGACCACCTTAGCCTCCTCTTACCATCTGTGGTACTTAGTGAGCCTGTTACTGGAATATTGCAAGTAAGATCAGTCAACATACCACCGAGGTGAGCTGACAGCGGGTTATGGTCATTATGTTCATTGGTTGTGATGGTAAATCCCCCTAAGAGAGGGGCTAGAGATGCCGAAATAAGAATATAATCAATAAAGGTACCCCTCCCCTTGCCTTTGAACGTTGGAATCGAGAATATTGTAGCAGGGCTCATATAAGACATAGCCACCCCCATGTCGTTATCACTCAGCAGATTGTTAAGTTCCTCTCCTTGCGTCGTGTGTTCAAAATGTAAGCCTGTCAAGCGCGGACAACCTAAGTTGGCTAGACAGGTGGTGTTAGGGTTACCACAGGGATGGATGTTAAAGTCCCCCATTATTATCAAACTATGTAGTTTGTTGGCCATATGTTTTCTTATAAAATTAACCAATGTCTTGATATTACCACCTTCCTCTTGGGTAGTCGGGGAGTTATAAAAATTTATTAAACCCCATTCAGACCCCCCCCCTCCTTAATGTCATCGCCAAGATTCCTGGATGTGAATGGGGAATCATACGGGCATCACATTTAATATCAAGTGAGATATAGGTTACCAACCCTCCCTTGGGCCTGCCACTAACCGAGGGGGAGGCCGGGACAGAAAAAACCTTATAACCATCCAAATAATGATTACAGTCCAAAGCCCACGTTTCCTGTAAGCTAATGATCTTGAACTGACTGACAAAAGCAAGCCATAGTGGATCATTGCTTTTCCTGGCCAGCCCTGCGATATTCCATGATAAAATATTGTTACTAGGAATTGGCGAACTGTCTGTTACTGCCTCTTTAATAGGGTCCTGTGAAGAGGTGTGTGGACTTGTTCCGCTTATTGTCTGAGGGTTTAGTCAGTCACACTCTTCTATGTCAGATAAAGGTAAGAATCTGTTTCTTAATTCTAATCTTGGGATAAGATGAGCACTGACCATATCCCTGGGAGGGTGAGAATGGGGAGGGATTCGATGTTGGAAATTCTGTTCCATAGAGTCCCTTGTATGTGTGTACACTCTACGGCAGGTATCAAACCTGTACCTACGGGGGTCTTGAGTATAAAAATAGCCCAGGGGTAAAATAACTATGTTAGAGCTGGGTCCCAGATAACGCTTTTGGGTCTCCTGCAGTATCTTCTCAGCGGAACACGGGTTGTCAAAGTTTACAACTATACAGTCACCTTGACACGATTTTGCCCTGTTACCAATCCAGCTAACTCTACGAGCCATTATTATATATCTGATAACATCGTGACCCATATATATATTGTTGGTAAACCATTGGTTTAATTTGTTTTTAAGTTGATCAAAATCCTCTGTAGCCCCTTCCTTTAGTTGGAGAACATTACCCAGAATTAATGTGTATGGAGTAGGCTCCTTTGGTAAATCAATTGTCTGGGTTCCCTGGCGGTGTTGAACGTGCACATCCCCCTCCCGAGTTCTCCCTGCTTTGTCCATAATACTGTTAGGTTTTCTAGCTTCTGGGGGCCCCAAAGAGGGTGTAGTGTCAAAAGGTGAATTGGGATGAGAAACTAAATTAACAGGAGCCTCTCTGGGTTTGCATATGTCAACATTATGTACCCCATTCTGATCCTTCTTAGAGAGCCTGGGAGTGCCATGTGTTAGCGCTTCCGCTATATTGTTAGTCTGATTGGCTGGTCTGACAATAGTTGTACAACCACAGCTCCCCTCTAGTAGTGATAACCTATCTTCTATATTGTTAAGCTTCTTCGAAATTGGGTCCAGTAGCTTTATTAACATGGTTTCTAGGTTTACCAAGCTACATTCCTTCATCTGGCCCGTGGGCGGGTCACACTTAGATGCTTGTTTTCCCAAGGGACTGGTTTCAAGTTCAATTATCTCTGAGCTCTGTTCGTTGCATGTTGTCCCATCCGTTCTACTCTGTACACCCACTTGCTTGTTTTCCCGACGTCCCTTCGATGTAATGATGTTAGCTTTTACTGTTTTAGCTTTGACCTGTTTCCCCCTGGTCTTCATACCATTATTCTCTATCGTGGGTTCCTTTGAGGGAGAGATAACTTTCTCTTTGGAAGGCTGGGATGTCGATGTATTAACAGGGGAATCTTCTACGACACTGGGTTGCAATAAGGGGAGGAATTCAGGGGTTAGGGATAGCCTAGAGATTGAACTTTGAAGGTCCAAGGAGAGTCTACGTTCTGTTTCATTTATTTCCTGAGTTAAAACCGTGTTGGCTCTGGTAATGAAAGCATCCAGTGTACCTGCCACCCTGTTCCCCAATTTAGCCTTGGCCTTATTCATGATTTGCAGTTAAAAACCGTAAATAATTTCAACAATAATACACTTATAATTACGAAATGCCGACCTTCCCGCCTGAACAGACAGATTGGCAATAGACAGGGGCAGCCCGGTGTTATACGGTGATCAATACAGACAGTACCTTTGCTCTCCTGTGTCCACACCAGAGTCCTTTGTTGAAAAGGGGGGCCAAATAACGTGGCCCAGCCCAGCCTATTCCGGGCTATGACGGGCAAGGACGGGCCCGCCCTTGGCCCGGGCGCTGCCCGCACGCGTCCCTCGCACGTCCCGCGCTGTGGGAGGCGTGCAGCGTAGATGTAGGCAGGTGACGCCTGCCACTGACGTCACCTGCTAGCGCCAGTCAAGGGAGCCTGGGAGTCGTAGTTCGTGATGCAGCCGTTGCCCTCACGGCGGACCTGAAGGTCTTTAGTCCGGTAAGTGCTCCCTGTCTGAGAGCCCTTCTGAGTTATGGTGCTGAGATGCCGTTGCCCTCACGGCGCCAGGGAGGTATCAAGGCTGGAGCCCCCTTCAAACGCGTCCCGCGCTGCGGGAAGCGTGCAGCGTAGATGTAGGCAGGTGACGCCTGCCACTGACGTCTCCTGCTAGCGCCAGTCAAGGGAGCCTGGGAGTCGTAGTTCGTGATGCAGCCGTTGCCCTCACGGCGGACCTGAAGGTCTTTAGTCCGGTAAGTGCTCCCTATCTGAGAGCCCTTCTGAGTTATGGTGCTGAGATGCCGTTGCCCTCACGGCGCCAGGGAGGTATCAAGGCTGGAGCCCCCTTCAAACGCGTCCCCCTAGGCCTAGGTCCACATTGGTCGCATTACAGATTGACGACGGCACAGAGGGACCATCGGCCCTTAGCGAAGGGTGACAATGGACAGCGCCAGCAAGGCCACGGAGCAGAGTTTCAGCGGGTGGGCAGGACCCTGAGGCGTGGGCGGAGGTTCAGGAAGGAGGGGCAGAGCAGCCCATACACACCTGAAAGGGTGTGCCAACGGGGAGGCACTGAGTCACTGCTTGTTCTCCTTCTTTCCCCATTTACTGCCTTTCTCGCACTCTTGTTCTGGGTGAAAGTTTATTGATGAAAAATAAATCCCAGTCCCCAAAAACGAGTGTCAGTGGGCCCCAACTGCAACCATGAGCTCAAATTAAGCGCTGCCTGTTTTTGCCCAATAAAGTAATCCAGAAGAACAGTTTTGTTATACTAGCAAATGCTATGTGACAAAACATTTTAATCCATGCTATTTGGTGGTATGTAGCACAGTGTGTTGTGCAAACACATTTTCACACAAAATAAATTGTGGGGAAGTTAGGAGGAATGGCTCAGAGCAAGGTGCACTCACACTAGCTACACCCATGTTGAGCCCCTATACAAATTAAAATTCTAAGATTGACAAACAAGCATAAATATACTTTAGAATACTAAAGGATATTGAGGCACTGCATACAAATTACAATTCTAAGATTGACAAACAAACATGAACATACTTTAAATAGAACACAAAAGAATATTGAGGCACCGCATACAAAGTATAAATCTAAGTTTGACAACTAAGCATAAATAAATGAGCCAATTAGTCCTTGCGTTCACAGTTCGATCAAATATATTTTCTTGCACGAAGATGTTTACGTTCATAAAGTTTAGATACATAATATGTAACAAGAGTAATATACTACCATCATATCCAATGAAATTCACAAACAGCCAAATCATGTTTACAGTTATCAATTGCTTTGTCGAGGCTTCTCATACACCTTAGGTCCAGTAATATATTGAAAGAGTCTACCAGTTCCAGATTTCATGCCCTTGTTGTTACACTACAATATGAGGTCACTGATTCTCCTCATTGTTTACAGAAAAAGAATAAATGGTGGTGGCTCGCCCATTATGGAGTGTGGGAATTGACCTCCCACCTTTTCCCACAATTGTGATAGTCTGAAGTTCTTCAGACTCTCATACTGGCAGGATAAAAAGCATACACATACTGCAGATGTCTTTGCAGGCTAGTAGAACTCCATCAGGCTGTCACATGCAATTTGTGTATTTAAAGCAAAGACAGGTAGTGCTCTCTTTGACAAGAAGTGGGCCTTCAAGCAGGCTTCACAGCCCTCAAAATCAAACACTACTTGATGACACTCTTGCTCATGGCTAGGCCCAGCACTACACTTACTGTGCAATCGATAGCACACTGCAAATGTGACTCCACAGACCTTGTAATGCAGAAACTTCAACCAGAAAGCAGCTGTGTGCCTGCCTGGGGGTTCATGCAGCATTGACAGAAGTTCTGGATTTAAAGCTGATGAGGATCCAACGAGGGACCTTTTCGGGCAGCAGAGGGTAAGCAAAAAAAGTGCTCTGAAATGTGTCTGTGTGTGGTTGACTGTGTGTGTAAAAGTGTGTGTGTAAGAAAGAGTGTGTGAAATGCATGTGCGTATGAAAGTGTGAGCAAGTGTGCTGGCCGGCTCCTTTCATTGGTTTATATTGGTGGTAAGCATATTGGGCATAGTTGATAGTGATAGCTGACATTTTGTGACCATCCATGGCAGAATGATGCCCTCCTGGCCCTGGCATATTGGTAGCCATTCCTAGCATTTTGGGGCTACCCACAGCATGTTGCTGTAGAGTCTTAATATTCTGGGGCCAAAGGCTGGCTGTGACATCTTGGTTGTTTTTGGCATATTCGGCCCTTCCATGACGGTTCCTTGAGACTCCATTGAAATACAGCAGACTCTGGTGTAATAATGGTAATTCCTGGCTTATTGGGAGCAGCTGTGTCATGAGAAGGTGACAGGCAGGCATGGAAGGCATACTTTATCTATGTGTGGCAGTAGTACATGTTGGTATTTGATGGACATGAAAAAAAGATGTTTAGGCACTGAATGTGCATTCATTTGTAAAAATAAATAGGTGGTATCCCAGGAATTTTTTTCATGAAAGTGATAAGTTTTTGTTTGGAGAAACCACGTCTTTTTTAAAAAAAAGTGGGGAGTTGCTACCAAATATGTTTTTTATTTATATGCTGATAAGCTGATGTTCGTGGGCTTTTTTAGTTGTATTTTTAATTATACATATAAAGCAGATTTTAGTGATGATTGTAGATTGATGCTAAGGAAAATCATAGGTCATATAAAAGTTAATTTCTTGTATTACCCATTTCACTTATGGATTTTTAGGCTATGTTTAGGGACATTGTGCTAAAATGCAATATTTTACCACTACTTTCTTAAACGTATTTTAGGGCAGGCAAACCTGCAACACTTCTGGGAGGGTCAGGCTTAGTTTCACACCATGGGTGTACTGGAATATTTATGACTGTCCCTTCAAAACCTTTTCTTTTTAGCAAGTTTAGGAGAAAATGTGTTGTAAAATGCATTATGTGATCCCATTTCCCAAATGATCCCAAACTGCCGTCAAGAGAACTGAACTCTCTTACTCCTATAAATACAGTGCAGTTGTTGCACCCCATCACTTTTAAACATCAACAGCCACCACTAAGAAGGAACAGGAGTACAGAGCTTCAGCTGCGGCCCATTCATATCAATCTGAACCCATAGTTAGGTGCCCTGTTAGAAAGTGAGGATAGGACTTCTCCAGGAAAAGTTTTTAAATGTCAAAGCGTTTTAACGTCATATCATTAAAGTGGAATGGAAGCAGTGCAAGTATGAGACAAGATTATATGTGCATTAAAAGGAAGTAGCTAGAACATAAAATGCCCCCCATGTTAAACCACATTTCAAATAGCTCTGAGTAAGCAGGAGAGTTGTTGGGGAGTTTGCACCTCCAGAGAGAACTTTGAAATTCTTAAATTTTCTTATTTTTCCTAATCCTTCTTTCATTCTTTTGTCCTTCCCACTCTCCATTTTTCTTTCTCTTTTCACCTTGCTTTTCTCCCTTCTTTCCATCCTTTATGTACTTTTATCATCTATCCTTCTTTCTGCCTTTGTCATCCGTTCATTGATCCTCCTTTCCGTCTGTCTTCTTATCCATCCTTACTTCTGTTCACCAATCTTTGTCTTTTCCTTCCATCCTTTTTCATGCATTATCCATCATCTTTCTTTCCATCCATCTACCATCCATCCATTTTACCTTCCTTGTTTCCTACCATCCATCATTCTATCCTTGCTCTGCATCCATTTATCCTTCTTTCTATCCATCGATCTATCTTGCTATCCAACTCTTTGCTATTCTCCTCTCCATCCTTTCATCTATCCATCCAGCCATCCTCTCTTCATCCACTCTTCTCTCCATACATGCCTCCATCCAACCAATTCTGCCTCCAGTCTCGTCTCCATCCATCTCTGCATTCATCCATCTATCCACTCTCCATCCCTCCCTGTCTCACTTCGAGTGCAAGAGGTTGTATGAATGAGCTTCTTGGAGACCAGACTCTCTGATCAAAGTCAAAGGAACTTTAAACAACAACTTAAATGTTGCACGTAACACAGAACTGCCCAGTGACACCCACCCCGCTAAAGCTGCTAAAGTCGGGAGGTTAATAACACGTGTATGTGCATGATTAAACAGACAGACTGTGGTTGTGGTACAACAGTAACACAATACCTGAAGAACACACCATCATGCTACAATAACTTTACACAGTGCTACAATAACAGCACAGTAATACAACAGCACAAAACAACAACAAAACAGCACACGGCAGCACAATATATTGTCACTATACAAAGAGGAACACAACACCATAACAACAAAAATGAACACAGCACTGACACAACAGAACAAACAGCAAACACAACAATATAATTGTAACACAACCTAATGTCAAAATAGCACAAGGCAGTAACAAGAGCACAATACAAGAGCAGCAAAGCACACCAAAACAGCACAATACAATCTAAACATAAAACAACACATGGAGAAGACAACACAGCAGCACAGCAAAAACACAAGATAACAACACGATACAAATCGCTTCAACACCCCAGCAAAAAGAGCACTCCAATAAAGGTATTACATAGCAACAAAATATCAGCACACTATACATACAAAAGGCCAACACAACATTGAACAACACAACCCAAACAACAGAAACAACACATTAAGACAACACTACACCAATCAAAGGACAGCATACAACTCACCAATACAACATAATAAGTTAGCACAAAAGAACAATGCAAACTTAAACACAAAACACCATAAGGCAACTCGAGAGCACAACAAAACACATCAAACCAAACACAGCACCACACCAAAAGAAAAACAAAGCACATTAACCCTTTCGATGCTTGTGACGGAGCGGTTCCGTCATGCGCGTCGGTCGCGCTGTGCGCATGACGGAACCGCTCCGTCACGGCCCCGCCCGCGCAAGAACCCTTCAGCACAGCGCGGTAATCCGCGCCGCGCTGAAGGGGTTAAAACACAGCATAAAACTACACCAACACAAGACATCATCATAAAACAACCATAACATGAAGCAGTGGGGTTTGTACTAGTGTAGCCTGTTGTGTTGATGTGTTGTGTGGTGTTATATCATTATTTGGTATTGTGTTTACTTGTGTATTATTGCTTGTGGTGTGTTGTTGCTATTTGAGTTGCCTTGTCTTTTGTGCTGTATAGTTATTCTGTTGTTTTTGTTATGCTGTTCTGTGGTTTAGTGGTTGTGGTTTTTTAGGTCTCGCCTGGGGAACGCAGCGCGAAAGCGCTGTCGCCAGCGAGATCTATTGTTGCTGACTTGCCTCGGAAGTGGGACAGGAGATGGGCAAGCGCAGGGCGATTGGAGCCTGTGTACGCGCACGTACAGCCACGCGGTGTGTACATCTACTGTCCCCCTTCCGTCCTCGCAAGCCTCATGCAATTTCAGGTTTTTTTTTAATGCGGAGTGAGACAGTTGCACACAGGGAATACAAACAGTGTTTAAACACATGGTAATGACACTGCACTGCCTCGTCCCTTCTCTGTTTATCGCATGGCAGTGATGTCACACCCTGCGCATGAAAGTTAAGCTCGCATTGCGCTGTGCGCTAGAAAGTTGGGTATTGCACACGGTTCTATGTTTAGCAGTGTCGCGTCTCTCAAACTCACAGCCTGGTGAGGCGCTTTGCTTCAGTGCACTGAGTCGGAGAAGCGCGGCGCTCGCAGGCACGGCAGTGCCGTCACTCTCCCGCCTTGGTCGCCTCCTGGTAGCTCTTCTCGGGCAGGCAGGCTCCTCGTGTTGTAAATTGGCAGCGATTGGCTTAGCATTAGCAGAATCCATCTTGTATTTAGAGGCTATCTTGTCCATTTTGCGGAATCCATTTTGTATTTCTGACAGCCATTTTGTTTGCCATGTGCTCACCATGTGCTTTGTCCTCCCTCAGTGTTGACTGCTCTTGTAATCTGCCTAGAAACGAACTATATTTAGCATTTTCCACCTTTGCACATGCCCAGTGAGTTTTCTATATGACCTTATATGTACATAAAATCTTCTGCTGTACTTGTACCACCATCTTTCAAGCCCCTGTGTGGGTATAAAAGGACCATGCTCCTTCTGTTTGGTGTGCTACTTCATTCAATACCGAAGGGTGCTGTGTGAATGTAGTTCCACCTCATGAGGTTTATTAAACTTTGTATTTTCTATTCCAGTTTCTGTGCCAACTTCTTCCTATTGGTCTGAGGACTCTGTGCAGAGAAGGGCGAACCCTTTGCACTGGTAGGCCTAGCTGAGGTCAACTTCTACAAATTGGCACCCAACCAGTGGGGCTCATCGGCGACTCGGATGCCCAAAGGATTGGTCGGGACGAAGGATTGGAATCTCGCTCTGGACGCGATCGCTGCCCGATGAGACCCGAGTCTTGGCAACCACGGCGTTTTTCCTTTCTTTCTGATCTGACCATCCAGGTGGTGCCGGTCCTCGACTGAGACCTCTTCTGTTGATTCGCCGTGCAGTGACCATTTGGTAAATTTTAGAACTTGGCAGTTGGAACCTGGACACCAAGTGATTGGTAAGTGTCATTCTGCGGCGCTTGCTGTTGGTTTTTATGCCTGGGATTGGTAAGGTAGTTTAGTAACACTTACTGCGGCTTTTGTATTTTGGAATTTGTGTTGGCCAACTTAGGTTTCTATGTGATTCATATATATATATAAATTGCAATTTATATAGGCAGGTAATGAGGAGAATTTTCTCTATCTGAATTGATTTGAACGGCACATCGTACTAAAGGTACCTTAAGTGCTACTTTGATTATAATACTGCATATTCTGCACTATTTTTGGCATGCCTGTTTTTAGCACACTTCGTAGGATGTGTTGCTTTTGTAGTGGTACCAATTTGAGACTCGATGAAGCACAACCGGCCCCCCCCGGAGGGGACGCCTAATAGGGATATGTATATTAAGCATAGTCTTTCTTCTATAATGTACAGCACATTATGGAATAAATACACTCGTAAGGATCCTGAGTTGCGTTGGCCTATGTATGGGTCATTTGATTTACGAAAGATTGAGTATGTGAAAAAATGTCTGTGTAAGCGAAAGACTAGGCAAGATATGTTTGATTGTGTACGAATGTGGGAGAAAGAAGTGCATGAACGAATGAAGCGTGAGCAAGCCTTGATTGAAAAAGAACAGCGAAAGAACATTTATGTGAAAGCATTAGAGCTGTAGAACAAAGAAATAAAAGAGTTAAAAGAGAGAGAAGATAGGGAGCTCAATTTACAGGTAACTGGCCAATACGCTGTTCGGCGGCCCCTTTACCCTATACTTAATAAACCACAAGATGATTCCTTATTATTAGATCGTCCTCCACCTCCGTATACTGTTCCTTCTGCCCCTCATGAGTCAGATGAGGACTCTAGTTCGGAGGAACACAAGGCACGAGAAACTCGTTCTATGTTGACCGCTGCGCGTTCGACCCAGCTTAGATCTGCTGCGCGTAAAGCAGTTCGTAGCATTGCCCCCGCCTCTGAACTTCTAGATAGTATGAAAGGGTGGCAGGAAAGGGAGCAGCTGTATTTTACTGAGGTGTTTGCCGCAGAGGTCCTTGAGCTGTTTAGGAAATATTCTGAGGAGTTAGAGCCCGACGATGTAGCAGTTAATTGTAAGCAAATGCGTGATGGTCTTTTTGTTTTCCCCCAGGTGAATGATACAATCAGGCGTTTGGTTAAACTGCGTGTTGATGCAGTCAGTTTGCAATAGGAGAAAAAGGCTGCAGACGTAGCTGCACAGACATCTCAGAAAGGCGTGGCACAAGCTTCTATCTCCTGAACAGATAAGACTATGATAGTTCATGCGAAACCTATGCGGGAGGCCGCACCTTTGTATGTCCCTCCTAAAGGACAACGTACAAGTGATGATAAGGCCTCTATCGATGCAAAGGGTTATTTTATTTATAATTGGGTTTACACTCCTTGGAATAGGACAGATGTCATGGCACTTAAAACTGCATTGCCTGATCCGCGGAAAAATCCAGCCGCTTTTTATGAGGAAGTTGAGGGTGCTATTAGCTCTAAGTACTATGACTTTGCCTGATATTGATTTATTTTTCGGCTTGATATTACCGCCTGATATGTGGAGAACTGTTCGTAAAATTGATGATCGTGCAGCTTTTGGGGCGTTATGGAAAGAGTTAGAACAAATGGATGTAGAAAGGGAACCCGCACAGAAGCCATGTCAGTTAACTTTAGATCTTCCCGTAGCTATATTAGTTAAGTTAAAAATGATTATTCCCCCTAAAAAGATAGATTGGACTGTTTTAGCGTCTTGTAAGCAAAAGGCAGATGAATCGGTCTCTGATTTCTTTACACACTTTGAAGAAGCATTCCACGATTTTAGTGGCCAGTCATTGACAGATGACACGGGCAGACATCTGTTTGTCGATAAATATGTCGCAAACCTGTTGCCAGGAATAGCTAGTCGCTTAAAAGCCAGTGAGAGTTCATGGAATACCTCTTCTCCGGTTTCTCTCTTGACTATGGCTCAGTATTATGAACGCCAGGAATTAGAAGCAAAGGGTAATGAGGATAAGAAGACTAAAGAATTAAAAACGAAGGTTATGTTGGCTCAGGCTTATGGTCCGCCTTTTTGAGGTAGTGATAGAGGTGGACGTGGATCTTATGGTTCGTCTTTCCCTTCTTATACTCGTTCGAATTTGTCTGCTGACCAGTGTGCGTACTGTAAGAAATTTGGGCATTGGGCTTCCGATTGTCCAGCACTGTGTGCTCAGCAGTGTCCACGTGGTCCTGGAATGAGCTGACTTACAGGAGCAACCGTCCCGGCACTATGCATATATCCCACTCATGCACATCATGTCTGAGGCCACAACATTGGTAATGCATGCAGCAAGTCTGTTCATTTGAAACCTCACACTCCTATGTTGGGACTCAGCATCAGTGGCAACAAATATGCACCCCCTAATGACTGTACAGGACAGGGCACAGGCAGACCACCCTCACACATGATGCTGAAAGCAGTGTGCACCTTGATAAACTGGCAGCCTAGATGACCATGTGCAATAGTTATCACACACAGACCAGGTAACACATGTCAAGGAGGGGAAGGGAGGAAGAACAGCACAGGTTGACTGTGGGGGAACAGGATATGCACTGCACATATATACCCTGGCAGTGTCTCCAGGCGACTGAGCAGCAACAAAAGCTTGCGACACACAACAAACACACATGTACCTACCCCCTTCCTGCTGCTGTAACTCCTGTATCCGCCTATCCAGGTCAGGGAAGACCACCACCAGAACACGCCGCATCTGGTGGGTCAGGCGCCGGCGCCCGCCATGCTTGCGAGGAGCCTCCTCCTTCAGCATGACCCGGGCGATCCTCCGGGTCCAGCACCGGATGTCCTGCCATCTCTTCCTCACTTGTGGCAGGCGCCGACTGCGACCCTCCGCCGATTGCACGGCCTTGACGGCGTCCTTCCAGATCTTTCCCTTGTGGTAGGGGGATACCTGTGTGGATGACAAAGTGGGACAACATCACTACACCTGCACCATGTCACAGAGACACACAGTTGACCATCTTAGATTTGTAGAACAGGGCATAGTATGCTGGCAAGTAATAGCACCTTAGTCATAGGGACTTTTTCCACTGGGGACGCAGCAATGCACTACATGGCATAGTAAGTACACAGGTGGCATGAGGTGTGCAAACCAATCCCTGATCATGGCACATACTGTGCATCCCAAGCAACACAAGGCTGATGGACAGCAACGCAAAGCAGTCACATGCGCCAGGCCACTGACGAAACCTCAGCAGAGTACACAGACAGACAGGCACACCTCAATCACCTGCCATTGGCAACAGCGGATGCAAACCTCACTCTGCACTTGTGCCACTTGCCGGAGGGGGTCACAGGTGTGGGGCTAGCTCAGCAAGTCAGACACACAGCACGGCTTACTTCACACATCAGATTGATTGAGCAGTTGCCTCCTCCATGCAGCGGTGGTGCAACACTCCACATAGACACTCATCCACATGACAAGAAACATTCACACACATCAATGTCCAGGGGGCGTACACATCATTTGGACACTCTCACCACTCTCACCACAGCTCCACTCAACTCTCACACACATCTGTGGGTGCAGTCATCTGTCACACCGGGGTGACCACTGAATCACCGCAGGACAATAGAACAAGAATGCCCAAGAGGATTTGACTGGCGGAATGTGCCTTGCACTTACAGTGAATGTCACAGTAAGCACAATGCAAGTGAGGAGTGCACACATGAACTACATCAAGCACTCACCTGCTCCCCTGGTCGACCATACAGCATGGGGTACTGTGGGAGGATCACATCCAGCATGGCCTCGTTCTCCTCCTGGGTGAAAGGCTGGGCCCTCTCCACAGTCCTTGACATGGTGCCAGAGGGAGACAATACAGCAGCAGTGGTATCGACTGACATGTTGTGCAGGCAAGTGCCCTCTCATGGGTTCTGCCTGCCTTATATCTGCCTTGCTGGCCTATTTCATATACAGGAGTACAGAGTGATTGGTCAGACTCATTTGCATCCTACGTTTCCTCCAATCCCTTTAAACATACACCAATGACAGCCTTTGCATCTTTCGATTTTGCAGCATCATGTCAAGTCAACAACCACTTTGAAACATTGTTAAACGTGGCCAACTGATTTTTCCAGATCACATGGTGTAAAATTTTGAACTTGAAACTCGGTATCCATGACAACCAGCATGCATTTAGGCCCTAATACTTGTCCCTCATGTGTCCCCATTGTAATCCTTAAATCCACACACAGGTACGGCGCTTTTCACACGTACCCCTAGGGCACCATCACTACAGTGATACGGGCCGTACTCACGCGTGTACGGCCTGTATCACTAGGCCCTACGGTACCCCCAACGATAGTGATAGGCACGTACTCACGCGTGTACGGGCCGTACACTCGTGAGTATGTGCCTATCACTATCGTTGGGGGTACCGTAGGGCCTAGTGATAGGCACGTACTCACGCGTGTACGGCCCGTACACGCGTGAGTACGTGCCTATCACTATCGTTGGGGGTACTGTAGGGCCTAGTGATACGGCACGTACTCACGCGTGTACGGGCCGTACACGCGTGAGTAAGTGCCGTATCACTAGGCCCTACGGTACCCCCAACGATAGTGATAGGCACGTACTCACGCGTGTACAGCCCTTACACGCGTGAGTACGGGCCCTACACACGCCCTCAGAGCGTGTGTACTGCGTTTCACTGCTTACACTGGTGATAGGAGGCACACACGAAAGGAATGGAGGTGTCAGACTCGCACAAGGCTGTACATCAAGTCATTGTCAGTGCAGTCCTTCATGTGCAGGGCCTAGGTGTGTCAGGCAGTGATGTGGCACATGTCTCCTCATGTTGTGGCACAATAGATGTGTGATGAGCTGCTTACACATGTCATGTGTGATGGGGCACTACGTGGCACACTTCCCCTTCACACTTTGCACATGTGTGCATGTGCGACACACCAGTCAAGCACTGCATCACTGGTATGGCACAGTCAGCAACACCCGCAACTGTCCCCTGATGGCAGGTACACGGATAATTACACCTCACATGTGACTCCCAGTGTGTCATGTGTTCCCATGAGCTTTCCGTTGGTGTTCCGTCAACTCCATCTGCTGTTGCGGCATCCAACATGTGTATGTGTGCATTTGTGCATGACACATATATACGCACACCATGCCACATGTGGACTCACACGTTACATGTGTCATGATGGTTCGAAGATGACTTCCTGACATGAGGCAATGTCTGCGTTGTCTCAATGTCTGTGACATCCGTTTTTGACATGGAACCCTTAATGGAAATGTGTGTCATCTGTCCATTTCCAGATCACATGTGACCTGTGCGTCTAGACTCCCGCCAGCTGTCTGTATGAGATGACATCCTTCTAATGCTGATATGTGGATGTCTGTCACTCATGTAATGTGTCTGGCTTGTCACTTACACTGGCCAACAGCTATTTCATGGCATGTCACGTCAACATTGCCATGCAACTATTGTGGCTGGCTCTTCGTAGGAGTATCACCTGGCTGGCCCACGTGTCCTGGATGTATTGCACAGCACAGAGTCTGTATTGAGCAGATGTGTATTAGCTGTTGAACATGTGCTCACCTCAGTGACATTGGTGTGGTAAAGTACTCACTCTTCGTTATTCCTTCCAAATCTCTGCAGGGCACCGCCTCTCCCCAGACGAATGCCAGACCTGGATGCCATGCGTGAACCTGACTGCATACGCAGATACCGATTCTCGCAAGAGTTGATAGAGGACTTGATCCGCCGGCTTGCACCACACCTCCAACCACAACACAGGTATCCTACAGCTCTGATCCCCAAGGTGAAGGTGATGGCAGCCCTACATTTTTTTGCCACCGGCACGTTTCAATTGACCATAGCTGATGTCAGTGGCATGTCCCAGACTATGTTCAGCCGTGTCCTGCATGATGTTATAGAAGCCATGTTGTTACACCTGGATGAATTCATCCATTTTCCCACTCGTGAGCAGTTGACAGGTGTCAAGGGTGAGTTCTATGCCCTGGGAGGGATGCCTCATGTAATTGGGGCCATTGATGGTACACATGTGACTTTGGTACCACCACAGGCACAGGAGGTAGCCTTCCGTAACCGTAAACATTACCACTCCATTAATGCCCTTGTGGTGTGTCTTGCTAACATGCTGATTTCCCATGTCTGTGCACGTTTTCCAGGGTCCGCACACGATGCCTACATCATGAGGCGTAGCAGGGTGCCAGAAATGATGCTGCAGCTGTACGCGGAACGAGCATGTCTTGTTGGTGGGTATACTCTGTTAGTCCTGTGTTCAGCGCTATCTTTGTATCTTGCGGCATCTCCTGACCCACTTCTTCACATGATGTTTCCATGTAGGGGACTCTGGCTATCCCAACATGCCATGGCTGATGACGCCTCTCCGCAACCCCAGAACAGCCGCAGAACACCGGTACAACGACACCCATGGGCAGACGAGGCGCGTGATTGAGAGGACGTTTGGACTCCTGAAGAGCAGATTCCGGTGCCTCCACAAGACCGGGGGAGCCCTCCCATATGCCCCGGTGAAGGTCTGCAAAATCTTCATTGTGTGCTGCATGCTGCACAACATGGCAGTGGAGAAGGCCGTGCCACTCATCCTTGATCTGGATGAGCAGGATCATCCACCCGTGGAGGATGAAGGGCTCGGGCACGGGTCAAGTGAGGATGAGGATGAGGATGTGGATTAGGACATCCGGAGTCAGCTTATCCGCAACTTCTTCTCATGATGGTGAGTCACTGTGTCTGAGTGTGCACGCTTTGAGCCTTGTGTGGCATGTGTTGCAATGTGTGTGTCGAGCTGACTGTGTGCTAAGTGACTTGGAGGTGTGTTCTGATGTGTCATTCAAGTGATGATGTCATTCCACACATATTAGCTGGGACACTAAATTTGTTAAGGGCATGGTGACAACATCATTCCTGTAGAGTACATGTACATGTCTGCAGATTACTAGCTCTTCGCTGACTTGTTGTGTGTCTGGCCTCCCCAGGTTCTTGCGGCTGTCGTCTGCTCATGTCATCATTGCCCTCCTGCTATTCCTCATGAGTATTGCAACATGTGCTGGATCAGAGTTACATGCACAGACATGGTGAAAAGTCATTTGGGGTATGGAGTGCAGCAAGGCATTTTGTGGGTGGTATGTGTTTGTGATATGTGGGGACTGCTCCTGTGCATGTTGTGTTACCATGCAAACATGTCGACTCACCATGGGCCACATGACGTGTTGCATGGCTCCCATGAATTGATGGTCACCCTTCCTGACAGTCATCTGTAATGGTGTGTGGATTCTGATGAAGGCATCAATGTGTGTATAACGGCTCCAAGGAACATACGGGATGCTAATGGTGGACATAGTGTGGGACATCCCCATATGAGGCTCAATGGGGAATTGTAGACTCTCCGTGTGCAGCAAGGGGTGTTAGGCTCAACCCCTTCACTTGTGTGCCAGCTCAGTAGGATTTACACATCTGTGTGTTGAAGGGGGTGTCCAGTGTAGTTCACACATGGTCAGCCAAATGACCTGTGAGTCTGTTCCAATTGATGCATTTCCCTTAGTGTGCGGCTGAGTAATAAAGGTGTTGGTCACACTCCAAGGTGCCTCATCTCTGTCAATGCAGGTCTCTTGCCACTTTGCATGCAGCATATCTGGCATAGTTGTGGAAGATTATGCATAGGAGTCCATGTGTAGTTTAGCAACATGCATGCAGTTGCTCATGGGTTAGTCTCCCTATTGGGCATGAAGTACATGGTCGTGTATGTTTTTTGGCATGTTGGTCCGCACAATGGGCCACCAACAGCTGCTGAGGGTGTGTCTCCTGTGCGCAGGTCGGCCTTCAGTTTCCTGATCCGGTGTCATGCTTCTTTGGTGATTGTGCATGCATTGTCTCTGGGTGTGCCATGTGACACTGGACACTCCTTACTTTACACACGCGCCTGTTGCAGTTGTCCTTCTGACATCCTAGTCTATGTGTGCAAATTCCGTCATTTTGCGAGGAGATGCCGCCTGCTGCTGCGGCCCCTGCAGCAAGGGCCAACAGAGTATCCAGATTTGGCAACACACACGCCTCCAGGATGCTCATCACTTCCTCCCTCCACCCATTCATTTTGCTGTCCTCAGCTTGTCTATGCCACTGTTGCCGCCACGCGGTGCCAAAGGCTGGACCATCAGCACATGCAAGGTGCACATTGCACCACCATCCTGTCCTTGCATTACCCACATCACACTACAGTCTGATGTATCAGCCACACTCCGAGCTATGTCCATCCGCACATCTAACGCCTGCTTTCAGACATACCCTGGGCACACACACGACACCTTTGCATGCTGAGTGTGCAACTCCAACTGCCTACACTGCACTGCCCCGCCTTCCAGGCCCTGTCACACCAACCAGGTCACGTCCCTAATACTCCCCACCGGCTCTGTAGCCCAGCAAGGGCATGGGAGTGGGACTCAAGGCTTCAGCATGTAGTATGGTGTCATCGTCTGGGACATGGCACAGGTATCATCTCTCAGCATGTCAATCTGAGTGGAGAAGTGTGGCTCAATGATTAGAGCGGCAGACCCTGATGCAGAGGTCTAGCCCGGGACCAGGGTTCAATTCCCCGCCTCGGCGGGTCTTGGGCTCACAAATTCCACGGACATGATAATTCTCGCCTCGGTGCCTATTCCAATCATGGAGTCCCACTCTGCAACTCTGGGCAATAGTTTGCTTAATCTCCACAACGGCCCCCACAACGCTAAGGATGCCTGGCCTCCACCTTGGGGGTGCCCAGGAGTGGACGCCTCACAGGGAAGGCCAGGATGGGTTCCACAGCGGTATTCGTAAAAGCGCCTTGAGACCCTTGCGGGTGAGTAGTGCGCTATACAAGTATCAATTTACATTTTACAATTTACATTACAATCTACAGAGTGTCCAGGACCCCCCTCTCCACCATCACATGCGCACAGCACCTCATCATCACTTCGTATGCCATTGACAGCCAGGTGCTGCTCACCCTCAACAAAGACACAGACATTGGCAGTTCCATCATTCAAGTATGCATGAGATCTATTGATGGATGGCTGCACACGAGCCACCTGAGGCTGGACTTGTACAGGACTGAGGTGAACATCTGAGGATTGTCCCCTTCCAGCTGGGTCAAGTGCCTGTGTCCCACCCGCAAGAGCCCTGCACAAGCTCCCTGTACCACACACACAAGATGGTGTGCATCATGTTTGGCTCGCTCACATATGCCATGCTAGTCCACAGCATCTGTACCTCATGCTGCAACACCCTCTGCATTATGCACATGATCCACAGATAGATCCACTCCAAGAAAAGACAGACCATCCCCCAGGTCCATGACAACATCCGTGTCAAATACTGCCCTGCCCTCTACGGAGCAAGTACATCCAAACTCCCAGGAAACTGGTCCACTTCTAGGGGGCATCGGCACACCTCAGATTCAACAGCCTGCGCCCCAGCCACCTCACCGTCCACCATGGATAGCTGCAATGGATCACTGTCTGCTGCAGGGTGACCTCCACACTCCCCACCCACACTCAGGAGGCAGTCCACAACCCCGACCCCAACCAACCTTGTACGTCTGTCATCCTAGATCCCGTTGGGCCATCTCAGTGCATCCAACCTTGCCCTGGCCACCGTTCTTCACATCCACCGTACTCCAGCATACAGGACATTGTTCTCCCACCTGGCCACACATACCTGGGACTCCCTCCCCGGGAACCTCCACATGAGCCATGACCTCTACGCCTTGATGATGATCTCCCAAATAGGTCTCTCCGCACAGTTTAGCAAGCCCCCCCTCAGCAGCCAGAGGCCATCACAGGTGAGTGTTGTGCTCCATGCCTACATTGAATGATACCTTGTGACCCATGTGTGTCCTGTACCAGACTCTGATACCAGGGTATGGATGGCTGGAGTTGGTTCAACACTCAGCCATAGTTTGACATTTCCACACACATATGTCGTTGAATGATGCAAAATGACAGGAACGTCTCATGTCCCAAGTGAAATATTTATTTACGGTGGGGTAAGTGGTTTGATAGATGCAATTGGGTGCTGTACCGGGGGAATAGAATCCAAAGTTCACAGGGGGAGATGGTATCCTTGGCATTGGAAGTCATCAGAGTCCAGACCACAGTGTTGGTCATCATTGGTCAGACTGTGACCAGCAAGTCCATGTGGCAGAGAATGTCATTGGATGAGGTGCTGCTGTTGCGCCAGAGGGCCAGGTGCCAGGCCAGGTGACCTGGGAGATGGGGATGGACCGCTGACTCTCACGGTCTTTTCCGTGGACGACCCACCTTCCTCCGGGGACCCTCAGAGGCAGGCCTTGACGATGTTGGGGACGCTCCGTCAGATGAATCCTCCTCCTCCTCCTCCCTCCCTGTGTCTGGTGCTGGTCTACGCCTGGTGGCACAGGGATGGTTTGCCAGGCTTTGGGTGATATGACGGAGTGATTGGCTCACGTCCCTGTGCACCGCCAGGAGCTCAGCTAGTCTTGCCTCCATCCGTCCTTGGTGTTGTTGATGACTGGCATGATGCTCGACCTGCAGGTTCCTAATGTCATCGAGGGTCCCCTGCATCTTGGAGAGTCTTGACACGACCTGGTTGAAGCCTCTGGTGTCACGCCGGTATGAGTCCAGGATGTTGCGTATGTGTGACATACCGGGGTCCTGAGCTGGCTGGTCAGGTTCGCGCCTCTGCCTGCCTCCACTCCCACCACCCCTGCCCACTTGAGCCTGGCCTGCCCTTGTGGGCACATCGGGTCTACGGGACCCCTGAGGGATGGCATTTGCAGGGTTGCCTGCCTTCTCCTGGGTGCCCGGAGAACCTTGTCCCTCCTGGTCAGACTGACTCTGTTGTTCAGTGTGAGCAGGGCTCCTGGGTGTGTCCTGGGATGTGGCAGGAATGGGGGTGGTGGTTGGCACAGATGTACCTGACGCAGGTGCTGCAGGGGCTTGGGCACCAGAGGGTCCAGGTTGGTCGAGGTCATCCACAGAGTGGTGAGAGTCGTCGCTGCCGGTGGGATCGTCTTCACGCGGTGCCTGGGACTGTGATTCTTCCCCCCAGTGTTGGGGGGAGATCGACGACGTTGCCCTGTGTGTGAGAGAGAGAGACAATGTTAATGGTGTTTCATGCGACATCTATGTTTCATACATATTCAAGTTGACACATTTCCTCCAGGTAGTTGGATGTGCCTAGCATTCCTCTCAATGTCCACTTGGGGATGGGTATGTTGCGGGGGACAGATTGGGATGTTCTCCTGAGTGTTTGACCTGTAGATTGTTTGCTCTGATGCTTATTTGGCTGTGGATCGGCCTTGTTGTGTCACATGTCCATTGTGGGAGTGTGTAAATCCGTTGCCTGCCCCGGGTGTGTGTGCTTGTGTTAGGGGGAGGGAGGGGGGGGGGGTTGTGACTGGGCCTGCTGTTGTGTGTAGTGTAAGTTGTCATTGGGTCTCCCAGGTGATGTGTCTGTCCCCTCATGGTGCATGCTGGCATGACAGTGAGTGTGAGTTCCTGTGCTTGTGGAGTTGGTGTTTGGGTGTACAGTGGTCCCAGGAGGGCCTTGTGCTGCATACAGCAGGGCCAAGTGTCATCTACCTTGTCAGTACTTTGCCAGTCCCTGTGCATTGTGCATGGTTATGTACCTATGCCATATGGGATGAGGGCATTGGTGTCTGCGTCTCATTTTCACAATGTGTTGTGTGGGGCCCAGCCTCCCGGACATCCAGTCTTGTGTTTGTGGTTGTTGTAGGCTTGGACATGGCCTTGCCTTGATTTGTGAAGGGTGCATGGTGACGTTAGTGGCATGTGCGTGGTTTTTGAGTGTGGTTGTTTGCGGTGAGTGCTTGGGGGAAGTTGCATGCATTTGGTGTATATGTGGTGTGGACCCCTTTGCCCCCATGTTACGTAAGTTGTTTGTGTACTCACCAGGCTCTGCGACTCCTTCGACTCCGTGTACTCCCACCGGCGGTAGCAGGGCCATCACCTTCTCCTCCCAGGGATGGTAGTGTACGGGTCTGCGGGGCGGCCCACCTCCAGTGATGTTAGTCTGGGCATATTCTTCATTCATTTTCCTCTTGACCGCCCTGCGCAGATCGTACCACCTGGCTTGGCATTCATGCCTGGTCCTTCGGATGGGCGCAACAGCATTCACCTTGTCGACAATCCTCTGCCACATGGCAGATTTTTCAGCTATGCTGGTCTGTCTGACCAATGTTCCAAACAGCTGTGGCTCGACTCTGATGACTTTGTTGACAAGGAGGTCCAGCTCCGCCATTGTGAACTTTGGATTCTTGTCTGTGGGCATGGTGTGGGGAGTGGGTGTGGGTGTGGATGGTTGTGGGTGTGTGTGTGTGTGTATGTGAGTGTGTGTGTGTGAATGTGAAGAGGGGGATGTTTGTGGTGGAGGTTGTGTGAAGGTGTGTGAGTAAAGGTGTAGTGAAGGTATGAGTGATGTGGAGTTGTTTGTGTGTGGGGTCTGGCAGCAGTGGGTCTGTTGCAAAGGCTCATGGGTTGTGTGTCTGGGCCCTTTTTATTGGTCCATTTTTGGGTGTGGCTGTGTTTGAATTTTGGTGGGTGTGTTATAAGTGGTGGTTGTGATTTGGGGCCTCTATTTGCCTGTTTGGATGTGCCAGGTCAGTCATTGAGATGTATTTTGTCATGTAGACGTGTTTTGTGGTGTTGTGCGAGTCGAATTGACCCTCCTTGTGCTGTTTTACAGTGTTCTGGTTCTGTAAGAGTCATTTTCGCGTACGTACGATCCGTACATACGCGATGCTGGGTGAGGGTGCTGGGGTACGGTGTTGGAGTGCGGCGCGTACATGCGGTGGGGGTTCGGTGCGTACACGTGCGGCCCTGGGGTACGGCGCGTACATGCGGAGGTACGGCGCATACATGCGGAGGTACGGCACGTACATGGGGGAAGGCGCGTACATGGGGGGAGGGGGGCGCGTACATGGGGGGAGGGCACATACATGCGGTGGGGGTACGGTGCGCACAGGTGCGGCCCTGGGGTACGGCGCGTACATGCGGAGGTGCGGCGCGTACATAGGGGGGTAAGGCGCGTACATGCAGTGGGGGTACGGTGCATACACATGCGGCCCTGGGGTACGGCGCGTACATGCGGAGGTACGGCGCGTACATGCGGGGGTAAGGCACGTACATGTGGTGGGGGTACGGTGCGAACACGTGCGGCCCTGGGATACGGCGCGTACATGCGGAGGTACGGCGCGTACATGCGGGGGTGATGCGCCTACAGGGGGGGGTACGGCACGTACATGGGGGGGGTACAGCGCGTACAGGTGTGGGGCTGGAGTACAGGGCGGACGGGGGGTAAGGCGCGTACATGGGGGTACGGCGCATACAGTTGCGGGGGTGGGGTACAGTGCGGACAGGGTGGTGTACGGTGCTGACATATTTGGGGGTGGGGGGCTGTACGGCTCGTACACGGGCATGGTTTACCCGTGTACATGTGTGCTCCTGCGTTGGCTCCGTACGGGCCTTTTTACGTGCGATTGTGTATTCGGACGGACGGTCGGGATTGTACTTGCGCGCTCGGACTTGTGTTTTACGATTTGCAGGTAAAAATGTCCGGCTCACTCTCGTTCACTTTTCCCGACGATATTCGAATGTGAACACTTTCCGACGCTCTCTCGTAGACTTTTCCCGACGCTATTCGTAGTTATTTTTCACGGACGAATCCTACTTGGCAGTTAGTACGGAACTTGTACGACTCGTACGTAAAAAAATACGGATATGGGTCGTACGCAAATTATTTTTAACGGATCGGAATCGGCACCTAAATAGGGTTATCAATAAAAATGTATGAATTCATTTGTAATGTGACTTTTCTGTCTTTGTTCCCTTTAATTATCAGTCCTGAATCATTCAGGCAGCCCTAAAACACAATTAAAAGTGTTTTCTATTTATATTTGCTGTTTGAAGTATGCACAGATAAGTGCTGAAAACACGGCTTTAGGTGACTGCTTATTTTTGTCCTGTATGGGGCATTAAAATGAGCTGGCAACCCTAATTATAAGACTGGAAGTTTGTTGCAGGATCAGCACATTATTTCCTACAACCTCGATCCCTAATAATGCCAGAATAACAATAGTTTAACTTTTTTTCTGCTGTACCAGCCTTCAAACTCTGCAATTAATTTCACCAGGCTCCTGCAAGTACTGTTTCTACTCATAGTCTGATTTTTTATATATGTATCTGTCCTTTGAATCACATGAGGAAGCAGTAAGCAATATGGTATTCTGCCAGTATTTCATACTTTAAATATTGTTTGCTTATATATAGGCTACCTCAATATTCTGAACGTACGTTTATAGAGGCAAGAAGAAATGTATTCAGTTTAACATGACTATATGCACCCCCTTGACACTTTATTTTGCACAGACAAAAGGGGCATCATTTGAGTAAACAGCTTTGTTTATTTTGCTGCTGAGCTTGTTATTGTTTTGCCGGTCACTTAAATATTTGTGCCATTATGCACAAACTAAAGGGGCATACTTTGTAGACTTGTTTAATGTTCATGCTGCTAAACTTGTTTTCGTTTTTACCACTCGCGTTGAAATATTTGCACCTTTATGCACAAATAAAAGGGGCATTGTTTTACTGGACGGTTTTGTTTATGTTGCTAAATTGTTATTACTTTACCAGGCACTTTGAAATAAATATACCTTCGTGCACAAAAAAAAGGGGAATTAGTCTGACTAAATAGGTTTGATTTATGTATGCTGGTGTTTGCTGTACTTGTTGTTTTACCAGTCAGTTCAAAATATTTGCACCTTCATGCACACACCAAAAGGCATTGATTGACTAAAGTGGTTTGATTTTTATATGCTGCTGCACTTGTTACTGTTTTGCTAGTCACTTTGAAATATTTGGGCCTTCAAAAAGGGAATTGTTAATTTAAACTGGTTTGATTATTGTATGGTGCTGTAGTTGTTGTTTACCAGTTTCTTTGAAATATATGTGCCTTTATGCACACACCAAACGGGGAGTTGTTTGACTAACCTGGCTTCATTTTTGCATACTGCCGGACTTGTTTTTACCATGCACTTTGAAAGTATTTTCACCTTGATGCAAGAAGAAGTAGATTGTTTTACAAAACATGCTTGATTTTTGTATATTGCTGGACTGGTGATTGCTTTATTATGCTTTTTGAAAGTAATTGCACTTTTTCTGTTGCTTTACCAACTTCAGTTTGTATAGATTGTCATTAGGTACTTGCTGATATGGTTTGTTTTTATTCTACATGCAGTGTTATTTATGGTGTTGCTTGCACTTGTCTGTAATACGTGTGCCTTAAATTGTGTATTTAGCATTGTTTACACTACAGAAATGATGAATTAAAACAAACATCTGCATCAATGTTCTGAAGCATCCAAACAGTTTTCTTCCTCAGCCTTGTTTGCCTGCCTGTTTTGTGATGCCTACTAATAAAGACATGATGGTAGAAATTGAAATTGCATCCTCAGTTCACGTTATCATGCACAACCCTTGACAGTCGCTAGTGTGTGGCATGCAGATAATTCAGCAGTCTATTTCTCTTGACTTTCGCAGGATACTGAGTTATATCTTGTGTACTTCTCGTGTATATGGTCAGTCGAGTTTTTATGGAATTGCAGGTTTGGGTTTGTCTTTCAAAGTTTCAATGTATTGTGTATTAATGTCAATTCTATTTCAGACCCTTCATAGTTATTCCTCAGCCAGAGGCAGTTCCTGAGACAATAGGATCGCTCCTTGGCATTGTTCTGATTGCTGCCTCAGTTAAATAATCTGCTTTTGAGAGTATTGTTACAAATGGCATAGCTTGTATGTTAAGAGTATTTCCCATTTTCTCAGAACTTAGAGAAAGACAATATAGAGGCATTTCATTTAAATGTTGGAGGTTTCAAATCAAAATATACTAGATTTCTGGGTGGTTGGGCAAAGTGGTAGGTGGGGGGCCTGGCCGCCGGGGGGAGGGGGGCCCTCCATGTGCTTTGCAGGGGGGCCCCCTCAAGTTTCATTTTGCCACTGGGACTGTGTTGTGAAGATCTGGAATGTGGGAGGAGTTATCCCATGGTGTTGTGCACACAAAAGCGGCAGTAACTTAATTGATAATTAAAATCCATTTACATATGTTTGCGAAATCATTTGAAAGAAATGGGTTACGTTACAAGCAGTATTTCATAGAAACCAAGAGAAAGTTTATTTTTGTTGAACTGGGAACTGTAATACTTTAGTAGTATATTAGTATATCATTGGAACCAAAAAGCCAGCACATGTTTTGTCCCTGAAATCTTATTCAAGGTTCTAACTTGCTTCTTCAGTGTAAAATGGGGAAACCTAGGTAAGCATTCTCTGATTAAGAGGAAAGAGATCAAAATCAGCCCACAGATATGGGTAGTTTCTCCCTAGAATTGAAGTATATTTTGTTCTCGAATTCTTAGTAAGGATTGGCCTGTTAGTATGAATATGTAGTTGAGGCAGAATAAATTAAGATATTGGCCTCAAATGAGGACTGCAAACATGCGAGGGAATAACTTTATGGTAAGCCATGCAGTCCCCTGGATAAGAGAACTGGGGGAGTGAAATGTTGATTCTTAAGTTGGTGTTGTTTCACCTCCACTGTGTGCTTAGACAAACAGATCCTAGACGGAGGGCTAATATTTATTGATTTAAGTTAGACCTTGCGCGGACCAAAGTGTACATATTTCCTAGACAGTAGAAGAGGTTAAGGTGGCAAACACTGATCTGAAGTTGGTGCAAACCAGGCCTTGAGGCATTGGATGTGGAGTTTCCCAATGCTTTCTGGCTACACTGGCCCCTAAACTACCAGAAATAATCCATAAAGAATGGGAGGGACATAGGCTCTGGGACAGTATGATGGAAGTGCATGTTATACTGAAGCCTAAACCCAACATCAATCTGTGTAAATGTGGATCATACCAGCAGCTGTCTCTCATGTACACAGATGCCAAGCTACTCCTTAAATTACTAAAGGTATGAACAGGCTGGTGTAGCCAGATCAGAAGTGTTTGTACTGAGAAGGCCTTCTAGCTGCAGTTTAAAAAGGCTGTGAAACCAGGTGGTGGAATGGACTGTGGTGGCCACCCTGCCGGTGAGAAAGCAATTTGCCTGGTGTCCTGATACACCTATGGGAGCTAGTGTTTCGTTTAGGGGTTGGAGAAGATCTGTTGCGCATGACTAACCAGTTGTACGCAGACCAAGAAGCCATGGTCTCTGTAAACAACACCCTAAAACAAGTAGGTTTGCAGGGCCATCAACCCATGGTGTTGCTCACATTGTGATAGAGCCAGTAGAAGTAAACAATACCCTCTCATAAGGAGTTTTCCAGAGGTCATCTACCAGTGGTGTTGCTCACATTGCAATGGAGTCGCTGGAAGTAAACAATACCCTGTCACAAGGAGGGTTCCAGGTGTTACCTGCCCATGGTGTTTTCACTTTGCGACGGAGCCACTCGATGTAAATAATACCTTTTCATTTTACATTTATTTGTTGATTTGGACCTCCAAAGAGATCCACATATAAGATATTTTTTACAAAGTAAGAAATTCAATACAATCACAATATCACAAACATTTCTTTAATTTAGGGTAAAAAACCTTTTAAAATGTAAACATAATTTCCCCGGGGGCCTTCTTTGTTTGCTCCCTGTGGTCTGCTGGATCCCCGTGTTCGGCGGGTAGGTCGGGTCGTGTGGACTCGGATTCGCGGCACTGAGGTCCTTCCCGCCGAGTGTCTTCGTACTCCTACCCCAGTGGACCTGTGATCCTCGGGAGCTGCAGCTGGACAGTCTGGTGCTGAGTGATCGGGTGTTGGGAGGGCCCAGTGGACATTATGACACGGGACAAGCCAAGTGGAGGCTCTGCCAAGCAGAGCACTCTCGACAAATACACGAGCCGCTTGCGGGCCCACATCACCACTCTTGTTCACGCCCCAGAGGATGACTCGGCATAATATACGCTGCGCACAGTGGCTATTGCGGCCATTCGGGGGAGTCGCGACCAGGCGGCGCTGTTGCTAGCAGATATGGACCGGGCATTTGATTCCCTTAGCTGGGTGTATCTCTTCGCTCTACTACATAGATTGAATCTCGGCCCGCGCTTTGTCCTACCTGTCCCTGCTCTATACTGATCTTACTGCGGCGGTACAGGTCGCTGGCTCTACTTCCACCACTTCCTCACCTTGGGCGCAGCATCTGGCAGGGCTGCCCGCTGTCTCCATATTTGTTTGCATTGGTGGTCGAACCGTTGGCTGCCTGGGTACGTACGGATGCGCAGGTGACAGGCTTTGAGTGGGCGCACGGATTGTCAGATCTTATTGCATTATATGCCGACGATGTGTTATTTTTTTCTTATAAATGTTTTTTTAAAACTCTTTTTATTAAGAAATAAGGCATGTAACCATTACAAGGCAGTAGCAGACAGAGAGCCAGCGGAATTCGTTCAAACAATTCATCCTCAATATTGACACTCCAGAACATTGGGTGTTGATAATTTTCACTGAATACAGTCAGTCCCCAGCAGCAATATCGTCGCTAATCCTCGGTGGTACACAAATGTCTCCCATGTAAGCATTCCACAGCCCCCAGACCTGCATCCACTTTTTCGGGGACCCTCTCTCTTCATAGATGGCTTTTTCCGTCACCATGCACCAGTCTATATCCTTGGCCCAATCAACAGACTTCGGTGGGCCCTGGGCCCGCCACAATCGTGCAATATTCCGTTTAGCAACCATAAAACCTAGAGCAACCCAAATTCTCTCCTTGGCGTTCAAATCCGTAGGGCCCCAAATATTCAACAATGCCAGTTTAATGTTGCAATGAATCTGATGCCTCAATGCCTTCTCCATCTTGTGGACCATTTTCTTACAAATGTTGATCGGACTGGCCCACGGCTACTTCGCATTATGCAGATCTTTGGAGAATCATCTGGTCTTTATCGGAATCCAAGCAAATCTACGTTATGGCTTCTGGGGAACACATCGGGAGTGGTTGCTTGGGCTGTGTCGGTTTGGGTGGTTACTGATGGGATGAAGTATCTTGGGGTATGCCTATTGGACTCTTCCGTGGTGGGTTGGGAGAGGAACCTGGCTCCGGTCTGGGAACATGTTCGGGAGGATTTAAAGGTATGGCCGTGCATGCCGTTTTGTATCTATGGCCGAAGGGCCATCTTTAAGATGGTCACGCTTACTTGCTTGCTGTACCAGTTGCAGAATCATACCTACCCGATCCCCCCTAGATGGTTTAGGCAGGTTAATGCAGTCTTGGGGCAATTTCTATGGGCAGGAGGTGCAGGGAGCGTCGCTCTATGAACATGTTTACTCTCTACGTATTGCGGGGGCTTGGCGACCTCTGATATTTTATCCTATTACATGGCCTCACATCTCCTCATCTTAAATGAGTGGTGGTATCGGGATAGGGATGACCCAGCCTATGCTGTTGAGCAGCACCTCATGGGGGATCTCTCTCTTCACATGATTCTATATTCTGCACCAGTTCGTAGGGCCATGCCGTCAGTGACCCAGGTGGACTTCCAGGTTTGGCGACAAGCCTTGTGGCGGATGGGGTGGTGGAACACGCTGACCCGGGAGACCCCCCTGTGGAACAATGGACGCTTGCCACAACTTGCTCTATCAGGGTTTCGGGGCTGGGACAATATCGGTATCTCTACCCTTGGGGATGTCATGAGGGGCTAACCCTGAAATCTTTTCAAGACCTACAAAACTAATTTCAAATGCCTAAATCCCAATTCTATAAATACCTCTGGTTTCGCCACACCCTCTCCCCTAGTCTGGTGGGCCTGGAGTCACTGGCAGTATTCAGTCCGGTGGAAGCCAAAATATTTATGGGGGATTTTCAGGACCACACAAAATCTAAGATTTATCAGTCCCTAGTAGCACACAGCTCCCCCACATTGCAGAAACTTAGAGAGGTCTGGGAGGGGGATGTTGGCTCGCTTGATGAGGAGGACTGGACAGAGGCTCTGGCCTCCCCGCGGGGGGCGGCCATAGCAGTACGCCTACGTCTTATCCAGTTCAAATATCTTCATTGGGTCTATTTTACAAGGGTCCAGTTGTGGAGGGCAGGTATGGTGGCTTCCCCGGTATGCCTTAGATCTGAACGAGAGGAAGGGACCCTGATACACACGGTCTGGCGCTGTCCTTCCTTGGAACGGTTCGGGAGAGGGGTGATGTCCTGCCTCTCAGAGGTGCTGGGCTGGGATCTGCCCCAGTCGCAGAAGTTAGTATTGCTACATGTCATGGATGGGATTGGGAGCAACATTTATAAAACCATCTTATGTTGTTGGAATTTAATGTTGGCAACGAGAGACATCGCCAAGGCATGGAAGGCGCCAACGCCACCCTTGGTGTCGGTATGGAAGAGGGGCCTAGACTTTTGTATGGGCTTAGAGCTTCTTATCTTCAAGGCAAGAAGCATTTTAAAATTAGGAAGCGGTGGGCTGATTACCAGAGGTTGCTGCTGGAGCCGGTCGCTGCAGGGGGGTCCCTTAATCCAGATTGATGTTATACCGTTGATGCAAATGGTAATCGATTGCATATATAAGTGGATGGGTGCAAGTGGTGTGGAGCAACGCCATGTCTTAGCTGGGTCTAGGAGGTTGTTAGTGCGACTGGGGGAGGAGAGGGAAAGTTGGGGGGGGGGGGTTTCTAAAAGGTATTTTTTCATCTGTTTTGCTCTTTCTGTATCCTTGTTTCTTCATTGAAAAGTCAAAGGCATGATGCTTTGTACTGATTGTGCAGAGGGCTCTGGGTTACAGAGCCCTGCTTTATATGTGTCATTTGATGAATAAAATCTGTTTAAAAAAAAAAAAAAAAATGCATCATTTCATTGTGTGGGGATATAATACATTGACGGCTCTTTTCTACAGGCCATATACCAAATTTAAGAAAAAGTGGCTTCGAAATTGTTAACGTATAATGTGCAAAGCTCGACAAATAAAAATAACACGATTGAGTTCTTGCACACCACTATTACAAAATTCACAAATTTTACAAGCCCCTTGCGCCGCTGATGCATCACTATCTGTGGCGCACCGGCGGTGCATTTTCCTGCCCCATATTTACAAGGAAAGCAAAAGCCATCCTGCGTGGCTTTTCCTGTCCTTGTACATATGGCCCCTTTACATGCAGCACTTTGTGTGAAAGGGGCATTCCATGGGTGTTGCTGTGGGTTTTTCCACGCAACACCCAAGGAACCTGACACTGAATGCGGAAGGAACACCTTACTACATATAGACAATCATGCCCATGATGCAGGCATCCTTGCACCATGGTGCAAGGGTGCCTGCGTCGGCGCATGACAGCCAATTGTGCACCAGGGCAGGGCAAAGCACAGGAATGCAACATATTATTGTAAATATGTTGCATCTCTGTGCTTTGAAAGTGCCGTAGCGTGGCGCAGCAAAAGGGCTTGTGGTGCCGCGCTGCAGCACTTTCCTGTAAATTAGGACCCCAATGTACCTGCAAGAACTCTTAGGGGTAAAGCATTCATTCTTAGTAACAAAAACATACTCTGGATCCCATGTTCTAGAAAGAAGAGAATACTTTTATATTTATTCATTTGTAAGCAAACTTCAGCATCTAATTTGGTACTAACCATGAGAGAGAGTGACTTAAGCTGAGATTTCAACTGTGACAATTTCATACACTCAAAGTGGACCTGCGGAATTCCAAAGCATCTAATTTTGTTTTTTGGAATATACTGTTCACTCGCTTCCATTCGAATATTTCTTCACGTAGCAATTCCCTTAAAGAATTTGGATCACAGTCCATCAGCTGAGAACCACAGTGTGAAACTGCAGTCAGACCCGCCACAAAGGTACCGTCTAGCCCAAGTTAACAAGCATTGGCATAGCCAATAGGTCTCGCTTTTGGGACCTTCTAAGTATTTAGTTATGCAGCACAATATCCTTGGTGCAACCACATCATCTGTTGCGTGGCTAAAAACTTATAAGGTCCCAAAGGCAAGACCTATTGGCTATGCCAATGCTTGGTGTGGTTGTGTGTGTGGTTGTGTGTGTGTGGTTGTGTGTGTGTGGTTCTCTGTGTGTGTGTGTGGTTGTGTGTGTGTTTGTGTGTGTGTGTGTTTGTGTGTGTGTGGTTGTGTGTGTGGTTGTGTGTGTGGCTGTGTGTGTGGCTGTGTGTGTGTGGCTGTGTGGATGTGTGTGGTTGTGTGTGTGTGGTTGTATGTGTGTGGTTGTGTGTGTGTGTGGTTGTGTATGTGTGTGGTTGTGTATGTGTGTGGTTGTGTATATGTGTGGTTGTGTGTGGTTGTGTGTGTGTGTGGTTGTGTGTGGTTGTGTGTGTGTGGTTGTATGTGCGGTTATGTGTGTGATTGTGTGTGTGTGTGGTTGTGTGTGTGTGGTTGTATGTGCGGTTATGTGTGTGATTGTGTGTGTGTGTGGTTGTGTGTGTGTGTGGTTGTGTGTGTGTGGTTGTGTGTGTGTGGTTGTGGTTCTGTGTGTGTGTGTGGGGTTGTGTGTGGTTGTGTGTGTGGTTGTGTGTGTGTGGTTGTGGTTCTGTGTGTGTGTGTGGTTGAGTGTGGTTGTGTGTGTGGTTGTGTGTGTGTGTGTGTGGTTGTGTGTGTGTTTGTGTGTGGTTGTGTGGTTGTGTGTGGGTGTGTGGTTGTGTGTGGGTGTGTGGTTGTGTGTGTGTGGTTGTGAGTGTGTGGTTGTGTGTGTGTGGTTGTGGTTCTGTGTGTGTGTGGGGTTGTGTGTGGTTGTGTGTGGGTGTGTGGTTGTGTGTGTGTGGTTGTGTGTGTGTGGTTGTGTGTGTGTGGTTGTGTGTGTGTGGTTGTGTGTGTGTGGTTGTGGTTCTGTGTGTGTGTGGGGTTGTGTGTGGTTGTGTGTGTGGTTGTGGTTCTGTGTGTGTGTGTGGTTGTGGTTCTGTGTGTGTGTGTGGTTGTGTGTGGTTGTGTGTGTGTGTGTGTGTGTGTTTGTGTGTGGTTGTGTGTGGGTGTGTGGGTGTGTGGTTGTGTGTGGGTGTGTGGTTGTGTGTGTGGTTGTGTGGTTGTGGGTGTGTGGTTGTGTGTGTGGTTGTGTACGTGTGTGGTTGTGTGTGTGTGGTTGTGTGTGTGTGGTTGTGTGTGTGTGTTTGTGTGTGTGTGTTTGTGTGTGATTGTGTGTGTGGTTGTTGTGTGTGCGTGGTTGTGGGTATGGTTGTGGTTGTGTGTGCGGTTGTGTGTGTGGTTGTGTGTGTGACAGTAATACTAAAAGCATATCAAAATAAAGGAACACAAACATCGAGTTTCTGGAAAGAGAAACCACATTGTAAGTCAAACAGGCGCAGCAAAGCATTAACACAACAACATGTTCTTTGATGTTTGATGTTCTTTGAACGAGAACATCAAAGGGGCGCCGCGAAAGTGATCGTGGGCAAAATTGAAAGTGATCGCGGGCGCTTAATGAGCATGATGAGGTTTGCCATATGGTGCCTCTGCTCCTAAGCGCGCGCCCGCAAAATCGTATGCAATGTTTTACAGTTGAATGCAGGTTCAAATGCAGTTGGTTGAATTACAGGTAAGTCAATATTTCGAAATTACTTTTCAGTTACTTTACAGATTACTTTATAAGTTACTTTTTAAGTTACTTTTTCTACCTGCTGTGATATGCCTAGATATCACACTGGGATATTTCCTAGAGAAAAGGTAAATAATCAGTTTTTGTACATTTGTAGTATTTCAGTGTTTTATACCAACCAACTCTACACACACAAGAATTTTCAAGGAAAACAGCCAATGCAATCCTATGGGAGGAAATTAGGTTATCGGCTTGCAGGTAAGTACAAGTTTGTGAAAGTTGGTATTCTGGGGTTAGGACCAGGGTTCCCCCAGGGTTGAGGATGCACTCTCAAAGCAACCTCAGGGGCACTAGAGCGTCCTGGTGCAGCGTGCTGAGGCCCAATGTTATCCAATAGGGGATAGGGGGCATCCGGGTGGTGGCTGCTCAAGAGCAGGCCAAAATGTTGTGGGAGCAAAGCTCCTGGTGTTAGGCTGAGGGTAAAGGGGGATCCGAGTTAGCACACAAGGTAAACCCACAGCGGCGCAGGGGCGGCTAGGCGTCGGGTGCCCTGTTGTTTTCAATTGGAGTTGCTGGTTTGGGATTTTGGCTGCAGGTTCGGTCCAGGAAGACTTCTGGGAGGAACCAACAGTTGGGCAGGTAAGTTGGAGGGCCCGAGACATAGGTGCACCTCAGGTTCTCTTCTCCAGGGGGCAGGGCGGCTGGATGAAGGAGTGTCTTTTGAGGTCAGATTTCACCGTATTGGGCCACTTGCGGTTGGGACGGTCTCCGTGCAGAGGCTGCAGGCAACGTCCTGGAGGGCTCAACCCATGGTGGAATCAGACTCTGGAGTACTGGGGAAACTCACTGGGACCAGTGGGCCACTCTGATTCGGGCCATAGGCGTTGGGTGCAGTGGTGGTTCCAGATATCAGTTTTCTTTGTTCTCAGCAGGCTCAGAGTCTGTCTTGGAGTTTCTTTTGAGCAGAGCTGCTGTTCACAGGAGATCCGGTCTTTGTTGCAGGCAGTCAGTCCTCCCAGGGGTTCTGGAGGTCACTGGCTTCAGGACAAGGTGACTTTTGTCCTAGGATCCCTGGAAACTGCAGACGGGCTGGTAGGGTTGGGGCCAACTCTGTTCTTTTCTGCAGTCTCATCTGTTAGGTGTCTTCTTTCGTCCTTCATCTTCTTCGTAGGTTGCAGGAATCTGTCTTCTTGGTTCAGGGCTGCCCCCTAAATACTGTGTTCAGGGGGCGTTTTAGGGGTCTCGAGGTCAGTAGCCAAAGGGCTACTGGCCGTAGGGTGACTACACCCTTGGTGTGCTCACCCCACGTGGGGGAGTGGGTACAATCCCTAATCCTGATTGGAGAGTGCCTGCCATTTGCAAGATGGTGGGCACTGAAGAGTGGGCTTAACCTCCCTTCCCCCACCTGAGGGGTGGGGTTGGCAGAGGTGGGCACACATTTTGGGCTATGCTCATTTTTCCCATCTATCTTCCCACCCCGAAAAGGAGGGGAGACAGGAAGGGGTCCTGCTCCTGATAGCAGGAGAGGCTAGGGGTCGTGTTACAAAGGCGGCAAGGCATTTGAAGCTTCCCTGCCATAGATGGCTCTTCCTGCCTGGAGGAGATGTGACCACCTCTGCCAAGGAAAGGCTTTGTTTCTGAGCTCAGGTAGCAAAGGCACTCACCTTAGGGCTCCAGAAACATGTCTCGTGGTGGCAGGCTGATATGTAGCAGTCAGGGAACCCACCAGAGGCTGGTCGTTTTTCAGGGGGCATCTCTAAGATGTCCTCTGCGTGCATTTTTCATTAAATCCCACACTGGCATGGGTGTGGGTTTAATGTGCTGAGACGTTTGATACCATACTTCCCAGTTTTCAGTAAAGCCATTATGGTACTGAGGAGTTCGTAATGACAAACTCCCAGCACCATATACTTTTAATGGAATTTCTGCACTTACAATGTCTAAGAATGGATTTAGACACTGTAGGGATACAGGGCTCATGCACCTGTACCCTCACCACTGTTATAGTGCAGCCAGCTAGAGTGGTGGCTGAAGTATGCCAGGGCAGTGGGTTGTAGGCAAGGCCCACAGTGATGTGTGCCATGTCGACTCTTCACTTTGTTCTGCACCAAAACACGCAGCCTGCAACGGCAGTGTGTGTGTGTAAAGGTACAGGTCCTCTAAGGGTGGCACAATAAGTGCTGCAGCCCTTAGAGGCCTTTGCTGGCCACAGTACCCTTGGTAACTTTTACAAGGGACTGACATGCGGGCAGAGAGGTGCTAATTGGGAGCACAAAGTATAGTTCTGGGCAAGAACACAGGCCCTGCGAACCTGATTGGCAGGGACCCAGGGCACATCAAGTCAAAGTGCATCAGTAGTCTGGCACAAAGTGGGGGGTTACTGCATCAGAAACCCAGCTTCCTACAATTAGGATTTTATCATCAATCAGGATTTAAAAGCGTGGCTAATCACCCGTGAGGGTATCCAGGCGCTTATGGCCTTGCTGCTTTTGGTGGCTCCAGTTGAACAGCCAGGTCTTGAGTCCTTTCCTGAATTCCAGAGTAGAGGGTGAGGTCCAGTGGTGAAGGGGGAGGTAATTCCAGGACTTAGCAGTGAGGTAGGAGAAGGAGCGTCCTCCACTGTTACTTCGGCGGATGTGGGGGGTTGTGAGGGAGATGGAGGCAGAGCTCAGGTGTCTGGAGGGCTGGTGGACGTTCATGTGGTGGTTGATGTATGCTGGTCTTTGATTGTGAAGAGCTTTGAAGGTGTAGATCCGCATCTTGAATTGACATCTCTTCTGAATGTGGAGCGAGTGGAGCTTCTTGAGGTGGGGTGTAATGTGTTTCCGTTTTGGGAGGTCGAAGATTAGTCTGGCTGCTGAGTTCTGTATAGTCTGCAGTTTCTTCAGTAGGTGAGTGGGGATTCCTATGTAAAGTGGGTTGCTGTAGTTCAGCTGGATGGTAACTAGAGCTTAAGTGATAGTCGTCTGGTGTTCACTGGGAGCAATTTGAAGATCTTCTGGAGCATTCGAAGAGTGAGGAAGCAGGCCAATGAGACTGCATTAATCTGGTGTTTCGTGGTGAACTTGATGTCCAGGATAATGCCAAGGTTGCAGGCATTGTCTGTTGGAGTGGGTGGGGGTCCTAGTTCGGAAGGCCACCAGGAGTCGTTCCACGGGGATGTGTTTTTCCTGAAGATCAGCACTTCCATTTTGTCTGTGTTGAGTTTAATATTTGTAAAACAAGGGGCAACCCAGTAGCCCTAGGACTTGAGAAGTATAATAATTAAAGAAACAATAGCCCTGAAGGGGGAAGTGAAAACCTTAACTTCCATGGAAAACTAATGAATAACCATCAGATGGTTGGTTTTACTATAAAGCATACAGTTACATACAAATTATTTATAATCATAGGAAAGAGAATTAATCTCGCTTAGATATCGCGTACAATGAAAGTGGTGTTTCCTAAATGACGTAACAGTGCAATGGATGCGAGGTAAGTGAGGGAGAAGTGCGCTAGTGTTTTACAATATATACATCAATAGTGACTGTGGAGGATGCACAATTGTATAATCTAGACTCTAATAAAGAGTTGTAGGCTCCTGAATTACATAAATACAGTACACTACTATAGTGCCAACATTTCGACCTTCTAGTGTTGTTTGTACAGGGTCATTATCAGGAATGAAAAAAGAGGGGGAAACACCCTTTGGATAGTCCTCATGCAGTAAATGCCAAACATTAAAATCTGGAATGGATCCACAAATCATAGGTCATAAAACCTAAGAACAGATAAAAGTCTCCTATAAGTGTATGGTCCAACAACTGTGGAACAAGTACCAGGAGTGTAGGTGGGCTTCTTAAGGCATGCATCCCATCAGAATGGACGCTTTTGTTGGAGCTCTGCACCTAATTATCGCATTGACAAGCGCAAAGAAGAATAGGATCTCTTGGCTTGAGCTGCAGTGCACTAATATATTTGAGGAGATCTTATCTTAAATCGGGCACCTTTTCTGAGACCATATATCGATTTTTGCAAACATACCAACCATCGGATGTTTGCATTCCACTGTGTGTATCATTAAGAAGTCCACCTACACTACTGGCACTTGCGGAATTCAAGAAGAGAGGAGGAGGCCCTGATGCGGAGTGGGTGGTCGTTTCACACTCATGCGTGATGTACGAAAATGCCCGTCCTCCTAATCTGGTTCTGTGTATGCATGCGAAGTGTGCTAGTCCTGCCGAATAGAGGTGTCTAGGTGGATGGTGGAAGGAGATGCAACTGTTCAGGTAGGTGGGGCCTAAGTTGTGTAGTGCCTTGAGTGTGCATGTGAGGGATTCAAAATGAGTGCATTCATGTATTGGGAGCCAGTGGAGTTCTCTGAGGTGTGGTATTTATTCATTAAAAGTGGACTGTGACATTCTATTGGGGGACTGCCAAGACACTTTTGAGACCATTTGAAGTAACATCAAGGAATATAATATTGTCTGCATATAATAAGCAATGTAAATTCGACCACCTAGACTTGAAGCATCACCATTGGATACTGAGAGAACAGGCAGCAAGTCATAAATGTGTAGAGAAACCAATAAGGGTGAAAATAAATAACTCTGTTTTAGTCCATTTTATGTACAAATTCTAGAGGAAAGGCCCAGTTCCCCTCCCAATAGCACTTCCCACCTTGTGGAAGTATGTAGAGCTATAATTAATCACAATACATTATGGGGAATCCCGAAAGTATGCAGTTTTTTCTACAGAGTGGGTGTGGCTACACGGTCAAGGCAGTAGAAAGATCTATAAAGGCTGTTTAAATCAGCTCACCTCTTGTGATATATTTTTCGATGATAGGTTGTAATATGGCAATGTTTTTCATATGGAACTATTTACCTTAAAACCAGCTTGCTCTATTTGTGTCATAATATTATCAGTCACCCAACATTGAAAACGTTCTATAATACTTTTAACAAATATTTTCCCTATAGAATCTAGGATTGTTATTTGCTGTAATCACTATAGAGACAGCAAGTACCCTGTATGTGTTATGCCCTTTCACAAGGATGGTTCCAGGGGGTCTCCTGCCCATGATGTTGTTCATATTGTGATAGAGTACCTTGTAGTGATTACCAGAATGGAAATGGTCCACAAGCAAGTGATGGCTCAGGGTATGAAATGTATTCATGCATTGTATGTGGAGATTCTTCTGCTCTATCTGCGAAACCCTAAACGCAACTTTCCAGCAACATTGGACGGTATTGATACATTTAGTTAAACATCTGAGTCATGAGTACATTGCAAACAAATAGGAACTTTTCCACTTCATGACCTGGACCCTGATATTGTAGCTTGCCTCACTTTTCACTGGAATCCCTGTACCATTCAATAGCTGGGTATTAACAACTATCATGGCAACTAAGACAACACAGGACATAACACTAGTACCCCAAAAGTACATCAAAGTAGACAAATGGATGAAGGTACCAATCTCCCTGGCAGACAGTGATTTTCTTGCTAAGATGTTAGTAGCATTACTGTACTCATTTACCGATGTGCCATTTGCACCATACTACAAACTGTTACAGAAAAGTAAAGCTTTATTAAGCAAATTAGTGCAAGTGGGGAAGGCACCTAGCCCCAGATTTACCAAGGGTTTTCGTCGCCGGTGTGCCTTGCAAGGCGACTCAAGCCCTTAAGTCAGATTTACTATGACACGCAGATGGCACCTTGAATGGCTCTGTGTGGCATGGTAAATCTGGAGTAACGCAAGGCAGTGCAAGTCACGTTCCCATGCACACTGATGGTTTTTGGTGCTTTCCCACATTTACTAACACTAATACACTTGGGAATGCATCAAAATGGTATGCCTTCTGGGGTAAGGTGCAACAAGGAGAAATTGTTTTATTTTTCCTTGTTTTTCCTCTTTCTGCGTGTTCTGCATTCTGCAGCACACAAACAAAGAGGTAAATGCCTCAGAGGATTGTTTTTGTCAGGATGGTGCCCCTTCCTGCACAAAAGCAATCCTGCCTGTAACACAGGCACCTTTGCAACTTAGTGCCAGCGAAGGAAGCTAGTAGTTACGTGCCATATGTAAATAAATATGGTGCATTCTTGGCCTCTCCATTTGATGCAGCACAGCAAGTTGTCTTGCATGTATTAACAACCACAGCAGACAGCCATAGTCCCATTCGAGACCTGGGTAATTCAAGTAACATGCAAACATGTCTCAATGGGAATCAACGAGGGAATGTAATTTAAAGAATAAATTAATTATACAGCTTAAATTAAATAATGACAACTAGTCCCAAGTGCATGGTTAAATGCAATTATATATATATATATGAACCTGTCCACCTGCCCGCCCCAACCAGGCATACCGTACTGCTTTCTCGCAGCGCGAGAAGCAGAAACAATAAATGGTATTTAAAATACCATTTTAGGCGTGGCCAAGATGGCGGCACGGTAGGACGCGGAACTCTGCTCCTCTGGCCTCGCCACTTTATTCGCCTTGTATTTGCCCCATTCCCCGCTATGAAATCGGCGGCCCTTTGAAGCGGACAACCTTCTGATCCTGCCGGTGCCTGTGGAGGTGTAATCCTGTGTGCCGGGGAGCACGCTGATGAGACATTGTTGTGTGTGGCGCAGGGGTCCTGTGGCCGGGGCTGAAACCGAGGTTGAGAGATTGCCGCCTAGACGGCCAGTGCGCCTGGAGCTGTGGTGCGGGCCTGGAGAGTGCTGGACCCCATGATCTGCATCGGCGGCGGTTCGCCGTGCGGCCCGGAGGCCCCGGGCCTTAGAGCACAAGGCCTTGGGAGACGGTGAGCTGGATACAGGTTGTGGCATGCCGAGAGGCCGCCATTTTACTTCCATCCACCCGTTGGCCTGCAGTGGCGCTTGCCGGCACTGGTGAGTCGGCGCCCTTCAGCGGAGCGCCCTATTGACCACCTAGCTCGGCAGTGCAGGAGTGTCCCTGCAACAGGCCTCCGGGAGGTACCGGCTGGGCCTCCCAAGAAGCCCTCGGGCCGCGGTGGGCCCCTACGTGTCCTGCACTACCCGGACTCCTGGTGTGACACCATAACGAAGGCTGCGGTGCCGCCTCAGACTGGCATGCACTCCTGTTCCGCCTCTCCCACGACAGTGTGGAACGATGGCTACTTCACGCGCAAGAAAGGAGAAATCCCTCAAAGAGATCTTGCTGAAACAGCACAGGAGTGCAGAGGTGTCTCAAGAATCCTCCAAAACTCAGGGGGGCACAGACTATCACAGAAGTCGATGGCCCAGCCACCAAGGCCTTTATGCTGAAACTATTCTCGGCCATCAAGGAAGATATACAGGAGCTAAAGAGCCAGCTTGTATCAGACCTCCGGGAGGTGAGTCGAGACGTTGACGAAGTAGGTGAGAGAGTCGCCGTCCTGGAAGAACACAAGTTGGCGAGGGAAGACGATATGCATCAACTCCAACAGGAGGTCCTCCGCCTACGGGACCAGAACCTAGACCTTCAGGCACGTGCGGAAGACCTCGAAAACAGATCCCGTAGGAATAACATCCACATTCGAGCAATACCATGGAAGGCGGAGGGAGAAGATCTGTGAGGCTATGTCTTGTCTCTCTTTCAACAAATCTTGGGCGAGGAGGGAACGCGAGAGATCCAGATGGACCGTGTCCACAGGGTGGGTCTATCAATCAATGAATTTGTAAAGCGCGCTGCTCACCCGCTAGGGTCTCAAGGCGCTGGGAGGGGGGTGCTGCTACTGCTCGAAGAGCCAGGTCTTGAGTTACTTCCTGAAGGAGAGATGGTCCTGGGTCAGCCGTAGGTGGGTGGGGAGGGAGTTCCATGTTTTGGCCGCTAGGTAGGAGAAGGATCTTCCCCCGGTGGTGGTTCTGCGAATCTGTGGGACAGTGGCGAGGGCGAGCCTGGCGGATCGGAGCTGGCGGGTGGATGTGTAGATCGTGAGGCGGTTGTTGAGGTATTTGGGGCCCATGTCGTGGAGGGCTTTGTGTGCGTGGGTGAGGAGCCTGAACGTGATCCTCTTGCTGACGGGGAGCCAGTGCAGGTCTCTTAGGTGGGCGGAGATGTGGCTGTGGCGGGGGATGTCCAGGATGAGTCGTGTAGAGGCGTTCTGTATGCGCTGGAGTCTTTTCTGTAGTTTGGCTGTGGTTCCTGCGTAGAAGGCGTTCCCGTAGTCCAGTCGGCTGGTGACGAGGGCCTGGGTGACCGTTTTTCTGGTTTTGGTGGGGATCCACCGGAAGATTTTTCGGAGCATGCGCAGGGTGTTGAAGCAGGATGATGAGACGGCGTTGACTTGCTTGCTCATCGTGAGGGAGGCGTCCAGGATGAAGCCCAGGTTGCGTGCGTGGTCTGTGGGCGGTGCCCAGAGCAGGGGGCCACCAGGAGTCATCCCAGGTGGAGGGGGATGGTCCGAAGATGAGGACTTCCGTCATATCCAAGTTCAGCTTCAGACGGCTGAGCTTCATCCACTCCACAACGTCTTTCATTCCTTCATGGAGGCTGGCTCTGGCGGTGGCGGGGTCGTTGGTGAGGGAGAGGATCAGCTGGGTGTCGTCCGCATAGGAGATGATGTTGAGGTTGTGTTGGCGTGCGATGGCTGCGAGGGGGCTCATGTAGACGTTGAAGAGGGTGGGGCTTAGCGAGGAGCCTTGAGGAACGCCGCAGATGATCTTGGTGGCTGCTGAATGGAAGGGAGGAAGGGGGACTCGCTGGGATCTGTCGGCGAGGAAGGAGGTGATCCATTCCAGGCCTTTTCCTTGGATACCGGCGTGGCGGAGGCGTGTAGTTAGGGTGCGGTGGCAGACAGTGTCGAATGCGGCCGATAGGTCGAGGAGGATGAGGGCAGCCGTTTCCCCGTTGTCGAGCATGGACCTGATGTCGTCGGTAGCTGCGATGAGGGCGGTCTCGGTGCTGTGGTTTGCTCGGAAACCTGACTGTGATGGGTCGAGGGAGTCGTTTGTCTCAAGGAAGGCGGTTAGTTGTTTGTTGACGATCTTCTCGATGACTTTGGCGGGGAACGGGAGGAGCGAGATGGGGCGGAAGTTCTTGAGGTCCGTGGGGTCCGCGGTGGTCTTCTTCAGGAGGGCGCTGATCTCCGCATGTTTCCAGCTTTCTGGGAAGGTGGCAGATGCGAAGGAGGAGTTAATGATGTTCCGGAGTTGGGGTGCGATGATGGGGTCGGCTTTGTTGTAGATGTGGTGTGGACAGGGGTCAGCTGGGGAGCCAGAGTGGATGGTGTTCATCACGTGGGTGGTGTCTTCAGTGCTGACGGGGGTCCAGGTGCGGAGGGTGGTGGTAGGGGGTGTTGGTTCGGTGGTTGGGAGCGTGGTGTGTGCCCCGAAGCTGTTGTGTATGTCGGCGATTTTGCGGTGGAAGAATGAGGTGAGTGAGTCGCAGAGGTCTTGCGAGGGCGTGATGTCGTTGCTGGCTCTTGGGTTGGAGAGTTCTTTAACGATGCTGAAGAGTTCCTTGCTGTTGTGGGTGTTGTTATCCAGCCGTTCCTTGAATGCTGTCATTTTGGTGGTGCGGATCAGCTAGTGGTGTTTGCGGGTGGCGTTCTTGAGGGCTGTCATGTTTTTTGCTGATTGGTTGTTGCGCCAGGCTTTCTCGAGGGTACGGCAGTATTTCTTGGAAATTTTGAGGTCGTTGGTGAACCACGAGGCTTTGTTGCTGCCTGGTCTGCTGGGGACATTCTTCATTGGTGCAAGGGCATCGGCGCAGTTGGTGAGCCACTGTGTGAGGTTGCGGGCTGCTTCGTTGGAGTCCGTTGTGTTGCTGGGGGGGGTTCTGGCTCAGGGAGGTGGTGAGCTGGTCGGTGGTGATCTTGCCCCAGCATCTTCGGGGGGCCTGATGCGGGAGGTGGTGGGTCATGGTTTTCCTGAAGCTGAAGTGGACGCATTTGTGGTCTGTCCAGTGTAGTCTGGTTGTGTGGCTGAAGGAGATGTGGTTGCTGGAGGAGAAAACTGGGTCAAGTGTGTGGCCGGCATAGTGGGTGGGGGTGTCCACCAGTTGCTTGAGTCAGAGGTTGGCGAGGGTGTCCAGTAGGGTGGTGGTGTTGTTGTTGTCATTGTTGTTTTCCAGGTGGAAGTTGAGGTCCCCTAGGAGGATGTAGTCTGAGGAGGTGAGGGCAAGTTTGCTGATGAAGTCTGCGATGGCTTCGCTGAATTGTGTGCGTGGTCCCGGGGGTCTGTAGAGGAGGGTGCCTCTGAGGTTGGTCTTGTGGTCGGTGTGTGTTAGACCTAGCACCATTGGCGTGGGTCACCCTTCCATTTTTGTCTGTGCCTCAATGTATTTTTGTGCTGGGGTTAGCCGCTCAGGGCCCTGTGCCACTGCCATCCAGTGCCACAGGGCAAGTGCTCCTATGGGAAAATATATTATGTGAATTGACTTCCATGTTTGGCTTATTTGGTTTACTATCAGTCCCTAGTAGAGTGCACCAGGGGTGCCAAGGGCTTGTATATCCAAATGCTGCTAGTGGGCTTGCAGCACTGGTTGTGCCACCCACAGAAGCAGCCTGGTAAAATATGTCTAAGGTCTGCCATTGCTGAACCTGCAGGCAGTCTGGTACTGTCATGCTGACTGGGCAAGTGTCCCCACTTGCCCGTCCCTAAACCTTCCCTTACCTTCATGTTAGTCACCCCTAAGGTAGGCCCTAGGGCAGGGTGCATTGTAAGGATAATGTAGGACATGCCCTGAAGTGTGTGGCATGTCCTAATAGTGAATTACAGCCATTTTCGTTTTTCACTATTGTAAGGCTACCTGCTCTCCATAGGCCAGAATGGGCTGCTAGATTATAACACTCTATAATCCTAGCAGGCTCAGGAAGCATGGTAGAAATTCATGTTTAGTATGCCTGAACTCAGAATAATAAAATAGATCTTTTAGCAAAGGTTATTTTAATATCCTGGGTTTGCAAATGCTACTTTTAGAAAGTTAGCCTTTGCGTGCCTAACCATTTCAGTCCGCCTCTGCTGGGACGGGCTGTCTTTGTGTGTAGCTTGAGTGACAGGGCTGGGAAGTTCCAGGAGACAGGCTGGGGCTGCCAGGTGGTGAATAGAGAGATTACACCAGGATGGGTGGGAGGAGTGCACCTTGACTCTGAATAGGGCTGTGCTCGGCCACCACAATGCTGGCTCCACCCCCTGGGGAGCGTCTGATGTCTCTGCCCTGCCTGCTGAAAGAAGAAGCCAGAGTCCCAACAACAAAGTGCTCCTCACTGAAAAGAACTGGACTGGGATTAGGCAAAGGCCCCCCTGGCCTGTAAAGACAAAAGAAACTTGGTATAAATGTAGGAGCCCTGCTCCTAAGAAATCAGATCCTGATTGAACCACGAAGAAACTCTGCCTGACCAGAAGGACCTGGAAGAAGCTGAAGGAGGAGTAACGTTCCCTACACCTGGGGGGATTGGCCTGCAGTTGGTGCCTTGCTAAGAAAGGAGAGGAAAGGACTAAAAGAGACTTTGCCACTTTGTTTCAACAAATCTCCAAGGGCTTGGAAGAAGAGCTGGCCCCCTGAACTGAGTCCCAGGGCCATTGGACCCATCTGCCTCCCCAAATTGAGTTGCCTGGACAATTCGTGCTTGTTTCCTGCTGGATTTGGCCCCCAGTATGACCCGTACCCCATCCGCCGCGAAGCCGTGTCTTTGCCGCCCGGCACCGTGTGTCTACGCTGAATTAAAAGCGTTAGTACCTAACCTTCCCCGCCAATTTGAGTCGTACAGCCCTGGCTGCCAAATCCTGTACACCTCGGACACAAGCTTCGTTGTCCCACAGGTACGGTCCGTACGCTGCTAAGACGTACTGCACTGTGCCGTGCTCAGAGCCGAGAAGCCGCATCACACAGATCCTCCCCGTACGCTGTACGGCTTGTCGAGAAGTGTTGCGCCTATCCGCACCGAAGGTACGGCTCGAACGCCGAACGCCACGGACTCTGCAAGCCGATCCGGGCCATCCGCACGTATCCCTGAAGGTCCCGTACCAACGCCGCGTACCGACGCCGCGACCCGACCAGCATTCGAATACGCTGCCGAGCCACGACCCGGACCCCTCGACTTGTCCCGCACTGTCCGTCGCGGACCCCACGAAACCAAGGTACTTTGTTCTGTTCGCCCCGCAATGTGCACACCACGGACCCTGGAGTCCGCAGCAATTGTTGGACTCGTACTTTCTTTATTTTTGAACACCAACGAGCCGCACATCCAGGTACGAGCCGTACAGAGCCCTGAAAGAAAGCGTACTTATGTGAAAAGAAGCCTATTATTGTATTTTAAGCCTTTCTACAAGAACATTGAACTTTAAAATAATACTGTGGTCATTTTTACTCGTTACTCTGGTCTTGTGCTAAGCCTTATATAAAGAAAACTCTTTTTATACAACCTTGACTGGTGTCCATTTGTGGTGTGTCATTGTATTACTGTATGCGTTCACAAATGCTTAACCTATGACGCCCTGAGAATAGTCTTGACTGCTTGCGCCACACTACCTAAAGGGTGAGCAGGGGTTATTTGAAAGGGTGATCCCCTTACTCTGACTTAGAAGTAAGAGTCCCTGCTTGTCACAAGTGCATACCTGTGCCAACCAGAGATTCCCAATTCTAACAGTGTGTATCTGGAAGTGAAGGTGCTCGGCGGCGGTGAGGGTGTCGTCGGAGTTGGTCGTGATGCGGATGGTGTTTTTGTGGACGATGGCGATGCCTCCTCCGGTTTGGTTGGTGCGATCCCTCCGAGTGATCTTGTAGCCATCAGGAATGGCTATGGCGATGTCGGGGGCTGAGGAGGTGTTCATCCAGGTTTCTGTGAGGAAGGCGACGTCCGGTGCTGTTGTGTCAATGAGGTTCCAGAGTTCGACGGCGTGTTTGTGGACGGAGCGGGTGTTGAGGAGGATGCACTTGAGGTGGTTGTTGTTGATGCTTGGTCCGGCGGGTGGGTGGGAGGTGCGGAGGCAGGTGAATTTGCAGGCTTGGCAGGTGAAGGGTCCCTGGGTGCGTTTTGGGGTTGCTCTGTGGCAGGCGGGGGTCCAGCCGGTGTTGAGTGCGTGGAGGGTGGTGGCATCATAGATCCGTCTGGTGGGCTGTCCTCGACGGGAGCCAGGGGTTCTGGCGCTGGGCGCGGTCCAGGCGCGGACGGGCGCAGACAGGCTTGCCTTTGGCACGGCAGCGGCGCGGCCGCTGCGCGGCCGCTGCGCTGCCTCCATAAGAGGGAGAGAGGGAGGGAGGGAGGAGCAGCTGGAGGCGGGAGCGGGGCGGCCAATGGGAAGCGGGGGGCGGGGCCGTGGGGAGCGCGTGCGGCGGGAAGGAGGTGATACAGAAGGCAAGAGGGGGCTGGGGGAGAGGGCACAGTGGAGAAGGCAAAAAACACACTGAGGAGTCACAAAAACGAATTAGCAGTGCAGGCAGGCAGAGAAGGGGCACACAGGGGCACACAAGGAGCAAAAAACGAAGGGAAAAAAATGAATCACAAAATGAAATAACAGTGCAGGCAGGCAGAGAAGGGGCACACAGGGGCACACAAGGAGCGAAAAACGAAGGGAAAAAAAACGAGTCACAAACGAAATAACAGTGAGCAACCAAGGGCACACAAGGAGCAACGAGGCAGTCAGGAGAAGCAGCGGCGCACCGGGGGTCTGCGCGGTGGCAGAGGGAGTGACCTGCCTGAACACAGGGTCAAGGGTCTACCAAGAAGCGACAAGGCTCCCCCGCCTGATGTCCTCGTTTGCGTACATGACTTTCAGCTCAAGGAACTGATCCTGCGCAAGGCCAGGGGGGCTGAGCCAATTCAGTTTCGAGGGCACACTCTGGCCCTATTCCAGGACCTGGCGGCATCGACTCTGGCCAAGCGGAGAGAATTCTGAACAGTCACGTCCTATCTACAGGATAAAGGAATACGTACTCCTGGGGCCACCCCTTCCACACCATCTTTAAACATCAAGGGAAGTTGAGGCAGATGCGCTCCCTGGCCGACACCATGGATCTCCTGGGGCTGGCAACAGTCCCTCACCTCATGAAAAGAAACGTCTTCCCTGCTGGCAGACCGTCGGCAAGTCTTTGACCTCCACAAAGCCAGGCCCAGAGGAAATGGTAAAAGAGCGAGATGCGGTGCTCTCTACCCTCTCTCAGGCCCAGGACCGACCAAACACCCCGTGAAGCATCCCAATCTACATCACGTGAATGGTAGTATCGAGATGGAACCGGAGGGGCTCAACACTGGTCCACTTTCCCCGACGTCTTAGACTTCCCTTTCGGGGGTACACACCACCTGGTATTCTACTCCAGGAAGGTTCATTCCCCCCTGACCTTCCCTACGAGACAGACTCTAGTCTCCTGTTCTTCGTTTTTGGCTCAAGCTCTGGTGGAGCTTCTGTGGTCTTTCTTGGTTCATGTTAGGGTGGGTTTTTCTTTCAGGGTTTGGGAGGGTCGTCTCCCCAGTGAGCTTCTTTGCCTTTTGTGATTGCTTCTATCCGCCGGTGTGCCTCCTTCCGCTGGTGATCTCTCCTTTGGTGCAGCCCTCCATTCTCACGATTGGGGCCTCGGCCACTCCGCTATTTGCTCTGTCCCCTCTAAATGGATCTTAAGATTGTTAGCTTCAATGCCCGGGGACTCAACAACCCTGTCAAACGAAAGGCGGTCCTTTCCTTACTTGAGCACTCCGGTGGAGATGTTTCTCTTCTTCAGGAAACCAACCTACTCCACAACGATACCCAGCGCATGCGTCACAGCCACTTTCCCTTACAATTCTGGTCCTCTGGGAATAGTAAGCGGGGCGGGGTAGCCATTCTGCTCGCTAAGCGTTTCAGCGGCTCGGTGGTGGGGCCCATTGCGGTGATCAAAGGACGCTTCCTTGCGCTGCGCCTTCTGGTGGGACACTCCCGCTTTACTGTAGCTTCAAATTATTCCCCAATGTCTGGCCTGAGAAATTCCTCATAGATGCCTATGCGGAAGTCTTGCACACACCCGACCCCATAGTTGTGGTGAGAGGTGAGCTTAACTTGGTGATGGACACCGGGATAAACCGGTCGGGCTCACGAACCAGGGATGCGGGAGCCCTGTCGGCGGGTGGCGGAGACTGGTTACGCGATGCAGGGATCCGAGACGCCTGGCGCTGCCTTCATCCGGAAGAGCGGGACATTTCCCATTACTCGGCAGCTCACAAGACCTATGCCCGACTAGACCACTTCCTTGTTACCCCAGCGGCGTGGGCCTGTACCACGGATGCCACAGTTGAGGCCTGCTCCTTGTCTGACCATGCACATATTACCCTGACCATGCGTCTCCCCGCTGTGCGACCCTCCCTCACCTACCACTGGCGCCTGCGAGACTCGATGCTTCGCTCTCCAGCTGTAGTGACGGACATTAAGCGTTGCTTGACTGACTATTTAACAACCAACGACGTTGGCTTTGCACCGCTATTATCGGTGTGGGAGGCATTTAAACTAGTGGTGCAAGGAGCGCTGATTGCCAAATCGGCTTACGAAAGTAAAGTCAGACATTCCAAACGTACGGAACTGGAAGCTAAGGTCAGGGTGCTAGAGGCAATTCACAAGTGTACGGGGGTTCCCAGAATCTGGAGGCAGTTGTAAAAGGAACACCTTCAGCTTCGATGACTGGACCTTGATCGAGCTGAACACGCCGTAGTGCGACAAACAAATACTACGTGGGCTCAAATAAAGTGGGGCGTATGTTGGCTCACTGTTTGCGCAGACAACACAGGCCATTAAGGCGCTTCGGGGAGAAGACGGGTTGGCGATCACAGGCGACGCCGAAATGATGTTGGCATTTTGTTCTTTTTATAAGACTCTTTATACTGTGGACCATTCCCTGTTAACTGATCCTACGGAGTTCCTTCGAGGTGCGGCGGTCACTCCCCTCCCCACGCACGAGGCGGAGGCCCCGAAGCTCCCATACGCATCGAGGAGGTGATCTCGGCCATTGCTCGCCTGAAGACCATGAAAGAGCCGGCCCCAGATGGCTTTTGCGCTCTTTTTTATAAAACCTGTTGTGTCAAATTGGCCCCGCTGCTCACGCGCTTGTTCAACTCCTTCGCGGACACAGTGTCTCTCACAACCTTGATGTTACAGGCCTCTATATCGGTCATCCCTAAACTGGGGAAGGATCCAGAACTCTGCAGTTCCTATCGGCCGATTTACCTATTAAATATCGATGCAAAGCTGTTTTCTAGCGTTTTGGCCGCTCGGTTGAACTCCCATATGCCTGGACTGGTTGACCCGGACCAATTCGGCTTCATCCCGGGCCGGCAGTGTGGGGACAACACCAAACGACTTTGCCACTTAATTGATAAAACTGCAACGGTCCAAAGAAGAGGCCTTACTGTTAGCGGTCGACGCCGAAAAGGCTTTTGACAGTGTGCATTGGCCGTATTTTTTGCATCTCTGGAGCGATTCAGACTGGGGCCTAGATTTCGTCAATGGATCGCGAGCATTTACAGCGCACCAACAGCAGCAATGAGGGTTAATGGCTTACTCTCCGATAGTTTTGCGGTGGAAAGGGGCACGCGGCAGGGTTGCCTCCTCTCTCCCTTGCTTTTCGCTCTTTATATGGAGCCCTTTGCCCAACGGCTTTGGGACAATCCTGCGGCGCGCAGTATCCCATTTGGCTTAGACTACCATCTTATCAGCCTTTATGCGGACGACGTCATTTTCTCGCTGACTCATCCTATGACTTTATTGCCGGCCGTTGTGGAGGACCTACAGACCTTTAGCCAGGTATATGGCTTTTGAATTATTATGCAGAAATCTCAATTTCTCAACCTCACCGCTGCCCAACCGACGGTACACGCCTTGCGAGCTCACTTCACCTTCGATTGGGTATCGGATGGCATCACCTATCTTGGTCTGGTCCTTCACAAAAGCCTTGCGACCACTGTGGCCGTGAACTATGCAGCCCTTCTCTCTCGTATCCGGGCTGATCTGGCTTTGATGTGGTTTGGTAGGCTGTCTGCTGTTAAAATGAACGTTTTGCCACGGGCCTTATATTTGTTACAAACGCTCCCCTAGAGCCCCCTCGCATTCCCTGCGCCATATCCAGACTGCGATTGAGCACTTTGTGTGGGGTCCGATCTCCCCCCCGCTTACAAAAGACGCTGCTCCAATGCCCTATGAAGGAGGGTGGCCTCGCCTTCCCCAATATAACCCGCTACTATCACGCTTCACTGCTACGGTACCTCGTGGAGTGGAACCGCCCCATGACTGAGAAGCACTGGGTCTTCATGGACCAGACTGTGGCGGGCCACCACATCTGGCGCGATGCCTGGCTGCTGCGCTCGCTTGGGGACTTTATTCCTCGCCTGTCACCTGCCCCACAATGCTTGCCTCGGATAGGGTTTCAAAGCGGGCGAATCTGACCACGTTCCCATCGCCCATGACCCCAATCTTCTCCAATCCCGCCTTCCCACCTGGGATGGACAAAATGCTAGCAGCGCGTTGGCTGGAGGGAGGCTGCAAGCACTTAGGGCATCTATTTGACATCCAGGGGCTCAACCCTTTTAAGGACTTGCGGGAGGACTATGACCTCCGTAGCTCTGACCTCTTTCTCCACATCCAGATGACTCACTGGATTTCGGATCCAACGACTCTCCCCCTGGCACACCGACCGATGCGTCCGTTTGAGAAATGGCTCACTTGTAAAAAGGACCATCGGAGGCTCATTTCTTAACTATACTCCCTTCTTACAATGGGCACTCCTAAAGTACGCACTGCAGGGCAGAAACACTGGGAGGAGGAACTGGGGCGCGCACTGTCCAATAAGGAATGGGAAGATATTTTCTACCGAACACACCACACTGCACGCTCCATGGCCCACAAGGAAACTGCCTTTAAGATTGCGTCCTATTGGTACTATACCCCAACTCGACTCGCCAAGTGGCAAACTGGTTGCGACGGCCGCTGCTGGCGGGTTGTGGCAGCCCTGGCACCCTCATCCACTTGCTGTGGCACTGCCCAAAGCTTACACGTTACTGGGAACAAATATTAGACGACATTGATAGGGTATTCCACACCACCATATCACACACCACCATATCCAGGCTCCCAGCTTACACTCTTAGGCCTTCCCAATGCACTAACCTTCGACCTGCGCTCTCTTAGAGGGAGACAGATGGCACTTGCACTGAATGCTGCACACCGAGTGATGCTGGCTGGAAATCGGAGAGGGTCCCGGATCACACCCAATGGCTGCACCAACTCTGGTATCTCCTAGGTATGGAAAGGCTCTCAATGGCCTCCCAAGGGTCTTCCGCAGACTAAACCAAGACCTGGGCCCCATTCATAGCCATCCGATCTACTGAATTTCGGGAACTAACTTGTCCTAGCTACCTCCGACTACTGGGACTAATTCCTGAGAGCACTCCCTCCGCATAACAAGATGGATCTTGGTAGGTTGTGCTGGCCCCTTAGCTTGTTGAGCACCTTACAGAGACCATGGATTGAACTCTTTTTCTTTGGCCACTGGGGAGGTAGGGAGGGGGTGGGAGGGTAATTGTTTTGTCTGTTATAAGTTTTTTGTCTTTTATAAAAATCAACCCTGCTACGACACTAGGCTCAGACTCGGGCTGTCAGTCTCCGCAGCTCGTATGTCTGGCGGCATACTGGAACACTTGGTTATGCATGCACCGGGGTGGCGGTTATCGCCTCCCTCTCTCCTCCATTTTTTCCACGCGGCCGGCCGTCTTTGGGTTGTAGGCGACATGCTGTGTTAACTGATAGTCGGTATGCTCTTCCTCATTGTCTCGTTATCACGACTTTATCGGATGTTAGCCGACCCGTGGGGTTGTAGGCGCCAGTGTCCTGTTTGCCTTGCTCTGGCAATAAAATCGATTTAATACTAAATGCAATTATATTATCTGCAAAGAAACGAAGATAGAATTTCACAAATCAAAAAATCAAAATCAACCATGCTTTTTAAGTTGTAGACTAAGGTGCCTATTCCGATCCGTGAAAAAAATTTACCGTCCGACTCGTATCCGTATTTTTTTACGTACGAATCGTACAAGTACCATACAAACTGCGAAGTACGATTCGTACGTGAACAATACATACGAATTGCGTCGGGAAAATGGTCCGAGAGGGAGCCGTAAATTTTTACGTCCGAATAGCGTCGGGAAAAGTGTCCGACAGGGAGCCGGACATTTTTACGTGCAAATCGTAAAACAGAAGTCCGAGCGCGCAAGTACGATCCGTACCGCCCGAATACACAACCGCATGTAAAAGGCCCCGTACGGAGCGAACGCGGTAGCCTACATGTACACGGGTAAACTTGTGACCAAATACGAGTCGTACAGTCCCCCTCACCCCGCACATGTCAGCACCGTACCCCCGTATGTCAGCACCGTACCCCCCCTCAGCACCGTACCCCAACACCGTAGCACAGCCCCGCACCTGTACGGGCCGCACCTCAGGCCCGTCTCCCAGCCCCGCACCTGTACGCCCCGTACCCCAGGACCGTACCCCAGCCCCCCACCTGTACGCGCCGCACCCCAGTCCCGTCTCCCAGCCCCGTACCCGTACGCACCGTACCCCAACACCGTAGCCCAGCCCCGTACCTGTACGCACTGTACCCCAACACACTGTAGCACAGCCCGCACCTGTACGCTCCGCACCCCAGGCCCGTCTCCCAGCCCCGCACCTGTACGCCCCGTACCCCAGGACCGTACCCCAGCCCCCCACCTGTACGCGCCGCACTCCAGGCCCGTCTCCCAGCCCCGTACCTGTACTCACCGTACCCCAACACCGTACCCCAGCCCCGTACCTCTACGCACCATACCCCAACATCGTAGCCCAGCCCCGTACCTGTACGCACTGTACCCCAACACCATAGCACAGCCTGCACCTGTACGCGCCGCACCCCAACACCGTAGCACAGCCCACACCTGTACGCGCCGCACCCCAACACCGTAGCACAGCCCCGCACCTGTACGCACCGTACCCCAACACCGTAGCACAGCCCGCACCTGTACGCGCCGCACCTTAACACCGTAGCACAGCCCCGCACCTGTCTACACCGTACCCCAACACCGTACCCCAGCACCCTCACCCAGCATCGTGTATGTACGGACCGTACCTACGTGAAAAAGACTCGTACAGAACCAGGACACTGTAAAACAGCACACGGAGGGTCAATTCGACTCGCACAACACCACAACACATGTCTACATGACAAAATACATCTCTATGACTGACCTGGCACATCCAAACAGGCAAACAGAGGACCAAATCACAACCACCTCTTATAACACACCCACCACAAATTCAAACACAGCCACACCCATAAATGGACCAATAAAAAGGGTCCACGCACACAACCCATGAGCATTTGCAACAGACCCACTGCTCACAGACACCACAGACAAACAACTGCACCTTACTCACACCTTAACTACACCTTAACTTACACACCTTCACACAACCTCCTTCACAAACACCCCCTCTTCACCTTCACACACACACCTTCACATTCACACCCACAACCATCCACACCCCACACCATGCCCACTGACAAGAATCCAAAGTTCACAACGGCGGAGCTGGAGCTCCTTGTCAACGAAGTCATCAGAGTCGAGCCACAGCTGTTTGGAACTTTGGTCAGACAGACCAGCATAGCCCAAAAAACCAGTCTGTGGCAGAGGATCGTCGATAAGGTGAATGCTGTTGCGCCCATCCGAAGGACCAGGCATGAATGCCAAGCCAGGTGGTACGATCTGCACAGGGCAGTCAAGAGGAAAATGAACGAGGAATACGCCCAGAGTAACATCACTGGAGGTGGGCTGCCCCGCAGACCCGTACATTACCATCCCTGGGAGGAGAAGGTGATGGCCACGCTTCCGCCGGTGGGAGTACACGGAGTCGAAGGAGTCGCAGAGCCTGGTGAGTACACAAACAACTCACGAAACATGGGGGAATGGCATCCACACCACAAATACACCAAATGCACGCAACTACCCCCAAGCCCTCACCGCACACAACCACACCCAAAAACCACGCTCATGCCACTAACGTCTCCATGCCCCATTCACAAATAAAGGCAATGCCATGTACCAGGCCACACCAACCACAAACCCAAGACTGGATGTCCGGGATGCTGGGAGGGTGGGGCTCACACAACACATTGTGCAACTCAGAACCAGACACCAATGCCCACAGCCCATATGGCCTAGGTACATACCCATGCACCATGCCTAGTGCACAGGGACTGGCAAAGTAATGACAAGGTAGCTGACACTTGGCCCTGCTGTAGGCAGCACAAGGCCCTCCTGTGACCACTGTACACTCAAACAACAACTCCACTAGCTCACATACCCAGCACAGGAACTCACACACACTGTCATGCCAGCATGCACCATGAGGGGACAGACACATCACCTGGGAGACCCAATGACAAATCAACTACACACAACAGCAGGCCTGGTCACACCCCCCCCCTCACACAAGCACACACCCCCGGGGCAGGCAACGCATTTACCCACTCTCACAATGGACATGTGACACAACAAGACCAATCCATAGCCAAATAAGCATCCCAGCCAAAAATCTACTGGCAAACACTCAGGCGCACATACCAATCTTTCCCCCGCAACATACCCATCCCCAAGTGTACATTGAGAGGAATGCTAGGCACATCCAACCACCTGGAGGAACTGTGACTACTTGACTATGTATTAAACATGGATGTGGCATGAAACAGCATTAACATTGTCTCTCTCTCACACACAGGGCAACATCATCGACCTCCCCCCAACAATGGGGGGGAACAATCACAGTCCCAGGCTCAGCGTGAAGATGATCCCACCGGCAGCGACGACTCTCACCACTCCGTGGATGACCCCGACCAACCTGGCCCCTCTGGTGCCCAAGCCCCTGCAGCACCTGCGTCAGGTACATCTGTGCCAACCCCCACCCCCATTCCTGCCACATCCCAGGAGACACCCAGGAGCCCTGCTCGCACTGAACAACACAGCCAGTCTGACCAGGAGGGACAAGGTTCTCCGGGCACTCAGGAGGAGGCAGATGACAACGCTAATGCCATCCCTCAGGGGTCCCGTAGACCTGATGTGCCCACAACGGCAGGTCAGGCTCGTGTGGGCAGGGGTGGTGGGAGTGGAGGCAGGCGGAGGCGCGAACCTGACCAGCCAGCTCAGGACACCGGTATGGCACACATGCGCCACATCCTGGACACATACCGGCGTGACACCAGGGGCATCAGCCAGGTTGTGTTGAGCCTCTCAGACATCAAGGGGATCCTCGACGAGATGAAGAACCTGCAGGCCGAGCAACATGCCAGTCAACAACACCACCAAGGACGGATGGAGGCAAGACTGGCTGAGCTCCTGGCTGTGCAAACGGACATGAGCCATTCACTCCGTCGGATCGCCGACAACATGGGCAACCCTCCCTGTGCCACCAGGCGAAGACCACCACCAGCCACAGGGAGGGAGGAGGAGGAGGATTCGTCCGACGGAGCATCACAAGCATCGTCAAGGCCTGCATTTGAGGGTCCCCCCGGGAAGGTGGGTCGTCCACGGAAAAGACCGTGAGAGTCAGCGGACCATCCACATCTCCCAGGTCACCTGGCCTGGCACCTGGCCCTCTGGTGCAACAGCACCACCTCACCCAATGACATTCTCTGCCACATGGACTTGCTGGTCACAGTCTGATCAATGATGACCAACACTGTGGTCTGGACTCTGATGACTCCAACTGACAAGGATGCCATCTCCCCCTGTGAACTTTGGATTCAATGCACCCGGTAGAGCAACAACCCAGTTCATCCACCAAAAGACTTACCCCACCAAAAATAAATACTTTATTTTGTCATGAGATGGCCTAAAGCTGCTGAGGGGGTGCTAGGGAAACTGTGAGGACACACCTATTTGGAAGAGTAACATTAAGGCGTAGAGGTCATGCCTCATTTGGAGGTTCCCGGGGAGGGAGTCCCAGGTATGTGTTCCCAGGTGGGAAAACAATGTCCTACATGCAGGAGTACGGTGGATCAGAAGAATGGTGGCCAGGTCAAGGTTGGATGCACGGAGATGGCACTACGGGGTCTCAGATGACAGTGGTACAAGGTTGGTTTTGGGTCAGGGTTGTGGCCTGCCTCCTGAGTGTGGGTGAGGAGTCTGAAGGTCATCCTGCAGCACACAGTGATCCATTGCAGCTATATCTGCTGGACGGTGATGTGGCTGGGGCGCGGGATGTTGATGCTGAGGTGTGCAGATGCAGCCTGGATGTGGACAAGTGTCCCTGGATTTTGGATGTGGCTGCTCCGTAGAGGGCAGGGCAGTATTTGACACGGATGTTGTCGTGGACCTGGGGGATGGTCCGTCTTACCTTGGAGTGGATCTATCTGGGGATCATGTCCATAATGCTGAGGGTGTTGCAGTGTGATGTACAGATGCTGGTGATTACCATGGCACATTAGAGCAAGCAATCCATGATGCACAACATCTTGTGTGCGTGGACACTGGGTGCCTGTGCGGGGCTTCTGTGGGTGGGACACAAGCAGTTGAGCCAGCTGTAAGGGGACAATCCTCAGATGTTGACCTCAATCCTGTACAAGTACAGCCTCAGGTGGCTGCTGTTCTGCCATTCATCTATGGATCCCATGCGATCTTGAAAATTGGAACTGGAAATGTCTGCGTCCTTGGTGAGGGTGAGGAGCGCCTGGCTGTCAATGGCATACGAGTTGATGATGAGGTTGTGTGCGCATGTGATGGTGGATAGGGGGGTCCTGGACACATTGTAGATTGACACGCTGAAAGATACCACCTGTGCCATGTGCCTCACGACGAAAGCATACTACATGCCAAAGCCTTGAGTCCCACTCCCATGTCCCATGGCCTTGCAGGGGTACAGATCCGGTGGGGAATAGGAGGGACATGACCTGGTGGGTGTGACAGGTCCTGGAAGGTGTGGCAGCGCTGTGTAGGCACTCACAGGTCTATTGGATTAACATGTGGGACCTACACCAGACACCTCCTTTGCACCACAGATGCTGTAAATCCATTGTACTGGCACACAAGTGAAGGGGTTGAGCCAAACCTCCCCTGCTGCACACGGAGAGGCTGCAATTCCCCATTGAGCATCATATGGGGATGTCCCGCAATATGTCCACCCGTAGCCTCCCGTGTGTTTCCGAGGGGAGTTGTACACACATTGATGCCTTCATCACAAACCACAATCCCATAACAGATGACTGTCACGAAGTGTGACTATCAATTCATGTGAGTCATGCCACATGTCATGTGCCCCATGGTGAGTCGACATGTATGCATAGTAACATAACCTGCACAGGAGCAGTGCCCACACATTACAAACAACTACCACACCCAAAAAGCCTTGCTGCAATCCTTACCCAAAGGAGAATTTTCACCATGTCCGTGCATGTAACGCTGATTCAGCACACGTTGCATTACTCATGAGGAATAGCAGGAGCACAACGATGCCACGAGCAGACAGCATGCGCAACTACCTGGGGATGAAAGACACACAAGAAGTCAGGAAAAACATAGTCATCCGCATGCATGGTCATGTACTCTACATGAATAAGGTTGACACCATGCTAGTTGTCAATTCAGTGTGTCAGCTAAAATGTGTGGAATGACATCAGCACTCGAGTGACACATCAGCACACACCTCAAAGTCACTTAGCATACAGTCAGCTGGACACACACATTGCAACACATGCCACACAAGGCTCAAAGCGTGCACACTCAGACCCAGGGACTCACCATGATGAGAAGAAGTTGCGTATGAGCTGACTCCGGATGTCCTCCTCCTCCTCCTCCTCCTCCTCACTTGCCTCGTGACCAAGGCCGTCATCCTCCACGGGTGGATGTTCCTGCTCATCAGGATCCAGGATGAGTGGCACAGCTTTCTCCACTGCCATGTTGTGCAGCATGCAGCACACGAGGAAGATTTTGCAGACCTTCACCGGTGCATATGGGAGGGACCCGCCGGTCTTGTGGAGGCACCGGAATCGGCTCTTCAGGAGGCCAAACGTCCTCTCCTCATCACTCGCCTGGTCTGCCCATGGGCGTTGTTGTAACGGTGATCTGCAGCTGTTCTCGGGTTGCGGAGAGGCATCACTAGCCATGGCATGTTGGGATAGCCAAAGTCCCCTACATGGAAACATCATGTAAAGAAGTGGGTCAGGAGATGCCGTCACATACTAAGATACCGCTGAATACTGGACAAACAGTCTACTCACCAACAAGACATGCTCGTTCGTTGTGCAGCTGCAGCATCATTTCTGGCACCCTGCTACGCCTCATGATGTAGGCATTGTGTGCTGACCCTGGAAAACGTGCACAGACATGGGAAATCACCATGTTAGCAAGACACACCACAAGGGCATTAATGGAGTGGTAATGTTTACGGAAGGCTACCTCCTGTGCCTGTGGTGGAACCAAAGTCACATGTGTCCCATCAATGGACCCAATTACATGGGGCATCCCTCCCAGGGCATAGAACTGACCCTTGATACCTGTCAACTGCTCATGAATTCATCCAGGTGCTCCAACATGGCTTCTAAAACATCATGCAGGACACGGCTGAACATGGCCTGAGACATGCCACCCACATCAGCTATGGTCAATTGAAACGTACCGGTGGCAAAGAAATGTAGGGCTGACATCACCTTCATCTTGGGCGTAAGCGCAGTCGGATAACTGTGTCGCGGTTGGAGGTGTGGTGCCAGCCTGTTTGTCAGGTCCACAATTAACCATTGGGGGAATCTGTAGCGGCGTATGCAGTCACGTTCCCTCATGGCAGCCAAGTCTGGCATTGGTCGGGGGAGAGGCGGTGCCCTGCAGAAAATTGGAAGGAATAACAAAGATTGAGTACATTACTACACCAATGTCAATGAATTGAGCACATGTTCAACATCTAATACACATCTGCTAAATACAGAGTCTGGTCTGTGCAATACATCCTGCACACGTATGCCAGCCAGGTGATACTCCTACCAAGAGCCAGCTACAAACATGTATTGTCAAGGTCTACATGACATGCCATGAAAGTAGCTGTGGGCCAGTGTGAGTGAACAGCCAGACACATTACAGGAGTGACATACATCCACATATGTGCATTTGAAGGATGTCATCTCATACAGACAGCTGCCGGCAAGCTAGACGCACAGGTCACATGTCATGGAAAAAGGACAGACCACACACCTTGCCATGAAGGGGTACATGTCAAACATGATCACACAGACATTGAGACTACGCAGATATGTCCTAAGCTCGCAAGTCCCTGTTAGATGCATACAGACACACGTCACGTGTTAGTCCACATGTGTCCTGGTGTGCGTAATAGTGTGACATGGGCATCTACACACAAGACACATGTTGGATGCAGCTACAGCAGATGCCGTTGACGGAACACCAACAGCAAGATCATGGGAACACATGACACACACATGACAGTCACATCGTGGCACGCTGGTAGTGAGATGTCAGGTGTCCTCATCCGTGTACCTGGCATCAGGGGACAGTTGCGGGTGTTGGGGACTGTGCCATGCCAGTGATGCAGTGCTTGACAAGTTTGAAATACATGCACACATGTAAAAGGTGTGAAGGGGAAGTGCGCCACATGGTGCCCCATCATACATGACATGTGTACACAGGTCATCACACAACTATTGGGTTAAAACATGAGGAGACATGTGCCAGCTCACTGCCTGACACACCTAGGCCCTACACATGATGCACTCCACTGACAATGACTTGATGTCCATCCTTGTGCGAGTCATACACCTCCATTCCTTTCCTGTGCGCCTCCTATCACCAGTGTAAGCTGTGAAACGCACCGTACACACGCTCTGAGGGCGTGTGTACGGTCGTATCACAATATGGGGTTTGGGTAGGAGTACGCGTGTGTGCAAGGACCGTACACACGTACGTGTACACACTGGTCCTATCCCCATGGTAGTGTTGGCGTAGGCGTACGCCATAGAGATACGGCTCATACCCGCGTATGTATGGCCCGTATCTCTATGGCATACGCCTACGCCAACACTACCATAGTGCTACGGGCCCTACACACGCGGGTACGGCCCGTAGCACTAGGGTAGTGTAGGCGTAGGCATACGCCATAGAGATACGGCTCGTACCCGTGTATGTACGGACCGTAGCACTATGGCGTATGCCTACGGCAACACTACCATAGTGCTAAGGGCCCTAAACATGCGGGTACGGCCCGTAACACTAGGGTAGTGTTGGCGTAGGCGTACGCCAGAGATACGGCTCGTACCTGCGTATGTACGGCCCGTAGCACTATGGCGTATGCCTACGGCAACACTACCATAGTGCTACGGGCCCTACACACGCGGGTACGGCCCGTAGCACTAGGGTAGTGTTGGCGTAGGTATACGCCATAGAGATATGGGCCGTACCCGCGTATGTACGGCCCGTAGCACTATGGCGTACGCCTACGCCAACACTACCCTAGTGCTACGGGCCGTACCCGCGTGTGTAGGGCCCGTAGCACTATGGTAGTGTTGACGTAGGCGTACGCCATAGTGCTACGGGCCCTACACACGCGTGTACAGCCCGTATCACAATGGCGTACGCCTACGGCAACACTACCAAAGTGATATGGGCCCTACACACGCGTGTACGGACCGTATCACTGGAGTAGTGGTGCCCTAGGGGTACGTGTGGAACGCACCGTACCTGTGTGTGGATAGTGAAATTACATAGGGGACACATGAGGGACAAGTATAAGGGCCTAAATGCATGCTGGTTGTCATGGAGACTGAGTTTCCAGTTCACATTTTTTCATCAGGTGGCCAGCAAAAGTCGGTTGGAGACATATACTATGTTGCAAAGTGGTTGTTGACTTGACATCATGCTCAAATTTTGAACCATGCAAAGGCCCTCACTGGGGTAGGTTTAAAGGGATTGGAGGAAACGTAGGATGCAAATGAAATTGACCAATCACTCTGTACTCCTGTAAATGAAACAGCCAAGCAAGGGAGATATAAGGCAGCCAGGACCCATGAGAGAACACTTGCCTGCACAACCTTTCATTCCACATCACTGCTGCTGCTTGTGATTCCTCTGGCACCATGTCCAGGTCTGTGGAGAGGGCCCAGCCTTTCACCCAAGAGAATGAGGCGTTGCTGGACGTCATCCTCCCACAGTACCCCTGCCTGTATGGGAGACCAGGGGAGCAGGTGAGTGCTGACTCCACTAGCTGTGACTGTGCCCCTTTTTTGTGTCTGTCACTTCTGGCATTGTGTCCAGGTGTGACAGACATGCAATGTTGTTCATGGTGGGTCCCGGGGGGGGAATGCCTTATGTCTCCCATGCAGAGCCTGATGTGGTTCATATCTGCACTCCTCACTTGCATTGTGCTTACTGTGACAATCACTGCATGGTGCATGCCACATTCAGCCTGGCTAATCCTCTTGGGAATGTTGTTTCTATAGTCCTGATGTGATTCTGTGGTCCCCCCAGTGTGACAGGTGTCTGTACCCACAGATGTGTGTGAGTTGAGTGTACCTGTGGTGATAGTGTCCAAATGATGTGTACGGCCCCTGGACATTGGTGTGTGTGTGTAATTTCCCTGTCATGTGGGTGAGTGTCTATGTGGAGTGTTGCACCCCAGCTGCATGGAGGATGCATATGCCCTACCCATCTGATGTGAGCAAGGAGCCGTGCTGTGTGTCTGATGTGCTGAGCTAGCCCCACACCTGTGACTCTCCCCAGTCAAGTGGCACATGTGCAGAGTGATGTTTGTACCCGCAGTTGCCAATGGCAGGTGATTGTCCTGTGCCTGTGTATGTCTGTGTACTCCGCTGAGGTTGCGTCAGTGGCTTGGGGCATGTGACTCTGTTTGAGGTGCTGTCCATAATCCTGGTGTTGCTTGTGATGCACAGTGTGAGCCATGATCATTGATTCTGTCGCACCCCTCATGCCACCTGTGTACTTTAAATGTCACGTAGTGCATTTGGCCTTCCCCAGAGGATAATGTCCCTATGACAAAGGTGCAATGAGTTGGCTGCATACTATGCCCTGTTCAAACAAGCCCAATTGTTCTAATGTGTGTCTCTGTGACATGGAGCAGGTGTATTGATGTTGTCTCACTTTGTCATCCTCACAGGTAGCCGCCTACGCCAAGGGGGAGATTGGGAAGCGGGCCGTCAGGGTCGTGAGGTCGGTGGAGGGTCACAGTCGGCACCTGGCCCAGGTGAGGAAATGCTGGCAGGATATCCGTGCTGGACCAGGAGGATCGCCCGGGTCCTGCTGGGGGACTCACCTCCACGCAAACACGGCGGGCGCCGGCACCTGACCCACCAAATGAAGCATGTCCTGGCGGTGGTCTTCCCTGACATGGATAGGCGGTTACAGGAGAAGCAGCAGCAGGAAGGGGGTAGGTACATGTGTGTTTGTTGTGTGGCTTTTGGAAGTGCTCAGTCGCCTGGATACACTGCCAGGGTTTATTTGTGCAGTGCATATCCTGTTCCCCAAAGTCAACCGGTCCTGTTCTTCCTCCCTTCCCCTCCTTGACATGTGTTCCCTGGTCTGTGTGTAGTCACTCTTGCACAAGGTAATCTAGGCTGGCAGTTAATCCAAGTGCCCAATGCTTGCAGCATCATGGGTGGGGGTGGTCTGTGACATGTGTTGGGACCTTGCCTGTGCCCTGTCCAGTTCAGTCATTTGGGGGTCCATGATTGTTGGCACTGATGCAGAGTCTCAACATAGAAGTGTGAGGCTTAAAATGAACTGCCTTGGAGCATGCATAACCGATGTTGTGGCCTCAGACATGATGTGCATGAGGGGGAGATATGCATAGTGCGGGGACGGTTGTTCCTGTTGCAGTCAGATCTATCCAGGACCATGGAGCAGTGTGGCCACTACAGTCCCCTGAGACACCTTTTCCTAGGAATCATGTGTGTCATCCAACACTGTGGACATTCTCGGTGTCTTCAGCATAGGTTGGCCTCTGTGGCATTGTACCCTTGCCTCATTTGTATTTACGTAAAGTGTGCTACATGTGTACACTGTACAGGGTGACCCAATGTGGCTTGTGCATCCGCACACTGGCCAGTGCCTGTATGTCTGTGTACAACTATCTGATGATGGTTGTTTGTCAATAATATGTGTGGTCAGCCCCACGAGGGGTAGTTAGAGTGCAATTAGGATTTAATGGAACCCGTTTTTGTGATCCCTAATTAAGAGGTGTAAGTCCTTCCTCTGTCTCAATCACATTGTCTCAGGTAGGGGGGGGGTTTGTGCGGGCAAGGCCTACATGTCCAAAGCTTATGTCTCCTTGCCAGGTCTTGCCTGTGTGTGATGATAGTCGGAACAGACACTCAACAAGTATTGACCCAGTCATGTTGTGCAGGGTTTAATGTTTGTACTTTGCAGCATGTGTCAAAAGTTAAAAGACATGGTTCCTGCTCATCCATTTTTGGCAACGGTGTGTGGTCCAGATGCTGTGCTCGACTGTCCACAGACACTAGCTTCTCTGTATAATTCGATATCCAGTTCTTTGCTGTTGTGTCATGCTCTCCATTGTTTCAAAGTGGCATGGTGGGTCAACCAACTGTTTAGTGCAGGGCCTACATATGTGCGTAGTATTGTAGATGTTACTCATGATGCTTTTCATGCTATGCACTGTGACCTATGTAGTTTGGACTCATGTGTCATATGTATACAGGTGTCTGATTATTTCCTGTCTCTTCACCTTGCCCACAGCATCGTCGGGGGACACCGAGGGAGACACCGGCACGGACATGGAGGAGGGATCCAGCACCGGTGCCACCAGTGCCGGGGAGTCTGGCGCAGCAAGTGGCACGGAGGGCGAGGGGAGTCAGGCGGAGGACCTGTCCAGTCCCAACACCGACTATGACGCTGGCGGGTCCGAGGCTGAGCTCCCAGAGGGGGCGGAGGCTGCTCCCACAGCTGAAAGCAGCAGTACATCTCTCGCCGCCCCCTCCATTCCCATCACCGCCCTCCCACTTGCTCGGGTCCCTTCTGTCCGTGCTAGGCGACCACATGTCTCTTTCGTGCCAGGCACCGCACCCCCTGCCCCCGTCTCCCCTGCTGCCGTCAATGCCGAGTCTGTGGACATCCTGCGGCAGTTGCAGGTTGGTCAGACATCGCTGCTTAATGTCCTCCATGGCCACACCAGACTGCTGACACAGATGGTGTCGTACATGGAGGGCATGTCAGCAGCGATGTCTGACCAAAGGATGTTGCTGAGGTCCATGGACTCGTCACTGACGGCAGCAGTGGGTCTCCTGCAGTGCTCCGTCCCCCCTACCCCTGCACCATCCACACTTCCCATTCCCATGCCTGTCCCAAGCACACCCAGACATCCCCATGCACGCACCCCACCAGACACAGGCAGCACACCAACAGGGAAGGCCAAGTCACGCACACACAGGGGGAAGTAGGCACACCCACTGGGTCGGGGGGCAAACGGCAGCCACGCAGCCACAGTGGGAGTCCGCAGTCCTCACGACCCACTTCCTCCAAAACCGCTCCCCTGCCCAACAGTCGGACAAAGAGTCCTTCATGGCCAGTCAGTCCCTCAGCCCCAGTGTGACACCACCCCGCAAGTGGTCGAGGAAGTCCCCAGGCAGGGGAGTTGAATCCCGCCCCCTGTCCACACCCTCCCCCAGTAGCTCTGCAACCCATCCCTCCGACCCCCCCCCCTCCTTGGGGCCTGTGGTTCCTTCGGGTGCAGGGAAGACGCTGGGAGACCTTGCAACCGTGTGCAGCGCCATCCTAACCACCACCTTTGGCGTTGCCCCACCCCCTGTGGTGGAGTCTTCCATCCCTGCACCCACAACACCTACCCTTGCCCCTCCTGTCCCTGCGGTGCCTGGTCCTTCCCCCCCCACATGATGCCCCCCTGTGGATGGAAAAGAACTCTGAACTGTGCAGGCAAGCTAGGGGAGACACGTCCCAATGTCCAATCCCCCCCCCCTCCCCCCCGGAATTCGCATATGGACTGGCCTATGGGCCTTGTATATAGTGTACATTTCAAATCCAATCTTTTTTATGCTGAATAAAGCATTTTGTTTTTCATTTGCACACAAATGCTTTTCTGGTATTGCTGTTGGTGCTGCTGCTCCCTGAGTTGGGGTGGTGATAATGTGTTCGGTGTCTGGGAAATGTTGTAGTGTGCTGCTCATGGGGAGGACCCTGGTATCTGCGTGCCATCACAAGGTCTCTGCAAATAATCTTTGGTCATGTAAGCTCTTACTGTATGGTGACATTGTCCCAAGGAGTGTTCGTTCCTCTGTGACACCTGACTTCTTCCCTGCAGGGTGTTTCCCAATTGTTGTGCTGACCTGTGTCTATATTACCTTGCTGTGTGAGGGATCCCTTCACTTTGCCCATGCCTGCTCAGCAATGTCTCCGCCTGCATCGTCTGTGCCATCCTTGGTAGTCACTGTACTTGTGTATGGAGTATGTTGCCATGGCTTAATGTGGACATGGTCCCTTTTCCGCACTATGCATGTGTGTACTCCCAGCCTAGCACACGTGTTACTTGTTCTGCAGGGTATTTGGACACCTGACTGACAATTGTGGGCATTGTATCTGTGGGTACTCCACCCTTTTCCCTCCATGGGAGGCAACAACTTGTTGGCAGCCCCAGCACCTGTACATTCCTATCAGTCCTGGAATGTGGGTGACCGTGTGTGTTCCCTTAGGCTTTCTTAGTTGAGTGGGGTTTAACAAGAGGATACAGTCTTGTTGCATGATCTCAGTGTGTGTATTGTGCTGCCACCGCCAGGGGTGGGTATGCATGTGTAATTTGTCATCACACCCACATGTGGTGTGTCATGCAGTGGGGGAAGGACATCCATCCTCATGGGAGTGGGACACTGCTGTCAGTGATGTGTTGTCATGGCACTATCAACATAGTCGCACATTGTGGATACCTTCATGCACCCATGGAGTTTTGCTAATGGGAGGATGATGTACACACCCCCATGTCTCTGTCCACTGCTGGGAGGCCTCTGCACCCACCCCTCATTTGTCTGGGCACTGCTGGGAGTCCTTTGCACCCACCCCTCATATGTCTGGGCACTGCTGGGAGTGATAGTCACCCACCCCTCATATGTCTGGGCACTGCTGGGAGTGATAGGCACATATCCCTCATATGTCTGGGCACTGCTGGGAGTCCTCTGCACCCACCCCTCATATGTCTGGGCACTGCTGGGGGTCCTCTGCACCCAACCCTCATATGTCTGGGCACTGCTGGGAGTGATAGGCACCCATCCCTCATATGTCTGGGCACTGCTGGGGGTCCTCTGCACCCACCCCTCATATGTCTGGGCACTGCTGGGGGTCCTCTGCACCCACCCCTCATGTCTGGGCACTGCTGGGAGTGATAGGCACCCACCCTTCATATGTCTGGGCACTGCTGGGAGTGATATGCACCCACCCCTCATATGTCTGGGCTCTGCTGGGAGTGATAGGCACACACCCCTCATATGTCTGGGCACTGCTGAGAGTCCTCTGCACCCACCCCTCATATGTCTGGGCACTGCTGGGGGTCATCTGCACCCACCCCTCATATGTCTGGGCACTGCTGGGAGTGATAGGCACCCACCCCTCATATGTCTGGGCACTGCTGGGAGTCCTCTGCACCCAACCCTCATATGTCTGGGCACTGCTGGGAGTGATAGGCACCCACCCCTATGTCTCTGTCCACTGATGTGGATCGTAGTACGACACCCACCCACCCGCCCACACGCTCTTCAGGCCTGGGTACGGGTCGTACCCCAAATGTTGGGGTGCCGTAGGGGTATGGCCCGTACCCAGGCCTTCAGAGCGTCGGTACGGGCCGTACCACGCCTACCCCTATGTCACCCCAACAATGGTGGTACGGCCCGTGCCCACGCTCTTCAGGCCTGGGTATGGGCCGTACCCCCAATGCTGGGGTGACGTAGGGGTACGGCCGTACCCAGGCCTACAGAACGTGGGTACGGGCTGTACCACCATTGTTGGGGTGACGTATGGGTACGGCTCGTACCCAGGCCTTCAGAGCGTTGGTACGGTCGCACCACGTGTACCCCTGCGTCACCCCAAGAATGGTGGGGTACGGCCCATACCCAGGCCTACAGAACGTGGGTACGGCCCGTGACGTAGGGGTAGGCGTGGTACGACCCGTACCCACGCTCTTAAGGCCTGGGTACGGGCCGTACCTTCAATGTTGGGGTGACGTAGGGGTAGGCATGTTACGACCTTAAAAGCGTGGGTACGGTGCGTACCACAATTGTTGTGGTGACGGGACGCGTCCACGTCCACTTCCGTTGTGGCGGGACGTAGGCCTTGGTGGACACGTCCCCCCTGGAGGTACGGTATGTACACGGCATGTATACATTTTGCCTTGGGTGGGGGTTATGTTTCCTGCCCCCCACCTTTGCCCCTGGGTGTTGTTCTGACCTTCTGCGGCGTCTGCGTCGGTTCCTGTGCACCAGGTCGTAGGCTATGAGGGCCGGGATGACACGTAGGTTGGGGTTCATGGCTGTCCGTCGTGTACAGGTGCTCCTTCCTCGCGTCCTCCTCAATTTCCCGGCAGTTTTTGACTCCCGTAAAAAATGCTACGTGCGGAGTGACGTAGGCACGAATCGTACTTGCTGGTTCGTAAAACGCTGCCTGACTCCGTCGGGACGTCACGTACGCGGTGTCCCGGATCGGAATTGTGGGTATATTTTAGCCGGTCGGTGTTTTGTACGATTCGTACGGTAATGGTATTTCTGTACGAATCGTACTTGCGGGTTTGTAAGGTGGTTTTCCCGGGTACGAGTCGGACTGAGAAAACGCTCCGTGCGACGGTTCGTACCCGGGTTTTACAGGATCAGAATCGGCACCTAAATGTAGAGGGGAACAATTTGTGTTTATGAAAACAGATTAAACAGCGCAAGTGAAACAAGTGAAAATAAATACAGAATTCTACAGCATATTGAACCAGAATTCAAAGCGAAGTTATGCATGAATCAATACATTTATGAGAAAGTTTTGTAAAATCATGTCATAATTCACAGTCCCTGAAGGGTCCGTTGGGCATTGCAGGACCTACCCAACAAGGAGCCGCCCAATGATGAAGCATGACACCCACCTGGGTGTGTGAGGGCTCTTGCTTCTGAGCAATCAGATCCCCCAATCTGTTGCCTCAGTTCCCCCGTCCTAGATTTTCTTTCCCTTCCTCCCTTCTTAGGAGTTGCATACCTATTGTATTGCATAGTATCCTATGGAGCTTGTGTGCTGGACCTTAAAGCATTCCTAGTCCCTCTCTGTGTTTTCTTCCAAGACCTCCTCAGACCCTTACCTCTGGTCTGACACGAGAACGAGGCCCCATCAATCACACAGTTCTTAGATATTGAAATGTTCACTCGTTCTCTTCTTTGTGTAATTCATATTTCATACTGCTTTCCCTGGCTCCTGCTGTGTTCCTTTATTCTACACCATCAGCATCGTTATGTCTCTTGCCTGCTGGCTGATGCAATTCACTTTACAATTCCTTTTAACATTAAGCTTCTTTGGCACACACTGTGAGTGCCTGGTGACTGATCCTCATGTAAAATGCATCCCCCTAATTAAATGAACATGCGGAGTGTGTTAACTGGGCCTGTTGTATAATATAGAGAACACAGTGATGTAAAATCAGCCCGCTGCCTTCAATTCACATAAGCTTTATGTGATGCTCTGGATGTTTACAAAAACATGCCGGGGGAAGTGTACAGCTCGAGTAAGGATATTCCCAAAGTGTTTGGCCCCTCTGTGGACCTCTATCACAAAAGTCTCATCGAGACCAGCTAAGGGAGCACTAGCCATGGATGACTCTCAGCCACAATGAGTGCTCACAGACTCATTGAGGCTTGGAGCCGTCCATTTACATTGATATGCAGTCACCGGATCACTGACGAAATATCGAGAAGGAGAATATCGAATTGCCAAAATATCGAAGTAAAAATATAGAATGCCAAAATATCGAAGCCCTATCTCCAAACAGGTAAGTACAAAAATATAGAATCCAAAATATCGTTGTAAAAAATATAGTTAGTCAAAATATCGAATTTTTTAAATGTCTTAAAATTAATGTAAAATTAATGAAATAATACATACAATTAACTGAAACATACTTAAATTACTTTAAAATTAATAAATAATTAAAGTTAAAAAAAAAAATTATACATATATATTAACGTAATATTAATTAAAAATATGCAATATTTTTTGCGTAGGATAGCGGGCGTGTAAAATTTACTATTACCACTCCAGTAAGTGCAATAGTAGGGAAAGCGTTGGATAGCGGGAGGGTAAAAATTACTATTCCCACTCCAGAGAGTGCAACAGTAGGGAAAGCGTTGGATAGCGGGAGGGTAAAAATTAGTATTCCCACTCCAGACAGTGCAATAATAGGGAAAGCATTGGATAGCGTAGGGGTAAAAATTAATATTCACACTCCAGAGGGTGCAACAGTAGGGAAAGCGTTGGATAGCGTAGGGGTAAAAATTACTATTCCCACTCCAAAGAGTGCAACAGTAGGGAAAGCATTGGATAGAGTAGGGCTAAAAATTACTATTCCCACTCCAGAGACTGCAACAGTAGGGAAAGCGTTGGATAGTGTAGGGGTAAAAATTACTATTCCCACTCCAGAGAGTGCAACAGTAGGGAAAGCGCTGGATAGCGGGAGGGCAAAATTTACTATTCCCACTCCAGTGAGTGCAACTGTAGGGTAAGCAGTGGATACCGTAGGGGTAAAAATTATTATTCCCACTCCAGTGAGTGCAATAGTAGGGAAAGCGTTGGATAGCGTAGGGGTAAAAATTACTATTCCCACTCCAGTGAGTGCAATAGTAGGGAAAATAATTTAATATTTTATTAAAAATAAATAAATTATTAATACCAAAAAAGTATTAAAATTAATTACCAATCACACAATATTTAATAATGAATTAATTATAAATACCAATATTTTATTATTAATTACCTATTAATGATTAATTAACAACCAATTAATTTTCAATACCACAAATTAATAAATAAAATTATTACCAATTAATACTTAAGATTAAATTAATTAGCAATATACAAAAATTAATTCAATAATTATTTACAATTAAATTAATTCCCACCATATTCCCCTATAAACCCACAACCCACTACAAAAATTAAATTAATACAATTAACATAATTATCAATTAAACAATTAATACAAATTAATTACCAATACAAATTATTTACCAATTAATAATTAATCAACAACCAATTAATTTTCAATACCAGTTAATAATTACCTAATACCAATTAAATTACTTCCCACCCTATTCCCCTATAAACCCACAACCCGCTACAGAAGTAAAACGCAAAATTAAATTAAAAATAATTAATAATTCCTAAAAATTATTATTTAATGTACTATAATTAAATTACTTCCCACCCTAATCCCCTATAAACCCACAACCCGCTACGGAATTAAATTACACAAAAATTAAATAACATAAAATTCATTACTTTAAAAATATTCAAAACATACATTCCAAAATTAATACATACTTTTAACACACATACTAACAATTAAAACACTATAAAAAAAAAAATCGACATTTTTAACAACTATATTATGACTGTCGATATTACTTCTATATTATTTAAATCGATATTTCTTACCTGATTTTCGATATTCTTCACCACTATATTTTGGCAATTCGATATTCTGTCCATTCTATATTAAAAACTCGATATTCTGTCCTGGCGATATTTTTTATTCGATATTATGTCTGTTTACCGCAGTCACCCAATGTACACTTCCTCACTGCCACTCAAAATCCACTGGCACCTATGTTCACAGATCCGCTAACACTCTTGTCCACTGGACGACTGACACCAGCTGTGCAATGATCCACCAAGACTTGCCCATTGGTCCATTGACTACTTCTAACTGAATCCCATGTCTAATCAACCGCTGACATACAAGGCACGTAGCTGGACTGCTATGCCTTATCTTCTGGTCCACAGGCACCCAACATGCACTGATCCTCTGACACTCCATGTAAAGAGAAAAGTTGTCATGTGGCCTGGAAGCTACACCACCCTGCCTGTGTTCGGCTTTTACTCATCTGCTCTGTATTATCTGCTAATGGACTTAACTGAGTAGTATAAATGCTGCTCCACCCTCCCCCTTGACGAGCTTTGAGAATCAGGCTCTACGCATCAGCTTCGGGTGACCTTTTCCAGTGCACATACAGCCAGGACCACAATTTGCGACCAGAGAAGGCCAGGCTACTGCGATCTAGGTGTGATTGTTCAGATCTCGTGCTATCTGGATCTCATGCGCATTCTATTGTGCAGGCACAGCCACTTAAGTTATTTAACATTAATGATTGCCGCATTGTTACCACTGATGCAAGCAATGTGGGTCTAGAGGCTGTTCTATTGCAGAAAAGGTGTGACAATATGGAGGAGACCATTGCTTTTGTCTCTAGAGCACTTCGGGGAGTGCAGAACACTTACTCTACGATTGAGAAGGAGGCCCTGGCCCTGTGGTGGGGTGTACAGTATTTCCGCAACTTTTTGTGGGAGAACAAATTTGTTCTAAGAACCGACCATAAACCATTGGTAGATCATTTTACCACCAAGGGTGGTGGCAGGGCCACTCCACACATAGCCAAGTGGTAGTACAGACTAAATGAATTTAATTACCGTCTGGAGTATATGGCTGGTGTGAAGAATCACATAGCCGATTGCCTGTCCAGGTTACCCCTCACTGAGGTTGTTCTCGACACTGTGGGTGAGGATTTGGAAATGGTGTGTGCTGTTGGTGCGGTAGCTGACACTGTTGGAGCTGCCTTGTCTGAAATTGATTGGAAGCTGGCTTTGTCAGAGGATGTTGAGATCTCCAAGGTGATGGACTTTGTGGTCCATGGCTGGCCCAACAATATGAATCTGGCTCCTGAACTGATTCCTTTCAAGAGAGTTTGCGATGAGTTGTCCATTGTGGATGGGACTCTGCGGAGAGGTGGGTTATTGGTTGTACGTGTGACCATGCACAATAAGGTTTTGAATCTGGTCCATGAAGGTCACCTGGGCATCCGTGCTTTGTAACGGAGGGTTAGAGAAGACTTCTGGTGGCCGGGTGTTGACAGGTCCATTGAACACTGTGTTTGTGATTGTGGTGCGTGTGTTTTGAGTGACAAAGCCCAAGTAACCTGTCCTTCTCCCATCAATCCCATAGCCATGAAGAACTCACCCTGGTGCAAGTTGGCTTTCGATGTGGCCGGTCCTTTTGGTGGGATGGGAAACTCTCCCAAATACGCCTTGGTGTTGATTGACTTTATGTCTAAATGGCCTGAGGTTAGGTTTGTTGATGGCATCAATTCTGCAACCATCAACTTTTTCAGGGATGTTTTTCTTCGGGAAGGGTTTCCGGAAGAGTTGGTGACTGATAACGGCACCCAGTTGGTGTCCGTGAAGATGCAGGAATTTCTGAAGGAGCATGGCATGAAGCATATTGAATATGCTACTTACCAGTATGCATCTGTTCTTGGCATGTAGGGCTGCTGACATTCATATCTGTGCATAGATCGCCGCCTAGAGTTGGGTCCGGATGTTTGCACGTTGTTGTCCTGGAAGAGTCTTCGAAGTATCCTGAGATAGGTGACTCCTCCCCTGGACCACAGTGCGCATGGGCATCCTCTCCATCCTCAGATTGTTTTTCGCCATTGTGGCAGTGATGGAGTAGATACAGAAAGTGATGACCATGCTATACAGTAATTCTGAGAGCTGCAGCTGCTACAGGCGCCGGGGAGGAGGGTTGGCGATATGAATGTCAGCAGCCCTACATGCCAAGAACAGATGCATACTGGTAAGTAGCATATTCAGTTCGAGGCATGTGGGCTGCTGAATTCATATCTGTGCATAGAATACATAGCAGTACCTCCTATTAGCGGCGGCCACCAGTGCCAGCTGCAGCGGTCTGAAAAAGAGTTTGAGAACAGCCTGTCCTACAGCTGCCTGCTGTTTTGAGTGTACATCTACACAGTAGTGTTTGGTAAATGTATGTATAGTGGACCATGTGGCTGCTCTACATATTTCCTGTAAATTTGAATACATTTAACGATCCATCTGGCTATACCTGCTTTGGAAATGGCGTTGCCCTTGTGTTGTGGAGAAAAGGCAACGAAAAGTTGTTTTGTCTTCCTAAAGACTTTAGTTTTGTCTATAGTACATGAGGGCTCTTTTTACATCTAGTGTATGGAGCATTCTCTCCGCTACATTTTGTGGATTTTGAAAGAAAACAGGCAGTTCTATAGTTTGATTCATGTGGAACTGTGATATTACTTTAGGCATGAATTTGGGGTTGGTACGAAGTACGACCCTGTTTGCGTGAACCTGTATGAATGGCTCTTGAATGGTTAGTGCCTGGAGTTCACTAACTCTTCTTAACGAAGTGATTGCCACTAGGAAAGCTACTTTCCAGGTGAGGAATTGAATCTCACATGAGTGGAGAGGTTCGAAGGGTGGACCCATTAGTCGGGTGAGGACCAAGTTGAGGTTCCACACCGGTGCTGGTGGGTGTCTTGGGGGAATTACTCGTTTAAGTCCCTCCAAGAAAGCTTTGATGGCAGGAACTCTGAACAAGGAGAGGTGCTGCCTGTTTTGGAGATAGGCTGATATTGCGGTCAAATGGATACGTATTGAGGTGTATGCCAGATTGCATCGGTATAGGTGTAAGAGGTAACAGATTATATTTTGAATGGATGCGTCTAGCGGGTTAATGTCATTGTTGTTGCAGTAGATGACAAACCTCCTCCATTTAGCTGCATAGCAGGCTCTGGTAGTGGGTCTCCTGGCCTCCTTAATGATCTCCATACAGTCAGGTGGCAGGTTTAGGTAGCCAAACTCTAAGACTTCAGGAGCCAGATTGCCAGGTTCAGCTGTTGCGGATCTGGGTGCTGAATTTCGCCATGGTTCTGCGTTAAGAGTGCAGGTTTGATCCGCAGCCTTTGATGCGGCACCACGGAAAGTTCTAGAAAGGTGGTGTACCATGGCTGGCGCGCCCATGTGGGAGCAACTAGGATGAGTGTCAGTGAGTGCTGTCTCAGTTTGCGTGCCACCAGCGGTATCAATGGCGCTGGGGGAAAAGCGTACGCAAATCTGCCGGACCAGTTCATCCATATCGCATTGCCCTGCGACTGTGGATGTGGGAACCTGGCGGCAAAGCTTTGGCATTTTGCGTTTTCGTGTGTGGCGAATAGGTCTATCTCTGGATGACCCCACTGTTGGAAGTACGGTAGGAGTACTGACGGATGTAGCTCCCACTCGTGCATCTGGTGGCTGTGTCTGCTGAGCAGATCCGCCATCTGGTTGTCCTGTCCGGGGAGGTGTTCCGCTATGAGGAATATGTTCCTCTGAATGGCCCACTTCCACATGCTCTGAGCCAGATGAGACAACTGTGGAGAGTGTGTTCCTCCCTGCTTTTGTATGTAGTACATGGCAGTCATGTTGTCCGTCCGGATCAACACGACTTTGTTGCACAAGTGTACTTTGAATGCCTTCATTGCCAGGAAGATTGCCATCAGTTCTAGAAGGTTGATGTGCATCTTCTTTTGTTGTATTGTCCATAGTCCCTGCACTGTGTAATTGAGTACATGAGCTCCCCATCCCTGGAGAGACGCGTCCGCCGTCAGTATTATTTGTGGAACAGGCTCTTGGAACGGTCGGCCAAGGTTTTGTGGATTCCACCAATGCAGAGAGTTGTATGCCCGACCGCTCACCAACACTAGGTCTTTTAATTGCCCGTGGGCCTGATTCCATTGACGTGCCAAGCACTCCTGAAGCGGGCGCATATGTAGTCTCGCATGTGGAACTATGAAAATGCAGGAGGCCATCATGCCTATCAACTGCATGAACACTCGCGCAGGAAGGGAGTGTTGAGGTTTGAACTTTGAAATCAGCATCTGCATGCTGTTGATCCTCACTAAATTTGGCTGAGCTGTGGCTGCCAGAGTGTCTATGGTCGCACCTAGGTACTGTTGTACGTGTGCGGGTTGGAGATGTGATTTTGGGTAATTTAGTGAGAATCCCAGACTGTGAAGAAGGTGAATGGTGAGGGACATGTGGTTGGCACATTGCTGGGCTGACTTTGCCTGAACAAGCCAGTCGTCCAGGTAAGGGTAGACGTGAATGTGTTGTCTCCGTAGATGTGCAGCCACTGTAGCTAGGCACTTGGTGAAAACTCTGGGTGCTGTTGTCACACCGAAGGGGGAGGACTTTGAATTGGTAGTGCTGCCCCTGAATAGTGAACCTGAGATATTTCCTGTGTGACGGGTGTATGGGGATGTGGAAGTACGCATCTTTGAGGTCTAGTGTGGCGAGGAAGTCTCCCTGTCTGAGTAGCGGGAGAACCTGCTGTAGGGGTGAGCATATGGAAATGCTCTGAGAGAATGTAGTGGTTGAGGGGTCTCCGGTCTAGTATAGGTCTTAGTGACCCGTCCTTTGGTATTAAGAAGTACAGAGAGTACACCCCTGTCCCTTGCTGGTGGACGGGCACGACCTCTATTGCACCTTTTTGCAGCATACTTAGCACTTCCTGCTGCAATAATGCTAAGTGCTCTGAGGACATAGGACGGTGCTTTGGCGGTATTGTGGGTGGAGTGGAGGTTAATTCGAGACAGTAACCGTGCTGGATAACATCCCTGACCCACCTGTCCGTGGTGATGGTATTCCATGTGGACAGGAACCGCTGGAGTCTCCCCCCGACAGGCGTTATGTGGTCGGGGGGAAGGGAGAGGGCGTCACTGTTTGTTTTTGGGTGAGGACCTGGTGTTGCCGTAACCACGTCCTCTGCCCTTGGTGCTGGAGCCACGATATCCACCTCTGTTGTTTTTATCGTAGGTACTCTGTGTGCCCCTTTTATTGTATGTTTGCTGTGACCCCTGTCCTCTAGCCGCTCCCCTATTTCCGGGGCTACGAAAGGAGCCAGTACGAAATGTCTGCGTTTGCAGAGCCCCCATTGACTTTGCAGTGTCAGTGTCCTTTTTGATCTTTTCTAAGGTGGTGTCGACTTCTGGTCCGAATAAGTAGTCGGGGTTGACAGGCTGATTTAGGATGTTATTTTGAATCTCAGGTTTGAATCCGGAGATTCTTAACCAAGCGTGTCGGCGTAACATGACGCTGGTGTTTATCGCCCTAGCAGCTGTGTCGGCAGCATCTAGTGCACACTTAATGGATGCGTTTGTAAGAAGTTGTCCCTCTCTGATGAGGAGCTCCGCTGCCTCTTTGTACTCGTCTGGTAGATGTTGGAGTAGTGACTCTAGCGTGTCATAGTGTGAACGATCGTAGCGAGCCAGGAGTGCCTGTGTATTGGCAATGCGCCAGATGTTTGCTGCTTGGGCTGCAATCCTTTTACCGGAGGTCTCCAGCACCTTGGACTCTTTGTCCGGGGGAGGAGCATCACCAGTTGTTTGCGAGTGCGCTCGTTTGCGAGCGTTAGCAACCACCATGGAGTCCAGAGGTAACTGACCTCTAATGTACATAGGGTCCCCGGGCGCAGGTTTGTATTTTTTCTCAATCCTGGGGTTTATCACCCGTGCCCTGGTTGTTTCCTTGAAAATGTCCTTTGCTGGCTTGAGAACACATTTTAACATGGGCAGAGTATTGACAGTCCTCTCTGAGGAGGTGAAAGTGTCCACCAAGAAGTCGTCCTCAACTGTGTCAGAGTGGAGTTGCACTCCATGATTGGCTGCAGCACGTTCTATGAGGGCATTGAAGGCAGCAGTGTCCTCTGTGGGAGATGTTTTTGCGCCGTAAAGCTGCGTGTCCTGGGTATCTGTTGTGGCACCCGGGTCTGCAGGGTCATCCCAAGCTTGATCTGGGTCCTGCTGCTCCTCAGGATCTATATCCCTGGGATAGGTGGTATCATCACCCATGTAATCCTCCATTGCGTCCGTGTCGGAGGGCGTCGGAGAAAAGGACTATGGATCTGGATAGGAGGTGTGCAGGCGTTCATATAGAACCGGTTCCAATTCTGCTGGCAGTTTCTGCTTTAGAGGGATTCTGTAAGAGTCCAAAGCCTGGTCTGGCGTGACCTTCCGTTTTCGGAGCATGAGTCTGCCGGTGTCGGCGTCGATGAATTGGGACGGTGAAGGCCCAGTAGGAGAGTGTCCAGTAGATGGGGACCTTGTCTGGGTGACACGTGTTCGGATCTCGAACATTTTTGGCGCTGTGGACGGCGGCAAACCAAAAGTGATGTTGGTTGGTGCCGAAGGTGCCTTTTTCGGGTCGGAGCCCGACGTGGACTAGAGGGCTGCCTGTTCTCTGATGCGTTGCAATGACGCTGCAACTTGTCGCACCGAGAACGCCGAAGGTTCTTTGGTGCCGAGTGGTTCTGTAGAGGTAGGCGTGGACTTCTTCGGAGCCACAGGGTCATCGAGTCGAGGAGAGGTAGTAGCGGTCGACGGCGTCGATGACTGGACCCTAGTCGCTGCCTTCGAAGTGGACTCCGATGGAGCGGCCATTTTAACCTTGGTGGTCGGGGCCGATTGCTTTGGTGCCGGGGGCCGAGGCGCTTTGGTGGTACCGATGGCCGGTGCCGACATCCGCTGCAGCGAGTTCGGCGCCGAAATCCCTTTTTGTGCGTTCGGAGCCGATGGTTTTGGCTGGCGTCGAAGGAGTGGAGGTCTTCGAGCCGACCACTGCCAGTTTCACTTTCGGTTTCTGTTGAACCGGTGCAACGATTGGTTTCGGTTTCGTTGAAGGGAAACCAGTCTTTTTCGGTAATAATGGCTCTCGCTGGATGTTCGAGGCCGGCGCCAGAAGGCGGGGCCGAAGAACTGCGGGATTGATCTCGGGTAAGGCCCGAAGGCGATCCCTCGACCGGAGCCGTAGACTGACGCATTTTGATAGCCTCCGTTTGGACGGGTAGGCCCTGCTCTTCACCAGAGCTATCTTCTTCGGCCCCAAAGGCCTCATCGTAGTCTCCTACCTCATCGTCGGCTTCTTCCCTGTGAAAAAGCGCTTCATCGGCGTCTTCCGATCGGGAATCGTGTTCGGAAGCGGGGCTGGAGTTTATGTCTTCCACGCTTTCAATATCTTCGTCCTCGGTGCTGAAGATGTTGGTCGGGGCCGGTGCCGATTGCTGCGCTTCTAATCTCGCTGCCCGTCGATTCCGGAGAGTCTTCTTGGATCGGAATCGGGCACAGGCCATACATTTCGATTCGTCGTGATCCGGCGAGAGGCATTTGCTGCACACCGGGTGGACGTCAATATGTGGATATTTGGCGTGGCAAACAGGACACCGTTTGAATGGGGTCCTCGATTCCATCGTCGATGTAAGGTCGATGGTCAGATTAAACGGATCCGAAAAAACTTGATAAGTTTGCTAAACTAGCAAGTAAGCTGTCGATACCGAGCGGGAACAGTACCGACGAAAACTAAAGGCCTTTTGGCCTTAAACTAAATTTTCCTAACTTGAGTCAAGATAAGCACATCCGAATCCAATGGCGGAAAAAAACAATCTGAGGATGGAGAGGATGCCCATGCGCACTGTGGTCCAGGGGAGGAGTCACCTATCTCAGGATACTTCGAAGACTCTTCCAGGACAACAACGTGCAAACATCCGGACCCAACACTAGGCGGCGATCTATGCACAGATATGAATTCAGCAGCCCACATGCCTCGAACCCTCACTTCCCTTTATCATCCCCGCAGCAACGGTCTGGTTGAACGCCTGAACCGTGTTATCAAGGATCAATTACAGTTGGCTTTTGTCAATGGCTTGCACTGGACTCGAGTACTGCATGTCTCCTTTCACCTTGCTAAGGGGTAGGGTGGCTGGTTCCAAGCTCAACAAAGACTGGATATCAAGGAAGGAGGAGGATCTGCAGAGGCTAGGCAGGGTAGCTGATGTCAGGGCCGCTGTTCAATCCAAGTATGCATCTGATGTGTCAGAGTATCCCTGGTGTTTGAAGGGGACTGGGTGAGGAATGCAAGGGATCCTCTCGGTTTTCTTCTCCAGTTAGAGTGAGGGAGGTGAGAGACCATGTTGTGGTGTTGGAGAATGGAAAGATCTGGAACAAGTGTGCTGTCTCAATGGTGCTGGAGTCGAAAGCTGAGTATGTAAGAGGAAAATTTGGGGTTCACACTTCTTGCATTGCTTTGCCTCCTGTGGTGGAGAGTCCGAGGGTTCCCGTTCCTACCAAGGACACTGTTGCCCGGCAATGCCCTCTAAGAACAAGGGCTGTTCCCACTAGATTCCTGGACTACATTAGGTATTGAATTTTTCTCGACACGTTCGCCAACTTTGTCAATCTTGCAATTTATGTTGGTTTCTGATCTCTTCATGTTTTTCTTTTATGTTAGATACTTTTTCGTTTCTTCGTTGTTTTCCATGTGAAGGGAGGGGGGGGTGGGGTGTTGAGATCTCGTGCTATCTGGATCTCGTGCGCATTCCTCTCTTTGTGTTCCCTGCGTGGATCATGGAATGTGGTGGTATCGGCAGTTGCTGCCGGGGAGCTGGGAGACTAGACATTAATAAAGGAAGCTGGAAACTTAACTGCGTGTCGTCTTCCTTTCAGCGATGTCCATACACAGTGCAGCAGACCATTGAGGAAAAAGATCCACAAGCAAGGCCCAGAGACTGCTTCCTTCGTGAATATTGTCTAAAGGAAAGAAGCTGCCCAAGGTGTGTGAGGACCTTGTAGCTATCAACACCCAGCTCTCAAGAAACGACCCTGGACCTGCTGTACCATCCAGGTGGGTGAAGCACCGCAGAGAGCATTGGCCTGATCTGTCCTGCGTCATCCCTGACTTTATGGAGGGTTGTATCTCAGAAATATCATCTAACACGATTATGTCCAGAATTCTGTTTACAAAAACATTATCATATTGGGTGTAGAATTCTATTAGTAACTCCAGTGGGGCGACATTATTGTAAACTAGGCTTAGTACACAATATTTATGTCAGACAATGAGCACTACGATATTCTGGTACTATACCTGTTGTAGTTGGGTCTACCCCTCGCCAGTCCTAGGGGACAAATTCAGCAATCACAATCTTAATCAAAAACAAATAAAGAGTAATGTCACTACCAAAAATGAATGTGACATAATGATACTGAAAATGAATGAGCAGTAATCAGTGCTTAATTTGTGCCGGTGCTTTCCAGTGCTCTGCACCGGCACTTATTTTACAGGGCCGGGTCTATAAGATTGTTTTTCCCTTGGGCAGCAGGCCCAGTAATTATTAACAAAAATGTATCTGCTCTCCTTGGCCTCAGTTTGTGGGTCTTCGCACGCTGGCCCACCCTGGTCCAGGCATTTTGAACATGCATCATCATCACGTTCGTGAGGTCAGCAGTGCATGCCTGCCCTTTACATGCCATTTCTATTGGATAATCGTGGCTGAGGAGGGGGTCATGGCTGCAGTGGGCTGAGACACGCTGGGAAAGTTCAGAACAAACGTTTCACAAGGTCACAGTGCAGATTAGAAGTGCTTAGCAGCCTTTCTTTAATGACCTCGCACTGACTGAAATCCTGCATTTGGAGCGCTCGTGGTCGGGGCAGGGCATTCTGAACTGCAAACTAACACGTGGTGTGCACAAGCTAATTGGAGCACCCATCCGGTGGCCCACTGTGACCAGGAATCACCCTCATGGATCAGGTAAGTGGAGGAAATCATTGTTAGCACTGGGAGGAAGGGGGGTGGGGTGGATGTGTGTGTCATATGTATGTAGGCGCGCAACACCCATTGGACTCAAAGGGCTTCAGCCCCCCCGGGGCACACACACAGCCGCACCCAAGGAATTCACAGGTCTTTAAAAGACCATTTGCATGTTAATGAGGCCTTGTTGTTGTTTCACCCCTTCTAAGAGCCCCTGCAGCTCCACTCTGCCTATTGCTTAAAGATTCCGCCCCCCCGAAATCAGCTCCACTCTGCCTATTGCTTAAAGATTCAGCCCCCCCCGAAAAATTTTCTTAGCCCTCCCCGAAAATTGGCTCTAGTTGCGCCTCTGTATGTATGCATGTGTTATTGCCTTGGCCTTGTAAAGAGAACTGTGCATTTTTGTAGTGTTTTCGTTTAACCGCACCTTTTACCAGTTCACACTGTCTGCTGACCTCATGTGGGGAAACATGATTGCAAGGGTACAAGATCACATTTATTAGAAGAAATAGTCAAAAGGAATTGCAGATATCTGTATGAGAAGGCCGTTTCTAATGTTCCAGTTGCTTTTAAATTTATTGGAGTGAAGAGATGGGCTGATGGGGGTAAAAAGAACCAGAAAAAAAGAAGAGCTTTTAAAAACGGCACCCACCTTCCAGAAAGAAATGGAAACGCTTTTTAATTTAAATGTGCTGAAGGAGGTTAGCTAATAGCAGAAAAGTATTTTTGCATATGAATTCCACATAGTTGCTGCATTCTCTGCAGAATCAATTTTTGTTTAAAATATAAAAATCCATGTGAGGCACAACAGATGGATTTCAGAATAAATTCCACTTTCACAAATGTTTGTTATGGTAAAGGGGTCTGTGTACTTGTTCTGCTTAAATTGTGCTAGGGTGTTTTTTTTCTTCATTTATTCAAAGCTCGAGTCATATGCCCACACAAAACAAAGTGAGTTTTCAGGAGAGGTGATCACGTGACCTAGTGACTGCCGCTGCCCACCATGAATCACAGGGAACCCGGTAGGAATCCCTGGGCTTAACACATTGTGAATCCAATAAACCTCCCTTTGCATGAAAACAAGTATAATGTAGTCTCGATTGTTGAGCAGTGCTTTTCTGCCCTCATTCTGGGATCTCACCACACCATGTAAAGCTGCCAGAAATAAAATACGGATTCTGCTTGTCACCTCTGCTCGAAGTACACAGTGTGAAAACTGAGTCACCTGAGGTCAAACACAGCTACCTTGCTTGCCCAAATCATGTGATCATAGATTAGTTTTATTTCACCACACACCCTTTTTGCCAAAATTGTGCTATAAATGCACTTTTTGCTTTAATTTTTCCCCAAAATATAATCAGGGTGAGAACCTCCTATACTTTAGGAAGGCTCACTAACAGAAATTCCGATCAGGTATTACACCTGGCGTTCAGCCGTGCCAGTGGCAGATGTGGGTGGAGCAACTGGAAGAAATGGGAGGAGCCGGGGGAAGTGGGTGTGGCCTCCTAGGAAAAATTGTGAGCACCGGCACCTATTATTTTACAAATTACGCACTGGCAGTAATGATGTCATCTGGCAAGAGTATATCTCTTGTCAGGTGACATCATTAGTACTCTTAATATCTATTTTTTCTGTGGTAATTGTCATTTCGTTTTTGTTCTGAGTATGTTATCTAATATCCATATTTGGTAGTGACATTACTTCTTATTTTTTACTTGGAAGAGTCGCTCCTCCCTATTTTTTGTTGTCGTGATTCTCTCTTCTTTTGTTGCTTGCATGAGAGTTTTACTGGACTGTCTCTCTCCCTGTTTTTTTTGCTGTTTTGTAACTCCCTATTTTTCAGTGGGAATGTTGGTTTATTTTCACAGAAAATAAATGCACATGCATTCCACATACGCTACTCTCTGAGCACAGTCCAGCACAGCCTGACTCTGTGGACTGTGAGTCTCATACCAACTTTTCCTTCTTTACATACATGATCCCAGAGTGTGGCCTTCTGGGGCAAGTAAAATCCGATTTGCGTACTTGCCAAAGTACACCTTCATTTGTTGCACACTTCGTTTTGGATTGGCAGTGCCTCTGTTGGAAACGGGTAGCGTGGTGCAGAGCGGGCGGGCCAAACTCCGGAGGAAATGTGCAAAGCATCCACGCAGTACACACAGGCGACACACAAGGCACACTACAAAAAGAGACACTACACCAGTTTAGGTAAAAGAACTATTGTATTGTCCAAAACCACAAGGTGTCAGGTAATCTCTACACTGCGCCAACTGGTGCGGGGTCAAATTTACAGGGGGGAATTATGTACAGGGCAGGGCCAATCGGGCCCCTGCCGGAATCATTGCGATCTAGCAGATACTAAACGTAAGTCCATTAGCTGCAACCTGCAATAAAATACATCAGGGCATGACGTTGAACATTAGGTCGGCACCCCTGTAAAGGAAACCTCACTGCATCACAATATACCTGACCGTCCTGGGCATCCCCTTAGGCAGGAAAATTAGGGTAGGCAGTGCACCAATACATCAAACCCTGGCCTCTGAAACTAGCGCTGCACAGAACAAATGACTAGCACTTTAAATCAGGCATCTAAACATAGGGCTACGCCTATCAATCTATTAGCGCTTCAAACAGGGCATGGCAAATAAACATAGCGCGTGAAAACAGGCATCAATACATTACGTATACCTTCTGGCATCATCACTGGGTATAAACGCATCTGCATAGTTCACTTTAGTATGGGGTCTAAACACCCTAGGGAAGGCATGAACTACCTGAGGTCATCCTAGTGTGATAGTAGGCCTGAACATTAGCATAGCAACCCTCATTTACCATAGCGCTTTGAACATGGCACTATAGCATGGTGCTACACCTGGCAAACTGGCGCTTCATATATGGCCCTCACTGGGAGCATTCAGCATAGCAAGCTCTTGGAGCAGTAGACTTTGCAAGCTCCTACAGCGCTTCCCAATGTCAGGGAACCAAGCGCTACCTCTGGTTCTGGCTTGGAGCCTTCTTTGGGGAATATTTCCCCGGGTCCCTTCTTCCCGTGTCCCGCTGTGGGACAGAGTCACACTGGTGCAACGGGGGGGGGGGGCTGGGCACCGACAATGTGCCCCGTCGCCCCCTCACTCCCCCGCTTCTAGAAAGGCCCTGTCTATGGCTGTGCTGTGAAGGGGAGCCTTTGCTCCTGAAAGGGGCTCCCAGGCTCTGAGGCCGGCTCGTTGCAGCTGCCCGCTGACAGGTGGGGCAGCTGTGCAGGCTCCGGGCACCAGGGGCGGGCACCGGCAATGTACCCCGTTGCCCCCCCCTCCTCCAACTCCTGGGCTTCGTTGCCACTGCCCTCTGTCAGACGGGGCAGCGGGGAGGACCAGTCCGGGCACTGGGGGCGGGCACCGGCAATGTGCCCCGACACACCCCCACCGAGCAAAACCCCAGGCCCCACTCACCAGTTCGCTGGAGAGCTCCTTGGGCCCTCGGACTCCCTCCAGCAGGGGACAGGCACCGATCGTTGCCTCGACAGTCCCCTGCTCCTTCAGGACTCTTCCCTCGCTGTGCTTGCGGGGCTCTCGTCACCTCGCGAGGGCCCCGCCCACCAAGGCAGCGGTCGGGTCTTCGCCCGGGCCCCCTCCGGGGACCCAGGGCTTCTTCCGCGGGGCTCTCCTTTCCTCCCGGGGAGCCCCCACCGCCACGTGAACACCTCTTCGCCAGAGGGGAGGCGGGGTAGGCTCCCGCTCTCCCCGGACTTCTTCTCCTGGGCGGCCTCCTGGCGTCACGGGGGCGCGGCCGACGACGCGGCCAGCGCCCTGGTTGCTGGGCAACGCGCACTCGCGCGGCCCAGGCCCGGCACCTCCTTCCCCCAGCGCCCGGGCGGCGGCGGTGATTTTGGTCAGTTTCTCTTCGCGGGGGCAATGCGGGGTAGGCTCCCGTTTCTTAATTCAGCGCCAATACGGGGTAGGCTCCCGTGGTCTAACTCCACACACCGCGTGGCGGCACACACACAGGGTAGGCTCCCGATGTCGTGAATAAGCACCGAGGCAGCTGGCACTCGCGCCGACGGCGATATCACGCGGGGTGGGCTCCCGCTGGCCTCCTCAGTAGGCTGGCACATGGGGTAGGCTCCCGCTGTGTCTTTCAGCGCCCAGCTCTCCCTGGCCACACACTCCTCACCTCCTTTGGGCCACGAGGTGTAGCGCTTTGCAGGCGCTAGGCGGTCCCACCAGCTTTAGGGGCAGTGCACAGTCACTTCCAAGATAGCGCTCACCAAACCTAGCGCTCTCCTTCCAGGGGCTTGTAAATAGCGCTCTCCTTCCAGGGACTTGTAAATAGCGCTCTCCTTCCAGGGAGCTGTAAATAGCGCTCTCCTTCCAGGGAGCTTGTAGATAGCGTTCTCTGGTCCCTGCCCCTTGATTGAGGGTTTCTTGAGGGGGGGGGAAGTTGCGTTGGGGGCTGCAGACAGACTACTCAGTCTCTGCCTGTCGTCCCTGGATTTTCCTCTCGCCGGGCCAGATCAGTGGGTAGTTCAGGATCCCTCACTCACTTAAAGGGCAGTGCCTAGACCCTGTCACCTTCAGAGGCATAGGTCCCTGACTGATCCTACCGCCTAAAACTCCTGCGAGGGCTTCTCCAGGTTTGCGTTGCCCCAACTATATCTTTCCCTCGCCCTGTGGACAGTAGGGGGGGGTAGGTAGGCTCAGGGCCCAGCACACAGGCCTATGTGGCGGTAACCCCTGGCAGCAGGTCCCCTCTCTCCCAGGTCCACCCTCTGACTGACTGCATGGCAACCCAGCTCCTCCCTTTAGACGCCCCTCACCCCACCTTCCAGACAGTGCCAGAAGCTTCTAGAAGCATCTGGGGAAACTGGCTCTAACTGGCCTAGGGGGAGGGGTAGAGCACCCTGGGTGCCAGGCTTCCCTCCAAAAGCTGGGGCTGCTGGGAAATAACGCCTAGACTGTCAACCCAGCTCAGTCAAACGGTACAACCACACAGCTTTGGCATCCATCTTAAATTACATTTTTAAAATGGGGAAACTCAGTCTGCACACATTCATACAGCATTCATATGTGGTTCCACAGAAAAGCAAAAAATTTCTGGGAAAAGGGCCAAGTCCAACACAACCCCCTTCCAGCCAAAAGCCAGGGTAGACCGATCAATGCCTTGATGGGCTTCCCTGCTTAGGGCGAGAAAAGGTGGACGCAGGCCCGCAACTGCAGGAGCACCCGCAGGTTCTCCTCCACTCTGAAACCCGAAGGTTCCCTCTCTCAAACCTTCCTCGACCGACTGAGCCACCACCCGGGGGTCCCCTAGCTGGTTGTGGCCGGGACTGGCCCCTAGGCCACCCAGATGTCTCTGGCCCTTGCGGTCTCACAGAGTGGGGGGCAGTAACCCCAGGCCCGTAGTACCCGTTGACCACTCTCCTCCTCCTCCTTCTTGCAGTTCCGAACTGCCACTGGTCCTCCCACCTGGGGTCCGCACCCTCAGGCTGACCAGCCCTCAGGGGCGAGGCTCTCCTCCCCCTACCTCTCCTTCTGGGGTTCCTCCCCCTGCTCCCATGCGAGGCACCCTCAGACCACCACTCTCTCGCCAGTCCAGGGCCTTGACCCTTCAACTGGTTCCCCAGCCTAGGGTCTAAACCCTTAGGCTGCACCGGTGCCAGGGGCGAGTCCTCCCTCCCCCTGCACCCCCTCCCAGAGTTCCGCACCCTCCCAACGGGAGTAGCACCCCTGGAAGACAATTCTGGGGGGACACTGCTAACAGATATCCCACCCGCCAGGTCAGGCAATACCCATCCCTGGCCTCCCAACCCAGGATCTAAGCCCTGTGGCTGAGCCGGTGCCCGAGGTGAGACCTTCCTCCCTCTGCACCCCCTTCCAGAGTTCCGCACCCTCCCAACGGGAGAAGTACCCCTGGAAGTCAATTCTGGGGGGACACTGTTAACAGATGTCCCACCCGCCAGGTCAGGCAACCCCTGCACCTGGCATCCCAGCCCAGGATCTAAACCCTGCAACTGGGCCAACCCCAGGACCTCAGGAGCTCTGATTACAGATGCCCCGGGTCCTCCTAACACTAGGGGCTCCCCCTCACCGGGCGGCACATCAGGACAGCCTAGGCTCCCAACCTGGGGCTCCCTTACGGAACTCTCCAGGCCCTGAGACTGCGGTTGGGGCACCTCGGGACACCTCCCCGTCTCACTCCTTCCTATAGATAGGTCGTGAGGCCCTACAACCCTCTCTCTTCCCGGGGACCTAGCTGGGCTATTCGCCACCTCCTCCACCTCGCTGGGTTGGAAGATCCCTGCACCACCCCCTTCAGGGTCACTCCCCAATGCCTCCTCAGACACCCTGGCCCTCACCCAGAGGTCTGCCTCCCGTGCAAGCTCCCTGGGGTCGGAGAACCCACACTGTACTAGGTGGTGACGCAACCTGGGGGAACAATTTCTGAGCATGTGCTCCCGGATGAGTACCTGGCACAGCCCTTCCCACTCATTCACTGCACTCCTCACCACCCAATCCTCCAATGCCGTCCCACACACCTCCGCAAACTCCCCCCAGGACTGGTGGGACAGTTTTCCCCTGCCCCTGAACTCTAACTTGTCCCCCTCTTCCTGGGAATCAGGCACCGTCTCCTGGGCTCTGGGAGTGGGACACCCTACATTGGATCCACTCTCGCTGCCACCACTGGATCCCACCCTTACTGGTGAATCCAGACCACAAAAACCACTCTCAGGGGACAACCTACCCTCCCGAGCTGGTCTCTCCCTGGCAAAGGCCCTCTCTGCCTCCGCCATCCTCTCCTGCGCTAGGACCTTCTCCGTCCCTAGCTTCTTCTCCTACACACTCAGCCGCGCTAGCTCCACCTTGAGCCTTCCCAGCGCCAGCTGATGCTCCCTCTCTTCCCTCCTATCTACCCACTCTTCTGGGGACAGGGAAAGGGACTGGGCAGTGCCCCCGGGACTGGACCCAGCGCGGGACTCCCTAACTCTGGTGTCCTCACTCGCTACTGGCGTCTCCCCCCGGTAATCTTCCTCCTCCTCGTCAGTGTCACCCCCCTCCTGGGTTATGGACTGGGCCCCCTCACTCTCGGAGTCCTCCCTACACTGGAGGTCCTCCTCCGGGTCTCCACTAAATCCACCCTTTAAATATGCGGAGGGGTAATCTGACAGGTCCCCACCGATCTCTAAGGGTTCCCCCCTCTTGAGGGCCTCATAGAGAAATAACTTCCTGCGTATGTTGCCTACCGGGGGTATCCCTCTCTCCCTGCAGAAATCCACTACTTCCTGCTCCGTGTATTCCATAAGATCATCCTCGTTGTAGGTTGACCCCATCCTGGCACGGTACACCCGGGACACACCACCCACAGTGCAACAAGGGGACACAATTTAAGAACACACTTCCAGGAGGAAATCACAATTAAGGAAAAAACAATAATTCCCCACAACCTGAGATTCCTTCAATCCTCAGTTTGCAGTGCAATCCGTGGTCGCTGCGGTACTGCGCAAACACAAGTCCTATCCCACCGCTGAACACCAATGTTGGAAACGGGTAGCGTGGTGCAGAGCGGGCGGGCCAAACTCCGGAGGAAATGTGCAAAGCATCCACGCAGTACACACAGGCGACACACAAGGCACACTACAAAAAGAGACACTACACCAGTTTAGGTAAAATAACTATTGTATTGTCCAAAACCACAAGGTGTCAGGTAATCTCTACACTGCGCCAACTGGCGCGGGGTCAAATTTACAGGGGGGAATTATGTACAGGGCAGGGCCAATCGGGCCCCTGCCGGAATCATTGCGATCTAGCAGATACTAAACGTAAGTCCATTAGCTGCAACCTGCAATAAAATACATCAGGGCATGACGTTGAACATTAGGTCGGCACCCCTGTAAAGGAAACCTCACTGCATCACAATATACCTGACCGTCCTGGGCATCCCCTTAGGCAGGAAAATTAGGGTAGGCAGTGCACCAATACATCAAACCCTGGCCTCTGAAACTAGCGCTGCACAGAACAAATGACTAGCACTTTAAATCAGGCATCTAAACATAGGGCTACGCCTATCAATCTATTAGCGCTTCAAACAGGGCATGGCAAATAAACATAGCGCGTGAAAACAGGCATCAATACATTACGTATACCTTCTGGCATCATCACTGGGTATAAACGCATCTGCATAGTTCACTTTAGTATGGGGTCTAAACACCCTAGGGCAGGCATGAACTACCTGAGGTCATCCTAGTGTGATAGTAGGCCTGAACATTAGCATAGCAACCCTCATTTACCATAGCGCTTTGAACATGGCACTATAGCATGGTGCTACACCTGGCAAACTGGCGCTTCATATATGGCCCTCACTGGGAGCATTCAGCATAGCAAGCTCTTGGAGCAGTAGACTTTGCAAGCTCCTACAGCGCTTCCCAATGTCAGGGAACCAAGCGCTACCTCTGGTTCTGGCTTGGAGCCTTCTTTGGGGAATATTTCCTCGGGTCCCTTCTTCCCGTGTCCCGCTGTGGGACAGAGTCACACTGGTGCAACGGGGGGGGGGCGGGCACCGACAATGGGCCCCGTCGCCCCCTCACTCCCCCGCTTCTAGAAAGGCCCTGTCTATGGCTGTGCTGTGAAGGGGAGCCTTTGCTCCTGAAAGGGGCTCCCAGGCTCTGAGGCCGGCTCGTTGCAGCTGCCCGCTGACAGGTGGGGCAGCTGTGCAGGCTCCGGGCACCAGGGGCGGGCACCGGCAATGTACCCCGTTGCCCCCCCCTCCTCCAACTCCTGGGCTTCGTTGCCGCTGCCCTCTGTCAGACGGGGCAGCGGGGAGGACCAGTCCGGGCACTGGGGGCGGGCACCGGCAATGTGCCCCGACACACGCCCACCGAGCAAAACCCCAGGCCCCACTCACCAGTTCGCTGGAGAGCTCCTTGGGCCCTCGGACTCCCTCCAGCAGGGGACAGGCACCGATCGTTGCCTCGACAGTCCCCTGCTCCTTCAGGACTCTTCCCTCGCTGTGCTTGCGGGGCTCTTGTCACCTCGCGAGGGCCCCGCCCACCAAGGCAACGGTCGGGTCTTCGCCCGGGCCCCCTCCGGGGACCCAGGGCTTCTTCCGCGGGGCTCTCCTTTCCACCCGGGGAGCCCCCACCGCCACGTGAACACCTCTTCGCCAGAGGGGAGGCGGGGTAGGCTCCCGCTCTCCCCGGACTTCTTCTCCTGGGCGGCCTCCTGGCGTCACGGGGGCGCGGCCGACGACGCGGCCAGCGCCCTGGTTGCTGGGCAACGCGCACTCGCGCGGCCCAGGCCCGGCACCTCCTTCCCCCAGCGCCCGGGCGGCGGTGGTGATTTTGGTCAGTTTCTCTTCGCGGGGGCAATGCGGGGTAGGCTCCCGTTTCTTAATTCAGCGCCAATACGGGGTAGGCTCCCGTGGTCTAACTCCACACACCGCGTGGCGGCACACACACGGGGTAGGCTCCCGATGTCGTGAATAAGCACCGAGGCAGCTGGCACTCGCGCCGACGGCGATATCACGCGGGGTGGGCTCCCGCTGGCCTCCTCAGTAGGCTGGCACACGGGGTAGGCTCCCGCTGTGTCTTTCAGCGCCCAGCTCTCCCTGGCCACACACTCCTCACCTCCTTTGGGCCACGAGGTGTAGCGCTTTGCAGGCGCTAGGCGGTCCCACCAGCTTTAGGGGCAGTGCACAGTCACTTCCAAGATAGCGCTCACGAAACCTAGCACTCTCCTTCCAGGGGCTTGTAAATAGCGCTCTCCTTCCAGGGACTTGTAAATAGCGCTCTCCTTCCAGGGAGCTGTAAATAGCGCTCTCCTTCCAGGGAGCTTGTAGATAGCGTTCTCTGGTCCCTGCCCCTTGATTGAGGGTTTCTTGAGGGGGGGGAAGTTGCGTTGGGGGCTGCAGACGGACTACTCAGTCTCTGCCTGTCGTCCCTGGATTTTCCTCTCGCCGGGCCAGATCAGTGGGTAGTTCAGGATCCCTCACTCACTTAAAGGGCAGTGCCTAGACCCTGTCACCTTCAGAGGCATAGGTCCCTGACTGATCCTACCGCCTAAAACTCCTGCGAGGGCTTCTCCAGGTTTGCGTTGCCCCAACTATATCTTTCCCTCGCCCTGTGGACAGTAGGGGGGGGTAGGTAGGCTCAGGGCCCAGCACACAGGCCTATGTGGCGGTAACCCCTGGCAGCAGGTCCCCTCTCTCCCAGGTCCACCCTCTGACTGACTGCATGGCAACCCAGCTCCTCCCTTTAGACGCCCCTCACCCCACCTTCCAGACAGTGCCAGAAGCTTCTAGAAGCATCTGGGGAAACTGGCTCTAACTGGCCTAGGGGGAGGGGTAGAGCACCCTGGGTGCCAGGCTTCCCTCCAAAAGCTGGGGCTGCTGGGAAATAACGCCTAGACTGTCAACCCAGCTCAGTCAAACGGCACAACCACACAGCTTTGGCATCCATCTTAAATTACATTTTTAAAATGGGGAAACTCAGTCTGCACACATTCATACAGCATTCATATGTGGTTCCACAGAAAAGCGAAAAATTTCTGGGAAAAGGGCCAAGTCCAACAGCCTCCAAGCCCAGTTGCTTACCAAACACTGTGGAGCTCATTATGATAGCGGTGAACTCGCCACCGGCAGCCTGCCGTGGGCGGGTTCACCGCCGTTGTGTGGCCATTCTCCACCCACCAGATAAGGATACCGGGCGGTGTGCTGGCGGACAGAGAGCCCGTCCGTCAACAGTTCCCACACAGGCAATCGTTACGATTGCCTGTCGGACCAGGGCAGTATACCTAGTATGGTGGCTGTGCCTAGCAAGCACCGTCCGCCACATTAGGATGCCGCTTCAATCCAGCCTTTGAATGACGGTTCCTCTGCCATTCAAAGGTTGGCGGAGATTGACTTTAGGGGCCCATTGCGGGCTCCCCCTGTACAGGGGCACTTTCTTCTAGCACTTGGGGGGCACCAGTGGTGCCCCCCCCCCCACATTTCCCTGAAACATGTGGCAGGCACTGCGTGGTGCCTGCCAAGTGGTCGAAGTGGGGGGAAAAAAGTAAGGGAACTATGGGCAGAGAATCGGAGGGCGGGAATAACCAGTGGATTGGGTCAGTGGGCGGAGTCAGAGGTGTGGCAGAAAGAGCAAAATATCCCAATTTTTAGTATTTGTTTCCCATTTCACTAATCGGTACAGCTTATTACGTTATTTAATTTAACCAATCGATACACATGTTTATTTATGGTTTAATATAGCCTTATAGCCCTCCGTAGCGGGCTATACCGGCTATTAAAGGCCCGCTGCAGTGTTAAAGGCCCGAGCCAAAGGCGAGGGACTTTAACAAAAGCAGCGGGACTTTAATAGCGGTATAGCCCTGCTATGAAGGGCTATAAGGCTATTAGAACATTCTGCCACTAGAGGGCAGAATTTTCTAACAAATTAAACAAAGGCTTCTCGAAGCTCGAGGGGATTTAAATCCCCTCGATCTTCGAGAGGCCTTTGTAAAACATTGGAATGTTGCTCTGCTGGCCTTTACCGGCCCGTAGAAGCATGGAGCACTCCATTGTCTACAATGGAGTGCTCCACATTCCAATGTTCTAATATGAGTTATTGACATTAAAATACATTCACAAAGTGGGATACGTTTCCAATCACAGAATGTCCCAAATATCCTTAAAAGTGGCATCGCAAGCCATTTGTCTCCCAGCCATGGAGTTTCTGTAATCAGCACTTCTCCTCCCTTTTTCCCACAAGAGCAGTTCAAACATGAATTGCAAAATATCCTAGTTTGCAAATGTTTCCCACATAATTATGGCTCTGCCATATTTGCCACATAATACATCATCTGCTGCAAAATCTGACGATTTTAACTAATAAATTGTTTATAGCTCTAACGGATGAAAAGTTCCTAAAAATGTGACTTGTGCTGCTGTGAAGTGGAGGACCCTTTGCAAAGGTTGACTGGTCCCCTTTCTCACTGCTGCTGTTGTATGTTCCACTGGGACTAATAAGGAAAAATATTTGCAGAGACTGTTAGCATGTGTAAAAATGTCAAATTAATAAAGCATCTGAAAATTTACAGCACCACTAATACCAGTGTAGGGTGTCAGAGCACTTTACATCACACATATTACACAGGGACAATCAATCATACATGTGTAAATCACTGTATAGGAAGTCTTACATAAGACAAATGACTACAGGGTGTAGGAGTCACATGACAACCATACTAGTAGGCACCATAATTTAATAGTGATTGGTCTGGAGAAACACAAACTCAGAATTTAAAATGTAATACCATGGTTGGTGGTTCTCTTTAATAATCAGAATTGATTTCTACCCAAATGAACCCTTTTTCTGCAACATTCGGATAATCAATGACTGGGGAAAACAACATAACGCTCTAATTTATATCTTGCAGTTTGCATGTAGCTCTTACATGACAGTTAAGAGCTCACTGTTCTATGTCAGGATTTTAACTTATTAACTGCAAGTAACAATAGGGTCTCTCTGACAAAACCAGTAACTCACTGACCTATTTACATCATGTGCACTTTGTGATCTGCATGGTACATGTTCTTAGCAGCAGGCACATTAACCCTCTGCACTTCCTTTCCAGGAGTCAAAACGTCCACTAGACAAAACACCATCTCTCTCTACTAAGAACATTAATCACTGGAGTTATCATGACATTTTTATTTTTGCCGAAAATTGTTGGAGGCCAGGAATGAGGCAGCAAAAGCTTTTAAAACCATATTATACTTGCAAACACGACGACCCCACCTGAAGTCAGCGCCAGCCGCGGTACATGCAGGTAACAGCGATGGGGCTTGGTAAGGGGAGATTTCAAGGGACGATGCAAAGGGAAAATTAATTATTTAATTTTCCCTCTGCATCGTCCCTCAAAATCCCCCCTTACCCGGCCCCTCTTCCCCACTGCTGCTAACTGCATGGACCGCGGCTGGTCAGCCACCCTGCTCAAGGGTCCTGTGACCTCAGTGACAGTTACTGTCACTATATGGTGTGCTGCTTCATAGGCCTACCTGCAAGACTGGAGGTGAACTTCAGAATGAATTGTGGTGACAGGCCTTCAAGGTTAACCCACACTTGCCACTGCTAGGGTCCACTTGCTGGTGCTAAGACACCAGGGCTTTTAAGATGTTGCGGGGCCTTCTAAGGTCTAGCATGGGAATATGTTCCCTCAAGGGGAGTGGTCTGGTGGACTGGTCATGAAGGCTCCCCAGTTCCAAATTCAGCACCTCTGACCATAGTGCCACAGTCTCTCCCCCACTGAGCACCATACTGCCCCACTGGTAGAAACTTGCAATGCACTGACACCCTATAAACACCTGTATGTGACTCAATTCAAATTACGCACTAGATCCTTACAAAACTTAGGTAGTATGTAAGTAAGTAAGTAAAAAATGTATTGTTTCTGATTAATTAAAACCATTACAAAAATTCATAATGAATGCACGTTTTAACAATTTCTAGATTTGAGAACAGTAAAATAAAGTTTTAGAATAAAAATTTAACGAGTTTTTTTAATTCCTTATCTCTCGGAAACACCATCATCTATTTTGGATTGTTTACATTTAACTAATTTCAGAAATGTAACCAGCAGTCCATTCAGATGTAACAGTCTTGGGTCAAAGCATGCGATGACTGCTTGTCTCAGTGTGCGTATGTTAAGTTGATTGAAGGTGGTTTTCAGGAGGACTACTCTTTCCTCTTTTAACTTTTTGCAGGAGCATATCAGATGTTCCATGTCTTCTTTCCCTGAGCCACACAGCCTACATATGGAGCCGCACTTCTTTCTGAGCCAGGGTTGTAAATGGGGTATGGATGGTAGGATTCCAAACCTATGTTTTAGAAAAGCTTCTTTTGATTTCCTACAATATCCCAGTCCAAAATAGGCCTGTAACCCAGGCGATTTGTTAGTGCTCAGTATCATCCATGCATGGCGTCTGTGGGCAAAGGTAGCTTTATCCTCTATAAAGGAGAGTCGCTTTATGTTCTTATTTACGACACGTTTGAATTGTGCGTTCGGATGAGAGGTTTCCCATAGATCTTTTAGGCCTGTAGTTACTAGTGACTCCTCTAGGTATTTTTTGCAAGTTCAGTGGCGCTGCCACGCAGGTTTTCCCAAAGCTGATGATTCAGTGTATTTTCAGGTGAGTTCTTTATTTTATACCAGCATTTGATGTATGATCCACGCCTTGCAAGCAGTTGCTTGGTTAATCCGAATTCTAGCTGGATTTGAGCCTGGGAGGTATATGATGGTAAATTTAGAAGGACTCTGTAAGCTTTTGAAATAGTAGTGTCCAACAGTTTTGCATCTATACCTCTTAATGCTTCACTACCATAGGTGATTGATGACAGAATTTTGGCTTGCGCAACGCACAATAGTGACAGGAGAGTAGGCCCAGATAGTTTGGATTTAAGTTGTCTGAGTGTTGTTGCAATCAACATACCTTTCCTTTTGGTGGCCTCAAGGTGATTTGAAAAATGGCCACCCCTATCGACAATGACGCCAAGGTACTTATATTCAGAGCAGTTCGCAATTGCCCTTGTCCAAAGAAACCACGTGAAGGACCTTTTTTTCCCCGTTATTGTAATTGTTTTGGGTTTTTTGATATTAACTTCAAGCAGATTGTCCTCAGCATATTCGTACAGTGTGTTGATGAGGTGTTGCAGGCCAACTTTAGTATGACTGATCAAAACCACGTCATCTGCATAGGAAATGCTGGGCAGGGTTCGGCCCCCCAGACGAGGGGCGTGTGCATTACAGGCATCCAGAGCTGGTGGCAAGTCAGCTGTATATAGGTTAAAAAGAGTTGGTGCTAAAACGCACCCCTGCTTGAGGCCTTTTGTTGTTGTTATGCGCCTCGATAGGTGGGTGCCGTTCCCGAGCTTCACTTGGACCCATGTGTTGGAATGCAATTCGATCAAGAGATTTAAAAGAGAGGGAAGGAATCCCCCAAAGGGCAAGTTTCCTCCAAAGATTTGCTCGATTGACGTTATCGAAGGCCGCTTTGAAGTCCACGAAGCAAAAGTGGAGACTTTGTTTGGTCTGTTTTGCTTTATCTGTGAGTAGTGATATGGCTAAAAGGTTTGTAGTGGTTCCAGTGTCTCTGCAGAATCCTGTTTGGCTGGGCGGAATTATGTTGTTCTTAGTGGCCCATTCGCGCAGCTGTATCAATAGGAGCCCTGCAAAATATTTCGCCTCAATAGCCAATAGAGCGATTAGACGATAGTTTTTGGGAAGAGTTCTGTCGCCTGCTTTGTATATTGGTGAGATGACAGAGCCCTTCCATGAGGCTGGAAGGCCCCCGGACAAGCTGGCCGAGATGAACAGTGGGGTAAGAGATTCTGACCAGTATTCCGGGTCATGTTTGAAGAGAGCTGGTGGAATTCCGTTTGGCCCTGGCACTCCATCTTTCCTCCCTTTTGAAATTAATTCCCTGATCGTTACGGCACTGATTTCGAGTGGTAATGCGTCTTCATGTGGTTTTATTGTTTGCTGTAAGTTGACCTCCTGAGCGTCCTGGCGTCTATTTGTTCCTTCCGCTTGTTGGTTAAAGTGGGTTACTAAAAAGAGTTCCCAGGAGTTATCTGTTACATATGATGTTATACCTCCATGTTTGCCGTTTAGAAATTGATTCAGGGTGAAGCAGAAACGTGCGCTGTTGTTTACTTTGATGTCATAGTGAAGTTTGGCCCAAAAGTCATCTTCTTTGGATTTTTTAATCTCCCATTTAAGTTTTTTGTAGTTGGCCTTTTGTCTGCGAAGCTGTTGGAGATGGCCAGTGTCCCCCGGATTCATCCTCAGCAGCCTTAGCAGTCTATTTATTGCGTTTTTATGATGTTTCACGGCAGATTTCTGAGCATTAGAGATCTTTCCTATACCCATTGGGCCGTAAGGCGAATAGTGCCGGACTGTGGCTGAATAGAGATTCGCAAAAACGGCCATTTAGGTTTCCCATAGGGCTATTGGGTTGTCTATGGGGGAATTCAGACAGTTTAGTTGAAATTTTGCTGCTGAGAGTACCTCCTTTGTATTTGCAACCGAGGACTTAATTCTTTTAAGGTTTGTTGTATGGCAAGCTTAGAATCCTATTGGGTTAGGCAGGGTTAGGTCTGGAGAAGCGAGAATGGAGACTTCCTGGGGTTGATGGTCGCTATCCCCGTTGTCTCCTAGGCTGAAGTTTAGTATGTTATGAAAAAATGGAAGAGATACTAATGTGTAGTCTATTGTAGAGGTCGCGTTACCTGAGTGAAATGAGGCGGCGGGTGGTGAGTTGCCTACAAATCTTCCATTTAAGACTCTCAGCCCTAAATGCTCCATCTCTTCTAACAGCTCCTTTCCCAGTATAGTGATTTTTCCCTGACCATTGACGGATTGAGTTGGAATATTCCAATAGAAGGCTGAGCTTGAGTGTCATTATTTGTGGATGAGCCTAGGATATATTGGTTAAAATCCCCCGACAAGATGAATTTGGAGGCAGTTTGCGTGGACATTAATTGATGCAGATAATCCAGTAGCGATTTCGACTCCTGTTTTTTCTTTTTCGGATTTATATAAGTGTTAATCACCAGCACCTCTTCTTTTTTCCCTTTGAGGTTTAATTTGATCTTGACGGTATTTATAGCTGGAGATTGAGAAGTCAGTTCCAGGGCACTGTGGATTTTGTGATTTTGATGTAAGAAGCTAAACCTCCCGCTGACCGACCATATTTGCTTTTCCTTGTTGCTGAAGAATGAATGCAGGTATAGCCCTCTATTTGTACGGGGTTTTCCAGCCACGTTTCCTGTAATAGGATAATGTCAAATGCTTTTACATATTGGAGGAATTCGGCATCTACAGCCTTGTTGTTTTGCCCATTTATATTTCACGAACACAGTTTCAGTAAAGTGGTGTCTAGGTTAGGATCTGTCCTTGTAGGATTGCCTTTTCCTTGTGAGTGGGTCGTGGCATTGATCGTCCTAAAGATCCGGAAGTTTTCTGAGGTGTCTAAGTGGGGAGCCATTATGCTCTCTTGATGGTTCAGCACCTGCTTTTTTGACAGTGAACGACCCTGGGCACCCCTTAGTACTGACGTGGTCTTTATGATTTTAGGAAATGATCCTTCGCAAGGTCTCTCTAGCAGGGGCAACGGATATCCTGTGTTGTAATGTGGGGCAGATTGAATCCCCCATGCTTTAAGAATGGTTTGCGCCTCCAGAATTTTAGTTGCTATATCGGGCGACCTCCAAGATGTTTTTGTAGATTCCGAGTTCTGTGTTTTGTCGACTTTTATAAATTCTACTGAAAGTAGGTCGGCTGAACATATGTCGTTTAGGGTTGGCATAGTGCTGAAGAGTCGAAGTAGGTTCCCCCTGTTCAGGATATCAAATGAACCCTTTGATTCGTATTCTGGAGCAAAAACAATAATAGTGGAGTTCATGGATTGATGTCCTAGCTGAGCTATTAGGTAGTCTCCACCCGGGTAAATTCTTCTTTAATTTGGTGTAAGTTGTTGTGGGGGTCTCAAATTGGCATCAGAAATTGGAGAGTCTTGAGGTTTGAAGACTGAGGGGGCTTTAGGAACTCCATCTGAGTGAGGAGGCAGTTGAGCCCAGGGACCCAAAGGTCCTGATGTTATGAGCTCCTTGCCTAATGATTGGGGCGGGTGGGGAATAAACGTGGATTCCGGTACCCAATCGGTGCCATATATGAGTGGCACCTCCTTTGGCATAATTAGTGGTGGTTGTCTAAGAAGATTGGCCGCTTCCCCGTTGCTTGTCCCACAAGGAGCCGTAATGCTTTGAGTGCCAATGTGGCTGCCGGGCTGGGCCCAGCCTACCCCCAGTATTGAAGCCTCTTTGTGAGTTACCGGGTACCCCCCCTATTGTAGGTGCGCTAAGTCCAGTGGGGATTTGTTCTGCACTTGTAGAAGGTGCTGTGAAAGGTTCAGAATCAGGTTGCTGCGGTCCCGATTCCGTCTTAAAAAGAGGATAAACCTCAGGAGAGGCTAAAATTAGTTTTTTGTTGCGGCCTTTCCTGCTTTGATGTCGACGCTGCTTGGCGTTCTGAGTTGGGCTTCGATGATCAGAAAGTCGAGGGGAGCCTTTGGGCGAATTGCATTTTGAAGATGACAGTGCAGGTTTAACAGAAGTTTTGGCTACAGAGGGATCATTTTTCGGGTTTTCAGTGCTGGTTTTAATACTGGTTTTATTGCTGATGTTGGTGTCCAGTACCTCTTTATAGTGTCCCTTTGGCAGACCTTCAATCAGAGTGGATACTATATCCGGAAGTGACGATAATTTGTCAATAATTGGGCCACAACTGTAGATCAACTTTGCTTCCTGCTGAGCTCTGCTAATTAAAAGATTTAATTGGCCTAATTTCTCATCAATCCGCCCCACAAAGAGGGCCAGGGTGTCAAGTATGGTCAGTTGTAGGTCCATTTTGTCGGACTGATAATGTAAGGTGTCAACCGTTCGTTGCATTGTGTTTAAAAGAATGTCCCATGTTTTGGGTGCATTCAATGTTTGGGTCCCTAATTCAGACCCTGATGAGCTTAGGAGGCGAGAGGATTCCAAGGGAGCTGGAGAGCTTTGTTGGTTTGTTAAAATTGAAGTTAAGGGAGTTACCTCCTGATAAAAAGCCTGATCGACATGCTGATCTTCTTTGGTTTTAGCTATGGACAGGGGTTGTTTGACAGGAGTGATCTGAATTTCCGGGGATGTTATGTCCCCCCATTCCTGTAGACCTAAGTAAGAAAGATTAATTGGGCTGTCACGCCCTGAGTCATGTATATTTCAGTGTCCTCCTTCGACTGCTCATAGTGGCCTTTTTCGTATACAATTACAGGTGCTTCAATAGGCTGTTGAATAGTCTTGGTCTCCCTCCACCTTTCGGAGGCCACATTGGTGGTTTTTGGGAGGTCTTTTAAGTTGGAGCTGTCGAGCGCCACATTCTCTTGATTAGAATCCTTGCCTGAGCTTAGCGTGTAACTAAGCAGGGATTGCCTTCCCCTCTGATTTTTTGGAGTAGTTGAGATGGTAGTGGACTTTTGAGAAGACGATGGACCGGAGGGGGGACTGCCCTCCCTTGCATTCCTTTTGCTGGGCAACTAAATTACTGGTACCCCTTTTGTCGGACGCCTTTTTGTCGTTTGTTCCATTGATTGGCAGGAGAGCCGTGGAGAGAGGCATGTTGGTGGTGTGAGTGAGGACCAGTCCATGCAACGCTGGTACTGTGGATTCCTTACGGGGTAGGGGAAGTAGGGGGTCCTGGAGGCCCAAAATGTTGTCGCTGGATGAAAAAATGGATGCAGGTGGATCTTTTAAAAGATAACATTTTGATGTAATTTTTGGATGACAGAGATGAGGGTGGTGAGCTCCAGCTGAGCCGCTGCTGGACCCAGTCCCATCTAGGGATGTGTCCAGGCATCCACTGCCTGATTTATTATTTTCAGATTGTTTAGCCTTGAGCGTGGACTTGGACTTAGTCGCAGGCTGACCTCTTTTCTTGCCCGACCTCATTGCCGTGGCTCGCTGGTTCTTGGCGTTAAAGGGAGCACTAGTACGCTCCCTGCCGTAGTTCCTGCCTCTTGCCTCTTGACACGGCTCCTGCTGCTGCGAGGGGGCACTCCACCAGGCCCCCTGCTCTTGCGCAGCACCGGTGCGCAGTGCTCCAGACTCCTCCTGCTGCGAGGATAGCTTGTTAGCTGACCGTCTTTGCCACTGCAGAGGGGGTCTGGCACGGCCCAACGCCACTCGAGCACTGTTTTCCTCTGTTGTGGGGGGTGTTGTAAGGACCTGCTATATGCCTACTCCACACAGTGGCTCCCGTGCCCCCTGATGTAGGGAGGCTCTATGTTCTACTGTGGCTACTTTCTGTGGCTCTCTAGGCCCCCCCCCCTGCCCCCTACCGCTGGAACACTCACAGGGGCTTTCAGGCTGTCAGAGGGTGCAGTCGGGGTCCAGTGGCTCTTACCGGGCACAGCCGCGACCTCCACTCTGCACCGCCGCCGCCGCTCCTCTGCTGCCCCACGTCGCTCCTCTCGCTCTTCTCGCTTCACGCAGAAAATCGGGAGCTGGCACTGGGCCGATCATGACAGCAGTGAGAGCGGTAGTAGCAGGGGAGTCGCGCCGGCATCAGCAGCAGCCCGGCAGTCCGACGATCCGCTTGCCTTGCTGACTTGCGACTTGCAGCTCCGCAGCAACGTCAGCTCTGAATGGCCGCTCAGCATTAGGTAGTATGGTTTAAAAAGACCACATTTGTGAATACAGAGCCGCAGTATGCATTTTGTTTTCCAATTCACACATAAAGCAGATATTTCAGTACCTCCAGGAACAGTGCACTTTCCCATCCAGGCAAAACAATGTTGTTCAAAGAGCGACGAAAAAACAAAAGTAGCGCTTCACTGGCAAACACTGTAAAGTGGCACTAATGTGTTTAGGTGTGAATAAATCAATCTGGCCACCTTGCAACCACTCTGTCTTGCTTTATTTAGTTAGTTATTTTTAATGTTTCATTTCTCTCCACCCCGAGGCTGCACTTAGAAATTGAAAAATGTCAGAAAAAGACGATGTTATCAGCAGAAGTGTTTTTCTTTTTTGGATCCATTTCACAGGGTTGCAAATAAACGAAAGGAAGAAAGAGAAGGTAATACCTGTTTCTTGAAGTCTCGGTTTTCACTAAATGAGGAGGAGGGAGACAGAAAGAAAGCTGGGGGCGCTGCCAGTGGCAGGAGAACTGGACAATGTACTTGTCTTCTCTGGACAGGAAGGAAAAGACAGAGTCGTTTTTCTTCTCTGCCCGTTCCGCCCGTCCCCAAAAGCCGAGCCTTAACTATCGGCCTTGGTGATTTCAGCCTTCCGGTTGGCATGTTTAAAAGAAGAAAGTAGGGGAACGGACTCTATGAAATGAAAGAAGTAGGGGCACGCCGTGCCCTGCCGATCACGCCTACTTTGACCACTGTGCCTGCCACGTAGTGCAGGGAAATGTAAACTATGCATTTTTAGCATTGCGGCGGGTGCTGCAGCTACCAGCATCCGCCGCAATGTTAAAGATATTGCTGCTACTGCCATGGTGGCGGTGGCATCCTAATACCCCCAGTGGGACAGCCGCCTTGTAGGCGGGCGGTCCCACTCCCCGACACAATGGCGGACGGACTGAAGACCGTCCGCCATCGTAATCACCCCCTGTATTCAGTATAATCAAGACCTCTAGAATTATGTGGCACGGAAGGACCAAATTATGTGGCAGGGTTGACTAAATTGTGGGACAAGAAAAAGTAAAATATGAAGCGTAATGCGGCACATTTTGTGACATTATTACTTCATTAGTTTGTCATTTTCACCTATGTTAACACTGTTTTACCAAAGTTTTGTACCTAGTTAGTACCACTTTAACATTCAAATACAGCAATAAGCTACTGAAAAGTTATGACCAGTCAACCTTTGGTAGGGCCACTGCATGACAACACATGTAGCTGCATTTTAAGTAACTATTGATCTGAGGTAGATGCAACATTTTTTCTTGAATAAATTTGCAAATTATACATCAGATGTGGGAAATTACGGCAAATATATACTCATACAAAAAATGCTGCAGAATCGCATAATTTCCATAGCCCTGATTATAATAATATGAATTCAGAAGGGAAAACGCAAGCGAGAGAGAAGCCCGTCTTGAAGATCGAGAGCAAACTCTGCCCCTTAAATACAACCATCCCTTCCTCAGCTAATCTGGCTGTCTCTCTCCCAGGACTCATAATATTGATTTATTACATGCGAGCGGTTAGTTATCTTGTCATACTGCCGATCAATAAAGCGAGAGACAAGCTCACATTAGAGGTAGTGCTGGAGCAGAGTTTTCTTTTAGAAAATTCTGGGGCTTTTGAAGCTCTGGCATGTCTATGCGTTTTATTAATTTATTAATGATTAACAATTAATTATTTGTCTTGTGCAAGTGTGTTTTACTAATCAACCCGTTTGTCCTAACACAAGAGAAAGTTACATGAGGGTTAGCTTATTTGTGCTGTTTTTGTATTTACAATAACGTGCAAGTTTTCATGTTTAAACGTTGCTGTGTGCTATTTATTTTGAGCACAAAACGCTGTCTGAATTAATGCTTTTTATGTCGTAAGGCTAGATAAATGCATAACACATAAGGGTATTAGTGGGGTTAACACTGTTTAATCATTATGTTGTAGTAACGTTTATTTTGTCTCTTTAATTAAAGATGGTCTATTGTGGCCTATGAAGGCCTTAGCCGAGCTGACAGTATTTCGAAGCCTGGCTGTGGTATATTTCTGTGATGTGGCAAGAGAGACCCCTGCTGGAGAAAGGTCGAAGACAACTGACCGTGGTCCTTATTGTATTTTTCCATGAGGACATCAGCAGTTTGGAGGATCTCCAAAAGAAATGGAATGCCCTTGGCGAACAAAGGAGCTTCAGAAACAGATAATGAACTGTGGCCTGGTTGCCGAGGGAAGTTGTACAAGTTGGATACTTTGATAATTTCTTGGTTCCTGTTCCGTAGTTCACGTCTTGTGACTTTTCCTGAGCGGAGATTTCCAGATGTAGCAATGTTACATTTCTTCCTTCTCGTTCTGCTCAGTGATACAGTTTATCCTGCCAACTTTATGTGTGTTTCTATTGTATTTTTCATTATAAAACTGTTAGCTTAGGGAGGGATTTTGGCCATCCTTTTGCCACTTGCCAATTTACCTTTGCCGCGTGAACTTGCGTTGCTGAGAATCGATGCTGAGGACTCTGTCCTGAGAGACTTTACCGAGAGACTGGTCCTGACCCGTTCTGACACTTAGTTAGAATAGGTAACTATGAGAAATGATTTATTTTGATTTACTTTGACTAATTTTAGATAAAGCAATATAATTTTAAAACATGGTGTTGAATATTCTTTCTTGTCAATTATTGAGTACATTTTGATCATTGTTGTATAGATTGTATAGAGTATGATTAAGGATAACCACTATAATTAGGTCCTATCGTCCTAGATATAGATGCAGGGTTTTCTTCCCACAGGTCTTATGCTGGTAGAGTATTTGAGCGTATGTTAGTGAAATGGGCCCTAGCGTATGATGAATGTATGTGCGTGTAACTGTGAAATTACTCTATCCGTGGTAGTGGGTTTATTTTAGGTACCCTGATCTCTATCAATTTCTCTGGTAGCAGAGGATGGTTATAGATGGTTGTCTTGATCTTGATAAGATAAGATTGCTTGTATATTAGCTTTTTGATTATTGGTTTATTTTTGATGATATTGGTATATGTACTAATACTATATGTTGGAGTTGTCATGTTGAGTTATATGTAGTGCTTCTGGAATTTGGAAGCTATGGTAGCAGTTCCGTAGTAGAGCAGAGGAAGGTGTATATGCTGCTCTCGGGAAAGACGGGATTGTAAGAAATTACGTGTGACAATTGAAGTTGCGCGTTCACATTGTCTGGGTTCGGAATCAGTGACATCGTCGTATGTTACTATTAGATATTTCTGGTATATAAGGAGTGTGTATGATAGTGAAGGTTATCTATGAAACTCTGGTCTTAAGTCCCAGGGATCCGTAAGGATTGCCGTTAAAGCTTATTGCGGGAGGAGTAATAGGTATTCTCTGAGCTTGTTTGAGGAACTGGGCAGAGGTAAGCTGCTTAGTTGTTGAGTTATAATTCTGTACAGGGACAGATTGTGCTGTTCTCGGGAAGCAGGATTCTGTGTGCATGTACTATATTTTTCTCGTATGAATGTGCGTGAATGCATATACATTTATTGACTGTAAGACTCTTTGGATAAGTCCTAGAGGAAACAGTTATGCGATGTATGAAAGTTGTTGATTCTTGAGAAATAGACTCTCTTTTACTATTCTGTGGTTAGCGAAGCAGACAATGGAGATGTTTTTATGTTGTAACTAATAGATTTTGTAGAAATTTTGACACACGAAGTCTACTGAGAGTTTTTGTAAAGGAGGGGTAGACGAGTGACAGAGACAGGAGACAGAGACTGCAGCGACTGTTGACGTCAGAAGGTCCGCGCTCTGATTGGATAGTGGATCAGAATAGGGTTCGCGCTAGGATTGGTGCGTTAGTGTGAGTCGCGCAGGGATTGGAAGAGCTGTTTAGTGACGTAGACGCTCCAGGATTGGTGCGTTAGTGTGAGTCGCGCTGCTATTGGTTGAGAAACCTCGTATTGTATATTTATAATACGGAGAGAGTAGAGAGTTTAGTAAGCGCTAAAATGTATTACCAAGAAGAGAAAAAGAAAAAGACGTTCTTTGGAAAAGTTAAAAAGTGGTTTAGCAAGGATAAAGAGGTTAAAACGAGAGAGGGTGAGTTGCTACCTCCAGCGAAAACACCTGCATCCTTCATGGTTGCGAAATATGGATTACATACCTGTATATGGTTGCAGAACTGGGTTAGGTATACTAAAGAAGATGGTGTTCTAGCATTTCCAGAACATGGTTCATTTAATTTGGCCGTGTTGAGAAATTTACGGGAAAAGATGTTATGCTTAGACCCGAAGCCGAGACCTACACAGTTCGAGGCTTTAGTGGAATGGGAAGAGGAAGTTCATGACCGAGAAAAGCAAAGATCTGGAGGGTATTACAGGTACATGTTTGGGAGGAGACATGATCGTGAAACACATCATGATCGGATGAAAAGATGGCGAGATGCTAGTATGACAGAGGGATTATATCCTATGAGAACAGTTGAAGTTTCTGCACCCTCTGAAGAAAGGGTTCCTGAGTCAGATATGAGAAGGTATGGAGAGTATGAGGATGAGGTCTTAAATGACATGATTTACAAGAGACCACCTCCATATAGACCAGAACCAGATGAGAGTACACCAGTTGTTTCTCCGATAAGAGATACAGTTGAGAAAGAAAAAATGACACCTGAATCAAGAAGTAGTAGTTCTTTCAGGGAGAGAGAGAATCGAGGTAGTGAGGAAAATGCCAGAAAATTAGCAAAAACAACAACAGAACTGACTGAGAAAATTAGGGAGTTAACGAAGAATCTGGAAGCTGTTACGGTGCCTGTAACAATAGGTCCAGTTATGCCTGTGTTTGATAAACAGAGAGCAGGTGAGAAAGGACTGGTAATTCCATATATTGCAAATGAATCAACAAATTCAGTTGGTCCTTCAGGAGATTCAGATAAAAGAACAGGGAGAAGTGACCTGAGACAAACCAGACATGATACATGTAGTGAACTGTTGGATGTTAGTGAACCTAGTTGTTCAGGGATGCCGATTTTAGAACCGCAGAAAAAAGTGGTTCCAGTGAGAAAAACTGCTGAAATAACAGTTGATGATTTGAATGATTGGATGAAGGTTCTTCAGAAAAAGGACAAGGATTCACAAGTTATTGATGTGGTTAAGTTACGTATAGAATTAGAAGAGCTTGTGACAGGAACAGTTCCAACAGAAATCCTGAAGAGTCATCATGATGGTGAGCTAATGTTCATGTGCAAGAGCATAACATGGAGAGCAAGAAATACACATGATAGACTAAGAGCAATAGCAAATGAGCAAGGAATTGACATTGATAGAGTAAAGGCTTTGCAGAAAACGTACAGGATGGATTTCACAGAGAAAGACATTGAGAATTTGAATACTTCTGGTAGAACAGGACAGATTAAAGAAATGGTGGCATTACTGCGAAGATGGGGTGATGTTGAAAAGTGGAAGGATAGGTGGTATAAGAAAAGAGAGGAATCTGTAGATAGAACAACTTATTCAGCATTTCCAGTGAGAGAAAAGGAGAAACCAGTGGATAATTATCCTATGAGAGAAATACCTGGAGGAGGAAATGTACATGTTCCATGGACCAGACAGGATATATTATCATGTACGAATGATTTCCCTCGATTGAGAGAAAAGCCCGTCGAGTGGTATAGGCAGGTAGATAGGTTTGTGAAATTGTCAAAAGTGCTGTGGGTTGACCTGAATAGTCTGTTTGATATAATTGTTCCAGCGGACTTGTGGACTGAGTGTAAAATAGTTGTGAGTTGGCCTACTGAGGAATATCCAAGAGATCCAAGAACAGGGGCACCAGATCCAGAAGTAATGAGGAAGTATGATCAGGTGATGGTATACCTGAAGAGTAAGGTTCCTCCAAAAGAGACAGACTGGGTTAAGATAGACCGAACACAACAGGAAGCAAAAGAATCAGTTCATGCTTTTTACGAAAGGCTGATACTGGCTTTTAAACAATTCAGTGGAGATGAACACCTAGGTGACAAGGATTTGAGTCATTTTGTATACAGATTTGTATATGGTTTAAGACCTGAAATTGGTGAAAGAATTCGTGAACACACAGTGGATTGGCAGAGTAAAAAAGTAGATGAGATTCTGAGACATGCAAAATACTTCAGTGATGAAATTGAAGCAAAACAAAGAAAGCTGAAAGAGAAAGCAATGTGGGCACAAGTGAAAGTTGCAGAAAGACAGGAAGCACAGTTGGTGGAACAGGCAAATAATCCAGGAAATAATGGAGGAAATAGACCGAGATTTGCAGGAAAAGGGAAAGGAAGTCTTGAGGAAGCCAAAAAGAAGTTCCCGTGTCACAATTGTGGCCAACTGGGACATTGGAGATCGGAATGTCCTAATCCACCATTAAATGAGGGTAAATCCTTAAATCAACAGGTGCAGAATGATGGGAATATCCAGCAGCAACAACAGCAGAAAGTTGTGAGGCAGCAGAGTCAAGAGCCAAAACCGCCCTTACCGCAGAATAGAGGGGTACAAAAGTACAATCAGGACTCGGGATTCTACAATGATGAGCAGGTAAATAAACCGAGACGTACTAACAAAGTACAGCAGTACTTGTTAAAGAGTGAAGGGAGTGAGTCTGAGGGTGATTATTGACGGTGCCGTGGAGAGGAAGAAGAGTGCATACTTGGTGCAACTCTAGAAATAGACCAGGCAGGACCATTTGTGGATGGGAAAATAAATGAGGAGGGTGTTACTTTTTTGGTAGACACAGGTGCGACAAGATCAACTGTCAGGTCAACAGATGTTAGAAATCTTCCTCTCTCGGACGAAGCAATCCAAGTAGTTGGTGTAGCCAATACACAAATCAGAACACGTCTTACTGAACCAGTAAGAGTACAGATAGGGAAATTTTCAGACATGCACAGGTTTATTGTCTGTGACACGAGTCCAGTGAACCTGTTAGGTAGGGACTTATTGTGTAAGATGAATTGCACAATTTTTTGTACACCAGATGGAATAGCTTTTGAGACACCAGATGATGATGTTTTCTACCGAATGACTCTAGAAAATAGAGAAAGTGAGTTAATTGGTGCATTTGCAGTGTTTAATCCGGAGGATTTGCCTCAAGTGCTGAGAGACACAGTGAAAAGAGCAGTTTGGGATTTTACAGGAGAGGATGTGGGATTGATGAATAATGTAGATCCAGTGAAAATTGCAGTGAAAGAGGGAATTACATATCCTAACATTCCTCAGTACAAAATGACACCAGAAATAATTGAAGGGATAACTCCTATAATTGAGAAAATGATTCAGCAGGGAGTTCTGAGAGAACTACTGAGTAGTCCGTGTAATTCACCAATAATGGGACTGAAAAAGCCCAATGGCAAATTTAGGATCGTGCAGGACCTGAGAAAAGTTAATCAAATTGTGGTGGCATGTTGTCCCATTGTGCCAAATCCATCAGTGATTCTGTATCAAATTCCACATGATGCTGAGTGGTATACAGTGATTGATTTGTGTCATGCGTTCTTTTCAATTCCATTGCATCATGACAGCCAGCCGATTTTTGCATTTAGGTTTGGCCAGCGTATTTTAGCATGGTGTCGTATCCCACAGGGGTATACGGAGAGTCCTTCGATATTCAATCAGTTATTGAAAAAATCGTTGGAAAATCTGATCATGCCTGAGAGCTCAGTGCTAGTACAATATATTGATGACCTACTGGTGGCATCAAAGACACGTGAAGCTTGTGAAGTGGATACCATAGCTTTACTGAATCATCTGGCAGATGGAGGGTTAAAGGTATCTCCAGCCAAATTGCAATTTTGCAAGAAAGAGGTTCATTATCTTGGACACAATATTGAAAAAGGTCTGAGAAAAGTGACTACTGACAGGATCAGAATAATCAGAGAAATGAAAGCTCCAAAGACCCAGAGAGAAGTGAGAATGTTCCTGGGTATGGTGGGATATTGTCGTCAGTGGATAATTAATTTTTCCCTGATAGGAAAGCCATTGATTAAATTGACAAAAAGTGAAATGACAGATCCGTTAGATCTGGATGCAGAACAAATGGCAGCATTTGAAGAGCTCAAAACTAAAATGTGTGAGGCCCCAGCTTTGGGTATGCCTGACTACGAAAAAGAGTTTGAATTGTACTGCAGTGAGAGAAATGGATGTGCACTTTCAGTGTTAATCCAGAAACATGGGCAATTGAGAAGGCCTATTGCATACTTCTCATCGACACTTGACACTGTAGCCGTGGGGTTACCAGGTTGTCTGAAAGCTGTGGCTGCGACATGCAGAAGCCTGGAACAGAGTGAGGGGATCATAATGGGGTATCCTGTAAGGGTATTCGTACCTCACAATGTGGCAATTCTTTTGACAAGAAGCAGAACTCAGCATATGTCACATAGTCGGCTGACTAAGTACGAAAAAGTGATTCTGGGAGCATCAAATGTGACTCTTGAGAGATGTGTGAATGTGAATCCAGCGACACTCTTGCCGGATATTGAAAATGTGGGCATAAAGATGGAAGATGATCATGATTGTTTGGATGTGCTTGAGTACTGTACAAAACCGAGACCAGACATAAGGGATCTTCCCTTACCTGAGAATGACCATGTGTTGTTTGTGGATGGATCATGCTTGAGAAATGATAATGGTGTGTTATGTGCAGCATATGCAGTGTGCAAAGTTTCAGAAGTCATGGAAGCATCACCATTGAAAGGAGTGAGATCTGCGCAAGTTGCTGAACTAGTGGCATTGACAAAAGCTTGTGAGATTGGGAAAGATTTGAGAACAACTGTGTTGACTGATAGTCAGTATGGATTTGGAGTGGTGCATGACTTTGGCCAACTTTGGTTACAAAGAGGTTTCTTGACATCGGGTGGAACTCCGATAAAGAATGCTGAGTTGATTGGAAAATTGCTTGAGGCGATACAGCTGCCTAAGGAGTTAGCGGTTGTAAAATGTGCTGCACATGGTTCAGGGGACGATTTTATCACTGTTGGTAACAGATACGCAAACGATGTGGCACAGTATTGTGCCAAAACAAACCAGTCGATTAACAGGGATAGGATGGAAGAAATGTCTTTTCTTTCTGTGATGTTTACTAATGTCCTAGAAACATGGGATGAAGTAAAGCAGTTACAAGATGAGGCAGGAGAGGAAGAGAAACAAGATTGGGTTAAAGCAGGATGTGCTCCAAGGGAAACAGACCATGTTTGGGTCTACAGAGATGGCAGACCAGTAATGCCAAACTCAATTTTGTCGTCAATGGCAAGGATGTATCATGGCCAGGGACATCTGGGGAGGGACGCGATGGTAAGGTCCTTTAAACAAACCTGGTACAATGCAAAGTTTAGGACAATTGCGGAGAGCATCTGTCAAAGGTGTTTGATTTGTCAGCAATTCAACACAGGGAAAAAGACAGTGGTGAGTCTAGGGACAATTGGCAGAGAAGGAGGTCCTTTTACAAGAATGCAGATTGATTTCATTGAAATGCCCCAAGTGAACAGACTGAGGTATGTTCTAGTGGTAGTCTGTTTATTTTCAAGGTGGGTGGAAGCTTACCCGACTAGAAGAAATGATGGATTAACAGTGGCAAAATTACTGTTGAGAGAGTTGATTCCTAGATACGGGTTTCCAGTTACAATTGAGTCTGATAGAGGTAGACACTTTCAAAATGAACTCATTGGTTTGATTTGTGAAGCATTGAAAATACAGCAGAAGCTACATTGTGCATACCGACCAGAGGCTTCTGGTGTGGTTGAGCAGATCAATGGCACAATTAAGAATAGAATTGGAAAGATGTGTTTAGCCACTGGCATGAAATGGCCAGATGTGTTACCTCTAGTCCTGATGACAATGAGATCTACTCCAGATAGAACTACTGGTTTGAGCCCGCATGAAATAATCATGGGACGTGCAATGCGCCATGCATTCGTGCCTGTAAATAAATTGGTGGCAATAACTGATGACATGATTTTGGATTACTGTAAAGGCCTGGCTGACGCAGTTCATTCTGTGTTTCACCAGGTTGGAGAAGAAGCTACCACACTTGAGAAGAAGCAAGCCCATGATCTGAGTCCAGGAGACTGGGTGAGGATTAAGGTGCACAGAAGAAGAAATTGCTTGATTCCAAGGTGGGGAAGGCCAAGACAAGTTATTCTGACTACAACGACTGCAGTAAAGTGTGCTGGAGTAAGGCACTGGGTACATGCAAGTCATACTCTGAGAGTTCCAAGCCCGAGAGAGGGAACTGGTGAAGAGTATTTTGAAGAGTCAGATTCCAGTGATGGTGAAGATCCTGAAGATACGGAATCAGTGAGAAAAGAAGCAGAGAGAGCTTCAAGAGAATCACTGCGAGTATCAGAGAGAGGATCAGATTCTGATAAAGAGCCTGAAGTTTCAAGTAGCAGTGGAGGAAAAAGAAAAGAAAAGAGAAAACACACAGAACCCACTCCTGAATCAGAAGAGGAGGAGATTGAAGAACCACTTGAGATTATTCTTGAGAAAACAGGGTCAGAAGAAGATAGAGAGGGACAGATTGCGGAAGACCCCCGAGGAGGTGTAGGGAACATTGATGAGGAGCTAGGTGAAGGGACAAGTAGACAGCAAGAAGATTGCGTGTCGGAGACCCGAGGAGGGACAGAAATAGGGAAGTCTCAAACAGTGGTGAAAAAATCTGTGGAGAAAAGAAAAGCTACTGGGAAACGGAAACAAGAGGCACTTGAAACAGATGATGAAGATGAACAAACAGAAGGTCGAGTTCTGAGAAAGAGAACTTCGATTGGAGAGAAGAGTGTTAAAGAATTGAGGCCGAAAAAGGTTGTGAAAGGAGATCGTTGGCCTAACAACCGAGTGAAAAGGGTGAGATACAGAGTAATAAGAGCAAATTCATCAAAAGCTGAACAAGTGAATGAAGTATCAAGCCAAACTTCGAGAGCTGAAGAAGAAGAATCGAAGAATCGAAGAAATCAAAAGAACCAGTAGAAATAAGAAGAGTTAAAAGACCCAACCAAAAGTACAGATCACCGGAATGGTCTTGTGTGGTCTTGAGAAAAGTGGTTGAGGAAGATACTGGTGAAATTCTGAAAGTACTTTTGACCGACATTGGAGAAGAGTCGAGTACTGAGGATTCCGACGTTGGAGATCTGATACAATTTGATGTTGAAGAAATTGAAGTGAAGAATGATAAGTATCCAAACTGAGTGAAAGAAGGATTCACTTGGATCAAGTGAACGAGAAGATCATTTGGATAAACTGAAAGCTGAAGAATTGTTGAAGAATTGAAGAAGTTCAAACAGTAGTGGAGTAGTAGAGGCTAAACTAAAATGGCTAACATAGAGGAAAATAGAAATAGATGTGCCTTTTTTAAGAAGTGGTGCAGAATGTGCTGCTGTTGTACTGGATTATTAATGCTTCTATGGGGTGTTTTAATTTTATTAGTAACTTTTAAGGTTGAGTTTGGGATGAACACAGAGAATATGACTAATATTGAGAGGAATTCACAAAAAGTAGTTCCAATTAGAAGTAGTAGTTACATACACAAAGATAGGTCAATTAATAATTTTTCTAGTAATGTTTTTTCTAAACTGTTATATGAATATGTGAAGACAATGGAAGTAAGGGATTGCTATGTCTGCATGCAATTATCTGCATCCGTCTCAGAGGGTGTTACTTATCACCATTTGCCAGCTACATATGGTATTTCTTGTAGTATTTTAAGTAGTGTTTTTTATTTGTTAGGGAAAATAGATTATAAGATGTCTAACAGAGATAGTATTTTTGGGCACTTGCCAATGAACAAAGAGCTGAATCCAGCTAAAGAAGCTAACACTTTTGGTGAGATTTTTATTGAAGAAAAGGGACTAACATTAGATTACATGTTTAAGAATAATTTAACTTGCAGTCTGAAAGAAGAGGAGAAAGCTTTCCTGGATATGGTTGAGGAAAGGAGAGTGAACATGCATGGAAAAGCGGGAAAATATGAAGTGAGTGAGACAATTTGGGACATTGAGATGGGAAAAGAGTTGAGGAATGGGGTTAGTCCAACTTTGGCTCTAGATGCACCGCAGAAGGGTAAACTATGCATTACCAGAAGGAAATCCCAATATGATACATATTTTGTGGGAACTAGTGAGTGCCATGATACATACTTCATTGCGACAGGTTGGGGTTTCAGAGGTGGAGAAGATACAATTTTTCCAGGAGTGTACTATGTGTGTGGGAACAAGGCTTATTACAAGTTGCCTGACCATTGGTATGGCACGTGTTATGTGGGCCTGGTTTTCCCTAAGATTTTTCATACAGATAAAATAAAAGATGTAGAAGATATTAACCTATTAACACGTTTTAAAAGAGAAACTTGGTCTGAAATTGTGGGTGATATTTTTGGGGTTTTGATTCCAGCAGTGGGAATTTCTTTAAATGCTTATGGAATTCGGAAACTGTCCACAGTGGTTGATCGCTTATCGACAAATACCGCAGGAGGGTTTCTTTTGGTGAATACGGAATTAAGTGCCGTACGTGCCATGTCAATGCAAAATCGACTTGCACTTGATATTCTTTTGGCCAAGGAGGGTGGAGTCTGTGGAATTTTGAAAGTTCAACATTGTTGCACTTACATTCCTGACGAAAGTAAAGACCTGAAGGTCTATATCAAAAATATTACTGATTTGCATGAAGAATTAGTACCACTTGAAACTGGGAGTTTATGGACTAAAATAGCTAATAAGATGATAGCTGTTAAGGATTTTATTGCAAAAATAGGTAGTACTATTATAGGTAGAATATTGTTTCCTTTCTCTTGTATAATTGTTGCTTTACTGATACTAAGATTGGTGTGTGTGTGTTGTAAAAACAGAAGAGGGAAAGAGAAATTGAAAAATGAAAAGAAAAACAAGAATTCGAAAATTTCGAAAAGAGAACCAGAAGAGATTGAATTAGAAGAATTGAGGGAGAGTGTTTATTTAGAGACTAAGAGAGATGATGAAAGAGTGATTGGTGTTTAATGTTGTCTAAGGGGAAAAGACATTTCTGATTTCCTAAAATGGGACTAAAATGTCACTAATTTTTTTTTTTGGGTTTATTTGGTGATAAAATCACCAAAGGGGGGATTGCTGGAGCAGAGTTTTCTTTTAGAAAATTCTGGGGCTTTTGAAGCTCTGGCATGTCTATGCGTTTTATTAATTTATTAATGATTAACAATTAATTATTTGTCTTGTGCAAGTGTGTTTTACTAATCAACCCGTTTGTCCTAACACAAGAGAAAGTTACATGAGGGTTAGCTTATTTGTGCTGTTTTTGTATTTACAATAACGTGCAAGTTTTCATGTTTAAACGTTGCTGTGTGCTATTTATTTTGAGCACAAAACGCTGTCTGAATTAATGCTTTTTATGTCGTAAGGCTAGATAAATGCATAACACATAAGGGTATTAGTGGGGTTAACACTGTTTAATCATTATGTTGTAGTAACGTTTATTTTGTCTCTTTAATTAAAGATGGTCTATTGTGGCCTATGAAGGCCTTAGCCGAGCTGACAGTATTTCGAAGCCTGGCTGTGGTATATTTCTGTGATGTGGCAAGAGAGACCCCTGCTGGAGAAAGGTCGAAGACAACTGACCGTGGTCCTTATTGTATTTTTCCATGAGGACATCAGCAGTTTGGAGGATCTCCAAAAGAAATGGAATGCCCTTGGCGAACAAAGGAGCTTCAGAAACAGATAATGAACTGTGGCCTGGTTGCCGAGGGAAGTTGTACAAGTTGGATACTTTGATAATTTCTTGGTTCCTGTTCCGTAGTTCACGTCTTGTGACTTTTCCTGAGCGGAGATTTCCAGATGTAGCAATGTTACATTTCTTCCTTCTCGTTCTGCTCAGTGAAACAGTTTATCCTGCCAACTTTATGTGTGTTTCTATTGTATTTTTCATTATAAAACTGTTAGTTTAGGGAGGGATTTTGGCCATCCTTTTGCCACTTGCCAATTTACCTTTGCCGCGTGAACTTGCGTTGCTGAGGATCGATGCTGAGGACTCTGTCCTGAGAGACTTTACCAAGAGACTGGTCCTGACCCGTTCTGACACTTAGTTAGAATAGGTAACTATGAGAAATGATTTATTTTGATTTACTTTGACTAATTTTAGATAAAGCAATATAATTTTAAAACATGGTGTTGAATATTCTTTCTTGTCAATTATTGAGTACATTTTGATCATTGTTGTATAGATTGTATAGAGTATGATTAAGGATAACCACTATAATTAGGTCCTATCGTCCTAGATATAGATGCAGGGTTTTCTTCCCACAGGTCTTATGCTGGTAGAGTATTTGAGCGTATGTTAGTGAAATGGGCCCTAGCGTATGATGAATGTATGTGCGTGTAACTGTAAAATTACTCTATCCGTGGTAGTGGGTTTATTTTAGGTACCCTGATCTCTATCAGTAGCATTACCCTCTCTTTCCTTGACCTCTAGGCCTGCTGTGGGGAGAGCTGATCAATGACGCCATCATGCTAAAATGGCCTCCTCCTAAAATGGCCTCCCAGGGAGGCGTGACTAAAGCAGAGATGGGCGCACTACAGCACTTTGTGTGATTGAGTTGTGCTCCAGGGCCAGTTCAGATCACTTCTCTGCTTTGATTTCTTTGCTGAGATACGAGCAGAGGAGGCAGCCTGGACGGGCAAATGGATTTAGCAGGAGATGGTTTCCGGTAAATTGTGCACATGCAGCTCTTAGCGTGACGTGTCAAACCTCTTGCTGGCAGTAGGCCGACAAACGACCCATGAGGTGGGTCTGTCAAACTATACTATTGTCAAAAGATCAACCGACACATCAAACCACGCCACTGCCAACAGACCGACATATGAACTTCAGCACTACCAGAGGATAACATACCATGCCACTGCGGATAGGCCAACATGTCAGATCATACCTTTGCCACTAGACTGACCGATTGAACTATACTGCTGTCCGAAGAGGGAAACTCAAACAGCTTTGTTATAACTAAATCAATATTGCTTTCATGGAAGTGGGAGCTCTTAACACCATGCTGCTGGCTGGGTGCCCCGCCCACACCCTGTCCATGTGCCCGAATCTGCTGCCGACCACGGCCACTACGGCGGTCGGCGCCCTAGTGCCGCCGGGGCACCGGTCACCCCTCCCCACCCACTCCCAAGGGGAGGGGGCGGGACGCTGACCGGTGTCCCCCTTTCCTAGTGCGGGCCGGATGTGACGCACAAGCGCGTCACTTCCTGGCCCCTGTGGGGAAGGGGAGGCTATTTAGCCTTCCCCCACCCTCCTGGCGACCTCTTTGTCGCTCACCACGCCGCATTTCGGTCGTCGTTTCGTCATCGGGCGTCCACAGCTATCGGTGAGTCTTGCTGCACCCACTCCGCCCTGGCCCTGTCCCTGGGCAGTACCAGGTCGACGGGGCCCTGTGGCACGGTTGGCCACGGGCAGAGGGGGCACAAGAGAAATACCCGCATGGCGATTAGAGAGGGCGGTTTAATTGCACCCGGCCTGTAGCTCAGTGTTAGAGCGCATGCTAGGCATGGATGCGGCCCCGGGTTCGATTCCCTGGCATCGCTGCTTCTTAGCCGCCGTTGGGACGACGGCCGCGGGGGCTGAAAGTGCGGCACTCTTTGTTTCAAAGGCAACAGTAGTACCTGCCACAGGGCTGGCAGTATCACCCCATAACTCTGTCGGCATTGAGGGTCACCTGGTATGAGCTTTGCGGGCAAGTCGAACAATGCTTTTTGCATTGAAGGGCCGATTGATGCTCAGGCCTCACCAACACCAAAAAAGAATTGAGAAATTGACTTTATATTTCCGTGCAGTCATGTCTGGGATTCGCAGCTGCAACAAATAATAGTTCTTGATATCATGGCAGAGCCTGAATCATTTTAATGTTTCTCGATTCTTTCCAGAACTGCCTACAAGCACTTTTCTTTTCTTTGCCGCCCGTGTGTTCGACACCAGCACAGCCCTGCAGGAGGAGAGCTCTAACACAAAGCGATAATAATGCAATCTAAGTCACTCCCCTCTCTTACATCACTGCGGCTTGAGTGGTATGGAAAACTTGCTTAGCACGCAAGAGGTAAGGGGATCGATGCCCGCACTCTCCATTTAAAAATTGGCATGAAATTTTGAAATCACGTACTCTCCTTTATGAGGATGTGGTCCGGCGGCTGCGCTGCCTCCTCTGGTGCGGAAAAGCAGGTTGCGAGCCTCGTGGTCGCGTCCACATCCGGTGATCCTGGGCAAATCATTTAATCCCCCCGTGCCTCGAGTTGGGTTCGGGTGGGGCTTCGACGCAGGGGAAGTAGCTCCGAATGGTAGAGCTCTTGCTTAGCACGCGAGAGGTAGCGGGATTGATGCCCGCACTCTCCATTAAAATTAGCATTAAAATTTTAAAAACACGTAATCGCCTTGACGAGGATGTGGTCCGTCGGCTGCGCCGCCGCCAAAGGTGCGGGAAAGCAGGTTGTGAGCCTCGTGGGCGCGTCCACATCCTGTGATTGTGGGCAAATAACTTAATCTCCCCGTGCCTGAATGTGTAATATAAATACGGTGCTATTTAAGGCGCTCCAATACCCTCGGGCGAACTCGAGCTATATATAATATGCAACAAAATCAATTAAGATTAGTTTTGGGCCCCTGCGCCTCCGGGTGCAGGTCTGGTTCTCGGCAGCCGAGTAGCGGGATCGATGCCCGCATGTCAAACACGCTGCTTAGAAATGTTGGTGTTCTTCCTTAAAAGTTAACTCAACCCATTATAAGTGCCACAGCCTTTCAAAGAAGTGCAGCTTTCTTCCGATTAAAAGTTCACTGGCTTGGGTGTGCAGTTATACTCACACTAAGGTGCCGATTCCGATCCGTTAAAAATAATTTGCGTACGACCCGTATCCGTATTTTTTTACGTACGAGTCGCACAAGTACCGTACAAACTGGCAAGTACGATTGGGACGTGAAAAATAACTACGAATAGTGTTGGGAAAAGTCTACGAGCGTGCGTCGGAAAGTGTCCATGTCCGAATATCGTCGGGAAGTGTACGAAAGTGATCCGGACAGTTTCACTTACAAATCGTAAAACACAAGTCCGAGCGCGCAAGTACGATCCCGACCGCCCGTCCGAATACACAATCGCACGTAAAAAGGCCCGTACGGAGCCAACGCGGTAGAACACATGTACACGGGTAAACTCATGCCAGTGTATGAGCCGTACAGCCCCCCCACACCCAAATATGTCAGCACCGTACAACACCCTGTCCGCACTGCACCCCAGGCCCGCAACTGTACGTGCTGTACCCCCTAATGTACGCACAGCACCCCCTCATGTACGTGCCGTACCACCGCATGTACGTACTGTACCCCCAGCCCCCACCGCATGTACGCACCGTACCCCCAGCCCCCCACCGCATGTATGCACCATACCCCTGCACCGCATGTACGCACTGTACCCCCAGCCCCCCACCGCATGTACACACCGTACCCCTGCACCGCATGTACGCACTGTACCCCCAGCCCCCCACCGCATGTACATACCGAACCCCTGCACCGCATGTATGCACTGTACCCCCAGCCCCCCCACCGCATGTACGTACCGTACCCCTGCACCGCATGTACGCACTGTACCCCCAGCCCCCCACCGCATGTACGCACCGAACCCCTGCACCGCATGTACGCACTGTACCCCCAGCCCCCCACCGCATGTACACTGTACCCCTGCACCGCATGTACGCACTGTACCCCCAGCGCCCCCCACCGCATGTACGCACCGTACCCCTGCACCGCATGTACGCGCCGCACACCAACACCGTACCCCAGCCCCCTCACCCAGCATCGCGTATGTACGGATCGTACCTACGCAAAAAATACTCTTACAGAACCAGGACACTGTAAAACAGCACAAGGAGGGCAAATCCGACTCGCACAACTACACAAAACACGTCGACATGACAAAATACATCTCAAAGACTGACCTGGCACATCCAAACAGGCTAACAGAGGCCCAAAATCACAACCATCACTTACAACACACCCACCAAAATTCAAACTCAGCCACACCCAAAAATGGACCAATAAAAAGGGCCCACACACACACCCCATGAGCCTTTGCAACAGACCCACTGCTGCCAGACCCCACGGACAAACAACCCCACACAACTCATACCTTCGCCACACCTTCAGTCACACACCTTCACACAACCACCTCCACAAACATCCCCCTCTTCACATTCACACACCCACAACCATCCATACCCACACCCACACCCCACACCATGCCCACAGACAAGAATCCAAAGTTCACCACGGCAGAGCTGCAGCTCCTTGTCAACAAAGTCATCAGAGTCGAGCCACAGCTGTTTGGAACATTGGTCAGACAGACCAGGATAGCTGCAAAATCAGCCATGTAGCAGAGGATTGTCGACAAGGTGAATGCTGTTGCGCCCGTCCGAAGGACCAGGCATGAATGCCAAGCCAGGTGGTACGATCTGCGCAGGGCGGTCAAGAGGAAGATAAATGAAGAACATGCCCAGACCAACATCTCTGGAGGTGGGCCGCCCCGCAGACCCGTACACTACCATCCCTGGGAGGAGAAGGTGATGGCCATGCTACCGCCGGTGGGACTACACGGAGTGGAAGGAGTCGCAGAGCCTGCTGAGTACACAAACAACTCACGTAACTTGGGGGGAATGGCATCCACACCCCAACCACCAGAGGCGCAACTACAGCTAAATTTCGGGGGAGGCTAAGAAAAAATTTCGTGGGGGGATGAATCTTTTAAGCCATAGGCAGAGTGGAGCTGCAGGGGCTGTTAAAGGGGTGAAACAACAGCGAGGCCTCATTAACACGCAAAAGGCCTGTTAAAGACCTGTGAAGTGCTCGGGTGCGGCTGTGAGTGCGCCGGGAAGCTGTCTCATCCCGGGCTGCCACACACGACAGTGGAGGGGCTGAAGCCCTGTGAGTCCAATGGGTATTGCGCGCCTGCCAACCCCAACAAATGCACGCACCTACCCCCAAGCACTCACCGCACACAACCACACCCAAAAACCACGCCCATGCCACTAACGTCACCATTCACCCATCACAAATCAAGGCAAGGCCATGTCCAAGGCTACAACAACCACAAACACAAGACGATGTCCGGGAGGCTGGGAGGGTGGGCCCCACACAACACATTGTCAAAATGAGACGCAGACAACAATGTCCTCAGCCCATATGGCATAGGTACATACCCATGCACAATGCACAGGGACTGGCAAAGTACTGACAAGGTAGATGACACTGGGCCCTGCTGTATGCAGCACAAGGCCCTCCTGGGACCACTGTACACCCAAACACCAACTCCACAAGCACAGGTATCTAGCACAGGAACTCACACACACTGTCATGCCTGCATGCAGCATGAGGGGACACACACATCACCTGGGAGACCCAATGACAACTCACACTACACACAACAGCACGCCCGGTCACACCCCCCCCTAACACAAGCACACACCCCCGGGGCAGACAACGGATTCACACACTCCCACAATGGACATGTGACACAACAAGACCAATCCAGAGCCATGTATGCATCAGAGCCAACTATCTACAGGTCACACACTCAGGAGAACATCCCAATCTGTCCCCCGCAACATGCCCATCCCCAAGTGGGCAGTGAGAGGAATTCTAGGGACATCACAACTACCTGGGTGAACTGTGTCAACTAGAATATGTATGAAACATGGATGTGGCATGAAACAGCATTAACATTGTCTCTCTCTCACACACAGGGCAACGTCGACGATCTCCCCCCCAACACTGGGGGGGAAGAATCACAGTCCCAGGCACCGCGTGAAGACGATCCCACCGGCAGCAACGACTCTCACCACTCCATGGATGACTCCGACCAACCTGGCCCCTCTGGTGTACAAGCCCCTGCAGCACCTGCGTCAGGTACATCTGTGCCAACCACCACCCCCATTCCTGCCATATCCCAGAAGACACCCAGGAGCCCTGCTCGCACTGAACAACACAGCCAGTCTGACCAGGAGGGACAAGGTTCTCCGGGCACCCAGGAGGAGGCAGGCAACCCTGCAAATGCCATCCCTCAGGGGTCCCGGAGACCCGATGTGCCCACAACGGGAGGCCAGGCTCGTGTGGGCAGGGGTGGTGGGAGTGGAGGCAGGCGGAGGCGCGAACCTGACCAGCCAGCTCAGGACCCCGGTATGACACACATACGCAACATTCTGGACTCATACCGGCGTGACACCAGAGGCATGGACCAGGTCGTGTCCAGACTTTCCGGGATGCAGGGGACCCTCGATGACATTAAGAACCTGCAGGTCGAGCATCATGCCAGTCATCAACAACACCAAGGACGGATGGAGGCAAGACTGGATGAGCTCCTGGCGGTGCACAGGGACGTGGGACAATCACTCCGTCAGATCGCCCAAAGCCTGGCAAACCCTCCCTGTACCACCAGGCATAGACCAGCACCAGACACAGGGAGGGACGAGGAGGAGGAGGATTCGTCTGACGGAGCGTCCCTGACATCGTCAAGGCATGCAGGGTCCCCGGAGGAAGGTGGGTCGTCCACGTAAAAGACCGTGAGAGTTAGCGGACCATCCCAGTCTCCCAGGTCACCTGGCCTGGCACCTGGCCCTCTGGCGCAACAGCAGCACCTCACCCAATGACATTCTCTGCCACATGGACTTGCTGGTCACAGTCTGACCAATGATGACCAACACTGTGGTCTGGACTCTGATGACTCCAATTGACAAGGATGCCATCTCCCCCTGTGAACTTTGGATTCTATTCCCCCGGTAGAGCACCTTGGCACATCTACCAAAAGACTCACCCCACCAAAAATAAATTCACATTGTTCTGCACATGAGATGTTGCTGTCATTTTGCATTATTCAACGACATATGTGTGTGGAAATGTCTAACTATGCCTGAGTGTTGAACTAACTCCAGCCAACCATACCCTGGGATCAGAGTCTGGTACAGGACACACATGGGTCACAAGGTATCATTCAATGTAGGCATGGAGCACAACACTCACCTGTGATGGCCTCTGGCTGCTGAGGGGGGGCTTGCTAAACTGTGTGGACACACCTATTTGGGAGATCATCATCAAGGCGTAGAGGTCATGGCCCATGTGGAGGTACCCGGGGAGGGAGTCCCAGGTATGTGTGGCCAGGTGGGAGAACAATGTCCTGTATGCTGGAGTACGGTGGATGTGAAGAACGGTGGCCAGGGCAAGGTTGGATGCACGGAGATGGCCCAACGGGATCTAGGATGACAGACGTACAAGGTATGTTTGGGGTCGGGGTTGTGGACTGCCTCCTGAGTGTGGGTGGGGAGTGTGGAGGTCATCCTGCAGCAAACAGTGATCCATTGCAGCTATCTATGGTGGACGGTGAGGTGGCTGGGGCGCAGGGTGTAGAAGCTGAGGTGTGCAGATGCCCCCTGGAAGTGGACCAGGTTCCTGGGAGTGCGGATGTACTTGCACCGTAGAGGGCAGGGCAATATATGAGACGGATGTTGTCATGGACCTGGGGGATGGTCTGTCGTAACTTGGAGTGGATCTATCTGTGGATCATGTGCATAATGCAGAGGGCGTTGCAGCATGAGGTACAGATGCTGTGGACTAGCATGGCATATGTGAGCGAGCCAAACATGATGCACACCATCTCGTGTGTGTGGCCACTGGGTGCTTGTGCAGGGCCCGCAGCAGCAGGCGCCATCTCCCTGAAAAATGCCCCATTTTGCACACAAAGACTAGGATGTCAGAAGGACAACTGCAACAGGCGCGTGTGTAAAGTAAGGAGTGTCCAGTGTCACGTGGCACACCCAGAGACAATGCATGCACAATCTCCAAAGAGCCATTACACCGGATCAGGAAACTGAAGGGCGACCTGCGCACAGGAGACACACCCTCAGCAGCTGGTGATGGCCCATTGTGTGGTCGACCTTGCTAAAAAACATACACAACCATGTACTTGGTGCCCAATAGAGAGCCTAATCCATGAGCAACTGCATGCATGTCGCTAGACTACACATGGACTCCTATGCATTATCGACAGCAAGTATGCCAGAGATGCCGCAGGCCAAGTGGCAAGAAACCTGCATTGACAGAGACGAGGCACCTTGGAGTGTGACGAACACCTTTATTACTCAGCCTCACAGCAATGGAATTGCATCCATTGGAACAGAATCACAGGTCATTCGGCTGACCATGTGTGACCTACACTGGACACCCCCTGCAACACACAGATGTGGTAAATCCTACTGAGCTGGCACACAAGTGAAGGGGTTGAGCCTCACACCCCTTGCTGCACACGGACAGTGTACAATTCCCCATTGAGCCTCATATGGGGATGTCCCACACCATGTCCACCATTGGCATCCCGTATGTTCCTGAGGGATGTTATACACACATTGATGCCTTCATCAGAATCCACAATCCATGACAGATGACTGTCAGGAAGGGTGACTATCAATTAATGGGAGCCATGCAACACGTTAGGTGGCCCATGGTGAGTCGACATGTATGCACGGTAACACAACATGCACAGGAGCAGTCCCCACATATCACAAACACGTACCACCCACAAAACGCCTTGCTGCACTCCTTACCCCAAATGACTTTTCACCATGTCTGTGCACGCAACTCTGATCCAGCCCACGTTGCAATACTCATGAGGAATAGCAGGAGTGCAATGATGACATGAGCAGACGACAGCCGCAGGAACCTGGGGAGGACAGACACACAACAAGTCAGCGAAGAGCTAGTAATCCGCAGACATGTACATGCACTCTACAGGATTTATGTTGTCACCATGCTAATTATGACATTTGTGTACCCGCTGAAATTTGGGGAATGACATCATCACTTGAATGACACATCAGAACACACCTCCAAGTCACTTAGCACACAGTCAGCTCGACACACACACATTGCAACACATGCCACACAAGGCCCTAAGCGTGCACACTCAGACACAGGGACTCACCATCATGAGAAGAAGTTGCGGATAAGCTGACTCCGGATGTCCTCATCCTCATCCTCACTTGCCCCGTGCCCGAGCCCTTCATCCTCCACGGGTGGATTATCCTGCTCATCCGGATCCAGGATGAGTGGCATGGCCTTCTCCACTGCCATGTTGTGCAGCATGCAGCACACAAGGAAGATTTTGCAGACCTTCACCGGGGCATATGGGAGTGCGCCGCCGGTCTTCTGGAGGCACCGGAATCTGCTCTTCAGGAGTCCAAACGTCCTCTTAATCACATGCCTCGTCTGCCCATGGGTGTCGTTGTACCGGTGTTCTGCAGCTGTTCTGGGGTTGCGGAGCAGCGTCATCAGCCATGGCATGTTGGGATAGTCAGCGTCCCCTACATGGAAACATCATGGACAGAAGTGGGTCAGGAGAAGAAGTAAGATATTAAGATACCGCTAAATACAGGACTAACAGAGTATACCCACCAACAAGACATGCACGTTCGTTGCGCAGCTGCAGCATCATTTCAGGCACCCTGCTACGCCTCATGATGTAGGCATCGTGTGCCGATCCTGGAAAACGGGCACAGACATGGGATATCATCATGTTAGCAAGACATACCACAAGGGCATTGATGGAGTGGTAATGTTTGTGGTTACGGAAGGCTACCTCCTGTGCGTGTGGTGGTACCAAAGCCACATGTGTCCCATCAATGGCCCCAATGACATGGGGCATCCCTCCCAGGGCATAGAACTCACCCTTGACACCTGTCAACTGCTCACGAGTCGGGAAATGTATGAATTCATCCAGGTGTACCAACACGGCCTCTAACACATCATGCAGGACACAGCTGAACATGGTCTGGGACATGCCACCTACATCAGCTATGGTCAATTGAAACGTACCCGTGGCAAAGAAATGTAGGGCTACCATCACCTTCATCTTGGCTGTCAGTGCAGTAGGATACCTGTGTAGCGGTTGGAGGTGTGGTTCCAGCCTTGTGGTCAAGTCGTCAATCAACGGTTGGGAGAAGCGGTAGCGGCGTATACAGTCACGTTCCCTCATGGCAGCCAAGTCTGGCATTGGTTGGGGGAAAGGCGGTGCCCTGCAGAATTTTGGAAGGAATAACGAAGATTGAGTACAGCACTACACCACTGTCAATGAACTGACCACATGTTCAACAGCTAATACACATATGCTACATACAGAGTCTGTACTGTGCAATGCATCCAGGACACGTATGCCAGCCAGGTGACACCCCTACCAACAGTCAGCTACACACGTGGGTGCTCAAGGTCAACATGACATGCCATGGAACTAGCTGTGGGCCAGTGTAAGTGAACAGGCAGACGCATTACAGGAGTGACAGACAACCACATATGTGCATGAGAAGGATGTTTCGTCATACAGACCGGTTGCGGAACACTAGAGGCACAGGTCACATGTCCTTGAAATAGGACAGTCCACACACCTTGCCATGAAGGGGTACATGTCAGGAATGATCCCACATACATTGAGACTACGCAGATATGTCCTTGTCTCGCAAGGCCATGTGCGATGCATACATACACCCGTTACGTCCGATTCCACATGTGGCCTGGTGTGCGTAATAGTGTGCCATGCCCATTGACACGCACACACATGTTGGATGCAGCAACTGCAGATGCATGTCACGGAACAACTACAGCAAGCTCATGGGAACACATGACACACACATAACATAGTCACATCGTGCAACGCCGGTAGTTACATGTCAGGTGTCATTATCCGTGTCCCTGGCATCAGGAGACAGTTGCGGGTGTAGGTGACTGTGCCATGCCAGTGATGCAGTGCTCGGCTGTCCACAGAGGGTAGCTCCTCTGTATCAATTGATATCAAGTAAATTTGCTGTTGTGTCATGCTCCCCATTGCTTCCCAGTGGCATGGTGGGTAAACCAACTGTGTGGTGCAGGGCCTTCTTATGTTTGTGGTATTGTAGATGTCACTCATGTTGCTGTTCATGCTATGCGCTGTGTCCTATGTAGTTTGGACTCATGTGTCATATGTATACAGGTGTCTGATCATTTCCTGTCTCTTCACCTTGCCCACAGCATCGTCGGGGGAAACCGAGGGAGACACTGGCACGGACGTGGGGGAGGGATCCAGCACCGGGGCCACCAGTGCTGGGGAGTCTGGCGCAGCAAGTGGCACGGAGGCCGAAGGGAGTCAGGCGGAGGACCTGTCCAGTCCCATCACCGCCCTCCCACTTGCTCGGGTCCCTTGTGTCCGTGCTAGGCGACAACAGGTGCATGAGAGGCGGCAAGGAGGTGTATTTAAAAGGTGAAGGGTGCACTTCCACTCCGGATCATTCTGTGGTGTGTAGGCAGATTCAATTGCATGGTGCATGCCATATGCACGCTCATGATTTAGCTTGTATTCTGAGGTGGATTCGTGTGCCAGTCATGACCCCGTCTTGTACGCTGCTTGATAACTGTAATTATGTGCTGTTCAATGAAGAAGCTTGCTGTGGGATGCTTCCGGGAAAACAGTCACATCGTGACTGTATCACTACGAGTGGTTTTCTGTCATTACGTCCTTTTCCCACCCCCGCATGACCGGCTGGATGTATCCATCTGGCCTTCCATTCCAACCTTGAAAGCAGAGTTAAACAAGATGAGCAGAATAAGGGCTCTATTGTCTCAAAAACAAGTCGTGCTGACTTCATACCGAGAAACATTTGTCCTTCACGTAGCTCACACGCGCACAGAGGTGCAAGCGCTTTTGGACACTGATCTCCTACTACATATTTGGGACTCGGATTCAGACTATCTTTCATGCCTCGTCAACAAGTGGCCTGGATGTTTTTTTCAGAATTGTGTGCTCCGGCCTCGTGACCTCCTTCCATACTCTGTTTGGTGTGATCCTCGCATTTCATCATTCGATTTGTTCTAGCATCTTCGGAGGTCTCCCTTTGCTTCTCGCACTCGTGGCTGGGGTGATATCATTGATCTGCGTACTACGCTGTGGCTTCACAACTTGCGTTACAAGACAGCATGCACCGGCTGCTCCATCTTCGGAAACAGATGCTTAAATTCTACGGCACTCTGCCGCTGGCGACCTTAAGCAGTGCCTATGGATTGTCCTTCCAGTCTCCCTTCTTTACCTGCGTGCAACCGGTCTTTCATTGCCTAGATTGTCCATTCGAATGGGCTCTGGATTTGTGCCTGTGTAACTCGGTGTCTCCTGACCCGGATTATGATCGTCGGGATATGGCGTCGGGATTATGACCTGTGCTGCAGCACATGGAGTCCTTGGGAATTGGGACATCGGAATGGCTGCAACTGAATTCTTATCCAGAAGTTATCTTGATGTCCCCACCTGTTGTCCACAAATGGTGCTGGATGCCCCTATTGTTGAGGAACACGTGTGTTCTTTCCCCCTGCTGAACTGGATGGCAGATAATTTTGCGGAACGTTCTAATGATTTCCTCTTGGAAGCTGTTGCAACTTATTGTGCTTATACCTTGATGGATTGACTTTAGCCCTGCTCATTTCATGGTGCATCCATCGATGTTATGTTTTTTCCCCTTTTACATGGTTCATTTCCCTGCCACATCGTTCATCATTGACATTTCTTTTCTGACTTTTTCGCTTCCCTTCTATGGACTTCCAGTTCATGCCCTTGGTTCCGTTGTATCAAACTTGAACTCTGCGTTCTCGATTTTGCGCCCCTAGTGGTTAGTGGTACGAACAAGGGGGGAGGGGGGTGTAGTCATGATTCCTATCTTCCTATGTACAATGCCAAGTTGGCACCACAGCGTTAGTTGTTAGTGAGCCATCTTGCCAATTTTGCTGCTTTTGCACGCGACACTGTAGTTGCGTGTTATCAATTTTAAAATTCCTACTCGAGTTTGCTTCACATGAGGACTGTCTGTTGTTTGACATCCTTCACAGTGAGCAGCGAGCTTGTACTGTACATTGTGTACACAAACAGTCTGGGTGACTAGACGGTGCATGTTGTTGTGTGCAGGTTGATCGGCCCACTATTTACCCATTACATGCACGCAGCTGCAGATACCTGATAGACGAATGCTTGCCATATTGCAGTGCAGCACGTTTGAGTTTCATTGTGATGGGGAACTTTCGCAGGAGAAGAGACTAGATGATCCTGTGATGTGATACCACTGAGCTGATCTGTACAGTGGGGGGTCCCCCGTTCAAGCCTAGAGACCTTCTATTAGTCGAATGATACTACTATTGGTTTACTGGCGACAGGAAGGTTGCTGTTTCCACTGTCATTTACTGATGATTGCTCCTTTGATTGTCTATGATATTGCAACAATGCTGATGCTTCTGAACTTAACCATTTGTCTGCTTATGTTAGCCACAGTACTGCATCTTAGGACGCGAGGTTCATTGAATGAACTCTTTCAACTTTACCATGTCTGTATCTATTCTGTTGTGGACTGATCTGAGAATAATGACATACAGGTATGTCTGATTCCCACCATTCGTGAGAATATTGTCATGCGCTTGTTCTGGGTTGTCGATACATTGGGACCGCCGAGCTCAACCTCGGCTAACGAATGGGACACTAAGCTAGTCGGATGAAGGGTTCTGGGTTCTGAGGGGAGTTTGTGGTACACCAAACAAGTCTCCTTCGTGCCAGGCACCGCACCCCCTGCCCCTGTCTCCCCTGCTGCCGTCCATGCAGAGTCTGTGGACATTCAGCACCAGTTGCAGGTTGGTCAGACATCGCTCCTGCGTGTCCTCCATGGCCACACCAGACTGCTGACACAGATGGTGTCGTACATGGAGGGCATGTCATCAGCGATGTCCGACCAACGGATGTTGCTGAGGTCCATTGACTCGTCACGGACAGCAGCAGTGGGTCTCCTGCAGCGCTCCGTCCCCCCCCTACCCCGGCACCATCCGCACTTCCCACTCCCATGCCTCTCCCATACACACCCAGACGTCCCCATGCTCGCACCCCACCAGACACAGGCAGCACACCACCAGGGAAGGCCAAGCGCACACCTCCTGTCACGCACACACAGGGGGGAGAAGGCACAGGCACTGGGTCGGGGGGAAAAAGCAGCCACGCTGTCACAGTAGGAGTCCGCAGTCCTGACGACCCACTACCTCCGAAACCACTCCCCTTGGCTCTCCTGCCCAACAGTCGGACAGAGAGTCCTTCATGGCCAGTCCGTCCCCAGCCCCAGTGTGACACCACCCCGCAAGCGTTTGAGGGATACCCCGGGCAGGGTAGTTGATTCCACCCCCCCTGTCCACACCCTCCCCCAGTTGCGCTGCGACCCATCCCTCCGATCCCCCCCCCCTCCTTGGGGCCTGTGGTTCCTTCGGGTGCAGGGGAAACACTGGAAGAGCTTGCTGCCGTGTGCAGCGCCATACTGACCTCCTCCTTTGGCGCTGCCCCACCCCCTGTGGTGGAGTCGTCCGTCCCTGCACCCACAACACCTACCCGTGCCCCTCCTTTCCCTGCGGTGCCTGGTTCTTCCCCCCACATGATGCCCCCCACTCTGTGGATGATATGGTACAGTGCACTGTGCAGGCAAGCTAGGGGAGACGCGTCCCAACGTGTCCCCCCCCAGGACTTCGCATCTGGCGTGGCCCATGGGCTTGGTGAAGAGTGTACTGTAGCTACTTTTCTTCGAAATGCTGAATGTGGTTTTTTGTTTTTCCTTTGCACACTATGGATTTTCTGGTATTGCTGTTGGTGCTGCTGCTCCCTGAGTTGGGGTGGTGATGATGTGTTGTGTGTCTGGGAAGTGTTGTAGTGTGCTGCTCATGGGGTGGACCCTGGTATCTGCATGCCGTCACAAGGTGACTGCATGTATTCTTAGGTGATGTTAGCTCTTACTGCATGGTGACATTGTCCCAAGGTGTGTTCCTTACTCTGTGGCACCTGCCATCTTCCCTGCAGGGTGTTTCCCAATTGTTGTGCTGAGCTGTGTCAACGTTTCCTGGGTGTGTGACACGTCCCTTCGACTATGGCCATGCATGCTCTGCTATGTCTTCACCTGCATCGTTTGTGGCATCCTTGCTGGACACTGTACTTTTGTATGGAGTGTATTGACATGACTTCATGTGGACATTTTCCCTTTTCCGCACCATGCATGTGTGTACTCCCTGCCTCACACACATGTGTTACATGTTCTGCAGGGTATTTGGGCACCTGACTGACAATTGTGGGCATTGTGTCTGTGTGTACTCCACCCTTTTCCTTCCATGGGAGGCTACAACTTGTTGGCTGCCCCGACACCTGTACATTTCTATCATTCCTGGAATGTGGGTGACAGTGTGTGTTCCCTTAGGCTCTCCTACTTTAGTGGTGTTTGACATGAGGATACTGTCTTGTTGCATGATCTCAGTGTGTGTATTGTGCTGCCTCTGCCAGGGGTGGGTATGCATGTGTAATTTGTCATCACACCCATATGTGGTGTGTCATGCAGTGGGGGAAGGACATCCATCCTCATGGGAGTGGGCCACTGCAGTCAGTGATGTGTTGTCATGGCACTCTCAACATTGTTGCACATTGTGTATGCCTTCATGCACCCATGGAGTTTGGCTCATCGGAGGGTGAGGTACACACCCCCATGGCTCTCTCCACTGCTGGGGTCCTCTACACCCACCCCTCATATGTCAGGGCACTGCTGGGAGTGATAGGCACCCACCCCTCATATGTCTGGGCACTGCTGGGAGTGATAGGCACCCACCCCTCATATGTCTGGGCACTGCTGGGAGTGATAGGCACCCACCCCTCATATGTGTGGGCACTGCTGGGAGTGATGGGCACCCACCCCTATGTATGTGTCCACTGTCTTGGTACGAGCCGTACCCATGCGCTGATGGCCTGGGTAGGGCACGTACCCCTATGGCACCCCAACTTTGGGGGTGCGGCCCTTACCCATGCCTTTGGGACGTGGGTACCGGCCGTGCCGCCATTGTTGGTGTGACGTAGGGGTAGGCGTGGTATGTGCCGTACCCACGCGCTGATGGCCTGGGTACGGCCCGTACCCCAACGGCACACCAACTTTGGGGGTGCGGCCCGTACCCATGCCTTTGGGACGTGGGTACCGGCCGTGCCGCCATTGTTGGTGTGACATAGGGGTAGGAGAGGTATGTGCCGTACCCACACGTTGATGCCCTGGGTACGGCCCGTACCCCTACAGCACCCAAACTTTGGGGGTGCGGCCCGTACCCATGCCTTTGGGACGTGGGTACCGGCCGTGCCGCCATTGTTGGTGTGACGTAGGGGTAGGCGTGGTACGGTCCGTACCCACGCTCTGGGGGGCGTGGGTACGTCCCGTACCACCATTGTGGTGGTAACTGGTACGCGTCCACGGCCACTTCCGTTGTGGCGGGACGTGGGATTGCTGGACACGCCCCCCGAAGTGGCCAGACCATGGAGGTAATTGATGTGCATGATGTTTCAGTAATTTGTGGGGTGTGGGTTCTGTTTCCTGCCCCTTGCACACACACACGCCCCCCCCTTTGCCCCTGGGGGTTGTTCTGACCTTCTGCGGCAGTTTCTGTACACGAGGTGGTAGGCTATGAGGGCCGGGATGACGCGTAGGTTGGGGTCCATGGCTGTCCGTCGCGTACCGGTGCTCCTTGTTCGCGTCGTCCTCAATTTCCCGGCAGTTTTTGGCTCCCGTAAAAACTGCTGCGTGCGGAGTGACGTCGGCACGAATCGTACTTGCTGGTCCGTAGAACGCTGCCTGACTCCGTCCAGACGTCGCGTATGCGCCGTCCAGATTCAGATTTGTATGTATTTTTTTGCCGGTCGAATCGTACTTGCGAGTTTGTAAGGTGTTTTTCCCGGTTACGAGTCGGACGGAAAAAACGCTCCGTACGACCATTCGTAACCGGGTTTTACAGGATCGGAATCGGCACCTAAAAGTACTGCAGCCTTTCAAAGAAGAAGGCAAATAATGCTGCCATACAAATATACCAGCCCTGCTGAAAGTGGCGCGGCTCTCCCATAAAAAAAACATGGCAGCCTTTAAAAGAAGTGCAAACAAGCATCCTTGAAATGTATATCGGCCATTCTGAGAAGTGCTTGCACTCTACCTCTTCAAGTGCTGCAACCTTTGAAAGAAGTGCGAATACGCTCCCATTCAAAGTGTAATAATACTCCTGCTGAAAGTGCTGGCACGCTCCCATTAAAACAGCTCTAGAAATTGTAGTACTTTTGCATCATCAAACACAACAGTTGCAAAGCTATAGCGAGAGACGTTTGGAAAGACAGCCAGCTGTAGGACCGGACCCTGCTTGCACCTGCCCTGCGAGGCACCCCTGGAGCTTGTGCGCCCACCAGCTCACAGGCCGGTGTAGGGGGTGCTGAGTGCTGGGGACTCAGCCTGGTGAAAGCAGCCAGACAGGCCACCCACTCCACCCCCTTATCAGAGGATCTGGAGCACGTCTTCCTCTGAAGATGCAACGAGGGCGCAATCTTACCCGGCATCTGAGCGATGAGCCGATAAGGAACTGCAGCTCCGCTCTACAGTCACATTTTCCCCAAAAAGGCTGGCAGCCTTTCAGCTGCACGGGCCGTTTCATCAGATCTCTGCCACCGACCGCAGCCGCGCAGGGGGCCACTACAGCGGTCGGCGAGGTAGCGTCCACATCCTGTGATGCGGAGCACATGACTTAAGCCCCCCGTACCTGAATGTGCAATGTGAATACGGCGATAGGCAAAGCGCTCCAATACTTTTGGGTCGAGTGCAGGAAACCACGGTTTGAGTCTCGAGGTCGCGCCCACATCCTGGGATGCGGAGCAAATGATTTAAGCTCCCCGTACCTGAATGTAAAATGTAAATAAGGTGCCATGCAAAGCGCTCCAATACTTTTGGGTCGAGTTCGCGCCATCGATACTCCAGTGAGTCATGTGGCGTCACGATAATGTCTGCCACCACGCGGATTTAGCGTCTGCGGCCCTTGCGACAGGCATTTTTGTGCACAGACAGGTCTCCGCTCCTCCGGCCGACAAGAGGAGGAATGCCGTCCATGGAGCGGAAACGTGGACATCACAGCGCTCCTTGGAACTCCGTGTGTTGCCCTTGTGCACCTTACATTTCACCGCGCGCTGCACTGTGCGCCCGTAATCCTTTTCTCTAAACGTTGGAGCCATTGAGAGAATTCGAACTATACCGGCAGTTTGCATCACTGGTCCCGCGGCCCCAACCTTTTGCTGAAAAGGGGCATGGGTAGGCTGTTATTGTTGTTGTTGTCTTGACATCCAAACCCCCATTGCTTAAGGCCTCGCGCTCCCAAGTGCATTAGTCCTTGGGCAGGGCGGACCAGAGTGGGGATAGTCCTAACGTAGAACGGTCATTGGGCTATGTTAGTAACCGTTAAACATGGAACGCTGCCTACAGTCTAAAAGAGGTGTGCTATAAGTCCGCAACTCTGCCCCTCCAACATGCTTATGTGGGCCTTGATCTGAGCACGGTGTTGAGATGGGATTGACACGCAAAGGAGCAATTTACAGCCGTGGGGCTACTGCTAGCCGGGCCTATCAGTAACAGTCACCATTGTCCAACTAGTCAGAGCTATGAATTGTCTGGCCTAGAGACTACCATACACGGGTATGTTCACGCAATTACTGATATCAATAGGCCTGCTGCATCTGCGTGGTTTGGTTTTGCTCGCAAGAAAGTGCCAGTCTTTGGCCTTTAACTGTCACTCATAGTTGCACAGATATGGGAAAAATCACACATAGCTAACTGAAATCTAGCCACCCAGGTGGGTGGCTAGTTCTTGGAGGGCAACGCAACCGAGATAGAATGGTAGTTTATTATCTAATGCAAATGGAAGCATTGATTAAGCCAAAAGATGGGTGTAGATATGGGTGTAGCTTAGTGCCCCAATCGCATTGAATACGGGGATGCATTGACATAGCGGCAAAAGAATAAGTGGTCACCACATAGCGCCTCACTAGGGCCAAAATCACGGCACAAAGTTACCGGTGCGATTTGACCAAGTGGTTGCGGGTGCGCCGCACGCGAGCGAATTGCAAACTGGCGCTGGGGACAGTCTGCCACAAGTTGGTGCGGCCTGTATATTGTAGAGATGACCCAACAGGCATGGATCATTGCATTGGGATTAAATTCAATGTTGCCAGCTGAACAAGCCATTCGTATAGTTGGAAGGCTTGGAACAGGCGCAAGTAACATGCCTGCAAGAGTATCTAGGTTGGTTGTGGTATTACTATGATGGACAGCACGGCAGGAGCAAGGTGTGGGCGATAGGAAGTGGCCGCCTGGCATGTAGTCGCACAATTGTCAGGGTTCCGTAGAACTGCCTTGCGGCAGGTAGCGCGCGTGTATGCCAATTTCTAGTTTTGCGCAATTTGGTTCACTAGGTACATTTTGCTGTGAATAGCTCTAGGTCGGTGGTTGTGTGTCACTCTGCCTACAGCTGGCATTGCGGTACGCCTGCCTTGGGGGTAACCGGACAGGGAATTTTTCCCTTCACTTTGAGGAGCGATTCATTCAATGCTTTTCTTCATAGAACTATTCTCACCGTTGTTATTTCGGTGTTTTGGAGGGTACCTCTGTCTCCAACCCAACAATAGTTCATTGTTACGCCGATTACTTGCTGTCCACCGGTCCGTGTTCCAGACCGCCTCATGGCGCCCGAGTTAAATCTTGGACCATGTAGGTTGAAATTATTCAATACAACTTCTGTCTGGGCAATCAACCCGATCGGGTTGCAAGTGATCACTCAGTTGGTCATTGTTTCCCAGGACCCCAGCATCCGTGCAGGTCAGTGGGAACAAGAGGGGCCTCCAGAGAGGCACACCTCCTCCTCAGTTGTGTGGGATTTTCGGGGGTTTGCCGTGCAGACGGTCCATGCGCGGGCTTAGAGGGCCGCCATTCCCACACTTGATAGTTCAAGCAAAAACTTTACGAACACTAGATTACCTGGGAATCCAATTATCACTGCATGCGAAGAGGGGTCCCGCGGTGAGGAGCAGTGGGAACTGCGTGAATAACTTCTGTCTTGGATGCGGCCTGGAATTTTAGAAGGCACAACATTGCACAGGGCAGGCTGTAAGCACAGCGCTCTGTGGGGTGTCAGGCAGAGAACATTAGCATGGGACTACCCACATGCCACGTTACTTAGTATAACGTTGGCCGCATGGCGACGCGGTGCCTGCTGCACATGCCAGGGGTGAGCTTGCTATTCACAACGGAGACACCTACGGCTTATTCAACACAGAAGGGTGACAGTCCCTCCATTCCAGAATGGAAGCAATTTTGATATGCTACGAGGCGAAGCCAGAACTGCGGCTTCGGTCATCTTCTACAACTTACAAGCCTTGTTAAGCCACCGGCACTGGGGTGTTGTAGGGGGTAGTGTGATCTTAAAATATACATTTGGAGGCCATGTGGAAGCCGCAAAACACCAGCCGGCAGCACACTGAGCTGGGCACCAAAACCAAGGGTTAGTCCTTACGGAGGATCAGCTGCCGGCACCATATAGAAACAGGTCCAGATGTACACTGGGGGGGGCATTCCCCTGCAACCAAAGGCAGGTTTCGGGTTGCTTCAATGAAGACCTATCCACCCGCGCTTTAGCCAGGGCGGCATGTGGGTGGTATAGCTGTTATATAACAAGTATGCGGTCGTTCAAAAGTTTGGTAAACACCACGTAGAGCCTCTTGGCGTCAGGGCATTATTGATCATGCAGCATTCGCAACATTCAGGATAGGGCCGGTATTTGCACCAAAGTTTCCTGCTGGTTCCCACAGACTTACCTGCCCCCAGGGTTATCCTCTATGGGTTAGAACCTGAGACTGAGGGGGGCATCTCCTGCTTCAGCGTCCCAAATAAGTCGATAGCTACGCGGGAGGGGGGGGGGTACCATGTAGGTCCTGTCCACTACTGGGGTTCCACCAGGCGATGGGATCAATCTAGGTGGGACCACGAAGCCTACGGTTCTTGGGAAGCTTACAGTGGTAGGGCATTTAGCAACAGATAAAGTATCAGCGAGTGGGTAACAGACATCTGCTCTCCAGCAGCACCGTGCCCTGGGAGCACGCGCGATGTCCAAACACAGAGGCCTACCCATAGGGGGACCGAGTAGCAAAAAACAAGTAAATAGTTTTCATAGGCGGGCCTCTGGCCTTGGCCTTACAGCTGTGTGAAATCACCATCATTCGGAGATAGGCCCAGGTGAGAATGGGGCATTTCTTAATGTCCGGAGGACCGCTGCGGTTGGTGGTAACTCCCAGCGGAGTCACTGGTCGCGTACTGCAGCTGCAGGAAACTGGGAACCTGGGTTACGGACACTTTTACCTCGCTTAGGGGATGCGGTCAGCTGACATATGGCGCTGCCGTCCCAATAACTGGGGTGTCAGCGGGTCAAACACAAGGGGACATTATGTCAATAGAACAATTGGCACGCCAAGGGTGTCACTAAAACTCTACTTCAACGGAGCAGGAATTTGGCACCGCAGGGGATGCTCTGGGTTGGCGGGTGGCACCCCCCTGCCACCCTCCTACCGGGGAGCATGATAGGAGGGGCGAAGTAGGACTTAGTCAATCCTTAATGCTTGAACCATACAAGACAGTGCACACTGCTTAAACCAGACAGATTCCCGAAGCTGGTATGCCTAGGGGGTTTCATCACCGAGCGATCTGTAGGGGCATAATTCCCATAAGGAATAAGGGATGTTGGGCAGGGGCAAGAGCGCCCCTTGCCCATGGTCACGCGCTGTCAGCTAGGAGCACTCCGGTGCATCAGATTTAGCAAATAAAGGGGACTGTTAAGCAAAACCCTTCTCGCCATAATAGCCAAAGCAGGCAGGCGGGTGGGGGAGTGGTCACCTAGCAATTGGGCTGCTGTCCCAGAGATGGGCACGCAGGTTCAGGCACACTCGGTGCGGAGGACGGCAGCTAGGTGTGATCATCAAATTGATGGGGCTTTGCGAGCCGGGGTGCCAGCATCCTCCCGCCCAGATTAGTGAAGAGGTGTAACTTTCCCGCAGGGGTGTGAATAGTTCTTGGCACATCTTCACAGGACCAACGGGTCCTTGGTTTCAGCAGACACTATCTGACCCAGGATAGCGTCTAGGGCTTTGGGACATAGATGGGGCCATCTATAACACCAGGAGCTATAGCTCGCTGGTAAGTCTTGTGCCTGTGGTTGTAAAGGACCTCACAGGACAAGGGTGGAGTCCCGCAAGCGCTGTCAATGTGTCATAAGATGGCAAAATTTCAAACTTCTCTTTCAGTAGGGATGGTTCTCTTCCAGCTTGTTGCAGGACGCCCTAGACAGGAGAGGTTGCAGGTAATACTATAGCGGGTTGGTGGGGGGCCCTGGCTGCGACGGTGAGCCGCATCCAGGGCTGTGGCGGAGTTACAGGGCGATCTGGAAGCAGGCCGGTACAAAGGGTACCTCTGCGCGGCACCATAGGGGGTGCCTGAGCCAAAACCGAGGAGCCTCATGGGAGGGTCCCGGAAGCCGTGTCGGCGCCCCACTAGTCCTGCGGGCGGTTGTGGGCCTGAACAACCGGGGCGTTTGCTATGCGACGCTCCGCCCCGAGAGGGGGGGCGTGAGTAGAAGTTACCAACGGCACGTGATCTTAGAAAGAATCACCTGGATGGCAGCAAAGACGGGGTTCGCTCCCGCGCTGCCCGGCTCATCAGGCGGGCAGGCGGCCCAGTTGGTTGCCTGCCCTTGGATCGCCCGTAAGATAACCCACCCATTACATATCTGGATTATGTAATAAACCTGCAGCAATTTTACCCAACTCAACAGTCTGTGTGTGTGTTATTTGGGTATGCATTTTGGGGAGGGGGGACAGAGGGGTGCCCCTGGCAGTACTATGCCGCCGACCGTGGGGCCACTACGGCGGTCGGCGCCCTAGTGCCACCGGTCACCCCTCCCCACCCCCTCCCAAGGGGAGGGGGCAGGGACGCTGACCGGTGTCCCCCTCTCCTAGTGCAGGCGGGATGTGACGCACAAGCGCGTCACTTCCTGGCCCCTGTGGGGAAGGGGAGGCTATTTAGCCTTTCCCCACCCTCCTGGCGACCTCTTTGTCGCCCACCATGCCGCATCCCTCCCTACCGCTTACCCGGCGTAGGCGTTGGGTGGGGGGGGGTTCTGAGCGTGGTAATGTTTCTTTTTTCGTTGCAGGCGGAGTTACAGGGCGATCTGGAAGCAGGCCGGTACAAAGGGTATCTCTGCGCGGCACCATAGGGGGTGCCTGAGCCAAAACCAAGGAGCCTCATGGGAGGGTCCCGGAAGCCGTGTCGGCGCCTCACTAGTCCTGCGGGCGGTTGTGGGCCTGAACAACCGGGGGTTTGCTATGCGACGCTCCGCCCCGAGAGGGGGGGCATGAGTAGAAGTTACCAACGGCACGTGATCTTAGAAAGAATCACCTGGATGGCAGCAAAGACGGGGTTCGCTCCCACGCTGCCCGGCTCATCAGGCGGGCAGGCGGCCCAGTTGGTTGCCTGCCCTTGGATCGCCCGTAACATAACCCACCCATTACATATCTGGATTATGTAATAAACCTGCAGCAATTTTACCCAACTCAACAGTCTGTGTGTGTGTTATTTGGGTATGCATTTTGGGGAGGGGGGGACAGAGGGGTGCCCCTGGCGGTACTATCCTCACGTAAGTGCGGCGCTATGTCACAGTCACTCTCACACCTTTCCCAATCTTACATGCTCTAGTCAAAGCAATAAGTTCAGCTACTTGGGCTGATTTCACTCCTTTCAGATAGGTCTGCATATGCTGCACTCAACATTCCATCATCTGTTCTCAAGCAAGAACCATCTACAAACATCACAAAATCACTTTCTGACAATGGTACATATTTTATATCTGGACGTGGTTTGGTACAGAAATCGAGTACATCCAGACAATCATGATCTGCTTCATCTCTGACTTCCACCTTCTCAGCATCAGGAAATAATGTTGAAGGATTCACATTCAAGCACCTCTCAAGGCTCACATTTGTTGTACCTAATATGACTTTCTCATATTTAGTCAGCCGACTATGGGTCATGTATTGAGTGCGACTCCTTGTTAAAAGGATTGCCACATCATGAGGTACAAACACTTTTACAGGATATCCCATCACAATCCCTATACTTTGTTCCAGGCTTCGACAGGTAGCAGCTACTGCTTTCAAGCACCCAGGTAAAGCTACAGCTACTGGGTCTAGCATTGATGAAAAGTACGCAATTGGCCTTCTTAGTTTTCCATGTTTCTGAATTAATACAGAAAGTGCACATCCATTCCTCTCACTGCAATACAACTCAAACTCCTTTTCATAGTCCGGCATTCCCAATGCTGGCGCTTCACACAGACCATCTCTCAATTGTTTAAACGCTGCCAATTCTTCTTTGCTCAAATCAATGGGATCTCTCACATCACTTTTAGTCAAACGTACCAATGGCTTTGCGATTAGGGAAAAATTACTTATCCATTGACGACAATATCCAATCATTCCAAGAAACATCCTTACCTCTCTTTGTGTCATAGGGGCTCTCATTCTTTTTATGATCCTGATTCTGTCTATTGTTACTTTCCTCAGACCCTTTTCGAGGTTATGGCCTAAGTAATGTACTTCTTTCTTACAAAATTGCAATTTTGATGGTGACACCTTAAGTCCTTCTTCAGCCAGATGATTCAACAAGGTTATAGTGTCCGTTACACAGGCCTCGCGAGTCTTTGACGCCACAAGTAAGTCGTCGATATATTGTACTAACACTGAATTCTCGGGCATCTCTAGGCTTTCTAAAGATTTCTTCAGTATCTGATTAAAGATTGAGGGGCTTTCTGTATACCCCTGTGGAATTCAGCACCATGCCAAAATACGCTCGCCAAAACGAAACGCAAAAATCTGCTGGCTGTCATGGTGCAATGGAATGGAAAAGAAAGCATGGCATAAATCAATTACTGTATACCACTCTGCTTTGTGGGGAATCTGATACAGAATCACAGATGGATTCTGTACAATGGGACAACATGGCACAACAATTTTGTTTATTTTTCTCAAATCCTGTACTATCCTGTACTTTCCATTTGTTTTTTTCAGTCCCATAATTGGGGACTTACATGGACTACTCATTATTTCCCTTAAAATACCTTGTTTTAGCATTTTCTCAATTATAGGGGTAACTCCTTCAATTATCTCACGTGTCCATTTATATTGTGGAATATTCTGATAATGTATTCCCTCTTTTACTGTTATTTTTACTGGGTCTACATTTCTCGTTAGTCCCACATCTTCTCCCGTGAAGTCCCAGACTTTTGCCTTTACAGTTTGTTTCAATTCTTTGGGTAGGCCATCAGGGTTAAATACAGCATAGGCTTCAGTAACCTCAGTTTCTCTGTTTGCCATAGTCATCTTATACAACACATCTTCATCAGGGGTCTCAAATGCTATGTATACACACTTCAGAGAGAATGGGGGGACAAGGAGCGGATGAGTAGGAAAGGGAAAAGGTCCTGTACCGGTGCTCCTGAAGTTAAACCACATGCAAAGTAAGGTAACAGTTCCTGAAGAAATATATATGCCAGTATGGTCTACTATGCAAGAGGAAGGGGAAAAGGGGAGGATGACAAAGGGTCTCAGACTAGGTTCGAAAATGATAGTGTGATGGAGACTAGAGACTCCTGGATGGTGCTAGAAGTGCCCTCACACACCCTTGCGGGTGCAAAGCATCATCATCGGGCTGTGCTCCTCGTGGGGGTGGCGCTGCAGTCCCTCACGGGCCCTAAAAGGGCTCTCTATCGGAGATCTTTTGGTGGAATCGCCGTAGTTGTGCGTGTGGGTGTGTGGGGAGGGGGGTGGTGGTGAGGCTAAAAAGACCTAATGGTGCCCTAACTATTTATTGGTGGGCCCAGGAGGTCTGCTAAAAATAACGGGGGATAATGTTATATAAACATTCTGAGTGGGGGAAAAAAGCTGTAAATACGTCCCACTGCTCTCGGCCCGTAAGAGTGAGGGTTTAAAGTGAGAGAGAGGGAGTGCAAGTGGTGGTCAACATGTTTCGCGCTGTTGCCGGTCCCTAATGGATCCTAGCGCTTCGTCAGGACCAAGGTGGTGATTAAAAAGAAAGGGGTGGGATTCAGAAACAAGGGGGGAGAGTATACTGTAATCCCAGAAACACAACAAAGTTGTGGGGGGAACACGGATTATTCGTGTCCTTGACGTCGAACCTGTGATGGAGAGGGAGAGAATAAAACATTAAAAAAATATATTGTGGGGCTTCCTACGAAAGAGGGCTCGAAAAGCATGCACCAGAGAGAAGAGTATTCCAGCCGTAGTCGTGCTAGGAACGGGTGCTCGTGCCCTGTGTGACGTCGATGGAAGCGCCCAGCAATGGGGATTAGAACAAGACAAACACAAACTGCAAATAAGGTTTCTCAGATTGCCCGTATAAAGTCCCTTCTAAGATAAACAGGCTAAATGTGATGGTGGGGTTTAAGAGACTCAGTGACAGCGCTGTGTGTGGTGACAGGAGTTTACTCACACCAGTGGGCGATTGGCTGACTCGTCTACAAGTAAGGCGGGAAGTGATCAGAGAGTTAAAATGACTCCCTAGCAGTATTTTAAATAAAATAGCCCAGACATAATAGGGTGATTCGATATGAGTATGGCATGGACGTGGAGGGAACATGCCATAGGTTGCAAGTGCTGGGTACGTGAGAGTACAAATAACGAGTGTAGACGTAACAAAGATAAAAACATGCTTGTAGACAATGATTGAATAGACAGTCCTACCCGCAAGAAGTCCGGGTCCACGCGGTGCCGGGTCTTGACAAACTGGGGCGGGGGCTTCAGCTGTGAAGGTAATGGGTTAGGGATGGAAACCAGGTAGCAAAGTTATGGAGGGGGTTGTTGTTGTGCAATGGCTCGCACACGGGGCTAAAAAGTGTAGTCATGCCGTCTATCACAACAAGTACAAAGGCTGTATGAAGGTCGCTTAAGACCGTAGGACGTACTTACATCTGCCCCGGGAAATCGCCTCGACAACCTAAGGTGCCTCCAGAGTCGCCGGTACTGCTTATCGGCGGCGCAGCGTCTTAAATGTGCGCTCAAAGATCAATGGTCAGAAGGGTAGGGTAGATACTGAGAAGAGACTCAACTACGTCTCAAAAGGGTAGCGGCCATCTTGGAACGGCAAGAAAGTCCGAACATATTCCTTTAGCTGTAAGGCAAGGGCTGGTATCATAGGTGGTGGGGTTAGGCAGAGTGTGGGTATAGGTATCCCGCATAGCCATATGCAGTGATTTGGGAATGCGTATGGCTGTGTATCCAGTATTGTTATTTGTTGGATTCAGCTACGTCTCAAAAAAGTAGCGGCGGCCATCTTGGAACGGTCAAGTGTCCGAACCTATGTCTATTGCTGTGTGGCCGGTGCTAGTATCATAAGTTTTGGGGTTAGGGAAAAGTGTACGTATAGGTGTCCCATATAACCATATGTAATGGCTGTTGACTGCATATGGTTCGATGATCCAGAATCATAATGTTAGGACCATAGGAGTGTGTGTCACAAGTGTCAGAATGTCACAACACATAGAGGGCCAGTGTATTGCTCGTAAATGGAAAAAGTCTACAAGTTCCCCAAGGAGGCTGGTGCTAAGAGGTTAATTGGCAAAAGTATATGCCAGGAGTTCAGTATACCATGGGGGGATATAGGGTGCCACCATCTAAGGATGCTCAGTTATGATGGTACGGCAGGTGGAAGGTGTATGAGGTCCCGGATCAAACGTTTGATCCGGGACCTCCCCCCCTGTTTGCCGTCAAACGCACTCAAAACCTGAGGAACATCCTTGTACATACACGCCCCAGAACCATTCCTAAACCGTCTCCAACCCTTTGGCACTTACCTCCCATCTCGGGCCATTTCCCCTGTGGGTCGTGTTCGTGCTGTTCCCAAACCAGATCTACAAAGGAGGTTGATCTAGGCATGTCTAGACCATGGCAATTAAAACGCCATACAAACTGCAACTCCAAGAACTGCATCTATTTACTAACATGTCCGTGCGGACTCCACTACATCGGGATGACGTCAAGACCCGTCAAAACACGCATTGGGGAACACAAAAGCACAATAAGATGTAAACGAACCCAAACGAGGTTGCAGAACCATTTTCTCGAACTCAACCACCCCCCTGAGAGCTTACGTTGGGTTGTCATTGATCACAACCCTTCCTGGTCAGCTGGGACCCTCTTCAAAACCGAACAACGATGGGTCTTCAGACTTAAGTCTAATGTGTCTGGCCTTAATGACGACATTCCGTGGACCACACTCCACGCCTGATTCATTACCTTTTAGAAAACAATGTAATACACCTTCCACCTGCCGTACCATCATAACTGAGCATCCTTAGATGGTGGCACCCTATATCCCCCCATGGTATACTGAACTCCTGGCATATACTTTTGCCAATTAACCTCTTAGCACCAGCCTCCTTGGGGAACTTGTAGACTTTTTCCATTTACGAGCAATACACTGGCCCTCTATGTGTTGTGACATTCTGACACTTGTGACACACACTCCTATGGTCCTAACATTATGATTCTGGATCATCGAACCATATGCAGTCAACAGCCATTACATATGGTTATATGGGACACCTATATGTACACTTTTCCCTAACCCCACCACTTATGATACTAGCACCGGCCACACAGCAATAGACATAGGTTCGGACACTTGACCGTTCCAAGATGGCCGCCGCTACTTTTTTGAGACGTAGCTGAATCCAACAAATAACAATACTGGATACACAGCCATACGCATTCCCAAATCACTGCATATGGCTATGCGGGATACCTATACCCACACTCTGCCTAACCCCACCACCTATGATACCAGCCCTTGCCTTACAGCTAAAGGAATATGTTCGGACTTTCTTGCCGTTCCAAGATGGCCGCTACCCTTTTGAGACGTAGTTGAGTCTCTTCTCAGTATCAACCCTACCCTTCTGACCATTGATCTTTGAGCGCACATTTAAGACGCTGCGCCGCCGATAAGCAGTACCGGCGACTCTGGAGGCACCTTAGGTTGTCGAGGCGATTTCCCGGGGCAGATGTAAGTACGTCCTACGGTCTTAAGCGACCTTCATACAGCCTTTGTACTTGTTGTGATAGACGGCGTGACTACACTTTTTAGCCCCGTGGGCGAGCCATTGCACAACAACAACCCCCTCCATAACTTTGCTACCTGGTTTCCATCCCTAACCCATTACCTTCACAGCTGAAGCCCCCGCCCCAGTTTGTCAAGACCCGGCACCGCGTGGACCCGGACTTCTTGCGGGTAGGACTGTCTATTCAATCATTGTCTACAAGCATGTTTTTATCTTTGTTACGTCTACACTCGTTATTTGTACTCTCACGTACCCAGCACTTGCAACCTATGGCATGTTCCCTCCACGTCCATGCCATACTCATATCGAATCACCCTATTATGTCTGGGCTATTTTATTTAAAATACTGCTAGGGAGTCATTTTAACTCTCTGATCACTTCCCGCCTTACTTGTAGACGAGTCAGCCAATCGCCCACTGGTGTGAGTAAACTCCTGTCACCACACACAGCGCTGTCACTGAGTCTCTTAAACCCCACCATCACATTTAGCCTGTTTATCTTAGAAGGGACTTTATACGGGCAATCTGAGAAACCTTATTTGCAGTTTGTGTTTGTCTTGTTCTAATCCCCATTGCTGGGCGCTTCCATCGACGTCACACAGGGCACGAGCACCCGTTCCTAGCACGACTACGGCTGGAATACTCTTCTCTCTGGTGCATGCTTTTCGAGCCCTCTTTCGTAGGAAGCCCCACAATATATTTTTTTAATGTTTTATTCTCTCCCTCTCCATCACAGGTTCGACGTCAAGGACACGAATTATCCGTGTTCCCCCCACAACTTTGTTGTGTTTCTGGGATTACAGTATACTCTCCCCCCTTGTTTCTGAATCCCACCCCTTTCTTTTTAATCACCACCTTGGTCCTGACGAAGCGCTAGGATCCATTAGGGACCGGCAACAGCGCGAAACATGTTGACCACCACTTGCACTCCCTCTCTCTCACTTTAAACCCTCACTCTTACGGGCCGAGAGCAGTGGGACGTATTTACAGCTTTTTTCCCCCACTCAGAATGTTTATATAACATTATCCCCCGTTATTTTTAGCAGACCTCCTGGGCCCACCAATAAATAGTTAGGGCACCATTAGGTCTTTTTAGCCTCACCACCACCCCCCTCCCCACACACCCACACGCACAACTACGGCGACTCCACCAAAAGATCTCCGATAGAGAGCCCTTTTAGGGCCCGTGAGGGACTGCAGCGCCACCCCCACGAGGAGCACAGCCCGATGATGATGCTTTGCACCCGCAAGGGTGTGTGAGGGCACTTCTAGCACCATCCAGGAGTCTCTAGTCTCCATCACACTATCATTTTCGAACCTAGTCTGAGACCCTTTGTCATCCTCCCCTTTTCCCCTTCCTCTTGCATAGTAGACCATACTGGCATATATATTTCTTCAGGAACTGTTACCTTACTTTGCATGTGGTCTCAAATGCTATACCATCAGGAGTACAGAATATAGTGCAATTCATTTTGCACAATAAATCCCTTCCTAACAAATTTACAGGACTGGTATTGCACACAACAAAGCGGTGCATTTCAGAAAATTTCCCTATGCTAACCTTTACAGGTTCTGTCAGATAAGTTTTAATCTGTCTATTGGATACACCAACTACTTGGATCGTTTCATCCGAGAGAGGAAGATTTTTAACATCAGCTGACCTAACAGTTGATCTAGTAGCACCAGTATCTACCAGGAAAGTAACATTTTCATTATTTATCTTTCCATACACAAATGGGCCTGTCTGGTCTACTTCTAGAGTTGCGCCAAGTACGCACTCTTCTCCCTCCCTTCGGCACTGTCAATAACCTTCTTCCAAATCGCTTGCATCGCGTTAGCCAATACTGCGAAACAGCGCTAGCGCGCGGCAGCTTAGTTACCTGTTCTTCGTTGTAGAATTCTGTTTGATTACTATATTTCTGGGGAGTTTTTGCTCTGTGAAAAAGGCGGTTTTGGCACCTGATTCTGTTGGGTTACAACCTGCTGCTGTCGCTGCGGTTGACCACTCACCTCATTCTGCACCTGTAGATTCAATGATGTATTTTCATTGTTAGTACAAGGGGGACATTTACACTCCGATTTCCAATGCCCTATCCTACCGCAATTATGACATGGGAATTTCTTTTTGGCTTCTTCTATGTTAAATTTTTCCCTTACCTTTCCCAGGAATGAACTTTTTGCGACCTATATTATTCGCTTGTTCCACTAACTGGGCTTCATGTCTCTCTGCCACTTTTACTTGTGCCCACTTGGCTTTTTCTTTTAACTTTGGTTGTTTCGCCTCAATCTCATCACTGAAATATTTAGCATGTCTCAATACTTCATCTATTTTCTTGTTTTGCCAATCTACGGTATGTTGTTTGATAATCTCACCAATTTCTGGACGTAGACCATATACAAATCTATATACAAAATGACTCAAGTCCTTTTCGCTCAAATGTTCATCACCACTAACACCCTTATGCATCAAGCCAAAATCCAGTCGGTAAAATACCGATTCCTTATTAGCTCCCGGTATTAAGTAGAAAATACCCAATCCCAATGCATCATCCCAAAAGCAGAAATCGGTATTTAAGGAATCCTTAAATAGCGATTCTTTAAATAGGGATTCCTTAAATACCGATTCCTTAAATAGCTCTTGCATTTAAGGAATCCCAAAGTGAGATTCCTTAAATGCAATGCATCAAAGTTAAAAAATTAGCGATTTCGCTAATAAGGGGAGCAAATTACCATGAAGATGAACTGCATGGTAATTTGCAAAAACTTTGAAAAATGCACTTTTGTGCATTTTTCAAAGTGTCATGTTGCGCACACACATGCCCTTAGAGCATGTGTGTGTGCAACATATGTGCACATATCATTTTCAGGGGTGCAACAGGGTGTCCTTTTGACACCCTGGCACCCTTGAAAGTGCTCCAGCTATTAGCGATTCGGTAATACCGAATCGCTAATACAGAATGGCTTTACATTCATTCCTATGGGCCTCCAAGCCCATAGGAATGAATGGGTAGGTATTCCTTATTACCGATTCGGTATTACCGATTCGGTAATAAGGAATGTTAAGGAATCGCTATTTGAATAGCGATTCCTACATGCATAGCCTTTTGCTATTCCTTATTAGCGATTCCTTATTTTTCGCTAATAAGGAATCGCAAATGCTAATGTTGATGCATATGCCCCTTAATTGTTTAAAAGCCAAAATCAACCTCTCATAGTAGGCATGTACCGACTCCTTACTTTCCTGAGGAGTTCTGTCAATCTTTACCCAATCTGTTTCTTTAGGAGGTACTTTGTTTTCCAAAAAGACAATGACCTGCTCGTATTTCTTCATTACCTCGGGGTCTGGGGCTCCTGTCTTTGGATCCCTAGGGTATTCTTGTGTGGGCCAATTTATCATAAGTTTGCATTCCGTCCATAAATCTGCTGGTACTATTATGTCAAATAGACTATTCAGATCAATCCATAATACTTTAGATAATTTTACAAAATCTGTCTACCTGCCTATACCACTCGACGGGTTTTTCACGTAGTCAAGGGAAATCATTTGTAAATTACAAAATATCTTGTCTAGTCCATGGGACATGTACTTATCCTCCTCTTGGAATTTATCTCATAGGGCATTCTGTTACTACCTTCTCCTTTTCTCTAACAGGGAAAGCTGCAAATGTTTTGTCTAAGGAATCATCTCCTTTTCGATACCATCTGCTTCTCCATTTGTCCACATCTCCCCATTTCCTCAGCAGGATAATTATTTCCTTAATCTGACTCATTCGTCCTGTGGTATTCAAATTTTCAATGTCCTTTTCAGTGTAATCTATTTGATATGGTTTCTGTAGGGCCTTTACCTTTTCAATGTCTATACCCATTTCATTTGCTACTTCTTCTAATCTTTCATGGAGACTTTTTGCTCTCCAAGTTATGCTTTTACACAGAAAGAGCAACTCCTCATCCTGGTAAGTTTTTAACTTCTCTGTGGGAATAGTTCCTACTATTAACTCTTCCAATACCATTCGTAGTTTGGCTACATCTATTGATTGAGATTCTTTGTCTTTTCTCTGCAGACTTCTCAACCATTCGCTCAGTTCTTCTGAGGATGGGCCTACTGGTTTCTCTACATTAGTTTGTTCTAAGTCCCTTTGGGTTTCAAATACTGATTCCATCTTCACAGTAGGGCTTTCTGCTACATTTGGGCCTAGAAATGGGTTCTTTGAGGCATTTGGCTCCATCGTACCCATTGTCTGTCTCCATTGATTCTCATTTGAGCTCTGCCTTGGTTTTTCAATTTGTTTATTACGGTTATAAGTAACCATTAAACAATGTTCACTATCCTTCTGTTTGTCACAAATAGGCATCACAGGGCCTATAGTCACCGGAACAGTTACAGCTTCTAAATTTTTCATCAATTCTCTTATCTTTTCAGATAATTCCAAGGTTGTTTTTGCTAACTCTGCTGAATTTTCACTATTGTTTTTTTCATCTGATTTTTTCTCTATTTCTCCCATCGTTTTACTTTTCCCTAATTCTTGAGGTACTTGTTCGGTCTTAATGACTCGCAAAGTTTCTCTCATTGGGGCACTTGGTGTCAACATTTCAGATTCTGGTTGATACGGAGGTGGATTTTTATAAAACATCATCAAGAACATCATCCTCTAGTTCATTCACTCCATACCCCTTTGGTTCTAAATTATGTCTGTTTTCTGTACATTTTTTCCCTCCAACTCCTTCAACCATTCTTACAGGAAACAACCCATACTCGCATTCCGCCACCTTCTCATTTTCTCATCATGAGTATCATGCCTGTATCTGCCAAACATGTATTTATACCTTCCGCCACTCCTCTGTCTTTCTCTGTCATGCATCTCATCTTCCCATTCTGTCAGTGCTTCAAACTGTGTTGGTCTAGGTCCTAGATTCATCATTCTTTCTCTTAAATTTCTCAAAACCGCTAAATTAATTGAACCATGCTCTGGAAATGCGAAAACTCCGTCATTCTTGGTATATTTTACCCAATTGTCCAACCAAATACAAGTGTGATATCCGTATTTCGCAACCATAAAGGATGCGGGGGATTTTCGGTGGGGGAAGCAACTGTCCTACCCTTGTCACAATCGGTTTGTCCTTTTTGAACCACTTCTTGATCTTTCCAAACCAGGACTTTTTCTCTTTTTCAGGTGGATAGTAATACATCATTTTGTCTTTTCGTGTATCGGTAGTCTCTCCTTTACGACTATTCTGTTATTTTAGCCAATCATAGCGCGACTCACTCTAACGCACCAATCCGGAGCATCTACGTCACCTTGTAATTCTCCACTCCTAGCGCGACTCACACTAACGCACCAATCCGGAGCGTTTACCTCTCTAGCTGACTGGCCAATTCCAGCGCAGTCTTTCTGACGTCAGCAGCCGCTGCTCTTACTCCGGCTTCTACTGACCCCTCCTTTGCAAAATTCTCGGTATGTTCTTTTCGCTTTTTCTAACTTACAAATCTGTAGTGCAGCCCCAGTCCTTGCAGCATTGGAATGAGGAGCTTGACTCTCCCCTATCGGAGGAGCAATGGCTCTTCTGCTGTGGACAGCTGGCTGACCTTTCCCCCAACTATAAATTGAGGCTAATACATTTCAAGTATTTGCATAGATTCTACAGAACACCGATCGCTTTACATAGGATGGGCTTGCGTGAGGGGGTAGGCTGTTGGAGATGCGGGGGTGAACCTGCCTCGTTCTTGCATATGGCATGGTCCTGCCCCAAGCTTTGGGAATTTTGGTCCCGGGTGTTCGCGATAGTAAACCAGATGCTGGGTCGCACTGATGCCCCTTCCCCTGAAGTTGGGATATTGGGATATGTCAAACATACGCCACCTAAGGAGCGCAAACTGCATGCCATGCTTCTATTGTTTGCTAAACGACAGGTGGCGATCCACTGGGGTAGAAGCCGGGTGCCCTCGGTGAAGGGATGGCTAGCGGATGTCGCTTACGGTCAGGAGCAGCTTAGCGTATTCTGGGACTTGATGCCATCCACCTCTCGCCCGCGAGACATTTGGGAGCCATTTCTGCGGTGGGCTCAGGAACAACGGGAGAGAGAGGCTGCACTGGATGACTGAGTGTGAGAGGTGCGGGGTGGGCCCGGTGGGCTTGGAGGACGGGGGAGGGGAGATTGCCGGGGGCAGTGGGGAGGCGACGTGGGAGGGCACTTCGGGTGGCGGTCGCACACTTAGACACGGGGACGGCCGGGTCTGTTGGGATGTACAACTGGCTGGGAGAATTAATAGGTCAGATCTGACCCCGCGGGGATAGGCTCTTGAGGTGACGTTGAACACGCTGTCTGACGCACCCAACGCTTTGGATACGTATAAGTGAATGCATTGACATGTACCACAGATGTAATAAGAATGTGATTCTGCTGGCTTGTGTTGTTGGTTACTGTTTGTAATGTTATGTCAACTTCAATAAAGCTTTCAAAAAAAAAAAAAAAAAAAAAACTTACAAATCTGTTAGTAACGACATAAAAACGCCACCATTGTCCGCTTCCCTAACCAAAGATAGTTAATGACCTTTTTCACAAGAATTCCGTCTTTCCCGAGAGCAGCGCTTACCTCTGCCCTACTACGGAATCGTTACTTCCGTTGATAAAGTAGCACATACCTCTACCTTACCCTTCTAACAAGAATTAGCTAACCGTTTCTCCAGAATTAAGACACCTAGTTGGAGACCCAATGCTCCTGAGAAATAAAACCAGAGTTTCACGATTAACCCGAACGCTATTTCATTCACGCACTTTCATACAGAAAATGTAGTTCATTCACACAGAATTCTGTCTTTCCTGAGAACAGCGAACAGTCTGTCCTACTACAGAATTATGACACTCGTTAATAAAGTAGCACTTCCCTCTACTTTATCCTTATATCAAGCTTAGGGAGCACCTATTAACTTTCCAGTGATAAGCGTTATTAGAGTGCCTTCTGGACTCCTGGTACCTAAGACCAAAATTTCACAGGTGACCTTCGCTACCATACACTTCTTTCATACAGGAGATATCTGTTATGGCAACACACGACAAGGTTACTGAATCGAACCCAGACAATGCGTCGTGCAACTTCAAATCGTCCCCGTGCACCTCCAGGGCAACAACAATTCCGTCTTTCCCGAGAGCAGCGCTTACCTCTGCTCTACTATAGAACCGTTACAAATTTCTTACTTCCTACGTACCAGAAGTCGTGCAAACAACATAGAACTCGACGCGACTCAACATAGAGTGTTAATACATAAACCAATACCTATCCACAATCAATAATCAATAAGCAATAATCACCAAACCAAAACAATAAAAACCATCATCCTGCTACCAAGAAAAACTGCTCCAGCGTGGAATTTCCTATCCTCCCTTCGTCACAAACCAGATACCATACTAACGCTTTCACTCAATACATTCATTGGTGGGGCCCATAACACCAACACTCACACACATTTGTTCTGCTCTTACAGGAGAGATAGATGTTCCAAACGCTGGTGTGAAAAGAATATCTTATAATCTAAAGAAATTCTATTTACATAAACATACACTAAATATCCTTAGTCCAACACATCTTGATCCAGAATTCTCAAGATATTCCTTCCACTTAGTCGATGGATCAATTTAGTTGAATTTGGAAAAGTGATTCTAATCCTTTTCATTTATATTCAGATGATAATAAATAACCCAACACATTTGCTTGTTAATCAATAATATTTTTATCTAATTAATGCAAATTTTTAGTAAGAATTTTAATCAATCCACAGAACATCATAGTTACCTAATCTGGCTATTCGTCGCCCTCTTAAGTCAGTCAATTCGTCATGCAGCACGCTACAGTCCCAAAGACTGGGTCTAGACCATAAGCGTGTACGCATCAATCAATGCCCATCAGTCTAAGAGTCCTCAGTTCATCAGGAAAATGGGCAGTAATGTAGTCTGTCAAAGATTCAGGGAAACAGCTGTCCTGCAGTGTCACCACCCTCTCCGTCAGCATAATGTCAGGAAACAGGAAAATCCGCGGAAAAAAACAAAAAAAAATAAATAAAAGGAGCGACAACTCACTATTCTACCATCTTTTTATAATGAAATTAATGATAAAATGTAGCAAAAGTTAGTTTTAGGCACTTCTGATTGGATGGTTAAGATCATCTGTTTCGGTTTCCCATAGTCTATCACGTCACACTGTCAGACATGAACCATCCGGTTTGTTTAAATTGTCCATTGTTAAAGCTTTTGGCAGTAGTCCAGTCATGACCTTGTTTTGGTACAGTCTGTGTGGGTCATCTTGAGGCCACTTGTTCAGGAGCCTGGAGCATGAGCACTTAGTCAGAAACCTCGTGGAATGGTAGCTGTTTCGTCGCGTCCATGAGTCGGCAATTTTATCATAGGCCAAATTGGTCAACTTAAGCAAAACAAACACAAAAAGTAATTAAAACATGGAAATAACGAATAAAATGTTTAACCCTCACTAATTCCCTTATGTATGTGTCATCATCTAGCATATTGGCGACATTTAAAGCGTTTATACTCACCCAATGATGTAATCTGGTGCAACTTACAATTACATCACAAAAGCAACATATACCATGTAATATTTCATTTTTCTAGTGTTAGCATGCATACGTATATTAGTTTACAAATTATTTTAGCCATGCAAATCCCACGTGTAATTCATACATTAGCAGGGTTGATTAGATAGCAAACAAACACATTAATACTTATTATAATTAATTGATTATTCTCATTAGTGTAAATATGCAGAATGGGGGGGGGGATACAAAATGTTGTTTTACCTGCTCCATCAATCCTCCCTTTGGTGATTTTATCACCACACCATTAAAATATTGTATTCCCCTTTTATGGAGTAAAAGTGAATTCTTGCTTTTATTGTTACATCTCAGTCTCCCCAATTTTGGCTGTCTTATACATATCTTCTTTTATCTCCTCCAGTTCTATTTCTTCAAATTCCCTCTTCTGTCTCTTATTCTGTCTCCTTAAATTTTCGCTATTTAACTTTTTCTGAACTTTCTTCCTTTTATAACAAAGACATCCTAATCTTAATACTAAGAAAATCACACATGTTAATGGAAATAAGATTTTACCTATCAAGGTACTACCTAAATTTACTAAGATATCTTTAATAGAAGATATTTTCTTAACAATCTTTTCCCAAACACCTTCAACCTCCAGTGGTGCAATTTCGTCATGCAAATCAGTTATATTTTTAATATAAATTTTCAAATCTTTACTTTCGTCTGGTATGCAAGTACAACAATGTTGGACATTCAACATTCCACAGACTCCACCCTCTTTTGCCAATAAAATATCAAGGGCAAGTCGATTTTGCATTACCATGGCACGCATGGCAACCATTTCAGTATTTACCAATAAAAATCCTCCAGCGGTGCTTGTTGACAAGCGATCCACTACATATTCCCACTGCTGGCATCAATGCTCCAATGATATCCCCTACAATTTCTGACCAAGATTCTCTCTTTCTACGTGCTAAATAACTACCTAAAGTATGTACACCATCTTCTCCTCTTTCCATGTGAAAGATCTTTGGGAAAATCAGGCCTACATAACATGTGCCATACCAATGGTCTGGCAAACGATAATACGCCCCGTTCCCACAGATAAAATATAATCCTGGAAAAACTGGATCATTTCCTCCTTTAAATCCCCATCCACCCATGATTCGGTATGTATCATGGCACACACTGTTACCTACAAAGTAATTGTCATATGCATTCTTATTCCTCCTAATACACAAATTTCCTTTCTATGGCCAATCTAAAGCCATAGTTGGACTAGCTTCTTCCTTCAACTGTTTTTCCATATCTACATCCCAAACTGTCTTTTCCACCTTCCCTTCAGAGACCTACCTTTGCATTTTCAGTCTTCTTTCTTCAATCATATCTAAAAAAGCCAAACTATTTCTATATATATATATATATATACTAATGTTAATTCTTTAGTTTCTAAGAAAAATTCACCTAATACCTTTACAGGTTTTACTTGATTTAGTTTGTTAATTGACGGTACTTGTGAAAATATGTTATCTACATCTGAAAAATAATATTCCAACTTCCCCGTTCGATAAAATAAACTAGCTATTACACTACATGTTATTCCATAAGTTACAGGAAGGTGGTGATAAGTCACTCCCTCTGAAACAGATGCAGGTAACTGCATACAAACATAGCAGTCCCTTACGTCCATTGTCTTTACATATTCATACAGTAATTTCGAAAATACATTGTTAGAGAAGTCAGTTATTGACCTGTCTTTATGCATATAAATTCTATCTATTCTAGTGTGATCTATCTTTTGAATCTGCTCTATATTAGTCTTGTTTTCACTATGTTCTCCTATTGTGTCAATGCTAACCTTAAATGTAATCATCAATGCTAATATACTCCATAGAAGCATTAGTAATCCTGTAAAACAACAATACATTTTACACCATGGTTTCAAAAATGTACATCTCCTTTTTCTACCATCTGTGTCAGCCATTTTCGTGAAATGAACAGTGACTTTTGACTTAGCCTCTTCTACTTCACAACTAGTTTATCTAACCCAAGGCCCTAAGTACCTACTTGGTTGTACCAGTTTTTATCTTTTTCCTTATTTATTGTCCTTCCATCAGCAGCATTCTTGTCTTATTCAGTTTGGCATCTCATCATTCTTCACCTTTCCTTTGTTGTCTAGATATAGGATTTCCTGAACATCCGTCTCTTCTCCAATATCGGATAAGATAACTCTCAGGATTTCCGATTCTTCGTCTTCCTCAACCACTTCTGGTATAGTCCCCTCTGGATTTTCTTGGCTATCTGCCTCTTCTTTAATTTCAGGCAGGGCTACATATGTCCATTCTGGCGACTTATACTTCTGGTTAGGCTTCCTCGTTCTTTTGCTTTTCTCAATTACAACTGTTTGTTCGTCTTTTGATTTGTCTTGGCTCATTATTTCATTCACCTGTTCAGCTCTTGGTGATTTTACTTCGGTCAGTCGGTATCTCAACTTCTTAATCTTATTCGGCCAAACTTCATCTTTTGCTGATCTTTTCAGTTTATTTCCTTTATCATTCCTTTCAGTCTTCCAAGCTCTTTCTTAAGACTCTACCTTCTGGTATTTCCTTCCAACCTCTTTTCTTTTGCTTCTTTCATTTTCCCTACTTCTGTCCCTCCTCGGGTTTCTTGCGCACAATCTTCCTGCTGGCTACTTATCCCTTTCTCTAACTGGATGTTGGAATTCCCTACACCGCCTTGGGGGTCTTCCGCAAGAATATTTCCCTCTCTCTCTGTATCTAGTACCTGTCCATCTAATTTTGTTACTTCAGGTGGAATTTCTCTCGCCTTTTCGTCTGGAATCTCTTTATCAACAATTTCTTTAAATGCTTTTCGCTGTCCTTTTCTTTTCTCGAATGTAAAGTTGCTTGTTCAGTCTCTGAGTCTGAGCTGGTATCAGAAATTTGCAATCTTCTTTTCAAGGAAACACTTCTCGGTACGACTGTTTGATCTATCGCCAATTTCCCCCTTTCAGGGATTTCTTTTGTTCTGGTCTCTTCCTCGTCTGATTCAGTACTTGATTCTGTCATCAAAATATTCCTTTTCTGTGCTATCCACTGGATTTGGGATTCTCAACGTGTGACTTGCATGAATCCAGTTTTTGATTCCAGCACACCTTACAGCTGTTGTTGTAGTCAAAATCACTTGTCGTGGTTTTCCCCACCTTGGAACTAAACAGTTTCTTCTTCTGTGTACTTTGATTCTTACCCAGTCCCCTGGGCTCAGGTCATGAGCTTGCTTCTTTTCAAGGGTGGTGGCATCGTTCCAACCTGATGAAACACAGAATGAACTGCGTCAGCCAGGCTTTTACAGTAATCCAACACCATGTCATCAGTTATAGGCAACAGCTTGTTGACTGGTATGAACACATGGCGCATTGCTCTTCCCATAATAATTTCATGGGGGCTCAGCCCTGTGGTCCTGTCCGGAATTGATCTAATTGTCATCAGTACTAGAGGCAAGACATCAGGCCATTTCATACCCGTGGCTAAACACATTTTCCCTATCCTGTTTTTGATAGTACCATTCATTTATTCCACCACACCAGAAGCTTCTGGGCGATAGGCACAATGTAGTTTTTGCTGTACACTTCATGCTTCACAAATCAGTTTTATGATCTCCTTCTGGAAATGTCCTCCTCGATCTGATTCAATTGTTACTGGGATCACGAATCTGGGAATAAATTCCCTCAAAAGCAATTTTGACAATGTGATTCCATCATTTCTTCTCGTTGGGTAAGCTTCTACCCATCTCGAAAACAAACAGACCATAACTAGAACATACCTCAACCTGTTACAAGGAGGCATTTCAATGAAGTCTACTTGCATTCTGGTAAAAGGTCCTCCCCCTCGACCTATTGTTCCTAGGCTCACCACTGTCTTTCTTCCTGGGTTATGTTGCTGACATATAAGACATCTCTGACATAGACTTTCTGCTACAAGTCTAAATTTTGCATTGTACCAGGTCTGTTTAAACGACCTTATCATGGCATCTCTCCTTACATGTCCCTGTCTATGATACATCCATGCCATGGCAGACATCATGCTATCAGGCACAACTGGTCTTCCATCCCGATAGACCCGTACATGATCCTTCTCTCTTGGTGCACATCCTGCTTTTACCCACTGTTTCATTTCCTCATCTCCTGCTTCCTCCTGCACTTGTCTCACTTCCTCCCAGGTACCCACAATGTTAGTAAACAGCAAGGAGCAAGAAGTCACTTCCTTTTCCCTATTGGTTGAATTCTGATTTCGTGCACAGTATTGAGCCATATTGTTGGCGTATTTATTGCCCACAGTGATGTAAATCGCCAGACTGATTACGTGCAGCACACTTCACAACATCCAATTGCTTAGGCAGCTGTATCGCCGAGAGCAATTTTCCAACCACTTCCGCATTCGTAATGGGCGTTCCACTTAATGTCAGAAATCCTCTCTGTAGCCATATTTGGCCAAAGTCATGCACAACACCAAAACCATACTGGCTGTCAGTGATCACAGTCATTCTCACACCTTTCCAATTGTACATGCTCTAGTCAAAGCAACAAGTTCAGCTACTTGGGCTGATTTCACTCCTTTCAGATAGGATGCTTCCATTACTGCTGCAACCGTGCATACTGCACTCAACATTCCATCTTCTGTTCTCAAGCAAGCACCATCTACAAACAACACAAAAATCACTTTCTGACAATGGTACATATTGTATATCTGGACGTGGTTTGGTACAGAAATAGAGTACATCCAGACAATCATGATCTGCTTCATCTCCGACTTCCACCTTCTCAGCATCAGGCAATAATGTTGAAGGATTCACATTCAAGCACCTCTCAAGGCTCACATTCGTTGCACCTAATATGACTTTCTCATATTTAGTCAGCCGACTATGGGTCATGTATTGAGTGCGACTCCTTGTTATAAGGATTGCCACATCATGAGGTACAAACACTTTCACAGGATATCCCATCACAATCCCTATACTTTGTTCCAGGCTTCGACAGGTAGCAGCTACTGCTTTCAAGCACCCAGGTAAAGCAACAGCTACTGGGTCTAGCATTGATGAAAAGTATGCAATTGGCCTTCTTAGTTTTCCATGTTTCTGAATTAATACAGAAAGTGCACATCCATTCCTCTCACTTCAATACAACTCAAACTCCTTTTCATAGCCAGCATTCCCAATGCTGGCGCTTCACACAGACCATCTCTCAATTGTTTAAAAGCTGCCAATTCTTCTTTGCTCAAATCAATGGGATTTCTCACATCACTTTTTGTCAAACGTACCAATGGCTTTGCGATTAGGGAAAAATTACTTATCCATTGACAACAATATCCAACCATTCCAAGAAACATCTTTACCTCTCTTTGTGTCATAGGGGCTCTCATTCCTTTTATGATCCTGATTCGGTCTATTGTTACTTTCCTCAGACCCTTTGAGGTTATGGCCCAAGTAATCAATCAATCAATCAATCAATCAAGACATTTGTAGAGCGCACTACCTACCCGTAGGGTCTCAAGGCGCTTTGGGGGGGGGGGGGGGGTGCCGCTACTGCTCGAACAGCCAGGTCTTGAGCTTCTTCCTGAAGGAGAGGTGGTCTTGGGTCAGGCGCAGGTCGGCCGGGAGGGAGTTCCAGGTCTTGGCGGCCAGGTAGGAGAAGGACCTTCCTCCTGTGGTGGCTCTACGGATGCGTGGGACGGCGGCGAGGGCGTGGCTGGCAGATCGGAGGTGGCGTTTGGGAGCGTAGAAGTTGATGCGGTCGTTGAGGTAGCTCGGGCCTTGATCGTGGAGAGCTTTGTGAGCGTGGGTAAGGAGGCGGAAGGTGATTCTCTTGTTGACCGGGAGCCGGTGCAGGTCTCTTAGGTGTCCGGAGATGTGGCTGTGTCGTGGGACGTCGAGGATGAGTCTGGCTGAGGCGTTCTGGTTGCGCTGGAGTCTCTTCTGGGTCTTGGCGGGGGTTCCGGCGTAGAGTGCGTTGCCGTAGTCCAGTCGGCTGGTGACGAGGGCCTGGGTGACGGTCTTCCTGGTCTCCGTGGGGATCCACCAGAAGATCTTCCGAAGCATGCGCAGGATGTTGAAGCACGACGCGGAGACGGCGTTGACTTGCCTGGTCTCGGAGAGGGAGGAGTCCAGGATGAAGCCCAGGTTGCGTGCGTGGTTCGTCGGTTTGGGTGCGGTGCCCAGGGCTGGGGGCCACCAGGAGTCGTCCCAGGCGGAGGGCGAGGAGCCCAGGATGAGGACCTCCGTCTTATCTGAGTTCAGTTTCAGGCGGCTCGTCGTCATCCATTCGGCTACCTCTTTCATCCCTTCGTGCAGGTTGGCTCTGGCGGCGGCGGGGTCGTTGGTCAGGGAGAGGATCAGCTGGGTGTCGCCGGCGTAGGAGATTATGTTGAGGTTGTGTTGGCGTGCGATGGCCGCGAGGGGGCTCATGTAGACGTTGAAGAGAGTAGGGCTCAGCGAGGATCCTTGAGGGACGCCGCAGATGACTTCGGTGGCCTCTGATTTGTACGGTGGTAGGCGGACTCTCTGTGTTCTTCCGTCGAGGAAGGAGACGATCCATTCCAGTGCCTTCTCCTGGATTCCGACATTGCTGAGGCGCTGCACTAGGGTGCGGTGGCAGACCGTGCCGAAAGCCGCGGAGAGGTCTAGGAGGATGAGGGCCGCTGTTTCTCCATTGTCCATCAGGGCTCGGATGTCGTCGGTGGCGGCGATGAGGGCGGTCTCGGTGCTGTGGTTGGCACGGAATCCGGACTGCGATGGGTCGAGGGATCCATTCGTCTCGAGGAAGGCGGCCAGCTGTTTGTTGACGGTCTTCTCGATGACTTTGGCTGGGAACGGGAGTAGAGAGATGGGGCGGTAATTCTTGAGTTCGGTGGGGTCTGCTGTAGGTTTCTTGAGTAGAGCGTTGAGTTCGGCGTGCTTCCAGCTCTCAGGGAAGGTGGCGGTGTCGAATGAGGTGTTGATGATGTCCCGCAGGTGGGGTGCGATGACAGCGTCGGCTTTGTTGAAGACGTGGTGAGGGCAGGGGTCGGTCGGAGATCCGGAGTGGACGGAGTTCATCATGCGGACGGTGTCTTCGGTGTTGACCGCGGTCCAGGCGCGGAGGGTGGTGGTGGGTGGCGTTACTGCGGTCGTGGGGTGCGTCGGTTGAGTGCTGAAGCTGTTGTGTATGTCCGCGATCTTGTTGTGGAAGTAGGAGGCGAGGGAGTTGCAGAGGTCTTGCGATGGGGTGATGTCGTTGTTTCCGGCGTTGGGGTTGGAGAGCTCTTTCACGATGTTGAAGAGTTCCTTGCAGTTGTGTGCGTTGTTGTCCAGTCGGTTCTTGAAAGCCGTTTTCTTGGCGGTGCGGATCAGTTGGTGGTGTTTCCGGGTGGCGAGCTTGAGGGTGGTCCTGTTGTCCGGCGTGGGTTCCTTTCTCCAGGTTTTCTCGAGGGCTCGGCAGTTCTTCTTGGAGCTCTTGAGTTCGTCGGTGAACCATGGGGCTCTCTTGCTGCTGGGTCTGCTGGGCGGGATCCTCAGAGGGGCGAGTTCGTCTGCGCAGTTGCTGATCCACTTCGTGAGGTTGTCGGCGGCCTGGCTGGGGTTCGCTGAGCTGGCGGGAGGGTGCTGGCTCAGGGTGGCGGCGAGCTGGTCGGCTGTGATCTTGTTCCAGCATCTTCGGGCAACCTGTTGCTGGTGGTGGTGGATCGTCGTTCTTCTGAAGGTGAAGTGGATGCATCTGTGGTCCGTCCAGTGGAGTTCTGCGGCGTGGCTGAAGGTGATGTCTTTGCTGGATGAGAAGATGGCGTCGAGTGTGTGTCCGGCGAGGTGGGTGGGGGTGGACACCAGCTGCTTGAGTCCAAGGTTGGCGAGGTTGTCGAGCAGGGTGCTGGTGTTGCAGTCGTTGTTGTTTTCCAGGTGGAAGTTGAAGTCCCCCAGGAGGATGTAGTCAGCGGAGGGGAGGGCGTGCGGGCTGACGAAGTCGGCGATGTCCTCGCTGAATTGAGTGCTTGTACTTCTTTCTTACAAAATTGCAATTTTGATGGTGACACCTTAAGTCCTTCATCAGCCAGATGATTCAACAATGTTAGTGTCCGTTACACAGGCCTCGCGAGTCTTTGACGCCACAAGTAGGTCGTCGATATATTGTACTAACACTGAATTCTCGGGCCTCTCTAGGCTTTCTAAAGATTTCTTCAGTATCTGATTAAAGATTGAGGGACTTTCTGTATACCCCTGTGGAATTCGGCACCATGCCAAAATACGCTCACCAAAACGAAACGCAAAAATCTGCTGGCTGTCATGGTGCAATGGAATGGAAAAGAAAGCATGGCATAAATCAATTACTGTATACCACTCTGCTTCGTGGGGAATCGGATACAGAATCACAGATGGATTCGGTACAATGGAACAACATGGCACAACAATTTTGTTTATTTTTCTCAAATCCTGTACTATCCTGAACTTTCCAATTGGTTTTTTCAGTCCCATAATTGGGGAATTACATGGACTACTCATTATTTCCCTTAAAATACCTTGTTTTAGCATTTTCTCAATTATAGGGGTAACTCCTTCAATTATCTCACGTGTCAATTTATATTGTGGAATATTCTGATAATTTATTCCCTCTTTTACTGTTATTTTTACTGGGTCTACATTTCTCATTAGTCCCACATCTTCTAAATACAGCATAGGCTTCAGTAACCGGTTTCTCTGTTTGCCATAGTCATCTTATACAACACATCATCAGGGGTCTCAAATGCTATACCATCAGGAGTACAGAATATAGTGTGTAGGAGAGTAGTATCTGCACTTATGTTGCCCCCACTTTTTTTCTGATGTATACACTGGTTTCTGACTACAGTCTGGCTGGGTCCCTGCTAATCAGGGCCCCAGTCTCACTGATCTCTCTAAACTTGGTGTGCATATTAGATGCTCTAGTGATTGGATACTGTGGTACCTTATGAGCCCCTAGTATATGGTACCTTAGGTACCTAGGGCATTGGTACTTCACAGGCCTACCAGGGGCTGCAGCATGTATTATGCCACCCCTAGGAAACATGCTCAATCTGACACCACAGGCCTGCTACTGCAGCCTGTGTGAGGTAGTGTTAGCACTCCTCACAGAGGTATAGGTTCCTATATCTCACCATACACACACATATAAACCTATCAGTCACCCCTAGGGCAGGCCCTATCAATCCTGAGGGCAGGGTGCTTGGTTTACTATGTGAGTGAGTGCTTCTGCATGAGCAGGACCTCTCTGCAGCTGGCAGAGTCTATTCTCTGCTGCTGTTTGTGGATGCGGTTAAACCATATACTCTTAAGTGCATTATAACCTCGCGGTAAATGCTAACTTTGGAATGACTGCATCAAAACATGTCGTGTTTGGTGTCAAACAACTTGGAATCCTACCCCCACACCAGTAACTGGTGTGAGAGTATGATCCTACCCTTCTAGAGGAGATGATATGTACCCACTGTACTAAACGGTAGAAATCTCCTAGAGCCCTGGCATCACAAAATGGATGCCACCAGCACAGACACTGGGCTGTCCTCCTGCTGCTGACCGAAACTCGCAGTGGAGGAAGCCCAAAAAAAGGTATCCTGTCACAGGGAGGGGTCAGCACCTCCCAGACAGGATTTAGTGTATTGGAGCTGGGTGGGTGCACTCTTAGAGTGCTTTGAAGTCCTGCACTGGGGGAGCAGTAGGCTCCTCTGCGCATATGCCAGCTCAAGCCGGTTCAGGGGCTCCCTGCCCCTGCTCTGGTGCGAAACTGGACAAAGGGAAGTGGGTGTAACCACCCACTACCCTGACCCTCCTAGAGGAGTGGTCATAGAGCTAGTCCCTCCCCTATCTTCACTATAAGATAGCAAGCATTGCCAGTGCAATTCAGATTACCCTGGACAACGCTCTACAAAGAAGAATCATGGCCCTTCGACGTTCCACTACCTTTGGAAGACTGAAGAATCTCCCTTGGAGTCAAGGAGTGACTCCCCTGCTTGGCCGGCACCTATAACTTCAATCAATGGTTGCAAACTTCACCGCTCCCGCCGGAGTCCAAAGTCCCTGCGTCCCCTGAAGTGGATTTCCTGACCTCGAGACGGCCATTTTGAGTCCCCAGCGAAGCTGTGGCATCTGGACCCCACGAGTGACGAGGAACAGCAATACCTGGGAACCGTGCACTGTTTCAAGTGCAAACCCTAAACAACATTCTACGAACTTGTGCTTTGGACCATTTGTAGTCCAAGTCCCTAGCAGGTCTTGTTCCAAAAATCAGCGGCCTACCGCGTCCCGAGTGACCGTGGGCTCCTGAGAAACTTTTCCTGTGAAGGCGTCTTTGCGGTTACTTGCCCGTAGGCTAGTGACTCCTACGAAGACTTTCAAACTGACTTCAAGGGCTCTCCTGGTTGCTCCAGGCCTGCCCTCACTTACCCTTGCTGGGTAAGTCCATCAGACCTTGCTGGTCTGCACCATCGACTATCTTCAGTTCACACAAGACTTGCAGTTGCCAAGGCTTGTTGGCTCCAATCAGGTTGCCGACACCGTCATCAGCTGCAGACGTTGTGGGACACTCCGAATCCAGCTGCTGGTCATAGTCGATCCCTCCTGGACCTCGTGAGCGAAGAGACAAATCACCATCGATGACCTGAAATGACGCGACATCTGTGGTCATCCATCCTGCTGGCCACCGGTCACTGGCAAGTGACTTTGAACACTGTCCCCTCAATTTTCAGGTCCTCTTCATCTTCAATCCACCTTTGGATTCCAGCGGACACCTCTTCAGTCGTCTCAAGCAGCAAGTCTTCATTGGTCTCCATTTAAAACAGCATCGCGACCCGACGCCAAAAGACACCTATGCACCCGTCTTCCCTCGGTGAGGTAACTCGTGCATTCTGGTGCCCAAGTGTGTGTTGGCCCTTGAAATACTTACCCTGTAAGTGGCTTGCTTGTTGACTTCTTCGAAGAGCCCTAAAACTTTAAAATACAAACCGTGACCTGCTCCATTGTAACCTATAGGAAACCTGCGGCTATGTTTAGACACTGCACGCGTCTCCCGTGGGCTTGTTACTTACCTGCTAACACTGCAGTAGTGAAGCCCCAGCGATTCCCAAGGCCCTAGGCTTTGTCATTTTGCAAGTCGACTTTGTTAAACCATCTTCTTAGTATATGGTCTGGTACGCCCCTAGTGCTACAGCCATATTTGTGCTTAATTTATTGGGAAGTGTTGACATTTGAATGTGTATCTGGGTTCTAATCTCATAAAGAGATTAGTAGAGTGTATCTAGCAATAAATACATATATATTTGATATATATACCTGTGTGGTGTCCTTTTGATTTGGTAATTCAAGAGATTATAAGGTAAAACAAGCTGCTTTACATTCCTCAGAGACTTAGCCTGAAGGTTGCTCTCCACAGCTACCACTAGGATAGCTTTCTTTAAAAGGTTGTCTTAAACCTATCTACCATAAGAGTCGAATTGGACTGGTGCAAGGTGGCCACTATAACTAGTGACCAGCATATGCCAGGCCAACTTCTCACATAGTGCAATTCATTTTGCACAATAAATTCCTTCCTAACAAATTTACAGGACTGGTATCGCACACAACAAAGCGGTGCATTTCTGAAAATTTCCCTATGCTAACCTTTACAGGTTCTGTCAGATAAGTTTTAATCTGTCTGTTGGATACACCAACTACTTGGATCGTTTCATCCAAGAGAGGAAGATTTTTAACATCAGCTGACCTAACAGTTGGTCTAGTAGCACTAGTATCTACCAGGAAAGTAACATTTTCATTATTTATCTTTCCGTACACAAATGGGCCTGTCTGGTCTACTTCTAGAGTTGCGCCAAGTAAGCACTCTTCTCCCTCCCTTCGGCACCGTCAATAACCTTCTTCCGAATCGCTTGCAATACTGCGAAACAGCTTTAGCGCGCGGCAGCTTAGTTACCTGTTCTTCGTTGTAGAATCCCGTTTCATTACTATATTTCTGGGAGTTTTTGCTCTGTGGAAAAGGCGGTTTTGGCACCCGATTCTGTTGGGTTACAACCTGCTGCTGTCGCTGCGGTTGACCACTCACCTCATTCTGCACCTGCGGATTCAATGATGTATTTTCATTGGTAGTACAAGGGGGAAATTTACACTCAGATTTCCAATGCCCTATCCTACCGCAATTATGACATGGGAATTTCTTTTTGGCTTCTTCCATGTTAAAATTTCCCTTACCTTTCCCAGGAATTAACTTTTTGAGACCTATATTATTCGCTTGTTCCACCAACTGGGCTTTCAGTCTCTCTGCCACTTTTACTTGTGCCCACATGGCTTTTTCTTTTAACTTTCGTTGTTTGGCCTCAATCTCATCACTGAAATATTTTGCACGTCTCAATACTTCGTCTATTTTCTTGTTTTGCCAATCTACGGTATGTTGTTTGATCATCTCACAAATTTCTGGACGTAGACCATATACAAATCTATATACAAAATGACTCAAGTCCTTTTCGCTCAAATTTTCATCACCACTAAATTGTTTAAAAGCCAAAATCAACCTCTCATAGTAGGCATGTACCGACTCCTTACTTTCCTGAGGAGTTCTGTCAATCTTTACCCAATCTGTTTCTTTAGGAGGTACTTTGTTTTCCAAAAAGACAATGACCTGCTCGTATTTCTTCATTACCTCTGGGTCTGGGGCCCCTGTCTTTGGATCCCTAGGGTATTCTTGTGTGGGCTAATTTATCATAAGTTTGCATTCCGTCCATAAATCTGCTGGTACTATTATGTCAAATAGACTATTCAGATCAATCCATAATACTTTAGATCATTTTACTACCTGCCTATACCACTCGACGGGTTTTTCACGTAGTCGAGGGAAATCATTTGTAAATGACAAAATATCTTGGCTAGTCCATGGGACATGTACATATCCTCCTCCTGGAATGTCTCTCATAGGGCATTCTGTTACTACCTTCTCCTTTTCTCTAACAGAGAAAGCTGCAAAAGTTTTGTCTAAGGCATCATCTCGTTTTCGATACCATCTGCTTCTCCATTTGTCCAAATCTCCCCATTTCCCCAGCAGGATCATTATTTCCTTAATCTGACTCTTTCGTCCTGTGGTATTCAAATTTTCAATGTCCTTTTCAGTGAAATCTATTCGATATGGTTTCTGTAGGGCCTTAACCTTTTTAATGTCTATACCCATTTCATTTGCTACTTCTTCTAATCTTTCATGGAGACTTTTTGCTCTCCAAGTTATGCTTTTACACAGAAACAGCAACTCCTCATCCTGGTAAGTTTTTAACTTCTCTGTGGGAATAGTTCCTACTATTAACTCTTCCAATACCATTCGTAGTTTGGCTACATCTATTGATTGAGATTCTTTGTCTTTTCTCTGCAGACCTCAACCATTCGCTCAGTTCTTCTGAGGATGGGCCTACTCGTTTCTCTACATTAGTTTGTTCTAAGTCCCTTTGGGTTTCAAATACTGATTCCATCTTCACAGTAGGGCTTTCTGCTACATTTGGGCCTAGAAATTAGTTCTTTGAGGCATTTGGCTCCATCGTACCCATTGTCTGTCTCCATTGATTCTCATTTGAGCTCTGCCTTGGTTTTTCAATTTGTTTATTACGGTTATAAGTAACCATTAAACAATGTTCACTATCCTTCTGTTTGTCACAAATAGGCATCACAGGGCCTATAGTCACCGGAACAGTTACAGCTTCTAAATTTTTCCTCAATTCTCTTATCTTTTCAGTTAATTCCAAGGTTATTTTTGCTAACTCTGCTGAATTTTCACTATTGTTTTTTTCATCTGATTTTTTCTCTATTTCTCCCATCGTTTTACTTTTCCCTAATTCTTTAGGTACTTGTTCTGTCTTAATGACTCGCAAAGTTTCTCTCATTGGGGCACTTGGTGTCAACATTTCAGATTCTGGTTGATACGGAGGTGGATTTTTATAAAACATATCATCAAGAAAATCATCCTCTAGTTCATTCACTCCATACCCCTTTGGTTCTATATTATGTCTTTTCTGTACATTTTTTCCCTCCAACTCCTTCAACCATTCTTACAGGAAACAACCCATCGGTCATACTCGCATTTCGCCACCTTCTCATTTTCTCATCATGAGTATCATGCCCGTATCTGCCAAACATGTATTTATACCTTCCGCCACTTCTCTGTCTTTCTCTGTCATGCATCTCATCTTCCCATTCTGTCAGTGCTTCAAACTGTGTTGGTCTAGGTCTCGGTTCTAGATTCATCATTCTTTCTCTTAAATTTCTCAAAACCGCTAAATTAAACGAACCATGCTCTGGAAATGCTAAAACTCCGTCATTCTTGGTATATTTTACCCAATTGTCTAACCAAATACAAGTGTGATATCCGTATTTCGCAACCATAAAGGATGCAGGGGTTTTCGGTGGGGGAAGCAACTGTCCTTCCCTTGTCACAATCAGTTTGTCCTTTTTAAACCACTTCTTGATCTTTCCAAACCAGGACTCTTTTTCAGGTGGATCGTAATACATAATTTTGTCTTTTCGTGTATCGGTAGTCTCTCCTTTACGACTATTCTTTTATTTTAGCCAATCGTAGCGCGACTCACACTAACGCACCAATCCGGAGCGTCTATGTCACCTTGTAATTCTCCACTCCTAGCGCGATTCACACTAACGCACCAATCCGGAGCGTTTACCTCTAGCTGACTGGCCAATTCCAGCGCAGTCTCTGACGTCAGCAGCCGCTGCTCTTACTCCGGCTTCTACTGACCCCTCCTTTACAAAATTCTCGGTATGTTCTTTTCGCTTTTTCTAACTTACAAATCTGTTAGTAACGACATAAAAATTCCACCATTGTCCGCTTCGCTAACCAAGGATAGTTAATGACCTTTCACAAGAATTCCGTCTTTCCCGAGAGCAGCGCTTACCTCTGCCCTACTACGGAATCGTTACTTCCATTGATAAAGTAGCACATCCCTCTACCTTACCCTTCTAACAAGCATTAGCTAACCGTTTCTCCAGAATTAAGACACCTAGTTGGAGACCCAATGCTCCTGAGAAATAAAACCAGAGTTTCACGATTAACCCGAATGCTATTTCATTAACGCACTTTCATAAAGAAAATGTAGTTCATTCACACAGAATTCTGTCTTTCCCGAGAACAGCGAACAGTCTGTCCTACTACAGAATTATGACACTCGTTAATAAAGTAGCACTTCCCTCCAATTTATCCTTCTATCAAGCTTAGGGAGCACCTATTACCTTTCCAGTGTTAAGCGTTATCAGAGTGCCTTCTGGACTCCTGGTACCTAAGACCAAAATTTCACAGGTGACCTTCGCTATCATACACTTCTTTCATACAGGAGATATCTCTAATGGCAGCACACGATAATGTTACCGAATCGAACCCAGACAATGCGTTGTGCAACTTCAATCGTCACACGTTTTCCCTGTGCACGTACAGGGCAACAATTCAGTCTTTCCCGAGAGCAGCGCTTACCTCTGCTCTACTACGGAACCGTTACAAACTTCCGACTTCCTACATCCCAGAAGTCGTGCAAACATAGAACTCGACGCGACTCAACATAGAGTGTTAATACATAAACCAATACCTATCCACAATCAATAATCAATAATCACCAAACCAAAACAATAAAAACCATCATCCTGCTACCAAGAAAAACTGCTCCAGCGTGGAATTTCCTATTCTCCCTTCGTCACAAACCAGATACCATACTAACGCTTTTACTCAATACATTCATTGGTGGGGCCCATAACACCAACACTCACACACATTTGTTCTGCTCTTACAGGAGAGATAGATGTTCCAAACGCTGGCGTGAAAAGAATATTTTATAATCTAAAGAAATTCTATTTACATAAACATACACTAAATATCCTTAATCCAACACATCTTGATCCTGAATTCTCAAGATATTCCTTCCACTTAGTCGATGGATCAATTTAGTTGAATTTTGAAAAGTGATTCTAATCCTTTCCATTTATATTCAGATGATAATAAATAACCCAACACATTTGCTTGTTAATCAATAATATTTTTATCTAATTAATGCAAATTTTTAGTAAGAATTTTAATCAATCCACAGAACATCATAGTTACCTAATCTGGCTATTCGTCGCCCTCTTAAGTCTGTCAATTCGTCATGCAGCACGCTACAGTCCCAAAGATAGGGTCTAGACCATAAGCGTGTACGCATCAATCAATGCCCATCAGTCTAAGAGTCCTTAGTTCAGTAGGAAAATGGGCAGTAATGTAGTCTATCAAAGATTCAGGGAAACAGCTGTCCTGCAGTGTCACCGTCCTCTCCGTCAGCATAACGTCAGGAAAGAGGAAAATCCGCGGGGAAAAAAGGAGCGACACAACTCACTATTCTACCATCTTTTTATAATGAAATTAATGATAAAATGTAGCAAAAGTTAGTTTTAGGCACTTTTGATTGGATGGTTAAGATCATCTGTTTCGGTTTCCCATAGTCTATGATGTCACACTGTCAGACATGATCCATCCGGTTTGTTTAAATTGTCCATTGTTAAAGCTTTTGGCAGTAGTCCAGTCATGACCTTGTTCTGTTACAGTCTGTGTGGGTCATCTTGAGGCCACTTGTTCAGGAGCCTGGAGCATGCGCACTTAGTCAGAAACCTCGTGGAATGGTAGCTGTTTCGTTGCGTCCATGAGTCGGCCATTTTATCATAGGCCAAATTGGTCAACTTAAGCTAAACAAACACAAAAAGTAATTAAAACATGGAAATAACGAATAAAATGTTTAACCCTCACTAATTCCCTTATGTGTGTGTCATTATCTAGCATATTGGCGACATTTAAAGCGTTTATACTCACCCAATGAGGTCATCTGGTGCAACTTACAATGACATCACAAAAGCAACCTATACCATGTAATAGTTTATTTTTCTAGTGTTAGCATGCATACATACAAAATATTTTAGCCATGCAAATCCCACATGTAATTCATACATTAGTAGGGTTGATTAGATAGCAAACAAACACATTAATACTTATTATAATTAATTGATTGACTCATTAGTGTAAACATGCAGAATGAGGGGGTATACAAAATTTTGTTTTACCCGCTCCATCACCCCCTCATAGATACCATTCTACTGTTGACTATGCCCCATGCTTTGGTCCAGGAGTTGGGCCAAGCACTGACACTTGGAGGTGAGTGCCACGATATCGGGGCTGCAGGCCGGGAAGAAAGCAGGCCCAGATGGGTATCCCATCGACTACAAACGCTTTTATGAGATCCTTTGTCCCCATCTCTTGAATCTCTACACAGCTGCCTTGCGCCAAGGGCCCTTTTTGCCGGGATTGGACTTTGCCACCATTGCTGTCCTGCATAAAGAAGGCCTCCCTAGGGACCAATATTCCACTTACCGACAATCTCTTTGATTAACACTGACATTAAGATTTATGCAAAAGTGTTGGGTGGGCGGCTTGGTCGGGCTTTGTCTCATCTTGCACATTCGGATCAATGCAGATTCATGCAGGGCCATAGCATGCTTCGTTTTATAGAAGGTCCACGTCGCACAGGCCCAGGCGTCGGAGCTTAATGGCACCCTGGTCCTCCTACTAGTTGATTTCACCAAGGCATTTGACACAGAGTCATAGGCCTTTATAGACAGTTCTTCGTCAGGCTGGGTTGGGTGAGGGGTTCCGTCTGATGGTTCGGCTATTGTATCACTCCCCAACCTCCCAGGTTCGGGTGAACAAAGTCTTGTCCCCAACCTTTCCAATTGAAAAGGGCATGCACCAGGGGTGCCCTCTGTCCCTACTGCTTTTTGCGTTGGCGATAGACCCTCTAATACTGCTAATACACTGTGTTGCTCAGATCTCAGGGTGGCATCGGGGGACTGGATTTGAGGACTGCGTGGCACTATACGCAGACGATATGCTCCTGAGGGATCCACAGCAAGTCTGGCCCCGCTGACTAACACTTATTTGGCTGTATGGTGAGGCGTCTGGGCTTCAGGTCAATGAGGGCAAGTCCTGCTTGGTGGAGGTGAGGGGGGACACCCTGGGGTCAGTCTGGTGCCCCAATATCCCAGTTCAACATAACTCTTTTAGGTATTTAGGGGTGCATGTGTCTCTGATGCCAGACCTGGCTTGGGCTATTAATTTCTGGGGATTGGACCGGTGCCTGGAGCAGGATCTTAGCCAATGGGCCAAGCTGCCACTAAATCCAATGGGGCGCACAGCCATGTTCAAAATGGTATGTCTTCCGCGCTATGGGCAACTATTCCTATCGCATTCCCCGCAAGTGGTTTCACCTAGTGACCATAAAATTACTAACTTTAAATGGGCTGGCGGTCAGCACAAGGTGGCATTCCATTTGTTGCGTAAATCTCCCTTCCATGGTGGCCTGGGCTTATGGGACCTGTACCTGTACTACCTCACATCACACATGCGTATTAATGATTGGTTCAATGGTGGGTGGGACGATCCGGCATGTCGGTTGGAAACATGCTCATTGGGCTTAGATGGGGTGCTCGACCTTTATGGGGAGCGACTACCAAATGCGTTGCCTCCCAGCACATTGGATTCCCATAGCTGCTGGAGGACAGCTCTTCGCCTCACAGGTTGGGATCACCGTCTGACTGGGATGACCCCCCCCCCAATTGCATGGAACATTAGAGGGTTTCTTGCCTTCGGATTGCATCAGGATCGCATACCTGGGAGATGTTTTTAGGGGAGGAGCCATTGTGACATTTTAGGACCTAAAAACTGACTAATCACTATCTAATTTGCAGTTCTTTCGATATCTTCAGTTGCGTCATGACCTGCTGACTCAGGAGCTTCCGGGCAAAGCTCTCCCGGAATATAGTCCGTTAGAGGCAAAATCTTTCTGGGGAAGTTGGGCAGAGTGGCCACATCAGCGATTTATCATTCCTTAGTTATTCATGTTCTGTATGATCTCGGGAGGGTCAGACTGAGTTAGGCGTCCTGGGTGGGGGACCCAGACAAGGATGACTGGAGGGAGGCATGCATGGCACCCAGGTAACTGGCGATCTTTGCATGGCTGCGAATGGTGCAGTTCAACTATTTTCATGCCACATATCTTACCCCGAGACACCCACAGCATGTATGCCAAGATGCCCAGGCGGTGTGTGCACACTGTGCACTCCCCGAAGTTGATGATTTTTTCCGTGTTGCCTGGAAGTGCTCGTTTTTAGGTCTCGGCTAGCGAAGGCTGTGCTTGCGCAGTCTCGCTCGCAAGATTTAATGTTTTCAGAAGTGGGGCTTTAACCCGCCCCTCTTCTTCCCTCTTCTCCATTGGCTGGCCTCTTAAATGCTGGTCAGCCATTGGAGAAGAGCTTTGTCTCTCCAAACAAGCCCCGTCTTTTTCCGATTCAGGGGCGTGTTTTTTCACTTTCGCTTTTTTGAAGCCCCGCCCCTTTCCGCCCCATTTACACGTGGTGGGCGTGTTTTTTTTTTTTTTGCTTCGGAAGATTCGTCCATTTGTGCGCGGTCGGAGCGGGATGTGGGGACGCCTCTTCCTTGCTGCTGAATCAGCGTTTCAAGTCCCGTGAGTAAAAGCGTTAAGGTAACAATGTTGTTCCTGCTTGCATTTCACATGGTTTACGGGCGGCAGAGAAGTAACAGGACTCTGTCTTTTCCTTCTTACTAGAAGAAAAATACAGTGTCCACTTATACTCTGCCGCTTCAGCTGCCCCCCCCCACCCCCCACTCTTTCCCCTCCTCCTCACCCCTCAAGCTCGGCGTTTCCTGGCACTCTAGGACGGGCAGCAGAGAAGTAACAGGACTCTGTCTTTTCCTTCTTACTTAGAGAAGGAAAATACAGTGTCGGCTTCTGCTCTGCCGCTTCAGCTGCCCCAGTAGTGTTTTGTACAGCGCCTTCGACGCACACAGGGCTGGCTTTAGTGCCTGTGGCGCCCTGTGCGACAATGCTGAAGTGAGAAGACCCCAGGCCTGCTGCTTCGACCGCGCACTAACAAGATGGAGGGGATGGGGGTGGCCGCCTCGCTGCTCACTCGCCCCAACCGCCTACCTAGAAAGCTGCATCCTCTCTAGACACCCAAGGCCTGCCTTCGTTGCCCAAATTCCGGGCCGGATCAGGCAGGAGAGGCCGCATTCATTTTGTTGATTTACTTCTGCGTTGCCTGGCTCTGCGCCTTCAGACAGCAGCGGGAAACGCAGCAAACGTAGGTACGGTTTTCTGTAGACTAAAAACGTGCTTCACACTGCTCCTCTCGCGTGTCTCTGGCAGTCTTGGTGTCAATTTAAAAGAAACTTCACATTCTGAAAGTTGCGCCTTCTGTTGGCTTTGAGTGAAGGTACACATTTTTTAGGGAAAACCCTTAAACGCTTACAATTCGGGTTAAACATTTGGCTTGCACTGTTTAAGCCGAATACTCTGGAGAAAGAATTGAGACTTCGCTCAAGGCTGGGTGCATGAAGCGCTCTGTTTTGCACCTGGGTCCACGAGGCCCAGCTTGTATCACAAGGTGTTTCCATGGAAACAGGTGTGCAGCGACAAACGGGATAGAAGGAGCACATGAATAGTTTGCAAAAATAATGCTGATTGTAATCGGAACGCTTCGTGGTCTCGTCAAGGCTCTGAAACACTATTTAGAGGTGCGGCCGTACGCGGAAAAGCCAGTCACTTCAGCTAAAACTAAAGATCACCACGATCTGCTATTAAAAAGGCTTAATTGGTTCTGATTTTTAACTGCTAACCACTGATTTCGGCCAATGTATACCTGCCTTACTGCCTGCCTGACCCTAACATGCCTTGAGTGACTTTACAACTTGTACATTTGCAATTTTTTTCTGTTTGTATCTCTTATGTAACTCATGTAATCCAAAGTCCTTATGTAACGCGACTGGTTCTGTTGTAAAGTGCTCTGACACCTTCGGATAATGTTCGCGCTATATAAAATTGCATTAAATAAATAAATTCTTCAGCTGGCCCCCCCCCCACTCTTTCATTCTTCCCTCTTTCTGTCTAGCAGTTCTTCTCTTACTGAACCTTGACTTCAAGATGGGTTTCTCACTCTCTTTCCTCTACTTTCTTTTATTTGCTCCCCTGTGAAATGGATCCAAAAAAGAAAATCATTTTTGCTCGAAATGTCATATTTTAATTCTAAGGTGCAGCATCTGGAATAAAAGGTTAAAAATATGAAAAATAACTAAATAAAGTAAGACAGTGGTAGCAAACTGGCCAGATTGGTTTTATTCACACCCAAACACATTAGCGCCACTTTTACAGAGTTTGCCAGTGAGCGCTATTTTTCTTTTCTTGTCTTTGTTTTCCCAGGGCTTGCAACTAGTGTACCAATCCTGGAGGTACTGCAAAGTGTGGATTGGAAAACAAAATTTGTACTGCGGCTCTGCGTCCAGGGATGTGGTCTTTTTACCATACTGCTAACGTTTTGTAAGGATATCAGCAATGGACATTGAAATGGGACCATTCAAGGCCCCTTTCAGGCAAAAGCACTCACTGATTTCTGAATAGCGAGTGTAAAAGCGTTAAGGTAACAATGTTGTTACTGCTTGCATTTCACATGGTTTGCTAAATTTTGCATTCCCCTATGAGTGTTTGCTTTTTCCAGGATGTTACTTTTTTTTGTAGGCCGCATATTGCTCTTGTCTATTGCCTCATCCAGGTGTTTATAGCCGGCAGCAATTGGGTTTTAGTTGAAGGCAGTGTGAGTTTCTCAGTGAGACAATATGGTGTTCAGTGGGGGAGACGATGTGGCACTATGGCCAGAGCTGCTGAATTTGGAACTGGGGAACCAGGTTCAGCCTTAATAACCAGTCCACCAGACGACTCTCCTGAGAGAGCACAATCCCATGCTAGACCTTAGAAGGCTTCGCAAGACCTTAGAAGCGCTGGTGTCGTAGCACCAGCAGGTGGACCCTAGCACTGGCAAGTCTGGGTTAACCTTCAAGGTTTGTCCACCACAATCCATACTGAAGTTCACCTCCAGTCTTGCGGGCAGGCCTATGAAGCAGCACAGCCAAGAACAACAGTGACTGTCATTGAGGTCACAGGACCCTTGAGAAGGGCCAGCTCTAGGGCAGTGCAACCGGTGTGACCGGGCGCTGACTTTGGGTGGAGACATTATGTTTGCAAGTAAATTAAGGTTTTAAAAGCGCTTGCTGCCTCCTTCCTGGCCTCCAGCAACTTTCGGCAACAATAAAAATGTCATGATGACTCTGGTGTTTAATGTTCTTCCTAGAGAGAGATCGGAGTTTTGTCTAGTGGAAGTTTTGACTCCTGGAAAGGTAGCACATAGGGTTAATGTGCCTGCAGCAAAGAACATGTACCATGCAGATCACAACGTGCACATAATGTAAATAGGTCAGTGGGCTACTGCGTGTGTGTGTAGGTGGCTCTGTGGGTGGCTCTATTTGTGTGTGGGTTGCTCTATGTGTGTGGCTCTGTGTGTGGGTGCAAATGCAATAGGTCTCACATTTGAGAGTGATTAAGCTATTGACATTGTAAATAACAATGCTGTTTCTTTAAATATTTAAAAACAAAAACATAAACAAAAACAATGTCATGAACAATGCCAATAGCTCTAACTTTAACAATGCCGAGACCATTGCATTGTAAATGCTTGTTTAAGCCCCTTTGGGAGGAGGTGGGTCACACGCTATCTGCTGTCTTAACTCAACGCCCTGTATTGCACTACTAGGACTGATGGAGGAGGTGGGGGACCGAGGGCGAAGCATGCCTTTCTGGGGACGGTATGTTTGGTTGCTAAGCGGAATGTGGCCTGTGTCTAAAGTAAAAACAACCACCAACTGTTGAATGTTGGCGTGCAGGAGTGAACTGGTGCACGCACCAGGAAAAGCCGAATTCAAGCCCAATGGTTGCCCGCAGAAGCATTACCGGAAATAGGAGAAATAGTGTGACTATTAAGGCATATCCATATGATGCAGTGCTGTTACACAATTGTGCTATTGGAGCTGGTTACTATGCTGTACTTGTAAGTAAATCAAGCATCATACTATGTTATGCCATGGGTTGGCGCAAAACTTTCAATAATTTTGGTTAGAATAAGAATACTGGAAATAAAAAGTGTATTCTTAAATTGAGCAGGGTCCACAACACAGTGACATTTCCCTGGGAAGGGAAGTCCCTCGGGCCTTACCATTACAGTCACTGCTATTTCAGTTGCAGTCTACAAGGCAATTTGGAAACATGTTTTGTTTATCACCACCTCTGTATTTGGCCAAATTGAGTGCTCTTGAGCAATCACATTTTCAATGCATTCCTCTGCTCCCCTTTCAGCAAGATTAGGAGTACTGAGACTAGAGTCAATGTAAAAACTGCTAGTAAATGTCTGGTTAGAACAAGCATTGGTGAAGCCAATTGGTCTTCCCTTTATGAAAGTGGCAAGCTACTGGCTTTGTCAACGCTTTTTTGCAAGCAACGTTTTTTAAAAAAAACAAAACACTTTGTACACTGGAGTTAAGCAAACATGTACTTTAAGATATCTTAAAACTTCATTTGTTCAAATATTTTCAATTTTTAGAAATAGCATTGGTAATTTTCCAAATATATTATCTCAAGAAACTATGAAAAAAATGTAAAAGTTATAAGGAAGTTTAAAAGAAAGAAATTGCCAAGGCCTACTTTACTTTTCACAGGGCTCAGAACTGAAACATGTTCCAGATGTTTGTTCCTGTGCAGTAGACCAAGGAGCACATTTCTGAATCTCCAGGAGAAGAGACATCTCTTTTCCAGTCATGCTAATTGCACCTTTTGAGTCAAACACCAGCTTAGTGCAGCAGCTGGCCCCTCCCCCCAGTGCCATGAAAGACTTTGTGGGCCAAGGCCTGAGCTTTTGTGCAATGCAGGAGATCAACCAAAAAAAAATAATGAAAAAGCCAATAGGTTTCACCTATTGGCTTTGCAAATACCATTTGGTTTGGCGATGCAGCGCACTATGGCCAAACGTAAGTTTAAAAAACAAAACCACAAAAACAAGCAAGAAACAAAAGTGTGGCGACGCAGCAGCTGGATAACTTAGTAAGCACATGCAAGCACCATTAAACATGAGCACCACCACAAATATTTCGGTGCTTATTATTTTATCATTACAATATTGATCAGAAATATTTTTTAAAAATGTGTGAAATGCGAAGGGGCCAACAGCAATTTGCAGAGAAAAAAAAGAAAGAAGTATAAAAAAAAAAAGAAAGGCAAGGGCGCAACAGAGGAGTGGGTGGGAGGAAGCACTAAGGAGTGGGCGGAGAAGAGGAAAGCAGCACAGGAGGGTGAGCAACAAGGGGGTGTAACAAGAAGCATACATCCACAATAGCAACTAGAAAGCAGAGAGGCAGGCGGGAGTGTGGCAGGGGGAGAAGCACACAAAAGGGCTTGCAAATGAAGGGAGACAGCAACATGGAGCAGGGCTAGCACACGAGGGAAGGAGCTGAAAAACACATGCACTTGAGTGAAGTGCTTAAAAAGAAAAAAGAGTGGAAGGATAGAAGGCAGCAAATCATAGATCGTGAATAAGCTATACAGTGGAAGGGACAAACAAGATGGACAAGCTGGGAGTGGGACAAGACAAGCCTTTGCTGAATGCCAAATGAGGGTGATGATAAAGCCAACAAAATCGTATGGTAAGTAATAGGCAGGCTATAAGCCTATGTAAGTTCTTAGTAAGCCCTTAATAGATATTTAGAAACTTAACAGGTTGCACAGTCTGGTAGACATGAGATAACAGCACTTAAAATTAGCTTTTTAGTCATACCCTTGATAAATGATATATTGTGCTTTTTTGTAGTGCTTTTACAGACAACCTGGACGGGGAGAGGAGAAAAAACTGCAGAGGTGTGGGGCAGGTATTTAAGAGGGAGAAGCATCACAGGAAAGAGAGCAAGAAAACACATGCACGCAAGTCAGCCAGTCAAAAGGATGGTAAAGTGCTATGCACCATAGGAGGAACAAGCACAAGGAAAGGAAGGAAACCCATTGAATAAAATCAGGCAAATAAGAGTGACAATTAAAGCCAACCAGTTGTAAGTAATGGGAGGGTGTTAAGATGACTGTATGTTTTGGTATGGTCCACAGGAGACTTTTGCCTACAGACAGCTAAAAGCTGTCTGGCAGGTTAGACTTAAAATACTGGATTCGCTATTGCCTGGCGGAGGGAGCGTGAGTTCCCAGTGTCATGCGATATTCACTAAAATGCAATATAGTGATACATTTAAAGCCTTTGGAGCAAGTGGCTCGGTGCTGCTATCTTAGGTTTCCTACTTTGATAAACTGCTTAATTTTGGGCAAATCACACTCTCCCTATGCTTCTTTCCACTAATCTGACTATATATGAGCTCCTTGAAATAGGTTTAAAGGAAGAAATTAACTTCAAATGCATATTCCCCATGCAGGAACCCTGCGGTTTCCAATCACACTTTCAGGCCTGTTTAAAGGCAGGTGGCTACAGTCTGTATTTGCATCTCTACAGCTGAACGTGCTCCTGAAGCTGCAGCTCCTCCTCCCATTAACCAACAGGCACCTCTTTAATTGTTCATAAAGGGCTGAAAGAGGTGGATACCGTGACAGGCCGCATCAGGTGTCTCCGGCTTGGCAGCTCTAAACCTCCTCTTTTACTTGTCCCGTGAGGGGATGAGGAGTGGTTAATGCATAAAACTAGTGCAGGCAAAGGGACAAGAGCCACAGCTGAGGGACAAAGATGCAAAATGCGGGATGGTTGAACACCTAGGTGGAGCGACGTTTTAAGCCCCCCGTAGATGCTATGGCAGTGGAGCAGCCCCAAGGCCTGAAGTTGCAGGGACTAGACATGGGGCTCTGTTAGAGGGAGTGGGGACCTTCAAAAAGACCGCCCCTGGCCAGATAGGCCTATCTACACACTGCCCCCCTCAGCTGACCCAAGGTGAGATCGAAATTGGAAATGACCCCATATGTAAATCCTTCTTGTTTTCCTTCATGAACTGGAAGGGAGCAGAAACAATATCAGGATTCAGGACTTGGTATCCTAATGCTTAGCTACCCAAATTAAAGGGGCATAGTTGGTGAATAGAACACATGTTCTGCTCAATAAATAGCAGCAGAGGGAATCTATAGCCTATTTAACAGCTAAGAATTAATTCTATATGGTGGCATCTTGTTTTTTCGAGATACAAGTTTCTAACACAGTATTCTGTTTATGTGTTTGTGACAACACAGACATTAATTCAGTATCGGGTTGGCGGATAAAATGATAGTCAAATGCGAAACTCTTAAGACATTGTAATCTCATTGGGCTCCTTTTAAATCACTAGTCTGTTTCTTGGTTATGATTCCATTTTACCTAGCTTCTTTCTTTTCCATAAGATCTGTAAGAGAAGCGCGAGTAAGAAAATATTGAGATTCATCTTAAGTGTACTAAAAGGGATCAGATTTATTTTTAGGTCTCGGCTACAGACCGCTTTAGCTATTTGTTGGCAAGACCTACTATTTTTAATACATTACATATACAGAGAGCGGGATTTCGTTCAGCCCTTTCCCCATGATAGGGTAGCTTTGTTGTCTATCACACTTCTCTACATCAATGGCTGTTCTCCATATTCTTGTATTTGTGCCACCGCTGAGCGTTTTGATCTCAGGGTCTTGATTATTTTAGATTTCCTTCCACTGCTGACATCAGACATTGGAGTGCATGTTAGGGACTTTTTCTCCTCCCTCACTTTATCCACTCCTATCTAATTTAGCCTACTGTGCCCACCAAGGGTCCAATAGACACCCATATACATTTTTTGGCCGCCCACCTTGCACATGGTGGCTAGCCATCTTGCTGTGGATGAAGCTCTCCATTTTCCAAAACACATCCCAGGTATTTACTGATGTTGTTACTAGAGGACCTTTTATGCGTTGGTGGTTAAGCCTCCATTTTACAAAGCCTTGTAAACTGTAAATGTGTAATTGTAGGAGAGTAGGATCTGCACTTATGTTGCCCCCACTTTTTTTCTGATGTATACACTGGTTTCTGGCTATAGTCAGGCTGGGTCCCTGCTAATCTGGACCCCAGTCTCTGTTTTCTCTAAACGACTTGATGTGCATATTAGATGCACTAGTGATTGGATACTGTGGTACCTTATGAGCCCCTAGTATATGGTACCTTAGGTACCTAGGGCATAGGCACTTCACAGGCCTACCAAGGGCTGAAGCATGTATTATGCCACCCCTGGGAAGCACTCACAATCTGACACCACAGGCCTGCTACTGCAGCCTGTGTGAGGTAGTGTTAGCACTCCTCAACGAGATATAGGTTTCTATATCTCACCATACACACACATATAAACCACCCCTATGGTAGGCCCTATCAATCCTGAGGGCATGGTGCTTGGTTTACAATGTGAGGGGGTGCCTCTGCCTGAGCAGGGCCCCTCTACAGCTACCAGAGTCTATTCTCTATGGCTGTTTGTGGATGCGGTTAAACCATATACTCTTAGGTGCATTAAAATGCTAACTTTGGAATGACAATCAAAACATGTCGTGTTTGGTGTCAAACAACTTGGAATCATACCCCCACATCAGTCCATGATGTAGGAGCATGATCCCACCCTTCTAGAGGGGACGACATGTAAAACGATAGAAATCCTATAGAGCCCTGGCATCACAAAATGGATGCCACCAGCACAGAAACTGGGCTGCCCTCCTGCTGCTGACTGAAACTCGCAGTGGAGGAAGCCCAACAAAAGGCATCCTGTCACAGGGAGGTGTCATCCCCTTCCAGACAGGGTTTAGTGTATTGGGGCTGGGTGGGTGCACTCCTAGAGTGCTTTGAAGTCCTGCACTGGGGGAGCAGTAGGCTCCTCTGTGCATATGCCAGCTCAAACCGGTTCAGGGGCTACCTGCCCCTGCTCGAAACTGGACCAAGGGAAGTGGGTGGTGTGGTACTGAAAATTCTGGACCCGTGTTATAAACATCGTCGTATCATGACGATTTTGGTATCAGCAGAGAATGATTAGAATGCTATGCACAAGTATTTTCGTCATATTCGGGTGACGAAATCACCCTGAAATCAGAGTTTCCATCCTGAACCCTCGGTTTCCATTTGAACGGCAGCCATTTTGTGATTGCCCTCACATAGGCCAATGACTAAGGCCAAAAACGAGTCTGAAGGACATGTACACCTTTGCTGACTCCTCTGTGACCTGGGCAAGCTGACTCCACTGCCAAACCTGTTCGGCCAGTTCCTTTCCCAGTGGCCGAATGAGATTAGTATCAAGGCACAACATATCATAAAACCTTTCATCACACACAAACCATGCCTAATCTTACACACACACCTGTCCCTGTTTCTTTTCTTATGACTTGCTTTACGAGGAGGAGGTGCCCGTTTTTATTGGGGGTCCGTCGATATCCGATGAAAGTACTGAGCCTTGCCGGGTAATTGATTGAGGGCTGGACAAACTGAAATATGGGCTTGTCATCATGACTCTGCTTTTTCTTTGTAGTCAAAATATGTGAATAGTCAACTGTAAAATAAGGAATGTTTGCCTAAAGCATAATATTTTGTATAAAAAGAGAAGGCTGGCTTTGTAAGGTTGAGCAGTCTCCTGAGAATATACACCGTGTTGTACTTCTAGGATACCCGTTACTGGTTGCAGCCAATAAATACGATCTTTGACTTCACCAAGAAGACTCTGTGTTTCTGTAGTCTGAAACAGGAAGGACTCGAAGTCTTAGGGTGTGTTCCCTGGCACCGCTGGGTTCTGAAAAACCCAGTACTTCAGTTGGCGCCCAACGTAGGGCTATTTCAGCGGTACCGGTCCAAGCCAGAGGTTCGTGAGGAGCTTCGTGTGAAAATTCTGGAGGAAGGCCGCCACTTCATCGACCCCTGTATGTCGACGTGGTCCGAAAGTTTTTGCTGCGAGGTTCCCCGCTTCCCGACGGCTATGAAGGACTGCTGCCCTGACTATCGCCCTGTTTTGGACCCTTGATGTTTGGTAGAGCGAAACGATAGCCGAGTCTTCTGGTGATGTCATCGATACCTCAGTTAAGTATAAGTGGAGCGTCTCCCAGTCCTTCGTTTGGTTCTTAGTTTGGTATCCCCTTGGGATCTTTGATTTGGAACTTGCAAGTACCAAAGCCGAGGGACTCGTGTATTCACGAGACTATCGTATTCGATAATCCTTTGAAGTTTGAAGCTAGACTAGAGAGCGAAGATGCCTGGTCTTAGCAGACTTGGAAATTTGTTTTGTCTTGGTTGTAATAGGGATTCCCGATTGGAGGACTCGTGTCCGGTTCCTCCGATTGGAACTCCAACCTATGAACTATATGTGAAACATGGCGTAGGCCCCATCACATATAATGAAATATGGATCCGATACACCAGGAAAGATGGTGTTTTAAAATGGCCCCAATATGGTAGTTTTGACAGAGAGATTCTGGATAATCTGGAGGTTAAACTTTGTAAGAAGAATGCCCGGCCGGCTATGTTTGACTCTTTCCGCCTATGGCGTAAGGAAGCCAAACAGAAGGAAATTAAATTAGCAAAGAGAAATAAGAGAGAAAAGAGTATCTCGATAATGCAAGCTGCTATGCAGTTTAAAGATAACGAAGAAGAACAGATGAGTGATCAGTTGCACAGGCAACGTAAAATGGTGATCGATAAATGTTATCCAGTTTTGCCGCTTCTTCAGCAAGATGCAGCAAAAGAACTTGAGAAAGATCCTTTAATGTCACACTTGTTGAGTTCGCAACCCCTTTATGCGCAGAGTGCTACAGCACCTCCGCAACCTTTAGTTGTGCAACCTCCAATTATTGTGCCTCAGGTTCTTCCACAGCCGCCAGCTCCTCTTCAGTTGGCTCCTACACCTATGGCGCAGCCCCCTCAAGGGCCGTCGACTTTGCTACCTGCTCCATCTGTACTTCCTACGACTTTGTCTACTACATCGACTGCCTCCTCTGGTGTTCTTCCTGATACTGCCTCTGCATCTGCATCTGCGCCTGCCTTGCCTCCCTCTGTTTTTCCTCCCGTTCTTTCGTCAACTTCTCCTTCTGTCCGACAGAGAAGGACTGATACTGTTGCTAGCCTTATATTTCCTCTCTTTGGGTCATCTGGTTTGACCCCTGATTCGGGGCGTAAGCAGTCGCGTAGTCAACTGCCTGATTCGAGAGAGAGAGAAGCGTTTGACCATATGGCACGTAAATGGGTTACTTACCCTTTTAGATATGATGTGGAGTCTGTTATGGATGTCTTCCGTCAATGGGAAGCACCGAAACAAAGACGTTTTTGAGAAGATGTGTGCTTTCCTTTGTGAGGAATTGGAGGATAATGATTTGGAAACAAATCCGCCCGATTTGTGCCATGTACGGTTTGAGTTTTCAAAGGGCACGATTGTGGGTTCCGATGTAGAGAAAGCAGTTGCGACGTTGTTGTCCTTTAGAAATAAGGATCCTTCTCAGTCACTGTTTGAACAGGACTCCTCAGTTAGGAAAAAAGTGCGACAGTACCCAATGAGAGAAGTCCCTCTGGTATGGAAGGACGCCGTTGTGGCTGATGCCGCTAATCAAATTGATGCTGTTCCAGCTCATTTTCAGCGTGTTTGGGTACATGTTCCTTGGAAGCGAGCTGAAGTTTTAGCCCTTAAACAGACTTTGCCTGACCCCCGTAAAAACCCTGCAGGGTATTATAAGGAATTATCACAAACTGCAGACTCATGCATTATGAATTTAGCCGACATAGACATGTTATTTGGGAATGTTGTTCCACAGCCTTTGTGGGGATTGATTCGCCATACAGATCATGCGCAAGAGTTAGGTGACTCATGGGCTAATATTAGTACTGCAAATGATAGACAAGTTGGTGGTGCCAAGCCTGAGCCTTTGGTAGCAGAACTTCCTGCTAGGATCATTACTTACATGAAAACTTTAATGCCTGCGATGCGTGTGAATTGGGATAAATTGTCTGCGTGTAAACAGAAGAAAGATGAAACAGTGTCTGATTTCTTCACCAGGTTTGAGGAAACGTTTATCGACCACATTGGTCAAGATATGAGTACAGAAGGTGGTCAACGGTTGTTCGTTGACAAGTTTGTGCACAATTTGCTTCCCGAGCTGTGTAAGAAATTGAAAGATTCAGAGAGTTCTTGGGCCGTTTCCTCTTCAGCACAAATATTGGCTACTGCACAGTACTACGAAAATAGGGATAAAGATGAGAAGGATAGAGCAGAAAAGAAAACTAAAGAATTAAAGACAAAGGTTCTTTTACAACAGGCGATCCGCCACGTGGTGGTCAGAGTAACTATCAGCAACCACAACAGTTTCAGAGAAACTCGCAAAGGTTCGAGTTTTCTCAACCACGTGTTCCTGTAGGTCCCAATCAGTGCTCATATTGTAAAGAAGAGGGTCATTTCAAGTATAGTTGTCCTATTTTGTTACAGCGTACGAATGGTGCTTCTGGTGCAAGAGGTCGAGGTGTTCAACAAGCTCCTAGAGGTAGAGGACGTGGAAGTGTCCCCCAGAACGCGCGTTCCCTTCCGTCTCAGAATTCAATGAATAGTTTTGACCAGCAAAATAACACGTCTGGTAGGACGGCTCAGTACTATGCTGACGACTACTATGCAGAAGATGAGAATATGGAAGGTAATGATTGCCAGGACAGCCATAGACAAAGAGAGGGAGTTGTTTCAGTTCCAGTAGATCAGAGTGGACCTTATGTTAAGGTGATTACATCAGGTGTGTCAGAGCCTTTTCTGTTGGATACTGGTGCTACAAAGAGTTCTATTATTATCCACTCAAAACTCCCTGGCGCACCTTTGTCTGGCGAGATGAATGTTTCAGTAGGTTTTTCTGGCGCCCCGGTTAGGAACCCGATTTCTAGTCCTATGTCCCTTTCTATTGGACCTTGTGAATTGGAAGCACCCCTTATTCTGACAACAGGTTGTGGTGAAAACTTGTTAGGATTGGATTTGTTGAAAACATTGTATGCGACATTATATTGTTCTCCTTCGGGAGTACAACTTACACTGGGTAGGAAAGTGATCTCTCCAATGTATTTATCGAAGGATAAACTTCCGACCGAATTGTCGTTTCTTCCTGATATTCTTTGGGCTACTGGTCCTAATGATGTGGGTCTTTTGGGAATACCACCATATGTTGTGACATTGAAAGCCAATGTTAAATTGCCACGTATTCCCCAATACAAGATCTCTAGTGAAGGTGAAAAGGCGTTGCTAGCGATCATTTATGATTTGATTGAAAAAGATATAATTGAAGAGACAAGAGGCAACGTTTGTAATAGTCCTGTTCTGCCCGTTTTGAAACTTACTGACCCTTCTCAGCCACCTGTTTACAGGTTCGTGATTGATCTTAGAGAGGTCAATAAAATAGTTGTGCCACAGCTTCCAGTTGTTCCTGATATCACTGCCCTATTGACTATGATTCCAGCTTCCGCCACCTGGTTCTCGGTGATTGACTTGAAGAATGCTTTCTTCAGCATCCCGATTGCCGAGGAGAGCAGGGATATTTTTGGCTTCAGTTTAGGAGGCCGAAGCTTCCGCTTCAAACACGCTCCTCAAGGCTACTGTGAAAGTACATCAATATATAGTCAGGCTTTAAAAACACAGCTTGATGCAATTGTTTTACCTGATGGCGCTACCCTTATTCAGTACGTCGATGATTTGCTAATAGCTGCAGATACTGAGGAGATTTGTAAAGAAGCCACCTTGTCGTTGTTGCGTCATTTGTCTGATTTACATCACAAAGTGTCTCTTTCAAAACTGCAATATTGTCGACAAGAAGTGACCTACTTAGGTCATCTCTTATCGAAGGAGGGAAGGAAACTGACCCCAGAAAGAATTCAGGCAATTGCAAAATTGAGTGTGCCAAGGACATAGAGAGAAGTACGTGCTTTCTTGGGCATTACATCATACTGCAGACAATGGATTCCGAATTTTTCTTTGCTGGCCAAACCTTTGGTAGCATTGACCTGTAAAGATACACCGAATCCCGTTCCGTGGTCTGAAGATTGTCAGAAAAGTTTTTCCAAATTGCGTAATGCATTGTGTTCGGCTCCTGTGTTGGGTACCCCCGACTACAGTAAGCCCTTTACACTGTATGTCCATGAGAAAGAGGGTTGTGCATTGTCAGTACTGACACAGTCTTTTGGAGACAAGCAGCGTCCATGCGCGTATTTTTTGTCGACTTTGGATCCGGTAGCTAAAGCATTGCCGAGTTGCTTGAGAGCCACAGCGGCAGCAGCTGTTTCTATTCGACAGTCTGCTGGGTTAGTGATGAATAATATGTTGATTGTGATGGTTCCACATGCAGTGGACACGTTGCTAAACAGGACCAAGACACAGCACTTAACTAGTGCTCGATTGTCAGGTTATGAGTTGACACTGTTAGCGAGTCATGTGCACATAAAGAGGTGCAATACGTTGAATCCAGCCACGTTATTGCCGATTTCAGTAGAGACAGATGTTGAACAGCATGATTGTTTTCTCAGGACAGAAGAAGAACGGAGAGTAGATCTTAAAGATACTCCTCTTGTGAAGTGTGATGGTACCTTATGGGTGGATGGTTCATGCTTCAAGCTTCCGAATGGTGATACGACTGCAGCATATGTTGTCACGACTTTGCATACGATTGTTGAAGCTGCACGTATACCACATAATTCAGCTCAAGCAGCAGAGTTGATTGCACTTACGAGAGCGTGTGTGTTATCAAAAGGAATGAAAGTGACCATATATATCGACAGCCAGTATGCGTTTGGTGTGTGTAAGACCTGGGGTCTCCAGGCCCTATGGGGCGGTAACGTGACACGAGCGGTTGGGCCACCAGAGGTCTGTGTGTAAAGCAACCATACAACACGCACCTCACATGGGACAAGGAACACACACAATAAGTGACGCCACACGGTAGGAGTTAAGTAAATACTCAAGTTTATCCAAGCAGAGCACGTTAGATGCAGTTCATGAGGTAGCAGTACATTTCATAAGCTGGTAATACCACAAATGACATTCAGTATATTTCAGTACTGCCTGAGGTACAATTACCCTTCACCTAGAGGTACATGCGCGCTTCACTTTCCTGTAGCGCCTTAAGGAGGTGATGATGGCGCTAGGCGCGCTAACTGGTGACGACCTCAGAACGGGGCATCTAGCATAGGGCTACTCGTAAGAGATGTAATTTAGCATTTCATTATGGAACATGAATAACAGCGCGCTACTCGTAATCAATAGCACGTAGTACTTCAACATGGGCGTAAATAACAACGTGCTACTCGTAATCAATAGCACGTGGTACTTCAATATGGAACCTGACTAACAGAGCGCTACTCGTAATCACCAACAGGTAGCACTTCAATATGGCACATGAATAACAGAGCGCTACTCGTAATCACCAACACGTAGCACTTCAATACAGCACATGGATCACAGAGCGCTACTCGTAATCACCAACACGTAGCACTTCAATATGGCACCTGACTGACAGAGCGCTACTCGTAATCACCAACACGTAGCACTTCAATACGGCACCTGAATGACAGAGCGCCACTTGTAATGGTGGGCGCTGAGTACTTCAATGTGGGGTAGGACAGTCAATGCGCCTCACGGAGCTTTTAGCAGGAAGCGCCCGGGACGGGAGGAGAGAATCTCTCGGCTCCGGTGCAGTTCGTAGGGCACCTCGTTTCAGAGCAGTCACGGGGACACAAGGACAGGATCCCTCGGCGGGGTCTCTCCGTCGCGCTGGCAGGGGGAACTCCCACGGAGAGGGGACCCGGGCTGAGGGTGCGGTGCGGTTCCCGACCAGTAGGGGGCGCACAAGGGGCAATCCCAGCCTCCGGGCTTACCTCGCTCTCGGCGTCCGACCCAGCGACGATGGGGGAACTCGGCCCCAGGCCTCGCGCACCTTCTCTCACAGCTGCGACGGCAGCGGCGGGGCCCCGGGCTTCTCACGGGCCTCGCGACTCTGCAGGGCACTTCTTCCGGCCTCCGGGCCACGGCGGTGAGCGCGCTGGCTTCCACGTCACGGGGGGGGGGCACAAGTTAAGGTTGGGGACTCCGCGCTCAGCGGAGCACGCTTCCGGGGGTCCCAGGCCAGGTCAGGGAGCGCAGGGGTCACAGCGCTAATACCTGGTTGATCCCCGGTGGCTCTTCAATCTGCTTTGCATACGGCTTATGGGGTCAGTCTGGACACGCAGTCTCAGTGCTTGGCATATAAGTTTAAGAGTTCAATCTGGACACGCAGTCTCAGTGCTTGGCATATAAGTTTGAGAGTTCAATCTGGACACGCAGTCTCAGTGCTTGGTATATAAGTTCTGTTCTCAGATGTTAGATAGAGTCTTGTTGGCGCAGATGTATCTGGCGCCCTTAAAGGGTTCTGTTACAGGGGGGTAGGGATGGAGAGGGCGACTAGATCCTTCCTAGTCAGGCTGGCAGAGAGTCTCTGGGTCCTCCTACTGCTGGGCAAGATCAGTGGGTTTCACAGGGTCCCTCACTCACTTAAGAGGCAGCACCTAAATCCTGTCACTCTCAGAGGCATAAGTCCCTGGATAGGCCCTACCGCCTACACTCCTGGTGGATTCTTCCAGCTCTGCCTCACCACAATGGCCAACTCACCACAAAAAGTTCCCTCCCTCACTTAAGTAGCCCTAGGTCAGGTGACCTCTAGCCAAGGCGGCAAAAGAAAAACCACACCTCCCTTCTAGAAGGTTCCAGCACATTCCGGGAGCTTCCCCACTCTACCTATGGGACAAAAAGGTGGGCTGGAGTCGCAACATTGTTGTGGGGTTCCAGCCAGCTCCTGGCAGCTAGGGTGCTACTATGAAAGACCACTCTGCAGTAGCAGGGGCCTGTGGCAGCCATCTTGGGAGAAGGGAGCACCTGCACCTTAACACTGATTGGCAATGAAAAGGCGCCCGGAGACCTAGTCCAACATAAAAATTAGGGTGGAAAAAATGAGGCACGATACAAAAATGGAAGGGGAGACCACCCTAGGGCTGACAGGTCCAACATGCGTCCCCCCCAGCCGAATGAGGGGAGAGCTACCCAACCTCTAGGGAGTTCTCATCACTAAGGCGGAAAAACCTGGAGAGACCGTCAGCATTGGCGTGGTCAACTCCGGGCCGATGTTCCACCCGAAAATCCATCCCCTGTAGGGAAATGGACCACCTCAACAACTTGGGGTTTTCGCCTCTCATCTGCATGAGCCAGCGAAGGGGCCGGTGGTCGGTCTGAATAAGGAAGTGAGTGCCAAAGAGGTATGGCCTCAACTTCTTCAGTGCCCAGACCACCGCGAAGGCTTCTCTCTCAATGGTGCTCCATCGCCGTTCCCGAGGGAGGAGTCTTCTGGATATGAAGGCCACAGGTTGATCTTGGCCCTCGGCATTGAGTCGTGAGAGCACCGCACCTATGCCGTGCTCTGAGGCATCGGTCTGTACAATAAATTCCTTGCTGAAATCTGGTGTTGCTAGTACTGGAGCGGTACACATCGCATGTTTCAGCGTGTCAAAGGCTTCTTGGCATGCAGCTGTCCATATGACCTTGCGAGGTTGCTTCCTTGAGGTCAATTCCGTCAAGGGGGCTACGATGGTGCCATATCCCTTGACGAACCGGCGGTAATACCCAGTGAGGCCGAGGAAAGCTCGGACCTCTGTTTGGGTCTTGGGGGGCTCCCAAGCCAAGATGGTTTCGATTTTGGCCTGGAGGGGTTGCACCTTACCTCCGCCCACCAGGTGTCCCAGGTACACGACAGATCCCTGTCCAATCTGGCACTTGCTGGCTTTAATTGTTAAGCCAGCGCGTTGCAGTGCCTGCAATACCTCCTGGAGGTGTTGCAGATGGTCCTCCCAGGAGCTACTGAAGACAGCTATGTCATCCAGGTAGGCCGCTGAGAAGGACTCCAGGCCAGATAGTACCTGATTCACTAACCGCTGGAATGTGGCCGGAGCATTTTTGAGCCCAAAGGGCATCACTCGAAACTGGTAGTGGCCCTCGGGGGTGGAGAACGCTGTCTTCTCCCTTGCTCCATCGGCCATGGCAATCTGCCAATATCCGGATGTCAGGTCAATGGTGCTGAGGTACCGGGCTGCTCCCAGCCGGTCCACCAGCTCGTCTGCACGTGGGATGGGGTGAGCATCTGTCTTCGTGACAGAGTTCAACCCCCGGTAGTCCACACAGAACCGAAGCTCCGGTGTCGTACCCGGTGGGGCCGCTTTCGGCACCAACACCACTGGACTAGCCCACGGGCTGCTGGAAGGTTCTATCACCCCCAGCTCCAGCATCTTCGCCACCTCACTCTGGATGCTATCCTTCACTTGGTCAGAGAGCCGGTAAGACTTGTTCTTCACCGGGGGGCTGTCCCCTGTGTCCACATCATGGGTACACAGATGAGTGATTCCAGGCGTGAGGGAGAACAACGAGGTGAACTGTCCCAGGACATGGCGACAGTCCCTCTGTTGCTCTGGGGTCAAGGATGGGGAGAGGACTACACCTTCCACCGAACCATCCTTTTCTTGTACCACTAGAAGGTCAGGAAGAGCTTCACTCTCTTCCTCTTCGCTCCCATCCGTCACCATAAGGAGAGCAAGCTCTGATCTCTCATGGTGCGGCTTCAGGCGGTTGACGTGGAGCACCCTGAGGGGCTGACGGGGGGTTTTCACATCTACAACGTACGTGGTCTGGCCTCGCCGCTCCACAATGTCGAACGGGCCAGTCCACCGGTCCTGGAGGGCACAAAGCTCCCCAGGTTCCATAACCCACACCTTCTGTCCAACGTCTAACTCGACCGTCCGAGCGTTGCGGTCATACCACTCCTTCATCACGGTCTGGCTAGCCTCCAGGTTCTCTGTGGCTGCCTTCCACAGCTTGGCCATCTGGCTGCGGAACGCCAGCATGTAGCTGACAATGTCACGGGGAAGCTTCTGTGAAGTCTTCTCCCACCCCTCCTTCACTAAACTGAGGGGCCCCCGAACGGGATGGCCATAGAGCAATTCAAACGGGCTGAACCCGACTCCCTTCTGCGGTACCTCCCGATAGAAGAATAACAAGCAGGGGAGGAGGACGTCCCATTTACGCCTCAAGCCCTCTGGTAGGCTTCGGATCATCCCCTTCAATGTCTTATTGAAGCGCTCTACAAGTCCGTTCGTCTGGGGATGGTAAGGAGTGGAGAACCGGTAGGTCCCCCCACACTCCTTCCACATGGCCTGCATGTAGGCCGACATGAAATTGGTGCCCCTGTCCGACACCACAACCTTGGGGAATCCCACTCGGGTAAAAATCCCCAACAGTGCCCGCGCCACCACCGGTGCAGTGATGGTCCTCAGAGGAATAGCCTCTGGGTACCTTGTGGCGTGGTCCACCAAAACCAAGATGAACCGGTGTCCCGCTGCGGTCGGAGGGTCCAATGGCCCAACAATATCGATACCGACCCTCTCAAAAGGGGTCCCGACCATGGGGAGCGGTTCCAACGGGACCTTCAACTTCGTCCCAGTCTTGCCACTAGCCTGAAAAGACTTGCAGGTCTTGCAAAAGGTGTCTGATGCAATCCTCATCCTGGGCCAATAAAAATGGGGGACCAACCGTGCAAAGGTTTTGTCCTGACCCAGGTGTCCGGCTAAGGGTATCTCGTGCGCTAACTCCAGCAGAAAGGCCCGGTAACATTGGGGGACCACTACGGCCCTCGAAGATCCATGTACCGGCACCCTGGGCTCACTGTATAGGAGACCATCCTCCCAATACACGTGATAACCTCCCAGTTCCTGACTGGCCACTTGGGCTTCGGCCTGCCGCCGCATGCCTTCAAGAGTGGGGCACGCCCTTTGTGCCTGACAAAATTCTTCCCGGGTAGGCCCTCCTCCCACATGCCAGTCAGCAAGGGTCGGCAAGTCCTCCACAGGAACGACATCTACCTCCGCGGACTCCGGGGGCACCTCTCCGGCCTCCCCATCCATCTCACGAGGCATGTCCTCTACCACCTTCTTCTTTCCACGTTGGGCTTTGGGTTGGGCCATGATTCCAGGCTCCAACCCAGGGTGAGTTCCATGCCGGGCAGCCATGGACCGCGTGCTGACGCAAGTCCACCCTGGTAATCCCAACATCTCAGTGTGAGCGTGAAATTCGACGTCTTTCCACTTGGTGTGCTCCAGGTCATTTCCTAGCAAACACCCCACAGGCAAGGCAGGGCTCACAGCAACTCTCAGTAGGCCTCTGACTCCTCCCCACTCAAATGGAACACGAGCCACTGGATAGTGACTCATACTGCCGTCAGCCAATACGGCCGGATGGAACTCCTCGGGGACTACTTGGTCTGGGGACACCAGCCGCCGCACGACAGTGGTCATGCTGGCCCCTGTGTCTCTCAGAGCTTCCACCTCCTCCCCATTTATTCTCACCCTCTGCTGATATTTAGCAGTGTTCGGGGGCAGGGACACTACGGGGACCACTTCTCTATCCCCGAGTGAAACCAGAGTCAGGCCTGTCCACTCCCCTTCCCTACCTAAGGGCAGCTCCACCCCAAGCGCTATACTACTTACCCCGGGACTTTTCCCGCCCGTTGGGGCTGGTGGTCGCTTGCGACACTTGGGATCTCCCCGGTAGTGTCCAATCTCCCCACACTCGTAGCACCGCACAATCCTAGGCTGCTGACTCCTGTCAGGGTAAGTGGGTCTTGTGGAATTGGACGGGGGTGGGGTTCCTACACCCTTCCCAAACTTATTTTGGGGACCTTTCGAGAACTCCACCTTTTTATCTCCCCCCTCTTTCTTCTGGGGGAAACCCTGTCCGCCTTTCGAGCCATCTCCCCCGGGGCCCTTGTGAGACACCCGGGTGCTCACCCAAATATCTGCCTCCTCCGCAAGCTCACGGGGATCCATCAACTTGCGGTCCACCAGATGTTGGCGCAGCTCCGGAAAGCTCTTATCCAAGAGGTGCTCCCTTAAAAAAAGATCGTACAACCCTTGGTAGTCCTGGACCTCGCTGCCACGCACCCAACCATCTAGTGCCTTCCTCGCATAGTCAAAAAAATCTACCCATGTCTGTGTGGACAGCTTATGGCTGCCACGAAACTTTTTCCTGTACCTCTCGGGGTTGAGAACAAACTTCTTTAACAAGGCCTCTTTCATGGGGGCATACCTTACCTGATCCGCCTTGGCCAAATATAACAGGGTGTCCCTAACATTGGGAGGTATATACCGGTATAAACCACCTCCCCATTACTCTCGGGTACCCCATGGGCCGTCAAGGCTACCTCATATGCCTCCAACCATTTCATGATGTCGTCCCCCACTGTGTAATTGGCAATTACCTCTTTAGGTAGATAGAACTTTGACTCTTGAGGTTCCATAGGTATGCTGCCACCATTGTCCTTATTGGACGCGTTCAATTGGAGGGCGCGTAACTCCAGCTCTTTTAGCTGAAGCTCGTGCGCAAGCTTCTTCTCCTCCATTGCCCATCTCCTATTTTCTCTTTCCTGTTCCACTCTGGCCAATTCCCTTTCTTTCTCTTGTTCTAACTTGGCCAGCTCCCACCTTAACTGCCTCTCTTCCCTACTGTCCTCGTACTCCTCTGGGGACGCGCTCCTCCTCGACCCTGTCCAACTACTGGCCCCAGAACGTCTCCCTGGGGGCACATTTTCAGACACATCTTCATTCAATATGTCGGTCACTTCTTGGGCGCTCTCCTCCTGAGGTGCATCTGGTGCCTCCTGTCCCTCATCCCCTCGCCCGTCTGGGTGGGCTTCTACCCATGCCCTAATGGCGGTGCGGAGTTCCGGTCCTTTGGCCTTCCGTACCCCAGGCACCCCCATCCCATGCCCGAACTCCCTTAGTTGCTTCACTGAGTACCCCTCGAGGTCAGCTAACCGGAATTCCATTCTGGCAGGTGGGGACCTAGACACTACGGAGAAAATTTCTTAGGGTATAGGTAACAGTTCTCAGCTAACCAGGCTTCCTGTACTCTCAACCTGGACAGTGGAAATAAAAAATGCAGCAATCAATGGTTTCAGAGCTCTGGAACAATTAGGCGTTTAATTGTGGCGCCCTTCGCTCCACGGAAGGGTGCTGTATGGTCACAGGTCCTAAGGATCCCACCGCTCGCCACCAATGTAAGACCTGGGGTCTCCAGGCCCTATGGGGCGGTAACGTGACACGAGCGGTCGGGCCACCAAAGGTCTGTGTGTAAAGCAACCATACAACACGCACCTCACATGGGACAAGGAACACACACAATAAGTGACGCCACACGGTAGGAGTTAAGTAAATACTCAAGTTTATCCAAGCAGAGCACGTTAGATGCAGTTCATGAGGTAGCAGTACATTTCATAAGCTGGTAATACCACAAATGACATTCAGTATATTTCAGTACTGCCTGAGGTACAATTACCCTTCACCTAGAGGTACATGCGCGCTTCACTTTCCTGTAGCGCCTTAAGGAGGTGATGATGGCGCTAGGCGCGCTAACTGGTGACGACCTCAGAACGGGGCATCTAGCATAGGGCTACTCGTAAGAGATGTCATTTAGCATTTCATTATGGAACATGAATAACAGCGCGCTACTCGTAATCAATAGCACGTAGTACTTCAACATGGGCGTAAATAACAGCGCGCTACTTGTAATCAATAGCATGTGGTACTTCAATATGGAACCTAACAGAGCGCTTCTCGTAATCACCAACACGTAGCACTTCAATATGGCACATGAATAACAGAGCGCTACTCGTAATCACCAACACGTAGCACTTCAATATGGCACATGAATAACAGAGCGCTACTTGTAATCACCAACACGTAGCACTTCAATATGGCACATGAATAACAGAGCGCTACTCGTAATCACCAACACGTAGCACTTCAATATGGCACATGGATCACAGAGCGCTACTCGTAATCACCAACACGTAGCACTTCAATATGGCACCTGACTGACAGAGCGCTACTCGTAATCACCAACACGTAGCACTTCAATACGGCACCTGAATGACAGAGCGCCACTTGTAATGGTGGGCGCTGAGTACTTCAATGTGGGGTAGGACAGTCAATGCGCCTCACGGAGCTTTTAGCAGGAAGCGCCCGGGACGGGAGGAGCGAGTCTCTCGGCTCCGGTGCAGTTCGTAGGGCACCTCGCTTCAGAGCAGTCACGGGGACACAAGGAGATGATCCCTCGGCGGGGTCTCTCCGTCGCGCTGGCAGGGGGAACTCCCACGGAGAGGGGACCCGGGCTGAGGGTGCGGTGCGGTTCCCGACCAGTAAGGGGCGCACCAGGGGCAATCCCAGCCTCCGGGCTTACCTCGTTCTCGGCATCCGCTCCAGCGACGATGGGGGAACTCGGCCCCAGGCCTCGCGCACCTTCTCTCACAGCTGCGACGGCAGCGGCGGGGCCCCTGGCTTCTCACGGGCCTCGCGACTCTGCAGGGCACTTCTTCCGGCCTCCGGGCCGCGGCGGTGAGCGCGCTGGCTTCCACGTCACGGGGGGGGGGCTCAAGTTAAGGTTGGGGACTCCGCGCTCAGCGGAGCACGCTGCCGGGGGTCCCAGGCCAGGTCAGGGAGCGCAGGGGTCACAGCGCTAATACCTGGTCGATCCCCGGTGGCTCTTCAATCTGCTTTGCATACGGCTTCAGGGGTCAGTCTATACACGCAGTCTCAGTGCTTGGCATATAAGTTTAAGAGTTCAATCTGGACACGCAGTCTCAGTGCTTGGCATATAAGTTTGAGAGTTCAATCTGGACACGCAGTCTCAGTGCTTGGTATATAAGTTCTGTTCTCAGATGTTAGATAGAGTCTTGTTGGCGCAGATGTATCTGGCGCCCTTAAAGGGTTCTGTTACAGGGCGGTAGGGATGGAGAGGGCGACTAGATCCTTCCTAGTCAAGCTGGCAGAGTCTCTGGGTCCTCCTACTGCTGGGCAAGATCAGTGGGTTTCACAGGGTCCCTCACTCACTTAAGAGGCAGCACCTAAATCCTGTCACTCTCAGAGGCATAAGTCCCTGGCTAGGCCCTACCGCCTACACTCCTGGTGGATTCTTCCAGCTCTGCTTCACCCCAATGGCCAACTCACCACAAAAAGTTCCCTCCCTCACTTAAGTAGCCCTAGGTCAGGTGACCTCTAGCCAAGGCGGCAAAAGAAAAACCACACCTCCCTTCTAGAAGGTTCCAGCACATTCCAGGAGCTTCCCCACTCTACCTATGGGACAAAAAAGCGGGCTGGAGTCGCAACATTGTTGTGGGGTTCCAGCCAGCTCCTGGCAGCTAGGGTGCTACTATGAAAGACCACTCTGCAGTAGCAGGGGCCTGTGGCAGCCATCTTGGGAGAAGGGAGCACCTGCACCTTAACACTGATTGGCAATGAATAGGCGCCCGGAGACCTAGTCCAACATAAAAATGAGGGTGGGAAAAATGAGGCACAATACAAAAATGGAAGGGGAGACCACCCTAGGGCTGACAGGTCCAACAGTGTGGCTCATAGTTTTGGACGATTGTGGAAAGAACGTGGGTTCCTGACTTCGCATGGAGCTAAGATTCAGCATGGTCAGTTGGTGAATGAGCTTCTTGAGTCACTGACCTTGCCGCTACAAGTCGCGATTGTGAAATGCAGTGCACACAAGAAGGTTACTGATGATGTTGGTCGTGGCAATGCATTTGCTGACGAGATCGCAAAAGAAACAGCAAAAGATGTGATGAATCGAATGTATGTTGCAGGCCCTGCAAGATGGGTTGGTGACGTTGGAATGTGTGAAGATACGATAGAGAGTGTGAAGTCTCTTCAAGCTGAAGCTTCAGAGAAAGAGTTGAGTGTGTGGAGAGAGAGTACGGGTAAATTGGATGAAAATGGTTGTTGGGTTGACTTGTCAGAACATCAGCGATGGTTGTTACCCGATGCGTATGTGCTTGCAGTGGTGACAATGGCCCATGGAATGACCCATATCAGTGTGAAAGGGATTTGTAAGTTGTTGGCTCCAGTATGGCAAAATGCTGGAATTCCTAAATGTGCAGAGAATGTGGTCAAGAATTGCATGGTGTGTCTGAAATACAATCCTGGTAGGGGAACCCCAACTCCAGCTGGTCCTTTTGCGCCTCCAACGTATCCGTTCGAGGTTTTGCAGCTAGATTTCATCCACATGGAAAGGTGCAACAATTTGAAATACGTACTCGTTGTTGTTTGTGCCTTTTCAAGATGGATAGAAGCATATCCCTTAAAAGACAACACTGCCTTATCCACAGCTAAAGCCCTTGCCAAAGAATTCTTCCCTAGGTTTGGAATGCCGAGAATGGTCTGGAGTGATAATGGGAGTGAATTTGTGGGTCGAGGGATGAAAAAAGTATGTGAGGGGCTAGGTATCCAGCAAAAATTCCACGCTGCAAATCACCCCCAATCAGCTGGACTAGGAGAGTGCTATAATGGCACGCTAAAACTTAAATTGGCAAAGATACAAGCGAGCTCTGGTCTTAAATGGCCTGACGCCCTGCCTTTAGCACTCCTATCAACAAGAATGACTGTGCATTCGGGAGTGGGACTTAGTCCCTATGAAATTGTGTTCGGCCGCCCGGCCAACATATGGGGAGTGCCAAGGCCGACAAAATTCAGCGAGATCGAACACCCTGTACTGCTTGATTATTTGTATGAATTGACGGCTAAATTGCATGTTTTACACCAACAGGTTCACGATACTCTGCCTCAGGTCTCTGAAGCTCCAGGACATCTTATCGATCCTGGATCATGGGTGCTGGTCAAGAACTTCCAGCGGACAAAGAATGACCAGCCCCGTTGGACCGGCCCCTACCTCGTCCTTCTCTCAACAAGATCAGCTGTTCGAGTGGAAGGGAAAAACAACTGGATCCACGGCGTACACTGCAAGAGGGTCCCTTTGCCTCTACCGTACGACCGGTGGGTTCAGGAGGGGATCGCTGACTCTGAGACTGAGACCGTGCCTCGTTTTCTGCCTTTTAGCAATGCACGTGTAAAAGGAACACTTTCTGAACGAGAAAGTGACAATATTTTGCAAGAAGCTGTGCCACCGTCAATTCGATTGAACACTACAGAGCCTGAACTCTTGTTCCAGAACCAGACAGTACCTGGAAAAAGCCGTTATAATTTGAGGCCGAGAACTATGGACAAATAAAAAATTATTTTTCCTTGCTATTTTTGAAAGTGCAGCTCTCTCATCTGAGAAACTTTCTTATTTTTGTTTTTCGAACCGCCATCCGGGTTCAGCTGTAGGGTCGTGGTTGCCCAAGTCTTTGGAGTGCAGCTGAAGACGTTAGGTCGACAGGTCTGGTCGGTCTAAGGGAGTTGCCCTGGACTGACAGAAGCATTCCCTAGCATAGAACACCCTACCACCGCGAGCAGCAATTAGAGAGGATGGAGTTTTTCGAGAATGAGAGACCTGCCAAACAGATGGACTTTAAAGCCAGAATGTGTATAATGATGACAAAGAAACGATTTTTGATATTATGTATTTTCATGTTGCTTAGTGTAATGACATTTTTAATAAGATGTTTTATTCTCTTTTCAAGTGACATTTGCACCCACTACACAGCCCATACCTTCTTCTACTGTTTCCTCGCATTCTTTTCACCCTCTGCCTGAACACGAGTCCGCTAGAAGATTAGAATTTGTCAATAATTCATTCATTCAGCTTCTACACCAACACCAATTAGCAGTGAACACAACAAACTGTTGGGTGTGTGGTCTTATGCCTCATACTACTGATAAGGGTATCCCTTATCTGGCCCTGCCTTTCAGTCATAATGGTTCTGTGTGGGCATATAGAACGACGTTCATATACGCTCATGAAGCCAACCCCCTACGTTCTGTGAAAGATAATCCTAAGAATAGTGCTCTAGTTAAGGGTATGGTAGATATGATTAGCGAAGATATTGCCTATGAGACTATCCCGAGAGATGAGACACTAGCATATATTGGATGGAACATAACAGGATATGGAGTTACTCTGAGTGAGAACCAGCGAGCAAAGAGATCCTTCCCGATTTGGATTGTACCCCATCAGGGTCACCTATGTCTGCAAGGTAATGGCAAGAATCCCAGAGCTCAGTTAGGGAAAAGTATCTGCACTGAAACATATGTTTTTGCGTCTCAGACTTCCCCTTCGTTCTTAGCAGCTAAGGGTACCTATTTCATCTGCCATAATAGAGCCTATACATGGTTGCCCCCTGACTTCTCAGGCACATGTTTTGTTTCGTTCCTGTTGCCTCCCACCTACACGGCTGCGGCAGATTACCATAAGACAAGGATAGTTAGAGGTGTCATCAGTAAAGAAGACACTACAGGACAAGAACTTGGAGATTTCGTAAAGGGTTTTCTGCCGTTTTGGGGGCCTATGGTTAACAGCAGGAACATAAGGCAATTGACAAGGGTGGTTGAATCCACGGTAGATGAAACCGCCAGTGCCCTTAGTAATTTGACTGCTGAGCTCCAGTCGGATCGCCTTATGACTCTTCAGAACAGGGTCGCATTAGACGTCATACTTGCAGCCCGAGGTGGGGTATGTAAAGTGATCCAATCAAGTTGCTGTGTTTTTATTCCAGATAACGCTCCGACAGTTTACCAGGCCGTTTCCAGACTGCATAAGATCTCCGAATCTATTCACGTGGATAAAGGAGATTGATCATTGATGGGGTGGTTCTGGGAACTGATATCCGCCTGGGGATGGAAGATTCTGATAGTCATTGGGATGATCTTAGCCATTCTTTTCCTGTCCTGTCTGTGTGTACAGTGTGCTCCTGCAATATGTGGCCTCTGTGCTACATCGTGTGTAAGGAAACCTGTATCAGGAGACGAGCTAAGTAATAGGATGATGCTACAGCAACATCTCAACGACTTTATGAATATAGACCTGGACTCAGATTAGCGTGAGTATAGGTTATTGCCTATGTAAGGGCAAAAGGAGGGTCTGTGGTACTGAAAATTCTGGACCCGTGTTATAAACATCGTCGTATCATGACGATTTTGGTATCAGCAGACCGAGAATGATTAGAATACTATGCACAAGTATTTGTCATATTCGGGTGACGAAATCACCCTGAAATCAGAGTTTCCGTCCTGAACCCTCGGTTTCCATTTGAACAGCAGCCATTTTGTGATTGCCCTCACATAGGCCAATGACTAAGGCCAAAAACGAGTCTGAAGGACATGTACACCTTTGCTGACTCCTCTGTGACCTGGGCAAGCTGACTCCACTGCCTGAAGCCAAACCTGTTTGGCCAGTTCCTTTCCCAGTGGCCGAATGAGATTAGTATCAAGGCACAACATATCATAAAACCTTTCATCACACACAAACCCTGCCTAATCTTACACACACACCTGTCCCTGTTTCTTTTCTTATGACTTGCTTTATGAGGAGGAGGTGCCCGTTTTTATTGGGGGTCCGTCGATATCTGATGAAAGTACTGAGCCTTGCCGGGTAATTGATTGAGGGCTGGACAAACTGAAATATGGGCTTGTCATCATGACTCGGCTTTTTCTTTGTAGTGAGAATATGTGAATAGTCAACTGTAAAATAAGGAATGTTTGCCTAAAGCATAATATTTTGTATAAAAAGAGAAGGCTGGCTTTGTAAGGTTGAGCAGTCTCCTGAGAATATACACCGTGTTGTACTTCTAGGATACCTGTTACTGGTTGCAGCCAATAAATACGAACTTTGACTTCACCAAGAAGACTGTGTTTCTGTAGTCTGAAACAGGAAGGACTCGAAGTCTTAGGGTGTGTTCCCTGGCACCGCTGGGTTCTGAAAAACCCAGTACTTCAGTGGAACCACCCCCTCCCCTGACCCACCTAGAGGAGTGGTCATAGAGCTAGTCCCTCCCCTATCTTCACTATAAGATAGCAAACCTTGCCATTGCAAAACAGATAACCCTGGACGATGCTCTACAAAGAAGAATCCTGGCCCTTCGACGTTCCACTACCTTTGGAAGACAGAAGAATCTACCTTGGAATCAAGGAGTGACTCCCCTGCTTGGCAGGCACCAAAAACCTTAAATCAACGGTTGCAAACTTTCCCGCTCCCGCCGGAGTTTGAAGTCCCTGCTGCCCCGGAATTGTATTTCCTGACCTCGACGGCCATTGTTAGTCCCCAGCAAAGCTGTGGTGAGTGGACCCCACGAGTGACGAGGAAGAGAAATCCCCGGGGACCGTGCACTGTTGTCGAGTGCAAACCCTTCTCGACGTCCTACGGACTTGTGCATTAGACCATTTGTGGCCCAAGCCTCCAGCAGGTTTTGCAGCGAAAATCAGAGGCCTACCCTGTCCCGAGTGACCGTGGGCTCCTGTGAAGCATTTCCTGATCATTTGCCCGTTGGCTAGTGGGTCCCCCGAAGACTTTCCTATCGACTCAAAGGGCTCCCCTGGTTGCTCCAGGCCTGCCCTCACTTACCCTTGCTGGGCGAGTCCCTCAGACCTTGCTGGTCTGCACCATCGACTTTCTTCAGTCTACACGAGACTTGCAGTTGCCAAGGCTTGTTGGCCCCAATCCGGTTGCCAACACCGCCATCAGCCGCAGACGTCGTGGGACACTCCGAATCCAGCTGCTGGTCATCGTCGAACTCTCCTGGACCTCGTGAGCGAAGAGTCAAAACACCATCGACGACCTGAAATCACCCGACATCCGTGGTCAACCATCTTCCTGGTCACGGGCAAGTGACTTTGAACGCTGTCCCTTCAATTTTCAGGTCTTCTCCATCTTGAATCCAGGCTTGGATTCCACCGGACACTTCTTCAGTCGACGCAAGCTGCAAGTCTTCTTTGGTCTCCATAGAAAACAGCGACGCGACCCGACACCAAAAGACACCTATGCACCCGGCTTCCCTGGGTGAGGTAAGTCGTGCACTCCGGTGCCCTAGTGTGTGTTAGTGTGTGTTGGCCCTCGAAGTACTTACCTTGTAAGTGGCTTGCTTGTAGACTTCCTCGAAGTACCCTAGAACTTTAAAAATCAAACCGCGACTTGCACCATTATAATCAATAGGGAACCCGCGGCTGTGTTCACACACTGAATGCTTCTCCCGTGGGCCTGTTACTTACCTGCTAACACTTCAATAGTGAAGCCCCAGCGATTCCCCAGGCCCTAGGCCTTGTCATTTTGCAAGTCGACATTCTTATACCATTTTTTTAGTATATGGTCTGGTACGCCCTTAGGGCTCCAGCCATATTTGTGCTTAATTTATTGTGAAACGTTGACATTTGAATGTGTACCTGGCTTCTAATCTCATAAAGAGATTAGTAGAGGGTGTCTAGTAATAAATACATATATATTTGATATATATACACCTGTGTGGTGTCCTTTCATTTATTGATTCAAGAGATCATAAGGTAAAACAAGCTGCTTTACATTCTTTTGAGACTTAGCCTGAAGTCCGCTCTCCACAGCTACCACTAGGATAGCTTTCTTTAAAAGGTTGTCTTAAACCTATCTACCATAAGAGTCGAATTGGACTGGTGCAAGGTGGCCACAATAACTAGTGACCAGCATATGCCAGGCCAACTTCTCACTGTAATCCAGGAATAACAGTAGATTATTAGAATATCCAGGTATGCTCTTGCATACACCCCATGCAGACAAAGGTCCTGATTAAGAGTAAGGCGGTCCGAACCTGTGATGGCTGTCCACCCGCTGGTGGGATGGCCACAGGCCTGCCGCAACCGCCAGGGATCATGGATCCTACGGTGGTCAGAGGTCCTAATATGTTGGTGGTGGTCCTGCTGCCGCCGCCGCACCACCAATCATATTAGGAGCTTCCTCGCCACCACAGTGTTAACTCAGGGCCATGGGGTACCTTGCAGGGGGACACCTGTTGTGCCCCCCAGTGTGCATCCACCCCCTTTCTTGTGCAGCATGGACTGCTCAGTCCATCGGCGCTCCCATTGTACTGCCTTTAAAATGAGCACCACCAAAGCACCGCCTGGCAGAGACTAGGAGACTCAATATGGCGTACGGTTTCAGTAAGGCTTTGGTGATGTGGGAGCAGGCGCTGGCATGGTGGCCCACTCTCACACCCCCAAAGTCGTAATTAGACCCTAAGTTTGCAGTAAGCTTGTAAAACTTTGCCGTTTAAAGTCAAACGGCATGACCTTACACTGAAAAAGTTTGTATGGAGCTGAAAAGGCCATTTTATTCCTGGTTTCATGGAAATTTGTCAATACCCCTTGGTGAACTATAGCATAGACAAACTGGTTGCAGCTGAGGCGAAAGGCATCTACTAAGTGAAATAGACAACTGTTAAACATTACCAAACTCGATATAAAAAAAGGATGCTGTTGTCAGGCTTTGGAATCAGAAATATGGGGATGACCATTTGCTTTTAGACTCTTCAGTTAGGTCATCCTTAGCATGTTATTCATCTCCTGTCTGAATTCGATATGGGCACAGTTGGACCGTGTGTCCCCAAGTTGCATGAACGGTATGTTTCAAACTTTCAGGTCTCCCAGGAATTACCAGGAACAAAGAAACAAACAAATGCTTTCAGCTCTTTGGTTTGTTCCAGTGTTCTGTCCATTGGGAATGCGAGATCTGAATTAACCTTCATAAGGGCAATAAGGGGCACTGTCTTCAGAATCCTGTGGGCTATTCTGACAGATTTTATGAACATGGGGTAATACCATTCTTTTAAATGAGTCACATTATGGATTTGTTCTTGCGGCCTATGACCATGTTATTCTTTGTCTTTTCCACCTTTTCTGATAATGAGGTACGGTCTCTTCCATTGGGCAAAGAATGTATTGTCTTTCATGTGTAACAGCACAGGTAATCTTTCAAATACTCGAAATGTACATACATAGCCTTGTTCTTGGGTCTTTACAAGCTTTCTGTGTTTCTTGTGGATGTTAAGAGTGAACGAAACAGTTTTTTCCATTCCAATTTACTGCAAATACACAAACAGTCTGGACACAAGCAGGGAATCACCCCTATTCCCATTCCCCCCTCAACAAATTCAAAATATCTTCGGGTTGATTACCGTAAAATCTGGGGGGCATTCCGAATGCGGTGGAGGCCTTTGACAGGGTCATTGGCTGGTATGGTCCTGCTTTTATTTTACAATAAACTACAAATTTAAAAAAACAGCAACCGACCAATCCCCTCGAGAAAAGCCACAAGCAAATATACTTTACCAAAGGCAAGACATCCAATTATTACCTCAGCTGTCAGAGTATTAAGGGCAACAGCTTGTATGGGGTGTTCCTGCTTGAATCTTCAAAGGGGGCTCCCAAGGACAGTACAGCAGGAGCATTCAGTTGAGGAGAGAGTAACTTTCCAACAGCCTGGAAGACTTAAAGAAGGTCTAAGGAAAAGAACACGAAGAAATGTCATGACACATACAGGAAGAAAAGGAAGGTAATGGCTACCTTATAAAAGAGGTGGGGCTCGAGAATCCTCCAACCAGGTTCCATCCAATCAGGACAAAATTTCCAACCAAAAGGAACCAGAGCGAGACGTCTCTAGGAGCAGATGGGGCTAACCTCAAGTCTACTGAGTAGAGGGCAGATCAAGAAGGGGAATCAGGAAGGCAGAAGTGATTCATAGGCAGCACCCAGGTGAGGATTGTTCTGTTTTTATTTTTTTTACAGACTAGTGCGGAAGGAGAAAAGAAAAGCAGGGGCACACATTTGCATGGTTAAGTTGAGAGGAGGCAAGCAGACATGAGCCAAAGACAGATCCCAGTGGTAAACAACCCAGTACATAGTAGGTGCAAGTCCTGAGAGCCAGTCCAAAAGGGCCCCATGCTTTATGTTTTGCATGTGGACCTGGGAAGGTGGTGGTCCCTGGTGCCAGGGGGTCAGAGAGGCCACCTTCCCCCGTTTATTTAGAAAGAAGCCCTGGGGAGGTGGTGGTCCTTGGGGCAATAAGCAGTCCCAAAAGGGGGGCCCGCGCCCCTTCTTTATTACCAGAATGCCTTGGTGACTTGGCCCACCTGGGGGCCAATAACTAACGAAGCGCAGGAGGTCGCGCTTTGTTTTTTTAAATAAAATTTCAGCGGGACCCGCGGTTCCCGTCACAAATTAAAATAAAAAACCTTTTTGGGCCCTAAGGGGTCCCACAGTGACCCCGCCCTCCCTGCAAGAGGCCTAAGGGGTTAGGGGGTTTCTATCTGCCCCTTTTTCTTTATGTTTTTTTAGTGACTTGGTTCAAACTGAGTCACAAGATGGTTGCCAACACTTCCTGGTTTGAAGCGTTGACAGCTAATCAGATCTCAGCACGAGTTCGGGAGGGGTCGTGGATCCTCCGTGTCCCTCAGATAAACAAATTTAAATTTCTTTTAATAACCCAGTTGCAGGGGTACTGAACCGATTTACACCAATTAACAAAATGATTGATTTCTCGACCAACAGCTACCTTTCTGCCAGATTTGGTGTAATCTCGTTCAGCTGTTTGGGTTGTAACAGAGTCTAAAATTACTATGGAAATTAACATGGGGAAAATGCGTTTTGGGACCCCCTTTTTCTCTGCCCCGGCTTCACAGATCATCCCAGAATTTTCAATATAGCAGCTGAAATGAGTGGCTAACTAGTTTTGAAAATTTCGTAAGGATTCATCAAACTACGCCAAAGTTATTAGCAAATGAAAAAGCGCTCTTCCTATGGAAACTAAGTCCTAACTATGCATAATGGTGACCGCTAGTATGTTCGTTCTATCTATCTATTGAGAGAGGGTCTATTGTTTATCATAGGGAACCCCAGGCCCGTTCTGTCCACACCTGAGGTATGAGACCCTTGTTCTTGGCCTGCCAGCCTAATTTGTAGGCCGTGTTAAATTGACCAGAGGGTCCTGTTCTACTATATAACAAATGCCCTGGGACATCCTTGTCACTCAGCCAGTATGAACCCCTACATAGGCCCTGTCAGCCTGATCTGTAGGCCTTTTGTTAAGTTGACCATAGTTCTGCACCCATCTTTACTGAACAGCAGGCTCTAGGCTTGTCTGACCAAAAATCACAGCCAGCCCCTCTCTGCGAGGCCTCCTGCTCCAAACTATAGAGCCCCCACCCTACCCATGTGCGAAGTTCACTGGCGCAGAGTTCACTGTTTCCCTATTCTGCTGACATATAGCACATCACATCCTGGGTCTGTACATGAGAATAGAGAAGTTCCCACCACAGCCGCGTGATGAATCTGGCAACCGAGACATATAATATATGTTTTTTATTCCTTTGCATTACATATTTTCTGCATGCCCTATGCAATTTACGATGAGCGCTTGGCCTGAGATTATAACCTTTCACCTAGTCTACGTTCCGCATTTAGTAGGATAGACACGACACATCTGATAAATGTGCGAAACATGCTATAAGTTACGTAGTTAGAAGTGGCGTGAGATGGCGTTACTGTAGGCGCTTCTCATAGCCTTAAAAAGTATAAAAGGGAAGCCCACACAGTTCTCGGCGGACTACCCCTCCCGTCTGTTAGTAGATGGCAGGCGGGTGTGGGTGCTCCCCAAGAGCTCTTGTTTTTTGTTTTTAAGATACAATTTAACTTACCAATATATATGCTGTATATGCTATTTTTGTCTCTAAATTGGTGTTTTCTTATTGAGAATTTAATGCGTATATTACACTTGCAAGGCTGTTTTCTTTTAGGTAGGTACGTGAGTATTCTCAGTATTTTAGATCGAGTGTGTTTTGCATTCTGAGAACATTTTCCTTGATTTAAGTTATGTTTTTCATAATGCATTTATAAATGTGTCTTGGAGGTTTTTTGAAGTGTCTCTCTCCAAACGAGTTCAATGCTTCCATGTAGAAATGCTTTCTGATTCATGCGAGGTCAGTATATTTGTATTTTATTGCCTTTTTCTTGAAGTTTCTTGAAGTTGCACCTTCTAAATAAATCTGTTAAACCTTTTGGCTTAGTTTCCATGACTCACATATTTGTTTCCTTCATTTTTAGTGCGAGCGTTCCCAGGCACCCCGCCTCAAGTTAAGGTGCCCCTTTTGCTCCTAAATCACTCCCTCGATCATTCGGTGAAGGTCCCCTGTGCCCCCTAAAAAAAAAAAGCTCCCTCGAACACTATCTATCTATCTATACGTATACATACACACACACACACACACACACACACACATATTCACTGAAAAAAGCAAAGGTTACAGGGAAGTTATAGTTGGGAAATGGAATTTTAAAAAACCGTAGGAATTCAATGAAAAAAAACCCAAAGGTTACAGGGGCGTTCTAGTTAGGCTCAGGTTTCACTTGTACAAAACAAGTGAAATTCAGCAACTATAGTTAGCTAAATATACCTCGCGCCCCCGCAATGCACTGCTTAGAACCTCACATATTACATCACTCATGACATGGTCAGTGACATAACTTATTACATCGTCCACAAAATCATCAACACACCCACTCACACCCCCATAGAACCTTTCATATACCCAATCCCCGGCAACCATTCACAAACCCATTTAGAGACTCGTAGCAGTACTTACACACCCACTCACTGATTCATAGATCTACACACACACACACATCCACCCTGCAGCCTTTGTTTTTTCCAGTGAATTTCTAAGGCTTTTTTTTATTCCATTTCCTAACTAGAAGGTCTCTGTAACCTTTGTTTTTTTCAGTGCATTTCTAAGGATTTTTAAATGTTAATTCCCAACTATAACGTCCCTGTAACCTTTGGTTTTTTTAAGTGAATGTCTATGTTTTCTTTTCAAGTAGTAATTGCATTTGCAGAGTGGTGGATAAAGAGGGCAGGACCTCCGACCAGCTCCCAGGAATCGCGCTGTGTAGGTCCCCAAGGTCCCGCAGCATCCAAGAGGACTTCATCCCCCAACCAGTAGTGCACCAGGAGGCGCGTCTGCAAAGTGGTGGAGATAGGGGGCAGGCCACGAAGACCTCTCATCAGTCCTGCAGTGTGAGACTTACTGAAGGTAGCAAGAGGAGTAGTTGGTCCCCAAGGACATCCTTGCGGGCCAACAATTCCTGTGCGCCCCCCTCCTATATTTGCATAAAGTCCCCAGTGGCTGATAATGAACTAAGCACAGGAGACTTCTTTTTTAAGTAAGGTTGGCCAGATCCGCGGATCCTGCTGAATTTGCTTTTAAAAAAATGCATTTTTTTTTTAAGCCCTGAGGGGTCTCCGTGGGACCCCCCCTAGACCCCCCAGAGGCCTAGGGGGTCAGGGTGTTTCTAACCTTTCCCCTTTTCTTTTCTAACATTTTTTTGAGGGACTCCGCTTCAAGACGGCTGCCAACACTTTCTGGTTGAAAGGTTGGCAGCCAATCAAATTTCAGTAGGGTTGCAGTAGGATTTTAGACTCCCAGATATCTATATTTTTTAACTTAAATATCTTTGAAACTACTGAACAGATTTATACCGAATCGTAAAAAGCACGCTTTCCAAACCAACATCAAACTTTCTTCCAAATTTGGTCTAAAAAAATCAAGCATCCCCATAGACATAACATGAAGAAAACACGTTTTGGTACCCCCCTTTTTTCTCGGCCTCTGCTCGACGGATCACCCCGAAACTTTCAACACAGTAGCTGAACCAAAAAGAGGAAGGTTTTGAAAGTTTCATGAAGATTCGTCAAGCAGTGCCAAAGTTATTGGCAAAACGAAAAACGCTTTTCCTATCGAAACTTTGGTCCTAACTATAACTACCTACTGGCTATTGCCAGTAGGTAATATATGTATATAAACACACACAAATCCAGACCAACCTGTTGGCTTTTTATTAATGCTTGTTTAATAATGGTCTTAAGTGTAGTGTTGAATGGCTCATCCAAATTATTTGCAGGTGGTATGCAGAGGGAAGAACAGATTTAATATGTAAGATTGGGATGCCCTTCATCATTCAGGATATAAAGGGGGTATCTTGATCTGTTATGATCTCCTATTTGGTGATCTATCTCCACCTGGTGTTTGGAAAAACTGGGGCAATGGATAGACACCACAACAGGGGTAGTAACCACTGCTTCCGAATATCTCAAAGAAAGGGACTCTTTTTTAACCAAGTCCAGCATACATGCCCAACTATAGATCAATACACGAAAGTTTGCAGTTCTAACAGTGAAAAATGGGAAAGACCGGGTTGCCCAAGTGAAACTGAGCTCATTCTATGACCAAAAGGAGGAAAGGGATTCCTCCTTTAGGAATTAGGACCGTCACACACCCAGCCAGCTAGGTGTCATGCTTCATCATAGGGTCTGCTCCTCGTCAAGTCAGCCCTGCAATACCGGACGGGCACCCTATGAGGGGCTATTTGGCAGAGATCTTTTATTCCATGCCGTTTGGTGCAGTGCTTGTGACGGGGGCCTAGAGAGTGTAGACGTGGAGAAAGTGGGTCACTAGACCAGATGGAAGTTAAAACAGGAAGTAGAGGTCCAATCAAAACTATTTTAATGAGTGTGACCCCTATCCTGAATAAAAACTAAGCGTGGCGCACCCCTGCTGTAATGTTACAGGTTACCTTGCTCTATAAAAAGGTCGACATGTTTCTTGCCTAAATGTCAATTAGATAGCAATTAATCAGAACCAAAACGAGTTCTATCTACACCATATATGGTGGTCCGGTGTAATCACAGTGATAGACCACACACAGCCCCCTAAGTGTGGTACCTGCAAGTCAAAAGGTCAACCTATAGAAACAAAAACGACAATCACAACATAATTATGTGGATGTTCATATTAGTCCACTTAAGTACATCAGACGCTGCACAATTTTAAAATAACTGTGCAAATCTCAAGTTGTGAAGAAAACATGCAACATGCTGTCGTGGTGTGACCATGCGTGAGGCGACAAAGTTAAAAATAAAACCTCCGGGTCTCGAAGTACCCGCGTGAAATTGTAGCTAAGAAATGCGAGAACTCACCTCACTGGGATCAATGGCTTGTAGCAACGATTCCAGGAATGTGTTGACACTGTGAGGTGCAGTGTCCTACGGCAGAATGAGGGGGGGGGAAATGAAGTTAAAACAACCGGCGAGGCGCACCCAGCCAATTGGTGCCCCCACCTGTAATAGTGGCCCAAGGTTCGTTCACACCATCAGCTCAGGGTGGCTATCAGGCTTATTAACGAGTCCTGAGCGGGGTACACAGAGGGGCAGTGTCGGAATCACAGAGCACCGCGACACCGCACGTTGGGACACCACACACCCCAACCCTAAAGGCAAAATGCACCAGGATGGGACGAGGTCGTCCCAAACCCAAGTGCATCACGGGGCAGCAGCGGCTACATCGCACACCGCGCAATGCCGCAACGTCGTTAAGTTCCTAGACGAAGCAACCGGTGAGCCCGTTGTCTCGTAATTAGTCAAAGGCTCACCTGACTAATAAATGTCAAGGAATGAATGGAGTTATGACCGCCAGACAAGAATCTTTAACTTACGTGCTCTCTCCACGAGTTTTCGGAGGACCTACCCCACACACTGCCAAGACCGGGAGGTGCTGGCCAACTGGGTTGGGCTCAGTGTTGCCAGATTTTTAGACCCGTCCCAAGCCCAATGCAGCTGAAATACAAGCCCAAAAAAAGCCCAATCAGACCACTTCCAGCCCAAAAACTAGCCCAAATTAGCAAGTGTCCAATTAAGCGCAAATCAACATCAGAACCAATTTTAACGACAAATATACATTCTATTCAATATACAGATGGTGGGAGGGTGTTAACTGGGCACCTGCCTTAATGCTACTCATTTTTAAGACCAGTTCTCCCTGTGACTTTGTCATGTGAAACAGGCACTGCTCAGAATACAATAGTCGAAAACAAAGAATAAGCAAGGCATAAATAGTGTTCTGTGCAATTTACAGCTCCCTCTAAATTGGATGTTTAATAAAGTCTGTAAAACTCTGTCATTATTCATTACACATTAAAAAGCTACATTGAAAAATGGTCACTCACTTCTCGTGATGAGCAGCAGTTTTGTAAATCTTGTGGTTGTTGGATTTCAGGTATGGCAGTTTTTGGCTGGACGTTGCTTTCAGCTAGCAAGTGTGCCAAGTACTCTGACACCTGCTCACATTAAAGCCCTTGGTAGGAGCCACTTGGGTTTCTCCCATTGCAAGACAGCAAGCAAAGTCAATAGGCACATCCTATGCCTCAGTAAGCTTGTTTCAAGGGGTGAGGCGTGATCATGGGCAGCAGTTTTGTAAATCTTGTGGTTGTTGGATTTCAGGTATGGCAGTTTTTGGCTGGACGTTGCTAGGTCAATAGGCACATGGTGTGCCTCCAGATTAGACGCTCGTTTCAAGGGGTGAGGCAAGTCCCTGTACACATGGGCAGCACAGGGAAACTGCGAATAGTTCATTAATCACTTCTTTGTATTTCAGCTTTGGCAGCTTTTGGGGCTGGACACATCAAAGACCTCAGCAGGAGACACTTAGGTTTCTTCCAGGTAGGAGACAGCAAGCTAGGTCAATAGGCACATGGTGTGCCTCCAGAGTAGACGCTCGTTTCAAGGGGTGATGCAATTCCCTGTACACATGGGCAGCACAGGGAAACTGCGAATTGTTCATTAATCACTTCTTTGTATTTCAGCTTTGGCAGCTTTTGGGGCTGGACACATCAAAGACCTCAGCAGGAGACACTTAGGTTTCTTCCAGGTAGAAGACAGCAAGCTAGGTCAATAGGCACATGGTGTGCCTCCAGAGTAGACGCTCGTTTCAAGGGGTGAGGCAAGTCCCTGTACACATGGGTAGCACAGGGAAACTGCGAATTGTTCATTAATCACTTCTTTGTATTTCAGCTTTGGCAGCTTTTGGGGCTGGACACATCAAAGACCTCAGCAGGAGACACTTAGGTTTCTTCCAGGTAGAAGACAGCAAGGTAGGTCAATAGGCACATGGTGTGCCTCCAGAGTAGACGCTCGTTTCAAGGGGTGAGGCAAGTCCCTGTACACATGGGCAGCACAGGGAAACTGCGAATTGTTCATTAATCACTTCTTTGTATTTCAGCTTTGGCAGCTTTTGGGGCTGGACACATCAAAGACCTCAGCAGGAGACACTTAGGTTTCTTCCAGGTAGAAGACAGCAAGCTAGGTCAATAGGCACATGGTGTGCCTCCAGAGTAGACGCTCGTTTCAAGGGGAGCATCAGAACCAATCAAACACTCACACCCAGTCAACAGATCAGGGTTTAATCCATCACCGTTCTTTAGCCCACTCTGCCACCCCAGTTCAGACACGGCCATATGCAAATCAGTCTGACCCTGTGCCTCATGGGAACAGTCCAGCCCGAACTGCCAAGCCATGCCTTCCCTGGACCGGAAACAAGCTTCCTAGGACCGGTTTCTGGCATTTCAGCCGTCTTCAACCAGGCTTGCTTGAATCCAGAGGCAAAGTGAGCAAGGGACTCACGTCTGAGCATACCCTGCCAACTTATGGCGAACAAAGCGGTACAAAAGGGGGTGGTGATGGACGGAGCATCAGAACCAATCAAACACTCACACCCAGTCAACAGATCTAGGTTTAATCCATCACCGTTCTTTAGCCCACTCTGCCACCCCAGTTCAGACACGGCCATATTCAAATCAGTCTGACCCTGTGCCTCATGGGAACAGTCCAGCCCGAACTGCCAAGCCATGCCTTCCCTGGACCGGAAACAAGCTTCCTAGGACCGATTTCTGGCATTTCAGCCGTCTTCAGCCAGGCTTGCTTGAATCCAGTGGCAAAGTGAGCAAGGGACTCACGTCTGAGCATACCCTGCCAACTTATGGCGAACAAAGCGGTACAAAAGGGGGTGGTGATGGACGGAGCAATAGAATAAATCAAACACTCACACCCAGTCAACAGATCTGGGTTTGATCCATCACCGTTCTTTAGACCACTCTGCCACCCCAGTTCAGACATGGCCATATGCAAATCAGTCTGACCCTGTGCCTCATGGGAACAGTCCATCCCGAACTGCCAAGCCATGCCTTCCCTGGACCGGAAACAAGCTTCCTAGGACCGGTTTCTTGCATTTCAGCCGTCTTCAGCCAGGCTTGCTTGAATCCAGTGGCAAAGTGAGCAAGGGACTCACGTCTGAGCATACCCTGCCAACTTATGGCGAACAAAGCGGTACAAAAGGGGGTGGTGATGGACGGAGCATCAGAACCAATAAAACACTCACACCCAGTCAACAGATCTGGGTTTAATCCATCACCGTTCTTTAGCCCACTCTGCCACCCCAGTTCAGACACGGCCATATGCAAATCAGTCTGACCCTGTGCCTCATGGGAACAGTCCAGCCCGAACTGCCAAGCCATGCCTTCCCTGGACCGGAAACAAGCTTCCTACGACCGGTTTCTGGCATTTCAGCCGTCTTCAGCCAGGCTTGCTTGAATCCAGTGGCAAAGTGAGCAAGGGACTCACGTCTGAGCATACCCTGCCAACTTATGGCGAACAAAGCGGTACAAAAGGGGGTGGTGATGGACGGAGCATCAGAACCAATCAAACACTCACACCCAGTCAACAGATCAGGGTTTAATCCATCACCGTTCTTTAGCCCACTCTGCCACCCCAGTTCAGACACGGCCATATGCAAATCAGTCTGACCCTGTGCCTCATGGGAACAGTCCAGCTCGAACTGCCAAGCCATGCCTTCCCTGGACCGGAAACAAGCTTCCTAGGACCGGTTTCTGGCATTTCAGCCGTCTTCAGCCAGGCTTGCTTGAATCCAGTGGCAAAGTGAGCAAGGGACTCACGCCTGAGCATACCCTGCCAACTTATGGCGAACAAAGCGGTACAAAAGGGGGTGGTGATGGACAGAGCATCAGAACCAATCAAACACTCACACCCAGTCAACAGATCTGGGTTTAATCCATCACCGTTCTTTAGCCCACTCTGCCACCCCAGTTCAGACACAGCCATATGCAAATCAGTCTGACCCTGTGCCTCATGGGAACAGTCCAGCCCGAACTGCCAAGCCATGCCTTCCCTGGACCGGAAACAAGCTTCCTAGGACCGGTTTCTGGCATTTCAGCCGTCTTCAGGCAGGCTTACTTGAATCCAGTGGCAAAGTGAGCAAGGGACTCACGTCTGAGCATACCCTGCCAACTTATTGCGAGCAAAGCGGTACAAAAGGGGGTGGTGATGGACGGATCATCAGAACCAATCAAACACTCACACCCAGTCAACAGATCTGGGTTTAATCCATCACCGTTCTTTAGCCCACTCTGCCACCCCAGTTCAGACACGGCCATATGCAAATCAGTCTGACCCTGTGCCTCATGGGAACAGTCCAGCCCGAACTGCCAAGCCATGCCTTCCCTGGACCAGAAACAAGATTCCTAGGACCGGTTTCTGGCATTTCAGCCGTCTTCAGCCAGGCTTGCTTAAATCTAGTGGCAAAGTGAGCAAGGGACTCACGTCTGAGCATACCCTGCCAACTTATGGCGAACAAAGCGGTACAAAAGGGGGTGGTGATGGACGGAGCATCAGAACCAATCAAACACTCACACCCAGTCAACAGATCATGGTTTAATCCATCACCGTTCTTTAGCCCACTCTGCCACCCCAGTTCAGACACGGCCATATGCAAATCAGTCTGACCCTGTGCCTCATGGGAACAGTCCAGCCCGAACTGCCAAGCCATGCCTTCCCTGGACCGGAAACAAGCTTCCTAGGACCGGTTTCTGGCATTTCAGCCGTCTTCAACCAGGCTTGCTTGAATCCAGTGGCAAAGTGAGCAAGGGACTCACGTCTGAGCATTCCCTGCCAACTTATGGCGAACAAAACGGTACAAAAGGGAGTGGTGATGGACGGAGCATCAGAACCAATCAAACACTCACACCCAGTCAACAGATCTGGGTTTAATCCATCACCGTTCTTTAGCCCACTCTGCCACCCCAGTTCAGACACGGCCATATGCAAATCAGTCTGACCCTGTGCCTCATGGGAACAGTCCAGCCCGAACTGCCAAGCCATGCCTTCCCTGGACCGGAAACAAGCTTCCTAGAACCGGTTTCTGGCATTTCAGCCGTCTTCAGCCATGCTTGCTTGAATCCAGTGGCAAAGTGAGCAAGGGACTCACGTCTGAGCATACCCTGCCAATTTATGGCGAACAAAGCGGTACAAAAGGGGGTGGTGATGGACGGAGCATCAGAACCAATCAAACACTCACACCCAGTCAACAGATCTGGGTTTAATCCATCACCGTTCTTTAGCCCACTCTGCCACCCCAGTTCAGACACGGCCATATGCAAATCAGTCTGACCCTGTGCCTCATGGGAACAGTCCAGCCCGAACTGCCAAGCCATGCCTTCCCTGGACCGGAAACAAGCTTCCTAGGACCGGTTTCTGGAATTTCAGCCGTCTTCAGCCAGGCTTGCTTGAATCCAGTGGCAAAGTGAGCAAGGGACTCACGTCTGAGCATACCCTGCCAACTTATGGCGAACAAAGCGGTACAAAAGGGGGTGGTGATGGACAGAGCATCAGAACCAATCAAACACTCACACACAGTCAACAGATCTGGGTTTAAGCCATCACCGTTTTTTTAGCCCACTCTGCCACCCTAGTTAAGACACGGCCATATGCAAATCAGTCTGACCCTGTGCCTCATGGGAACAGTCCAGCCCGAACTGCCAAGCCATGCCTTCCCTGGAACGGAAACAAGCTTCCTAGAACCGGTTTCTGGCATTTCAGCTGTCTTCAGCCAGGCTTGCTTGAATCCAGTGGCAAAGTGAGTAAGGGACTCACGCCTGAGCATACCCTGCCAACTTATGGCGAACAAAGCGGTACAAAAGGGGGTGGTGATGGACAGAGCACCAGAACCAATCAAACACTCACACCCAGTCAACAGATCTGGGTTTAATCCATCACCGTTCTTTAGCCCACTCTGCCACCCCAGTTCAGACACAGCCATATGCAAAACAGTCTGACCCTGTGCCTCATGGGAACAGTCCAGCCCGAACTGCCAAGCCATGCCTTCCCTGGACCGGAAACAAGCTTCCTAGGACCGGTTTCTGGCATTTCAGCCGTCTTCAGCCAGGCTTGCTTGAATCCAGTGGCAAAGTGAGCAATGGACTCACTTCTGAGCATACCCTGCCAATTTATGGCAAGCAAAGCGGTACAAAAGGGGGTGGTGATGGACGGAGCATCAGAACCAATCAAACACTCACACCCAGTCAACAGATCTGGGTTTAATCCATCACCGTTCTTTAGCCCACTCTGCCACCCCAGTTCAGACACGGCCATATGCAAATCAGTCTGACCCTGTGCCTCATGGGAACAGTCCAGCCCGAACTGCCAAGCCATGTCTTCCCTGGACGGGAAACAAGCTTCCTAGGACCGGTTTCTGGCATTTCAGCCGTCTTCAGCCAGGTTTGCTTGAATCCAGTGGCAAAGTGAGCAAGGGACTCACGTCTGAGCATACCCTGCCAACTTATGGCGAACAAAGCAACAACCAAAGGAAAAGATGGACGGAGTGTTGAACATTGCAAGCACTCACCCCCAGTCAACTGATCTGGGTTTAATCCATCACCGTTCCTTAGCCCACTCTGCCACCCCAGTTCAGACACGGCCATATGCAAATCAGTCTGACCCTGTGCCTCATGGGAACAGTCCATCCCGAACTGCCAAGCCATGCCTTCCCTGGACCGGAAACAAGCTTCCTAGGACCGGTTTCTGGCATTTCAGCCGTCTTCAACCAGGCTTGCTTGAATCCAGTGGCAAAGTGAGCAAGGGACTCACGTCTGAGCATACCCTGCCAACTTATGGCGAGCAAAGCGGTACAAAAGGGGGTGGTGATGGACGGAGCATCAGAACCAATCAAACACTCACACCCAGTCAACAGATCTGGGTTTAATCCATCACCGTTCTTTAGCCTACTCTGCCACCCCAGTTCAGACACGGCCATATGCAAATCAGTCTGACCCTGTGCCTCATAGGAACAGTCCAGCCCGAACTGCCAAGCCAAGCCTTCCCTGGACCAGAAACAAGATTCCTAGGACCGGTTTCTGGCATTCCAGCCGTCTTCAGCCAGGCTTGCTTAAATGCAGTGGCAAAGTGAGCAAGGGACTCACGTCTGAGCATACCCTGCCAACTTATGGCGAACAAAGCGGTACAAAAGGGGGTGGTGATGGACGGAGCATCAGAACTAATCAAACACTCACACCCAGTCAACAGATCTGGGTTTAATCCATCACCGTTCTTTAGCCCACTCTGCCACCCCAGTTCAGACACGGCCATATGCAAATCAGTCTGACCCTGTGCCTCATGGGAACAGTCCAGCCCGAACTGCCAAGCCATGCCTTCCCTGGACCGGAAACAAGCTTCCTACGACCGGTTTCTGGCATTTCAGCCGTCTTCAGCCAGGCTTGCTTGAATCCAGTGGCAAAGTGAGCAAGGGACTCACGTCTGAGCATACCCTGCCAACTTATGGCGAACAAAGCGGTACAAAAGGGGGTGGTGATGGACGGAGCATCAGAACCAATCAAACACTCACACCCAGTCAACAGATCAGGGTTTAATCCATCACCGTTCTTTAGCCCACTCTGCCACCCCAGTTCAGACACGGCCATATGCAAATCAGTCTGACCCTGTGCCTCATGGGAACAGTCCAGCCCGAACTGCCAAGCCATGCCTTCCCTGGACCGGAAACAAGCTTCCTAGGACCGGTTTCTGGCATTTCAGCCGTCTTCAGCCAGGCTTGCTTGAATCCAGTGGCAAAGTGAGCAAGGGACTCACGTCTGAGCATACCCTGCCAACTTATGGCGAGCAAAGCGGTACAAAAGGGGGTGGTGATGGACGGATCATCAGAACCAATCAAACACTCACACCCAGTCAACAGATCTGGGTTTAATCCATCACAGTTCTTTAGCCCACTCTGCCACCCCAGTTCAGACACAGCCATATGCAAATCAGTCTGACCCTGTGCCTCATGGGAACAGTCCAGCCCGAACTGCCAAGCCATGCCTTCCCTGGACCGGAAACAAGCTTCCTAGGACCGGTTTCTGGCATTTCAGCCGTCTTCAGGCAGGCTTGCTTGAATCCAGTGGCAAAGTGAGCAAGGGACTCACGTCTGAGCATACCCTGCCAACTTATGGCGAGCAAAGCGGTACAAAAGGGGGTGGTGATGGACGGATCATCAGAACCAATCAAACACTCACACCCAGTCAACAGATCTGGGTTTAATCCATCACCGTTCTTTATCCCACTCTGCGACCCCAGTTCAGACACGGCCATATGCAAATCAGTCTGACCCTGTGCCTCATTGGAACAGTCCAGCCCGAACTGCCAAGCCATGCCTTCCCTGGACCAGAAACAAGATTCCTAGGACCGGTTTCTGGCATTTCAGCCGTCTTCAGCCAGGCTTGCTTAAATCTAGTGGCAAAGTGAGCAAGGGACTCACGTCTGAGCATACCCTGCCAACTTATGGCGAACAAAGCGGTACAAAAGGGGGTGGTGATGGACGGAGCATCAGAACCAATCAAACACTCACACCCAGTCAACAGATCATGGTTTAATCCATCACCGTTCTTTAGCCCACTCTGCCACCCCAGTTCAGACACGGCCATATGCAAATCAGTCTGACCCTGTGCCTCATGGGAACAGTCCAGCCCGAACTGCCAAGCCATGCCTTCCCTGGACCGGAAACAAGCTTCCTAGGACCGGTTTCTGGCATTTCAGCCGTCTTCAACCAGGCTTGCTTGAATCCAGTGGCAAAGTGAGCAAGGGACTCACGTCTGAGCATTCCCTGCCAACTTAGGGCGAACAAAACGGTACAAAAGGGAGTGGTGATGGACGGAGCATCAGAACCAATCAAACACTCACACCCAGTCAACAGATCTGGGTTTAATCCATCACCGTTCTTTAGCCCACTCTGCCACCCCAGTTCAGACACGGCCATATGCAAATCAGTCTGACCCTGTGCCTCATGGGAACAGTCCAGCCCGAACTGCCAAGCCATGTCTTCCCTGGACGGGAAACAAGCTTCCTAGAACCGGTTTCTGGCATTTCAGCCGTCTTCAGCCAGGCTTGCTTGAATCCAGTGGCAAAGTGAGCAAGGGACTCACGTCTGAGCATACCCTGCCAATTTATGGCAAACAAAGCGGTACAAAAGGGGGTGGTGATGGACGGAGCATCAGAACCAATCAAACACTCACACCCAGTCAACAGATCTGGGTTTAATCCATCATCGTTCTTTAGCCCACTCTGCCACCCCAGTTCAGACACGGCCATATGCAAATCAGTCTGACCCTGTGCCTCATGGGAACAGTCCAGCCCGAACTGCCAAGCCATGCCTTCCCTGGACCGGAAACAAGCTTCCTAGGACCGGTTTCTGGCATTTCAGCCGTCTTCAGCCAGGCTTGCTTGAATCCAGTGGCAAAGTGAGCAAGGGACTCACGTCTGAGCATACCCTGCCAACTTATGGCGAACAAAGCGGTATAAAAGGGGGTGGTGATGGACGGAGCATCAGAACCAATCAAACACTCACACCCAGTCAACAGATCATGGTTTAATCCATCACCGTTTTTTAGCCCACTCTGCCACCCTAGTTAAGACACGGCCATATGCAAATCAGTCTGACCCTGTGTCTCATGGGAACAGTCCAGCCCGAACTGCCAAGCCATGCCTTCCCTGGACCGGAAACAAGCTTCCTAGGACCGGTTTCTGGCATTTCAGCCGTCTTCAACCAGGCTTGCTTGAATCCAGTGGCAAAGTGAGCAAGGGACTCACGTCTGAGCATACCCTGCCAACTTATGGCGAACAAAGCGGTACAAAAGGGAGTGGTGATGGACGGAGCATCAGAACCAATCAAACACTCACACCCAGTCAACAGATCTGGGTTTAATCCATCACCGTTCTTTAGCCCACTCTGCCACCCCAGTTCAGACACGGCCATATGCAAATCAGTCTGACCCTGTGCCTCATGGGAACAGTCCAGCCCGAACTGCCAAGCCATGCCTTCCCTGGACCGGAAACAAGCTTCCTAGAACCGGTTTCTGGCATTTCAGCCGTCTTCAGCCATGCTTGCTTGAATCCAGTGGCAAAGTGAGCAAGGGACTCACGTCTGAGCATACCCTGCCAATTTATGGCGAACAAAGCGGTACAAAAGGGGGTGGTGATGGACGGAGCATCAGAACCAAACACTCACACCCAGTCAACAGATCTGGGTTTAATCCATCACCGTTCTTTAGCCCACTCTGCCACCCCAGTTCAGACACGGCCATATGCAAATCAGTCTGACCCTGTGCCTCATGGGAACAGTCCAGCCCGAACTGCCAAGCCATGCCTTCCCTGGACCGGAAACAAGCTTCCTAGGACCGGTTTCTGGCATTTCAGCCGTCTTCAGCCAGGCTTGCTTGAATCCAGTGGCAAAGTGAGCAAGGGACTCACGTCTGAGCATACCCTGCCAACTTATGGCGAACAAAGCGGTACAAAAGGGGGTGGTGATGGACAGAGCATCAGAACCAATCAAACACTCACACCCAGTCAACAGATCTGGGTTTAAGCCATCACCGTTCTTTAGCCCACTCTGCCACCCTAGTTCAGACACGGCCATATGCAAATCAGTCTGACCCTGTGCCTCATGGGAACAGTCCCGCCCGAACTGCCAAGCCATGCCTTCCCTGGACCGGAAACAAGCTTCCTAGGACCGATTGCTGGCATTTCAGCCGTCTTCAGCCAGGCTTGCTTGAATCCAGTGGCAAAGTGAGCAAGGGACTCACGTCTGAGCATACCCTGCCAACTTATGGCGAACAAAGCGGTACAAAATGGGGTGGTGATGGACGGAGCATCAGAACCAATCAAACACTCAGACCCAGTCAACAGATCTGGGTTTAATCCATCACCGTTCTTTAGCCCACTTTGCCACCCCAGTTCAGACACGGCCATATGCAAATCAGTCTGACCCTGTGCCTCATGGGAACAGTCCAGCCCGAACTGCCAAGCCATGCCTTCCCTGGACCGGAAACAAGCTTCCTAGGACCGGTTTCTGGCATTTCAGCCGTCTTCAGCCAGGCTTGCTTGAATCCAGTGGCAAAGTGAGCAAGGGACTCACGCCTGAGCATACCCTGCCAACTTATGGCGAACAAAGCGGTACAAAAGGGGGTGGTGATGGACAGAGCATCAGAACCAATCAAACACTCACACCCAGTTTACAGATCTGGGTTTAATCCATCACCGTTCTTTAGCCCACTCTGCCACCCCAGTTCAGACACAGCCATATGCAAAACAGTCTGACCCTGTGCCTCATGGGAACAGTCCAGCCCGAACTGCCAAGCCATGCCTTCCCTGGACCAGAAACAAGCTTCCTAGGACCGGTTTCTGGCATTTCAGCCTTCTTCAGCCAGGCTTGCTTGAATCCAGTGGCAAAGTGAGCAAGGGACTCACGTCTGAGCATACCCTGCCAATTTATGGCGAGCAAAGCGGTACAAAAGGGGGTGGTGATGGACGGAGCATCAGAACCAATCAAACACTCACACCCAGTCAACAGATCAGGGTTTAATCCATCACCGTTCTTTAGCCACTCTGCCACCCCAGTTCAGACACGGCCATATGCAAATCAGTCTGACCCTGTGCCTCATGGGAACAGTCCATCCCGAACTGCCAAGCCATGCCTTCCCTGGACCGGAAACAAGCTTCCTAGGACCGGTTTCTGGCATTTCAGCCGTCTTCAACCAGGCTTGCTTGAATCCAGTGGCAAAGTGAGCAAGGGACTCACGTCTGAGCATACCCTGCCAACTTATGGCGAACAAAGCGTTACAAAAGGGAGTGGTGATGGACGGAGCATCAGAACCAATCAAACACTCACACCCAGTCAACAGATCTGGGTTTAATCCATCACCGTTCATTAGCCCACTCTGCCACCCCAGTTTAGACACGGCCATATGCAAATCAGTCTGACCCTGTGCCTCATGGGAACAGTCCAGCCCGAACTGCCAAGCCATGCCTTCCCTGGACCGGAAACAAGCTTCCTAGGACCAGTTTCCGGCATTTCAGCCGTCTTCAGCCAGGCTTGCTTGAATCCAGTGGCAAAGTGAGCAAGGGACTCACGTCTGAGCATACCCTGCCAACTTATGGCGAACAAAGCGGTAGAAAAGGGGGTGGTGATGGACGGAGCATCAGAACCAATCAAACACTCACACCCAGTCAACAGATCTGGGTTTAATCCATCACCGTTCTTTAGCCCACTCTGCCACCCCAGTTCAGACACTGCCATATGCAAATCAGTCTGACCGTGTGCCTCATGGGAACAGTCCAGCCCGAACTGCCAAGCCATGCCTTCCCTGGACCGGAAACAAGCTTCCTAGAACCGGTTTCTGGCATTTCAGCCGTCTTCAGCCAGGCTTGCTTGAATCCAGTGGCAAAGTGAGCAAGGGACTCACATCTGAGCATACCCTGCCAACTTATGGCAAAAAAGCAGTACAAAAGGGGGTGGTGATGGACGGAGCATCAGAACCAATCAAACACTCACACCCAGTCAACAGATCTGGGGTTAATCCATCACCGTTCTTTAGCCCACTCTGCCACCCCAGTTCAGACACAGCCATATGCAAATCAGTCTGACCCTGTGCCTCATGGGAAAAGTCCAGCCCGAACTGCCAAGCCATGCCTTCCCTGGACCGGAAACAAGCTTCCTAGGACCGGTTTCTGGCATTTCAGCCGTCTTCAGCCAGGCTTGCTTGAATCCAGTGGCAAAGTGAGCAAGGGACTCACGTCTGAGCATACCCTGCCAACTTATGGCGAACAAAGCGGTACAAAAGGGGGTGGTGATGGACAGAGCATCAGAACCACTCAAACACTCACACCCAGTCAACAGATCTGGGTTTAATCCATCACCGTTCTTTAGCCCACTCTGCCACCCCAGTTTCGACACGGCCATATGCAAATCAGTCTGACCCTATGCCTCATGGGAAGAGTCCAGCCCGAACTGCCAAGCCATGCCTTCCCTGGACCGGAAACAAGCTTCCTAGGACCGGTTTCTGGCATTTCAGCCGTCTTCAGCCAGGCTTGCTTGAATCCAGTGGCAAAGTGAGCAAGGGACTCACGCCTGAGCATACCCTGCCAACTTATGGCGAACAAAGCGGTACAAAAGGGGGTGGTGATGGACGGAGCATCAGAACCAGTCAAACACTCACACCCAGTCAACAGATCTGGGTTTAATCCATCACCGTTCTTTAGCCCACTCTGCCACCCCAGTTCAGACACGGCCATTTGCAAATCAGTCTGACCCTGTGCCTCATGGGAACAGTCCAGCCCGAACTGCCAAGCCATGCCTTCCCTGGACCGGAAACAAGCTTCCTAGGACCGGTTTCTGGCATTTCAGCCATCTTCAGCCAGGCTTGCTTGAATCCAGTGGCAAAGTGAGCAAGGGACTCACGTCTGAGCATACCCTGCCAACTTATGGCGAACAAAGCGGTACAAAAGGGTGTGGTGATGGACGGAGCATCAGAACCAATCAAACACTCACACCCAGTCAACAAATCTGGGTTTAATCCATCACCGTTCTTTAGCCCACTCTGCCACCCCAGTTCAGACACGGCCATATGCAAATCAGTCTGACCCTGTGCCTCATGGGAACAGTCCAGCCCGAACTGCCAAGCCATGCCTTCCCTGGACCGGAAACAAGCTTCCTAGGACCGGTTTCTGGCATTTCAGCCGTCTTCAGCCAGGCTTGCTTGAATCCAGTGGCAAAGTGAGCAAGGGACTCACGTCTGAGCATACCCTGCCAACTTATGGCGAACAAAGCGGTACAAAAGGGGGTGGTGATGGACAGAGCATCAGAACCAATCAAATACTAACACCCAGTCAACAGATCTGGGTTTAAGCCATCACCGTTCTTTAGCCCACTCTGCCACCCTAGTTCAGACACAGCCATATGCAAATCAGTCTGACCCTGTGCCTCATGGGAACAGTCCAGCCCGAACTGCCAAGCCATGCCTTCCCTGGACTGGAAACAAGCTTCCTAGGACCGGTTTCTGGCATTTCAGCCGTCTTCAGCCAGGCTTGCTTGAATCCAGTGGCAAAGTGAGCAAGGGACTCACGTCTGGACATACCCTGCCAACTTATGGCGAACAAAGCGGCACAAAAGGGGGTGGTGATGGACGGAGCATCAGAACCAATCAAACACTCACACCCAGTCAACAGATCTGGGTTTAATCCATCACTGTTCTTTAGCCCACTCTGCCACCCCAGTTCAGACACGGCCATATGCAAATCAGTCTGACCCTGTGCCTCATGGGAACAGTCCAGCCCGAACTGCCAAGCCATGCCTTCCCTGGACCGGAAACAAGCTTCCTAGGGCCGGTTTCTGGCACTTCAGCCGTCTTCAGCCAGGCTTGCTTGAATCCAGTGGCAAAGTGAGCAAGGGACTCACGTCTGAGCATACCCTGCTAACTTATGGCGAACAAAGCAGTACAAAAGGGGGTGGTGATGGACGGAGCATCAGAACCAATCAAACACTCACACCCAGTCAACAGATCAGGGTTTAATCCATCACCGTTCTTTAGCCCACTCTGCCACCCCAGTTCAGACACGGCCATATGCAAATCAGTCTGACCCTGTGCCTCATGGGAGCAGTCCAGCCCGAACTGCCAAGCCATGCCTTCCCTGGACCAGAAACAAGCTTCCTAGGACCGGTTTCCGGCATTTCAGCCGTCTTCAACCAGGCTTGCTTGAATCAAGTGGCAAAGTGAGCAAGGGACTCACGTCTGAGCATACCCTGCCAACTTATGGCGAACAAAGCGGTACAAAAGGGGGTGGTGATGGACAGAGCATCAGAACCACTCAAACACTCACACCCAGTCAACAGGTCTGGGTTTAATCCATCACCGTTCTTTAGCCCACTCTGCCACCCAAGTTCAGACACGGCCATTTGCAAATCAGTCTGACCCTGTGCCTCATGGGAAGAGTCCAGCCCGAACTGCCAAGCCATGCCTTCCCAGGACCGGAAACAAGCTTCCTAGGACCGGTTTCTGGCATTTCAGTCGTCTTCAGCCAGGCTTGCTTGAATCCAGTGGCAAAGTGAGCAAGGGACTCACGCCTGAGCATACCCTGCCAACTTATGGCGAACAAAGCGGTACAAAAGGGGGTGGTGATGGACGGAGCATCAGAACCAATCAGACACTCACACCCAGTCAACAGATCTGGGTTTAATCCATCACCGTTCTTTAGCCCACTCTGCCACCCCAGTTCAGACACGGCCATTTGCAAATCAGTCTGACCCTGTGCCTCATGGGAACAGTCCAGCCCGAACTGCCAAGCCATGCCTTCCCTGGACCGGAAACAAGCTTCCTAGGACCGGTTTCTGGCATTTCAGCCGTCTTCAGCCAGGCTTGCTTGAATCCAGTGGCAAAGTGAGCAAGGGACTCACGTCTGAGCATACCCTGCCAACTTATAGCGAACAAAGCGGTACATAAGGGTGTGGTGATGGACAGAGCATCAGAACCAATCAAACACTCACACCCAGTCAACAGATCTGGGTTTAATCCATCACCGTTCTTTAGCCCACTCTGCCACCCCAGTTCAGACACGGCCATATGCAAATCAGTCTGACCCTGTGCCTCATGGGAACAGTCCAGCCCGAACTGCCAAGCCATGCCTTCCCTGGACCGGAAACAAGCTTCCTAGGACCGGTTTCTGGCATTTCAGCCGTCTTCAGCCAGGCTTGCTTGAATCCAGTGGCAAAGTGAGCAAGGGACTCACGTCTGAGCATACCCTGCCAACTTATGGCGAACAAAGAGGTACAAAAGGGGGTGGTGATGGACAGAGCATCAGAACCAATCAAACACTCACACCCAGTCAACAGATCTGGGTTTAAGCCATCACCGTTCTTTAGCCCACTCTGCCACCCTAGTTCAGACACAGCCATATGCAAATCAGTCTGACCCTGTGCCTCATGGGAACAGTCCAGCCCGAACTGCCAAGCCATGCCTTCCCTGGACCGGAAACAAGCTTCCTAGGACCGGTTTCTGGCATTTCAGCCGTCTTCAGCCAGGCTTGCTTGAATCCAGTGGCAAAGTGAGCAAGGGACTCACGTCTGAGCATACCCTGCCAACTTATGGCGAACAAAGCGGCACAAAAGGGGGTGGTGATGGACGGAGCATCAGAACCAATCAAACACTCACACCCAGTCAACAGATCTGGGTTTAATCCATCACTGTTCTTTAGCCCACTCTGCCACCCCAGTTCAGACACGGCCATATGCAAATCAGTCTGACCCTGTGCCTCATGGGAACAGTCCAGCCCGAACTGCCAAGCCATGCCTTCCCTGGACCTGAAACAAGCTTCCTAGGACCGGTTTCTGGCACTTCAGCCGTCTTCAGCCAGGCTTGCTTGAATCCAGTGGCAAAGTGAGCAAGGGACTCACATCTGAGCATACCCTGCCAACATATGGCGAACAAAGCGGTACAAAATGGGGTGGAGATGGACGGAGCATCAGAACCAATCAAACACTCACACCCAGTCAACAGATCTGGGTTTAATCCATCACCGTTCTTTAGCCCACTCTGTCACCCCAGTTCAGACACGGCCATATGCAAATCAGTCTGACCCTGTGCCTCATGGGAACAGTCCAGCCCGAACTGCCAAGCCATGCCTTCCCTGGACCGGAAACAAGCTTCCTAGGACCGGTTTCTAGCATTTCAGCCGTCTTCAGCCAGGCTTGCTTGAATCCAGTGGCAAAGTGAGCAAGGGACTCACGCCTGAGCATACCCTGCCAACTTATGGCGAACAAAGCGGTACAAAAGGGGGTGGTGATGGACAGAGCATCAGAACCAATCAAACACTCACACCCAGTCAACAGATCTGGGTTTAATCAATCACCGTTCTTTAGCCCACTCTGCCACCCCAGTTCAGACACGGCCATATGCAAATCAGTCTGACCCTGTGCCTCATGGGAACAGTCCATCCCGAACTGCCAAGCCATGCCTTCCCTGGACCGGAAACAAGCTTCCTAGGACCGGTTTCTGGCATTTCAGCCGTCTTCAACCAGGCTTGCTTGAATCCAGTGGCAAAGTGAGCAAGGGACTCACGTCTGAGCATACCCTGCCAACTTATGGCGAACAAAGCGGTACAAAAGGGAGTGGTGATGGACGGAGCATCAGAACCAATCAAACACTCACACCCAGTCAACAGATCTGGGTTTAATCCATCACCGTTCTTTAGCCCACTCTGCCACCCCAGTTCAGACACGGCCATATGCAAATCAGTCTGACCCTGTGCCTCATGGGAAGAGTCCAGCCCGAACTGCCAAGCCATGCCTTCCCTGGACCGGAAACAAGCTTCCTAGGACCGGTTTCTGGCATTTCAGCCGTCTTCAGCCAGGCTTGCTTGAATCCAGTGGCAAAGTGAGCAAGGGACTCACGCCTGAGCATACCCTGCCAACTTATGGCGAACAAAGCGGTACAAAAGGGGGTGGTGATGGACGGAGCATCAGAACCAATCAAACACTCACACCCAGTCAACAGATCTGGGTTTAATCCATCACCGTTCTTTAGCCCACTCTGCCACCCCAGTTCAGACACGGCCATTTGCAAATCAGTCTGACCCTGTGCCTCGTGGGAACACTTCAGCCCGAACTGCCAAGCCATGCCTTCCCTGGACCGGAAACAAGCTTCCTAGGACCGGTTTCTGGCATTTCAGCCGTCTTCAGCCAGGCTTGCTTGAATCCAGTGGCAAAGTGAGCAAGGGACTCACGTCTGAGCATACCCTGCCAACTTATCGCGAACAAAGCGGTACAAAAGGGTTTGGTGATGGACGGAGCATCAGAACCAATCAAACACTCACACCCAGTCAACAGATCTGGGTTTAATCCATCACCGTTCTTTAGCCCACTCTGCCACCCCAGTTCAGACACGGCCATATGCAAATCAATCTGACCCTGTGCCTCATGGGAACAGTCCAGCCCGAACTGCCAAGCCATGCCTTCCCTGGACCGGAAACAAGCTTCCTAGGACCGGTTTCTGGCATTTCAGCCGTCTTCAGCCAGGCTTGCTTGAATCCAGTGGCAAAGTGAGCAAGGGACTCACGTCTGAGCATACCCTGCCAACTTATGGCGAACAAAGCGGTACAAAAGGTGGTGGTGATGGACGGAGCATCAGAACCAATCAAACACTCACACCCAGTCAACAGATCTGGGTTTAAGCCATCACCGTTCTTTAGCCCACTCTGCCACCCTAGTTCAGACACAGCCATATGCAAATCAGTCTGACCCTGTGCCTCATGCGAACAGTCCAGCCTGAACTGCCAAGCCATGCCTTCCCTGGACCGGAAACAAGCTTCCTAGGACCGGTTTCTGGGATTTCAGCCGTCTTCAGCCAGGCTTGCTTGAATCCAGTGGCAAAGTGAGCAAGGGACTCACGTCTGAGCATACCCTGCCAACTTATGGCGAACAAAGCGGCACAAAAGGGGGTGGTGATGGACGGAGCATCAGAACCAATCAAACACTCACACCCAGTCAACAGATCTGGGTTTAATCCATCACCGTTCTTTAGCCCACTCTGCCACCCCAGTTCAGACACGGCCATATGCAAATCAGTCTGACCCTGTGCCTCATGGGAACAGTTCAGCCCGAACTGCCAAGCCATGCCTTCCCTGGACCGGAAACAAGCTTCCTAGGACCGATTTCTGGCATTTCAGCCGTCTTCAGCCAGGCTTGCTTGAATCCAGTGGCAAAGTGAGCAAGGGACTCACGTCTGAGCATACCCTGCCAACATATGGCGAACAAAGCGGTACAAAATGGGGTGGTGATGGACGGAGCATCAGAACCAATCAAACACTCACACCCAGTCAACAGATCCGGGTTTAATCCATCACCGTTCTTTAGCCCACTCTGTCACCCCAGTTCAGACACGGCCATATGCAAATCAGTCTGACCCTGTGCCTCATGGGAACAGTCCAGCCCGAACTGCCAAGCCATGCCTTCCCTGGACCGGAAACAAGCTTCCTAGGACCGGTTTCTGGCACTTCAGCCGTCTTCAGCCAGGCTTGCTTGAATCCAGTGGCAAAGTGAGCAAGGGACTCACGTCTGAGCATACCCTGCCAACTTATGGCGAACAAAGCAGTACAAAAGGGGGTGGTGATGGACGGAGCATCAGAACCAATCAAACACTCACACCCAGTCAACAGATCAGGGTTTAATCCATCACCGTTCTTTAGCCCACTCTGCCACCCCAGTTCAGACACGGCCATATGCAAATCAGTCTGACCCTGTGCCTCATGGGAACAGTCCATCCCGAACTGCCAAGCCATGCCTTCCCTGGACCGGAAACAAGCTTCCTAGGACCGGTTTCTGGCATTTCAGCCGTCTTCAACCAGGCTTGCTTGAATCCAGTGGCAAAGTGAGCAAGGGACTCACGTCTGAGCATACCCTGCCAACTTATGGCGAACAAAGCGGTACAAAAGGGAGTGGTGATGGACGGAGCATCAGAACCAATCAAACACTCACACCCAGTCAACAGATCTGGGTTTAATCCATCACCGTTCTTTAGCCCACTCTGCCACCCCAGTTCAGACACGGCCATATGCAAATCAGTCTGACCCTGTGCCTCATGGGAAGAGTCCAGCCCGAACTGCCAAGCCATGCCTTCCCTGGACCGGAAACAAGCTTCCTAGGACCGGTTTCTGGCATTTCAGCCGTCTTCAGCCAGGCTTGCTTGAATCCAGTGGCAAAGTGAGCAAGGGACTCACGCCTGAGCATACCCTGCCAACTTATGGCGAACAAAGCGGTACAAAAGGGGGTGGTGATGGACGGAGCATCAGAACCAATCAAACACTCACACCCAGTCAACAGATCTGGGTTTAATCCATCACCGTTCTTTAGCCCACTCTGCCACCCCAGTTCAGACACGGCCATTTGCAAATCAGTCTGACCCTGTGCCTCGTGGGAACAGTTCAGCCCGAACTGCCAAGCCATGCCTTCCCTGGACCGGAAACAAGCTTCCTAGGACCGGTTTCTGGCATTTCAGCCGTCTTCAGCCAGGCTTGCTTGAATCCAGTGGCAAAGTGAGCAAGGGACTCACGTCTGAGCATACCCTGCCAACTTATCGCGAACAAAGCGGTACAAAAGGGTTTGGTGATGGACGGAGCATCAGAACCAATCAAACACTCACACCCAGTCAACAGATCTGGGTTTAATCCATCACCGTTCTTTAGCCCACTCTGCCACCCCAGTTCAGACACGGCCATATGCAAATCAATCTGACCCTGTGCCTCATGGGAACAGTCCAGCCCGAACTGCCAAGCCATGCCTTCCCTGGACCGGAAACAAGCTTCCTAGGACCGGTTTCTGGCATTTCAGCCGTCTTCAGCCAGGCTTGCTTGAATCCAGTGGCAAAGTGAGCAAGGGACTCACGTCTGAGCATACCCTGCCAACTTATGGCGAAGAAAGCGGTACAAAAGGTGGTGGTGATGGACGGAGCATCAGAACCAATCAAACACTCACACCCAGTCAACAGATCTGGGTTTAAGCCATCACCGTTCTTTAGCCCACTCTGCCACCCTAGTTCAGACACAGCCATATGCAAATCAGTCTGACCCTGTGCCTCATGGGAACAGTCCAGCCTGAACTGCCAAGCCATGCCTTCCCTGGACCGGAAACAAGCTTCCTAGGACCGGTTTCTGGGATTTCAGCCGTCTTCAGCCAGGCTTGCTTGAATCCAGTGGCAAAGTGAGCAAGGGACTCACGTCTGAGCATACCCTGCCAACTTATGGCGAACAAAGCGGCACAAAAGGGGGTGGTGATGGACGGAGCATCAGAACCAATCAAACACTCACACCCAGTCAACAGATCTGGGTTTAATCCATCACCGTTCTTTAGCCCACTCTGCCACCCCAGTTCAGACACGGCCATATGCAAATCAGTCTGACCCTGTGCCTCATGGGAACAGTTCAGCCCGAACTGCCAAGCTATGCCTTCCCTGGACCGGAAACAAGCTTCCTAGGACCGATTTCTGGCATTTCAGCCGTCTTCAGCCAGGCTTGCTTGAATCCAGTGGCAAAGTGAGCAAGGGACTCACGTCTGAGCATACCCTGCCAACATATGGCGAACAAAGCGGTACAAAATGGGGTGGTGATGGACGGAGCATCAGAACCAATCAAACACTCACACCCAGTCAACGGATCCGGGTTTAATCCATCACCGTTCTTTAGCCCACTCTGTCACCCCAGTTCAGACACGGCCATATGCAAATCAGTCTGACCCTGTGCCTCATGGGAACAGTCCAGCCCGAACTGCCAAGCCATGCCTTCCCTGGACCGGAAACAAGCTTCCTAGGACCGGTTTCTGGCACTTCAGCCGTCTTCAGCCAGGCTTGCTTGAATCCAGTGGCAAAGTGAGCAAGGGACTCACGTCTGAGCATACCCTGCCAACTTATGGCGAACAAAGCAGTACAAAAGGGGGTGGTGATGGACGGAGCATCAGAACCAATCAAACACTCACACCCAGTCAACAGATCAGGGTTTAATCCATCACCGTTCTTTAGCCCACTCTGCCACCCCAGTTCAGACACGGCCATATGCAAATCAGTCTGACCTTGTGCCTCATGGGAACAGTCCAGCCCGAACTGCCAAGCCATGCCTTCCCTGGACCAGAAACAAGCTTCCTAGGACCGGTTTCTGGCATTTCAGCCGTCTTCAACCAGGCTTGCTTGAATCCAGTGGCAAAGTGAGCAAGGGACTCACGTCTGAGCATACCATGCCAACTTTTGGCGAACAAAGCGGTACAAAAGGGGGTGGTGATGGATGGAGCATCAGAACCAATCAAACACTCACACCCAGTCAACAGATCTGGGGTTAATCCATCACCGTTCTTTAGCCCACTTTGCCACCCCAGTTCAGACACGGCCATATGCAAATCAGTCTGACCCTGTGCCTCATGGGAACAGTCCAGCCTGAAATGCCAAGCAATGCCTTCCCTGGACCGGAAACAAGCTTCCTAGGACCGGTTTCTGGCATTTCAGCCGTCTTCAGCCAGGCTTGCTTGAATCCAGTGGCAAAGTGAGCAAGGGACTCACGTCTGAGCATACCCTGCCAACTTATGGCGAACAAAGCGGTACAAAAGGGGGTGGTTATGGACAGAGCATCAGAACCAATCAAACACTCACACCCAGTCAACAGATCTGGGTTTAATCCATCACCGTTCTTTAGCCCACTCTGCCACCCCAGTTCAGACACGGCCATATGCAAATCAGTCTGACCCTGTGCCTCATTGGAACAGTCCAGCCCGAACTGCCAAGCCATGCCTTTCCTGGACCGGAAACAAGCTTCCTAGGACCGGTTTCTGGCATTTCAGCCGTCTTCAGCCAGGCTTGCTTGAATCCAGTGGCAAAGTGAGCAAGGGACTCACGCCTGAGCATACCCTGCCAACTTATGGCGAACAAAGCGGTACAAAAGGGGGTGGTGATGGACAGAGCATCAGAACCAATCAAACACTCACACCCAGTCAACAGATCTGGGTTTAATCCATCACCGTTCTTTAGCCCACTCTGCCACCCCAGTTCAGACACAGCCATATGCAAAACAGTCTGACCCTGTGCCTCATGGGAACAGTCCAGCCCGAACTGCCAAGCCATGCCTTCCCTGGACCAGAAACAAGCTTCCTAGGACCGGTTTCTGTCATTTCAGCCGTCTTCAGCCAGGCTTGCTTGAATCCAGTGGCAAAGTGAGCAAGAGACTCACGCCTGAGCATACCCTGCCAACTTATGGCGAGCAAAGCGGTACAAAAGGGGGTGGTGATGGACGGAGCATCAGAACCAATCAAACACTCACACCCAGTCAACAGATCTGGGTTTAATCCATCACCGTTCTTTAGCCCACTCTGCCACCCCAGTACAGACACGGCCATGTGCAAATCAGTCTGACCCTGTGCCTCATGGGAACAGTCCAGCCCAAACTGCCAAGCCATGCCTTCCCTGGACCAGAAACAAGCTTCCTAGGACAGGTTTCTGGCATTTCAGCCGTCTTCAGCCAGGCTTGCTTGAATCCAGTGGCAAAGTGAGCAAGGGACTCACGTCTGAGCATACCCTGCCAACTTATGGCGAACAAAGCGGTACAAAAGGGGGTGGTGATGGACAGAGCATCAGAACCAATCAAACACTCACACCCAGTCAACAGATCTGGGTTTAAGCCATCACAGTTCTTTAGCCCACTCTGCCACCCTAGTTCAGACACAGCCATATGCAAATCAGTCTGACCCTGTGCCTCATGGGAACAGTCCAGCCCGAACTGCCAAGCCATGCCTTCCCTGGACCGGAAACAAGCTTCCTAGGACCGGTTTCTGGCATTTCAGCCGTCTTCAGCCAGGCTTGCTTGAATCCAGTGGCAAAGTGAGCAAGAGACTCACGTCTGAGCATACCCTGCCAACTTATGGCGAACAAAGCGGCACAAAAGGGGGTGGTGATGGACGGAGCATCAGAACCAATCAAACACTCACACCCAGTCAACAGATCTGGGTTTAATCCATCACCGTTCTTTAGCCCACTCTGCCACCCCAGTTCAGACACGGCCATATGCAAATCAGTCTGACCCTGTGCCTCATGGGAACAGTCCAGCCCGAACTGCCAAGCCATGCCTTCCCTGGACCGGAAACAAGCTTCCTAGGACCGATTTCTGGCATTTCAGCCGTCTTCAGCCAGGCTTGCTTGAATCCAGTGGCAAAGTGAGCAAGGGACTCACGTCTGAGCATACCCTGCCAACATATGGCGAACAAAGCGGTACAAAATGGGGTGGTGATGGACGGAGCATCAGAACCAATCAAACACTCACACCCAGTCAAAAGATCTGGGTTTAATCCATCACCGTTCTTTAGCCCACTCTGCCACCCCAGTTCAGACACGGCCATATGCAAATCAGTCTGACCCTGTGCCTCATTGGAACAGTCCAGCCCGAACTGCCAAGCCATGCCTTCCCTGGACCGGAAACAAGCTTCCTAGGACCGGTTTCTGGCATTTCAGCCGTCTTCAGCCAGGCTTGCTTGAATCCAGTGGCAAAGTGAGCAAGGGACTCACGCCTGAGCATACCCTGCCAACTTATGGCGAACAAAGCGGTACAAAAGGGGGTGGTGATGGACAGAGCATCAGAACCAATCAAACACTCACACCCAGTCAACAGATCTGGGTTTAATCCATCACCGTTCTTTAGCCCACTCTGCCACCCCAGTTCAGACACAGCCATATGCAAAACAGTCTGACCCTGTGCCTCATGGGAACAGTCCAGCCCGAACTGCCAAGCCATGCCTTCCCTGGACCAGAAACAAGCTTCCTAGGACCGGTTTCTGTTATTTCAGCCGTCTTCAGCCAGGCTTGCTTGAATCCAGTGGCAAAGTGAGCAAGAGACTCACGCCTGAGCATACCCTGCCAACTTATGGCGAGCAAAGCGGTACAAAAGGAGGTGGTGATGGACGGAGCATCAGAACCAATCAAACACTCACACCCAGTCAACAGATCTGGGTTTAATCCATCACCGTTCTTTAGCCCACTCTGCCACCCCAGTTCAGACACGGCCATGTGCAAATCAGTCTGACCCTGTGCCTCATGGGAACAGTCCAGCCCGAACTGCCAAGCCATGCCTTCCCTGGACCAGAAACAAGCTTCCTAGGACAGGTTTCTGGCATTTCAGCCGTCTTCAGCCAGGCTTGCTTGAATCCAGTGGCAAAGTGAGCAAGGGACTCACGTCTGAGCATACCCTGCCAACTTATGGCGAACAAAGCGGTACAAAAGGGGGTGGTGATGGACAGAGCATCAGAACCAATCAAACACTCACACCCAGTCAACAGATCTGGGTTTAAGCCATCACCGTTCTTTAGCCCACTCTGCCACCCTAGTTCAGACACAGCCATATGCAAATCAGTCTGACCCTGTGCCTCATGGGAACAGTCCAGCCCGAACTGCCAAGCCATGCCTTCCCTGGACCGGAAACAAGCTTCCTAGGACCGGTTTCTGGCATTTCAGCCGTCTTCAGCCAGGCTTGCTTGAATCCAGTGGCAAAGTGAGCAAGGGACTCACGTCTGAGCATACCCTGCCAACTTATGGCGAACAAAGCGGCACAAAAGGGGGTGGTGATGGACGGAGCATCAGAACCAATCAAACACTCACACCCAGTCAACAGATCTGGGTTTAATCCATCACCGTTCTTTAGCCCACTCTGCCACCCCAGTTCAGACACGGCCATATGCAAATCAGTCTGACCCTGTGCCTCATGGGAACAGTCCAGCCCGAACTGCCAAGCCATGCCTTCCCTGGACCGGAAACAAGCTTCCTAGGACCGATTTCTGGCATTTCAGCCGTCTTCAGCCAGGCTTGCTTGAATCCAGTGGCAAAGTGAGCAAGGGACTCACGTCTGAGCATACCCTGCCAACATATGGCGAACAAAGCGGTACAAAATGGGGTGGTGATGGACGGAGCATCAGAACCAATCAAACACTCACACCCAGTCAACAGATCTGGGTTTAATCCATCACCGTTCTTTAGCCCACTCTGTCACCCCAGTTCAGACACGGCCATATGCAAATCAGTCTGACCCTGTGCCTCATGGGAACAGTCCAGCCTGAACTGCCAAGCCATGCCTTCCCTGGACCGGAAACAAGCTTCCTAGGACCGGTTTCTGGCACTTCAGCCGTCTTCAGCCAGGCTTGCTTGAATCCAGTGGCAAAGTGAGCAAGGGACTCACGTCTGAGCATACCCTGCCAACTTATGGCGAACAAAGCAGTACAAAAGGGGGTGGTGATGGACGGAGCATCAGAACCAATCAAACACTCAAACCCAGTCAACAGATCAGGGTTTAATCCATCACCGTTCTTTAGCCCACTCTGCCACCCCAGTTCAGACACGGCCATATGCAAATCAGTCTGACCTTGTGCCTCATGGGAACAGTCCAGCCCGAACTGCCAAGCCATGCCTTCCCTGGACCAGAAACAAGCTTCCTAGGACCGGTTTCTGGCATTTCAGCCGTCTTCAACCAGGCTTGCTTGAATCCAGTGGCAAAGTGAGCAAGGGACTCACGTCTGAGCATACCATGCCAACTTTTGGCGAACAAAGCGGTACAAAAGGGGGTGGTGATGGATGGAGCATCAGAACCAATCAAACACTCACACCCAGTCAACAGATCTGGGTTTAATCCATCACCGTTCTTTAGCCCACTCTGCCACCCCAGTTCAGACACGGCCATGTGCAAATCAGTCTGACCCTGTGCCTCATGGGAACAGTCCAGCCCGAACTGCCAAGCCATGCCTTCCCTGGACCAGAAACAAGCTTCCTAGGACAGGTTTCTGGCATTTCAGCCGTCTTCAGCCAGGCTTGCTTGAATCCAGTGGCAAAGTGAGCAAGGGACTCACGCCTGAGCATACCCTGCCAACTTATGGCGAACAAAGCGGTACAAAAGGGGGTGGTGATGGACAGAGCATCAGAACCAATCAAACACTCACACCCAGTCAACAGATCTGGGTTTAAGCCATCACCGTTCTTTAGCCCACTCTGCCACCCTAGTTCAGACACAGCCATATGCAAATCAGTCTGACCCTGTGCCTCATGGGAACAGTCCAGCCCGAACTGCCAAGCCATGCCTTCCCTGGACCGGAAACAAGCTTCCTAGGACCGGTTTCTGGCATTTCAGCCGTCTTCAGCCAGGCTTGCTTGAATCCAGTGGCAAAGTGAGCAAGAGACTCACGTCTGAGCATACCCTGCCAACTTATGGCGAACAAAGCGGCACAAAAGGGGGTGGTGATGGACGGAGCATCAGAACCAATCAAACACTCACACCCAGTCAACAGATATGGGTTTAATCCATCACCGTTCTTTAGCCCACTCTGCCACCCCAGTTCAGACACGGCCATATGCAAATCAGTCTGACCCTGTGCCTCATGGGAACAGTCCAGCCCGAACTGCCAAGCCATGCCTTCCCTGGACCGGAAACAAGCTTCCTAGGACCGATTTCTGGCATTTCAGCCGTCTTCAGCCAGGCTTGCTTGAATCCAGTGGCAAAGTGAGCAAGGGACTCACGTCTGAGCATACCCTGCCAACATATGGCGAACAAAGCGGTACAAAATGGGGTGGTGATGGACGGAGCATCAGAACCAATCAAACACTCACACCCAGTCAAAAGATCTGGGTTTAATCCATCACCGTTCTTTAGCCCACTCTGCCACCCCAGTTCAGACACGGCCATATGCAAATCAGTCTGACCCTGTGCCTCATTGGAACAGTCCAGCCCGAACTGCCAAGCCATGCCTTCCCTGGACCGGAAACAAGCTTCCTAGGACCGGTTTCTGGCATTTCAGCCGTCTTCAGCCAGGCTTGCTTGAATCCAGTGGCAAAGTGAGCAAGGGACTCACGCCTGAGCATACCCTGCCAACTTATGGCGAACAAAGCGGTACAAAAGGGGGTGGTGATGGACAGAGCATCAGAACCAATCAAACACTCACACCCAGTCAACAGATCTGGGTTTAATCCATCACCGTTCTTTAGCCCACTCTGCCACCCCAGTTCAGACACAGCCATATGCAAAACAGTCTGACCCTGTGCCTCATGGGAACAGTCCAGCCCGAACTGCCAAGCCATGCCTTCCCTGGACCAGAAACAAGCTTCCTAGGACCGGTTTCTGTTATTTCAGCCGTCTTCAGCCAGGCTTGCTTGAATCCAGTGGCAAAGTGAGCAAGAGACTCACGCCTGAGCATACCCTGCCAACTTATGGCGAGCAAAGCGGTACAAAAGGAGGTGGTGATGGACGGAGCATCAGAACCAATCAAACACTCACACCCAGTCAACAGATCTGGGTTTAATCCATCACCGTTCTTTAGCCCACTCTGCCACCCCAGTTCAGACACGGCCATGTGCAAATCAGTCTGACCCTGTGCCTCATGGGAACAGTCCAGCCCGAACTGCCAAGCCATGCCTTCCCTGGACCAGAAACAAGCTTCCTAGGACAGGTTTCTGGCATTTCAGCCGTCTTCAGCCAGGCTTGCTTGAATCCAGTGGCAAAGTGAGCAAGGGACTCACGTCTGAGCATACCCTGCCAACTTATGGCGAACAAAGCGGTACAAAAGGGGGTGGTGATGGACAGAGCATCAGAACCAATCAAACACTCACACCCAGTCAACAGATCTGGGTTTAAGCCATCACCGTTCTTTAGCCCACTCTGCCACCCTAGTTCAGACACAGCCATATGCAAATCAGTCTGACCCTGTGCCTCATGGGAACAGTCCAGCCCGAACTGCCAAGCCATGCCTTCCCTGGACCGGAAACAAGCTTCCTAGGACCGGTTTCTGGCATTTCAGCCGTCTTCAGCCAGGCTTGCTTGAATCCAGTGGCAAAGTGAGCAAGGGACTCACGTCTGAGCATACCCTGCCAACTTATGGCGAACAAAGCGGCACAAAAGGGGGTGGTGATGGACGGAGCATCAGAACCAATCAAACACTCACACCCAGTCAACAGATCTGGGTTTAATCCATCACCGTTCTTTAGCCCACTCTGCCACCCCAGTTCAGACACGGCCATATGCAAATCAGTCTGACCCTGTGCCTCATGGGAACAGTCCAGCCCGAACTGCCAAGCCATGCCTTCCCTGGACCGGAAACAAGCTTCCTAGGACCGATTTCTGGCATTTCAGCCGTCTTCAGCCAGGCTTGCTTGAATCCAGTGGCAAAGTGAGCAAGGGACTCACGTCTGAGCATACCATGCCAACTTTTGGCGAACAAAGCAGTACAAAAGGGGGTGGTGATGGACGGAGCATCAGAACCAATCAAACACTCAAACCCAGTCAACAGATCAGGGTTTAATCCATCACCGTTCTTTAGCCCACTCTGCCACCCCAGTTCAGACACGGCCATATGCAAATCAGTCTGACCTTGTGCCTCATGGGAACAGTCCAGCCCGAACTGCCAAGCCATGCCTTCCCTGGACCAGAAACAAGCTTCCTAGGACCGGTTTCTGGCATTTCAGCCGTCTTCAACCAGGCTTGCTTGAATCCAGTGGCAAAGTGAGCAAGGGACTCACGTCTGAGCATACCATGCCAACTTTTGGCGAACAAAGCGGTACAAAAGGGGGTGGTGATGGATGGAGCATCAGAACCAATCAAACACTCACACCCAGTCAACAGATCTGGGTTTAATCCATCACCGTTCTTTAGCCCACTCTGCCACCCCAGTTCAGACACGGCCATGTGCAAATCAGTCTGACCCTGTGCCTCATGGGAACAGTCCAGCCCGAACTGCCAAGCCATGCCTTCCCTGGACCAGAAACAAGCTTCCTAGGACAGGTTTCTGGCATTTCAGCCGTCTTCAGCCAGGCTTGCTTGAATCCAGTGGCAAAGTGAGCAAGGGACTCACGTCTGAGCATACCCTGCCAACTTATGGCGAACAAAGCGGTACAAAAGGGGGTGGTGATGGACAGAGCATCAGAACCAATCAAACACTCACACCCAGTCAACAGATCTGGGTTTAAGCCATCACCGTTCTTTAGCCCACTCTGCCACCCTAGTTCAGACACAGCCATATGCAAATCAGTCTGACCCTGTGCCTCATGGGAACAGTCCAGCCCGAACTGCCAAGCCATGCCTTCCCTGGACCGGAAACAAGCTTCCTAGGACCGGTTTCTGGCATTTCAGCCGTCTTCAGCCAGGCTTGCTTGAATCCAGTGGCAAAGTGAGCAAGGGACTCACGTCTGAGCATACCCTGCCAACTTATGGCGAACAAAGCGGCACAAAAGGGGGTGGTGATGGACGGAGCATCAGAACCAATCAAACACTCACACCCAGTCAACAGATCTGGGTTTAATCCATCACCGTTCTTTAGCCCACTCTGCCACCCCAGTTCAGACACGGCCATATGCAAATCAGTCTGACCCTGTGCCTCATGGGAACAGTCCAGCCCGAACTGCCAAGCCATGCCTTCCCTGGACCGGAAACAAGCTTCCTAGGACCGATTTCTGGCATTTCAGCCGTCTTCAGCCAGGCTTGCTTGAATCCAGTGGCAAAGTGAGCAAGGGACTCACGTCTGAGCATACCATGCCAACTTTTGGCGAACAAAGCAGTACAAAAGGGGGTGGTGATGGACGGAGCATCAGAACCAATCAAACACTCAAACCCAGTCAACAGATCAGGGTTTAATCCATCACCGTTCTTTAGCCCACTCTGCCACCCCAGTTCAGACACGGCCATATGCAAATCAGTCTGACCTTGTGCCTCATGGGAACAGTCCAGCCCGAACTGCCAAGCCATGCCTTCCCTGGACCAGAAACAAGCTTCCTAGGACCGGTTTCTGGCATTTCAGCCGTCTTCAACCAGGCTTGCTTGAATCCAGTGGCAAAGTGAGCAAGGGACTCACGTCTGAGCATACCATGCCAACTTTTGGCGAACAAAGCGGTACAAAAGGGGGTGGTGATGGATGGAGCATCAGAACCAATCAAACACTCACACCCAGTCAACAGATCTGGGTTTAATCCATCACCGTTCTTTAGCCCACTCTGCCACCCCAGTTCAGACACGGCCATGTGCAAATCAGTCTGACCCTGTGCCTCATGGGAACAGTCCAGCCCGAACTGCCAAGCCATGCCTTCCCTGGACCAGAAACAAGCTTCCTAGGACAGGTTTCTGGCATTTCAGCCGTCTTCAGCCAGGCTTGCTTGAATCCAGTGGCAAAGTGAGCAAGGGACTCACGCCTGAGCATACCCTGCCAACTTATGGCGAACAAAGCGGTACAAAAGGGGGTGGTGATGGACAGAGCATCAGAACCACTCAAACACTCACACCCAGTCAACAGATCTGGGTTTAATCCATCACCGTTCTTTAGCCCACTCTGCCACCCCAGTTTCGACACGGCCATATGCAAATCAGTCTGACCCTGTGCCTCATGGGAAGAGTCCAGCCCGAACTGCCAAGCCATGCCTTCCCTGGACCGGAAACAAGCTTCCTAGGACCGGTTTCTGGCATTTCAGCCGTCTTCAGCCAGGCTTGCTTGAATCCAGTGGCAAAGTGAGCAAGGGACTCACGCCTGAGCATACCCTGCCAACTTATGGCGAACAAAGCGGTACAAAAGGGGGTGGTGATGGACGGAGCATCAGAACCAATCAAACACTCACACCCAGTCAACAGATCTGGGTTTAATCCATCACCGTTCTTTAGCCCACTCTGCCACCCCAGTTCAGACACGGCCATTTGCAAATCAGTCTGACCCTGTGCCTCATGGGAACAGTCCAGCCCGAACTTTCAAGCCATGCCTTCCCTGGACCGGAAACAAGCTTCCTAGGACCGGTTTCTGGCATTTCAGCCGTCTTCAGCCAGGCTTGCTTGAATCCAGTGGCAAAGTGAGCAAGGGACTCACGTCTGAGCATACCCTGCCAACTTATAGCGAACAAAGCGGTACATAAGGGTGTGGTGATGGACAGAGCATCAGAACCAATCAAACACTCACACCCAGTCAACAGATCTGGGTTTAATCCATCACCGTTCTTTAGCCCACTCTGCCACCCCAGTTCAGACACGGCCATATGCAAATCAGTCTGACCCTGTGCCTCATGGGAACAGTCCAGCCCGAACTGCCAAGCCATGCCTTCCCTGGACCGGAAACAAGCTTCCTAGGACCGGTTTCTGGCATTTCAGCCGTCTTCAGCCAGGCTTGCTTGAATCCAGTGGCAAAGTGAGAAAGGGACTCACGTCTGAGCATACCCTGCCAACTTATGGCGAACAAAGCGGTACAAAAGGGGGTGGTGATGGACAGAGCATCAGAACCAATCAAACACTCACACCCAGTCAACAGATCTGGGTTTAAGCCATCACCGTTCTTTAGCCCACTCTGCCACCCTAGTTCAGACACAGCCATATGCAAATCAGTCTGACCCTGTGCCTCATGGGAACAGTCCAGCCCGAACTGCCAAGCCATGCCTTCCCTGGACCGGAAACAAGCTTCCTAGGACCGGTTTCTGGCATTTCAGCCGTCTTCAGCCAGGCTTGCTTGAATCCAGTGGCAAAGTGAGCAAGGGACTCACGTCTGAGCATACCCTGCCAACTTATGGCGAACAAAGCGGCACAAAAGGGGGTGGTGATGGACGGAGCATCAGAACCAATCAAACACTCACACCCAGTCAACAGATCTGGGTTTAATCCATCACTGTTCTTTAGCCCACTCTGCCACCCCAGTTCAGACACGGCCATATGCAAATCAGTCTGACCCTGTGCCTCATGGGAACAGTCCAGCCCGAACTGCCAAGCCATGCCTTCCCTGGACCGGAAACAAGCTTCCTAGGGCCGATTTCTGGCATTTCAGCCGTCTTCAGCCAGGCTTGCTTGAATCCAGTGGCAAAGTGAGCAAGGGACTCACGTCTGAGCATACCCTGCCAACATATGGCGAACAAAGCGGTACAAAATGGGGTGGTGATGGACGGAGCATCAGAACCAATCAAACACTCACACCCAGTCAACAGATCTGGGTTTAATCCATCACCGTTCTTTAGCCCACTCTGTCACCCCAGTTCAGACACGGCCATATGCAAATCAGTCTGACCCTGTGCCTCATGGGAACAGTCCAGCCCGAACTGCCAAGCCATGCCTTCCCTGGACCGGAAACAAGCTTCCTAGGACCGGTTTCTGGCACTTCAGCCGTCTTCAGCCAGGCTTGCTTGAATCCAGTGGCAAAGTGAGCAAGGGACTCACGTCTGAGCATACCCTGCCAACTTATGGCGAACAAAGCAGTACAAAAGGGGGTGGTGATGGACGGAGCATCAGAACCAATCAAACACTCAAACCCAGTCAACAGATCAGGGTTTAATCCATCACCGTTCTTTAGCCCACTCTGCCACCCCAGTTCAGACACGGCCATATGCAAATCAGTCTGACCTTGTGCCTCATGGGAACAGTCCAGCCCGAACTGCCAAGCCATGCCTTCCCTGGACCAGAAACAAGCTTCCTAGGACCGGTTTCTGGCATTTCAGCCGTCTTCAACCAGGCTTGCTTGAATCCAGTGGCAAAGTGAGCAAGGGACTCACGTCTGAGCATACCATGCCAACTTTTGGCGAACAAAGCGGTACAAAAGGGGGTGGTGATGGATGGAGCATCAGAACCAATCAAACACTCACACCCAGTCAACAGATCTGGGTTTAATCCATCACCGTTCTTTAGCCCACTCTGCCACCCCAGTTCAGACACGGCCATGTGCAAATCAGTCTGACCCTGTGCCTCATGGGAACAGTCCAGCCCGAACTGCCAAGCCATGCCTTCCCTGGACCAGAAACAAGCTTCCTAGGACAGGTTTCTGGCATTTCAGCCGTCTTCAGCCAGGCTTGCTTGAATCCAGTGGCAAAGTGAGCAAGGGACTCACGCCTGAGCATACCCTGCCAACTTATGGCGAACAAAGCGGTACAAAAGGGGGTGGTGATGGACAGAGCATCAGAACCACTCAAACACTCACACCCAGTCAACAGATCTGGGTTTAATCCATCACCGTTCTTTAGCCCACTCTGCCACCCCAGTTTCGACACGGCCATATGCAAATCAGTCTGACCCTGTGCCTCATGGGAAGAGTCCAGCCCGAACTGCCAAGCCATGCCTTCCCTGGACCGGAAACAAGCTTCCTAGGACCGGTTTCTGGCATTTCAGCCGTCTTCAGCCAGGCTTGCTTGAATCCAGTGGCAAAGTGAGCAAGGGACTCACGCCTGAGCATACCCTGCCAACTTATGGCGAACAAAGCGGTACAAAAGGGGGTGGTGATGGACAGAGCATCAGAACCACTCAAACACTCACACCCAGTCAACAGATCTGGGTTTAATCCATCACCGTTCTTTAGCCCACTCTGCCACCCCAGTTTCGACACGGCCATATGCAAATCAGTCTGACCCTGTGCCTCATGGGAAGAGTCCAGCCCGAACTGCCAAGCCATGCCTTCCCTGGACCGGAAACAAGCTTCCTAGGACCGGTTTCTGGCATTTCAGCCGTCTTCAGCCAGGCTTGCTTGAATCCAGTGGCAAAGTGAGCAAGGGACTCACGCCTGAGCATACCCTGCCAACTTATGGCGAACAAAGCGGTACAAAAGGGGGTGGTGATGGACGGAGCATCAGAACCAATCAAACACTCACACCCAGTCAACAGATCTGGGTTTAATCCATCACCGTTCTTTAGCCCACTCTGCCACCCCAGTTCAGACATGGCCATTTGCAAATCAGTCTGACCCTGTGCCTCGTGGGAACAGTTCAGCCCGAACTGCCAAGCCATGCCTTCCCTGGACCGGAAACAAGCTTCCTAGGACCGGTTTCTGGCATTTCAGCCGTCTTCAGCCAGGCTTGCTTGAATCCAGTGGCAAAGTGAGCAAGGGACTCACGTCTGAGCATACCCTGCCAACATATGGCGAACAAAGCGGTACAAAATGGGGTGGTGATGGACGGAGCATCAGAACCAATCAAACACTCACACCCAGTCAACAGATCTGGGTTTAATCCATCACCGTTCTTTAGCCCACTCTGTCACCCCAGTTCAGACACGGCCATATGCAAATCAGTCTGACCCTGTGCCTCATGGGAACAGTCCAGCCTGAACTGCCAAGCCATGCCTTCCCTGGACCGGAAACAAGCTTCCTAGGACCGGTTTCTGGCACTTCAGCCGTCTTCAGCCAGGCTTGCTTGAATCCAGTGGCAAAGTGAGCAAGGGACTCACGTCTGAGCATACCCTGCCAACTTATGGCGAACAAAGCAGTACAAAAGGGGGTGGTGATGGACGGAGCATCAGAACCAATCAAACACTCAAACCCAGTCAACAGATCAGGGTTTAATCCATCACCGTTCTTTAGCCCACTCTGCCACCCCAGTTCAGACACGGCCATATGCAAATCAGTCTGACCTTGTGCCTCATGGGAACAGTCCAGCCCGAACTGCCAAGCCATGCCTTCCCTGGACCAGAAACAAGCTTCCTAGGACCGGTTTCTGGCATTTCAGCCGTCTTCAACCAGGCTTGCTTGAATCCAGTGGCAAAGTGAGCAAGGGACTCACGTCTGAGCATACCATGCCAACTTTTGGCGAACAAAGCGGTACAAAAGGGGGTGGTGATGGATGGAGCATCAGAACCAATCAAACACTCACACCCAGTCAACAGATCTGGGTTTAATCCATCACCGTTCTTTAGCCCACTCTGCCACCCCAGTTCAGACACGGCCATGTGCAAATCAGTCTGACCCTGTGCCTCATGGGAACAGTCCAGCCCGAACTGCCAAGCCATGCCTTCCCTGGACCAGAAACAAGCTTCCTAGGACAGGTTTCTGGCATTTCAGCCGTCTTCAGCCAGGCTTGCTTGAATCCAGTGGCAAAGTGAGCAAGGGACTCACGCCTGAGCATACCCTGCCAACTTATGGCGAACAAAGCGGTACAAAAGGGGGTGGTGATGGACAGAGCATCAGAACCAATCAAACACTCACACCCAGTCAACAGATCTGGGTTTAAGCCATCACCGTTCTTTAGCCCACTCTGCCACCCTAGTTCAGACACAGCCATATGCAAATCAGTCTGACCCTGTGCCTCATGGGAACAGTCCAGCCCGAACTGCCAAGCCATGCCTTCCCTGGACCGGAAACAAGCTTCCTAGGACCGGTTTCTGGCATTTCAGCCGTCTTCAGCCAGGCTTGCTTGAATCCAGTGGCAAAGTGAGCAAGAGACTCACGTCTGAGCATACCCTGCCAACTTATGGCGAACAAAGCGGCACAAAAGGGGGTGGTGATGGACGGAGCATCAGAACCAATCAAACACTCACACCCAGTCAACAGATATGGGTTTAATCCATCACCGTTCTTTAGCCCACTCTGCCACCCCAGTTCAGACACGGCCATATGCAAATCAGTCTGACCCTGTGCCTCATGGGAACAGTCCAGCCCGAACTGCCAAGCCATGCCTTCCCTGGACCGGAAACAAGCTTCCTAGGACCGATTTCTGGCATTTCAGCCGTCTTCAGCCAGGCTTGCTTGAATCCAGTGGCAAAGTGAGCAAGGGACTCACGTCTGAGCATACCCTGCCAACATATGGCGAACAAAGCGGTACAAAATGGGGTGGTGATGGACGGAGCATCAGAACCAATCAAACACTCACACCCAGTCAAAAGATCTGGGTTTAATCCATCACCGTTCTTTAGCCCACTCTGCCACCCCAGTTCAGACACGGCCATATGCAAATCAGTCTGACCCTGTGCCTCATTGGAACAGTCCAGCCCGAACTGCCAAGCCATGCCTTCCCTGGACCGGAAACAAGCTTCCTAGGACCGATTTCTGGCATTTCAGCCGTCTTCAGCCAGGCTTGCTTGAATCCAGTGGCAAAGTGAGCAAGGGACTCACGTCTGAGCATACCCTGCCAACATATGGCGAACAAAGCAGTACAAAAGGGGGTGGTGATGGACGGAGCATCAGAACCAATCAAACACTCAAACCCAGTCAACAGATCAGGGTTTAATCCATCACCGTTCTTTAGCCCACTCTGCCACCCCAGTTCAGACACGGCCATATGCAAATCAGTCTGACCTTGTGCCTCATGGGAACAGTCCAGCCCGAACTGCCAAGCCATGCCTTCCCTGGACCAGAAACAAGCTTCCTAGGACCGGTTTCTGGCATTTCAGCCGTCTTCAACCAGGCTTGCTTGAATCCAGTGGCAAAGTGAGCAAGGGACTCACGTCTGAGCATACCATGCCAACTTTTGGCGAACAAAGCGGTACAAAAGGGGGTGGTGATGGATGGAGCATCAGAACCAATCAAACACTCACACCCAGTCAACAGATCTGGGTTTAATCCATCACCGTTCTTTAGCCCACTCTGCCACCCCAGTTCAGACACGGCCATGTGCAAATCAGTCTGACCCTGTGCCTCATGGGAACAGTCCAGCCCGAACTGCCAAGCCATGCCTTCCCTGGACCAGAAACAAGCTTCCTAGGACAGGTTTCTGGCATTTCAGACGTCTTCAGCCAGGCTTGCTTGAATCCAGTGGCAAAGTGAGCAAGGGACTCACGCCTGAGCATACCCTGCCAACTTATGGCGAACAAAGCGGTACAAAAGGGGGTGGTGATGGACAGAGCATCAGAACCACTCAAACACTCACACCCAGTCAACAGATCTGGGTTTAATCCATCACCGTTCTTTAGCCCACTCTGCCACCCCAGTTTCGACACGGCCATATGCAAATCAGTCTGACCCTGTGCCTCATGGGAAGAGTCCAGCCCGAACTGCCAAGCCATGCCTTCCCTGGACCGGAAACAAGCTTCCTAGGACCGGTTTCTGGCATTTCAGCCGTCTTCAGCCAGGCTTGCTTGAATCCAGTGGCAAAGTGAGCAAGGGACTCACGCCTGAGCATACCCTGCCAACTTATGGCGAACAAAGCGGTACAAAAGGGGGTGGTGATGGACGGAGCATCAGAACCAATCAAACACTCACACCCAGTCAACAGATCTGGGTTTAATCCATCACCGTTCTTTAGCCCACTCTGCCACCCCAGTTCAGACACGGCCATTTGCAAATCAGTCTGACCCTGTGCCTCATGGGAACAGTCCAGCCCGAACTTTCAAGCCATGCCTTCCCTGGACCGGAAACAAGCTTCCTAGGACCGGTTTCTGGCATTTCAGCCGTCTTCAGCCAGGCTTGCTTGAATCCAGTGGCAAAGTGAGCAAGGGACTCACGTCTGAGCATACCCTGCCAACTTATAGCGAACAAAGCGGTACATAAGGGTGTGGTGATGGACAGAGCATCAGAACCAATCAAACACTCACACCCAGTCAACAGATCTGGGTTTAATCCATCACCGTTCTTTAGCCCACTCTGCCACCCCAGTTCAGACACGGCCATATGCAAATCAGTCTGACCCTGTGCCTCATGGGAACAGTCCAGCCCGAACTGCCAAGCCATGCCTTCCCTGGACCGGAAACAAGCTTCCTAGGACCGGTTTCTGGCATTTCAGCCGTCTTCAGCCAGGCTTGCTTGAATCCAGTGGCAAAGTGAGAAAGGGACTCACGTCTGAGCATACCCTGCCAACTTATGGCGAACAAAGCGGTACAAAAGGGGGTGGTGATGGACAGAGCATCAGAACCAATCAAACACTCACACCCAGTCAACAGATCTGGGTTTAAGCCATCACCGTTCTTTAGCCCACTCTGCCACCCTAGTTCAGACACAGCCATATGCAAATCAGTCTGACCCTGTGCCTCATGGGAACAGTCCAGCCCGAACTGCCAAGCCATGCCTTCCCTGGACCGGAAACAAGCTTCCTAGGACCGGTTTCTGGCATTTCAGCCGTCTTCAGCCAGGCTTGCTTGAATCCAGTGGCAAAGTGAGCAAGGGACTCACGTCTGAGCATACCCTGCCAACTTATGGCGAACAAAGCGGCACAAAAGGGGGTGGTGATGGACGGAGCATCAGAACCAATCAAACACTCACACCCAGTCAACAGATCTGGGTTTAATCCATCACTGTTCTTTAGCCCACTCTGCCACCCCAGTTCAGACACGGCCATATGCAAATCAGTCTGACCCTGTGCCTCATGGGAACAGTCCAGCCCGAACTGCCAAGCCATGCCTTCCCTGGACCGGAAACAAGCTTCCTAGGGCCGATTTCTGGCATTTCAGCCGTCTTCAGCCAGGCTTGCTTGAATCCAGTGGCAAAGTGAGCAAGGGACTCACGTCTGAGCATACCCTGCCAACATATGGCGAACAAAGCGGTACAAAATGGGGTGGTGATGGACGGAGCATCAGAACCAATCAAACACTCACACCCAGTCAACAGATCTGGGTTTAATCCATCACCGTTCTTTAGCCCACTCTGTCACCCCAGTTCAGACACGGCCATATGCAAATCAGTCTGACCCTGTGCCTCATGGGAACAGTCCAGCCCGAACTGCCAAGCCATGCCTTCCCTGGACCGGAAACAAGCTTCCTAGGACCGGTTTCTGGCACTTCAGCCGTCTTCAGCCAGGCTTGCTTGAATCCAGTGGCAAAGTGAGCAAGGGACTCACGTCTGAGCATACCCTGCCAACTTATGGCGAACAAAGCAGTACAAAAGGGGGTGGTGATGGACGGAGCATCAGAACCAATCAAACACTCAAACCCAGTCAACAGATCAGGGTTTAATCCATCACCGTTCTTTAGCCCACTCTGCCACCCCAGTTCAGACACGGCCATATGCAAATCAGTCTGACCTTGTGCCTCATGGGAACAGTCCAGCCCGAACTGCCAAGCCATGCCTTCCCTGGACCAGAAACAAGCTTCCTAGGACCGGTTTCTGGCATTTCAGCCGTCTTCAACCAGGCTTGCTTGAATCCAGTGGCAAAGTGAGCAAGGGACTCACGTCTGAGCATACCATGCCAACTTTTGGCGAACAAAGCGGTACAAAAGGGGTTGGTGATGGATGGAGCATCAGAACCAATCAAACACTCACACCCAGTCAACAGATCTGGGTTTAATCCATCACCGTTCTTTAGCCCACTCTGCCACCCCAGTTCAGACACGGCCATGTGCAAATCAGTCTGACCCTGTGCCTCATGGGAACAGTCCAGCCCGAACTGCCAAGCCATGCCTTCCCTGGACCAGAAACAAGCTTCCTAGGACAGGTTTCTGGCATTTCAGACGTCTTCAGCCAGGCTTGCTTGAATCCAGTGGCAAAGTGAGCAAGGGACTCACGCCTGAGCATACCCTGCCAACTTATGGCGAACAAAGCGGTACAAAAGGGGGTGGTGATGGACAGAGCATCAGAACCACTCAAACACTCACACCCAGTCAACAGATGTGGGTTTAATCCATCACCGTTCTTTAGCCCACTCTGCCACCCCAGTTTCGACACGGCCATATGCAAATCAGTCTGACCCTGTGCCTCATGGGAAGAGTCCAGCCCGAACTGCCAAGCCATGCCTTCCCTGGACCGGAAACAAGCTTCCTAGGACCGGTTTCTGGCATTTCAGCCGTCTTCAGCCAGGCTTGCTTGAATCCAGTGGCAAAGTGAGCAAGGGACTCACGCCTGAGCATACCCTGCCAACTTATGGCGAACAAAGCGGTACAAAAGGGGGTGGTGATGGACGGAGCATCAGAACCAATCAAACACTCACACCCAGTCAACAGATCTGGGTTTAATCCATCACCGTTCTTTAGCCCACTCTGCCACCCCAGTTCAGACACGGCCATTTGCAAATCAGTCTGACCCTGTGCCTCATGGGAACAGTCCAGCCCGAACTTTCAAGCCATGCCTTCCCTGGACCGGAAACAAGCTTCCTAGGACCGGTTTCTGGCATTTCAGCCGTCTTCAGCCAGGCTTGCTTGAATCCAGTGGCAAAGTGAGCAAGGGACTCACGTCTGAGCATACCCTGCCAACTTATAGCGAACAAAGCGGTACATAAGGGTGTGGTGATGGACAGAGCATCAGAACCAATCAAACACTCACACCGAGTCAACAGATCTGGGTTTAATCCATCACCGTTCTTTAGCCCACTCTGCCACCCCAGTTCAGACACGGCCATATGCAAATCAGTCTGACCCTGTGCCTCATGGGAACAGTCCAGCCCGAACTGCCAAGCCATGCCTTCCCTGGACCGGAAACAAGCTTCCTAGGACCGGTTTCTGGCATTTCAGCCGTCTTCAGCCAGGCTTGCTTGAATCCAGTGGCAAAGTGAGAAAGGGACTCACGTCTGAGCATACCCTGCCAACTTATGGCGAACAAAGCGGTACAAAAGGGGGTGGTGATGGACAGAGCATCAGAACCAATCAAACACTCACACCCAGTCAACAGATCTGGGTTTAAGCCATCACCGTTCTTTAGCCACTCTGCCACCCTAGTTCAGACACAGCCATATGCAAATCAGTCTGACCCTGTGCCTCATGGGAACAGTCCAGCCCGAACTGCCAAGCCATGCCTTCCCTGGACCGGAAACAAGCTTCCTAGGACCGGTTTCTGGCATTTCAGCCGTCTTCAGCCAGGCTTGCTTGAATCCAGTGGCAAAGTGAGCAAGGGACTCACGTCTGAGCATACCCTGCCAACTTATGGCGAACAAAGCGGCACAAAAGGGGGTGGTGATGGACGGAGCATCAGAACCAATCAAACACTCACACCCAGTCAACAGATCTGGGTTTAATCCATCACTGTTCTTTAGCCCACTCTGCCACCCCAGTTCAGACACGGCCATATGCAAATCAGTCTGACCCTGTGCCTCATGGGAACAGTCCAGCCCGAACTGCCAAGCCATGCCTTCCCTGGACCGGAAACAAGCTTCCTAGGGCCGATTTCTGGCATTTCAGCCGTCTTCAGCCAGGCTTGCTTGAATCCAGTGGCAAAGTGAGCAAGGGACTCACGTCTGAGCATACCCTGCCAACATATGGCGAACAAAGCGGTACAAAATGGGGTGGTGATGGACGGAGCATCAGAACCAATCAAACACTCACACCCAGTCAACAGATCTGGGTTTAATCCATCACCGTTCTTTAGCCCACTCTGTCACCCCAGTTCAGACACGGCCATATGCAAATCAGTCTGACCCTGTGCCTCATGGGAACAGTCCAGCCCGAACTGCCAAGCCATGCCTTCCCTGGACCGGAAACAAGCTTCCTAGGACCGGTTTCTGGCACTTCAGCCGTCTTCAGCCAGGCTTGCTTGAATCCAGTGGCAAAGTGAGCAAGGGACTCACGTCTGAGCATACCATGCCAACTTTTGGCGAACAAAGCGGTACAAAAGGGGGTGGTGATGGATGGAGCATCAGAACCAATCAAACACTCACACCCAGTCAACAGATCTGGGTTTAATCCATCACCGTTCTTTAGCCCACTCTGCCACCCCAGTTCAGACACGGCCATGTGCAAATCAGTCTGACCCTGTGCCTCATGGGAACAGTCCAGCCCGAACTGCCAAGCCATGCCTTCCCTGGACCAGAAACAAGCTTCCTAGGACAGGTTTCTGGCATTTCAGACGTCTTCAGCCAGGCTTGCTTGAATCCAGTGGCAAAGTGAGCAAGGGACTCACGCCTGAGCATACCCTGCCAACTTATGGCGAACAAAGCGGTACAAAAGGGGGTGGTGATGGACAGAGCATCAGAACCACTCAAACACTCACACCCAGTCAACAGATCTGGGTTTAATCCATCACCGTTCTTTAGCCCACTCTGCCACCCCAGTTTCGACACGGCCATATGCAAATCAGTCTGACCCTGTGCCTCATGGGAAGAGTCCAGCCCGAACTGCCAAGCCATGCCTTCCCTGGACCGGAAACAAGCTTCCTAGGACCGGTTTCTGGCATTTCAGCCGTCTTCAGCCAGGCTTGCTTGAATCCAGTGGCAAAGTGAGCAAGGGACTCACGCCTGAGCATACCCTGCCAACTTATGGCGAACAAAGCGGTACAAAAGGGGGTGGTGATGGACGGAGCATCAGAACCAATCAAACACTCACACCCAGTCAACAGATCTGGGTTTAATCCATCACCGTTCTTTAGCCCACTCTGCCACCCCAGTTCAGACACGGCCATTTGCAAATCAGTCTGACCCTGTGCCTCATGGGAACAGTCCAGCCCGAACTTTCAAGCCATGCCTTCCCTGGACCGGAAACAAGCTTCCTAGGACCGGTTTCTGGCATTTCAGCCGTCTTCAGCCAGGCTTGCTTGAATCCAGTGGCAAAGTGAGCAAGGGACTCACGTCTGAGCATACCCTGCCAACTTATAGCGAACAAAGCGGTACATAAGGGTGTGGTGATGGACAGAGCATCAGAACCAATCAAACACTCACACCCAGTCAACAGATCTGGGTTTAATCCATCACCGTTCTTTAGCCCACTCTGCCACCCCAGTTCAGACACGGCCATATGCAAATCAGTCTGACCCTGTGCCTCATGGGAACAGTCCAGCCCGAACTGCCAAGCCATGCCTTCCCTGGACCGGAAACAAGCTTCCTAGGACCGGTTTCTGGCATTTCAGCCGTCTTCAGCCAGGCTTGCTTGAATCCAGTGGCAAAGTGAGAAAGGGACTCACGTCTGAGCATACCCTGCCAACTTATGGCGAACAAAGCGGTACAAAAGGGGGTGGTGATGGACAGAGCATCAGAACCAATCAAACACTCACACCCAGTCAACAGATCTGGGTTTAAGCCATCACCGTTCTTTAGCCCACTCTGCCACCCTAGTTCAGACACAGCCATATGCAAATCAGTCTGACCCTGTGCCTCATGGGAACAGTCCAGCCCGAACTGCCAAGCCATGCCTTCCCTGGACCGGAAACAAGCTTCCTAGGACCGGTTTCTGGCATTTCAGCCGTCTTCAGCCAGGCTTGCTTGAATCCAGTGGCAAAGTGAGCAAGGGACTCACGTCTGAGCATACCCTGCCAACTTATGGCGAACAAAGCGGCACAAAAGGGGGTGGTGATGGACGGAGCATCAGAACCAATCAAACACTCACACCCAGTCAACAGATCTGGGTTTAATCCATCACTGTTCTTTAGCCCACTCTGCCACCCCAGTTCAGACACGGCCATATGCAAATCAGTCTGACCCTGTGCCTCATGGGAACAGTCCAGCCCGAACTGCCAAGCCATGCCTTCCCTGGACCGGAAACAAGCTTCCTAGGGCCGATTTCTGGCATTTCAGCCGTCTTCAGCCAGGCTTGCTTGAATCCAGTGGCAAAGTGAGCAAGGGACTCACGTCTGAGCATACCCTGCCAACATATGGCGAACAAAGCGGTACAAAATGGGGTGGTGATGGACGGAGCATCAGAACCAATCAAACACTCACACCCAGTCAACAGATCTGGGTTTAATCCATCACCGTTCTTTAGCCCACTCTGTCACCCCAGTTCAGACACGGCCATATGCAAATCAGTCTGACCCTGTGCCTCATGGGAACAGTCCAGCCCGAACTGCCAAGCCATGCCTTCCCTGGACCGGAAACAAGCTTCCTAGGACCGGTTTCTGGCACTTCAGCCGTCTCCAGCCAGGCTTGCTTGAATCCAGTGGCAAAGTGAGCAAGGGACTCACGTCTGAGCATACCCTGCCAACTTATGGCGAACAAAGCAGTACAAAAGGGGGTGGTGATGGACGGAGCATCAGAACCAATCAAACACTCAAACCCAGTCAACAGATCAGGGTTTAATCCATCACCGTTCTTTAGCCCACTCTGCCACCCCAGTTCAGACACGGCCATATGCAAATCAGTCTGACCTTGTGCCTCATGGGAACAGTCCAGCCCGAACTGCCAAGCCATGCCTTCCCTGGACCAGAAACAAGCTTCCTAGGACCGGTTTCTGGCATTTCAGCCGTCTTCAACCAGGCTTGCTTGAATCCAGTGGCAAAGTGAGCAAGGGACTCACGTCTGAGCATACCATGCCAACTTTTGGCGAACAAAGCGGTACAAAAGGGGTTGGTGATGGATGGAGCATCAGAACCAATCAAACACTCACACCCAGTCAACAGATCTGGGTTTAATCCATCACCGTTCTTTAGCCCACTCTGCCACCCCAGTTCAGACACGGCCATGTGCAAATCAGTCTGACCCTGTGCCTCATGGGAACAGTCCAGCCCGAACTGCCAAGCCATGCCTTCCCTGGACCAGAAACAAGCTTCCTAGGACAGGTTTCTGGCATTTCAGACGTCTTCAGCCAGGCTTGCTTGAATCCAGTTTCAAAGTGAGCAAGGGACTCACGCCTGAGCATACCCTGCCAACTTATGGCGAACAAAGCGGTACAAAAGGGGGTGGTGATGGACAGAGCATCAGAACCACTCAAACACTCACACCCAGTCAACAGATGTGGGTTTAATCCATCACCGTTCTTTAGCCCACTCTGCCACCCCAGTTTCGACACGGCCATATGCAAATCAGTCTGACCCTGTGCCTCATGGGAAGAGTCCAGCCCGAACTGCCAAGCCATGCCTTCCCTGGACCGGAAACAAGCTTCCTAGGACCGGTTTCTGGCATTTCAGCCGTCTTCAGCCAGGCTTGCTTGAATCCAGTGGCAAAGTGAGCAAGGGACTCACGCCTGAGCATACCCTGCCAACTTATGGCGAACAAAGCGGTACAAAAGGGGGTGGTGATGGACGGAGCATCAGAACCAATCAAACACTCACACCCAGTCAACAGATCTGGGTTTAATCCATCACCGTTCTTTAGCCCACTCTGCCACCCCAGTTCAGACACGGCCATTTGCAAATCAGTCTGACCCTGTGCCTCATGGGAACAGTCCAGCCCGAACTTTCAAGCCATGCCTTCCCTGGACCGGAAACAAGCTTCCTAGGACCGGTTTCTGGCAGTTCAGCCGTCTTCAGCCAGGCTTGCTTGAATCCAGTGGCAAAGTGAGCAAGGGACTCACGTCTGAGCATACCCTGCCAACTTATAGCGAACAAAGCGGTACATAAGGGTGTGGTGATGGACAGAGCATCAGAACCAATCAAACACTCACACCCAGTCAACAGATCTGGGTTTAATCCATCACCGTTCTTTAGCCCACTCTGCCACCCCAGTTCAGACACGGCCATATGCAAATCAGTCTGACCCTGTGCCTCATGGGAACAGTCCAGCCCGAACTGCCAAGCCATGCCTTCCCTGGACCGGAAACAAGCTTCCTAGGACCGGTTTCTGGCATTTCAGCCGTCTTCAGCCAGGCTTGCTTGAATCCAGTGGCAAAGTGAGAAAGGGACTCACGTCTGAGCATACCCTGCCAACTTATGGCGAACAAAGCGGTACAAAAGGGGGTGGTGATGGACAGAGCATCAGAACCAATCAAACACTCACACCCAGTCAACAGATCTGGGTTTAAGCCATCACCGTTCTTTAGCCACTCTGCCACCCTAGTTCAGACACAGCCATATGCAAATCAGTCTGACCCTGTGCCTCATGGGAACAGTCCAGCCCGAACTGCCAAGCCATGCCTTCCCTGGACCGGAAACAAGCTTCCTAGGACCGGTTTCTGGCATTTCAGCCGTCTTCAGCCAGGCTTGCTTGAATCCAGTGGCAAAGTGAGCAAGGGACTCACGTCTGAGCATACCCTGCCAACTTATGGCGAACAAAGCGGCACAAAAGGGGGTGGTGATGGACGGAGCATCAGAACCAATCAAACACTCACACCCAGTCAACAGATCTGGGTTTAATCCATCACTGTTCTTTAGCCCACTCTGCCACCCCAGTTCAGACACGGCCATATGCAAATCAGTCTGACCCTGTGCCTCATGGGAACAGTCCAGCCCGAACTGCCAAGCCATGCCTTCCCTGGACCGGAAACAAGCTTCCTAGGGCCGATTTCTGGCATTTCAGCCGTCTTCAGCCAGGCTTGCTTGAATCCAGTGGCAAAGTGAGCAAGGGACTCACGTCTGAGCATACCCTGCCAACATATGGCGAACAAAGCGGTACAAAATGGGGTGGTGATGGACGGAGCATCAGAACCAATCAAACACTCACACCCAGTCAACAGATCTGGGTTTAATCCATCACCGTTCTTTAGCCCACTCTGTCACCCCAGTTCAGACACGGCCATATGCAAATCAGTCTGACCCTGTGCCTCATGGGAACAGTCCAGCCCGAACTGCCAAGCCATGCCTTCCCTGGACCGGAAACAAGCTTCCTAGGACCGGTTTCTGGCACTTCAGCCGTCTTCAGCCAGGCTTGCTTGAATCCAGTGGCAAAGTGAGCAAGGGACTCACGTCTGAGCATACCCTGCCAACTTATGGCGAACAAAGCAGTACAAAAGGGGGTGGTGATGGACGGAGCATCAGAACCAATCAAACACTCACACCCAGTCAACAGATCAGGGTTTAATCCATCACCGTTCTTTAGCCCACTCTGAAACCCCAGTTCAGACACGGCCATATGCAAATCAGTCTGACCCTGTGCCTCATGGGAACAGTCCAGCCCGAACTGCCAAGCCATGCCTTCCCTGGACCAGAAACAAGCTTCCTAGGACCGGTTTCTGGCATTTCAGCCGTCTTCAACCAGGCTTGCTTGAATCCAGTGGCAAAGTGAGCAAGGGACTCACGTCTGAGCATACCATGCCAACTTTTGGCGAACAAAGCGGTACAAAAGGGGGTGGTGATGGATGGAGCATCAGAACCAATCAAACACTCACACCCAGTCAACAGATCTGGGTTTAATCCATCACCGTTCTTTAGCCCACTTTGCCACCCCAGTTCAGACACGGCCATATGCAAATCAGTCTGACCCTGTGCCTCATGGGAACAGTCCAGCCCGAACTGCCAAGCCATGCCTTCCCTGGACCGGAAACAAGCTTCCTAGGGCCGATTTCTGGCATTTCAGCCGTCTTCAGCCAGGCTTGCTTGAATCCAGTGGCAAAGTGAGCAAGGGACTCACGTCTGAGCATACCCTGCCAACATATGGCGAACAAAGCGGTACAAAATGGGGTGGTGATGGACGGAGCATCAGAACCAATCAAACACTCACACCCAGTCAACAGATCTGGGTTTAATCCATCACCGTTCTTTAGCCCACTCTGTCACCCCAGTTCAGACACGGCCATATGCAAATCAGTCTGACCCTGTGCCTCATGGGAACAGTCCAGCCCGAACTGCCAAGCCATGCCTTCCCTGGACCGGAAACAAGCTTCCTAGGACCGGTTTCTGGCATTTCAGCCGTCTTCAGCCAGGCTTGCTTGAATCCAGTGGCAAAGTGAGCAATGGACTCACGCCTGAGCATACCCTGCCAACTTATGGCGAGCAAAGCGGTACAAAAGGAGGTGGTGATGGACGGAGCATCAGAACCAATCAAACACTCACACCCAGTCAACAGATCTGGGTTTAATCCATCACCGTTCTTTAGCCCACTCTGCCACCCCAGTTCAGACACGGCCATGTGCAAATCAGTCTGACCCTGTGCCTCATGGGAACAGTCCAGCCCGAACTGCCAAGCCATGCCTTCCCTGGACCAGAAACAAGCTTCCTAGGACAGGTTTCTGGCATTTCAGCCGTCTTCAGCCAGGCTTGCTTGAATCCAGTGGCAAAGTGAGCAAGGGACTCACGTCTGAGCATACCCTGCCAACTTATGGCGAACAAAGCGGTACAAAAGGGGGTGGTGATGGACAGAGCATCAGAACCAATCAAACACTCACACCCAGTCAACAGATCTGGGTTTAAGCCATCACCGTTCTTTAGCCCACTCTGCCACCCTAGTTCAGACACAGCCATATGCAAATCAGTCTGACCCTGTGCCTCATGGGAACAGTCCAGCCCGAACTGCCAAGCCATGCCTTCCCTGGACCGGAAACAAGCTTCCTAGGACCGGTTTCTGGCATTTCAGCCGTCTTCAGCCAGGCTTGCTTGAATCCAGTGGCAAAGTGAGCAAGGGACTCACGTCTGAGCATACCCTGCCAACTTATGGCGAACAAAGCGGCACAAAAGGGGGTGGTGATGGACGGAGCATCAGAACCAATCAAACACTCACACCCAGTCAACAGATCTGGGTTTAATCCATCACCGTTCTTTAGCCCACTCTGCCACCCCAGTTCAGACACGGCCATATGCAAATCAGTCTGACCCTGTGCCTCATGGGAACAGTCCAGCCCGAACTGCCAAGCCATGCCTTCCCTGGACCGGAAACAAGCTTCCTAGGACCGATCTCTGGCATTTCAGCCGTCTTCAGCCAGGCTTGCTTGAATCCAGTGGCAAAGTGAGCAAGGGACTCACGTCTGAGCATACCCTGCCAACATATGGCGAACAAAGCGGTACAAAATGGGGTGGTGATGGACGGAGCATCAGAACCAATCAAACACTCACACCCAGTCAACAGATCTGGGTTTAATCCATCACCGTTCTTTAGCCCACTCTGTCACCCCAGTTCAGACACGGCCATATGCAAATCAGTCTGACCCTGTGCCTCATGGGAACAGTCCAGCCCGAACTGCCAAGCCATGCCTTCCCTGGACCGGAAACAAGCTTCCTAGGACCGGTTTCTGGCACTTCAGCCGTCTTCAGCCAGGCTTGCTTGAATCCAGTGGCAAAGTGAGCAAGGGACTCACGTCTGAGCATACCCTGCCAACTTATGGCGAACAAAGCAGTACAAAAGGGGGTGGTGATGGACGGAGCATCAGAACCAATCAAACACTCAAACCCAGTCAACAGATCAGGGTTTAATCCATCACCGTTCTTTAGCCCACTCTGCCACCCCAGTTCAGACACGGCCATATGCAAATCAGTCTGACCTTGTGCCTCATGGGAACAGTCCAGCCCGAACTGCCAAGCCATGCCTTCCCTGGACCAGAAACAAGCTTCCTAGGACCGGTTTCTGGCATTTCAGCCGTCTTCAACCAGGCTTGCTTGAATCCAGTGGCAAAGTGAGCAAGGGACTCACGTCTGAGCATACCATGCCAACTTTTGGCGAACAAAGCGGTACGAAAGGGGGTGGTGATGGATGGAGCATCAGAACCAATCAAACACTCACACCCAGTCAACAGATCTGGGTTTAATCCATCACCGTTCTTTAGCCCACTCTGCCACCCCAGTTCAGACACGGCCATGTGCAAATCAGTCTGACCCTGTGCCTCATGGGAACAGTCCAGCCCGAACTGCCAAGCCATGCCTTCCCTGGACCAGAAACAAGCTTCCTAGGACAGGTTTCTGGCATTTCAGCCGTCTTCAGCCAGGCTTGCTTGAATCCAGTGGCAAAGTGAGCAAGGGACTCACGCCTGAGCATACCCTGCCAACTTATGGCGAACAAAGCGGTACAAAAGGGGGTGGTGATGGACAGAGCATCAGAACCACTCAAACACTCACACCCAGTCAACAGATCTGGGTTTAATCCATCACCGTTCTTTAGCCCACTCTGCCACCCCAGTTTCGACACGGCCATATGCAAATCAGTCTGACCCTGTGCCTCATGGGAAGAGTCCAGCCCGAACTGCCAAGCCATGCCTTCCCTGGACCGGAAACAAGCTTCCTAGGACCGGTTTCTGGCATTTCAGCCGTCTTCAGCCAGGCTTGCTTGAATCCAGTGGCAAAGTGAGCAAGGGACTCACGCCTGAGCATACCCTGCCAACTTATGGCGAACAAAGCGGTACAAAAGGGGGTGGTGATGGACGGAGCATCAGAACCAATCAAACACTCACACCCAGTCAACAGATCTGGGTTTAATCCATCACCGTTCTTTAGCCCACTCTGCCACCCCAGTTCAGACACGGCCATTTGCAAATCAGTCTGACCCTGTGCCTCATGGGAACAGTCCAGCCCGAACTTTCAAGCCATGCCTTCCCTGGACCGGAAACAAGCTTCCTAGGACCGGTTTCTGGCATTTCAGCCGTCTTCAGCCAGGCTTGCTTGAATCCAGTGGCAAAGTGAGCAAGGGACTCACGTCTGAGCATACCCTGCCAACTTATAGCGAACAAAGCGGTACATAAGGGTGTGGTGATGGACAGAGCATCAGAACCAATCAAACACTCACACCCAGTCAACAGATCTGGGTTTAATCCATCACCGTTCTTTAGCCCACTCTGCCACCCCAGTTCAGACACGGCCATATGCAAATCAGTCTGACCCTGTGCCTCATGGGAACAGTCCAGCCCGAACTGCCAAGCCATGCCTTCCCTGGACCGGAAACAAGCTTCCTAGGACCGGTTTCTGGCATTTCAGCCGTCTTCAGCCAGGCTTGCTTGAATCCAGTGGCAAAGTGAGAAAGGGACTCACGTCTGAGCATACCCTGCCAACTTATGGCGAACAAAGCGGTACAAAAGGGGGTGGTGATGGACAGAGCATCAGAACCAATCAAACACTCACACCCAGTCAACAGATCTGGGTTTAAGCCATCACCGTTCTTTAGCCCACTCTGCCACCCTAGTTCAGACACAGCCATATGCATATCAGTCTGACCCTGTGCCTCATGGGAACAGTCCAGCCCGAACTGCCAAGCCATGCCTTCCCTGGACCGGAAACAAGCTTCCTAGGACCGGTTTCTGGCATTTCAGCTGTCTTCAGCCAGGCTTGCTTGAATCCAGTGGCAAAGTGAGCAAGGGACTCACGTCTGAGCTAACCCTGCCAACTTATGGCGAACAAAGCGGCACAAAAGGGGGTGGTGATGGACGGAGCATCAGAACCAATCAAACACTCACACCCAGTCAACAGATCTGGGTTTAATCCATCACTGTTCTTTAGCCCACTCTGCCACCCCAGTTCAGACACGGCCATATGCAAATCAGTCTGACCCTGTGCCTCATGGGAACAGTCCAGCCCGAACTGCCAAGCCATGCCTTCCCTGGACCGGAAACAAGCTTCCTAGGGCCGATTTCTGGCATTTCAGCCGTCTTCAGCCAGGCTTGCTTGAATCCAGTGGCAAAGTGAGCAAGGGACTCACGTCTGAGCATACCCTGCCAACATATGGCGAACAAAGCGGTACAAAATGGGGTGGTGATGGACGGAGCATCAGAACCAATCAAACACTCACACCCAGTCAACAGATCTGGGTTTAATCCATCACCGTTCTTTAGCCCACTCTGTCACCCCAGTTCAGACACGGCCATATGCAAATCAGTCTGACCCTGTGCCTCATGGGAACAGTCCAGCCCGAACTGCCAAGCCATGCCTTCCCTGGACCGGAAACAAGCTTCCTAGGACCGGTTTCTGGCACTTCAGCCGTCTTCAGCCAGGCTTGCTTGAATCCAGTGGCAAAGTGAGCAAGGGACTCACGTCTGAGCATACCATGCCAACTTTTGGCGAACAAAGCGGTACAAAAGGGGGTGGTGATGGATGGAGCATCAGAACCAATCAAACACTCACACCCAGTCAACAGATCTGGGTTTAATCCATCACCGTTCTTTAGCCCACTTTGCCACCCCAGTTCAGACACGGCCATATGCAAATCAGTCTGACCCTGTGCCTCATGGGAACAGTCCAGCCCGAACTGCCAAGCCATGCCTTCCCTGGACCGGAAACAAGCTTCCTAGGGCCGATTTCTGGCATTTCAGCCGTCTTCAGCCAGGCTTGCTTGAATCCAGTGGCAAAGTGAGCAAGGGACTCACGTCTGAGCATACCCTGCCAACATATGGCGAACAAAGCGGTACAAAATGGGGTGGTGATGGACGGAGCATCAGAACCAATCAAACACTCACACCCAGTCAACAGATCTGGCTTTAATCCATCACCGTTCTTTAGCCCACTCTGTCACCCCAGTTCAGACACGGCCATATGCAAATCAGTCTGACCCTGTGCCTCATGGGAACAGTCCAGCCCGAACTGCCAAGCCATGCCTTCCCTGGACCGGAAACAAGCTTCCTAGGACCGGTTTCTGGCACTTCAGCCGTCTTCAGCCAGGCTTGCTTGAATCAAGTGGCAAAGTGAGCAAGGGACTCACGTCTGAGCATACCCTGCCAACTTATGGCGAACAAAGCAGTACAAAAGGGGGTGGTGATGGACGGAGCATCAGAACCAATCAAACACTCACACCCAGTCAACAGATCAGGGTTTAATCCATCACCGTTCTTTAGCCCACTCTGAAACCCCAGTTCAGACACGGCCATATGCAAATCAGTCTGACCCTGTGCCTCATGGGAACAGTCCAGCCCGAACTGCCAAGCCATGCCTTCCCTGGACCAGAAACAAGCTTCCTAGGACCGGTTTCTGGCATTTCAGCCGTCTTCAACCAGGCTTGCTTGAATCCAGTGGCAAAGTGAGCAAGGGACTCACGTCTGAGCATACCATGCCAACTTTTGGCGAACAAAGCGGTACAAAAGGGGGTGGTGATGGATGGAGCATCAGAACCAATCAAACACTCACACCCAGTCAACAGATCTGGGTTTAATCCATCACCGTTCTTTAGCCCACTTTGCCACCCCAGTTCAGACACGGCCATATGCAAATCAGTCTGACCCTGTGCCTCATGGGAACAGTCCAGCCTGAAATGCCAAGCCATGCCTTCCCTGGACCGGAAACAAGCTTCCTAGGACCGGTTTCTGGCATTTCAGCCGTCTTCAGCCAGGCTTGCTTGAATCCAGTGGCAAAGTGAGCAAGGGACTCACGTCTGAGCATACCCTGCCAACTTATGGCGAACAAAGCGGTACAAAAGGGGGTGGTGATGGACAGAGCATCAGAACCAATCAAACACTCACACCCAGTCAACAGATCTGGGTTTAATCCATCGCCGTTCTTTAGCCCACTCTGCCACCCCAGTTCAGACACGGCCATATGCAAATCAGTCTGACCCTGTGCCTCATTGGAACAGTCCAGCCCGAACTGCCAAGCCATGCCTTCCCTGGACCGGAAACAAGCTTCCTAGGACCGGTTTCTGGCATTTCAGCCGTCTTCAGCCAGGCTTGCTTGAATCCAGTGGCAAAGTGAGCAAGGGACTCACGCCTGAGCATACCCTGCCAACTTATGGCGAACAAAGCAGTACAAAAGGGGGTGGTGATGGACAGAGCATCAGAACCAATCAAACACTCACACCCAGTCAACAGATCTGGGTTTAATACATCACCGTTCTTTAGCCCACTCTGCCACCCCAGTTCAGACACAGCCATATGCAAAACAGTCTGACCCTGTGCCTCATGGGAGCAGTCCAGCCCGAACTGCCAAGCCATGCCTTCCCTGGACCAGAAACAAGCTTCCTAGGACCGGTTTCTGACATTTCAGCCATCTTCAGCCAGGCTTGCTTGAATCCAGTGGCAAAGTGAGCAAGAGACTCACGCCTGAGCATACCCTGCCAACTTATGGCGAGCAAAGCGGTACAAAAGGGGGTGGTGATGGACGGAGCATCAGAACCAATCAAACACTCACACCCAGTCAACAGATCTGGGTTTAATCCATCACCGTTCTTTAGCCCACTCTGCCACCCCAGTTCAGACACGGCCATGTGCAAATCAGTCTGACCCTGTGCCTCATGGGAACAGTCCAGCCCGAACTGCCAAGCCATGCCTTCCCTGGACCAGAAACAAGCTTCCTAGGACAGGTTTCTGGCATTTCAGCCGTCTTCAGCCAGGCTTGCTTGAATCCAGTGGCAAAGTGAGCAAGGGACTCACGTCTGAGCATACCCTGCCAACTTATGGCGAACAAAGCGGTACAAAAGGGGGTGGTGATGGACGGAGCATCAGAACCAATCAAACACTCACACCCAGTCAACAGATCAGGGTTTAATCCATCACCGTTCTTTAGCCCACTCTGCCACCCCAGTTCAGACACGGCCATATGCAAATCAGTCTGACCCTGTGCCTCATGGGAACAGTCCAGCCCGAACTGCCAAGCCATGCCTTCCCTGGACCGGAAACAAGCTTCCTAGGACCGGTTTCTGGCATTTCAGCCGTCTTCAGCCAGGCTTGCTTGAATCCAGTGGCAAAGTGAGCAAGGGACTCACGTCTGAGCATACCCTGCCAACTTATGGCGAACAAAGCGGTACAAAAGGGGGTGGTGATGGACGGAGCATCAGAACCAATCAAACACTCACACCCAGTCAACAGATCTGGGTTTAAGCCATCACCGTTCTTTAGCCCACTCTGCCACCCTAGTTCAGACACAGCCATATGCAAATCAGTCTGACCCTGTGCCTCATGGGAACAGTCCAGCCCGAACTGCCAAGCCATGCCTTCCCTGGACCGGAAACAAGCTTCCTAGGACCGGTTTCTGGCATTTCAGCCGTCTTCAGCCAGGCTTGCTTGAATCCAGTGGCAAAGTGAGCAAGGGACTCACGTCTGAGCATACCCTGCCAACTTATGGCGAACAAAGCGGCACAAAAGGGGGTGGTGATGGACGGAGCATCAGAACCAATCAAACACTCACACCCAGTCAACAGATCTGGGTTTAATCCTTCACCGTTCTTTAGCCCACTCTGCCACCCCAGTTCAGACACGGCCATATGCAAATCAGTCTGACCCTGTGCCTCATGGGAACAGTCCAGCCCGAACTGCCAAGCCATGCCTTCCCTGGACCGGAAACAAGCTTCCTAGGACCGATTTCTGGCATTTCAGCCGTCTTCAGCCAGGCTTGCTTAAATCCAGTGGCAAAGTGAGCAAGGGACTCACGTCTGAGCATACCCTGCCAACATATGGCGAACAAAGCGGTACAAAATGGGGTGGTGATGGACGGAGCATCAGAACCAATCAAACACTCACACCCAGTCAACAGATCTGGGTTTAATCCATCACCGTTCTTTAGCCCACTCTGTCACCCCAGTTCAGACACGGCCATATGCAAATCAGTCTGACCCTGTGCCTCATGGGAACAGTCCAGCCCGAACTGCCAAGCCATGCCTTCCCTGGACCGGAAACAAGCTTCCTAGGACCGGTTTCTGGCACTTCAGCCGTCTTCAGCCAGGCTTGCTTGAATCCAGTGGCAAAGTGAGCAAGGGACTCACGTCTGAGCATACCCTGCCAACTTATGGCGAACAAAGCAGTACAAAAGGGGGTGGTGATGGACGGAGCATCAGAACCAATCAAACACTCACACCCAGTCAACAGATCAGGGTTTAATCCATCACCGTTCTTTAGCCCACTCTGCCACCCCAGTTCAGACACGGCCATATGCAAATCAGTCTGACCTTGTGCCTCATGGGAACAGTCCAGCCCGAACTGCCAAGCCATGCCTTCCCTGGATCAGAAACAAGCTTCCTAGGACCGGTTTCTGGCATTTCAGCCGTCTTCAACCAGGCTTGCTTGAATCCAGTGGCAAAGTGAGCAAGGGACTCACGTCTGAGCATACCATGCCAACTTTTGGCGAACAAAGCGGTACAAAAGGGGGTGGTGATGGATGGAGCATCAGAACCAATCAAACACTCACACCCAGTCAACAGATCTGGGTTTAATCCATCACCGTTCTTTAGCCCACTTTGCCACCCCAGTTCAGACACGGCCATATGCAAATCAGTCTGACCCTGTGCCTCATGGGAACAGTCCAGCCTGAAATGCCAAGCCATGCCTTCCCTGGACCGGAAACAAGCTTCCTAGGACCGGTTTCTGGCATTTCAGCCGTCTTCAGCCAGGCTTGCTTGAATCCAGTGGCAAAGTGAGCAAGGGACTCACGTCTGAGCATACCCTGCCAACTTATGGCGAACAAAGCGGTACAAAAGGGGGTGGTGATGGACAGAGCATCAGAACCAATCAAACACTCACACCCAGTCAACAGATCTGGGTTTAATCCATCACCGTTCTTTAGCCCACTCTGCCACCCCAGTTCAGACACGGCCATATGCAAATCAGTCTGACCCTGTGCCTCATTGGAACAGTCCAGCCCGAACTGCCAAGCCATGCCTTCCCTGGACCAGAAACAAGCTTCCTAGGACCGGTTTCTGTCATTTCAGCCGTCTTCAGCCAGGCTTGCTTGAATCCAGTGGCAAAGTGAGCAAGAGACTCACGCCTGAGCATACCCTGCCAACTTATGGCGAGCAAAGCGGTACAAAAGGGGGTGGTGATGCAGGAGCATCAGAACCAATCAAACACTCACACCCAGTCAACAGATCTGGGTTTAATCCATCACCGTTCTTTAGCCCACTCTGCCACCCCAGTTCAGACACGGCCATGTGCAAATCAGTCTGACCCTGTGCCTCATGGGAACAGTCCAGCCCGAACTGCCAAGCCATGCCTTCCCTGGACCAGAAACAAGCTTCCTAGGACAGGTTTCTGGCATTTCAGCCGTCTTCAGCCAGGCTTGCTTGAATCCAGTGGCAAAGTGAGCAAGGGACTCACGTCTGAGCATACCCTGCCAACTTATGGCGAACAAAGCGGTACAAAAGGGGGTGGTGATGGACAGAGCATCAGAACCAATCAAACACTCACACCCAGTCAACAGATCTGGGTTTAAGCCATCACCGTTCTTTAGCCCACTCTGCCACCCTAGTTCAGACACAGCCATATGCAAATCAGTCTGACCCTGTGCCTCATGGGAACAGTCCAGCCCGAACTGCCAAGCCATGCCTTCCCTGGACCGGAAACAAGCTTCCTAGGACCGGTTTCTGGCATTTCAGCCGTCTTCAGCCAGGCTTGCTTGAATCCAGTGGCAAAGTGAGCAAGGGACTCACGTCTGAGCATACCCTGCCAACTTATGGCGAACAAAGCGGCACAAAAGGGGGTGGTGATGGACGGAGCATCAGAACCAATCAAACACTCACACCCAGTCAACAGATCTGGGTTTAATCCATCACCGTTCTTTAGCCCACTCTGTCACCCCAGTTCAGACACGGCCATATGCAAATCAGTCTGACCCTGTGCCTCATGGGAACAGTCCAGCCCGAACTGCCAAGCCATGCCTTCCCTGGACCGGAAACAAGCTTCCTAGGACCGGTTTCTGGCACTTCAGCCGTCTTCAGCCAGGCTTGCTTGAATCCAGTGGCAAAGTGAGCAAGGGACTCACGTCTGAGCATACCCTGCCAACTTATGGCGAACAAAGCAGTACAAAAGGGGGTGGTGATGGACGGAGCATCAGAACCAATCAAACACTCACACCCAGTCAACAGATCAGGGTTTAATCCATCACCGTTCTTTAGCCCACTCTGCCACCCCAGTTCAGACACGGCCATATGCAAATCAGTCTGACCTTGTGCCTCATGGGAACAGTCCAGCCCGAACTGCCAAGCCATGCCTTCCCTGGACCAGAAACAAGCTTCCTAGGACCGGTTTCTGGCATTTCAGCCGTCTTCAACCAGGCTTGCTTGAATCCAGTGGCAAAGTGAGCAAGGGACTCACGTCTGAGCATACCATGCCAACTTTTGGCGAACAAAGCGGTACAAAAGGGGGTGGTGATGGATGGAGCATCAGAACCAATCAAACACTCACACCCAGTCAACAGATCTGGGTTTAATCCATCACCGTTCTTTAGCCCACTCTGCCACCCCAGTTCAGACACGGCCATGTGCAAATCAGTCTGACCCTGTGCCTCATGGGAACAGTCCAGCCCGAACTGCCAAGCCATGCCTTCCCTGGACCAGAAACAAGCTTCCTAGGACAGGTTTCTGGCATTTCAGCCGTCTTCAGCCAGGCTTGCTTGAATCCAGTGGCAAAGTGAGCAAGGGACTCACGCCTGAGCATACCCTGCCAACTTATGGCAAACAAAGCGGTACAAAAGGGGGTGGTGATGGACAGAGCATCAGAACCAATCAAACACTCACACCCAGTCAACAGATCTGGGTTTAATCCATCACCGTTCTTTAGCCCACTCTGCCACCCCAGTTCAGACACAGCCATATGCAAAACAGTCTGACCCTGTGCCTCATGGGAACAGTCCAGCCCGAACTGCCAAGCCATGCCTTCCCTGGACCAGAAACAAGCTTCCTAGGACCGGTTTCTGGCATTTCAGCCGTCTTCAGCCAGGCTTGCTTGAATCCAGTGGCAAAGTGAGCAAGAGACTCACGCCTGAGCATACCCTGCCAACTTATGGCGAGCAAAGCGGTACAAAAGGGGGTGGTGATGGACGGAGCATCAGAACCAATCAAACACTCACACCCAGTCAACAGATCTGGGTTTAATCCATCACCGTTCTTTAGCCCACTCTGCCACCCCAGTTCAGACACAGCCATATGCAAAACAGTCTGACCCTGTGCCTCATGGGAACAGTCCAGCCCGAACTGCCAAGCCATGCCTTCCCTGGACCGGAAACAAGCTTCCTAGGACCGGTTTCTGGCATTTCAGCCGTCTTCAGCCAGGCTTGCTTGAATCCAGTGGCAAAGTGAGCAAGGGACTCACGTCTGAGCATACCCTGCCAACTTATGGCGAACAAAGCGGTACAAAAGGGTGTGGTGATGGACGGAGCATCAGAACCAATCAAACACTCACACCCAGTCAACAGATCTGGGTTTAATCCATCACCGTTCTTTAGCCCACTCTGCCACCCCAGTTCAGACACGGCCTTATGCAAATCAGTCTGACCCTGTGCCTCATGGGAACAGTCCAGCCCGAACTGCCAAGCCATGCCTTCCCTGGACCGGAAACAAGCTTCCTAGGACCGGTTTCTGGCATTTCAGCCGTCTTCAGCCAGGCTTGCTTGAATCCAGTGGCAAAGTGAGCAAGGGACTCACGTCTGAGCATACCCTGCCAACTTATGGCGAACAAAGCGGTACAAAAGGGGGTGGTGATGGACAGAGCATTTGAACCAATCAAATACTCACACCCAGTCAACAGATCTGGGTTTAAGCCATCACCGTTCTTTAGCCCACCCTGCCACCCTAGTTCAGACACAGCCATATGCAAATCAGTCTGACCCTGTGCCTCATGGGAACAGTCCAGCCCGAACTGCCAAGCCATGCCTTCCCTGGACCGGAAACAAGCTTCCTAGGACCGGTTTCTGGCATTTCAGCCGTCTTCAGCCAGGCTTGCTTGAATCCAGTGGCAAAGTGAGCAAGGGACTCACGTCTGAGCATACCCTGCCAACTTATGGCGAACAAAGCGGCACAAAAGGGGGTGGTGATGGACGGAGCATCAGAACCAATCAAACACTCACACCCAGTCAACAGATCTGGGTTTAATCCATCACCGTTCTTTAGCACACTCTGCCACCCCAGTTCAGACACGGCCATATGCAAATCAGTCTGACCCTGTGCCTCATGGGAACAGTCCAGCCCGAACTGCCAAGCCATGCCTTCCCTGGACCGGAAACAAGCTTCCTAGGACCGGTTTCTGGCATTTCAGCCGTCTTCAGCCAGGCTTGCTTGAATCCAGTGGCAAAGTGAGCAAGGGACTCACGTCTGAGCATACCCTGCCAACTTATGGCGAACACAGCGGTACAAAAGGGGGTGGTGATGGACAGAGCATCAGAACCAATCAAACACTCACACTCAGTCAACAGATCTGGGTTTAAGCCATCACCGTTCTTTAGCCCACTCTGCCACCCTAGTTCAGACACAGCCATATGCAAATCAGTCTGACCCTGTGCCTCATGGGAACAGTCCAGCCCGAACTGCCAAGCCATGCCTTCCCTGGACCGGAAACAAGCTTCCTAGGACCGGTTTCTGGCATTTCAGCCGTCTTCAGCCAGGCTTGCTTGAATCCAGTGGCAAAGTGAGCAAGGGACTCACGTCTGAGCATACCCTGCCAACTTATGGCGAACAAAGCGGCACAAAAGGGGGTGGTGATGGACGGAGCATCAGAACCAATCAAACACTCACACCCAGTCAACAGATCTGGGTTTAATCCATCACCGTTCTTTAGCCCACTCTGCCACCCCAGTTCAGACACGGCCATATGCAAATCAGTCTGACCCTGTGCCTCATGGGAACAGTCCAGCCCGAACTGCCAAGCCATGCCTTCCCTGGACCGGAAACAAGCTTCCTAGGACCGATTTCTCGCATTTCAGCCGTCTTCAGCCAGGCTTGCTTGAATCCAGTGGCAAAGTGAGCAAGGGACTCACGTCTGAGCATACCCTGCCAACTTATGGCGAACAAAGTGGTACAAAATGGGGTGGTGATGGACGGAGCATCAGAACCAATCAAACACTCACACCCAGTCAACAGATCTGGGTTAAATCCATCACCGTTCTTTAGCCCACTCTGTCACCCCAGTTCAGACACGGCCATATGCAAATCAGTCTGACCCTGTGCCTCATGGGAACAGTCCAGCCCGAACTGCCAAGCCATGCCTTCCCTGGACCGGAAACAAGCTTCCTAGGACCGGTTTCTGGCACTTCAGCCGTCTTCAGCCAGGCTTGCTTGAATCCAGTGGCAAAGTGAGCAAGGGACTCACGTCTGAGCATACCCTGCCAACTTATGGCGAACAAAGCAGTACAAAAGGGGGTGGTGATGGACGGAGCATCAGAACCAATCAAACACTCACACCCAGTCAACAGATCAGGGTTTAATCCATCACCGTTCTTTAGCCCACTCTGCCACCCCAGTTCAGACACGGCCATATGCAAATCAGTCTGACCCTGTGCCTCATGGGAACAGTCCAGCCCGAACTGCCAAGCCATGCCTTCCCTGGACCAGAAACAAGCTTCCTAGGACCGGTTTCTGGCATTTCAGCCGTCTTCAACCAGGCTTGCTTGAATCCAGTGGCAAAGTGAGCAAGGGACTCACGTCTGAGCATACCATGCCAACTTTTGGCAAACAAAGCGGTACAAAAGGGGGTGGTGATGGATGGAGCATCAGAACCAATCAAACACTCACACCCAGTCAACAGATCTGGGTTTAATCCATCACCGTTCTTTAGCCCACTTTGCCACCCCAGTTCAGACACGGCCATATGCAAATCAGTCTGACCCTGTGCCTCATGGGAACAGTCCAGCCTGAAATGCCAAGCCATGCCTTCCCTGGACCGGAAACAAGCTTCCTAGGACCGGTTTCTGGCATTTCAGCCATCTTCAGCCAGGCTTGCTTGAATCCAGTGGCAAAGTGAGCAAGGGACTCACGTCTGAGCATACCCTGCCAACTTATGGCGAACAAAGCGGTACAAAAGGGGGTGGTGATGGACAGAGCATCAGAACCAATCAAACACTCACACCCAGTCAACAGATCTGGGTTTAATCCATCACCGTTCTTTAGCCCACTCTGCCACCCCAGTTCAGACACGGCCATATGCAAATCAGTCTGACCCTGTGCCTCATTGGAACAGTCCAGCCCGAACTGCCAAGCCAGGCCTTCCCTGGACCGGAAACAAGCTTCCTAGGACCGGTTTCTGGCATTTCAGCCGTCTTCAGCCAGGCTTGCTTGAATCCAGTGGCAAAGTGAGCAAGGGACTCACGTCTGAGCATACCCTGCCAACTTATGGCGAACAAAGTGGCACAAAAGGGGGTGGTGATGGACGGAGCATCAGAACCAATCAAACACTCACACCCAGTCAACAGATCTGGGTTTAATCCATCACCGTTCTTTAGCCCACTCTGCCACCCCAGTTCAGACACGGCCATATGCAAATCAGTCTGACCCTGTGTCTCATGGGAACAGTCCAGCCCGAACTGCCAAGCCATGCCTTCCCTGGACCGGAAACAAGCTTCCTAGGACCGGTTTCTGGCATTTCAGCCGTCTTCAGACAGGCTTGCTTGAATCCAGTGGCAAAGTGAGCAAGGGACTAACGCCTGAGCATACCCTGCCAACTTATGGCGAACAAAGCGGTACAAAAGGGGGTGGTGATGGACAGAGCATCAGAACCAATCAAACACTCACACCCAGTCAACAGATCTGGGTTTAATCCATCACCGTTCTTTAGCCCACTCTGCCACCCCAGTTCAGACACGGCCATATGCAAAACAGTCTGACCCTGTGCCTCATGGGAACAGTCCAGCCCGAACTGCCAAGCTATGCCTTCCCTGGACCGGAAACAAGCTTCCTAGGACCGGTTTCTGGTATTTCAGCCGTCTTCAGCCAGGCTTGCTTGAATCCAGTGGCAAAGTGAGCAATGGACTCACTTCTGAGCATACCCTGCCAATTTATGGCGAGCAAAGCGGTACAAAAGGGGGTGGTGATGGACGGAGCATCAGAACCAATCAAACACTCACACCCAGTCAACAGATCTGGGTTTAATCCATCACCGTTCTTTAGCCCACTCTGCCACCCCAGTTCAGACACGGCCATATGCAAATCAGTCTGACCTTGTGCCTCATGGGAACAGTCCAGCCCGAACTGTCAAGCCATGCCTTCCCTGGACCAGAAACAAGCTTCCTAGGACAGGTTTCTGGCATTTCAGCCGTCTTCAGCCTGGCTTGCTTGAATCCAGTGGCAAAGTGAGCAAGGGACTCACGTCTGAGTATACCCTGCCAACTTATGGCGAACAAAGCAGTACAAAAGGGGGTGGTGATGGATGGAGCATCAGAACCAATCAAACACTCACACCCAGTCAACAGATCAGGGTTTAATCCCTCACGTTCTTTAGCCCACTCTGCCGCCCCAGTTCAGACACGGCCATATGCAAATCAGTCTGACCCTGTGCCTCATGGGAACAGTCCATCCCGAACTGCCAAGCCATGCCTTCCCTGGACCGGAAACAAGCTTCCTAGGACCGGTTTCTGGCATTTCAGCCGTATTCAACCAGGCTTGCTTGAATCCAGTGGCAAAGTGAGCAAGGGACTCACGTCTGAGCATACCCTGCCAACTTATGGCGAACAAAACGGCACAAAAGGGAGTGGTGATGGACGGAGCATCAGAACCAATCAAACACTCACACCCAGTCAACAGATCTGGGTTTAATCCATCACCGTTCTTTAGCCCACTCTGCCACCCCAGTTCAGACACGGCCATATGCAAATCAGTCTGACCCTGTGCCTCATGGGAACAGTCCAGCCCGAACTGCAAAGCCATGCCTTTCCTGGACCGGAAACAAGCTTCCTAGGACCGGTTTCTGGCATTTCAGCCGTCTTCAGCCAGGCTTGCTTGAATCCAGTGGCAAAGTGAGCAAGGGACTCACGTCTGAGCATACCCTGCCAACTTATGGCGAACAAAGCGGTAGAAAAGGGGGTGGTGATGGACGTAGCATCAGAACCAATCAAACACTCACACCCAGTCAACAGATCTGGGTTTAATCCATCACCGTTCTTTAGCCCACTCTGCCACCCCAGTTCAGACACAGCCATATGCAAAACAGTCTGACCCTGTGCCTCATGGGAACAGTCCAGCCCGAACTGCCAAGCCATGCCTTCCCTGGACCGGAAACAAGCTTCCTAGGACCGGTTTCTGGCATTTCAGCCGTCTTCAGCCAGGCTTGCTTGAATCCAGTGGCAAAGTGAGCAAGGGACTCACGTCTGAGCATACCCTGCCAACTTATGGCGAGCAAAGCGGTACAAAAGGGGGTGGTGATGGACGGAGCATCAGAACCAATCAAACACTCACACCCAGTCAACAGATCTGGGTTTAATCCATCACCGTTCTTTAGCCCACTCTGCCACCCCAGTTCAGACACGGCCATTTGCAAATCAGTCTGACCCTGTGCCTCATGGGAACAGTCCAGCCTGAAATGCCAAGCCATGCCTTCCCTGGACCGGAAACAAGCTTCCTAGGACCGGTTTCTGGCATTTCAGCCATCTTCAGCCAGGCTTGCTTGAATCCAGTGGCAAAGTGAGCAAGGGACTCACGTCTGAGCATACCCTGCCAACTTATGGCGAACAAAGCGGTACAAAAGGGGGTGGTGATGGACAGAGCATCAGAACCAATCAAACACTCACACCCAGTCAACAGATCTGGGTTTAATCCATCACCGTTCTTTAGCCCACTCTGCCACCCCAGTTCAGACACGGCCATATGCAAATCAGTCTGACCCTGTGCCTCATGGGAACAGTCCAGCCTGAAATGCCAAGCCATGCCTTCCCTGGACCGGAAACAAGCTTCCTAGGACCGGTTTCTGGCATTTCAGCCGTCTTCAGCCAGGCTTGCTTGAATCCAGTGGCAAAGTGAGCAAGGGACTCACGTCTGAGCATACCCTGCCAACTTATGGCGAACAAAGCGGTACAAAAGGGGGTGGTGATGGACAGAGCATCAGAACCAATCAAACACTCACACCCAGTCAACAGATCTGGGTTTAATCCATCGCCGTTCTTTAGCCCACTCTGCCACCCCAGTTCAGACACGGCCATATGCAAATCAGTCTGACCCTGTGCCTCATTGGAACAGTCCAGCCCGAACTGCCAAGCCATGCCTTCCCTGGACCGGAAACAAGCTTCCTAGGACCGGTTTCTGGCATTTCAGCCGTCTTCAGCCAGGCTTGCTTGAATCCAGTGGCAAAGTGAGCAAGGGACTCACGCCTGAGCATACCCTGCCAACTTATGGCGAACAAAGCAGTACAAAAGGGGGTGGTGATGGACAGAGCATCAGAACCAATCAAACACTCACACCCAGTCAACAGATCTGGGTTTAATACATCACCGTTCTTTAGCCCACTCTGCCACCCCAGTTCAGACACAGCCATATGCAAAACAGTCTGACCCTGTGCCTCATGGGAGCAGTCCAGCCCGAACTGCCAAGCCATGCCTTCCCTGGACCAGAAACAAGCTTCCTAGGACCGGTTTCTGACATTTCAGCCATCTTCAGCCAGGCTTGCTTGAATCCAGTGGCAAAGTGAGCAAGAGACTCACGCCTGAGCATACCCTGCCAACTTATGGCGAGCAAAGCGGTACAAAAGGGGGTGGTGATGGACGGAGCATCAGAACCAATCAAACACTCACACCCAGTCAACAGATCTGGGTTTAATCCATCACCGTTCTTTAGCCCACTCTGCCACCCCAGTTCAGACACGGCCATGTGCAAATCAGTCTGACCCTGTGCCTCATGGGAACAGTCCAGCCCGAACTGCCAAGCCATGCCTTCCCTGGACCAGAAACAAGCTTCCTAGGACAGGTTTCTGGCATTTCAGCCGTCTTCAGCCAGGCTTGCTTGAATCCAGTGGCAAAGTGAGCAAGGGACTCACGTCTGAGCATACCCTGCCAACTTATGGCGAACAAAGCGGTACAAAAGGGGGTGGTGATGGACGGAGCATCAGAACCAATCAAACACTCACACCCAGTCAACAGATCAGGGTTTAATCCATCACCGTTCTTTAGCCCACTCTGCCACCCCAGTTCAGACACGGCCATATGCAAATCAGTCTGACCCTGTGCCTCATGGGAAGAGTCCAGCCCGAACTGCCAAGCCATGCCTTCCCTGGACCGGAAACAAGCTTCCTAGGACCGGTTTCTGGCATTTCAGCCGTCTTCAGCCAGGCTTGCTTGAATCCAGTGGCAAAGTGAGCAAGGGACTCACGTCTGAGCATACCCTGCCAACTTATGGCGAACAAAGCGGTACAAAAGGGTGTGGTGATGGACGGAGCATCAGAACCAATCAAACACTCACACCCAGTCAACAGATCTGGGTTTAATCCATCACCGTTCTTTAGCCCACTCTGCCACCCCAGTTCAGACACGGCCATATGCAAATCAGTCTGACCCTGTGCCTCATGGGAACAGTCCAGCCCGAACTGCCAAGCCATGCCTTCCCTGGACCGGAAACAAGCTTCCTAGGACCGGTTTCTGGCATTTCAGCCGTCTTCAGCCAGGCTTGCTTGAATCCAGTGGCAAAGTGAGCAAGGGACTCACGTCTGAGCATACCCTGCCAACTTATGGCGAACAAAGCGGTACAAAAGGGGGTGGTGATGGACGGAGCATCAGAACCAATCAAACACTCACACCCAGTCAACAGATCTGGGTTTAAGCCATCACCGTTCTTTAGCCCACTCTGCCACCCTAGTTCAGACACAGCCATATGCAAATCAGTCTGACCCTGTGCCTCATGGGAACAGTCCAGCCCGAACTGCCAAGCCATGCCTTCCCTGGACCGGAAACAAGCTTCCTAGGACCGGTTTCTGGCATTTCAGCCGTCTTCAGCCAGGCTTGCTTGAATCCAGTGGCAAAGTGAGCAAGGGACTCACGTCTGAGCATACCCTGCCAACTTATGGCGAACAAAGCGGCACAAAAGGGGGTGGTGATGGACGGAGCATCAGAACCAATCAAACACTCACACCCAGTCAACAGATCTGGGTTTAATCCTTCACCGTTCTTTAGCCCACTCTGCCACCCCAGTTCAGACACGGCCATATGCAAATCAGTCTGACCCTGTGCCTCATGGGAACAGTCCAGCCCGAACTGCCAAGCCATGCCTTCCCTGGACCGGAAACAAGCTTCCTAGGACCGATTTCTGGCATTTCAGCCGTCTTCAGCCAGGCTTGCTTAAATCCAGTGGCAAAGTGAGCAAGGGACTCACGTCTGAGCATACCCTGCCAACATATGGCGAACAAAGCGGTACAAAATGGGGTGGTGATGGACGGAGCATCAGAACCAATCAAACACTCACACCCAGTCAACAGATCTGGGTTTAATCCATCACCGTTCTTTAGCCCACTCTGTCACCCCAGTTCAGACACGGCCATATGCAAATCAGTCTGACCCTGTGCCTCATGGGAACAGTCCAGCCCGAACTGCCAAGCCATGCCTTCCCTGGACCGGAAACAAGCTTCCTAGGACCGGTTTCTGGCACTTCAGCCGTCTTCAGCCAGGCTTGCTTGAATCCAGTGGCAAAGTGAGCAAGGGACTCACGTCTGAGCATACCCTGCCAACTTATGGCGAACAAAGCAGTACAAAAGGGGGTGGTGATGGACGGAGCATCAGAACCAATCAAACACTCACACCCAGTCAACAGATCAGGGTTTAATCCATCACCGTTCTTTAGCCCACTCTGCCACCCCAGTTCAGACACGGCCATATGCAAATCAGTCTGACCTTGTGCCTCATGGGAACAGTCCAGCCCGAACTGCCAAGCCATGCCTTCCCTGGATCAGAAACAAGCTTCCTAGGACCGGTTTCTGGCATTTCAGCCGTCTTCAACCAGGCTTGCTTGAATCCAGTGGCAAAGTGAGCAAGGGACTCACGTCTGAGCATACCATGCCAACTTTTGGCGAACAAAGCGGTACAAAAGGGGGTGGTGATGGATGGAGCATCAGAACCAATCAAACACTCACACCCAGTCAACAGATCTGGGTTTAATCCATCACCGTTCTTTAGCCCACTTTGCCACCCCAGTTCAGACACGGCCATATGCAAATCAGTCTGACCCTGTGCCTCATGGGAACAGTCCAGCCTGAAATGCCAAGCCATGCCTTCCCTGGACCGGAAACAAGCTTCCTAGGACCGGTTTCTGGCATTTCAGCCGTCTTCAGCCAGGCTTGCTTGAATCCAGTGGCAAAGTGAGCAAGGGACTCACGTCTGAGCATACCCTGCCAACTTATGGCGAACAAAGCGGTACAAAAGGGGGTGGTGATGGACAGAGCATCAGAACCAATCAAACACTCACACCCAGTCAACAGATCTGGGTTTAATCCATCACCGTTCTTTAGCCCACTCTGCCACCCCAGTTCAGACACGGCCATATGCAAATCAGTCTGACCCTGTGCCTCATTGGAACAGTCCAGCCCGAACTGCCAAGCCATGCCTTCCCTGGACCAGAAACAAGCTTCCTAGGACCGGTTTCTGTCATTTCAGCCGTCTTCAGCCAGGCTTGCTTGAATCCAGTGGCAAAGTGAGCAAGAGACTCACGCCTGAGCATACCCTGCCAACTTATGGCGAGCAAAGCGGTACAAAAGGGGGTGGTGATGCAGGAGCATCAGAACCAATCAAACACTCACACCCAGTCAACAGATCTGGGTTTAATCCATCACCGTTCTTTAGCCCACTCTGCCACCCCAGTTCAGACACGGCCATGTGCAAATCAGTCTGACCCTGTGCCTCATGGGAACAGTCCAGCCCGAACTGCCAAGCCATGCCTTCCCTGGACCAGAAACAAGCTTCCTAGGACAGGTTTCTGGCATTTCAGCCGTCTTCAGCCAGGCTTGCTTGAATCCAGTGGCAAAGTGAGCAAGGGACTCACGTCTGAGCATACCCTGCCAACTTATGGCGAACAAAGCGGTACAAAAGGGGGTGGTGATGGACAGAGCATCAGAACCAATCAAACACTCACACCCAGTCAACAGATCTGGGTTTAAGCCATCACCGTTCTTTAGCCCACTCTGCCACCCTAGTTCAGACACAGCCATATGCAAATCAGTCTGACCCTGTGCCTCATGGGAACAGTCCAGCCCGAACTGCCAAGCCATGCCTTCCCTGGACCGGAAACAAGCTTCCTAGGACCGGTTTCTGGCATTTCAGCCGTCTTCAGCCAGGCTTGCTTGAATCCAGTGGCAAAGTGAGCAAGGGACTCACGTCTGAGCATACCCTGCCAACTTATGGCGAACAAAGCGGCACAAAAGGGGGTGGTGATGGACGGAGCATCAGAACCAATCAAACACTCACACCCAGTCAACAGATCTGGGTTTAATCCATCACCGTTCTTTAGCCCACTCTGTCACCCCAGTTCAGACACGGCCATATGCAAATCAGTCTGACCCTGTGCCTCATGGGAACAGTCCAGCCCGAACTGCCAAGCCATGCCTTCCCTGGACCGGAAACAAGCTTCCTAGGACCGGTTTCTGGCACTTCAGCCGTCTTCAGCCAGGCTTGCTTGAATCCAGTGGCAAAGTGAGCAAGGGACTCACGTCTGAGCATACCCTGCCAACTTATGGCGAACAAAGCAGTACAAAAGGGGGTGGTGATGGACGGAGCATCAGAACCAATCAAACACTCACACCCAGTCAACAGATCAGGGTTTAATCCATCACCGTTCTTTAGCCCACTCTGCCACCCCAGTTCAGACACGGCCATATGCAAATCAGTCTGACCTTGTGCCTCATGGGAACAGTCCAGCCCGAACTGCCAAGCCATGCCTTCCCTGGACCAGAAACAAGCTTCCTAGGACCGGTTTCTGGCATTTCAGCCGTCTTCAACCAGGCTTGCTTGAATCCAGTGGCAAAGTGAGCAAGGGACTCACGTCTGAGCATACCATGCCAACTTTTGGCGAACAAAGCGGTACAAAAGGGGGTGGTGATGGATGGAGCATCAGAACCAATCAAACACTCACACCCAGTCAACAGATCTGGGTTTAATCCATCACCGTTCTTTAGCCCACTCTGCCACCCCAGTTCAGACACGGCCATGTGCAAATCAGTCTGACCCTGTGCCTCATGGGAACAGTCCAGCCCGAACTGCCAAGCCATGCCTTCCCTGGACCAGAAACAAGCTTCCTAGGACAGGTTTCTGGCATTTCAGCCGTCTTCAGCCAGGCTTGCTTGAATCCAGTGGCAAAGTGAGCAAGGGACTCACGCCTGAGCATACCCTGCCAACTTATGGCAAACAAAGCGGTACAAAAGGGGGTGGTGATGGACAGAGCATCAGAACCAATCAAACACTCACACCCAGTCAACAGATCTGGGTTTAATCCATCACCGTTCTTTAGCCCACTCTGCCACCCCAGTTCAGACACAGCCATATGCAAAACAGTCTGACCCTGTGCCTCATGGGAACAGTCCAGCCCGAACTGCCAAGCCATGCCTTCCCTGGACCAGAAACAAGCTTCCTAGGACCGGTTTCTGGCATTTCAGCCGTCTTCAGCCAGGCTTGCTTGAATCCAGTGGCAAAGTGAGCAAGAGACTCACGCCTGAGCATACCCTGCCAACTTATGGCGAGCAAAGCGGTACAAAAGGGGGTGGTGATGGACGGAGCATCAGAACCAATCAAACACTCACACCCAGTCAACAGATCTGGGTTTAATCCATCACCGTTCTTTAGCCCACTCTGCCACCCCAGTTCAGACACAGCCATATGCAAAACAGTCTGACCCTGTGCCTCATGGGAACAGTCCAGCCCGAACTGCCAAGCCATGCCTTCCCTGGACCGGAAACAAGCTTCCTAGGACCGGTTTCTGGCATTTCAGCCGTCTTCAGCCAGGCTTGCTTGAATCCAGTGGCAAAGTGAGCAAGGGACTCACGTCTGAGCATACCCTGCCAACTTATGGCGAACAAAGCGGTACAAAAGGGTGTGGTGATGGACGGAGCATCAGAACCAATCAAACACTCACACCCAGTCAACAGATCTGGGTTTAATCCATCACCGTTCTTTAGCCCACTCTGCCACCCCAGTTCAGACACGGCCTTATGCAAATCAGTCTGACCCTGTGCCTCATGGGAACAGTCCAGCCCGAACTGCCAAGCCATGCCTTCCCTGGACCGGAAACAAGCTTCCTAGGACCGGTTTCTGGCATTTCAGCCGTCTTCAGCCAGGCTTGCTTGAATCCAGTGGCAAAGTGAGCAAGGGACTCACGTCTGAGCATACCCTGCCAACTTATGGCGAACAAAGCGGTACAAAAGGGGGTGGTGATGGACAGAGCATTTGAACCAATCAAATACTCACACCCAGTCAACAGATCTGGGTTTAAGCCATCACCGTTCTTTAGCCCACCCTGCCACCCTAGTTCAGACACAGCCATATGCAAATCAGTCTGACCCTGTGCCTCATGGGAACAGTCCAGCCCGAACTGCCAAGCCATGCCTTCCCTGGACCGGAAACAAGCTTCCTAGGACCGGTTTCTGGCATTTCAGCCGTCTTCAGCCAGGCTTGCTTGAATCCAGTGGCAAAGTGAGCAAGGGACTCACGTCTGAGCATACCCTGCCAACTTATGGCGAACAAAGCGGCACAAAAGGGGGTGGTGATGGACGGAGCATCAGAACCAATCAAACACTCACACCCAGTCAACAGATCTGGGTTTAATCCATCACCGTTCTTTAGCACACTCTGCCACCCCAGTTCAGACACGGCCATATGCAAATCAGTCTGACCCTGTGCCTCATGGGAACAGTCCAGCCCGAACTGCCAAGCCATGCCTTCCCTGGACCGGAAACAAGCTTCCTAGGACCGGTTTCTGGCATTTCAGCCGTCTTCAGCCAGGCTTGCTTGAATCCAGTGGCAAAGTGAGCAAGGGACTCACGTCTGAGCATACCCTGCCAACTTATGGCGAACACAGCGGTACAAAAGGGGGTGGTGATGGACAGAGCATCAGAACCAATCAAACACTCACACTCAGTCAACAGATCTGGGTTTAAGCCATCACCGTTCTTTAGCCCACTCTGCCACCCTAGTTCAGACACAGCCATATGCAAATCAGTCTGACCCTGTGCCTCATGGGAACAGTCCAGCCCGAACTGCCAAGCCATGCCTTCCCTGGACCGGAAACAAGCTTCCTAGGACCGGTTTCTGGCATTTCAGCCGTCTTCAGCCAGGCTTGCTTGAATCCAGTGGCAAAGTGAGCAAGGGACTCACGTCTGAGCATACCCTGCCAACTTATGGCGAACAAAGCGGCACAAAAGGGGGTGGTGATGGACGGAGCATCAGAACCAATCAAACACTCACACCCAGTCAACAGATCTGGGTTTAATCCATCACCGTTCTTTAGCCCACTCTGCCACCCCAGTTCAGACACGGCCATATGCAAATCAGTCTGACCCTGTGCCTCATGGGAACAGTCCAGCCCGAACTGCCAAGCCATGCCTTCCCTGGACCGGAAACAAGCTTCCTAGGACCGATTTCTCGCATTTCAGCCGTCTTCAGCCAGGCTTGCTTGAATCCAGTGGCAAAGTGAGCAAGGGACTCACGTCTGAGCATACCCTGCCAACTTATGGCGAACAAAGTGGTACAAAATGGGGTGGTGATGGACGGAGCATCAGAACCAATCAAACACTCACACCCAGTCAACAGATCTGGGTTAAATCCATCACCGTTCTTTAGCCCACTCTGTCACCCCAGTTCAGACACGGCCATATGCAAATCAGTCTGACCCTGTGCCTCATGGGAACAGTCCAGCCCGAACTGCCAAGCCATGCCTTCCCTGGACCGGAAACAAGCTTCCTAGGACCGGTTTCTGGCACTTCAGCCGTCTTCAGCCAGGCTTGCTTGAATCCAGTGGCAAAGTGAGCAAGGGACTCACGTCTGAGCATACCCTGCCAACTTATGGCGAACAAAGCAGTACAAAAGGGGGTGGTGATGGACGGAGCATCAGAACCAATCAAACACTCACACCCAGTCAACAGATCAGGGTTTAATCCATCACCGTTCTTTAGCCCACTCTGCCACCCCAGTTCAGACACGGCCATATGCAAATCAGTCTGACCCTGTGCCTCATGGGAACAGTCCAGCCCGAACTGCCAAGCCATGCCTTCCCTGGACCAGAAACAAGCTTCCTAGGACCGGTTTCTGGCATTTCAGCCGTCTTCAACCAGGCTTGCTTGAATCCAGTGGCAAAGTGAGCAAGGGACTCACGTCTGAGCATACCATGCCAACTTTTGGCAAACAAAGCGGTACAAAAGGGGGTGGTGATGGATGGAGCATCAGAACCAATCAAACACTCACACCCAGTCAACAGATCTGGGTTTAATCCATCACCGTTCTTTAGCCCACTTTGCCACCCCAGTTCAGACACGGCCATATGCAAATCAGTCTGACCCTGTGCCTCATGGGAACAGTCCAGCCTGAAATGCCAAGCCATGCCTTCCCTGGACCGGAAACAAGCTTCCTAGGACCGGTTTCTGGCATTTCAGCCATCTTCAGCCAGGCTTGCTTGAATCCAGTGGCAAAGTGAGCAAGGGACTCACGTCTGAGCATACCCTGCCAACTTATGGCGAACAAAGCGGTACAAAAGGGGGTGGTGATGGACAGAGCATCAGAACCAATCAAACACTCACACCCAGTCAACAGATCTGGGTTTAATCCATCACCGTTCTTTAGCCCACTCTGCCACCCCAGTTCAGACACGGCCATATGCAAATCAGTCTGACCCTGTGCCTCATTGGAACAGTCCAGCCCGAACTGCCAAGCCAGGCCTTCCCTGGACCGGAAACAAGCTTCCTAGGACCGGTTTCTGGCATTTCAGCCGTCTTCAGCCAGGCTTGCTTGAATCCAGTGGCAAAGTGAGCAAGGGACTCACGTCTGAGCATACCCTGCCAACTTATGGCGAACAAAGTGGCACAAAAGGGGGTGGTGATGGACGGAGCATCAGAACCAATCAAACACTCACACCCAGTCAACAGATCTGGGTTTAATCCATCACCGTTCTTTAGCCCACTCTGCCACCCCAGTTCAGACACGGCCATATGCAAATCAGTCTGACCCTGTGTCTCATGGGAACAGTCCAGCCCGAACTGCCAAGCCATGCCTTCCCTGGACCGGAAACAAGCTTCCTAGGACCGGTTTCTGGCATTTCAGCCGTCTTCAGACAGGCTTGCTTGAATCCAGTGGCAAAGTGAGCAAGGGACTAACGCCTGAGCATACCCTGCCAACTTATGGCGAACAAAGCGGTACAAAAGGGGGTGGTGATGGACAGAGCATCAGAACCAATCAAACACTCACACCCAGTCAACAGATCTGGGTTTAATCCATCACCGTTCTTTAGCCCACTCTGCCACCCCAGTTCAGACACGGCCATATGCAAAACAGTCTGACCCTGTGCCTCATGGGAACAGTCCAGCCCGAACTGCCAAGCTATGCCTTCCCTGGACCGGAAACAAGCTTCCTAGGACCGGTTTCTGGTATTTCAGCCGTCTTCAGCCAGGCTTGCTTGAATCCAGTGGCAAAGTGAGCAATGGACTCACTTCTGAGCATACCCTGCCAATTTATGGCGAGCAAAGCGGTACAAAAGGGGGTGGTGATGGACGGAGCATCAGAACCAATCAAACACTCACACCCAGTCAACAGATCTGGGTTTAATCCATCACCGTTCTTTAGCCCACTCTGCCACCCCAGTTCAGACACGGCCATATGCAAATCAGTCTGACCTTGTGCCTCATGGGAACAGTCCAGCCCGAACTGTCAAGCCATGCCTTCCCTGGACCAGAAACAAGCTTCCTAGGACAGGTTTCTGGCATTTCAGCCGTCTTCAGCCTGGCTTGCTTGAATCCAGTGGCAAAGTGAGCAAGGGACTCACGTCTGAGTATACCCTGCCAACTTATGGCGAACAAAGCAGTACAAAAGGGGGTGGTGATGGATGGAGCATCAGAACCAATCAAACACTCACACCCAGTCAACAGATCAGGGTTTAATCCCTCACGTTCTTTAGCCCACTCTGCCGCCCCAGTTCAGACACGGCCATATGCAAATCAGTCTGACCCTGTGCCTCATGGGAACAGTCCATCCCGAACTGCCAAGCCATGCCTTCCCTGGACCGGAAACAAGCTTCCTAGGACCGGTTTCTGGCATTTCAGCCGTATTCAACCAGGCTTGCTTGAATCCAGTGGCAAAGTGAGCAAGGGACTCACGTCTGAGCATACCCTGCCAACTTATGGCGAACAAAACGGCACAAAAGGGAGTGGTGATGGACGGAGCATCAGAACCAATCAAACACTCACACCCAGTCAACAGATCTGGGTTTAATCCATCACCGTTCTTTAGCCCACTCTGCCACCCCAGTTCAGACACGGCCATATGCAAATCAGTCTGACCCTGTGCCTCATGGGAACAGTCCAGCCCGAACTGCAAAGCCATGCCTTTCCTGGACCGGAAACAAGCTTCCTAGGACCGGTTTCTGGCATTTCAGCCGTCTTCAGCCAGGCTTGCTTGAATCCAGTGGCAAAGTGAGCAAGGGACTCACGTCTGAGCATACCCTGCCAACTTATGGCGAACAAAGCGGTAGAAAAGGGGGTGGTGATGGACGTAGCATCAGAACCAATCAAACACTCACACCCAGTCAACAGATCTGGGTTTAATCCATCACCGTTCTTTAGCCCACTCTGCCACCCCAGTTCAGACACAGCCATATGCAAAACAGTCTGACCCTGTGCCTCATGGGAACAGTCCAGCCCGAACTGCCAAGCCATGCCTTCCCTGGACCGGAAACAAGCTTCCTAGGACCGGTTTCTGGCATTTCAGCCGTCTTCAGCCAGGCTTGCTTGAATCCAGTGGCAAAGTGAGCAAGGGACTCACGTCTGAGCATACCCTGCCAACTTATGGCGAGCAAAGCGGTACAAAAGGGGGTGGTGATGGACGGAGCATCAGAACCAATCAAACACTCACACCCAGTCAACAGATCTGGGTTTAATCCATCACCGTTCTTTAGCCCACTCTGCCACCCCAGTTCAGACACGGCCATTTGCAAATCAGTCTGACCCTGTGCCTCATGGGAACAGTCCAGCCTGAAATGCCAAGCCATGCCTTCCCTGGACCGGAAACAAGCTTCCTAGGACCGGTTTCTGGCATTTCAGCCATCTTCAGCCAGGCTTGCTTGAATCCAGTGGCAAAGTGAGCAAGGGACTCACGTCTGAGCATACCCTGCCAACTTATGGCGAACAAAGCGGTAAAAAAGGGGGTGGTGATGGACAGAGCATCAGAACCAATCAAACACTCACACCCAGTCAACAGATCTGGGTTTAATCCATCACCGTTCTTTAGCCCAGTCTGCCACCCCAGTTCAGACACGGCCATATGCAAATCAGTCTGACCCTGTGCCTCATGGGAACAGTCCAGCCCGAACTGCCAAGCCATGCCTTCCCTGGACCGGAAACAAGCTTCCTAGGACCGGTTTCTGGAATTTCAGCCGTCTTCAGCCAGGCTTGCTTGAATCCAGTGGCAAAGTGAGCAAGGGACTCACGTCTGAGCATACCCTGCCAACTTATGGCGAACAAAGCGGTACAAAAGGGGGTGGTGATGGACAGAGCATCAGAACCAATCAAACACTCACACCCAGTCAACAGATCTGGGTTTAAGCCATCACCGTTCTTTAGCCCACTCTGCCACCCCAGTTCAGACACGGCCATATGCAAATCAGTCTGACCCTGTGCCTCATGGGAACAGTCCAGCCTGAAATGCCAAGCCATGCCTTCCCTGGACCGGAAACAAGCTTTCTAGGACCGGTTTCTGGCATTTCAGCCATCTTCAGCCAGGCTTGCTTGAATCCAGTGGCAAAGTGAGCAAGGGACTCACGCCTGAGCATACCCTGCCAGCTTATGGCGAACAAAGCGGTACAAAAGGGGGTGGTGATGAACAGAGCATCAGAACCAATCAAACACTCACACCCAGTCAACAGATCTGGGTTTAATCCATCACCGTTCTTTAGCCCACTCTGCCACCCCAGTTCAGACACAGCCATATGCAAAACAGTCTGACCCTGTGCCTCATGGGAACAGTCCAGCCCGAACTGCCAAGCCATGCCTTCCCTGGACCGGAAACAAGCTTCCTAGGACCGGTTTCTGGCATTTCAGCCGTCTTCAGCCAGGCTTGCTTGAATCCAGTGGAAACTTGAGCAATGGACTCACTTCTGAGCATACCCTGCCAATTTATGGCGAGCAAAGCGGTACAAAAGGGGGTGGTGATGGACGGAGCATCAGAACCAATCAAACACTCACACCCAGTCAACAGATCTGGGTTTAATCCATCACCGTTCTTTAGCCCACTCTGCCACCCCAGTTCAGACACAGCCATATGCAAATCAGTCTGACCTTGTGCCTCATGGGAACAGTCCAGCCCGAACTGCCAAGCCATGCCTTCCCTGGACCAGAAACAAGCTTCCTAGGACAGGTTTCTGGCATTTCAGCTGTCTTCAGCCAGGCTTGCTTGAATCCAGTGGCAAAGTGAGCAAGGGACTCACGTCTGAGCATACCCTGCCAACTTATGGCGAACAAAGCAGTACAAAAGGGGGTGGTGATGGACGGAGCATCAGAACCAATCAAACACTCACACCCAGTCAACAGATCTGGGTTTAATCCATCACCGTTCTTTAGCCCACTCTGCCACCCCTGTTCAGACACGGCCATATGCAAATCAGTCTGACCGTGTGCCTCATGGGAACAGTCCAGCCCGAACTGCCAAGCCATGCCTTTCCTGGACCGGAAACAAGCTTCCTAGGACCGGTTTCTGGCATTTCAGCCGTCTTCAGCCAGGCTTGCTTGAATCCAGTGGCAAAGTGAGCAAAGACTCACGTCTGAGCATACCCTGCCAACTTATGGTGAACAAAGCGGTAGAAAAGGGGGTGGTGATGGACGGAGCATCAGAACCAATCAAACACTCACACCCAGTCAACAGATCTGGGTTTAATCCATCACCGTTCTTTAGCCCACTCTGCCACCCCGGTTCAGACACAGCCATATGCAAAACAGTCTGACCCTGTGCCTCATGGGAACAGTCCAGCCCGAACTGCCAAGCCATGCCTTCCCTGGACCGGAAACAAGCTTCCTAGGACCGGTTTCTGGCATTTCAGCCGTCTTCAGCCAGGCTTGCTTGAATCCAGTGGCAAAGTGAGCAAGGGACTCACGTCTGAGCATACCCTGCCAACTTATGGCGAGCAAAGCGGTACAAAAGGGGGTGGTGATGGACGGAGCATCAGAACCAATCAAACACTCACACCCAGTCAACAGATCTGGGTTTAATCCATCACCGTTCTTTAGCCCACTCTGCCACCCCTGTTCAGACACGGCCATATGCAAATCAGTCTGACCCTGTGCCTCATGGGAACAGTCCAGCCCGAACTGCCAAGCCATGCCTTTCCTGGACCGGAAACAAGCTTCCTAGGACCGGTTTCTGGCATTTCATCCGTCTTCAGCCAGGCTTGCTTGAATCCAGTGGCAAAGTGAGCAAGGGACTCACGTCTGAGCATACCCTGCCAACTTATGGCGAACAAAGCGGTAGAAAAGGGGGTGGTGATGGACAGAGCATCAGAACCAATCAAACACTCACACCCAGTCAACAGATCTGGGTTTAATCCATCACCGTTCTTTAGCCCACTCTGCCACCCCGGTTCAGACACAGCCATATGCAAAACAGTCTGACCCTGTGCCTCATGGGAACAGTCCAGCCCGAACTGCCAAGCCATGCCTTCCCTGGACCGGAAACAAGCTTCCTAGGACCGGTTTCTGGCATTTCAGCCGTCTTCAGCCAGGCTTGCTTGAATCCAGTGGCAAAGTGAGCAAGGGACTCACGTCTGAGCATACCCTGCCAACTTATGGCGAGCAAAGCGGTACAAAAGGGGGTGGTGATGGACGGAGCATCAGAACCAATCAAACACTCACACCCAGTCAACAGATCTGGGTTTAATCCATCACCGTTCTTTAGCCCACTCTGCCACCCCAGTTCAGACACGGCCATATGCAAATCAGTCTGACCCTGTGCCTCATGGGAACAGTCCAGCCTGAAATGCCAAGCCATGCCATCCCTGGACCGGAAACAAGCTTCCTAGGACCGTTTTCTGTCATTTCAGCCATCTTCAGCCAGGCTTGCTTGAATCCAGTGGCAAAGTGAGCAAGGGACTCACGTCTGAGCATACCCTGCCAACTTATGGCGAACAAAGCGGTAAAAAAGGGGGTGGTGATGGACAGATCATCAGAACCAATCAAACACTCACACCCAGTCAACAGATCTGGGTTTAATCCATCACCGTTCTTTAGCCCACTCTGCCACCCCAGTTCAGACACGGCCATATGCAAATCAGTCTGACCCTGTGCCTCATGGGAACAGTCCAGCCCGAACTGCCAAGCCATGCCTTCCCTGGACCGGAAACAAGCTTCCTAGGACCGGTTTCTGGCATTTCAGCCGTCTTCAGCCAGGCTTGCTTGAATCCAGTGGCAAAGTGAGCAAGGGACTCACGTCTGAGCATACCCTGCCAACTTATGGCGAACAAAGCGGTACAAAAGGGGGTGGTGATGGACAGAGCATCAGAACCAATCAAACACTCACACCCAGTCAACAGATCTGGGTTTAAGCCATCACCGTTCTTTAGCCCACTCTGCCACCCCAGTTCAGACACGGCCATATGCAAATCAGGCTGACCCTGTGCCTCATGGGAACAGTCCAGCCTGAAATGCCAAGCCATGCCTTCTCTGGACCGGAAACAAGCTTTCTATGACCGGTTTCTGGCATTTCAGCCATCTTCAGCCAGGCTTGCTTGAATCCAGTGGCAAAGTGAGCAAGGGACTCACGTCTGAGCATACCCTGCCAACTTAAAGCGAACAAAGCGGTACAAAAGGGGGTGGTGATGGACAGAGCATCAGAACCAATCAAACACTCACACCCAGTCAACAGATCTGGGTTTAATCCATCACCGTTCTTTAGCCCACTCTGCCACCCCAGTTCAGACACGGCCATATGCAAATCAGTCTGACCCTGTGCCTCATGGGAACAGTCCAGCCCGAACTGCCGAGCCATGCCTTCCCTGGAACGGAAACAAGCTTCCTAGAACCGGTTTCTGGCATTTCAGCCGTCTTCAGCCAGGCTTGCTTGAATCCAGTGGCAAAGTGAGCAAGGGACTCACGTCTGAGCATACCCTGCCAACTTATGGCGATCAAAGCGGTACAAAAGGGGGTGGTGATGGACAGAGCATCAGGACCACTCAAACACTCACACCCAGTCAACAGATCTGGGTTTAATCCATCACCGTTCTTTAGCCCACTCTGCCACCCCAGTTCAGACACGGCCATATGCAAATCAGTCTGACCCTGTGCCTCATTGGAACAGTCCAGCCCAACTGCCAAGCCATGCCTTCCCTGGACCGGAAACAAGCTTCCTAGGACCGGTTTCTGGCATTTCAGCCGTCTTCAGCCAGGCTTGCTTGAATCCAGTGGCAAAGTGAGCAAGGGACTCACGTCTGAGCATACCCTGCCAACTTATGGCGAACAAAGCGGTACAAAAGGGTGTGGTGATGGACGGAGCATCAGAACCAATCAAACACTCACACCCAGTCAACAGATCTGGGTTTAATCCATCACCGTTCTTTAGCCCACTCTGCCACCCCAGTTCAGACACAGCCATATGCAAAACAGTCTGACCCTGTGCCTCATGGGAACAGTCCAGCCCGAACTGCCAAGCCATGCCTTCCCTGGACCGGAAACAAGCTTCCTAGGACCGGTTTCTGGCATTTCAGCCGTCTTCAGCCAGGCTTGCTTGAATCCAGTGGCAAAGTGAGCAAGGGGCTCACGTCTGAGCATACCCTGCGAACTTATGGCGAGCAAAGCGGTACAAAAGGGGGTGGTGATGGACGGAGCATCAGAACCAATCAAACACTCACACCCAGTCAACAGATCTGAGTTTAATCCATCACCGTTCTTTAGCCCACTCTGCCACCCCAGTTCAGACACGGCCATATGCAAATCAGTCTGACCCTGTGCCTCATGGGAACAGTCCAGCCCGAACTGCCAAGCCATGCCTTCCCTGGACCAGAAACAAGCTTCCTAGGACAGGTTTCTGGCATTTCAGCCGTCTTCAGCCAGGCTTGCTTGAATCCAGTGGCAAAGTGAGCAAGGGACTCACGTCTGAGCATACCCTGCCAACTTATGGCGAACAAAGCAGTACAAAAGGGGGTGGTGATGGACGGAGCATCAGAACCAATCAAACACTCACACCCAGTCAACAGATCAGGGTTTAATCCATCACCGTTCTTTAGCCCACTCTGCCACCCCAGTTCAGACACGGCCATATGCAAATCAGTCTGACCCTGTGCCTCATGGGAACAGTCCATCCCGTACTGCCAAGCCATGCCTTCCCTGGACCGGAAACAAGCTTCCTAGGACCGGTTTCTGGCATTTCAGCCGTCTTCAACCAGGCTTGCTTGAATCCAGTGGCAAAGTGAGCAAGGGACTCACGTCTGAGCATACCCTGCCAACTTATGGCGAACAAAGTGGCACAAAAGGGGGTGGTGATGGACGGAGCATCAGAACCAATCAAACACTCACACCCAGTCAACAGATCTGGGTTTAATCCATCACCGTTCTTTAGCCCACTCTGCCACCCCAGTTCAGACACGGCCATATGCAAATCAGTCTGACCCTGTGTCTCATGGGAACAGTCCAGCCCGAACTGCCAAGCCATGCCTTCCCTGGACCGGAAACAAGCTTCCTAGGACCGGTTTCTGGCATTTCAGCCGTATTCAGACAGGCTTGCTTGAATCCAGTGGCAAAGTGAGCAAGGGACTAACGCCTGAGCATACCCTGCCAACTTATGGCGAACAAAGCGGTACAAAAGGGGGTGGTGATGGACAGAGCATCAGAACCAATCAAACACTCACACCCAGTCAACAGATCTGGGTTTAATCCATCACCGTTCTTTAGCCCACTCTGCCACCCCAGTTCAGACACAGCCATATGCAAAACAGTCTGACCCTGTGCCTCATGGGAACAGTCCAGCCCGAACTGCCAAGCTATGCCTTCCCTGGACCGGAAACAAGCTTCCTAGGACCGGTTTCTGGTATTTCAGCCGTCTTCAGCCTGGCTTGCTTGAATCCAGTGGCAAAGTGAGCAAGGGACTCACGTCTGAGTATACCCTGCCAACTTATGGCGAACAAAGCAGTACAAAAGGGGGTGGTGATGGACGGAGCATCAGAACCAATCAAACACTCACACCCAGTCAACAGATCAGGGTTTAATCCATCACGTTCTTTAGCCCACTCTGCCACCCCAGTTCAGACACGGCCATATGCAAATCAGTCTGACCCTGTGCCTCATGGGAACAGTCCATCCCGAACTGCCAAGCCATGCCTTCCCTGGACCGGAAACAAGCTTCCTAGGACCGGTTTCTGGCATTTCAGCCGTCTTCAACCAGGCTTGCTTGAATCCAGTGGCAAAGTGAGCAAGGGACTCACGTCTGAGCATACCCTGCCAACTTATGGCGAACAAAACGGCACAAAAGGGAGTGGTGATGGACGGAGCATCAGAACCAATCAAACACTCACACCCAGTCAACAGATCTGGGTTTAATCCATCACCGTTCTTTAGCCCACTCTGCCACCCCAGTTCAGACACGGCCATATGCAAATCAGTCTGACCCTGTGCCTCATGGGAACAGTCCAGCCCGAACTGCAAAGCCATGCCTTTCCTGGACCGGAAACAAGCTTCCTAGGACCGGTTTCTGGCATTTCAGCCGTCTTCAGCCAGGCTTGCTTGAATCCAGTGGCAAAGTGAGCAAGGGACTCACGTCTGAGCATACCCTGCCAACTTATGGCGAACAAAGCGGTAGAAAAGGGGGTGGTGATGGACGTAGCATCAGAACCAATCAAACACTCACACCCAGTCAACAGATCTGGGTTTAATCCATCACCGTTCTTTAGCCCACTCTGCCACCCCAGTTCAGACACAGCCATATGCAAAACAGTCTGACCCTGTGCCTCATGGGAACAGTCCAGCCCGAACTGCCAAGCCATGCCTTCCCTGGACCGGAAACAAACTTCCTAGGACCGGTTTCTGGCATTTCAGCCGTCTTCAGCCAGGCTTGCTTGAATCCAGTGGCAAAGTGAGCAAGGGACTCACGTCTGAGCATACCCTGCCAACTTATGGCGAGCAAAGCGGTACAAAAGGGGGTGGTGATGGACGGAGCATCAGAACCAATCAAACACTCACACCCAGTCAACAGATCTGGGTTTAATCCATCACCGTTCTTTAGCCCACTCTGCCACCCCAGTTCAGACACGGCCATTTGCAAATCAGTCTGACCCTGTGCCTCATGGGAACAGTCCAGCCTGAAATGCCAAGCCATGCCTTCCCTGGACCGGAAACAAGCTTCCTAGGACCGGTTTCTGGCATTTCAGCCGTCTTCAGCCAGGCTTGCTTGAATCCAGTGGCAAAGTGAGCAAGGGACTCACGTCTGAGCATACCCTGCCAACTTATGGCGAACAAAGCGGTACAAAAGGGTGTGGTGATGGACGGAGCATCAGAACCAATCAAACACTCACACCCAGTCAACAGATCTGGGTTTAATCCATCACCGTTCTTTAGCCCACTCTGCCACCCCAGTTCAGACACAGCCATATGCAAAACAGTCTGACCCTGTGCCTCATGGGAACAGTCCAGCCCGAACTGCCAAGCCATGCCTTCCCTGGACCGGAAACAAGCTTCCTAGGACCGGTTTCTGGCATTTCAGCCGTCTTCAGCCAGGCTTGCTTGAATCCAGTGGCAAAGTGAGCAAGGGGCTCACGTCTGAGCATACCCTGCGAACTTATGGCGAGCAAAGCGGTACAAAAGGGGGTGGTGATGGACGGAGCATCAGAACCAATCAAACACTCACACCCAGTCAACAGATCTGAGTTTAATCCATCACCGTTCTTTAGCCCACTCTGCCACCCCAGTTCAGACACGGCCATATGCAAATCAGTCTGACCCTGTGCCTCATGGGAACAGTCCAGCCCGAACTGCCAAGCCATGCCTTCCCTGGACCAGAAACAAGCTTCCTAGGACAGGTTTCTGGCATTTCAGCCGTCTTCAGCCAGGCTTGCTTGAATCCAGTGGCAAAGTGAGCAAGGGACTCACGTCTGAGCATACCCTGCCAACTTATGGCGAACAAAGCAGTACAAAAGGGGGTGGTGATGGACGGAGCATCAGAACCAATCAAACACTCACACCCAGTCAACAGATCAGGGTTTAATCCATCACCGTTCTTTAGCCCACTCTGCCACCCCAGTTCAGACACGGCCATATGCAAATCAGTCTGACCCTGTGCCTCATGGGAACAGTCCATCCCGTACTGCCAAGCCATGCCTTCCCTGGACCGGAAACAAGCTTCCTAGGACCGGTTTCTGGCATTTCAGCCGTCTTCAACCAGGCTTGCTTGAATCCAGTGGCAAAGTGAGCAAGGGACTCACGTCTGAGCATACCCTGCCAACTTATGGCGAACAAAGTGGCACAAAAGGGGGTGGTGATGGACGGAGCATCAGAACCAATCAAACACTCACACCCAGTCAACAGATCTGGGTTTAATCCATCACCGTTCTTTAGCCCACTCTGCCACCCCAGTTCAGACACGGCCATATGCAAATCAGTCTGACCCTGTGTCTCATGGGAACAGTCCAGCCCGAACTGCCAAGCCATGCCTTCCCTGGACCGGAAACAAGCTTCCTAGGACCGGTTTCTGGCATTTCAGCCGTATTCAGACAGGCTTGCTTGAATCCAGTGGCAAAGTGAGCAAGGGACTAACGCCTGAGCATACCCTGCCAACTTATGGCGAACAAAGCGGTACAAAAGGGGGTGGTGATGGACAGAGCATCAGAACCAATCAAACACTCACACCCAGTCAACAGATCTGGGTTTAATCCATCACCGTTCTTTAGCCCACTCTGCCACCCCAGTTCAGACACAGCCATATGCAAAACAGTCTGACCCTGTGCCTCATGGGAACAGTCCAGCCCGAACTGCCAAGCTATGCCTTCCCTGGACCGGAAACAAGCTTCCTAGGACCGGTTTCTGGTATTTCAGCCGTCTTCAGCCAGGCTTGCTTGAATCCAGTGGCAAAGTGAGCAATGGAGTCACTTCTGAGCATACCCTGCCAATTTATGGCGAGCAAAGCGGTACAAAAGGGGGTGGTGATGGACGGAGCATCAGAACCAATCAAACACTCACACCCAGTCAACAGATCTGGGTTTAATCCATCACCGTTCTTTAGCCCACTCTGCCACCCCAGTTCAGACACGGCCATATGCAAATCAGTCTGACCTTGTGCCTCATGGGAACAGTCCAGCCCGAACTGTCAAGCCATGCCTTCCCTGGACCAGAAACAAGCTTCCTAGGACAGGTTTCTGGCATTTCAGCCGTCTTCAGCCTGGCTTGCTTGAATCCAGTGGCAAAGTGAGCAAGGGACTCACGTCTGAGTATACCCTGCCAACTTATGGCGAACAAAGCAGTACAAAAGGGGGTGGTGATGGACGGAGCATCAGAACCAATCAAACACTCACACCCAGTCAACAGATCAGGGTTTAATCCATCACGTTCTTTAGCCCACTCTGCCACCCCAGTTCAGACACGGCCATATGCAAATCAGTCTGACCCTGTGCCTCATGGGAACAGTCCATCCCGAACTGCCAAGCCATGCCTTCCCTGGACCGGAAACAAGCTTCCTAGGACCGGTTTCTGGCATTTCAGCCGTCTTCAACCAGGCTTGCTTGAATCCAGTGGCAAAGTGAGCAAGGGACTCACGTCTGAGCATACCCTGCCAACTTATGGCGAACAAAACGGCACAAAAGGGAGTGGTGATGGACGGAGCATCAGAAACAATCAAACACTCACACCCAGTCAACAGATCTGGGTTTAATCCATCACCGTTCTTTAGCCCACTCTGCCACCCCAGTTCAGACACGGCCATATGCAAATCAGTCTGACCCTGTGCCTCATGGGAACAGTCCAGCCCGAACTGCAAAGCCATGCCTTTCCTGGACCGGAAACAAGCTTCCTAGGACCGGTTTCTGGCATTTCAGCCGTCTTCAGCCAGGCTTGCTTGAATCCAGTGGCAAAGTGAGCAAGGGACTCACGTCTGAGCATACCCTGCCAACTTATGGCGAACAAAGCGGTAGAAAAGGGGGTGGTGATGGACGTAGCATCAGAACCAATCAAACACTCACACCCAGTCAACAGATCTGGGTTTAATCCATCACCGTTCTTTAGCCCACTCTGCCACCCCAGTTCAGACACAGCCATATGCAAAACAGTCTGACCCTGTGCCTCATGGGAACAGTCCAGCCCGAACTGCCAAGCCATGCCTTCCCTGGACCGGAAACAAACTTCCTAGGACCGGTTTCTGGCATTTCAGCCGTCTTCAGCCAGGCTTGCTTGAATCCAGTGGCAAAGTGAGCAAGGGACTCACGTCTGAGCATACCCTGCCAACTTATGGCGAACAAAGCGGTAAAAAAGGGGGTGGTGATGGACAGAGCATCAGAACCAATCAAACACTCACACCCAGTCAACAGATCTGGGTTTAATCCATCACCGTTCTTTAGCCCAGTCTGCCACCCCAGTTCAGACACGGCCATATGCAAATCAGTCTGACCCTGTGCCTCATGGGAACAGTCCAGCCCGAACTGCCAAGCCATGCCTTCCCTGGACCGGAAACAAGCTTCCTAGGACCGGTTTCTGGAATTTCAGCCGTCTTCAGCCAGGCTTGCTTGAATCCAGTGGCAAAGTGAGCAAGGGACTCACGTCTGAGCATACCCTGCCAACTTATGGCGAACAAAGCGGTACAAAAGGGGGTGGTGATGGACAGAGCATCAGAACCAATCAAACACTCACACCCAGTCAACAGATCTGGGTTTAATCCATCACCGTTCTTTAGCCCACTCTGCCACCCCAGTTCAGACACGGCCATTTGCAATTCAGTCTGACCCTGTGCCTCATGGGAACAGTCCAGCCTGAAATGCCAAGCCATGCCTTCCCTGGACCGGAAACAAGCTTCCTAGGACCGGTTTCTGGCATTTCAGCCATCTTCAGCCAGGCTTGCTTGAATCCAGTGGCAAAGTGAGCAAGGGACTCACGTCTGAGCATACCCTGCCAACTTATGGCGAACAAAGCGGTAAAAAAGAGGGTGGTGATGGACAGAGCATCAGAACCAATCAAACACTCACACCCAGTCAACAGATCTGGGTTTAATCCATCACCGTTCTTTAGCCCAGTCTGCCACCCCAGTTCAGACACGGCCATATGCAAATCAGTCTGACCCTGTGCCTCATGGGAACAGTCCAGCCCGAACTGCCAAGCCATGCCTTCCCTGGACCGGAAACAAGCTTCCTAGGACCGGTTTCTGGAATTTCAGCCGTCTTCAGCCAGGCTTGCTTGAATCCAGTGGCAAAGTGAGCAAGGGACTCACGTCTGAGCATACCCTGCCAACTTATGGCGAACAAAGCGGTACAAAAGGGGGTGGTGATGGACAGAGCATCAGAACCAATCAAACACTCACACCCAGTCAACAGATCTGGGTTTAAGCCATCACCGTTCTTTAGCCCACTCTGCCACCCCAGTTCAGACACGGCCATATGCAAATCAGTCTGACCCTGTGCCTCATGGGAACAGTCCAGCCTGAAATGCCAAGCCATGCCTTCCCTGGACCGGAAACAAGCTTTCTAGGACCGGTTTCTGGCATTTCAGCCATCTTCAGCCAGGCTTGCTTGAATCCAGTGGCAAAGTGAGCAAGGGACTCACGCCTGAGCATACCCTGCCAACTTATGGCGAACAAAGCGGTACAAAAGGGGGTGGTGATGGACAGAGCATCAGAACCAATCAAACACTCACACCCAGTCAACAGATCTGGGTTTAATCCATCACCGTTCTTTAGCCCACTCTGCCACCCCAGTTCAGACACGGCCATATGCAAATCAGTCTGACCTTGTGCCTCATGGGAACAGTCCAGCCCGAACTGCCAAGCCATGCCTTCCCTGGACCAGAAACAAGCTTCCTAGGACCGGTTTCTGGCATTTCAGCTGTCTTCAGCCAGGCTTGCTTGAATCCAGTGGCAAAGTGAGCAAGGGACTCACGCCTGAGCATACCCTGCCAACTTATGGCGAACAAAGCAGTACAAAAGGGGGTGGTGATGGACGGAGCATCAGAACCAATCAAACACTCACACCCAGTCAACAGATCTGGGTTTAATCCATCACCGTTCTTTAGCCCACTCTGCCACCCCTGTTCAGACACGGCCATATGCAAATCAGTCTGACCGTGTGCCTCATGGGAACAGTCCAGCCCGAACTGCCAAGCCATGCCTTTCCTGGACCGGAAACAAGCTTCCTAGGACCGGTTTCTGGCATTTCAGCCGTCTTCAGCCAGGCTTGCTTGAATCCAGTGGCAAAGTGAGCAAGGGACTCACGTCTGAGCATACCCTGCCAACTTATGACGAACAAAGCGGTAGAAAAGGGGGTGGTGATGGACGGAGCATCAGAACCAATCAAACACTCACACCCAGTCAACAGATCTGGGTTTAATCCATCACCGTTCTTTAGCCCACTCTGCCACCCCGGTTCAGACACAGCCATATGCAAAACAGTCTGACCCTGTGCCTCATGGGAACAGTCCAGCCCGAACTGCCAAGCCATGCCTTCCCTGGACCGGAAACAAGCTTCCTAGGACCGGTTTCTGGCATTTCAGCCGTCTTCAGCCAGGCTTGCTTGAATCCAGTGGCAAAGTGAGCAAGGGACTCACGTCTGAGCATACCCTGCCAACTTATGGCGAGCAAAGCGGTACAAAAGGGGGTGGTGATGGACGGAGCATCAGAACCAATCAAACACTCACACCCAGTCAACAGATCTGGGTTTAATCCATCACCGTTCTTTAGCCCACTCTGCCACCCCTGTTCAGACACGGCCATATGCAAATCAGTCTGACCGTGTGCCTCATGGGAACAGTCCAGCCCGAACTGCCAAGCCATGCCTTTCCTGGACCGGAAACAAGCTTCCTAGGACCGGTTTCTGGCATTTCATCCGTCTTCAGCCAGGCTTGCTTGAATCCAGTGGCAAAGTGAGCAAGGGACTCACGTCTGAGCATACCCTGCCAACTTATGGCGAACAAAGCGGTAGAAAAGGGGGTGGTGATGGACAGAGCATCAGAACCAATCAAACACTCACACCCAGTCAACAGATCTGGGTTTAATCCATCACCGTTCTTTAGCCCACTCTGCCACCCCGGTTCAGACACAGCCATATGCAAAACAGTCTGACCCTGTGCCTCATGGGAACAGTCCAGCCCGAACTGCCAAGCCATGCCTTCCCTGGACCGGAAACAAGCTTCCTAGGACCGGTTTCTGGCATTTCAGCCGTCTTCAGCCAGGCTTGCTTGAATCCAGTGGCAAAGTGAGCAAGGGACTCACGTCTGAGCATACCCTGCCAACTTATGGCGAGCAAAGCGGTACAAAAGGGGGTGGTGATGGACGGAGCATCAGAACCAATCAAACACTCACACCCAGTCAACAGATCTGGGTTTAATCCATCACCGTTCTTTAGCCCACTCTGCCACCCCAGTTCAGACACGGCCATATGCAAATCAGTCTGACCCTGTGCCTCATGGGAACAGTCCAGCCTGAAATGCCAAGCCATGCCATCCCTGGACCGGAAACAAGCTTCCTAGGACCGTTTTCTGGCATTTCAGCCATCTTCAGCCAGGCTTGCTTGAATCCAGTGGCAAAGTGAGCAAGGGACTCACGTCTGAGCATACCCTGCCAACTTATGGCGAACAAAGCGGTAAAAAAGGGGGTGGTGATGGACAGAGCATCAGAACCAATCAAACACTCACACCCAGTCAACAGATCTGGGTTTAATCCATCACCGTTCTTTAGCCCACTCTGCCACCCCAGTTCAGACACGGCCATATGCAAATCAGTCTGACCCTGTGCCTCATGGGAACAGTCCAGCCCGAACTGCCAAGCCATGCCTTCCCTGGACCGGAAACAAGCTTCCTAGGACCGGTTTCTGGCATTTCAGCCGTCTTCAGCCAGGCTTGCTTGAATCCAGTGGCAAAGTGAGCAAGGGACTCACGTCTGAGCATACCCTGCCAACTTATGGCGAACAAAGCGTACAAAAGGGGGTGGTGATGGACAGAGCATCAGAACCAATCAAACACTCACACCCAGTCAACAGATCTGGGTTTAAGCCATCACCGTTCTTTAGCCCACTCTGCCACCCCAGTTCAGACACGGCCATATGCAAATCAGTCTGACCCTGTGCCTCATGGGAACAGTCCAGCCTGAAATGCCAAGCCATGCCTTCCCTGGACCGGAAACAAGCTTTCTAGGACCGGTTTCTGGCATTTCAGCCATCTTCAGCCAGGCTTGCTTGAATCCAGTGGCAAAGTGAGCAAGGGACTCACGTCTGAGCATACCCTGCCAACTTATAGCGAACAAAGCGGTACAAAAGGGGGTGGTGATGGACAGAGCATCAGAACCAATCAAACACTCACACCCAGTCAACAGATCTGGGTTTAATCCATCACCGTTCTTTAGCCCACTCTGCCACCCCAGTTCAGACACGGCCATATGCAAATCAGTCTGACCCTGTGCCTCATGGGAACAGTCCAGCCCGAACTGCCAAGCCATGCCTTCCCTGGAACGGAAACAAGCTTCCTAGAACCGGTTTCTGGCATTTCAGCCGTCTTCAGCCAGGCTTGCTTGAATCCAGTGGCAAAGTGAGCAAGGGACTCACGTCTGAGCATACCCTGCCAACTTATGGCGATCAAAGCGGTACAAAAGGGGGTGGTGATGGACAGAGCATCAGGACCACTCAAACACTCACACCCAGTCAACAGATCTGGGTTTAATCCATCACCGTTCTTTAGCCCACTCTGCCACCCCAGTTCAGACACGGCCATATGCAAATCAGTCTGACCCTGTGCCTCATTGGAACAGTCCAGCCCAACTGCCAAGCCATGCCTTCCCTGGACCGGAAACAAGCTTCCTAGGACCGGTTTCTGGCATTTCAGCCGTCTTCAGCCAGGCTTGCTTGAATCCAGTGGCAAAGTGAGCAAGGGACTCACGCCTGAGCATACCCTGCCAACTTATGGTGAACAAAGCGGTACAAAAGGGGGTGGTGATGGACAGAGCATCAGAACCAATCAAACACTCACACCCAGTCAACAGATCTGGGTTTAATCCATCACCGTTCTTTAGCCCACTCTGCCACCCCAGTTCAGACACAGCCATATGCAAAACAGTCTGACCCTGTGCCTCATGGGAACAGTCCAGCCCGAACTGCCAAGCCATGCCTTCCCTGGACCGGAAACAAGCTTCCTAGGACCGGTTTCTGGCATTTCAGCCGTCTTCAGCCAGGCTTGCTTGAATCCAGTGGCAAAGTGAGCAAGGGACTCACGTCTGAGCATACCCTGCCAACTTATGGCGATCAAAGCGGTACAAAAGGGGGTGGTGATGGACAGAGCATCAGGACCACTCAAACACTCACACCCAGTCAACAGATCTGGGTTTAATCCATCACCGTTCTTTAGCCCACTCTGCCACCCCAGTTCAGACACGGCCATATGCAAATCAGTCTGACCCTGTGCCTCATTGGAACAGTCCAGCCCAACTGCCAAGCCATGCCTTCCCTGGACCGGAAACAAGCTTCCTAGGACCGGTTTCTGGCATTTCAGCCGTCTTCAGCCAGGCTTGCTTGAATCCAGTGGCAAAGTGAGCAAGGGACTCACGTCTGAGCATACCCTGCCAACTTATGGCGAACAAAGCGGTACAAAAGGGTGTGGTGATGGACGGAGCATCAGAACCAATCAAACACTCACACCCAGTCAACAGATCTGGGTTTAATCCATCACCGTTCTTTAGCCCACTCTGCCACCCCAGTTCAGACACAGCCATATGCAAAACAGTCTGACCCTGTGCCTCATGGGAACAGTCCAGCCCGAACTGCCAAGCCATGCCTTCCCTGGACCGGAAACAAGCTTCCTAGGACCGGTTTCTGGCATTTCAGCCGTCTTCAGCCAGGCTTGCTTGAATCCAGTGGCAAAGTGAGCAAGGGGCTCACGTCTGAGCATACCCTGCGAACTTATGGCGAGCAAAGCGGTACAAAAGGGGGTGGTGATGGACGGAGCATCAGAACCAATCAAACACTCACACCCAGTCAACAGATCTGAGTTTAATCCATCACCGTTCTTTAGCCCACTCTGCCACCCCAGTTCAGACACGGCCATATGCAAATCAGTCTGACCCTGTGCCTCATGGGAACAGTCCAGCCCGAACTGCCAAGCCATGCCTTCCCTGGACCAGAAACAAGCTTCCTAGGACAGGTTTCTGGCATTTCAGCCGTCTTCAGCCAGGCTTGCTTGAATCCAGTGGCAAAGTGAGCAAGGGACTCACGTCTGAGCATACCCTGCCAACTTATGGCGAACAAAGCAGTACAAAAGGGGGTGGTGATGGACGGAGCATCAGAACCAATCAAACACTCACACCCAGTCAACAGATCTGGGTTTAATCCATCACCGTTCTTTAGCCCACTCTGCCACCCCAGTTCAGACACGGCCATATGCAAATCAGTCTGACCCTGTGCCTCATGGGAACAGTCCATCCCGTACTGCCAAGCCATGCCTTCCCTGGACCGGAAACAAGCTTCCTAGGACCGGTTTCTGGCATTTCAGCCGTCTTCAACCAGGCTTGCTTGAATCCAGTGGCAAAGTGAGCAAGGGACTCACGTCTGAGCATACCCTGCCAACTTATGGCGAACAAAGTGGCACAAAAGGGGGTGGTGATGGACGGAGCATCAGAACCAATCAAACACTCACACCCAGTCAACAGATCTGGGTTTAATCCATCACCGTTCTTTAGCCCACTCTGCCACCCCAGTTCAGACACGGCCATATGCAAATCAGTCTGACCCTGTGTCTCATGGGAACAGTCCAGCCCGAACTGCCAAGCCATGCCTTCCCTGGACCGGAAACAAGCTTCCTAGGACCGGTTTCTGGCATTTCAGCCGTATTCAGACAGGCTTGCTTGAATCCAGTGGCAAAGTGAGCAAGGGACTAACGCCTGAGCATACCCTGCCAACTTATGGCGAACAAAGCGGTACAAAAGGGGGTGGTGATGGACAGAGCATCAGAACCAATCAAACACTCACACCCAGTCAACAGATCTGGGTTTAATCCATCACCGTTCTTTAGCCCACTCTGCCACCCCAGTTCAGACACAGCCATATGCAAAACAGTCTGACCCTGTGCCTCATGGGAACAGTCCAGCCCGAACTGCCAAGCTATGCCTTCCCTGGACCGGAAACAAGCTTCCTAGGACCGGTTTCTGGTATTTCAGCCGTCTTCAGCCAGGCTTGCTTGAATCCAGTGGCAAAGTGAGCAATGGACTCACTTCTGAGCATACCCTGCCAATTTATGGCGAGCAAAGCGGTACAAAAGGGGGTGGTGATGGACGGAGCATCAGAACCAATCAAACACTCACACCCAGTCAACAGATCTGGGTTTAATCCATCACCGTTCTTTAGCCCACTCTGCCACCCCAGTTCAGACACGGCCATATGCAAATCAGTCTGACCTTGTGCCTCATGGGAACAGTCCAGCCCGAACTGTCAAGCCATGCCTTCCCTGGACCAGAAACAAGCTTCCTAGGACAGGTTTCTGGCATTTCAGCCGTCTTCAGCCTGGCTTGCTTGAATCCAGTGGCAAAGTGAGCAAGGGACTCACGTCTGAGTATACCCTGCCAACTTATGGCGAACAAAGCAGTACAAAAGGGGGTGGTGATGGACGGAGCATCAGAACCAATCAAACACTCACACCCAGTCAACAGATCAGGGTTTAATCCATCACGTTCTTTAGCCCACTCTGCCACCCCAGTTCAGACACGGCCATATGCAAATCAGTCTGACCCTGTGCCTCATGGGAACAGTCCATCCCGAACTGCCAAGCCATGCCTTCCCTGGACCGGAAACAAGCTTCCTAGGACCGGTTTCTGGCATTTCAGCCGTCTTCAACCAGGCTTGCTTGAATCCAGTGGCAAAGTGAGCAAGGGACTCACGTCTGAGCATACCCTGCCAACTTATGGCGAACAAAACGGCACAAAAGGGAGTGGTGATGGACGGAGCATCAGAACCAATCAAACACTCACACCCAGTCAACAGATCTGGGTTTAATCCATCACCGTTCTTTAGCCCACTCTGCCACCCCAGTTCAGACACGGCCATATGCAAATCAGTCTGACCCTGTGTCTCATGGGAACAGTCCAGCCCGAACTGCCAAGCCATGCCTTCCCTGGACCGGAAACAAGCTTCCTAGGACCGGTTTCTGGCATTTCAGCCGTATTCAGACAGGCTTGCTTGAATCCAGTGGCAAAGTGAGCAAGGGACTAACGCCTGAGCATACCCTGCCAACTTATGGCGAACAAAGCGGTACAAAAGGGGGTGGTGATGGACAGAGCATCAGAACCAATCAAACACTCACACCCAGTCAACAGATCTGGGTTTAATCCATCACCGTTCTTTAGCCCACTCTGCCACCCCAGTTCAGACACAGCCATATGCAAAACAGTCTGACCCTGTGCCTCATGGGAACAGTCCAGCCCGAACTGCCAAGCTATGCCTTCCCTGGACCGGAAACAAGCTTCCTAGGACCGGTTTCTGGTATTTCAGCCGTCTTCAGCCAGGCTTGCTTGAATCCAGTGGCAAAGTGAGCAATGGACTCACTTCTGAGCATACCCTGCCAATTTATGGCGAGCAAAGCGGTACAAAAGGGGGTGGTGATGGACGGAGCATCAGAACCAATCAAACACTCACACCCAGTCAACAGATCTGGGTTTAATCCATCACCGTTCTTTAGCCCACTCTGCCACCCCAGTTCAGACACGGCCATATGCAAATCAGTCTGACCTTGTGCCTCATGGGAACAGTCCAGCCCGAACTGTCAAGCCATGCCTTCCCTGGACCAGAAACAAGCTTCCTAGGACAGGTTTCTGGCATTTCAGCCGTCTTCAGCCTGGCTTGCTTGAATCCAGTGGCAAAGTGAGCAAGGGACTCACGTCTGAGTATACCCTGCCAACTTATGGCGAACAAAGCAGTACAAAAGGGGGTGGTGATGGACGGAGCATCAGAACCAATCAAACACTCACACCCAGTCAACAGATCAGGGTTTAATCCATCACGTTCTTTAGCCCACTCTGCCACCCCAGTTCAGACACGGCCATATGCAAATCAGTCTGACCCTGTGCCTCATGGGAACAGTCCATCCCGAACTGCCAAGCCATGCCTTCCCTGGACCGGAAACAAGCTTCCTAGGACCGGTTTCTGGCATTTCAGCCGTCTTCAACCAGGCTTGCTTGAATCCAGTGGCAAAGTGAGCAAGGGACTCACGTCTGAGCATACCCTGCCAACTTATGGCGAACAAAACGGCACAAAAGGGAGTGGTGATGGACGGAGCATCAGAACCAATCAAACACTCACACCCAGTCAACAGATCTGGGTTTAATCCATCACCGTTCTTTAGCCCACTCTGCCACCCCAGTTCAGACACGGCCATATGCAAATCAGTCTGACCCTGTGCCTCATGGGAACAGTCCAGCCCGAACTGCAAAGCCATGCCTTTCCTGGACCGGAAACAAGCTTCCTAGGACCGGTTTCTGGCATTTCAGCCGTCTTCAGCCAGGCTTGCTTGAATCCAGTGGCAAAGTGAGCAAGGGACTCACGTCTGAGCATACCCTGCCAACTTATGGCGAACAAAGCGGTAGAAAAGGGGGTGGTGATGGACGTAGCATCAGAACCAATCAAACACTCACACCCAGTCAACAGATCTGGGTTTAATCCATCACCGTTCTTTAGCCCACTCTGCCACCCCAGTTCAGACACAGCCATATGCAAAACAGTCTGACCCTGTGCCTCATGGGAACAGTCCAGCCCGAACTGCCAAGCCATGCCTTCCCTGGACCGGAAACAAACTTCCTAGGACCGGTCTCTGGCATTTCAGCCGTCTTCAGCCAGGCTTGCTTGAATCCAGTGGCAAAGTGAGCAAGGGACTCACGTCTGAGCATACCCTGCCAACTTATGGCGAGCAAAGCGGTACAAAAGGGGGTGGTGATGGACGGAGCATCAGAACCAATCAAACACTCACACCCAGTCAACAGATCTGGGTTTAATCCATCACCGTTCTTTAGCCCACTCTGCCACCCCAGTTCAGACACGGCCATTTGCAAATCAGTCTGACCCTGTGCCTCATGGGAACAGTCCAGCCTGAAATGCCAAGCCATGCCTTCCCTGGACCGGAAACAAGCTTCCTAGGACCGGTTTCTGGCATTTCAGCCGTCTTCAGCCAGGCTTGCTTGAATCCAGTGGCAAAGTGAGCAAGGGACTCACGTCTGAGCATACCCTGCCAACTTATGGCGAACAAAGCGGTACAAAAGGGTGTGGTGATGGACGGAGCATCAGAACCAATCAAACACTCACACCCAGTCAACAGATCTGGGTTTAATCCATCACCGTTCTTTAGCCCACTCTGCCACCCCAGTTCAGACACAGCCATATGCAAAACAGTCTGACCCTGTGCCTCATGGGAACAGTCCAGCCCGAACTGCCAAGCCATGCCTTCCCTGGACCGGAAACAAGCTTCCTAGGACCGGTTTCTGGCATTTCAGCCGTCTTCAGCCAGGCTTGCTTGAATCCAGTGGCAAAGTGAGCAAGGGGCTCACGTCTGAGCATACCCTGCGAACTTATGGCGAGCAAAGCGGTACAAAAGGGGGTGGTGATGGACGGAGCATCAGAACCAATCAAACACTCACACCCAGTCAACAGATCTGAGTTTAATCCATCACCGTTCTTTAGCCCACTCTGCCACCCCAGTTCAGACACGGCCATATGCAAATCAGTCTGACCCTGTGCCTCATGGGAACAGTCCAGCCCGAACTGCCAAGCCATGCCTTCCCTGGACCAGAAACAAGCTTCCTAGGACAGGTTTCTGGCATTTCAGCCGTCTTCAGCCAGGCTTGCTTGAATCCAGTGGCAAAGTGAGCAAGGGACTCACGTCTGAGCATACCCTGCCAACTTATGGCGAACAAAGCAGTACAAAAGGGGGTGGTGATGGACGGAGCATCAGAACCAATCAAACTCTCACACCCAGTCAACAGATCAGGGTTTAATCCATCACCGTTCTTTAGCCCACTCTGCCACCCCAGTTCAGACACGGCCATATGCAAATCAGTCTGACCCTGTGCCTCATGGGAACAGTCCATCCCGTACTGCCAAGCCATGCCTTCCCTGGACCGGAAACAAGCTTCCTAGGACCGGTTTCTGGCATTTCAGCCGTCTTCAACCAGGCTTGCTTGAATCCAGTGGCAAAGTGAGCAAGGGACTCACGTCTGAGCATACCCTGCCAACTTATGGCGAACAAAGTGGCACAAAAGGGGGTGGTGATGGACGGAGCATCAGAACCAATCAAACACTCACACCCAGTCAACAGATCTGGGTTTAATCCATCACCGTTCTTTAGCCCACTCTGCCACCCCAGTTCAGACACGGCCATATGCAAATCAGTCTGACCCTGTGTCTCATGGGAACAGTCCAGCCCGAACTGCCAAGCTATGCCTTCCCTGGACCGGAAACAAGCTTCCTAGGACCGGTTTCTGGTATTTCAGCCGTCTTCAGCCAGGCTTGCTTGAATCCAGTGGCAAAGTGAGCAATGGAGTCACTTCTGAGCATACCCTGCCAATTTATGGCGAGCAAAGCGGTACAAAAGGGGGTGGTGATGGACGGAGCATCAGAACCAATCAAACACTCACACCCAGTCAACAGATCTGGGTTTAATCCATCACCGTTCTTTAGCCCACTCTGCCACCCCAGTTCAGACACGGCCATATGCAAATCAGTCTGACCTTGTGCCTCATGGGAACAGTCCAGCCCGAACTGTCAAGCCATGCCTTCCCTGGACCAGAAACAAGCTTCCTAGGACAGGTTTCTGGCATTTCAGCCGTCTTCAGCCTGGCTTGCTTGAATCCAGTGGCAAAGTGAGCAAGGGACTCACGTCTGAGCATACCCTGCCAACTTATGGCGAACAAAGCGGTACAAAAGGGAGTGGTGATGGACGGAGCATCAGAACCAATCAAACACTCACACCCAGTCAACAGATCTGGGTTTAATCCATCACCGTTCTTTAGCCCACTCTGCCACCCGAGTTCAGACACGGCCATATGCAAATCAGTCTGACCGTGTGCCTCATGGGAACAGTCCAGCCCGAACTGCCAAGCCATGCCTTCCCTGGACCGGAAACAAGCTTCCTAGAACCGGTTTCTGGCATTTCAGCCGTCTTCAGCCAGGCTTGCTTGAATCCAGTGGCAAAGTGAGCAAGGGACTCACATCTGAGCATACCCTGCCAACTTATGGTGAACAAAGCAGTACAAAAGGGGGTGGTGATGGACGGAGCATCAGAACCAATCAAACACTCACACCCAGTCAACAGATCTGGGTTTAATCCATCACCGTTCTTTAGCCCACTCTGCCACCCCAGTTCAGACACGGCCATATGCAAATCAGTCTGACCCTGTGCCTCATGGGAACAGTCCAGCCCGAACTGCCAAGCCATGCCTTCCCTGGACCGGAAACAAGCTTCCTAGGACCGGTTTCTGGCATTTCAGCCGTCTTCAGCCAGGCTTGCTTGAATCCAGTGGCAAAGTGAGCAAGGGACTCACGTCTGAGCATACCCTGCCAACTTATGGCGAACAAAGCGGTACAAAAGGGGGTGGTGATGGACGGAGCATCAGAACCAATCAAATACTCACACCCAGTCAACAGATCTGGGTTTAATCCATCACCGTTCTTTAGCCCACTCTGCCACCCCAGTTCAGACACGGCCATATGCAAATCAGTCTGACCCTGTGCGTCATGGGAACAGTCCAGCCCGAACTGCCAAGCCATGCCTTCCCTGGACCAGAAACAAGCTTCCTAGGACCGGTTTCTGGCATTTCAGCCGTCTTCAGCCAGGTTTGCTTGAATCCAGTGGCAAAGTGAGCAAGGGACTCACGTCTGAGCATACCCTGCCAACTTATGGCGAACAAAGAGGTACAAAAGGGTGTGGTGATGGACGGAGCATCAGAACCAATCAAACACTCACACCCAGTCAACAGATCAGGGTTTAATCCATCACCGTTCTTAAGCCCACTCTGCCACCCCAGTTCAGACACGACCATATGCAAATCAGTCTGACCCTGTGCCTCATGGGAACAGTCCAGCCCGAACTGCCAAGCCATGCCTTCCCTGGACCGGAAACAAGCTTCCTAGGACCGGTTTCTGGCATTTCAGCCGTCTTCAACCAGGCTTGCTTGAATCCAGTGGCAAAGTGAGCAAGGAACTTCCGTCGGAGCATACCCTGCCAACTTATGGCGAAAAAAGCGGTACAAAAGGGGGTGGTGATGGACGGAGCATCAGAACCAATCAAACACTCACACCCAGTCAACAGAACTGGGTTTAATCCATCACCGTTCTTTAGCCCACTCTGCCACCCCAGTTCAGACACGGCCATATGCAAATCAGTCTGACCCTGTGCCTCATGGGAACAGTCCAGCCCGAACTGCCAAGCCATGCCTTCCCTGGACCGGAAACAAGCTTCTTAGGACCGGTTTCTGGCATTTCAGCCTTCTTCAACCAGGCTTGCTTGAATCCTGTGGCTAAGTGAGCAAGCAACTCACGTCTGAGCATACCCTGCCAACTTATGGCGAACAAAGCGGTACAAAAGGGGGTGGTGATGGACGGAGCATCAGAACCAATCAAACACTCACACCCAGTCAACAGATCTGGGTTTAATCCATCACCGTTCTTTAGCCCACTCTGCCACCCCAGTTCAGACACGGCCATATGCAAATCAGTCTGACCCTGTGCCTCATGGGAACAGTCCAGCCCGAACTGCCAAGCCATGCCTTCCCTGGACCGGAAACAAGCTTCCTAGGACCGGTTTCTGTCATTTCAGCCGTCTTCAGCCAGGCTTGCTTGAATCCAGTGGCAAAGTGAGCAAGGGACTCACGTCTGAGCATACCCTGCCAACTTATGGCGAACAAAGCGGTACAAAAGGGAGTGTTGATGGACGGAGCATCAGAACCAATCAAACACTCACACCCAGTCAACAGATCTGGGTTTAATCCATCACCGTTCTTTAGCCCACTCTGCCACCCCAGTTCAGACACGGCCATATGCAAATCAGTCTGACCCTGTGCCTCATGGGAACAGTCCAGCCCGAACTGCCAAGCCATGCCTTCCCTGGACCAGAAACAAGCTTCCTAGGACCGGTTTCTGGCATTTCAGCCGTCTTCAGCCAGGCTTGCTTGAATCCAGTGGCAAAGTGAGCAAGAGACTCACGTCTGAGCATACCCTGCAAACTTATGGCGAACAAAGCGGTACAAAAGGGGGTGGTGATGGACGGAGCATCAGAACCAATCAAACACTCACACCCAGTCAACAGATCTGGGTTTAATCCATCACCGTTCTTTAGCCCACTCTGCCACCCCAGTTCAGACACGGCCATATGCAAATCAGTCTGACCCTGTGCCTCATGGGAACAGTCCAGCCCGAACTGCCAAGCCATGCCTTCCCTGGACCGGGAACAAGCTTCCTAGGACCGGTTTCAGGCATTTCAGCCGTCTTCAGCCAGGCTTGCTTGAATCCAGTGGCAAAGTGAGCAAGGGACTCACGTCTGAGCATACCCTGCCAACTTATGGCGAACAAAGCGGTACAAAAGGGGGTGATGATGGACGGAGCATCATTACCAATCAAACACTCACACCCAGTCAACAGATCTGGGTTTAATCCATCACCGTTCTTTAGCCCACTCTGCCACCCCAGTTCAGACACGACCATATGCAAATCAGTCTGACCCTGTGCCTCATGGGAACAGTCCAGCCCAATCTGCCAAGCCATGCCTTCCCTGGACCGGAAACAAGCTTCCTAGGACCGGTTTCTGGCATTTCAGCCATCTTCAACCATGCTTGCTTGAATCCAGGGGCAAAGTGAGCAAGGGACTCACGTCGGAGCATACCCTGCCAACTTATGGAGAACAAAGCGGTACAAAAGGGGGTGGTGATGGATGGAGCATCAGAACCAATCAAACACTCACACCCAGTCAACAGATCAGGGTTTAATCCATCACCGTTCTTTAGCCCACTCTGCCACCCCAGTTCAGACACGGCCATATGCAAATCAGTCTGACCCTATGCCTCATGGGAACAGTCCAGCCCGAACTGCCAAGCCATGCCTTCCCTGGACCAGAAACAAGCTTCCTAGGACCGGTTTCTGGCATTTCAGCCGTCTTCAGCCAGGCTTGCTTGAATCCAGTGGCAAAGTGAGCAAGGAGCTTACGTCGGAGCATACCCTGCCAACTTATGGCGAGCAAAGCGGTACAAAAGGGGGTGGTGATGGACGGAGCATCAGAACCAATCAAACACTCACACCCAGTTAACAGATCACGGTTTAATCCATCACCGTTCTTTAGCCCACTCTGCCACCCCAGTTCAGACACGGCCATATGCAAATCAGTCTGACCCTGTGCCTCATGGGAACAGTCCAGCCCGAACTGCCAAGCCATGCCTTCCCTGGACCGGAAACAAGCTTCCTAGGACCGGTTTCTGGCATTTCAGCCGTCTTCAACCAGGCTTGCTTGAATCCTGTGGCTAAGTGAGCAAGCAACTCACGTCTGAGCATACCCTGCCAACTTATGGCGAACAAAGCGGTACAAAAGGGGGTGGTGATGGACGGAGCATCAGAACCAATCAAACACTCACACCCAGTCAACAGATATGGGTTTAATCCATCACCGTTCTTTAGCCCACTCTGCCACCCCAGTTCAGACACGGCCATATGCAAATCAGTCTGACCCTGTGCCTCATGGGAACAGTCCAGCCCGAACTGCCAAGCCATGCCTTCCCTGGACCGGAAACAAGCTTCCTAGGACCGATTTCTGGCATTTCAGCCGTCTTCAGCCAGGCTTGCTTGAATCCAGTGGCAAAGTGAGCAAGGGACTCACGTCTGAGCATACCCTGCCAACTTATGGCGAACAAAGCGGTACAAAAGGGGGTGGTGATGGACGGAGCATCAGAACAAATCAAACACTCACACGCAGTCAACAGATCTGGGTTTGATCCATCACCGTTTTTTAGACCACTCTGCCACCCCAGTTCAGACATGGCCATATGCAAATCAGTCTGACCCTGTGCCTCATGGGAACAGTCCATCCCGAACTGCCAAGCCATGCCTTCCCTGGACCGGAAACAAGCTTCCTAGGATCGGTTTCTGGCATTTCAGCCGTCTTCAGCCAGGCTTGCTTGAATCCAGTGGCAAAGTGAGCAAGGGACTCACGTCTGAGCATACCCTGCCAACTTATGGCGAACAAAGCGGTAGAAAAGGGGGTGGTGATGGACGGAGCATCAGAACCAATCAAACACTCACACCCAGTCAACAGATCTGGGTTTAATCCATCACCGTTCTTTAGCCCACTCTGCCACCCCAGTTCAGACACGGCCATATGCAAATCAGTCTGACCCTGTGCCTCATGGGAACAGTCCAGCCCGAACTGCCAAGCCATGCCTTCCCTGGACCGGAAACAAGCTTCCTAGGACCGGTTTCAGGCATTTCAGCTGTCTTCAGCCAGGCTTGCTTGAATCCAGTGGCAAAGTGAGCAAGGGACTCACGTCTGAGCATACCCTGCCAACTTATGGCGAACAAAGCGGTAGAAAAGGGGGTGGTGATGGACGGAGCATCAGAACCAATCAAACACTCACACCCAGTCAACAGATCTGGGTTTAATCCATCACCGTTCTTTAGTCCACTCTGCCACCCCAGTTCAGACACGGCCATATGCAAATCAGTCTGACCCTGTGCCTCATGGGAACAGTCCAGCCCGAACTGCCAAGCCATGCCTTCCCTGGACCGAAACAAGCTTCCTAGGACCGGTTTCTGGCATTTCAGCCGTCTTCAACCAGGCTTGCTTGAATCCAGTGGCAAAGTGAGCAAGGAACTTCCGTCGGAGCATACCCTGCCAACTTATGGCGAACAAAGCGGTACAAAAGGGGGTGGTGATGGACGGAGCATCAGAACCAATCAAACACTCACACCCAGTCAACAGATCTGGGTTTAATCCATCACCGTTCTTTAGCCCACTCTGCCACCCCAGTTCAGACACGGCCATATGCAAATCAGTCTGACCCTGTGCCTCATGGGAACAGTCCAGCCCGAACTGCCAAGCCATGCCTTCCCTGGACCGGAAACAAGCTTCCTAGGACCGGTTTCTGTCATTTCAGCCGTCTTCAGCCAGGCTTGCTTGAATCCAGTGGCAAAGTGAGCAAGGGACTCACGTCTGAGCATACCCTGCCAACTTATGGCGAACAAAGCGGTACAAAAGGGAGTGTTGATGGACGGAGCATCAGAACCAATCAAACACTCACACCCAGTCAACAGATCTGGGTTTAATCCATCACCGTTCTTTAGCCCACTCTGCCACCCCAGTTCAGACACGGCCATATGCAAATCAGTCTGACCCTGTGACTCATGGGAACAGTCCAGCCCGAACTGCCAAGCCATGCCTTCCCTGGACCAGAAACAAGCTTCCTAGGACCGGTTTCTGGCATTTCAGCCGTCTTCAGCCAGGCTTGCTTGAATCCAGTGGCAAAGTGAGCAAGGGACTCACGTCTGAGCATACCCTGCAAACTTATGGCGAACAAAGCGGTACAAAAGGGGGTGGTGATGGACGGAGCATCAGAACCAATCAAACACTCACACCCAGTCAACAGATCTGGGTTTAATCCATCACCGTTCTTTAGCCCACTCTGCCACCCCAGTTCAGACACGGCCATATGCAAATCAGTCTGACCCTGTGCCTCATGGGAACAGTCCAGCCCGAACTGCCAAGCCATGCCTTCCCTGGACCGGGAACAAGCTTCCTAGGACCGGTTTCAGGCATTTCAGCCGTCTTCAGCCAGGCTTGCTTGAATCCAGTGGCAAAGTGAGCAAGGGACTCACGTCTGAGCATACCCTGCCAACTTATGGCGAACAAAGCGGTACAAAAGGGGGTGATGATGGACGGAGCATCAGAACCAATCAAACACTCACACCCAGTCAACAGATCAGGGTTTAATCCATCACTGTTCTTTAGCCCACTCTGCCACCCCAGTTCAGACAGGACCATATGCAAATCAGTCTGACCCTGTGCCTCATGGGAACAGTCCAGCCCAAACTGCTAAGCCATGCCTTCCCTGGACCGGAAACAAGCTTCCTAGGACCGGTTTCTGGCATTTCAGCCATCTTCAACCAGGCTTGCTTGAATCCAGTGGCAAAGTGAGCAAGGAACTTACGTCGGAGCATACCCTGCCAACTTATGGCGAACAAAGCGGTACAAAAGGGGGTGGTGATGGACGGAGCATCAGAACCAATCAAACACTCACACCCAGTCAACAGATCTGGGTTTAATCCATCACTGTTCTTTAGCCCACTCTGCCACCCCAGTTCAGAGACGGCCATATGCAAATCAGTCTGACCCTGTGCCTCATGGGAACAGTCCAGCCCGAACTGCCAAGCATTGCCTTCCCTGGACCGGAAACAAGCTTCCTAGGACCGGTTTCTGGCATTTCAGTCGTCTTCAGCCAGGCTTGCTTGAATCCAGGGGCAAAGTGAGCAAGGGACTCACGTCTGAGCATACCCTGCCAACTTATGGAGAACAAAGCGGTACAAAAGGGGGTGGTGATGGATGGAGCATCAGAACCAATCAAACACTCACACCCAGTCAACAGATCTGGGTTTAATCCATCACCGTTCTTTAGCCCACTCTGCCACCCCAGTTCAGACACGGCCATATGCAAATCAGTCTGACCCTATGCCTCATGGGAACAGTCCAGCCCGAACTGCCAAGCCATGCCTTCCCTGGACCAGAAACAAGCTTCCTAGGACCGGTTTCTGGCATTTCAGCCGTCTTCAGCCAGGCTTGCTTGAATCCAGTGGCAAAGTGAGCAAGGAGCTTACGTCGGAGCATACCCTGCCAACTTATGGCGAGCAAAGCGGTACAAAAGGGGGTGGTGATGGACGGAGCATCAGAACCAATCAAACACTCACACCCAGTTAACAGATCACGGTTTAATCCATCACCGTTCTTTAGCCCACTCTGCCACCCCAGTTCAGACACGGCCATATGCAAATCAGTCTGACCCTGTGCCTCATGGGAACAGTCCAGCCCGAACTGCCAAGCCATGCCTTCCCTGGACCGGAAACAAGCTTCCTAGGACCGGTTTCTGGCATTTCAGCCGTCTTCAACCAGGCTTGCTTGAATCCTGTGGCTAAGTGAGCAAGCAACTCACGTCTGAGCATACCCTGCCAACTTATGGCGAACAAAGCGGTACAAAAGGGGGTGGTGATGGACGGAGCATCAGAACCAATCAAACACTCACACCCAGTCAACAGATATGGGTTTAATCCATCACCGTTCTTTAGCCCACTCTGCCACCCCAGTTCAGACACGGCCATATGCAAATCAGTCTGACCCTGTGCCTCATGGGAACAGTCCAGCCCGAACTGCCAAGCCATGCCTTCCCTGGACCGGAAACAAGCTTCCTAGGACCGATTTCTGGCATTTCAGCCGTCTTCAGCCAGGCTTGCTTGAATCCAGTGGCAAAGTGAGCAAGGGACTCACGTCTGAGCATACCCTGCCAACTTATGGCGAACAAAGCGGTACAAAAGGGGGTGGTGATGGACGGAGCATCAGAACAAATCAAACACTCACACGCAGTCAACAGATCTGGGTTTGATCCATCACCGTTTTTTAGACCACTCTGCCACCCCAGTTCAGACATGGCCATATGCAAATCAGTCTGACCCTGTGCCTCATGGGAACAGTCCATCCCGAACTGCCAAGCCATGCCTTCCCTGGACCGGAAACAAGCTTCCTAGGACCGGTTTCTGGCATTTCAGCCGTCTTCAGCCAGGCTTGCTTGAATCCAGTGGCAAAGTGAGCAAGGGACTCACGTCTGAGCATACCCTGCCAACTTATGGCGAACAAAGCGGTAGAAAAGGGGGTGGTGATGGACGGAGCATCAGAACCAATCAAACACTCACACCCAGTCAACAGATCTGGGTTTAATCCATCACCGTTCTTTAGCCCACTCTGCCACCCCAGTTCAGACACGGCCATATGCAAATCAGTCTGACCCTGTGCCTCATGGGAACAGTCCAGCCCGAACTGCCAAGCCATGCCTTCCCTGGACCGGAAACAAGCTTCCTAGGACCGGTTTCAGGCATTTCAGCCGTCTTCAGCCAGGCTTGCTTGAATCCAGTGGCAAAGTGAGCAAGGGACTCACGTCTGAGCATACCCTGCCAACTTATGGCGAACAAAGCGGTACAAAAGGGGGTGGTGATTGACGGAGCATCAGAACCAATCAAACACTCACACCCAGTCAACAGATCAGGGTTTAATCCATCACCGTTCTTTAGCCCACTCTGCCACCCCAGTTCAGACACGGCCATATGCAAATCAGTCTGACCCTGTGCATCATGGGAACAGTCCAGCCCGAACTGCCAAGCCATGCCTTCCCTGGACCGGAAACAAGCTTCCTAGGACCGGTTTCTGGCATTTCAGCTGTCTTCAGCCAGGCTTGCTTGAATCCAGTGGCAAAGTGAGCAAGGAACTTACGTCGGAGCATACCCTGCCAACTTATGGCGAACAAAGCGGTACAAAAGGGGGTGGTGATGGACGGAGCATCAGAACCAATCAAACACTCACACCCAGTCAACAGATCTGGGTTTAATCCATCACCGTTCTTTAGCCCACTCTGCCACCCCAGTTCAGAGACGGCCATATGCAAATCAGTCTTACCCTCTGCCTCATTGGAACAGTCCAGCCCGAACTGCCAAGCCATGCCTTCCCTGGACCGGAAACAAGCTTCCTAGGACCGGTGTCTGGCATTTCAGCCGTCTTCAGCCAGGCTTGCTTGAATCCAGGGGCAAAGTGAGCAAGGGACTCACGTCTGAGCATACCCTGCCAACTTATGGAGAACAAAGCGGTACAAAAGGGGGTGGTGATGGATGGAGCATCAGAACCAATCAAACACTCACACCCAGTCAACAGATCAGGGTTTAATCCATCACCGTTCTTAAGCCCACTCTGCCACCCTAGTTCAGACACGGCCATATGCAAATCAGTCTGACCCTATGCCTCATGGGAACAGTCCAGCCCGAACTGCCAAGCCATGCCTTCCCTGGACCGGAAACAAACTTCCTAGGACCGGTTTCTGGCATTTCAGCCATCTTCAACCAGGCTTGCTTGAATCCAGTGGCAAAGTGAGCAAGGGACTCACGTCTGAGCATACCCTGACAACTTATGGCGAACAAAGCGGTTCAAAAGGGGGTGGTGATGGACGGAGCATCAGAACCAATCAAACACTCCCACCCAGTCAACAGATCTGGGTTTAATCCATCACCGTTCTTTAGCCCACTCTGCCACCCCAGTTCAGACACGGCCATATGCAAATCAGTCAGACCCTGTGCCTCATAGGAACAGTCCATCCCGAACTGCCAAGCCATGCCTTCCCTGGACCGGAAACAAGCTTCCTAGGACCGGTTTCTGGCATTTCAGCCGTCTTCAGCCAGGCTTGCTTGAATCCAGTGGCAAAGTGAGCAAGGGACTCACGTCTGAGCATACCCTGCCAACTTATGGCGAACAAAGTGGTACAAAAGGGGGTGGTGATGGACGGAGCATCAGAACCAATCAAACACTCACACCCAGTCAACAGATCTGGGTTTAATCCATCACCGTTCTTTAGCCCACTCTGCCACCCCAGTTCAGACAGGACCATATGCAAATCAGTCTGACCCTGTGCCTCATGGGAACAGTCCAGCCCGAACTGCCAAGCCATGCCTTCCCTGGACCGGAAACAAGCTTCCTAGGACCGATTTCTGGCATTTCAGCCGTCTTCAGCCAGGCTTGCTTGAATCCAGTGGCAAAGTGAGCAAGGGACTCACGTCTGAGCATACCCTGCCAACTTATGGCGAACAAAGCGGTACAAAAGGGGGCGTGATGGACGGAGCATCAGAACAAATCAAACACTCACACGCAGTCAACAGATCTGGGTTTGATCCATCACCGTTTTTTAGACCACTCTGCCACCCCAGTTCAGACATGGCCATATGCAAATCAGTCTGACCCTGTGCCTCATGGGAACAGTCCATCCCGAACTGCCAAGCCATGCCTTCCCTGGACCGGAAACAAGCTTCCTAGGACCGGTTTCTGGCATTTCAGCCGTCTTCAGCCAGGCTTGCTTGAATCCAGTGGCAAAGTGAGCAAGGGACTCACGTCTGAGCATACCCTGCCAACTTATGGCGAACAAAGCGGTAGAAAAGGGGGTGGTGATGGACGGAGCATCAGAACCAATCAAACACTCACACCCAGTCAACAGATCTGGGTTTAATCCATCACCGTTCTTTAGCCCACTCTGCCACCCCAGTTCAGACACGGCCATATGCAAATCAGTCTGACCCTGTGCCTCATGGGAACAGTCCAGCCCGAACTGCCAAGCCATGCCTTCCCTGGACCGGAAACAAGCTTCCTAGGACCGGTTTCAGGCATTTCAGCCGTCTTCAGCCAGGCTTGCTTGAATCCAGTGGCAAAGTGAGCAAGGGACTCACGTCTGAGCATACCCTGCCAACTTATGGCGAACAAAGCGGTACAAAAGGGGGTGGTGATGGACGGAGCATCAGAACCAATCAAACACTCACACCCAGTCAACAGATCAGGGTTTAATCCATCACCGTTCTTTAGCCCACTCTGCCACCCCAGTTCAGACACGGCCATATGCAAATCAGTCTGACCCTGTGCCTCATGGGAACAGTCCAGCCCGAACTGCCAAGCCATGCCTTCCCTGGACCGGAAACAAGCTTCCTAGGACCGGTTTCTGGCATTTCAGCTGTCTTCAGCCAGGCTTGCTTGAATCCAGTGGCAAAGTGAGCAAGGAACTTACGTCGGAGCATACCCTGCCAACTTATGGCGAACAAAGCGGTACAAAAGGGGGTGGTGATGGACGGAGCATCAGAACCAATCAAACACTCAGACCCAGTCAACAGATCTGGGTTTAATCCATCACCGTTCTTTAGCCCACTCTGCCACCCCAGTTCAGAGACGGCCATATGCAAATCAGTCTGACCCTCTGCCTCATTGGAACAGTCCAGCCCGAACTGCCAAGCCATGCCTTCCCTGGACCGGAAACAAGCTTCCTAGGACCGGTGTCTGGCATTTCAGCCGTCTTCAGCCAGGCTTGCTTGAATCCAGGGGCAAAGTGAGCAAGGGACTCACGTCTGAGCATACCCTGCCAACTTATGGAGAAAAAAGCGGTACAAAAGGGGGTGGTGATGGATGGAGCATCAGAACCAATCAAACACTCACACCCAGTCAACAGATCAGGGTTTAATCCATCACCGTTCTTAAGCCCACTCTGCCACCCTAGTTCAGACACGGCCATATGCAAATCAGTCTGACCCTATGCCTCATGGGAACAGTCCAGCCCGAACTGCCAAGCCATGCCTTCCCTGGACCGGAAACAAACTTCCTAGGACCGGTTTCTGGCATTTCAGCCGTCTTCAACCAGGCTTGCTTGAATCCAGTGGCAAAGTGAGCAAGGGACTCACGTCTGAGCATACCCTGCCAACTTATGGCGAACAAAGCGGTTCAAAAGGGGGTGGTGATGGACGGAGCATCAGAACCAATCAAACACTCCCACCCAGTCAACAGATCTGGGTTTAATCCATCACCGTTCTTTAGCCCACTCTGCCACCCCAGTTCAGACACGGCCATATGCAAATCAGTCAGACCCTGTGCCTCATAGGAACAGTCCATCCCGAACTGCCAAGCCATGCCTTCCCTGGACCGGAAACAAGCTTCCTAGGACCGGTTTCTGGCATTTCAGCCGTCTTCAGCCAGGCTTGCTTGAATCCAGTGGCAAAGTGAGCAAGGGACTCACGTCTGAGCATACCCTGCCAACTTATGGCGAACAAAGTGGTACAAAAGGGGGTGGTGATGGACGGAGCATCAGAACCAATCAAACACTCACACCCAGTCAACAGGTCAGGGTTTAATCCATCACCGTTCTTAAGCCCACTCTGCCACCCCAGTTCAGACACGGCCATATGCAAATCAGTCTGACCCTCTGTCTCATGGGAACAGTCCAGCCCGAACTGCCAAGCCATGCCTTCCCTGGACCGGAAACAAGCTTCCTAGGACCGGTTTCTGGCATTTCAGCCGTCTTCAACCAGGCTTGCTTGATTCCTGTGGCAAAGTGAGCAAGCAACTCACGTCTGAGCATACCCTGCCAACTTATGGCGAACAAAGCGGTACAAAAGGGGGTGGTGATGGACGGAGCATCAGAACCAATCAAACACTCACACCCAGTCAACAGATCTGGGTTTAATCCATCACCGTTCTTTAGCCCACTCTGCCACCCCAGTTCAGACACGGCCATATGCAAATCAGTCTGACCCTGTGCCTCATGGGAACAGTCCAGCCCGAACTGCCAAGCCATGCCTTCCCTGGACCGGAAACAAGCTTCCTAGGACCGGTTTCTGGCATTTCAGCCGTCTTCAGCCAGGTTTGCTTGAATCCAGTGGCAAAGTGAGCAAGGGACTCACGTCTGAGCATACCCTGCCAACTTATGGCGAAGTATTGGGTAGGCATCAGTCCTGGTGACTGCATTGAGGCTCCTGTAGTCAACACAAAACCTCCTCTCTTTCTTACCGCCCTGGGTGTGAGGTTTTGGCACAAGGACAACTGGGCTAGCCCAAGGGCTATCTGAGGGCTCAATAACACCTAGCTCCAACATTTTCTGGGCTTCAGTCCTGATACAATCCCTGACATGGTCAGGTTGCCTGTAGATTTTACTCTTTACAGGCAGACTGTCTCCAGTGTCCACCTCATGGGTGCACCAGGAAGTCTGACTTGGGGTCAGGCTAAACGTATGTCTGAACTGTTGCAGAACCTGTCTGCATTCAGTTTGTTGATGCTCAGTGAGGCTGCTTGCCAAAGCAACACCATCAACTGACCCATCATCAGGGTTCTGTGAAAACAGGTCAGGGAGAGGGTCACTCTCCTCCTCCTGGGCCTCATCAGTTGCCATGAGCAAGCCCATGTCAGCCCTGTCCACATATGGCTTAAGTCTGTTGACATGGAGCACCCTAAGGGGGCTCCTGGGAGTTCCTAAATCCATCAAGTAGGTGACTTCTCCCTTTTTCTCAACAATTGTATGGGGCCACTCCATTTGTCCTGGAGAGCTGCTGGGGCCACAGGCTCCAACACCCACACTTTCTGGCCTGGCTGATAAACAGTCAGGACAGCCTTTTGGTCATGCCAAGCTTTTTGTAATTCTTGGCTAGCCTCAAGGTTTTTTGTTGCCTTCTTCATGTACTCTGCCATCCGGGAGCGGAGACCAAGTACATAGTCCATCACATCCTGTTTTGGAAGTTTGAGAGGTAACTCCCATCCCTCCTTCACCAGACATAAGGGTCCTCTGACAGGGTGCCCAAACAGAAGTTCAAAAGGGCTGTAGCCAACCCCCTTCTGTGGAACCTCCCTGTATGCAAACAGAAGGCAGGGAAGTAAAAGGTCCCATTTTCGCCTAAGCTTTTCTGGGAGGCCTTTAATCATTCCCTTTTGGGTTTTGTTGAATCTCTCAACTAACCCATTGCATTGTGGGTGATAGGGAGTAGTGAATTTGTAATTGACACCACACTCCTTCCACATTGCTTTTAGATATCCTGACATATAGTGTGTGTCTCTCTGTCAGATATGACCTCCTTAGGGAAACCCACTCTTGAGAAAACTCCAATGAGGGCTCTTGCTACCACAGGGGCTGTGGTAGTCCTGAGGGGTATAGCTTCTGGATACCTGGTGGCATGATCCACTATCACCAGTATAAATCTGTGCCCAGATGCAGTTGGAGGGTCAAGGGGACCAACAATGTCAATCCCTACCCTTTCAAAGGAACCCCCCACCACAGGTAGTGGTATCAGGGGGGCCTTTGTTGTGCCACCTGACTTGCCACTGGCTTGGCAATTGACACAGGAGCGACACAACTCCTTGGTGTCCTCAGACATGTGTGGCCAATGAAAATGAGGGACAAGCCTGTCCCAGGTCTTGTTTTGGCCCAAGTGTCCTGCCAATGGGATGTCATGTGTTAGGGACAAGAGGAACCCCCTAAACTTCTGAGGTATTACCAACCTCCTGGTGGCTCCAGGGGTAGGATCTCTAGCCTCAGAATATAGGAGCCCCTCATCCCAATAAACTTTATGGGACCCACTAGCACTCCCTGTGGTACTTTAAAACATGGAACCACATTGGAGGCAGGCCCCTACCCTGCCGACTTTGGTATTTAACAAACCGCAAATGACAAATGCGGTATGTACAAGTGTTTTTGTCATGTTTAACCAAAGAATTCACCGTATATATATATATAATACTACATATTGAACCCTCGGGTTCCATGTTAGAACAGTAGCCATTTTTGTGATTGCCCTCACATAGGCCATGCTTAGGCCTAAAGGACACGTACACCTTCTGTGACTTCTCTGTGACCTGGGCAGCTTGGCTCCGCCACCCCAGGTCAAACTGGTCTCACGAGTTCCCCGTCCTCTGGCCACCTGTGATTAGCATCAGGGCTTGACACACCATAAAGTCTTTTCATCCTACACAAGCCTCCGGGCTAATCTCTTTCACACTTGACTGTTCCTGCTTTATGGCTTGTTTCCCAAAACAGGAGATGCTCATGTTTATTGGGGCCTATCGATATCTGATGTGGGATCTGAGCCTTGCTGGGTAAATAATTACGGGCTGGCTTAACTGGAATGTGGGATGGTCATCATGACTCTGCCTTTTCGTTTGCAATGTATACATGTGAATGACCAACTGCAAGAGAAGGGCGGTGTTGCCCAGAGCGTAACATTCTCCATAAAAGAGGAGACTGGTTTCTGTTCTGGAGACTGCCTCATTCAGTTGCTAAGGCTTCTGTGCGACGTAGTCTCACTCATTTAATGTTTAATAAAGATGTCTTTTCCATATTTCAGCTTCTTCTGCCAGTTTCTTTGTTACATTACCATGAGAGCGTCTTTTATAATACTACAGCAACAGGATAACCCGAAGTCATAGGGTGCTATCCCTGGCACCGCTGGGGTCCTAAAATCCCCGGTACTTCAGTTGGCGCCCGACAGCGTGGCATCAATACAAGTGACTATCTGGAGGAGCGATCTTGTCAGAGGACAGAAATCTACTGGGGAGAACAGGACAGAAATACACTAAGCAGGTACCGAGGTTCTGGGGGATTCTTTGTCTCTGCAGCCCAGTATATCTCTGATCTTTCTGACTTTGACTCTCCAAAAGATGTCACTCCCGATTAGAACCCTTTTTGGCGTGAGTATTATAAAAGACGTTTTGTTATGAAGAACTTGACAGTTAGAATTTGGATAACCTTTTGATTAATAAAAGTAAGAGTTAAGTATAAATGGGTCGCTCCCACTCCTTTGGTTCTTTGGGTCTTTGATTTGGTTATCGCAATTACCAAAGCCGAGGGGTTGGTTTCTTGGTTTTTAATTTGGTCATTGCAATTACCATAGCCAAGGGTCTCGTATATTTGCGAGTGTATTGATAGAGATAACCCCTTGAAGTTTGAAGTTAGATTAGTGAGCTATAAGATGCCTGATCTTAGCAAGTTTGAAATGTAGAAATTTGTGTTGGCTAGCTTTTGGTTTTTATAGGTTTGGATATGCGAATTGCAATTTGCGTAGGCAGGTAATGAGGAGATATTTCTCCATTTGGTTTTGATTATAATACTTGCGTTTTCCGCAGTATTTTTGGCATGCCTGTTTGTAAGCTCACATGGAAAAATGTGTTGCTTTTTGTTTTGAAAGGTACCATAGTGTAGGAAATATCTAAATAGGTTACATTTAAAAACATATTTCTTCCTTGGTGATTTTGTATCCCCAGGGAATTAAAATATGACATAAGACAAAACAAGGATCCTTCGTTCTGCGCAGTTTCATGAATGAAGATATGCAGAACGATTTTGTGTGGTGTTCTGCTAGGCAAAGCTAGTGAATTGAGCACACTCACTACTTCTTGGACATACATCTGTCTGTTGGGCTGTTTATGCAGCCTTTTGGAACACTATTGAGAAGCGTTTCTTGTAAATATGACTTACAACTAGTATTTGCAAATGGTTTGGTTCAAGTATAGTCTGTGAGCTGTTCTTTCTTTCTGTCATCCGTATTGATTTGTATGTCAACTGTGTGTTTAAATGTCTATGTGGTTTTCTCATTAGTGCAACTTCCGTAAGTAAATTGCGACGGCGCTATTTATGAAAAATGGCTAAAGCGCGCTGTATTGTCTGTTTGACCCCCTTTCCGTTTATGTCTGAAATGAGCTCAATGTGTGTTTGTGGGTCTTCTGATGTTTTCAGTCTGTTAAGTAAATTGCTGGTTAGTTAATATCAAGTAGAAACTTAGAAAAAAATCCAGAAATGAACAATGTGATGTGCTAAAATAGCTATGTGTTGCTATTTAATTTATAGAATGAGCAGTTGTGCACATATGCAAAACTGCCGTTAAATGCTTCAAGGATAAAATTAGAACCACATTCAATAGATATATATAAGGCCCCAAAAACGAAATTATCTATTTTTGCAAAAGTAAATAAATTTACAGCATTTTCCTTAGATGCATTGTATTAGATGTTCACAGGCAAACTTTTCAGCTGCAGTATATTTGATAGGAATGTTCATTCAGCCAGCACTTTCCCAGTTAAACACGGGTGGAATTTTGCATAACCGTCCTTTTAAATGAAAGTGGCGCAAAAATGTGACGCGTTTCAAATTGGGCTTATGCGCTAAGGCTTGTGAGTTAAATGTGTCCAAAATGATAGGCAAGGGATGCAGCTTGTTTTTTATACATGGAATTATCACAAAAACGAATAATTGGGATTTTTTTTAAAGAAAATTATTATTCATGGGAAAAATTATTTTAAAAAAAATAAGTGCTTTTCAAAATCGTTTTTTGATATTTATAAAGCTTAATACTCATACTATGACCTCCTAGCATTAAAATTTGATTTAAGTTGTGTTGCATCACTAAAAGGACAAGCATTCGCGTGTATAATTTTCCCTTGGCGCAGGCACAAACAAGCTCATTTCTATAAAGTATAAGTTATTATTTCCAATGCCTGACTCATGGGTTATGTAATAAACATTCTGGTAATGCATATTATGCAAGAAAATTGTAGGATACTCATTTTTTAATGCCTAAAGTATCAAAGTCGAATTTGGGTAAAAACTGCATTTTCTTTCATTCAGAGTACTTTTTAAAGTATCTCAGGCTTCAGTAAATACATACATTTAGGTTTGATATATATTTACAGGTTGTGCCTTCTTATGATTCAATGAGTTAATATGCCAGTACAACGGCTTGTTTACCTACTGAGAAGTTAATTAATTTAAAGTTGATGAAATGTGTACCATTGCATAGGATTGCAATAAGCATTTATTCTAAAAACTGGTATGTGTGTTATTAAGTTTTGTGAATTATTCACAGAACATGTAGTTTAACAATCTGGGAATAGGGATAATTTTTTAGCGCCTAAAAAGGAGAAATTATTTTTCAAAATAGAGCGAATTATTGCAAGTTAGGAGGAATTAGGAAGGCCTTCTGGCTTTGACGAATTCAGAGTGTCAGAAGCTGGGGGTTGAGAGAGCTGCAGAGGCTGGCTCGGTCACGCTGCTGAGATGCTATCTTTCCCGTAAACAATGGAGTTGACATTTATGACCTTTTAAATTAGGGCCTTGCCTCTGTGGAATGCAGAATGCCCTTGCTACACGGGCCTCTAAAGGTGGGGTTTCTGGTTTCTCCATAGCATCACTAAAACTAAAGAACTCAATTCCAAAGGGAAAATATAGCAAAGGGGTTTTCTTTGAAAGTCCAAACATCATGTTAAATGCTTTGCAGATACATTGGTGCTCTAAAAAAAAAAATAGAATGATGCCTGACAGTTAATAATGGCAATTTATTTTTGTGTATTTGGTTCTCTCATGAATTGTTCTTGCTGGTCCTGTATGTTAGAAGAGAAACAGTAAAGTTATATTTGACAGCAGATTTCCATTGCCTGGTGATCTACTGTCAAAAAGGAGGGTAAGTATTTTAAACCTGACAAATTAAACAGGCCCAAATATTGGGTTTTGGGCTGCAGTTTTACAGTGCATAAAGTACATGACATGGTGTTTGTGTGTCACCGCTTATTACATATGCTATTGTTTTGTCTATGCTTTTTGTGCTTGATATACAGCAAGTATATCTGATGGCTTGACGTTTTGTGCGTTTTTATTATTTTTTGCATGTTTTCGTTGATTTTGTTGCTGCTTTTTGATACTATTACAAGTTTACCTGTGTTGTGAGGGGATGGTCATAACGATGCCCATCGCTACGCAACAGTTGGTTGAACTTGTTCTGGTTACTAAATTCCACAGCTAATGATATTTCATGCTGTGAGCATGAGAGACAACACTTCACCAGTGCATGTCTAAATTGGCTATAATGGTATTACAGAAAACTAAAAGAGATCTACAGGATCGAAGTGTGTCACCTGTAGTTAGTCACGTTACTGCCCTTCCCTTAAAGGAACAGGCAGCCCTACATTTATGTATCCTTGATTGGACCTAAGGATGAAATTATAGATCTGTGACTCAAGGTGGCCTAATCTCTATATTACATTAGTTAATGATGTTTTGCTTCCTAAGTAGCCTATGGCTTTTGTTCCTTAAAAGAAAACTAGGTTTTCATTTTTCCCTGAAGAAGGAACTGGAACATTACCTAAGATTACCGTATATGGTGTAGTCGCCAGCGGTAGAGTTAAAACGTATGTGACTTTGGCCTTTTGTGTATCACCCGTACTCTTGGTGTTGTCACATGCCTGACTACCACCCAAGTAAATTCTTGTCCTTCCTATAGATTTTTATTTTTTATTGCTTTTGTTTCTTCCCTGCCCAATGTCGCATTATGCTTAGTGATTGGGGAATTTAGTTGTGTCCTAGTTCCAATTCCCTTTTCCGTATTCCTTTCACCAGTCAGCCCATTTATTATTGTAGGTGTATTGTTCAGGTACACACTTCCAGACTGCAGTGATGCACCAGGAACCCCCATATTATGTACAATTCCTTTTTGCATGACCAGACTGGTTTCCAAGAATTTTCCTTAGGCCTGCTTCAATGTTTTCCAGCCTGACTGTCAGGATAGCGATAGACTGGCTAACTGACTCAATATTATAGTAAGACAAGTTTTCCATCTCAAAAGGAGATATCTTACGTTTACTTTTTGAACATGACAAATTTTCAATGTCTATTTTTAATGTGGTTTTTACCCTTTTTGTTCCTGCTGCTTTAATTTCCGGTGGGATCAGAAGTTTCTAATCATGCAAATATCAGGACCCTCTAGTTCTTGTCTTTTGTTTTCATATCTGACTATTAGCCTGTGTATTGCCTAGTGCACCTGATGTGAAAGGTTTCTACATGCCTATGATAATCTGTACCATGTGATTTCTCTATTGAGATGTCCTAGATAAGGAATTTAGAAACACTTATATGTAATCATTGAAAAAAAAAAATGTGTTTGCCCTATTAGACAATGCCACCATATGTGAAGACATCTATTTAGATAGAATTCTCGTGTAGTTATCTACCCTTAGATGATGGAGGCTCTCACACGGAAACCCAATTGAAAAGCTTAGAGGCACTGTTTTGCCTACTGCCTTTTTATTTGTATTGCTTCCTGAGAAAGACAGTGTATTCTAGACGAAAATTGTCCCATGGCGTGTGGCCACTCTTTTGAAAATCACAGGCCACCTGTTTACAGTCCCCTTGTTATACAACGAACTGTTTAAAGCATCACACTTGCTTCATCAGAAGGCGTTCAATATCAGAAAAGAAGGAGGAGCTGGTTTTGCCACAGAACCAGAATTCCAGTGCAAAAGAGCGCCTGTCATGTGCTGGTAACCTCTGACAGTGTGCAGTCCCTTGAGCCCCTTGGCCTGAGTTTTTGGCCACACACCCCCCCTCTTTTCCTTTGCTTCAATGGAAGTGCAGTGCACCGGCGGATCCAAGATTGACAGAAGGCACTACATTCCAGTGCCCATAGAAGAGCAGTCTGAGCGTCCTCTGACACTGAATGACGAGTGTTGGAGTATGAGAATGGTCCCGAATCTGCACGAGATCACCTGTGCCCTTGATCAATGGAGAGCACACTACCTGTAGTGCCCGCCGCAAAGGAAAAATACTGGCGCACTGCCTTGAGACACTGAGACTTTTTTTTTTGAGTGAGCTGTGGGTGTTTGCCAGGAGGGCACTCCAACTAAGCAGTACTTTTCTCATGAAGGGCTTGAATGAAGAGGCCCAGGCAAAAGAAAACAACAGAAGAAGATTTGATGGACAATAGAAGCCTGCCAGAGAGGCTTTTTGAACGGACTCTGGGCATAGGTGGTTTCACAAGAGGTTTCCGTGTGATTGTATAGAGTAGGTGTTAAGGAGACAGATTGTTTTGCTGGCATTGTTTTAAAGTACTATTCTGTTTAGTAAAAGCAGAATAGAGTCAATTGTCTGTGGAAAGAGTATTTTCACCTCAGAGCATTGATGAGGGTCACCACTGTTTCACCTGAACATAAAAATTATTATTTCATTTGTAATAGTGGTCACTACTTTCTCCCGTTGTCTATATGTTTTTAATAACGAGTCTTCTAGTGTCTTTTTAAACATGACGTTGTCATTTATGGGTGGGATCGTTTTTCTCTACTCAATTGACTTCTGCACCCGCTTCCCAACCTATGTCCTTTCCTACTACTGTTTCTTTACACTCTTTTCACCCTTTTCCTGAACATGAGCAGGTTAGAAGATCAGAATTCGTAAGCAATTCTTTTGTACAGCTTCTGCATCAACACTAGTTAGTAATGACCATCACTAATTATTGGGTGTGTGATCTTATGCCGCCTACTACAAATAGAGGTATTCCTTATTTTGTCCTGCCATATGTGGCCTTTGTGCTACTACATGTGTAAGGAGACGTGTCCCGTGAGAGTCGCTAAGTAATAGGATGATGCTACAGCAACATCTCCATGACTTCATGTCTGTAGACCTGGACTCGGATTGATGAGAGAATAGTTATTGCCTATGTAAGGGCAAAAGGAGGGTCTGTGGTACTTTAAAACATGGAACCACATTGGAGGCAGGCCCCTACCCTGCCGACTTTGGTATTTAACAAACCGCAAATGACAAATGCGGTATGTACAAGTGTTTTTGTCATGTTTAACCAAAGAATTCACCGTATATATATATATAATACTACATATTGAACCCTCGGGTTCCATGTTAGAACAGTAGCCATTTTTGTGATTGCCCTCACATAGGCCATGCTTAGGCCTAAAGGACACGTACACCTTCTGTGACTTCTCTGTGACCTGGGCAGCTTGGCTCCGCCACCCCAGGTCAAACTGGTCTCACGAGTTCCCCGTCCTCTGGCCACCTGTGATTAGCATCAGGGCTTGACACACCATAAAGTCTTTTCATCCTACACAAGCCTCCGGGCTAATCTCTTTCACACCTGACTGTTCCTACTTTATGGCTTGTTTCCCAAAACAGGAGATGCTCATGTTTATTGGGGCCTATCGATATCTGATGTGGGATCTGAGCCTTGCTGGGTAAATAATTACGGGCTGGCTTAACTGGAATGTGGGATGGTCATTATGACTCTGTCTTTTCGTTTGCAATATATACATGTGAATGACCAACTGCAAGAGAAGGGCGGTGTTGCCCAGAGCGTAACATTCTCCATAAAAGAGGTGACTGGTTTCTGTTCTGGAGACTGCCTCATTCAGTTGCTAAGGCTTCTGTGCGACGTAGTCTCACTCATTTAATGTTTAATAAAGATGTCTTTTTCATATTTCAGCTTCTTCTGCCAGTTTCTTTGTTACATTACCATGAGAGCGTCTTTTATAATACTACAGCAACAGGATAACCCGAAGTCATAGGGTGCTATCCCTGGCACCGCTGGGGTCCTAAAATCCCCGGTACTTCATCCCAGCAGCCTCAGCAACAGCTTGCTGTCTGAGGGGTTCAAGTGAGGGGCGGCACTGTTGCTCCTTACTCAGATTTTCCCTGGAAGGTCCCCCTGCCCCAAAGAACTCAACCTGATCAGGCTCAAGTCCCTCTGGGGCAGTTCCTTCTTCAGGATCTGCTTCTCCTCCCTCAGGAGGGGAATCTGAGATCTAAGACAGAGGGGAAGGCACAACCTTAACCCTACTGCTCCTCCTCTTGGGTAGCATCTTTTCCATAGTTTCAGGATCTAGAGCTGGTTCAGCTTTAAGCATTTTGGCTTGTGACCTGGTCACAGCAAATACCTCTGCAGGTATGCCCAACATCTCAGCATGAGTCCATAATTCTACTTCAGACCAGGCTGAAGTCTCCAGATCATTGCCCAACAAACATTCGACAAGGAGGTCTGCACTGACTACTACCTTTTTAAGGCCAGTTACCCCTCTCCAGGAGAAGTTCACACCTGCCAGACTATGGTTGGTCCTGACATTGCTTGCATTGGTCACCTGGTACATTTCACCCAGGATTATCTGTGCAGGGTCCACTAGATCCTCTGCCACCATGGTGACACTAGCACCTGTGTCCCTGAATGCCAAAGCCTGTTTGCCATTAATGATAGGCTGCTGTTTGTACTTGCCCAGATTACTGGGGCTCACTAGGAAGGACATATCAAGGTCTCCCTCACAAACTAGCAATGCCTGTGTTGGTACTCTGACTAGGCCAGAGTCCACATCAGAACCCAGGGTCAACCCTACTACACCCTTATTCTGGTTACCACCTCCACCAATGAGTGCACTAGAGGCAACAGCTGCCTTAGGGGCTGGAGTGGTGGTGGTTTGGTCTTTGGACTTGGTACAATCAGAAGTCCAGTGCCCTTTCTGTTTACAGAACTTGCACCAGGGCTTTGTTTGGCCTTTTTCCTTTGTAGACTGTGAATCCCCACCAGATGCAGATTTGTGGGGCCCTTGTGAAGACTTCTGGTCTTTTGCCTTATCCCCACCTTTATCTGAGCCTTTAGGATCCTGCTTCTTAGTGTCAACCCCTTGGTTCTGTGTTTTCTGCCTCACCCTGGTTCTGACCCATTTGTCTGCCTTCTTTCCCAATTCTTGGGGAGAGGTCAGATCAGAGTCCACCAGGTATTGATGCAACAACTGGTTTTGGCAATTATTAAGGATATATTCTCTCATGATAAGATTATACAATCCCTTAAAATCAGTAACTCTACTACCAACCAGCCAACCTTCTAGAGCCTTGGTTGCACAATCAACAAAGTCAGTCCAGTCCTGAGTCTGTGCTTTCTGGGTATCTCTGAACTGCAACCTGTACTGTTCAGTGGTTAAGCCAAACCCATCTATTAATGCACCTTTATCTGAAAAGGAGAGCCACAGGATTGCTGCCCACTGTTTCTGGGGGACCTGTTGAACTTTACAGGCCCTCTCCATAGCAGTTATCCATTTGTGGATATCAACCCCTCTCTGGTAGGGAGGAACAACCTTGGACAGGTTCCTATGGTCTGGAATATATTCTCTACCTCTAGGGACACTGTTGCTGCCACCAGGGGTATCTAACCCCTCTTTTCTAGAAGCTCTCTGAAGCTCAAAGGCTTCTCTATCTAAAGCTAATTGCTTGGTTCTGAGGGCAAGCCTAGCTTCCTCATACTGGAGCATCTTGTACCTTCTTTCAGAGGAGCTCTCTCTATGTAAGTATGAGCTCCTCTGATGGACAGATTCTCTGTTAGAGTGATATGAATGGTCAGATTCCCTTGAAGGGGACCTAGACCTCTCTTCCACTCTATCAGCCCTCTTAGGGAGGATTCCTCTGTCCTGTTCAGACCTTTCTGGGTCTGGCCCTTCAATCACAGACTCCAGGTCATCTTGATTTTCATCATCAGACCCAAAGACTATGGCTGACCCACCCCCTGATCCAGATCCACCAGCTTCTAGAGCCAGTCTAAGATCATCTGCTACTAGTAGATTTATCAGGTGTTGTGTGGAGGGACTCTGTCCTTGCTTCAGGTGTCTTTCAACACACATGGCCTTCAAGTCAAAGTAGGTCATGTCCTTGTACTGAGGCTGGGTGGACCCACTGACTCCATCCCTTGAGGACATTCTAGTGTTATGCAGTGTTGCACTACCTACACTAGTTTGTGGCCTACTGAACCTAGCTTGAGCTGTAGCAAGGGTGTGCTATCCCTTCACAAACAGCTCTAAGTTCAGTAGAACTTATTGATACTAAGCTTGACTTTATATGTACCTTGAGTACCTTTAGTGGTTTTCAGTTAGTAATTCAAATAGAGATTTTCTGGTAAAACAATGGCAAGCTGGAATCCCACACACTGCCCACCAATGTGAGAAGTTGGCCTGGCATATGCTGGTCACTAGTTATAGTGGCCACCTTGCACCAGTCCAATTCGACTCTTATGGTAGATAGGTTTAGGACAACCTTTTAAAGAAAGCTATCCTAGTGGTAGATGTGGGGAGCAGCCTTCGGGCTAAGTCTCAGAGGAATGTAAAGCAGCTTGTTTTACCTTATAATCTCTTGAATTACCAAATGAAAGGACACCACACAGGTATATATATCAAATATATATGTATTTATTACTAGACACACTCTACTAATCTCTTTATGAGATTAGAAGCCATATACACATTCAAATGTCAACGTTTCACAATAAATTCAGCACAAATATGGCTGGAGCCCTAGGGGCGTACCAGACCATAGTATCAACGAAAATTACCAACTGCCTACAACAGAGGGATATGAGTAAGCCCAAAAATGGGTCTGGATTAAATATGCAACCACAAACCACGACTGACAGTGAGATGCAAAGAAACGGAAATTCAAAAGGAAGTGAAATCCACAGTATCAGTTTATTTTAATATAAAGGATCAGGATAATGATCAATAGAAAAAGATAATTACACAAAATAAAAATATATAGGTCCCACATTAAACAGTCATACAAACATTCATTCCCACAACATACTCATTTATTCAACAAACACATAATCAACACAGATTGGTTCATAGATATGTTAAAACAATCGAGATTCAAGGAATAACAGTTCCAAGGAATAACAATTCCAATACTCGTGTTCTCCCAGTCGTATAGAGGGACGGGATCTCCAGATAAACACGAGACAGTGAGAGCCAATGCACGTTTCGGTGTTGGGCCCACAAGGGGCTACACCTTCATCAGGGCAGTAGTTGTTACAATCGTGTGGGACACACAAATAGCACATTATTAGGGTGAGTGGCCTTGTAGTCACCCTCTAGTTATGGGGGGATTCAGGGACTCAGGGGGCTCATAGAGGCAGTTCCAAGAGATTAATGATGCAGCAGGCTCAGAGTTCATTCAACATATAAAGACACCAGGCCGTGTGTTGAGAGTGAAAAACGAGAAACGCCAGAATTTAGTTCCAGTGGAGGATTTCAACACACGTATCAAGTCCGCCAATCAGTGAGATTTAGCTGATTCCTGTCTGTGGGCAGTAGGCCCCCCCAGGTCAGCTGGGCCCACCACGGCGTTCTCCGCTGGTGGAGGACCGCCCACCGAACATAGAGATCCGCGCGGGGCAGGCTGGGACCTCTGTGTCATCAGTGCAGCCCTGGAAGGCACCGACCTCTGCCCTGCGGCGCCATGTCTGTTGCGTACCAGACCATATACTAAAAAAATGGTATAAGGATGTGGACTTGCAAAATGACAAGGCCTAGGGCCTGGGGAATCGCTGGGGCTTCACTACTGCAGTGTTAGCAGGTAAGTAACAGGCCCACGGGAGACGCGTGCAGTGTGTGAACACAGCTGCGGGTTCCCTGTTGATTATCATGGTGCAAGTCGCGGTTTGATTTTTAAAGTTTTAGGGTACTTCGATGAAGACTACAAGCAAGCCACTTACAAGGTAAATATTTCGAGGGCCAACACACACTAGGGCACCGGAGTGCACGAGTTACCTCACCCAGGGAAGCCGGGTGCATAGGTGTCTTTTGGTGCCGGGTTGCGTCGCTGTTTTCTGTGGAGACCAAAGAAGACTTGCTGCTTGCGTCGACTGAAGAAGTGTCCGGTGGAATCCAAGCCTGGATTCAAGATGGAAAAGACCTGAAAATTGAAGGGACAGTGTTCAAAGTCACTTGCCAGTGACCGGTGGCCAGGAAGATGGCTGACCACGGATGTCGGGTGATTTCAGGTCGTCAATGGGGTTTTGACTCTTCGCTCATGAGGTCCAGGAGAGTTTGATGATGACCAGCAGCTGGATTCAGAGTGTTCCATGACGTCTGCAGCTGATGGCATTGTCGGCAACTGGATTGGAGCCAACAAGCTTTGGCAACTGCAAGTCTTGTGTAGACTAAAGAAAGTCGATGGTGCAGACCAGCAAGGTCTGAGGGACTCATCCAGCAAGGGTAAGTGAGGGCAGGCCTGGAGCAATCAGAGGAGCCCTGTGAGTTGATGAGAAAGTCTTCGGGGAACCCATTAGCCAACAGGCAAGTGATCGCGAAGACACCTCCTCAGGAAATGCTTCACAGGAGCCCACGGTCACTCGGGATGGGGTAGGCTGCTGATTTTTGGGGCAACACCTGCTGGAGGCTTGGGCCACAAATGGTCCAATGCACAATTTCATAGAATGTTGTTTAGGGTTTGCACTCGACAATAGTGCACCGTCCCTGGGTATTGCTGTTCCTCATCACTCGTGGGGTCCACTCACCACAGCTCTGCTGGGGACTCACAATGGCCATCGAAAAGTCAGGAAATCCACTTCCGGGGCAGCAGGGACTTCGAACTCCGGCGGGAGCGGGAAAGTTTGCAACCGTTGATTAAGGTTTTTGGTGCCTGCCAAGCAGGGGAGTCACTCCTTGACTCCAAGGGAGATTCTTCTGTCTTCCAAAGGTAGTGGAACGTCGAAGGGCCAGGATTCTTCTTTGTAGAGCGTTGTCCAGGGTTATCTGTTTTGCAATGGCAAAGCTTGCTATCTTATAGTGAAGATAGGGGAGGGACTAGCTCTATGACCACTCCTCTAGGAGGGTCAGGGGAGGGGGTGGTTACACCCACTTCCCTTTATCCAGTTTCGCGCCAGAGCAGGGGCAGGTAGCCCCTGAACCGGTTTGAGCTGGGATATGCACAGAGGAGCCTACTGCTCCCCCCAGTGCAGGACTTCAAAGCATTCTAGGAGTGCACCCACCCAGCCCCAATACACTAAATCCTGTCTCGAAGGTGGTGACACCTCCCTGTGACAGGATGCCTTTTGTTGGGCTTCTTCCACTGCGAGTTTCAGTCAGCAGCAGGAGGGCAGCCCAGTGTCTGTGCTGGTGGCATCCATTCTGTGATGCCAGGGCTCTATAGGATTTCTATCGTTTTACATGTCGTCCCCTCTAGAAGGGTGAGATCATGCTCCCACATCATGGACTGATGTGATTCCAAGTTGTTTGACACCTAACACAACATGTTTTGATGAAGTCATTCCAAAGTTAGCATTTTAATGCACTTAAGAGTATATGGTTTAACCGCATCCACAAACAGCCATAGAGAATAGACTCTGGTAGCTGCAGAGGGGCCCTGCTCAGGCAGAGGCACCCCCTCACATTGTAAACCACGCACCCTGCCCTCAGGATTGATAGAGCCTGCCATAGGGGTGGCTGATAGGTTTATATGTGTGTGTATGGTGAGATATAGAAACCTATATCTCAGTGAGGAGTGCTAACTTTACCTCACACAGGCTGCAATAGCAGGCCTGTGGTGTCAGATTGAGAATGCTTCCCAGGGGTGGCATAAGACATGCTTCAGCCCCTGGTAGGCCTGTGAAGTGCCAATGCCCTCGGTACCTAAGGTACCATATACTAGGGGCTCATAAGGTACCACAGTATCCAATCACTAGTGCATCTAATATGCACACCAAGTCGTTTAGAGAGAACAGAGAGACTGGGGCCCTGATTAGCAGGGACCCAGCCTGACTATAGCCAGAAACCAGTGTATACATCAGGAAAAAAGTGGGGGCAACAGAAGTGCAGATCCTACTCTCCTACACCTTACTTCTGCACAAGTTTGTGACATGCATATTAGGAGAATGCAGAAGCACACCATATTAGCAGAAGTCAATTCTGGATTTGGGAGAGATTTAAACATACACCTGTAGGGCAAATAGTGAGAAAAGGCTAAAACCTAAGTGAGGCAGGATGGGAAAAGGCACAAAAGAAGGCAGCAAAAACAAGCTGCCAATGCCCAGCCTGGCTACTTACCTGGCACGGGCAGGCACAGCTCCGCCTGCCCAGTACCCTTCGCTACTCCCTCACGAGGCAGCCCACGATCCCCATTGTAGATTTTCGGTTTAAAAGGAGAATCTTTCTTTTTACCTTTTGATCTTTTTGGGCGGCCCCCTTGTTTCTTCTTGGATTTGCCTTCCCCCTTGACACCCAACAGTGGGTGGACGTCTGCGAAGGGCGGAAGGGAAAGAGTGAGCAAAACTGCAATATTGTACAGATAGTGCAAAAAAGCAAAAATAGCCCAAAATAGTGTAGTTCCACTCATTTGCCAAAGGATATAAAGCAGAAGCAATGGTAAAGATTATGTGAGAGGTAGTCTGACCCACATGTTGAATAGAATGATGTACATACTTAAGTACTGGAATCTATAAACAGCATTTTAAGTCGGTTTCATGAGAATTGTGCTTATACCTCAAAATTACTAGGGAAGGTTGTCAAGGAAGGTAGGAGGTTTTGAGTAAACTAGCCTACTGCTAGATTGACATGCAGTGCATCTTTGACAGTCTAGTAGTCAACTTACAAAACATCTAGCTTACATGTCTAAAGTCACTTTGTGGGCATTGAGCATAGTCAACATGACTTTTATAGCATAGTTACAGATTTAACACACCTGAGATGTAATTCGCAGATTTCAACAAAAAGGATAATGTTACTTTCTCAGTAAGCATCTGTTCTTGGCATGCAGAGCGGTAGACTCTCATGCTTTGCATACTCCTGCCATCTAGTGTTGGGTCCGGATGTTTGCAAGTTGTTTTTCTTCTAAGGCGTCTTTCCAGTCACGAGGTAAGGTGACTCCTCCTTTCGGTGATAGTACGAATGGTCATCAACTCCATTGTTTTAAAAAAAAAAAACAACATTTTTATTGGCATTTAAGATATGATCAACAATTAATCAGTGTTTTGGTTGCACAATCAAAAACTTCGACAACATATGATTTAAGGATCCTCAGTCGTGGTACATCTGCAAAGTGTTACATAGACGCCTCACACCCCATCCGAGTGAAACTGTTGTGTGTATCATACTATCTGCCTGTGCGGCCGTCTGTCCCCTGTCAATCACTATCTTCTGACTCCCTCTCTGGTGGGGGAGGCTCACAAATGTCACCACGAAATCGATTCCACTTGCCCCATATCCGTGTCCATTTTTGGGGACAGCCCCTGTGGATGTATACCGACTTCTCTGTAACCATTGTGAGGTCCATATCCCGGCACCAATGCTGGTGTGTTGGAGAGAACCCAGAGCCCCAGTGTTGTGCTATACTGCGTTTTGCTAGTGTCGTTCCCAGTGTTACCTAGTCCTGGTCTGTGTGGTTCAGATCCGTGGGTTCCCAGATGTTTAGCAGACATCGTTTTGGTTCCAGCGGGATCTCTACTTTAGTGACTTTTGTCATAGTCTGCAGGACGACCCCCCAGAAGTGAGTGATCACTGGGCAGTCCCATATGGTATGCCAGAAGGTGCCTTTGGCCCCGTATTGTCAGAGGCAGAGAGGAGTATCCGTTCCACCCAGTTTGTGTAGTAAGGTTCTCATGTAATAGATTCGGTGCAGGAGTTTTAGCTGTACAAATTTTAATGTAGAGGGTATTGCGACTTCCCTCGGGGAAGCCAAGGTTGCCCGCCAGTCATCCTCATCTAGGTCTCCCAGGTCTGCCTCCCATCTCTCTTTAAGAATCGTCTTGGGATCCCCCTGATTGTTAATTATCTTTCTATAAGTTGGGGAAATGGCTTTTTTGGGAAGGTGTTCTGCAAGGAGCCTGTCCTCCAGTGGGGAGGCCTCTGGCAATTGCGTGGAGGTCGGGATTACTGCCATCAGTGCATGTCGGATCTGCACGTATCTGTAGGTTTCAGTCTGTGCCAATTTATAGGTGGCTTGCAGTTGAGCAAATGGGATGACCGCACCTTTTTCCCACAGGTCCCCCACCCTGGAAATACCTATCAGGTCCCATTGGTGGAATCCCTTGGTGTTTCTAAGTCTTCCTAGTTTCCGGGTGTCCCACAGTGGTGTCGCCTGTGTGATGGTCCCTTCCCATCCCAGAGCTCGCTGCGCCGTATGCCAGATCTGTATTGTGTGTGCTGTTGGGCCCGTGTATTTCGATTTTGTAGCCCTGTTGTAGAGGGCCCCCATTATCCCCTCCGATTCTAGGAGATGCCGGTCCATACGGAATGCAGGATTGTCATGCGAAGCATGGAGCCATTGATTAATGACAGCAAGTTGGGATGCCCAGTAATACGTTTGGATATGTGGGAGGGCAATTCCTCCCTCGTACCAGTCCTTCACTAGTTTTGTCATGGCGATACGGACGGACCCACCATCCCATAGGAGTCTGGTTACTTCCGCGTTGATCAACACGAAAAAGGAGGGGGGTGGGATCAGGAAGGGGGTGTTTTGTAACACATATAAAAATCTGGGTAGCGCCATAATTTTGAAGAAGGCTGCTCTTCCCAGTAGGGTAAGTGGTAGTGAGCGCCAGTGTTTCACATCGCAGCGAAATCGGGCCAAGGGCTTCATAAGGTTTTCTTCTGTGAATTGTGTCGCATGGGTGGTGATATATATGCCACGGTACGTGAATCCCCGTTCCGCAATCTGAATATCACAGTTGCGTGGCAGTCTGGGCGGTGGGCCATGAAGGATATAAAGAAGTGATTTCGACCAATTAATAGTGTAGCCCAAAGTTCTGCCGAAGGCCGCGCAGATGTCCAACAGACAGTTAATGGATCGCGATGGGGATGCCATATAGAGCAGCAAATCATCTGCATATAGTGATATGCGATCTTCCCAGCCCACAGTCCAATTAAGCCCTCTAATTACCGGGTCTTGGCGTATCCAAGCCGCCAAAGGCTCCAAGACTATTGCAAACAGGAGTGGGGCAGCGGGCAATCCCGGCCTCGTTCCTTTGCCTAGGGGGGAAGTCCCTGGAAGTCCGGCCATTTGCTACCACTTGTGCCATGGGTTTAGCATATAAGAGATGTACCCAGTCGCAGAATTTGGGCCTAAAACCCATATGCTGCAGAACGGCAAAAAGGAACGGCCATTCGACCATATCAAATGCCATGTGTGCGTCGAGCGAAAGTATGACAGCATCCTCTACAATGAATGGCGTTTGAGACATGACCCCCTGTAGCCTCCGGAGGTTCAGGGCCATATTACGGTGGGCATGAACCCTGACTGATCCGGATGGATCAGTGTAGGGTGGTGTGGCTGTAGTCGCCTTGCCAACGCCTTGGCTAATATTTTTGCCTCTGCGTTAATTAGGGATATTGGTCTGTAGGATGTGGATTCTTGCGGCGGTTTACCTGGTTTATGTATTGCGACTATGGTCGCCAGACGCTGGTCTCTGGGGAGTTCGCCAGTTTCCAGACTTGCCTTATACATATTAAGCAGGTGATGCGTAAGCTGAGTCGCCATCCTTTTATAGAGTTCCGCCAGGATGCCATTGGGTCCCAGGGCCTTCCCTGGTTGGAGCGCACCAATTGCTAAGGAGAGCTCATCCGCAGTCAGTTCAGCATCAAGCTCCAGAGCGGTGTCATGTGGCAGTGTGGGCATGCGAATTTCTTTGAGGAAGGCTAGGTTATCCTCAATGGTGTTGGTAGCTGTGGGCATGTATACAGCTTCATAATGTGAGGCTAGCTCGTCTACTATGCGTTGTGGATCTGAGGTCAGTTCTCCATTTTCTAACCAGAGTTGGGCTATCCATCTACTGGCCCGATCCTTTTTATCCAACCAGGCGTGAAGCTTGCCCGCTTTATCACCCATTTCATAAATAGTGTGCTGTGTAGTTGTGAGCTTGGCCCTTGCTTTCTCTTTTTTTTTTTTAAATAATTATTTTTATTGAAAAAGGCATGTATACAATCGAAGCACCACAATGGTCAAAGGGTCTGTGGAGCACATTAACACAGAAGCAATATCTCACGGCACAATACATTACAAATGTCATCAAAAATCATAAATTATACCATTACAGTAGCACCCTCCTCCCCTGCTCCCAGGTGGTTCACATATATCCCCACGAAAAGTGTTCCATGACCCCCATATTTGTGACCATTTCGTCGGGCACCCCCTAGAGACATAGATAGGCACCTCCGTCACCATACACCAGTCCATGTCCTTGGACCAGTCGCCAATTTTGGGTGGGTTTGGGGCCCTCCATAGACGTGCAATATTGCACTTGGCCACCATGAAGCCCAGAGCCACCCAAATTCTCTCCTTAGCGCTAAGATTTGTGGGGTCCCAGATGTTCAACAAAATCAATTTGATGTTATATGGTATCTGTTGTCCCAACGCCTCCTCCATCATATGTACCATCCGCTTCCAATATTTCTGTATTGTAGCACATTCCCACAGTGTGTGTATAAAGGTGCCCTCTTGCCCACAATGCCGGACACAATTAGCATCTTGGGCGTAGCCCATATGGACCAGAGAGGACCCAGACAAATATGTTCTGTGAAGGATTTTAAGTTGGACCAATCCGAGCCTAGAAGAAATGGCGACCTCCAGCGGAGACGCCACTGCAGCCCGCCACTCCTCGTCATCCAGCCCAGCCACATCGTGGTCCCATTTACATCTGAGGCGGATCAAGGGATCCGGCATGTTGTTAATGAGTTTTCTATATATGAGGGATATAGCCTTCTCTGGCAAGTCGCCATCCAAAATCCTGTCCTCCAGCGGAGAGGACTCAGGGGGGTCAGGCCCTTTTGGGAGAACTGAGAGCAAAGCGTGTCTGATTTGGAGATACCTAAACTGTTCGGAATTGGCCATTTCATATTCTTGCTGCAATTGGGAGAATGGTATAACCTAGTCCGATTTCCATAGATCCCCAATTCTGGAGATGCCAATCGTTTCCCATTTGTCGAATCCCTGGGACCGGGACAATCGACCCAACCGGTCACAGTGCCAGAGCGGTGTGGCCCTGGTGAGTTTACCCTCCCAACCCAGACTCCTGGTAGCGTCTTTCCACACGTGCACAGCATGTTTAGTAGGACCGGACAGGACGGATATCGGAGATTTACTATACACCGCCCCCTCGAAGCCGCCACCTGGGAGGAGCCAACGGTCTATCCGGAAGGCCGGGTCATCATGTCTCCTATGCCGGCATTGGTTGATGGCAACTGTGAGAAGTTGGCCTGGCATATGCTGGTCACTAGTTATAGTGGCCACCTTGCACCAGACCAATTCGACTCTTGGTAGATAGGTTTAAAGACAACCTTTTAAAGAAAGCTATCCTAGTGGTAGCTGTGGAGAGCAGCCTTCAGGCTAAGTCTCTGAGGAATGTAAAGCAGCTTGTTTTACCTTATAATCTCTTGAATTACCAAATGAAAAGACACCACACAGGTATATATATCAAATATATATGTATTTATTTCTAAATATACTCTACTAATCTCTTTATGAGATTAGAGCCAGGTAAACAATCAAAAGATCAACAGTTCTCAATAAATTAAGCACAAATATGGCTGCAGCCCTAGAGGCGTACCAGACCATATACTAAAAAAATGGTGTAACAAACTCGACTTGCAAAATGAAGAGGCCTAGGGCCTTGGGAATCGCTGGGGCTTCACTTCTGCAGTGTTAGCGGGTAAGTAATCAGCCCACGTAAGACGCGTGCAGTGTCTAAACACACACACGGGTTTTCTATACGTTTCAATGGCAAATGTCGCGGTTTTTAAATTACAGTTTTAGGGCACTTCGCAAAAGTCAACAAGCAAGCAACTTACAGGGTAAGTATTTCGAGGGCCAACACACACTTGGGCACCGGAGTGCACGAGTTACCTCACCCAGGGAAGCCGGGTGCATAGGTGTCCTTTGGTGTCGGGTCGCGATGCTGTTTTCAATGGAGGACACTGAAGACTTGCTGTTGGTGACGACTGGAGAGCTGTCCGTTCGAGTCCGAAGATGGATTGGAGTTGCAGAAGACCTAGAAATTGAGGGGACAGAGTTCAGAGTCACTTGCCAGTGACCGGTGGCCAGCAAGATGGATGACCACAGCTGTCGCGTCTCTTCAGGTCGATGATGGAGTTTTGTCTCTTCGCTCACGAGGTCCAGGAGAGTTTGACGATGACCAGCAGCTGGATTCAGAGGTTCCCACAACGTCTGCAGCTGATGACGGTGTTGGCACCCGGATTGGAGCCAACAAGCCTTGGCAACTGCAAGTCTCGTGTGGAGTGAAGATTGGCAATGGTGCAGACCAGCAAGGTCTGTTGGACTTACCCAGCAAAGGTAAGTGAGGGCAGGCCCAGAGCAACTAGGCGAGCCCTTGAAGTCAATGTGGAAGTCTTCAGGTGAGTTACTAGCCAACGGGCAAGCAACCGCAAAGACGCCTTTGCAGGAAAAGTTTAACAACAGCCCACGGTCACTCGGGATGGGGTAGGCGGCTAATTTTTGGTACTAGACCTGCTAGGGACTTGGACAACAAATGGTCCAAAGCACAACTTCGTTGGACGTAGATTAGGGCTTGCACTTGAAATCAGTGCACGGTTCCCTGGTATTGCTGTTCCTCGTCACTCGTGGGGTCCAGACACCACAGCTTCGCTGGGGACTCAAAATGGCCGTCGAGAGGTCAGGAAATTCACTTCAGGGGATGCAGGTACTTCGGGCTCCGGCGGGAGCGGTAAAGTTTGCAACTGTTGTTGAAGAGTTTTGGTGCCTGCCAAGCAGGGGAGTCACTCCTTGACTCCAAGGGAGATTCTTCAGTCTTCCAGAGATAGTGGAACGTCGAAGGGCCAGGATTCCTATATGTAAAGCATCGTCCAGGTGTAATCTAAGTTGCATTGGCAATCTTTGGTGTCTTATAGTGAAAAGATGGGAGGGACTAGCTCTATGACCACTCCTCTAGGAGGGTCAGGGCAGTGGGTGGTTACACCCACTTCCCTTTGTCCAGTTTTGCGCCAGAGCAGGGGCAGGTAGCCCCTGAACCGGTTTGAGCTGGCATATGCACAGAGGAGCCTACTGCTCCCCCAGTGCAGGACTTCAAAGCACTCTAAGAGTGCACCCACCCAGCTCCAATACACTAAATCCTGTCTGGGAGGTGGTGACACCTCCCTGTGACAGGAAACCCTTTGTTGGGCTCCCTCCACTGCGAGTTTCGGTCAGCAGCAGGAGGGCAGCCCGGTGTCTGTGCTGGTGGCATCCATTTTGTGATGCCAGGGCTCTAGATGATTCCTACCGTGTAGTACAGTGGGTTCATGTCGTCCCCTCTAGAAGGGTGGGATCCTACTCCCACACCAGTTACTGGTGTGGGGGTAGGATTCCAAGTTGTTTGACACCAAACACGACATGTTTTGATGCAGTCATTCCAAAGTTAGCATTTACCGCGAGGTTATAATGCACTTAACAGTATATGGTTTAACCGTATCCACAAACAGCAGCAGAGAATAGACTCTGCCAGCTGCAGAGGGGTCCTGCTCAGGCAGAAGCATCCCCTCACATAGTAAACCAAACACCCTGCCCTTGGGATTGATAGGGCCTACCATAGGGGTGACTGATAGGTTTATATGTGTGTGTATGGTGAGATATAGGAACCTATACCTCAGTGAGGAGTGCTAACACTACCTCACACAGGCTGCAGTAGCAGGCCTGTGGTGTCAGATTGTGAATGCTTCCCAGGGGTGGCGTAATACATGCTGCAGCCCCTGGTAGGCCTGTGAAGTACCAATGCCCTAGGTACCTAAGGTACCATATACTAGGGGCTCATAAGGTACCACAGTATCCAATCACTAGTGCATCTGATATGCACACCAATCATTTAAGGGAGTAAGCAGATAGGCTGGGGTCCTGGATAGCAGGATCCCAGCCAGACTAGTCAAAAACCATTCAAACACCAGGAAAAAAGTGGGGGCAACCATATAGTCAGATTCCACCTTTCTACAGCAACGAGCTGTGACGCCCAGTAGTACCGTTTCATATCAGGAAGTCCAATTCCACCGTCAAACCACCCCAGCGTGAGTTTCTGCGTTGCAATGCGGGGGGGGGCTTACACTCCCAAAGCAATTCCCGCAACAAAGACTCTATTTCCTTGAAATACGACGCTGCTACCGGAATTGGCGTATTCTGTAATTCATATAAAAGTCGGGGAAGGGCATGATTTTCAATAGTGCTGCATGCCCCAGGAGGGTTAGGGGAAGCGACTTCCAGTGCTGGACATCAGATTTAAGGCGCGTTAGAGGAGGCCGGAGGTTTATCTCACTAAATCGAGACAAGTCTTTGGATACCCAGATTCCCAGATATTTAAACCCCGCCACAGCCTCCATCAAATGACAATCCCACAGAAGTCGGGGCTTCTGTCCATGGAGGACATAGAGCACAGATTTGGACTAGTTGATCCTGTAGCCAGCAAATCTACCAAAGATGTGAAATATGTCCGTCGCCACGTTAAGCGATTTCGCCGGGGAGACAAGCTAAAGCAGGATGTCATCCGCATACAAGGATTTGCGATCCTCCCAGCCGTGAGTCAATCGCAGGCCCCTGATAGTCGGGTCCCAACGGATCCACGCCGCCAGGGGCTCCAAGGCCAAAGCGAAGAGGAGCGGCGATAGGGGACATCCCTGCCTGGTGCCCCTTCCCAAGGGAAAAACAGGGGACTTACGATTATTGACGACCACCTGCGCCAACGGTTGGCAATCCAAAAGACGCACCCAATTGATAAATTCCGAGCCAAAGCCTAATTTACGGAGCACCGCGAACATGTAGGGCCATTCTATGGTATCAAAGGCCGATGCAGCATCAAGGGATACCACCACGGCATTCTCTCTTATAGTATCCGCTCTGCAAAGTACTCCATGTAGTCGGCGGAGATTAAGAGATGTGTTTCTTGCCAGCATAAACCCGGACTGATCCGGGTGGATCAGGGTGGGAAGAACCTGCAACAGACGAGTGGCGAGGACTTTCGCAAGGATTTTAGCCTCGCAATTTAGCAACAAAATAGGTCTATACGAAGAACACTGATCTGCAGGTTTGCCCCGTTTGTGGATGACGATGACGGTGGCCAGTCCATGGTCTTCAGGAACGATTCCAATCTCTTTACTCTCCCGGAACATATCAGTAAGATAAGGGGCATTGGTATTCACCGTCAGTTTAAATAATTCTATGGGGATCCCATTGGGACCCGATGCTTTCCCTCCCCGCAAGTCATGGATGGCCTTCTTCACTTCGGTCACAGTTCGGTTACGCTCCAGATCGGAGCTGTCCTCCGCAGTAAGGGTCGGCATGTCTATATCGCGGAGTAGAGATAAAGCATCCTCCTCGGAATAGATCGTGCTGAAAGTATATAGGGAGCTGTAGTGCTGCCCAAACGCGTCCGCAATATCTTGTGGTGCAGTAACTCGAGAATGCTGGTCGGTGCCAATCTCCACCACCACTCGCATCGCCCCCTCTCTACGATCCAACCATGCCAGCAGTTTGCCTGCCTTATCGCTTGCATCATAGATCCTGCTGAGTCGTCCTGTATTGTGCCCTAGCCGCGTCAGTGGCCAGGTCAGAAAATTCTTTCATCTTAGTTCGGAGCCTGTGACGCGATTCTTCCGAGTCCTGCGTTTGAACTGTGCGTTCCAAGACTAGGACCTCCCCCTCTAATCGCACAATATCCGCAGCTTTTTCCTTGCGTTGCCCAGCAATCTGTAGACTTCCCAAAGGGAAACAGACGAGCTGACTGAACCCTGATTCGCTTGATAATAAAGATCGGTTTCGCCCAATACTTTGTCCCTAACTGAGGGAATCGTGAGATACCAGGGGTTAAGCGGTGCCACGTGGCCAACCGTGGGTTCCCCCACTTCCACTCTGCACAGCACGGGTGAGTGATCCGAATTTCCCCTAGCCAAATGCTGGGTCTCTTTGACATTATGGATCTGGTTCGTGAGTGTGAGCACATAGTCGATTCGTGACATGCTACCATGGGGTCCCGAGAGATGCGTGTACTGAAGCTCGCTGGGATGCATGTACCGCCAGACATCCACCAGGCCCATAACCCCCAGAAAGCTATGTATGCATTTGCGTGACGTCGGCAGGTCTTTCCGGGGCCAGTGATCCAGGGAATCAGAAACTATAGAGTTAAAATCCGCCCCAACCAACAGTCTCCCGTCCGGCAGGTTCAGGAGAAGATCACCACGATCAATAAATACCTGTGTGTGTAGGCTCGGTGGAACATACACCGATACCAGATTGAGGGCAGCCCCCTCCCACACCCCGGACACCGCCACGAACCTGCCCAAGGGGTCCGTGTGGACCTTATTAACAATCAAGGGGAAGGATTTGCAAACTAAAATGCCCACCCAAGAGGACCAGAACCAAAGGTGGCATGAGCAGCCAGCTGGAATCCCCACCAGGACAGGGTCTTACAACCGTTACCCAACAGATGGGTCTCCTGAAAAAGGACATCAGGTGAATGCCGCTTCAGGAACTGGAGAACCACCCCACTTTTGATTTTGTCACCCAGCCCATTAACATTCCAGGATAACAGGTTGAGTTTCTGTCTATTCACGGTACCCATCACCCGATGTCGTAGATACAAGGTACCCCCCTGAGGAGCACATCAAGGGGGAGAAAGGGAAGGATGTCCTTGCAATCATGAATACTATTGCCAATGAGAACACCACAAGTGCCTCGGCAGCCGAATCCTGCTCACTAGACCAATCAAGAGTGACATGCCAAAACAAAAGAAACACAAAAATCAACCCCCAACTCCAATCCCCTCCCACCCGCCCAACTACCCCATCCTGCATTCTCCCAACCCCCCACCCTGCCTCCCTGCTCGGCAGTAACAAAACCTCCCGCCCCCCAAACTAGCACAGTGCCTATTGCCCACCCTTCCAAAAACTTACGGGTTTCTGTAGCCGAACCGAGCACTCGTCTCTGAATAATTTGTCTCACCATTGAGCACCAGGAGGCCTACCATGTTTACTCTAAGAGCCACCGCAAGAGCCCAACATAGTCACCGTACTGCCCACAGAATGAGCAGGGGACCAGGCAAGGCTAAGGAGAAAGAGTCGACAAAGTCATGTCTGACACTAAAACCCAGTCAGCAAAAGTCCATCGTAATCGATGGGGGCAGCAGCCTCCCCACAATCCTCCACCCACCCGAACACAGGTCACTTACCCCCAAGGAAAGGGATACTGGCCGATCATTCAACACTCGTGCAGCTGAGCTGAGCCCACCATTTTGGAAAAAGGGTCGCAATCTCATCAATCACAATAAATGTCTATCACAGTTATACCAAAAAACAGCAGCCACGGCCCAGGATACATTTTACAACTCCCAACTGTCCAAGCAGGAAACAGCAACATTTGGAGAGGTCAGTCCGGCCAAGCCATACATGACAAAATAACTGAGAGGAACAAAGTCTGACCTTTATGGCAAAAAGAAAAATCTATCCCCACCATCCACCACCCACCAGCCATCCAGACCATTCCTGCACCCCCAGGGAAAAACATACAGACCAGTCATTCGGCACCGCCCGCTCCCTCATTTAAATCCTGCGGCGGTGGACCGCCACTAAAAGCGTCGCTATCCATCCTCACACCACGGCCTTGATTGTTACGGCGGCCAGCCGTGCGCCGGCTCTCGAGCCAGTCCCAGGTCTCCTCCGGGATGGTGAAAAACCAGGATCTACACTCCGATTCCACTCTCAACTTGGCCGGGAACATCATCGCATATTTCAAGTTTTTGTCACGGAGCGCCTTTTTAACTTCCAAAAAGCTCCGTCGTTGGCTTTGTACCTTGAGGGTGAAGTCCGGGAAGAAAGTGATGCGACTGTTTTGGAATTCCACTGGCGGGGCGGATCGAGCACACTGCAGGATAACATCTCTATCGCGGAAGTTGAAGATCCGGGCAAGAAGCGGACGCGGGGGGGGGGGGGGGCAGGCTTCGGCCGACCGCCCGGCATGCCTGCTCCACCGAGAAGAAGTTGGAGAGTCCCCGCGGCCTGAGGTGAGTAGTGATCAGCTCTTCCACGAAGAGATCCGCCAAAGGCCCCTCCGCTCGTTCCGGAACCCCAATTATGCAGACATTATTATGCCTGGAATGTCCTTCGTAGTCATCCAACTGCGCCTCAAGCATGGCGTCCACCTTCCTCTGCAACTCCGATGTGTCGTCCACCAGGGAGGTTGCCTTAATTTCAACATCTTTGAGGCGCGAATTCATTGATCGCATGTATTCTCTGATAAGGGACACCTCAGTGGACGCCGGGTCAAGGCGCGATTCCAAGGATGTGCGGACGGTAGTGATGGCTTCCAGAATGTCCTGCAGTGTTGGTTCCTTTTGTTTCCCCTCGGACTCAGAGTTGTCGGATGCAGCCTGTCCTCCCTTGGGACTCACGCCTGGTCCCCCCTCCCAGGCGTATTTTGTCAACTTGGCCTGGAGCGCTGCTTTCGAACTACGACCTCCTGCCATAATAGCGGCAAAACCCTCCAATGGAACTTACTGGTGGTCTGGACCGGTTACCATATGTGGCAGATGCGATTAGTGCACCAACGGCTTCCTCGTGGCAAAACGTGTCACAGGTTACCTTAGCGTGGAATCTTCCAGTGCTTGTATAGCGCCAAATGCGCGTTATGGCCGGTCGGAAGATATTTCTCAGCAGCGCATCATAGTGCACAGGCAGGGAAAAGAGGAACTGCACCACAGGAGCCAGGCAGCAAAGGTCAATACTGCTCTTGTCAACAACCCTGAGGCCAGTAACACAGGGCCACAAGTTGATAGTACTGGGCAGCCACAGGAGGCTTGTGCAGCAGCAGATCCAGCAGGCACGATTGTTGTGGGTCCCAAGCACTGATGAGTATTTCAAACCTTACCCACCTTTGTAGTGGGCACTCGGTACAGGCGCATTATGGCAGAGCTGCCTTGGCAGCGTAATAGCACTATGACAACTGTTCAGCACATCCCTTGTACTTGGAGCCTCAAGACGCTGCCCTTGTTGCACAGCGATTAGCTCGATCGCAATCACTGTCTTCGGCCGTTACGGGGCCGCCCCCGCACCTCGCGCTACGATCTCCCCTCCTGTGCGGGCAACGACGGGCGCCGGTTCAGGCGCAGGTACCGGATTTAGAACACCCGCGCAGCTCACGGCTCGTCTTCACGCCAGGGGACTGAAGACATGTCTCCAGCGAGCCGCGGTCTGCAGATGGCGACAGCAGCTGTCTACGGTCCGTCGCAGAAGCCAGCCAGGGTGCAGCCCATAAATGTACCACAGTTCTGGGGCAGGAGGTAGTTTCCGCAAAGGTCACGCACGGCCCAGATGAGTCTCAGCCGCCAGACCGCGCAGCCACTCCTCGGCTCCGATGGCGCAGATCTCGCCGCGGATGTTTCGCACCTCCCTTCCGGTCGCAGAGGGCAGCAATCGACTCCGCTACCCTTCCGGTTGCAGTCGCTGCAAGGTAAGCCCCAATTTAAGCAGTCATTAGGCAGATAATCAACGGATTAATGGCTCGGTCTGCGGAGCGGACAGATCAGGCGGCCATCTTGATGTTCGGCTTGGCCACGCCCCCCGGCCCTTGCTTTCTCATACGCAAGTGTCACAAACCCTTGCTGCGCTAAACCTAACAAGTGTGTTGTTTCGTCAGTAATGTCAAGGGCATGATTCACCTCTGTTACGGTCACGTCACGTTCTAAGTCTTCAAGCTGTTGCCTCTCCGACTTCTTGTGGCCAGCTATCAGCGAAATCGCGTGACTGCGGAGTACTGTTTTGTATGCCTCCCATAGTACTAAAGGTGAGGACACTGAATGTTCGTTCTTGATGAAGTAATGCTTCGTGGCTGTGCGCAAACCCTTGTGTATCTTGCTGTGTTTGAGGTATCCTGGGTGTAGAGGGAATACCCGCTGCCGTATTGTGTTAAGGGACCCACACGCAATGTAGACATGCGAGTGGTCGGATATGCCCCGGGATCAACTCCATTGTTAGACTGTTTTCCCACAAGAGGGTGAGAATGAAGTAAGGGTAGTATAAAGAGGTCCATGCATATGTATGTATGTATAATGAATAACTGCAACAACTGCAGGTTCCTCTGGAAGGGGGTTGGGCGCATGTGAATCTACAGCTCTACATGCCAAGAACAGATGCTTCCTGGGTAAGTAACATTATCCGTTCAAGGCATGTGTGCTATAGTTACACATGTTTTGCATAGACTACAAAGCAGTATACTCCCAAAGTGGTGGCAAAACTAGATGCTGCAGTTGATTGGACAGTGTTTTAAGTACTGCTTGGCCAACATTAGCTTGTTGACGTGCTAACACATCTACACAATAGTGTTTGGTAAACGTGTGTGGTGTAGACCATGTAGCTGCCTTACATATTTCAGCTAGAGGAATGCTGCCTAAAAAGGTAATTGAAGCCCCAATTTTGCGAGTGGAATGCGCTCTATGGGGTATGGTTAAAGTTATTTTAGCTTTAATATAGCATGTTTGAAGGCATTTAACAATCCATCTGGCAATACCAGATTTTGAGATAGGGTTGCTGTGAGAAGTTGGCTTGGCATATGCTGGTCACTAGTTATAGTGGCCACCTTGCACCAGTCCAATTTGACTCTTATGGTAGATAGGTTTAAGACAACCTTTTAAAGAAAGCTATCCTAGTGGTAGCTGTGGAGAGCAGCCTTCAGGCTAAGTCTCAGAGGAATGTAAAGCAGCTTGTTTTACCTTATAATCTCTTGAATTACCAAATGAAAGGACACCACACAGGTATATATATCAAATATATATGTATTTATTTCTAGACACACTCTACTAATCTCTTTATGAGATTAGAAGCCAGGAACACATTCAAATATCAATGTTTCACAATAAGTTAAGCACAAATATGGCTGGGGCCCTAGGGGCGTACCAGACCATACACTAAAAAAGAGGTTTAGCAAACTCGACTTGCAAGGGGACAAGGCCTAGGGCCTGTAGAATTGCTGGGGCTTCACTAATCCACCCAAGGCAGGTAAGTAAAAGACCCATGGGAGACGCGTGCAGTGTGAGAACACAGCCGCGGGTTCCCTATTGATTACAATGGAGCAAGTCGCGGTTGGATTTTTAAAGTTTTAGGGTACTTTGAGCAAGTCTACAAGCAAGCCACTTACAAGGTAAGTTTTTCGAGGACCAACACACACTAGGGCACCGGAGTGCACGAGTTACCTCACCCAGGGAAGCTGGGTGCATAGGTGTCTTTTGGTGTCGGGTCGCGTCGCTGTTTTCTATGGAAGCCAAAGAAGATTTGCTGCTTGCGAAGACTGAAGAAGTGTCCGGTGGAATCCAAGGCTGGATTCAAGATGAAGAAGACCTGAAAGCAGAAGGGACAGTGTTCACAGTCACTTGCCAGTGACCCGGGGCTAGGTAGATGGATGCCCACGGATGTCGGGTGATTTCAGGTGCTTGAGGGTATTTTAACTCTTCGCCCACGAGGTCCAAGAGAGATCGACGATGACCAGCAGCTGGATTCGGAGTGTCCCACGACGTCTGCAGCTGACTGCGGTGTCGGCAACCGGATTGGAGCCAACAAGCCTTGGCAACAGCAAGTCTTGTGAAAAGTGAATAAAGTCAATGGTGCAGACCAGTAAGGTCAGAGGGACCCACCCAGCAAGGGTGAGTGAGGGCAGGCCTGGAGCAACCAGGGGAGCCTTTTGGTTTGGTAAGAAAGTCTTCAGGGGACCCACAAGCGAAACGGGTAAGGGATCGCGAAGACGCCTCGTGAGGAAATGCTTTACAGGAGCCCACGGTCACTCGGGATGGGGTAGACCTCTGATGTTCAGTACAAGACCTGCTGGAGGCTTGGGCCACAAATGGTCCAAAGCACAAATTCATAGAACATCGTGAAGGGGTTGCACTCAACAATAGTGCACGGTTCCCAGGTATTGCAGTTCCTCGTCACTCGTGGGGTCAACTCGCCTCTGCTCTGCTGGGGACTCACAATGGCCATCGAGAAGTCAGGAAATCCACTTCCGGGGCTGCAGGGATTTCGGACTCCGGCGGGAGCGGGAAAGTTTGCGACTGTTGATTCAAGTTTTGGTGCCTGCCAAGCAGGGGAGTCACTCCTTGACTCCAAGGGAGATTCTTCTGTCTTCCGAAGGTAGTAGAACGTCGAAGGACCAGGATTCTTCTTGTAAAGCGTCGTCCAGGGTTATCTGACTTGCAATGGCAAGGTGTACCTATCTTATAGTAAAAGAAAGGGAGTGACTAGCTCTATGACCACTCCTCTAGGACGGTCAGGGGGATGGGTGGTTACACCCACGTCCCTTTGTCCAGTTTCGCGCCAGAGCAGGGGCTGGTAGCCCCTGAACCGGTTTGAGCTGGCATATGTACAGAGGAGCCTACTGCGCCCCCAGCGCAGGACTTCAAAGCACTCTAAGAGTGCACCCACCCAGCTCCAATACACTAAATCCTGTCTGGAAGGTGGTGACACCTCCTTGTGACAGGATGTCTATTGTTGGGACTCCTCCACTGCGAGTTTCGGTCAGCAGCAGGAGGGCAGCCAGGTGTCTGTGCTGGTGGCATCCATTTTGTGATGCCAGGGCTCTTTCAGATTTCTACCGTGTTTCCACAGTGGGTACATGTCGTCCCTTCTAGAAGGGTGGGATCATACTCCCACACCAGTTACTGGTGTGGGGGTATGATTCCAAGTTGTTTGACACCAAACACGACATGTTTTGATGCAGTCATTCCAAAGTTAGCATTTACCGGGAGGTTATAATGCACTTAAGAGTATATGGTTTAACCGCATCCACAAACAGCCGCAGGGAATAGACCCTGCCAGCTGCAGAGGGGCCCTGCTCAGGCAGAGGCACCCCCTCACATTGTAAACCAAGCACCCTGCCCTCAGGATTGATAGGGTCTGCTGTACGGGTGACTGATAGGTTTAGATGTGTGGGTATGGTGAGATATAGGAACCCATACCTCTGTGAGGATTGCTAACACTACCTCACCCAGGCTGCAGTAGCAGGCCTGAGGTGTCAGATTTAGTCTGCTTGCCAGGGGTGGCATAATACATGCTTCAGCCCCTGGTAGGCCTGTAAAGTACCCATGCCCTTGGTACCTAAGGTACCATATACTAGGGGCTCATAAGGTACCACAGTATCCAATCACTAGTGCATCTAATATGCACTCCAAGTTGTTTAGAGAGAAAAGAGAGACTGGGGCCCTTATTAGCAGGGACCCAGCCAGACTATAGCCAGAAACCAGTGTTAACTTCAGAAAAAAAGTGGGGGCAACATAAGTGCAGATCCTACTCTCCTACAGTTGCCTTTGTAAGGTAGTGCAAACGAAACAAACAGTTGTTTTGTTTTGCAAACGTCTTTTGTCCTATCTATGTAGTACAGTAAAGCCCTTTTAACATCAAGCGTATGAAGAGCGCGTTCTGCTACAGAATCAGGTTGAAGAAAGAAAACTGGTAACTCAACTGATTAGTTTATATGAAAAGCAGAAACTACTTTGGGAAGGAATTTAGGGTTAGTGCGGAGAACTATTCTGTCTTTGTGTGGCTGAAAGAAGGGTTCTTCTAAGGTCAATGGCTGTAGCTCACCAACTCTCCTCAGTGATGTGATGGCAATGAGGAAAGCAACCTTCCAAGAGAGAAAATGTAAAGGGCACTTGTGCAATGGTTCAAAAGGTGACCCCATGAGCCTTGTGAGAACGATGTTAAGATTCAATACTGAGGCAGGAGGAATTATTGGTGGTATTACCCTTTTTAATCCTTCCATGAAAGCTTTGATTACTGGAACTCTGACTAGTGACAAATGTTGTTTATTCTGTAAGTACGCAGCTACTGCTGCCAGGAGAAAACGAATAGATGAGTAAGCTAGTCCAGTTTGTTGTAAATGTTAGAGATAACAAATAATGTTTTGTATAGAAGGAACGATTTTGTTATTGCAGTATATAACTCCTCTTTTTTTATTTAGCTGCATAGCAAGCTCTGGTGGTAGGGCTTCTTGCTTCCTTTAGAATAGTCATACAGTCTGGTGGTAAGTTTAAGTAACCAAACTCTATGACTTCAAGAGCCAGATCGCTAGATTTAGTTATTTGGGATCTGGATGTCTGATTTCTCTATATTTCTGTGTGAGGAGACTGGCGGTGAGGTGAAGCTTTTGATGTGGAACTATTGATAGCGCCAAAAGGGTGGTGTACCATGACTGCCAGACCCATGTGGGAGCTACTAGGATTAGTATGAGGGATGTTTGTCTGAGTTTCCAAACCACAAGCAGAATGAGCGGGAGTGGTGGAAAAGCGTAGGGAGTTCATCCATAGGGCATTGCCATTTGAGAGCGGGTGTAGGAACCTGGAGCCGAAGCTTGGGCTTTTGCGTTTTCGGCTGTGGCCAACAGGTCTATCTGTGGAAAACCCCATAGTTTGAAGTAGGGAAGGAGAACTTGGGGATGAAGTTCCCACTCGCGGATTTGATGTCTCCTTCTGCTGAGGAGATCGCAATTTAATTGTTTACTCCTGGGAGATGTTCTGCCAGAAGATAAATCTTGTGATAGATTGCCCAATTTCAAATGGCCTGCACGAGTGTCGACAGCTGGGGAGAGTGTGCTTCTCCCCCCCCCCCCCGCCCTCCCCCCCTGTTTCTGTACATAATTCATCGCTGTCATGTTATCTGTTCGGACTAGAACAGTCTGGCTATAAGATGAGTTTGAAAAGCTTTGAGTGCTAGAAAAACTGTTAAAAGCTCTTGATAGTTGATGTGGAGTCTTTTGTGCTTGTTGCTCCACATGCCCTGTACTGTGTAACCTTCGAGATGAGCCCCCCCAGCCTGTCAGAGATGCGTCTGCTGTGAGAACGATCTGTGGAATAGGGTCCATGAAAGGCCGTCCTTTTGAGCTTTGTGGGTTCGCCCACTGCAGAGAGCAATGGGTACGGTTGTCTACCACCGCTAGATTGGTTCATTGACCCTGCGACTGATTCCACTGATGTGCCAAGCACTGTTGTAGGGGACGCATGTGAAGCCTTGCATGGGGTACAATTGAGATGCAAGACGCCATCATTCCCAGCAGTTGCATGAAAACTCTGGCTGGTAAGGCTTGGTTGGGTTTAAAATTTAGAAGCATAGTCTGAATATTGCATATTTTGGCTACATTGGGAGAGGCTAGAGCTTTGAATGTGTTTAGACTGGATCCTAAGTACACCTGCATCTGTGATGGATGCAAGTAAGATTTTTGAGCATTGATGGTGAACCCCAGTTGATGAAGTAGATCTATTGTGATCTGTGTGTGCTGCAGACAATGCTGATGAGTGCTGGCTTTGATAAGCCAGTCATCCAGATAGGCAAAGACATGAATTTGTTGTCTTCTGAGATGAGCCGCGACTACTGCCAGACATTTGGTAAAAACTCTGGGCGCTGTAGTCACCCTGAAGCGAAATACCTTGAACTGGTAATGCTTCCCTGCTATCACAGATCTGAGGTATTTGCGATGAGCCAGATAAATCGGAACATGAAAATATGCGTCTTTTGAATTTAGAGAGGACGTAAAATCGTCTCTTTGGAAAAGTGGGAGTACCTGTTGAAGTGTCACCATGTGAAAGTGCTCCGACAGTATATAATGGTTTAGCTCTCTTGAGATCCAGAATAGATCTTAGGGAACCGTCCTTTTTGGTGATGAGAAAATACAGAGAGTAAACCCCTGAGCCCTGGTACTGTATTGGAACTGGCTCTATTGCTCCTTTTAGTATGAGGGACTGGACCTCTTGTTTTAGCAAGTTTATGTTTTCTGGAGATAACTTGTGAGATCAAGGTGGAATGTTTGGGGGATTGCTGGTAAGCTCCAGACAATAACCATGTTGGATAATTCCAAGCACCCATTTGTCTGATGTTATAGACTGTCAAATGGGGAAAAATTGTTGAAGTCTTCCCCCGACAGGTGTGGTGTATTCGGGGGAGAAGCGTGGGCAAGTCACTGTTTGTTGGGGGGAAGAGGAGTTGTGGGGTATGTTGCCCTTACCCCTACCCCTGAAGTTGATGCCTCTATAACCTCCTCGAAAAAACCCTCTGAAGGGAGAGGACTGGTTGTTACCTTTGTAAGTTGAAGTATTTTGATCTGGGGATGGGGTTTTTGACCCTCCTCTGTAAAAGAAGCAGCAAAAGGAGCCTCTGTTGGATGTAGTCTGGAGTGCTCCCATAGAATTAGCTACTTCAGTGTCCTTTTTTATTTTTTATAATGCCTGGTCTACCAAATAGGTTATCAAAGGATGTGTTAAGGATTGACTGTTGAACCTCAGGTTTCAACCCTTAAATCCTTAACCAAGCATGTCTCCTAAGCAGGATGCTGGTGTTAACCTCTCTAGCTGCGGTGTCTGCAGCATGTAGAGCACATTGTATAGAGAAATTAGAAATGAGCTTACCGCAATTTACTAAGTCCTGTGCCTTAGCCTTATGCTCATCTGGAAGATATCGGAGCGATTGCTCCAATTGGTCCCAGTGTGCCCTGTCATAACTGGCTAAAAGGCCTTGCGTATCTGCAATGCGCCATTGATTTGCAGCATGAGCAGCTACGCGCTTGCCAGAAGCCTGACTAGGCTAGGTCTTTAAAAATCTCATCGGCATGTCACATCATGCCTTTAAGCATGGGAAGTGTCTGTGATGACCTGTGTGCGGATGCTAAAGTCTCAAACAAAAAATGTTCTTCTAGTGATTCTTTGTGTAGTTCTACTCCATGGTAATGTGCAGCCCTGGCAATGAGTTCTTAGTGTGATGCATTGTCATCTGGTTTGGCTGGGTAAAGGTCTGAATCAGTTTCCCTCGGGGATCAATTGCGTAATCAGTCCATGGATCTATTGGGAGATTCACCCCCCCCCCTCCCATCATCTGCATTGTCATGGTGAGATTGTGGGGAATCCTGAGGTGTAATCTGCATAGGATTCTCAGGTGGAGACAGAGGTGCTGGAGGTGGAGGTGATGGCAGATGGAAAGGACTTGTAGCTACAGATGTTTTCTTCAAGGGGATCTTGTAAGAAGTGTCCCCATCCTGAAGCTTGTGTTTTAGAGGTGGTTTTGTGTGAATATGGTCAGTCTCAGGATTAATATGTAGCCTCTTTTGCTTCACATCAGGTGTTAACAGAGAAGTATCCACTTTCGTATACGAAGGTCTCTTTGCCTTTCTGTGCCACTGTCTTCGGTGCCGACGGATGCTGGCCTTTCGGCGTGGAAAGTATCGGCTCCGAAGGCTGCCGGGGTCTCGACATGGAGGATCTCGGCTCCGAGACGGATTTGTGCTTGGAACTAGATGGTTTCGGCTCCGAAGAAGACTTTTGACGACCTGGTAACGAGCCGGAAGGCTTGACTAGTTGTTTAGGAGCAGGGCCCGGTGGCGGGGCATCGGAAATGTCATCTCGGTGCCGATCTTGGCCAGAAGGCAGAGGTGGTGCCAAAGACTTGTGTTTTTTCAAAGTTTGTGGGGGCAAGGGGTCTTCGGTAGTCACGTTACCTTGTCCCTACGGAAGTTCTTTGGCGTCGAGGCCTATCTTGAGCTCCGAGTCTTGTTTAGAGAAGGCTTCCTCCTCCTCTGCCGCTGATGACTCGATGTCTTCTTGGCCGGAGTCTTCACCGAAGATGTCTGGCATGTCTTCAATGCTTTGACGCTACATCTCTCGATGTCGAGGCTGACGATCTTGAAGAGTCTACTTTGATCTGAATGATCTGCAAGGGTCACAATTGTCTTCCTTGTGCTCAGGAGACAAGCAGAAGTTGCACACTTTGTGTGAGTCGGTGCACGGATACTTCGCGTGGCACCTGAGGACAGAATTTAGACGGACTAAAAGCTGGGCTCCAACATCTCACTGACTCTACTAGCAATGAGAATAACAATTGAAAATAAAGGGTTTCTCCTCTATTATAGTTGCCACCACTTTCGGGTCTAAAACAGAGGTCTCCAACCTTTTCTGTAGAGAGAGCTACTGCTGATTAGTGAAAATCATACTGAGCTACTGAAGGCCAAGCAACTTGTGCATTGTAACTAGACACCCCTACGCTCGGCTTCAATGACTTTAAGCCTAATGTCCACAGAGCCAGATACTAGGATTTGAACAAAATACTTTGACCAGGGGCACTAAGACAGGGATGCAATGTGTGTCACTGAGAGCATGGTCTGTGGTTATGAATGCACATGTGTGTGTATGACTGGGATATATGTTTATGGGTGATTAAAGGCCTGTGTCATATGTACTTGTGGTACAGTGCATATCTTTCTGTAGGAATGTGGCTCTGTATATACTGTTCCCAAATAGGTACAGTGTCCACAGAGTCCACAGTCCCCAGAGGTTTGGCAGAGGCTAAAGTTAGATATAACCTTACTCTCTAAAGTGGTAGCTTGGTCGAGCAGTAAGGCAGTATCAGAGGACAGTGTAAAGCATTTGGTGCACACACTCAGTCAGCAAATGGTCTCACACACTCAAGAACTGAACTCTAGGCCAATGGTTTTGTATAAAAATATATGGTTGTTTTATTTTAGAACCAACAATAGATTTCAAAATATACTTTCTCTGAATGAGAGGCTTTATATAAATACTTTCAATATGCAGTAGGCTTTTGAATGCAATAGACAGTTGTTGCAATAGGCAACACAATTCCAAACACAATAATACATTGAGCTCAATGGGAATTTCTAATTAAATGCAATTAGTTACTTTGAGGATTACTTTTATAACCACAGGACTGGATCCTGGATTCAGTCCTGGGACATTTCGTATAAACAGTTGAGTTAAAGCGTTTTGGATACAGTAGTGATTTTTAACCTCTTCAGCGCGGCGTGGATTTCCGCGCCACGCTGAAGATTCCGTGCGCGGGCGGGGCCATGACGGAACGGTTCCGTCATGCGCACAGCGCAACCGACGTGCATGACGGAACCGTTCCGTCATGCGCGTCGAAGGGGTTAAGCAATATTTTGGTATTTTAAAAGTTGACACTTAGAAACTTTTTCTCATAGAATCACCAATGTTATCCTATGGGAGGAATTTCACTTAGCAGGTAAGTGGGGTTATTGTTACTTTTTCTAACTCACTGGGGCATCACCTGTAAACAGTTGAAAGAATGTGTTTTGGTGATACAGGCTTTTTTTAACGAATATTTGTAAGTTTGCAAAATCGACACTTAGAAACTTTTTCAGCAAAAACTGGGCAATGTTATCCTATAGAAGGAAATTCAAATTGCAGGTAAAGTATGTTCTTGTAACTTTTGTTATCCAGTGCTGGACTCCTAGGTTCAGCACTGGGACATCTATCTAAAACAGGTAAGTAATTACGCTTTCACAGTTGGTGCGATTTTTAAAGAATATTTGTAGGTTGCAAAAATCGACACGAAGAAATTTCACAGAAAAACAGTCAATGATTTCCTATGGAAGAAAATTGGGTTAGCGGTAAGTATGGTTGTAATTACTTTTCAGGGTCAGTGCTGGGCACCAAGATCCAGCACTGGGATCTCTCCTGATAGCAGGTGAGTATTTTCGTTTTCGTTACTCGGTTGATTATAGGTGAATTTTTTAAAGTTTAGAAACTCCACACTTAGAAGCCAGTCAAAGTTACCCTATGAAAGAAAAGAGAGTTATCGGCTTTTGGGTAAGTACTCGACTGGCAGAGTTAAGGTTCTGGGCATAGACTCAGGGGTCTCCCAGGGTTAGGTCAGTAGAGTTGTTACACTCTCAGCGGCACAGGGGCAGCCGGGTGCAGAGTGAGTTAGGCCCAATGTTATCCTATGGGAGGCAGGGGACCCTTGGCTAGCAGGCCACGTGGCTGTGGGAGCTGGGCTCCTGGTCACTTGCTCAGGGCAAATGGGGATGTAGAGTAGAGTAGAGATTGCACTGCCAGGGACACTCGGGCGGCTGGGTGCAGGGTGCTTTTGAGCCATCGGGTGCTCAATGGATTGCAATGGAGAAGCTCAAAAACGAACAAAGGCTGCAAGCTCGGGGACGAAGATTCTTCAGGTGTGACCACCACTTCGAGAGGTAAGTTGGGTAGGTGGAGGATAGGTAGGCACCCAGGAGTTGGACACAGGGGGTCGCAGGGGGCCTGGTGCAGGGGTGCCTTTTGGTGTCGGGAAATCTTACCCTCGGCTGGTCGCGGTTGGAGGGGTCCCTGGTTCTGAGGCTGCAGGCGTCGTCAGAAGCGTCGAGGTGGGTCCTTGGGTGCTGGATTCGGGGTCACAGTCGCTGGGGGGACGTCCTCTGGGTCTTTGTTCAATCCAGCACATGCCAGGCTTGGCGGGTGCAGAGTGTGCAGTGTTCGCGGTTCCTGGCTGATGCCAGGGGTCAGTTACTTGCTTTGAGCAGTACCACTGCTCGTGGGAGTCCCAGTTGCTTAGAGCCACAAGGTAGCCAGGTCTTCCGGGGTTTGTGAGGTTGCTGGCCACTGGAGATGCCGGCGTTTTTGCAAGAGCAGGTTCAAGGGTCGACAGGCCGGTAAGGCTGGGGCCAAAGCAGTTGGTGTCTTCCTCTTGTGAGCAGCTGCACGGCAGGTCTTCCTTGTCTCTATCTTCTTTAGTGTTTTGGAATCTGGATCTAAGGAAGGAAGGTTCAGGGTGCCCCTAAATACTAAATTTAGGGGCGTTACAGGTAGGTAAAAGGCAGGGACCACTGGGTCCCTGCCGTGGGGTGGGTACACCTCCTATCCTGCCACTCTCCTGTGGAAGGGGGGCAGTGTCCTAGTCCTGATTGGGCAGTCCTCCCTATCGTCAAGATGGCGAGAGCCGGAGATGTGCTTCACCTCGCCTCCCCCACCTAAGGGGTGGGGTTGGCAGAGGCTGGCACACCCCCTGTCCTTCCTTGGGGTTTCCGGTCAGTCTTCCCACCAGAGTGGGGGTTAAGAACCACTAGGGGCCAGTTGCTGAGTACAGCAAGTGGCCTGGAGAAGCTCACAAAGGTGGCATGCCTTTGAAGCTTCCCCTGCCTATCCTGGGGGAGGAGACCTAGCACCTCGCCCAGGATGTGCATTGTTGCACGCCCAGGAGAGCGGATGGCTCTCTACCCAGGGGTCCAGCAACATGTCTGCTGTGTGGCAGCCTAGGCAGCCCCTCAGACCAGACGTGGATAGTAGGTTAGGTTCAGGAGGCATCTCGAAGATGCCCTCTGTCGTGCATTGTACATTAAATCCTGCACTGGCATCAGTGCGGGTTTAATGTGCTGAGAAGTTTGATACCAAACTTCTCAGTCTTCGTGTTGACGATCTCCCAGCACCATATACTCCTAAATGGCAGCACTGCACTTACAGTGCCCAGGAATGGACCTGGGTACTATAGGGGCACAGGGCTCATGCACCTGTACCCACACCACTGAAATAGGGGCACCCAGCTAGAGGGGTGGCTGATGTATGCAATGGCAGTATAGGTGATGGGCATGGCACACAGGGATGTGTGTCATGTCGACTCTTTGTTTTGTCTTGCACCCAGACACCCAGCCTGCAAAGGCAGTGTGTGTGTGTAAGGGTACAGGGCCTCTAAGGGTGGCACAATTGGTGCTGCAGCCCTTAGAGGCCTTCCCTGGTCACAAGGCCCTGGGTACCTAGGGTACCATTTACCAGGGGCTGACATGTGGCCAGGGTTTGCCAATTTGGGTTTAGGTTTTAGCACAGTTTTTAGGGAAGGAACATAGGCCCTGGGCACCTGATTGGCAGGAGCCCAGGGCACACTCAGTCAAAGTACATTCAGCAATTCAGCAAAAAGTGGGGGCATACCATGCAAGAAAGATGGCACTTTCTCACACTGTCACCATATGTGCCCATTATATGTATAACACAAACATACAACCATTTTTTAAAAGGACACATTTAAAAATCAATTTTTTTTTTAAATGTTCATAATATAAAACATTTTTTCTTCACTTCAATTTCATATATATATATATATATATATATATATATATATATATATATATATATATATATATATATATATATATATTATCTACTGGCGGTCGCCAGTAGATAGTTATAGTTAGGACCGTGTTTCCATAGGAAATCCGCAACATTCTATTTGGAATAACTTTGGCGCCGGTTGACGAATCCTCGCAAAATTTTCAAAATAGGTGGGGCGCTCCACTCCGCTCCTACCCTGAAAGTCTCAGGGGGATTCGCCAAGCGGGGGCTGAGAAAAAAGGGGGGTCCCAAAACACGTTTTCCCCCATGCAATTTTCCATGGGGACCTTTAGTCCAAGGTACAGCCCGAACGGCTGAACAGAATTACTTGAAATTTGGCAGAGAGGCAGTCCTCAGGTCAGGGAAGTGCCTTTTGCAGGTCTGGTGTCAATCTGTTCAGTAGTTCCTGAGAAAATCAAAAGTAAAATCATATATATATGTGGGCGGAGCCTAACCACACATCTCATCCTGAGATCTGATTGGCTGTCAGCACTTCATCCAAGAAGTGTTGGCAGCCATCTTGGGACCAATATACATGATAGCACCTCATTTAAAAGCATTGCAGTTCCCACAGAGGTTTGGAAGGTGATCTATAAGCTAAACTGAGAGCTTATTTTCTGTAAATTCACATTATCTTTCTCAGTCATGTGAGAATGAAGTCTGACATTCTCAGTAAAACATGTACATCCAACAAGGGCAGAGACTGTCAGTTGATTCCTTTGTGTTCTACTGCAGCTTCCCAGAGTGTTCCAAAGAACTACTAGAGCGCTAACAGTCCTACTTATGATAAACGTATGGCACACCTGAAGCCATCTTGCTTGGATTAAAGTGGTAACTCTTAAAACATTTAATTTAAAAAGGAACAGAATGAGGGGGTTCATTTTTCCATAAAAAGTATGATTAGTGCTGCAGAAAGAAAAATTAGGGCACATTTTGAGTGACTTCTCAAATCCTCTTCTATTTCATTAACAAATTCTGAGATGCAGACTGAAACATGCACTTTCAATACCAGCAGCAGTTTTGCCTGGTGAGCAGTAGCTTTACTACAGTGATCTAATGAGCAAAAAGAGTGCTAACATTCTAAATTTATGGCAAATGTGTGACACATCTGAATGCCTTCTTGATGGAATCAATGTAAAAAACTGAAAGTATTTCCTACTGAGGAGACTGCAGTAAATGAGGAAATTTCATAACAAATAAGTCTCCCAGGATGGCCACCAGAGACAAAAGAGCCCAAATGTAGCCCAAATATCACCCAGATGTAGCCCAAGTATAGCCCAATGACAGAATGTCCCAGAGTGTTCTTAAAAACAACTAGAGCGCTTACTGTCTTCATTATGACAAAAGTATGGCACACCTGAAGCCATCTTGATTGGAATAAACTGGTAACACTTAAAACATTTAATTTAAAAAGGAACACAATGAGGGGGTTCATTTTGCCATAGAAATTATGATTAATGCTGAAGAAAGAAAATGAGGGCACATTTTGAGTGACTTCTCAAATCCTCTTCTATTTCATTAAAAAATTCTGACATGCAGACTGAAACATGCACTTTTAATACCAGGAGCAGACTTCCATGGTGAACAGTAGTTTAACTACAGTGATCTAATGAGCAACTAGAGTGCTAACATTCAGAATTTATGGCAAATGTGTGACATATCTGAATACCTTCATGATGGAATCAAAGTAAAAAACTGAAAGCATTTCCTACTGAGGAGACTGCAGTACATGAGGAAATTAGGAAACTTCATAACAAATAAATCTCCCAAGATGGCCACCGGAGACAAAAGAGCCCAAATGAAGCCCAAAATCACCCAGATGTAGCCCAAATATAGCCCAATGACAGAAGTGTGCAAAACACTTATTATTTTGTGTTTTTGCAGTGTTATATAGTGCAGACTTGTCAGGTATTGGAGTGCTTTACATGAGCATTGGTTACATCACACAAGAACAAATTCATTTTGGTTGTAGACATGGGGAGACTAAGTGATTTGACCAGAATCACAGAATGTCGAGCTGAAGCAGAAACTCCAACCTGGTTCCCCAGTTGCAAAGTCAGCAGTTCTGGAAGTAACACCACATCCTCTCCCCTAAGTGCAACATTTAATCAAGTGGTCAACTGGATAAAAAAACATAAAGATAACAAATAATTTAAAAGTTCTTTGTCGCTATTTGAAAACTCAGAAAATATGTCCTTATTTTAGTCTTTTAGAGCACTAACCATAATTTTGATGCCAATAATACCCTCTCATATATGTAATTTCTAAAGGAAATGCTCTAGGTATTACAGTTTTGATTACATCAAGATGACGTCAGGCGTTCCACACTTTTGTAATAAATATAGAATGTTAGCAATCTAGTTGTTCATTAGGATACTGTTGAGAGGCAGAGGCCAGGGGCACGGACTCTAAAAATTGAAGGCAGGTAGGAGGGTGCAAAGGCAACAATTTAACCACACTGAGCAGGCAGGAAGGGCAGTGGAAGCACAACAGACTATGGAGGGCAGTGGAAAGGGGGGCAGGGGCAACAAATAAAACAATACAAGACTTGCAAGAGAGGCTGTGGCAATGTAATAGACCATTGTGGGCAGAAGGAAGAGGCAATGGTAGTTCAACCATACATGCCAACAGACCCGATTCAGCCAGGAAACGTCCAATATTTTTAAGCTCAAATGGGCTTTATTTGATCTGTCTCCTGTCTACAATCTCCTCTTTTTCAATGTAACTCAAAGGGGAAAATCAATACCCCAGTTTTTTTTCAAAATCTCCCTCTTACCAAGTTCAAAATGTTCGCAAGTATGGTACATTGGATCATGGAAGGAAATGGGGTAGGGACATGGACTTGGATAACAGAGGACAGGAGGGACATGGAGAGGTGCACCAAACTGACCCTGCAGGGCAGGCATCAGGGTTTGCAGCAGCACAATACACCACACAGGGCATGCGGGACGGGAGTGCAGCACAACAATCCATAGAAAGCAAGAGGGAGGGGACAGGACCATGCACATGGACAACAGAGAACTGAGGGGCAAGAGGCAATGGTAGCTAGCTGACCATAATGGACAGACAGGAGAGAAAGCTGCAGCATAACAGACCATAAAGGGCAGGAGGGACGGATCAGGGGCATTACAATGGAACAGACAAGCCAGGAGGGAGGGAGTAGGGGTCTGCACATGTAAACAGAGGGCTGGGGGCAAGGGGGCAGGGCAGGAGCAGCAAGGTAGCCATGGAGGTCAGGCAGGATGGGCACTAGAAGCAAGACACACCATGAAGAGCAACAGTGAGACTGTGATGGCATACACACAGACCATGGAGGGAAGGTGGGAGGGGGTCAGGGGCAGCTAACTGACCACACAGGGAAGGTGGGAGGGGCCATGGCAGCACAGAAGACCATGCATGGCAAGTGGGAGGGTTAGTGGCAGCACAATGACTATGATGGGCAAGAAGGAGGGTGCAAGGGCATGCACAAAGGACGATGGAGGATAGAAGGGAGGGTCAGGACCTGTGCACAGACAAGAAAGTTCAGGGGAAGGGGCCTCACAACAGACCGCACGGGGCAGGCAGGAGGAGCAGTTGCAGCACAACAGACCAGGGAGGGCAGAAGGGTGTGGCAGTACAATGGACCATGTAGGACAGGAGGAAGAGGATAGGGGCATGGCATGTGGACAGGCAGGGTGGAGGTGGCAGGGACAGGTTACAGTCATCTGACAATGCTAAGCAGGTGGGAGGGGAGGGGCAGCTCAACAGAACACTCAGAGTAGATAGGAGTGGCAGGTCCATGGAACATGGTGGGCAAAAAGGATGGAGCAGGGGCATGCACAAAGACATCGGAGGGCAGGGGGAAGGAGAATAGGGGCAGCAAGCTAAGCACAGAGTTTAAGCAGAAGGTCAATGATGGGGCATAGAATTGGGCAATGGAGGGCAGGAGGAGTGGACTGGTACATCATACTAAATTGAGGGCAATGGCAGCACATCAGACCATGCATGGCAGGAGGGAGGAGGCTAGTCCATGGATTCACACAACAGAGGATAGGGAGAAGGGGGATGGGGCAGCAAGCTAACTGTTCAGAGAAGGCGGGTATTAGGAACTTTATTGTTTTTAAAACGTGTGTCTGTGCGAACTACTTAAAATATGAACAAGTATGCAGCATAATCTCACTTTTATTCAGGAAGAAGTGACGTTTGTGACTGTGACTCCGGGCTCACTTGGCAGAAACACCCCCTGACCCTCCACCCCCTATCGCAAAATGTAATGCCTGTGAAAAGGGTAGGTGAACACAGTGTTATATAGAACATAGTCCTGAGAGCACGATTGAAAATGAAAACTAGATATAGTGTATAGTATAAACTATGCACCAAAAAGTGTGATATAAGATGAACCGGGCGTGAAATATAATATGCAATACATTGTGCGCAATGACAGATTCATTCGAGAGCGCGAGATAGCACAGGCACTAGCGCGTGCTATGCGATATGCGCCTCGGAGTGTAATATGCACAGGGCAGTGTTGTGTAACCTAACTAGTCTCTAAAGTTGTAATATAAAATATGTGCTGGGGAGTGTAACGTTGCATATGCACTGTGACAAAGATATGGATCTCAGATTGTAATATGTATGGCATAGCACTGTGCGTTATAACATAGGCATCGAGGAAGGCACGTTAGATGGGGCAATATAACCCGTGCGAAGACAAGTGTGGCATGACATATTCACGGGGTGGTGTTACAGTGCACATGGGCTAGAGAGTGTCATAGCATATGCACTAGCTAGTGGAATACAACACAGAGGTGTGTGGCACTCGGCAGGCAATGGTGGGTGTAACACAGCATTGGGCTCTGCCAGGAGCGCGCTGTGACTCTCAAGTGATGTTCGTCCCCTTTCCAGAGAGTAAAATAAAAAGTATTACACATCCGGCAGTGGATGTGTGTTTTATTAACCGTGAGGGGGGTTTCTTGCAAAGTTTTGGTCGAATTTTTGTCGAATCCCCTTTGAATGGCTTGGTGTGCATGTGTATTAAATGTGCCCGTCAATAGCTACCCATGTTTGTATAAATAAACGACAAGGGTGTCTACCAGGATTAGGCACGGTAGGGCATCAGACATGTCAGAGCTTCACTAGTGGTGTAAATACATTCCACGTGGATTCATTGTATGCATAGTCGCCTTTTAATGAATATCACGCAAATCGTCATGGTGATAGGTACGTACGGTTTGTCCAGCATGTCCTAGGTGTGTCTAAAAATATATTTTTTTTTTAAATAATAAAAAACAGTGGCCGGCCCTGGGGATTGGGGTCAAAAAAATATAATTAGGAGACAGGCCCTGGGAGATGGGGTCATCAGGGCCAATAAATTAGAATAAGAAGGGGAACCACACAGCCCCCCTTCTTAAAAAATTAAAATAAATAAAAGACTGGCATCGTGCCGGAGGCCATGCCCCCTCCTTGCAGCACTCTGCAAACGCGCCCCCTGGCGAGTTGTAAGTTGGGGAATTAATTCCTCTTCAATACTGAGGGTCCCTGAGGGCCAACTAGCCCAACAGGCATCTCCAGTATGCGCCAGGGAGCTGCGCTGCAGACAGGTGTTCTGAGGCCAAGCCCCTTTTTACACCTCTCTGCAACGCAGCTCTGTGGCGCTTACTGGAGGTACCTAGTGGTCTAGTTTGACCCTAGGGACCCTTAGGATTCAAGGGGACTTAATCTCTCAACTTACAACAGCCACAGGGCGCGTTTACACAGTGGTGAAGGGAGGGGACGGAGCCTGAGATGACGTGTGCAAACACGCATTATGGCACGTTTTAAATTGGGGATATAATTTCCCTTCAATACTGAGGGCCCCTGGGGGCTAACTAGCCCACCAAGTGCTTCCAGTAAGCGCCACTGAGCTGCATTGCAGAGAGGTGGTCCAGGCCGTGCCACTTTTTACACCTCTCTGCAACGCAGCTCTGTGGCACTTACTGGAGGTACCTAGTGGGCTAGTTGGACCCTAGGGACCCTCAGGATTCAAATGAACTTAATCTCCCAACTAAAAACGGACACAGGGCGTGTTTACACAGTGGTGAAGGGAGGGGACGGGGCCTGAGTTAATGTGTGCAAAAACGCCCTGTGGCCTGTTTTAAGAGGTAGTTTTAATCCCCCTGCCCTATTATATACTAGGGGCTTACAGAGGAGGTCATGCTAATCACAGGGGGACCCCAACGCATAATGTTCCCTAGTGTATGTAGGTGTTTTCACTGTATTCTAAGTGTCTTTTAACATAGCACTGGCTCTAGGACTGGTTAGTCAGACTCAGTTACCACCAGTATCCGTCTGAAAAAGTTGAGGGTACAGGATGATTTTGCAACAAGGCTTCTTTCTGCTCTTCTTTTTGTTCTTTCTGCACGTTATCCTTCTTCCTGCACTTTTCTTCGTCTTTAAGGACTTCTGTTGCTTCTTTCTGCACTTCTTTTTTTTCTTTCTGTGCATTTTTTCTTCTTTCTTCACATGTCCTATCTCTGTAGGCATAGTTAGAAATTACCATTTAATAAACCTTTGAAATTCACAGAAAAAACCATAGGTTTCAGGCACGTTATAGTTAGGAAGTAGCATTTAAAAAACCTCAGAAATTCACTGAAAAAACCATAGGTTTCAGGGGTGTTATAGTTAGCTGGACTTTTCACTCGTACAAAACCATTGAAATTCCCCCGTTATAGTTAGTTCAGCTAACTATAACTCGCGCGCCCGCAATGCACTGCTGATGACGTCACATATTACATCACTCATGACATGGTCAGTGACATCACTCATGACATCACTGATGACATCTCAAATGACATCACTGATGACATCACTGATGACATCATCTTTGTGATAGAGTGGCAGACCTCCTCTCACCCTAATATAACCTTTGATACACACATTCAAAAATAGAGACTAAAATTTTCAAAACAATGGACATACCAATACCAGTTACAACAACCTCTTCAGTAATTCTAAGATCCACATACACATCCACTCATTCACCAACAGTCCTATACAGTCACTCATACAGTCACTCATACATGTACTCACTCATCATATGTACTCATACACCTATACATCCTGTTACACAATGCCACTCATCCATAGAGTTACTCACACACATAGTCACTCATGCTAATAAAGAATCAAACATACATTTACTTGCATATACAGTTATACACACACCACCACACTTACTTCTACGGAAACTTACACATACTTAGTCTTTTAAACAATCACTTATAGAAACACATACTTATTCATACAGGAACTCTTTCAATCACTCACTCTCACATATACTCACTTATATACACCAATAGTCACATATACTAGTTTAAAACATATGTAGTTACTCATAAAGACACTATTGAGACAGTCATTCACTCACTAACACAACCATACACACACTCATACACCCATACAGTCCTGCACACATGCTGTGTTCAACACATACAAACAGTGAGTCACTCATTCATGCACCTATGCACTACGTAATACCCCCCACCGAACCATGCAGACACTCAGACTGATACTCAAAAAACCAACTAATAACCTATATAGACACCCATGTAGCTACTCGCCAACCCATGTAGCCACTTATACACAAAGTGAGAGACTGATACAGATATTTACATATTTAAGCATTACTCACTAAGCCATGTATTCACTATGATACACTTAGTCAGTTACACAATCAATTTTTCAAAAACAAATCATCCATTTAGACACTTATATACCCATTTATTCTTCCATCGACCTTGAGATATACATATATAAAACATATTTAATTTTCAGAAAAACACACATTCACTGGATGATGTCATCAGTGATGTCATTTGAGATGTCATCAGTGATGTCATGAGTGATGTCACTGACCATGTCATGAGTGATGTAATATCTGACGTCATCAGCAGTGCATTGCGGGCGCGCGAGTTATAGTTAGCTGAACTAACTATAACGGGGGAATTTCAATGGTTTTGTACGAGTGAAAAGTCCAGCTAACTATAACACCCCTGAAACCTATGGTTTTTTCAGTGAATATATATATACATATACACAAAAAAGTTTGCCCTGAAGCAAGGACGCAACTTCCCAGCTGAGTTGCTTTTCAAAAGCCTTTATTGTTGAAAACCAGCATTTTCAGCTTCAAACATTTGCAAGTTCCTGACGCGTTTCAGAGCCCCCAGGCTCTTTCTTCAGAGGATGACACTGCCAAACTGAAATGCAAGGTAGGCGCCATTAACTGCATGCATATATATATATACAGCCCACGTGGGCTTCTCATGTGAGTCACAATTGCAGCATGCTGGTACCTGTAGATTTGAGTCCAAGCAAAGTATTCCCCATGTGGGTTCAGTTTAGGTAAAAGTATCCTTTCTTTTAAACGAATAAAATACCACAGTGGGTTTTGGAATGAAATCCCCAGTTTCCTTTTTCCATAACTCAGCTGCGCCTAAAGGTCATGAATGTTCAAACCTCTGTGGCCCCATTTTGACTCCATGGTGAGGCATCCTTCTCGGCCAGGCTGCCGAGTATAAATCCACAAAAAAGTTTGCCCTGAAGCAAGGACGCAACTTCCCAGCTGAGTTGCTTTTCAATAGCCTTTATTGTTGAAAACCGGCATTTTATATGCATGCAGTTAATGGCGCCTACCTTGCATTTCAGTTTGGCAGTGTCATCCTCTGAAGAAAGAGCCTGGGGGCTCTGAAACGCATCAGGAACTTGCAAATGTTTGGAGCTGAAAATGCCGGTTTTCAACAATAAAGGCTTTTGAAAAGCAACTCAGCTGGGAAGTTGTGTCCTTGCTTCAGGGCAAACTTTTTTGTGGATTTATACTCGGCAGAGTGAGAGATTGAAAGAGTTCCTGTATGAATAAGTATGTGTTTCTATAAGTGATTGTTTAAAAGACTAAGTATGTGTAAGTTTCTGTATAAGTAAGTGTGGTGGTGTGTGTATAACTGTATATGCAAGTAAATGGATGTTTGATTCTTTATTAGCATGAGTGACTGTGTGTGAGTAACTCTATGGATGAGTGGCGTTGTGTATCAGGATGTATAGGTGTGTGAGTACATATGATGAGTGAGTACATGTATGAGTGACTGTATAGGACTGTTGGTGAATGAGTGGATGTGTATGTGGATCTTAGCATTATTGAATAGGTTGTTGTAACTGGTATTGGTATGTCCATTGTTTTGAACATTGTAGTTTCTATTTTTGAATGTGTGTATCAAAGGTTATATCAGGGGAAGAGCAGGTCTGCCACTCTATCACAAGGATGATGTCATCAGTGATGTCATTAGTGATGTCATTTGAGATGTCATCAGTGATGTCATGAGTGATGTCACTGACCATGTCATGAGTGATGTAATATGTGACGTCATCAGCAGTGCATTGCGGGCGCGCGAGTTATAGTTAGCTGAACTAACTATAACGGGGGAATTTCAATGGTTTTGTACGAGTGAAAAGTCCAGCTAACTATAACGCCCCTGAAACCTATGGTTTTTTCAGTGAATTTCTAAGGTTTTTTAAATGCTAATTCCTAACTATAACGTGCCTGAAACCTATGATTTTTTCAGTGAATTTCAAAGGTTTTTTAAATGCTAATTTCTAACTATGCCTACAGAGATAGGACATGTGAAGAAAGAAGAAAAAACGCACAGAAAGAAAAAAAAGAAATGCAGAAAGAAGCAACAGAAGTCCTCAAAGATGAAGAAAAGTGCAGGAAGAAGGATAACGTGCAGAAAGAACAAACAGAAGAGCAGAAAGAAGCCTTGTTGCAAAATCATCCTGTACCCTCAACTTTTTCAGACGGATACTGGTGGTAACTGAGTCTGACTAACCAGTCCTAGAGCCAGTGCTATGTTAAAAGACACTCAGAATACAGTGAAAACACCTACATACACTAGGGAACACTATGCGTTGGGGTCCCCCTGTGATCAGCATGACCTCCTCTGTAAGCCCCTAGTATATAATAGGGCAGGGGATTAAAACTACCTCTTAAAACGCGCCACAGGGCGTGTTTGCACACGTCACCTCAGGCCCCGCCCCCTCACTTCCCCACTGTGTAAACACGCCCTGTGGCCGTTTTAAGTTGGGAGATTAAGTCCCCTTGAATTCTGAGGGTCCCTAGGGTCCAACTAGCCCACTAGGTACCTCCAGTATGCGCCACAGAGCTGCGTTGCAGAGAGGTGTAAAAAGTGGCACGGCCTAGACCACCTCTCTGCAACGCAGCTCAGTGGCGCTTACTGGAAGCACCTGGTGGGCTAGTTAGCCCCCAGGGGCCCTCAGGATTGAAGGGGAATTATTTCCCCAACTTAAAACGTGCCACAGGGCTTGTTTGCACACGTTAACTCAGGCCCCGTCCCCTCCCTTCACCACTGTGTAAACACGCCCTGTGGCCGTTTTTAGTTGGGAGATTAAGTTAATTTGAATCCTGAGGGTCCCTAGGGTCCAACTAGCCCACTAGGTACCTCCAGTATGCGCCACAGAGCTGTGTTGCAGAGAGGTGTAAAAAGTGGCACGGCCTGGACCAACTCTCTGCAACGCAGCTCAGTGGCGCTTACTGGAAGCACCTGGTGGGCTAGTTGGCCCCCAGGGTCCCTCAGGATTGAAAGGGAATTATTTCCCCAACTTAAAATGCGCCACAGGGCGTGTTTGCACACGTCACCTCAGGCCCCGTCCCCTCCATTCACCACTGTGTAAACGCGCCCTGTGGCCATTCTAAGTTGAGAGATTAAGTCCCCTTGAATCCTAAGGGTCCCTAGGGTCAAACTAGCCCACTAGGTACCTCCAGTAAGCGCCACAGAGCTGCGTTGCATAGAGGTGTAAAAAGGGGCGTGGCCTCAGAACACCTGTCTGCAACGCAGCTCCCTGGTGCACACTGTAGATACCTGTTGGGCTAGTTGGCCCTCAGGGACCCTCAGTATTGAAGGGGAATTAATTCCCCAACTTACAACTGGCCAGGGGGCACGTTTGCAGAGTGCTGCAAGGAGGGGGCGTGGCCTCCAGCGCGATGCCGGTCTTTTATTTATTTTATTTTTTTAAGAAGGAGGGCTGTGTGGCCCCCTTCTTTTTCTAATTTACTGGCCCTGGGGACCCCATCCCCCAGGGCCTGCACCCTAATTTTTTTTGTTGAAAAAAATTAATTTGGCCCTCCCAAGGCCTTAATCGGCCCCGGGGACCCCAACCCCCGGGTCATGGCCTTTTTTAAATTTAAATTCTTTAGGAGGGGGCTGCGTTGCCCCCCTCCTCAGGCCACTTATGGCTCCGGGGACCCCATCCCCCGGGGCCGGCCTTTGTTTTTTAATATTTTAAAAATATATATATTTATAGAAACACCTAGGACATGCTGGACAAACCGTATGTACCTATCACCATGACGATTTGCGTGATATTCATTAAAAGGCGACTATGCATAGAATGAATCCACATGGAATGTATTTACACCGCTAGTGAAGCTCTGACGTGTCTGACGCCCTACCGTGCCTAATCCCGGCGCCCCCGCCGGTGGGTACTCTCCAAGTAGACACCCTTGTCGTTTATTTATACAAACATGGGTAGCTATTGACGGGCACATTTAATATACACGCACACCAAGCCATTCAAAGGGGATTCGACAAAAATTCGACCAAACTATGCAAGAAACCCCCCTCACGGTTAATAAAAACCACATTCACCGCCGGATGTGTAATACTTTTTATTTTACTCTCTGGAAAGGAGACGAACCTCACTTGAGAGTCACAGTGTGCTCCTGGCTGAGCCCAATGCTGTGTTACACCCACCAGTGCCCGCCGATTGCCTCACACCTCTGTGTTGTATTCCACCAGCTAGTGCGTATGATATGACACTCTCTAGCCCATGTGCACTGTAACACCACCCCGTGAATATGTCATGCCACACTTGCCTTCGCACGGGTTATATTGCCCCATCCAACGTGCCTTCCTCGATGTGTATGTTATAACGCACAGCGCTATGCCATACATATTACAATCTGGGATCCGTATCTTTGTCACAGTGCATATGCAACGTTACACTCCCCAGCACATATTTTATATTACAACTTTAGAGACTAGTTATGTTACACAACACTGCCCTGTGCATATTACACTCCAAGGCGCATATCGCATAGCACGCGCTAGTGCCTGTGCTATCTCGCGCTCTCCAATGAATCTGTCATTGCGCACAATGTATTGCATATTATATTTCACGCCCCGGTTCATCTTATATCAATGTTTTAAGTGTTACCAGTTTATTCCAATCAAGGTGGCTTCAGGTGTGCCATACTTTTGTCATAAGTAAGACTGTTAGCGCTCTAGTTGTTCGTTAGAACACTCTGGGACATTCTGTCATTGGGCTATACTTGGGCTACATCTGGGTTATATTTGGGCTACATTTGGGCTCTTTTGTCTCTGGTGGCCATCTTGGGAGATTTATTTGTTATGAAGTTTCCTAATTTCCTCATTTACTGCAGTCTCCTCAGTAGGAAATACTTTCAGTTTTTTACTTGGTTCCATCAAGAAGGCATTCAGATGTGTCACACATTTGCCATAAATTCTGAATGTTAGCACTCTAGTTGCTCATTAGATCACTGTAGTAAAGCTACTGCTCACCATGGAAGTCTGCTGCTGGTATTCAAAGTGCATGTTTCAGTCTGCATTTCAGAATTTTTTTATGACATAGAAGAGGATTTGAGAAGTCAAAATGTGCCCTAATTTTTCTTTCGGCACCACTAATCATAATTTCTATGGCAAAATGAATCCCCTCATTGTGTTCCTTTGTAAATTAAATGTTTTAAGTGTTACCACTTTATTCCATTCAAGATGGCTTCAGGTGTGCCATATTTTTGTCATAAGTAAGACTGTTAGCGCTCTAGTTGTTCGTTAGAACACTCTGGGACATTCTGTCATTGGGCTATACTTGGGCTACATCTGGGTGATATTTGGGCTACATTTGGGCTCTTTTGTCTCTGGTGGCCATTTTGGGAGACTTATTTGTTATGATGTTTCCTAATTTCCTCATTTACTACAGTCTCCTCAGTAGGAAATACTTTCAGTTTTTTACTTGGATTCCATCAAGAAGGCAGTCAGATGTGTCACAAATTTGCCATAAATTCAGAATGTTAGCACTCTAGTTGCTTATTAGATCACTGTAGTAAAGCTACTGCTCACCAGGGAAGTCTGCTGCTGGTATTGAAAGTGCATGTTTCAGTCTAATGAAATAGAAGAGGATTTGAGAAGTCACTCAAAATGTGCCCTAATTTTTCTTTCTGCAGCACTAATCATACTTTCTATGGCAAAATGAACTCCCTCATTTTGTTCCTTTTTAAATTAAATGTTTTAAGAATTACCACTTTATTCCAATCAAGATGGCTGCAGGTGTGCCATACCTTTGTCATAAGTAGGACTGTTAGCGCTCTAGTTGTTCTTTGGAACACTCTGGGAAGCTGCAGTAGAACACAAAGGAATCAACTGACAGTCTCTGCCCTTTTTGGATGTACATGTTTTACTGAGAATGTCAGACTTCATTCTCACATGACTGAGAAAGATAATGTGAATTTACAGAAAATATGCTCTCAGTTAGCTTATAGATCACCTTCCAAACCTCTGTGGGAAAAGCATGAGAAACTAGTTTTCTCTCAAACATGATTCATGATATCACAGCAGAAGGCTTTTTCACATGGTAAAATCACCTTAGAACACACCACAATTCCTAAAATGAGTATGGTACCATCAACAAATGATTTATAATGTAACTAAAGTCTTAAAACCTTCTATTAACTGCAATGCTTTTTAATGAGGTGCTATCATGTATATTGGTCCCAAGATGGCTGCCAACACTTCTTGGATGAAGTGCTGACAGCCAATCAGATCTCACGATGAGATGTGTGGTTAGGCTCGCCCAGATATATATGTGATTTTACTTTTGATTTTCTCAGGAACTACTGAACGGATTTACACCATTTAAGCAAAAGGCACATGCCTGACCTGAGGACTACCACTTTGCCAAATTTCAAGTAATTCTGTTCAGCCGTTCGGGCTGTACCTTCGACTAAAGGTCCTACGGGAAAATGCATAGGGAAAACGCGTTTTGGGACCCCCCTTTTTTCTCAGCCCCCGCTTGACAAATCACCCCGATACTTTCAGGGTAGGAGCTGAGCGGAGCGCCCCATTAGTTTTGAAAATTTCACGAAAATAAGTCAACCGGCGCCAAAATTATTCAAAATAGAATTTTCAGATTTCCTATGGGAACTCGGTCCTATCTATAACTATCTACTGGCGACCGCCAGTAGATAATCTATATATATATATATCACAGTGTCTACTGGCCACTGGGAAAAAAGATGCATGCTGTTTGTAAATGGGGCACTTTTTTGAAATGGGAGAAAATTGAAATGAAGAGTTGACTTAATGATTAAGTTAACTCTTCATTTTAATTTCCTTCCATTTAAAGGCATTCAGAAACCCCATTTCGTTCTCAGCCTTGAAGACTGAACTGACAAGGACTTTTATTTACAAGTTAAATACCTCAGTGTTTCAGTTCGTCACCTCTGTGCCCCACCCTGGGTCATAAAGCTTAAAGCACTGCTTATTATGAGGCCCTGCTATCTGCAGCTTGAAGATAATAATGTAAAATACACATAGCCTTCCCTTAACTCAAAAAAACAAAAATTCAACACTTATTTATTGACCTGGTGCTTCTTTAACAAGTATTGAAAATGCAATAGGTCACGCCCTTGTTTAAGTTAAAGCAATTCTGTTTGTATTTAGGTGGCTTTTTAGCCCTGCTTTTATTAGTGTTTTTCAAACTTTCATGCACATAACATGTATATGTATCCATATATATAAATGTATATGCATATATATATACATATTTTTATATATATGCATATGTGTGCGCGTAGAGAGAGGTAGAGAGAGGTAGAGGTGGAGAGTTAGAGGTAGAAAGGTAGAGAGTGAGTAGTAGAGAGTGAGTAGTAGAGAGTGAGTAGTAGAGAGTGAGTAGTGGAGAGAGAGTAGTAGAGAGAGAGTAGTAGAGAGTTAGTAGCAGAGAGTAGTAGAGAGAGTAGTGGAGAGAGTAGTAGAGAGAGAGTAGTAGAGAGTAAGTATTAGAGAGTAGTAGAGAGAGTAGTAGAGAGAGTAGGAGAGTAGAGTAGTAGAGAGTAGAGTAGGAGAGAGCAGAGTAGAGAGTAGTAGAGAGCGAGTAGTAGAAAGTAGTAGAGAGTGAGTAGTAGAGTGAGCAGTAGAGAGTCAGTAGAGAGAAGTAGAGAGAGTAGTAGAGAGTGAGTAGTAGAGAGTGAGTAGTAGAGAGAGTAGTGGAGAGAGTAGTAGAGAGTGTAGTAAAGAGTGAGTAGTAGAGAGAGTAGTAGAGTGTAAGTAGTAGAGAGTAGTAGAGTGAGTAGTGGAGAGTAGTAGAGAGAGAGAGTAGTAGAGAGTAAATAGTAGAGAGAGAGTAGTAAAGAGAGTAGTAGAGAATGAGTAGTAGAGAGTGAGTAGTCGAGAGTAGAGTAGTAGAGAGTAGAGTAGAGACTAGTGGAGAGTGAGTAGTACAGGCTGAGTAGCAGAGAGTAGTGGAGAGTGAGTAGTAGAAAGTAGTAGAGAGTGAGTAGTAGACAGTGATTAGTAGAGAGTAGTAGAGAGTAGTAGAGTGAGTAGTAGAGAGTGAGTAGTAGAGTAGAGTAGTAGAGAGTGAGCAGTAGAGAGTAGTAGGAGAAAGTAGTAGAGAGAGTAGTAGAGAGAGAGAGTAGTAGAGAGTAAGTAGTAGAGAGTAGTAGAGAGAGAGTAGTAGAGAGTGAGTAGTAGAGAGTAAAGTAGTAGCGAGCAGAGTAAAGAGTAGTAGAGAGTGAGTAGTAGAGAGTGAGTAGCAGGGAGTAGTAGAGAGTGAGTAGGAGTAGTAGAGAGTGAGTAGTAGAGAGTAGTAGAGAGTGAGTAGTAGAGTGTGAGTAGTAGAGAGTAGAGTGTAGTAGAGAGTGAGTAGTAGAGAGTAGAGAGTAGCAGAGAGTGTAGTAGAGTGAGTAGTAGAGAGTAGTAGAGAGGGGGAGTAGTAGAGAGTAATACAGAGTGAGTAGTAGAGAGTGAGTAGTAGAGAGTAGTAGAGTGAGAGGTAGAGAGTAGAAGAGAGTGTAGTAGAGAGTGAGCAGTAGAGAGTAGTAGAGAGTGAGTAGTAGAGTAGTAGAGTAGAGAGAAGTAGAGAGCTGTAGAGAGTGAGAAGTAGAGAGTAGTAGAGAGTGAGTAGTAGAGAGTAAGTAGTAGAGAGTAAGTAGTAGAGAGTAAGTAGTAGAGAGTAGTAGAGTGAGTAGTAGAGAGTAGAAAGTAGTAGAGAGTGAGTAGTAAAGAGAGAAGTAGAGAGTGAGTAGTAGAGAGTGAGTAGAGAGTAGTAGAGAGTGAGTAGTAGAGAGTGAGTAGTAGAGAATGAGTAGTAGAGTAGTAGAGAGTGAGTAGTAGAGAGTGAGTAGTAGATAGTAGAGAGTGAGTAGTAGAGAGTGAGTAGTAGAGAGTGAGTAGTAGAGAGTAGTAGAGAGCGAGTAGTATAGAGTAGTATCGAGTGAGTAGAGAGTTGAGAGTAGTAGGGAATAGTAGAGAGTAGTAGAGAGTGAATAGTAGAGAGTAGTAGAGAGTGAGTAGTAGAGAGTAGTAGAGTGTAGTAGAGCGTAGTAAAGAGTGTAGTAGAGAGTGAGTAGTAGAGAGTGAGTAGTAGAGAGTGAGTAGTAGAGAAACCCAAGAGTCCAGAGTAGGGTAACCCTCGCCTTTTGGACATGCAGTTCTGTGTGTCCAATTTTGCCTCAGAAACAAGGTGTCCAATTTTAACATCAGGATTACAAGCACCAGAATGGAAAATCAAAAACCTGGAAGGCTTAGTAAATCGGGAAACTAAAGCGTTCTGCTATACACTACTGTGATTTGGAACTTTCTGCAGCCCGTACTACAACTCCCAGAATACTTTGTGTCAAAGGCCAGGAACGCACAATGTTGTAGAGTAATCTGCTGGTAACTTTGAATAAATCCACTGCTTCCTTGCTTAAAATGATGGCACCCGATTGACGCTGGTCTGAAAGGTGCTAGTAGGAAGCGGAAATGAAACTGCAGATGCGTTCTTCCTCGGACTAATATCCGGAAGTGCCCTCTCACAGGCTGTTTTCCTTGGGTCAGCTGCTTCTGCACGTTAAACCTTGCAGAGGGCTTCACGGGGAACCCACGTGGGACAGCAAAGCACTCGATTCAAAGAGTTCTGGACTGACCAGTGAACCCCTCCAGTTTGATGTATGTGCACCCGTGCATTACACAGCTTCTTATACATTAACATTCGCAGATTGCTTTTACAGCTCTTTTGCCGTATCCTCTCAGTTAAGTGAATCTGAACAGAGCTGCGCCTGCTTTCCTGTTTTGTCGATTTCAGCATATTTTCCTATCACAATAATTACTTTAGAAAAAGGACAAGGCTAGGAAAAGTCTATCTTGTGTACTGTGGTAAGGAGGTAAATGCACATGTGATGGAGCGGACATATAAAGCATACTTTCAACGTGAGATTTTCCCACAAATGTGCAACTGAAGAGAAAAAATACATAAAAAGCTCGGCTTTGGCAAAGGCAGCCGCGTGTTTATAATTGCATCGCGCTTTCACTTAAAGTGAAAGCGTGATGCAATTATAAACAAGCCTGCCTTTGCCAAAGGTGAATGATCACAAAAAAGTGCGTAGCGGCTAATTAGGAGACACTGTCTCCCGCCGCAAGTAAAAGATCAAATCCCGGTGGGCGGGGCTTAAAGGAGACAGGGTGGTAACAAGCACCTATTGACATGCCTTCAGTGCAATCATTGCACTACCTTTGGCATAATTCGTGATGCAAAACGACACGCACGAATCAAAACTTAAGGCGGAGCTGAGATGAGGCTTCTGGAATCGTATCGATTCCAAGAAGCCTCATAAGACGAGAGCAGCTCATGCGCTGCTTACGTCAGGCCGAGACCTAAAAATGGCTATGAGTGATCCTCGAGGATTTGATCAATGGGTCTCTAAAGATTATAAAGCCCAACAAGGCATTGAAAATGCTCAGTCACCAACAAATTAAGTTCCAGACTTTTTTCTGCCTCAATGGATCCATACCAAATTCACTAAGTTCCGGACTACAAAAGCCACACTTGTTGGGGTAGTGAAGGTATCCAATCACCAAAAAGAGTAACTCTTATGGCTTGTTGATACACATGGTTCTGAATTCGATAGTGGATAAAACAATACAAAAGTACAATCTATAGTGTGGAGAGGGGAGATGTTGCAGACACTAGACAACATTATGATCACACCAAAAAGAATCTGGACAAGCAACCAAGATATTTTTTCCGAATCCAACTATTAGATGACAGGGGACGCACAGTAAATGAATCTAGAATAGTTCCAGAAAGGCAACTAGTACAGCATGGGTTAGCTTCTCACACACTCGACGGTAGCAGTCAGCAGCAGATGAGGTTTTCCTCACACAAGGTGAACAAGAAGAACACAGACACCAGCAATAAAGACTTTACATCCACACAATAGGTACAACACAGGCAGGAACCGCACAAAACAACACTTACAACATGAGCAACAGCAATGCACACTATTCTTTCACACAGAGAAGAGGTACAAAACAGTCAGCAGCAGGTCAAGTTCTGCATGTGTTCACAATAAAGAACCAGTTACATAAGTGTTTGCTTTCCTTATACACAACGAGGTTGACTTGGCAGTAATCTAGCAAAAGAAAGTCATGGCAGCTGTTAAGAGCCTGGGTGGCAACGCTCATCTTGGTTGAAGTGGATCGCACTTACCATCATTAGGCACTCCAACTAGATCAATAGTAGTGGTTTTTGGCTTCTTTTTGGGTGGCTGCGAACCATCAACTGAGACTGGCCTCTTCTTATCTGGGGCCACTTCCTCCTCACCGACAGGCACTTGACCAGCCTCAGGCAGTGGCCCATAGGGGTTCTCCTCCGGATCCTCTACCTCAGGGGCGATAGGTAGGTAGAGCAAGGACTTTAGGTCCTCCAGCTCCTCGTCACTGCAATATACATAAAAATAATTTGGGTAAAGTCCTCGCTTCACACTGCGGTCAACTAAATGGCACAAGTCTTGCAGGCAAACTATGAATCTTCAAAACCCTTCACAGCAACTTGGTACTGCGTTTCCGATCGCACAGCCACAAAAAAATGCTTACAAGCAGAAATAAACTGAATAAACATTTGAGCACATTGATAAAATCGATAAAATTGGTGTGCATCTGCTACCCTTTTGCGCATTGATGAAACTATGAATCTTGTCAGAAGACACACCATATGTTCAATTTCAGAAGACAAGCTGCAGAACACCCATGGCAATGCTCAGGCAGAGGAGCACAGCTTTTCAAATCCATGAAGAATATTTCTGTGACTTAATCCATGTACAAGGTCTGTTTGATGTGTGGGTAAGAGGTCAATGGACTGTTGTAGTGATGAGGGCATGGGTCAAAAAGTAGTCCTCCTTAAACAAATGTGTCTTGAAGGAGGAAACTGACTACGTTTTCTTCTCTAAGTTCTCCTGATGAGATATTCCACAGCCTGGCCTCTGAAATAAGCCTGCTGCTGATCTGAAGCTTAAGTAGCATTTTATTAAGATGGAGCAAAAGCATACCTTTCTCCCAAACTGCCTTCTGAGCAATTACGAGGACCTTAACCTGAATCCTGATTTGAACAGGTAGATAAAATGGGCAAACCAAATCGTTAAGAGATCTGATTCCTGGGCAATCACACACTAATCACTCTAAAAGATCTGTTTTGCATTTGGTCACTATGGATTGGTTTAGGTGGTTCTCAGAGATGTTTTGAGTTCCTGGGAGGCAGGTGTTTGTCTCATTGCTGGGTAACGATCCAGGTCAGCTGGGTGGGAATACCAAGTGACAGGTGTGGTTCTAGGAACTGGATATGGTTACCAAGAATTGGATAGGCTAAGAAGGACTGCCAAGGGACAATTGAGCTTGGTAACATTACTAAGGGGATGGACAGGTGTGCTTCTAGAAGATAGACACAGTATCCAAGATGTGGGGCTGGTTCTCAGCGCTGGGTACATTTAGCAAAGGGATGTGCAAGGTTACCCAGGGATGGGACTGCTTCTCAAAACTGGTTACGTTTACGAAGGTAGGGTGTACTGCTAAGGCTAGGAAGGTCAACACATTTCTTAAGGGCAAAGTACTTCTGTGGGCAGTGCAGGTTTATCCAACAGCACAAAGACCACCGGGATGGGGACCAAGATAATAGGTAGCATTACTAAGGGCTGGGTGTGTTTCCCAAGGCTACGAAAATGAATCAAGTCTATCCAGCTTTCAGTCTAGAACAGGGCTCTCCAACCTTTTCTATAGGGAGAGTTACTTTAGATCATTGAAAGCATTCCAATGCCACTGCTCAACATAAGGATTCTGAAAGGGTACACAACTTAAACACCTTGACTCGAGTATCCCCAGTTGTTCTTCAGTGAGCATTACAACACGGTTACAATAAATAGCCTTATCACAAAAGGGGCAAAAGGGGAGACGAGCAAAAAGGAAAAGAGAGACCAGGAAAGGAGCAAATGAAAGAAAATGAGAGAAATGGAAATCAATGAAGGAAGAAAGAGAAATGAAGTAGAAAAAACAAACAAGCATAAAAATAGAAAGTAAGAAAGAAAAGAAATCTGCAGAAACATGGAAGAATGAAAGAAATAAAGGAAAAAGTCAAAAACCAAAAAAGGGAATTAAAGGAAAGGAAGATCGAAGCAGGAAAAGAAAGAAGTCAAACAAAAGAGCAGCAGAATAAGAAAAAAAGTTAAAACAAGAATGAAGAAAATGGAGAGAATGACAGCCAAGGAAGAAGAAAATAAAACAAATAATAATTAGGAAGGATTGAGCAAGAAAAAAGTAAAGGAAAAAAGAACGGGAAAGAAACTGAAATAAGGAACAACAGGTAAAAAAGGAGAAGAAAGAAAAAAGTAGAGAGAAAAACAGCAAGAACGAAATGAAAGGAAGAAAAGAAAAGACAAGAGAGGGAAAAACAGAAGAACTCAAAACATAGAAAGAGTGAGAAAGGAGGAAACGCAAGAAAGAGGGGAGAAAAAGTGAATACAGATGGGAAAACAGTCTAGAAATAAAAGGAAGACAAGGATCCAAGGAATGGGGGTTAAAGCAAGGAGAAATAGAAAGAAGTAAAAAAAAGAAAGAGAAAGAACATTTTTTGAAGAGGGCACTATGCACCGTGAGCTTCCCCGGTCTCTCAGAACGGGGTGCACATCGTTTCAAAGTGCTGCCTTTGGAAAAGGGCAGCTGCATATTTTCAAACCAGCTGTTAGGCAAACGGGGAGCTACATAGAGGGAAGCAGCGAATTAATGGTAGATCACAATTAACCTGTTAGACACCCATGGTCTAGAAGCTAGTGCTACCACACAGCAGGTGTGCTTTATTGAGCAGGGTAATGCTTTGAGAAGCTGGAGTGCTCTGAGAGAAAGATAAGGCTGCAAATGGGCATGTGTACGTCTCACAGCTAAGGAAGGAAGGGATGAGTGTTACTCTGACGAGCAAGGATGAAATTGCTTAGGAATGTTTCTCAGAACTGGGAGGATTATCATAGGGGGAAGATCAGTTCTTTAGAGAATCAAATGGTTGCCACTGTGCGGGTGTGTGTCTCAGAGCTGGCAACTATTACTGTGTGAGAAGATGTGCTTCTTACAGCTTGGAAAGGTGACCATGGTCAAGTGAGCTTCTCAGAGCTGTGAAGAAACACCATGGGGTTGATGTGCTTCTCAGAGCCTAAAAGGGTTGCCATGGTTTGAGTGTACTTGGCAGAATGGATAAGATCACATGGCTTATGTGTGCTTCTTAGAGCCATGAAAGAAGGGATAAGCCTGTTGTGGGCAGGTTGAAATGGTCATTGTGCTTCTCCGCGCTAGAAAGGGCTACTATACTCCAGGTTTACTTCTTAGAGCAAAGAAAGGCTACTGTGGACAGGCCTGCTTCACACGGCTGGGAAGGATTACCAAGGAGCAGGTATGCTTCTCAAAGATGGGAAGGATTGCTATGGTGTAGGGGTGCTTCTCAGAGATGGGAAAGGCTATAATGGGTCAGGTGTGCTTCTCAAACTCTGGGGAAGGGGTGCGTCTGAGAGCTAGTAAGAGTTACTTTATGGGTGGTGTGCCTCTCGGAGCAGGGAAGTATTACCAATGTACAGGTGAGTCAAGTTTGAGTTGAAAATTTTCCCAACAATATTCTTAGCTCTTCCACACTGGTAACATCCACCTCTTCGTCCTCAGCTGCGTCTCCACCTGAAAATGAAATAATGAAATGATGTGCACCCAACCTACAAGGGAAAGCATGGGTATGTACAAGGGTGCTGTATATTTTATTTATTGAGGGGTTTTATATAGCATGGACTTGCACCCCTACCCCCATGGGTTTCAAAGCACTGAATTTTGTTGGATAAATTAAAGCATATGCTGCAGTACTATGTACACTATACATAATAGTTACTGCGGGTGGGAGTCAAGACTGATTATAGTTTAAGATATCAAAAACAGAGGCAGAGAAATTCTATATGTATAGTGCAGGTAAATAAAGGTAGTGAACAATTTGTAATAGGATACGGAGAAATGGTTTCGAATGTGGGACCATGAAATTGGTAAGTCTCAATCAGTGTGGACGCAAGTCCATTCTATAGGCGAAGAAACACAGAAGAAGAGTCTCCCTGAATCATTGGAATGTAGAATAAGATTGCATTCCTATCTACACTTGTGCACATGTTGCGTAATAATGAATATAGCAAGTATTACTGTTTCTTACTTTGAATTTACGATGAGAATAAGCCAAAAAGAGGAGATGGTAACAGGGCCGTTGAGGAGGCATTGTTGGAAGAGTACAGTTTTCATTTCTGTTTAAAATAATTCAAGATATGGGCTAGTAAGATAGCTTATGAGGTTAAAGCAGAAATGCATTCCTTTGGAAGTTTTCACTTCCTGTGAGGAGTGGGCATTACCCTATCCCAAAGTTCCTAATCATTATTTGTGGAGCACATCCGGCAGCCCACCTTAGGGGTCTCACTAGCCTGGTGGTGCAAAATGCCTACTGCATAGTTAATTTTCCAGCTTGTCCTAGTGCCAAATGGACCTCAAGGGCAGGGGATGCAATCTCCCAGGTCTAGGGGAAGCCGGGGTCACTTATCAACACAGGCTTTGAAGCCTCTGGACTTGGTATGCAGAATCAATAGCCATCCTGGTAGGTGACTCAGGCAGTGTTTGCTGGTACGTCACACACAAGTAGTGTGGTGAACTCATTGTCGGCGGCAGACAGGGCCCCAGTGCTTTCACAGATACAACCCCATCAGGTACGGTTACACTATTGCCAAGCATGATCAATTAGGCAGGCATGTACCGGATGATGTCAAAGAAGAGATTTGGAAGGAATTTATGTGGAAACAAGCAAACTAACTTTAGAGAGGCCGGAGCAAGAGGAGGGCAAACGATGTAGGGAGTGCTCGCTTTCTAGGGATTGTGGGCATTGGCTGTAGAGGAAGAAGGTTGAAGAAACAGTGATGAACTGGGTCAAGGACTTCACGGTTTTCCAGGCTATCATGGCAGAGCGAGTTAGGACCCATGGTGCACAATTGGTGTGCTACCAGAATAGGATAGTATGTGCGCATGATGAATTTGGGGGAAATGCTTGGAGGGACGATGACAAGGAATTTAGGAGGACACAGGCTACTAGATCCATCCTAGCATGGGATCAGATTGATGAGAACACTTGGGTACGCTTTATGAAGCCGCGAAAGCATGATGTTGCCCCAAGCCAGCCCTTTCGGGAGGTCTCAGGGGCAACTACTCATATGGGGGGTGTCATGCTGGGACGTTAACAGGAAAAACTGTTCTAGAGCCTCGGGGACATGCAAATTCAAACACTGCTGTTCATTCTGCAGGCAATCTTTGCATCCAGAATACACGTGTTTTTAAAAAAAAACAACGGATAGGGGCACAGAAAGCAAGACTGAACACCCACTTTTGATCAAGGCTCCCTCCCAGATTAATTGGCAGGCAATGGTGACATGGTTCAACACTCAAGAGCAACACAGCCACAGCACAGGGAAAAAATCAGCAATCGCTTCGGCTAATCTTAAGATTGCCAGAAATAAGATGCTAAAAGAAAGGAATCTGGGAGGGTTGCAGGTCCATTTAAATCCATCCCCCAGGAGAAATTTGTGTGCTCCCCGTTATGGGTGGTTCTGAAGAAAGATACAGGGAGTACCACTTGATACATAATTTGTCAGTGCCTAAAGTTCAGTCTGGCAACAAGGCTATTGCTGGACCTTTATGTTCAGTCAAATACGCCTCCCTTAGATCAGGCGCGAACAATACTCCAGGAGCTGGGACTTTGTGCATAGCTAGAGAAGGCAGACATATAATCTGCCTTTCAGATGCTGCCAGTGCACCATAATGATTTCCATTTACTTGATTTCTAATTTTAAGGCTCTTCTTCAACAAATGTATGCCCATGGGCTGTTCGGTCTACTGTGCTTACTTTGAGAAGTTTAGTACTTTCTTGGAGGGGGTATTCTGGCGGAGGTCGGGGAACCTATAGGTACTGCATTATTTGGATGATTTCCTGTTTCTGTGTCCCCCAGGAACTATAGGCTGTGGGATGGGAGGGCTTTGGAGTCATTTCAGGAACTAATGGGAATGTTTTGGGTACCCCTAGCACAGCCAAAGACATGTGGACTAGCTGCAACTATTGAATTCTTTGGGATAGAATAGGAATTGAAGGCAGGCATGTCCAGGCATCCCCAGGAGAAAGTCACAGCATTTTTAAAGACATTAGAAGAATATTTGGAGGCCAAGAAGGTCACACTTCATCAGCTACAGGTGGTAGTAGAACAGTTGAATTTTGCCTTGGGTATCCTATCCATAGTCCGCCCATTCTCCAAGTCAATTGCGCAGGCCATGTCTGGCCTGAAGTCGAGACACCATTATACTAGGTTATCAAGTGAAGTGCGACAGGACATGAGAATCTGGGAGGCATTTTTTAGGGATTTCAATGGTTCAGTGATATGGCAAAGCGACACAAAGACCAATAAGGAATTAGGTTTGTTAACAGATTGTGCAGGCAGCGTGGGTTTTAGCACCCTCTTGGGGCATCTAGGTGTGCCCAACAGTGGCCGCCAAGAGACTGGGTTGAGTCTGGGTTGATGACGAGCATTGGGTTCTTGGAGCTTTATCCTATCCTGGAGGCCCTCACAATTTGGCCAAAGCAGTTTCGCAATCGATCAGGAGTATTCTGGTCAGATACCATAACTGTAGTTGAATGCATAAACCAACAAGCAGACAAGTGCAAGATGATTTTGATACTATTGAAGGAAATTATATTACTTTGTTTGAGGCAGAATTTCATATTTCAATCCAAACCTGTGCCTAGTGCATTGAACAATGCAGCAGATGCTCTGTCTCGTTTTACTATGCAGGCCATCAAGAAGCACCACCCAGAAGCAGCAGATTTCCCTTCACCGTTCCTAGAACAACTTTGATGGCTTAGTGCCCCAGCCTACCAGTCCTCGTGGCTGCCAGCTTAGCTTCCAGGAAGATGCGTGCCTATGAGGGAGTATTTTACTCATGTCGCAGTTTTCAAGGAAGCAATGGGGTGGGGGAGTTGTTTTTGCCTAACTCAGTAACTGCATTTCAGTAGATCTTGAGAAGTGAAGGTCGACAAGTGTTGTACGCCAGGCAATACACCGCAGCAGTTTCCTTTTTTGCAAAAATGCTTGGGCAAACAAATGGGATTAAGGTTTTCCTGGTACAACGTGTGCTACTAGGCTGGCAGGGATTGGAGGGGGGCCAGACTAGATTCCAGGCGCCCCATAGACACCAAAATACTGGCAAATATCTTTGGCACCCTAGGAAAAGTGTGCAGGTCACTACCTTTTCAGGGTAGCTTTCTCCCTGGCATTCTACGGGGCACTAAGAGTAGGGGAGCTTGTGGCAAGCAGCAAGAAGAAGTGTAGTGGCTCGCAATAACAAGATATTTAATGGCCAAATGGTTCACTGGTTGTCACCATCTCTCGCTCCAAGACCGACAAGATGGGTAGGGGGAAACATATAATGCTGCACGGGGCTCCAGGGAATGAGTGCTGTCCATTAGCAAATTTAGAGGCCTTTATGGCTCAGGTGGCCGTGGGCACCATTTTGGTACAGGAGGGCAGGAAGCCACTCACAAAGTTCCAGTTTGTCAGGATCCTCACCATGGCCTTGACGTTAGCGGGTTTAGATCCGGCAGAGTACAGCTCTCATTCATTTAGGATTGGTGCAGCCACCGCGGCTAAAGGCAGGGGTTTAGGAAGAGAATCATGAAACAGACTGGCAGGTGAAGGTCTGACTGTTACAAGCACAATATAAGATTGAACAAGGTATGAGCTTTCTGGCATTAATCTTTCTCATTCCTTTACGGTATTCTCATTTTGATGCAGGTGGAAAGCACAAGAATGTGATGATGCTACCTGATAATCCATTGGCTCCTGTTGACGCGAGGGTGAGAGATGTTCAAGAGGTACTGGTTTTGGGCCACTCCTAAGTTAGGCGTGTAAAGGTGTTTTATTCGTCCGGGTACTATGCAACATGGGGCAAGAAGTGTTTTTTATTTTTATTTATTTAAAAAAATTTTTTTTTTCCTCATTAGCCTCTGACCCCAGCAAACTGGTAATCTGCAGGTCTCCACTGTTACTCACTATGGAGAGGTAGGTTTCTTAAATTAGGAGTATTGCCCTTTCGCCAACCTACCAGTGGTTCATCTGCATCCGACCTGTTGCTAACCTCTTGCTGTTTGTAAGAGGGTGGTCATGCTCTCTTCCGATTTTAATAAAACCAGAGACCAGAGTTGTGGACAGAATCCACCTCCGAACACTATTACCTGTTGACCCAATGATACGGAGGGGGATCCGGCCATCTCGGTCAAGGAGCATTCTGCGAGGCCTAATCATAGGACAAAGTATATGAAAAGGAATGATAGGTTATTTATTCTGCTGTATGTGCTGGATGCCATTTTAACCCCTTCGCTGCTGCGGACATTCCGCTGCAGCGCTGGGGGGGGCAGGGGGGCAGCGCGGTGGGCCTGTGCTCATGACGGAGCCGCGCCGTCATGAGCCACAGTTGAGCTGTGCTCATGACGGAACGGTTCCGTCATGACTCCGCCCATTTGCGTTGTCCCCCCGCACAGGCGGGGAAACAGCGCCGCGTAGGCGGAGCGGCCGCCAACGGGCGTGTCATGACGGAACCGTTCCGTCATGAGCACACGGCAACCGTGGCTCATGACGGAACGGTTCCGTCATGAGCGGGGAAGGGGTTAATAAACCGTCCCAAGTTGCTTTCTTTTTACTATTTTTAGTCTAGCTAAATCCATTATCGATGTTTTATATACTGATAAAAGCCATTCTGAATATATGGGAGGCGAAGCCTCTGCCCATTTTTTGCATATTTCTCATCTAGCCAGCAGAATTGCAAAGAAAAGAAAGCTCCTAGAGTGTCCAGTGATTTCCATTTGAATACAAAAGATTATTAGGCTAAGGGTGATGTGAACTGGCTGTTCTAAAATAGAAGACAGAGTGGAAGACACCTTTTGCCAGAATTCAAAAATGTCTGGACAAGACCAGAACATATGTGTGTCTGGTACACTTTCCTTATTGCATTTTTTACATCTTCCTGGTGGATCATTAGACATCTTGGAGAGTCTGGCAGGGGACAAATAAGCTCTATGCGTTGTGAAGTAATGATTTCTCCTCAGCCAAGCTGGCATCGCAACGGAAAACAGGATGTTGTATGAAATCTGCCATAAGTCAATATTATCCCCATCCACAATCAGCTCATCCCATAATTCACCGGCTAATCTGAAATATCCATCTATTGCACCCTCACTTGCCCAATAAAAAAAGGCTACATCCTTCTTGCCAGGTGGCTTTTTGACCAGGAATTCTTCAAGATCATTACCTAAACCAATAGGCTTTTTGTGATTCTGGGACCAACTTTTTAGCTGTATGTATTTAAATCTTGACATACCACCTTCGATTTTATCATTTAGAGTTGCCCAAGGCAGTAAAGAGCCATCTTCAGTTAAGTCTCCCCATGTTGTTAAGCCTGCTGTTTTTAATGGTATGACCAGCACATCTTTAAGGCAATTAGGATACCCTGGGCTGTCCCACCACGTGGCTAATCTTGAATAATACTCCAGTCCCGTTAATGTTGACGTGAGGGGGAGAGATGTTCAAGAGGTACTGGTGTTGGGCCACTCCTAAGTTAGGCTTGTAAAGGCATTTTATTCGTCCGGGTACTATGCAACATGGGGCAAGAAGTGTTGTATTCCAGCTGACATTTTGTGGTCAAGGAGGGGTTGCACTTAGCAAATCTGAGAACGGCACAGAACAGAATGCCCCAGAGGCTTCTGCTCCTGGAGGAGGTAACTGTGGATTTGGAAGGGGATGACTTGGCTGACTTAGGACGCAAAGACTTATTTGAATGGATTGTCTCCGAGATGTGTTGGCTCCGGAAGAGGTTCCTGGGTGCCATGAGAGCGTGGTCCAACATTGTATCAAGGATGAGTTGGAGAGGTGGTAAGTCAGTGAGGGCTTTCAATGAATCGGTAAAGCGGTTAAACAGAAAGGGTGGTGAGTTTTTGAACACACAAATTCTGTAACTTATTCCTCATGTTTGCATCAAAGGGGAGCCTTTTTTCTTGCAGGATGGAGTAAACATATCACAGCAGGGTAATGTTCTCGGAGAACCTGCTAGCAAGTCGAAGGAGGTTGCACTGGCACCGGGGGTTAGGGGTGGTTGCTGACACGCGGTCCTTAACTGTCCACCACCTGCGTGGCACAGCTGGAGCGAACTAGCACATGCCTTTTGGGAGGGAAGGGACTTTGGTTGTAGGGGGTAGCCGGGGTTAGTATCCTAAGTTTAGCCAGGCGCCCTGCACAAGAGTTTCAGATGGGAAGAGAGAAGGTTGAGATCTCCCATACAGAGGGTCACATTCTCTGAACTGGGGGTTTGAACAGGAAGGGTCACTGGAGCAGTCATGATGTCAATCAAGAATGGTTATGTTGCTGGTTGCACAGAACAAAATGTTCTATCGTTATTTGACTCCAAATCATTAGATTCTCTTAAGGTTAGGTTTTCACATGAAAGCAATATGTAAATAATGGGTTTACTGTACAAATTTTGCTGACTGATAAAACAGATTTTAGTGTGTGAAAATAAATATGGCCAAGAGATCTTACAGTCTCAAATCCAAGATGTTGGATGTTTCAGGCCTGGACTTTGTGGGATATGTGCCGGGCAGGCGTGTGGAGTGGCGGAGGTTTGCCATCCATGGGACATCGGTGCCTCCCTGGCCATAAAAAGAAAGAGAGGATGATGCAAAAAGAAAAAGAGAAAAAGACACCTGCCATTACCAGAGGCTTCTAGGGAGGAGGGTGTATGTGAATCTACAGCACTACATGCCACAAACTGATGCTTATAAGGTAAGTAACATATTCTGTTCGTGGCATGTGTAGCTGTAGATGCACATATGCTACATAGACTATAAAGGAATTATCCCCTAAGCGGTGGCCAGCAAGAAGATGTTGCAGAAGACTGAAAAAGGGTACGTAAGACAACCTGGGCAACCTTTGCTTGTTGGCGTGATTAAGACATCACAAACACAAGGAGATGATGGACGGAGCGCAGAAACTTTTCAGACACTCATCCCCAGTCTCAGATCTGGGTTAAATCCATCATCATTCTTTAGCTCACTTCGCCACCTCTTTGTGTTTGCGTGATTAAGACATCCACACAGTAGCGCTTGGTGAAGGTGTGTGGAGTGGACCAAGTTAACTGCTGTACATATGTCAGCTATGGGTATTTTGCCAAAAATGGCCATCAATGCCCCCTTTTTGCTGGTAGAGTTGGGCCTGGATGGGGCAGGCAATTCTCTTTTGACTCTAGTGTACCAAATTTGAATGCACTTGACAAGCCATCTGGCTTTGCCCACCTTCAAAACAAAGTGGCCTTTGTGTGGTGTAGAGAAAGCAACAAAGTTGTTGAGTTTTGCCAAATGTCTTAGTCCTGTCAATGTAGTACATAGGGGCCTGATTGACATCCAGTGTGTGGAGGGCCCTTTGTGCTATGGAGTCTGGCCGTGAGGAAAATACTGGAAGCTCAATGGTCGGATTAAGATAGAAGGTGGAACCCCCTTAAGGACTCTGTTGACATGGACTTAACAGAAAGGTTCTTCTAAGGTAACAGTATTAAGTTTGCTCAAAAGCATCAAAGATGTAATTGCAATGAGATAGGCAGCCTTCCAAGAGAGGTATTGGAGGGGGCAGAAATGGAGGGAGTCAAAAGGAGAGCCCATGAGTCGAGTTAGGTCTAAGATTGGTGAGGGCACCCTGGGCAGGATAATTCATTTGAGTACTTCCTTACAGGCTTTGATGACGGAGACCCCGAAAAAAGAAGTGCTTCCTGTTTTGTAGGTAAGCTGCAACTGCAGCCAAGTGGGGATGAATAGAAGTGTAGGTAAGACCTGATGTTAGAAGATGAAGCAAATAACAGACTATGTCCTGCACTGCTGGTTTTAGCGAATCAATGCTTTTGGAAAGGCAGTAATGAATAAACCTTTTCCATTTGGTCGCATAACAGGCCTGTGAGGTTGGGCCTATGGGCCTTATTTAAGGATGAACGTGCATTCTGGGGGCAGTTTCAGGTAACCAAAATCCAAGACCTCAAGAGCCAAATTGCAAGATTGAGCAGTCTGGAGTTTCGGATTCCTGACCGGGCCTTGGTTGGGTGTTAGCAGGTCAAGACGGCTGGGCAGTTTCTTGTGGTGAACTACATATAAGTTGAGAAGAGCTGTAATCAAGGGTTGTTTGGCCCAGGTGGTAGCCACCAGGATGATGATGATGAATGTTTGCGAAGCTTCCGAATCACGTACGGAATAAGTGGAAGAGGTGGAAAAGCATAGGCAAATATCCCTGACCAGTTATTCATAGTGCATTACCCATGGACTGTGGGAACCTAGAGGTGAAGCTTAGGCACTCAGCGTTTTTGGGTGTTGCAGAGATCTACTTTGGGGAACCCCCAAAGATGGATGTACGGGAGTAGAACTTGCAGGTGGCATGCCCACTCGTGGTCTTACTGTGGCATCTAGATGTGCAGGTCTGCAAACTCTTTGTCCACTCCCGAAAGGCATTCTGCTAAAAGGTGTTATGTTGAGGTGAAGTGCCTAATGCCAAATATTCTGGGCTAACGCTGACAACTGCTGCAAGTGCGTGCTTTCTTGTTTCTGAAGGTAATACATGGCTGTCATGTCTGTTTTGATAGGGACTACCTTGCATTAAATCTGACATAAGGCGGCCATGAGAGACCCAGATGAGGAGAGGGATGACAGCCTAATAGAGGAGGCCCCTGACAATGCAGATTGAACCCCTCACCCTAAATCCAGCTGCTTACCAAATATTAACACGAGCAGACTGGTTCAATTGCCCCCAACTGATAACCCAGCGATACAGATCCACTATGGCGGACGGCAGAGCAAAGCATAGAACAACCCTGGTGTAAAAAGATACAAGGTTAATTATACGCGACACGCCTGAGTGGAGGAGAGGGTGGGGGGCTAGTTATTGATGGGTTAATGTTGAACAGCAAATACGAGGACTAATGGATGCGAACTCTGTGGACTAATAGATAATTATACTGTTTTACCACTACGTAGGGGGTTGCCAGGGATGGGAATAGGCCCACCAAAGCGAATTTCCAGTCCACAACAGGAAGTAATGGACTCCTACGCCAAGGGATTTTGCCTCATTTTAATTGTAATCAGAATTCCATTATTGTAAGACTGTTTAAAACCCAATAAAATCTGTTTATAAATAAATAAATAAATAAATAAATAAGGAGGCCATGAGAGCTAGTTGAATGGCCTGCAATTCTAAGTAAATGATGTGGAAGCCCTATTGATGGGAAGCCCACAAGCCCTGAATGGTCATATCTTGCAGATGCACCTTCCATCCAGTGAGAAATCCGTCCATTCTAATGATCACTGCAGGACTGGGTCTAGAAAGGGCCGGCCCTACAACCGATGGCTGTTGTTTCACCAGCTAGAATGCTTGAACCCTTCCCTGGCTTAGATAAGTTTTCCTAGGACCTTGTTGAGAACTGCACCCAGGAAGGGATGGACCAGAAGTGGTTGAAAATGGGACTTGACGATATTGATGGTGAATCCCTGATTGAGAGGTCAATTGTGGCTCGGGTGTGAGCAAGGCACAGTTCTGTTTCCACTCTTAACAGCCAGTTCTCAAAGTAAGGGAAAACATGGCTGCTGCCCCACCTGAAAAAGAGAGACTTGGGGAAAGGAGTTGGCCTAACGGCTAGGGCGGTCGACCTCGAATCTGGGGACCTGGGTTCGAGTCTCTGCAATGACGCTGAACATCCTGTGATTCTGGGCAAATCACCTAATCTCCCAGTGCCTAACAAAAAATGAATGTGTCCTCATGGAATGCAACTGGTGCTATGTAAAGTGCTCTGATACCCGATTTGGGTCAAGTTTGCGCTTATAAAACTCTCTAAAATAAAAAAAATAAAAATACCAAAGGATGGAATTTTGTGAATATCCTGAGGGCCACAGTGACACTAAACGGCAGGGCTTGAACAGAAAATTTAGACCACTTACCACAAACCGCAGGTAGCGGCAGAGAGCAGGGTGTATTGGGATGTGGAAATAAGTGTTCTTCAGATTAAGGGCAGTCATGAAGTCGCCTTGTTGCAGCAGAGGGATGAAATCATGTAGCGTAACCGGAAATGCTCTGGCAGGATATACTCGTTGAGGGGCCTGAGGTAGAGTATAGACCTGATGGCCTCGTCTTTCTTGAGAATAAGGAAATACGGGGAATGTACCCCTTTGGAGCACTGGTGTGGTGGTAAGGCCTCTCTGGCCGCTTTAAGAATATGCACTTGTAGGGGGCACTGCTATCTGGGGTAAGGGTGTGTTTGTGGGTGGGGTAGGGGATATGTAGTGAGCTCCAAGGTGTACCCTTGCCTTATGATAGAGAACCCATTGGTCAGGTTTTTGTTCCCTATGTGGCAGAAACCCACGCAGTCTTCGCCCAACAGGCGAAGTGTGATCGGGTAGAAGGGAGAGAAAGAGTCACTGTTTAGCAGGGGCTCCTTTGGCTGCACCCCCTCTACCTCTTCCTTTGAAATGGTTCTCTTTATAACCACCCTACCCTCCTACCACCTAGAGTGGCCCTGTGTAGGTTGCTGCTGCAGCCTCTGGTAAGTGGCAGGTGTATTAGGGGGAGGTGACCCTGTCACCCCTTATGACTTGGGTCCTCCCAAAGGAACCCCAGGAGGAAGGAGTCTGGCGAGCATCCACAGCCTTGGCTGAATCTGTGATCTCTTTGATCTTTTCCAGCATCTGATCTGCTGGTGGCATTTGAAATGATTTTTCCCACCAAAACGAGCTTGTAGCCACATGTTTCTATTGCTACGGGAGGTGCTGGGGGAGTTCCTGCATATCATTTAAGTGGGCCCTATTGTAATGAGTAAGCCAACTGAGCTAGCAATCCTCCAGTGAGTGGCAGATTGCACAGAAAACCTCTTGGCCCCTGTGTCAATTTTCTTACTCTCCTTATCTGGTGGAGGGGCACTGCCAGTTCCTTCGGCATTTGCGCAATTGCACGCAGTGTGGATCAGCAGAGAGTCCGGTAAAAGTGGTCTCCGGATGGAAGGCGGGTCAATAAGTGAGGTGTATTATTTATTTAGCCTCGGCGTAACCACTCTGACCTTCACAGGCTCCCTAAAATTGTCAGAAGCCGTTTGAGCAAGCCTTTGAGCACAGGCTGAATCAGCACGTTATGTTGAGTGGGAGAGTCTTTGCCTTCCTGAACAGTGTTTAGAGCAACCTTATGGAAGGTGGCAGTTCTGTGGGTGACCTCATGGTAGGAGGTAATGTCATCGGGAGGGTTTGCTGGGTAGAGATATGGATCCGTGTTTTTCTGCTTAAGTGGTTATAAGTGCTCCAAAGCAAGTTCCTCCGCAAAAGTCAATTTCCTCTTCTTGGGAGGAAGTTTGGCAGAGACCTTCCCAGTCTGCGGGTGGATGAAGAGTCTTTTCTTTCGAGCTTCAAGCTCTTTCCAACGCTGGAGAATGGGCTGCTCCAGATCCTCGGACCGCGCTGATGCTGAAGCTTTGTGTGCCGGTTGACTTGACATTAAGTGAGTCTTCCAGCTTGTCGCCGCGGAGTTGAATTTCAGCACTGGATGATGTTTTGGCGCTGAAGGGTTCTTCAAAGCTGATTTCTGTGTTCACAGAGCTGTCGGCGCTGACAAAGTCCACAGCTGGTGTAAAGGTTTGGGTACCAGAGGATGGCTCTGTATCAGCTCCAAGGACTTCTGTCAGTGCCGACCACGGCCTGCAGGCAGATGTAGACTGGAAGTTCTGATGTTGGACTTTGGGGTTCAACACCTGTCCCCTGCTGGGGCAGAGCTCAGCCTGTGCACGCTGTTAATGTGCAACCAGTGGAAAAGAGTTTGTACTCACTGTTGAAGACATGACCTCTTTGTGCACCTCCAGATCCTGCTGCCCTTTTGTCTCAGAGTCCAAGTGGGAGCTCACTTTGGAGCTGAATTGAGGGGCTGGTTCACCGATACCTTAAGATCGGTTAGCAGTGGAAGATGAGGCAGGCAGAACATGCTGCCCTGTCGTGCTCCAACAAAAGGCAGAGGTTGCAGACCTGGTGGAGGTTGGTCTAGGTATTCTTGGAGTTGAACTGAGGACAGTATTGAAAAGGAGTTCTTTACATCACTGAGTGGTCCTCGTTGGAGAGGAAAACCAAAACTGAAGAAGAGGCACAAAATCCCTTTTGGGGTGTCAGTGGAAACCCAGATGCTGAGCCTGACGGATGTCGCAACGAGGGGAAACTGACCGCTGATAAAGTGTCTATGCCCATGAGAGAGGATAGTCTGAAGAAAACAACAAACACTACGAAGCATCGACTCAGAATGGATCAGTAACGCGTCCGAACCAGATAGAGGAAAGAAAACAAATGAACAATGGAGCAATGCCCATGCTCATTACCAGTCATAGGAGGAGTCACTATACCATGGGACTCGAAGGAAAATGTTACTTACCCAGTGTAGGAGAGTAGGATCTGCACTTATGTCGCCCCCACTTTTTTTCTGATGTATACACTGGTTTCTGGCTATAGTCAGGCTGGGTCCCTGCTAATCAGTGCCCCAGTCGCTCTGTTCTCTCTAAACGACTTGGAGTGCATATTAGATGCACTAGTGATTGGTTACTGTGGTGCCTTATGAGCCCCTAGTATATGGTACCTTAGGTACCAAGGGCATAGGTACTTTAAAGGCCTACCAGGGGCTGAAGCATGTATTATGCCACCCCTGGGAAGCAGACTAAATCTGACACCTCAGGCCTGCTACTGCAGCCTGGGTGAGGTAGTGTTAGCACTCCTCACTGAGGTATAGGTTCCTATATCTCACCATACACACACCTATAAACCTATCAGTCACCCCTATGGCAGGCCTATAAATCCTGAGGGCAGGGTGCTTGGTTTACAATGTGAGGGGGTGCCTCTGCAGCTGGCAGGGTCTATTCCCTGTGGCTGTTTGTGAATGCGGTTAAACCATATACTCTTAAGTGCATTATAACCTCCCGGTTAATGCTAACTTTGGAATGACCGCATCAAAACATGTCGTGTTTGGTGTCAAACATCTTGGAATCATACCCCCACATCAGTCCATGATGTGGGAGTATGATCCCACCTTTCTAGAGGGGATGACATGTACCCATTGTAGTAAAACAACAGAAATCTGAAAGAGCCCTGGCATCACAAAATGGATGCCACCAGCACAGACACTGGGCTGCCCTCCTTCTGCTGACTGAAACTCGCAGTGGAGGAGGCCCAACAAAAGGCATCCTTTTCACAGGGAGGTGTCACCACCTTCCAGACAGGATTTAGTGTATTGGAGCTGGGTGGGTGCACTCTTAGAGTGCTTTGAAGTCCTGCACTGGGGGAGCAGTAGGCTCCTCTGTGCATATACCAGCTCAAACCGGTTCAGGGACTACCAGCCCCTGCTCTGGCGCGAAACTGGACAAAGGGGAGTGGGTGTAACCATCCACCCCCCTGACCCTCCTAGAGGAGTGGTCATAGAGCTAGTCCCTCCCTTTCTTTCACTATAAGATAGGTACAACTTGCCATTGCAAGTTAGATAACCCTGGACGACGCTTTACAAGACGAATCCTGGCCCTTCGACGTTCCACTACCTTTGGAAGACAGAAGAATCTCCCTTGGAGTCAAGGAGTGACTCCCCTGCTTGGCAGGCACCAAAACCTGAGACAACGGTTGCAAACTTTCCCGCTCCCGCCGGAGTCCGAAGTCCCTGCAACCCCAGAAGTAGATTTCCTGACTTCTCGTCAGCCATTTTGAGTCCCCAGCGAAGCTGTGGCGTCTGGACCCCACGAGTGACGAGGAACTGCAATACCTGGGAACTGTGCACTATTGTCGAGTGCAACCCCTTCACGACATTCAATGAACTTGTGCTTTGGACCATTTGTGGCCCAAGCCACCAGCAGGTTTTGCAGCAAAAATCAGAGGCCTACCATGTCCCGAGTGACCGTGGGCTTCTGTGAAGCATTTCCTCAAGAGGCATCTTTGCAATCCCTTGCCCATTGGCTAGTGGCTCCCTCGAAGACTTTCTTCTCAACTCAAAGGGCTCCTCTGGTTACTCCAGGCCTGCCCTCACTTACCCTTGCTGGGTGAGTCCCTCAGACCTTGCTGGTCTGCACCATCGACTTTCTTCACTCTACATGACACTTGCTTTTGCCAAGGCTTGTTGGCTCCAATCCGGTTGCCGACACTGCCATCAGCTGCAGACGTTGTGGGACACTCCGAATCCAGCTGCTGGTCATCTTCGATCCCTCTCCTGGACCTCGTGAGCGAAGAGTCAAAACACCATTGATGACCTGGAATCACCCAACATCTGTGTGCATCCATCTTCCTGGCCCCGGGTCACTGGCAAGTGACTGTGAACACTGTCCCTTCAATTTTCAGGTCTTCTACATCCAGAATCCAGCCTTGGATTTGACTGGACACTCCTTCAGTCGCCGCAAGCAGCAAGTCTTCTTTGGTCTCCATAGAAAACAGCGACGCGACCAGACACCAAAAGACACCTACGCACCCGGCTTCCCTGGGTGAGGTAACTCGTGCACTCCGGTGCCCTAGTGTGTGTTTGCCCTCGAATTACTTACCTTGTAAGTGGCTTGCTTGTAGACTTCCTCGAAGTATCCTAAAACTTTAAAAATCAAACCGCGACTTGCTCCGTTGTAATCAATGGGGAACCCGCGTCTGTGTTCACACACTGCACGCGTCTCCTGTGGGCCTGTTACTTACCTGCTAACACTGCAGTCTTGAAGCCCAAGCGATTCTACAGGCCCTAGGCCTTGTCATTTTGCAAGTCGACTTTCCTAACCCATTTTTTTAGTATATGGTCTGGTACGCCCCTAGGGCCCCAGCCAAATTTGTGCTTAACTTATTGTGAAACGTTGATATTTGAATGTGTACCTGGCTTCTAATATCATAAAGAGATTAGTAGAGTGTGTCTAGAAATAAATACATATATATTTGATATATATACCTGTGTGGTGTCCTTTCATTTGGTAATTCAAGAGATTATAAGGTAAAACAAGCTGCTTTACATTCCTCTGAGACTTAGCCTTAAGGCTGCTCTCCACAGCTACCACTAGGATAGCTTTCTTTAAAAGGTTGTCTTAAACCTATCTACCATAAGAGTCGAATTGGACTGGTGCAAGGTGGCCACTATAACTAGTGACCAGCATATGCCAGGCCAACTTCTCACACCCAGTAGGCATCTGTTCTTGGCATGTAGAGCCGTAGATTCACATGCGCCCACCCGCCTTCCAGGGTACCTGTATCTATTGCAGTTTCTTACTTATATATAAACACATGGACATCTCTATTCTACTCTTACTAACTCCATTCTCACCCTCTGCGGGAAAACAATCTAACAATAGAGTCGATGCCCATGCGCACTATCACCGAAAGGAGGAGTCACCTGACCTTGTGACTGGAAAGAGTTCTTCGAAGAAAAACAACTTGCAAACGTCCGAGCCCAACACTAGATGGCAGGAGTATGCAGAGCATATATATCTACAGCTACACATACCACAAACATGCATTAAAAAAAAGCTTTATATCAAGAACTGACAATTGTAGTTGCCATTTTTCCCACACTGACAGGTAGAGTGGCTACAGTTGCAGTTAATTGGGCTTGGGAGAACAAAGTCAGTTAGGAGTCAGGGTTGCAACTACTGGTAAATCTACAACTGCTCTGCAGATTTAGAAACAATTTGGAGCACAAAGCTCAGCAAAGTCTCATTTAGCTACCTTCATTACAATCTTCATTTCAGGTGATGGCTGGAGCCACTCCCCAAAGGTTTGTGGAGGCAATAAGGGCACCCTAATAGAGTGGGGCTCAAAGAGGTCACACCACAAGGCTCTACAGGTGCTGATTCTTTTATTTGGGCCCCAGGGAGTGTAAATGGTTCCTCTCGTTGTGCAGCAGCTGACAACAGAGCGCTCAGAAGCTCCCACACTCCCTCAAATCCTTGCAAGCAGTTGAGCTGCTGGTCTCTTCTTTGAGGCAGGAGCTCCACTGCAGGGCAAACTGCAGCATCCTCTACACAGCAAGCAATGTCCTTCTTCCCTCATGGCAGTACATAAACAGTTCTAGCAGGAGACTTGACCTGGCTCTGCCTTCAATCCGATAGGAATCCAGTAATCAGTAGCTCCTTGCCTCAGAATAAGCCTTGCCTCAACTACACTAGCATACAGTTTCTTTTCAGTCAGTGAGAAAAGTGAAACTATATCTGGCCAGAAACACCAGTACATATCATATAGAGGTGCCCAATAAGCCTCTGTGCAATGTTTTAATTTAAATTTTTTGGGACTCTTACAATCAGATCCTGCATGATCAGTACATGTCACGCTGATGCTACTGATGCTACAAAGGAGCCTTTCCTGAGCTGAGTCTTAACAGCTCCGAAGAAATGTGTACTCGGGTCAAGATGGTGGAAACTTTGTGGCACAAATGAGGTAGGCATAAGGGGTGGAGCTAGCAGTATTATGCTAGGAGGAACAGCATGCAAACACAAATGGAGAAATTGGACACCTCCACCTAACAGTACACTATAACCCTCTACAGTAAAACACTGAGGAAAGAAAAGGAAGGTTCCATTGCAGGCTCCAAGGTTAACAGATGATCAGGGCTGCCTCATCCAATGGCCTCCATCATCTTGTTCGGTTATATGTTATGTCATATGCATTTGTATAGCACACGAATCACCCAGGAGTACATTCACACAAAGAGAAGCAAAAATGCATTTGTTGCTGTATCCAGCCAAATATGCACGCCCCATTTATCCTGGGAGGAGTGCAGTTTAGGTGACGTTGGATGCCCCTTAACATCAGAAGAAAACCATGGGATCACAAACCAATCGACAAGGAGACTCCATAATGGGCATGTATAATTGTATTGCTCACCGACAGATAAATCAAAAACATACAATGGCTCTACAGTATGTTGCCAAGAGATCAACATAGGGAAGGGATTCACCTTGCCCTAGCATATGTAGGCAATTTTTACATGGTTTGCCCTCACTTTTTGCCTGGACATTGATGTGGTTTCAATTGTAGTGAACAGGGACCATGCTAACCATATCCCTTGTGCCAGGGCTTCTTCCGAAAAACATTAACAATTTGTACTTTTGCCCCCTGTAAGGCCCTAAGAAGTGGTACGCTGGGTACCTAGGGCCTGGGAGCTGAAGAGGTTCTCCTGGGACACCTGCACTAGGACCATACTACTTCCCTTGCAGCTTGCATGCCCCTGGGAGGTGAAAACGACAACGTTTTTAGGTGCCATGTCAGCCAGCAGTGCCTGAAGGTATAGGTAAGTCACCCCTCTAGCAGTGTCACACCTCCTCCCCAGGATGGGCCCAGAGCTTAAAGGCGAAGCTTCACAGTCCTGTCGCTTTTGAAAGGCAACGCCCCCAGCCTCTGCTGCTAGCAGCAGATGGCAGCCCCGGTTTACACCTCTACTTTGGGCAGAAAAACCGTCGGGGAAAACTTAGAATGGCTAGGAGGTGTGCCCACCTTAGACCAACTCCACTCCTCAGGTGTCGGAGGCAAAGTTAAGCACACTTTTCAGTCCCCACCATCTTGAAGATGAGGGGACTCCTCCAATCAGGGCTAGGTCTATGCCCCCTCCCACAGGAAGGTAGCATAATTGAGGGTATAGTCACCCCAGGTAAGGTGCCCATTGGCCCTGCATCCTACTCCCCTAAACTCCCCCTAAATCAAATATTTAGAAGGCTCCCTCAGACCTTGAAACTAGTTACCAGAAACCTAAGGAGGAGGATGAAGAAGATGCCTTGCTGCAAAGCCTTAAGATGACTACTGACTTGGCCCCAGCCATACCGACCTGTTTCCAGCTTCAGCGACCCTGCAAGATGACGCCGCCTGTCCTGCAGCCTGCGACTTCCAGAAACCAGAGGAAGACCGCCTGAACATTGAAAAAGACAAAAACTCCTGAAGCTAGCGGTTCTGTCCCCAAGAATCCAACACAAAGCACTCTGGTGCCCTGCAGATTCAAGAATGATCAGAAATTATCAATCAATCATCTGTAGAGCGCGCTACTCACCCGTGAGCGTCTCAAGGCGCTAGAGGGGAGGGGGAAGAAGAAGTAGTTACTGATCGAACAGCCAGGTCTTGAGAAGTCTCCTGAAGGTCAGCAGATCCTGGGTCTGTCGCAGGTGGGTGGGGAGGGTGTTCCATGTCTTGGCAGCGAGGTGGGAGAATGATCTGCTGCCGGTGGTCGTTCGGCGGATGCGTGGAACGGTGGCGAGGGCGAGGTCAGCGAAGCGAAGCTGGCGGTTCGGGGTGTAGAAGGTGAGTCGTTCGTTGAGCTATGCTGGTTCGGCGTTGTGAAGTGCTTTGTGAGCGTGGGTGAGGAGCTTGAAGGTGATCCTCTTGTTGACTGGAAGCCAGTGCAGGTCTCCAGGTGGGCGGTGATGTGGCTGTGGCGAGGGATTCCAAGGATGAGGCGTGCGGAGGCGTTTTGTATGCATTGAAGTCTTTTCTGGAGTTTGGCCGTGGTTCCCGCGTAGAGAGCATTGCCGTAGTCCAGCCTGCCACTGACGAGGGCTTGGGTGACCGTCCTTCTGGTTTCAGTGGGGATCTATCTGTAGATCTTGCGGAGCATGCGGAGGTTGTTGACGCAAGAGGAGGAGACAGCGTTGACTTGCTGGGTCATAGAGAGCGTTGAGTCCAGGATGAACCCCAGGTTGCGAGCGTGGTTGGTGGGTGTAGGGGCAGTTCCCAGCGAGGCCGGCCACCAGGAGTCGTCCCATGCGGAGGGGGTGGAGCCGAGGATGAGGACCTCGTCTTGTCACAGTTCAGTTTCAGGCGGCTGGTCTTCATCCACTCTGCGACGGCCCTCATCCCCTCGCATTCATGTCGACTTTTGAAAGTGAAAAGTATTTTTATTTAAAAATGTGCTTCATTTATTGCGAAGATCTTGGTCTTAAAATAAAACAAAAAGACAACTTATATTTATAAAATTGGTGTGGTTATCCTTTTTGAGTCACGTGTCCATTATTGGTCAATGCTGTGCAATAAATGTCTTGCACTCCTCTGTGTTAGGCCTAAGACTGCTCGCCCAAACTACCACTAATGGAGGACTTTGGGTTTTACATTGAGCCCTGTACACTTCTGGGGAACCCCTGGACTCTGTGCACGGTATAACCACCTAGGGGCATAACATATACAGAGCTTGCTTCCTACTCACAGTCACATTAAATTTCATTCTTACGCTCATAAATATAATGTTAAATAATAACAAAAAGTGTATTTCCCCTGTAGAAGGCTGGCTCTGTATGATATTGCCATCAGGTGGTAATAATGTGCACAGAGTCCAGGGTTCCCCAAAAGTGTACAGGGCTTAATGTAAAACCCAAAGTGCTCTATTAGACATTTATTGCTCAACAGTGTTCAATAATGGACACACGACTCAAAGATGGAGATCCAGACCAATTTTAGAAAATGATACTTTGTTTGTACTTTATTTTAAGATCAAGATCTTCGCAATAAGGTAAGTACGTTTTTAATTACAAATACTTTTCACTCTGAAAAAACCCACTGTATTTTCAGAACAGTTCAATGTTATCCTATGGGGAAAACAGTTTTGCAGTTAACCAGGTAAGTACGCAACTTACAGTTCCAGTCTTCTGGACCAACAACTAGCAGTGGGCAAGGAGTTGGCTGGTACAGAGGGCAAACTCAGAGTTCGACCCAATGCGTTCCAATGAAGACTGGGGGTCCTTAGAGCCAAGCTGCTTGTAGGTAAGTGGAACTGGTGCAGGGGCCGTGCTTTGGTTGTTCAGGAACAGCACAGAGGGAGGGGGGGGTGTTTGCTATAAAGTAGCATCAAATATACACCACCAGCGGTACAGGGGTGGCCCGGGGCAGGGTACAAACACATCGTCGGGTGCCCAAAGCTATCCTATGGAGTTTCCTTGTTTTGGGAACAGGCTGCAAGCGTCGAACCGGGGAGTCCAGGCAGAACACCAGCGACAGTACAGGTAAGTTGAGGTGTTGGGGGTCACAGGGGCACCACTGGTCAAGCTCACCCAGAGGTGCAGGGGTGCCTTTAGACATCGGAAATCTTCTTATTGGGCCGGTCGCAGTGGGGGGACCTTCAGATTCCCTCTGCAGGCACCGTCGGGGAGGTCAGGAGAGGTCGGCCAACACTGGATTCAGAGTCCTGGTCGCTGGGGAGACCTCACTGGGCAGTTGGACCACTCGGGCTGAAGGCGTTAGGTGCAGAGTCGGCATGAGTCACGGATCTGCCTGGATTTGGAGTCTTTGTTGTTGTTTTCTTCTGGACAGGTCCGCTGTCCACGGGAGATTGGAGTCTTTGTTGAAAGCAACAGTCCTCCCAGGGGTTTCAAAGATCACTGGCTGCAAGACAGGTCACAGGTTTGTCAATGCTGGAGACAGGCTGGTAGGGCTGGGGCGAAGGCAGTCATCTTCGGTCTTCTCTGCAGGGTTGTCTTCTTTCTTCATAGGTCATCAAAGATCTAGTTTCCAGGTCTGGGAGAGCCATCTAAATACTAGAATTTAGGGGCGTTTTTAGGGGAGTAGCAGGTAGGGCCAATGGGCACCTTACCGAATGTGACTATATACTCTATTATGCCCCCCTCCTATGGGAGGGGGCCATAGACCTAGCCCTCATTGGAGAGGTCTCACTATTTTCAAGATTGCGGGGACTGAAAGGTGTGCTTCACATCACCTCCCACACCGTAGGGGTGGAGTTGGTAGAGGTGGGTACACCTCCTTTTCTTCTTAAGTTTTCCCTCTGTTTTCCCGTCCAAACCATGGGCTGCCATCTGCTGCTACCAGCAGAGGCTGGGGGTTGCATTACAAAGACGACATACCTTTGAAGCTCCCCTCTTTGAGCACTGGTCCATCCTGGGGGAGGAGGTGTGACACCTCTGCCCAGGATGTGCATTGTTTCTGGTCCCAGAGAGCAGGGGTTCTCCACCCAGGAGGCCACCTCACAGGGGCATACAAGCTGCCACGAAAGTGTGGTATGGTACCGTGTGTGGGTTCCAAGGGGCCCTTTTCCAGCTCCCAGGCCCTAGATACTCAGAGTACCATTTTCTAGGGACTTACTGGGGCAGAAATACCAATTAGGAATTTGTTTTTATGGAAGGTGCACTGGCACAGGTTGGCAGGGACCTTGTGCACTCCGTTTGAAACCACATCAAAGCCAGGCAAAAAGTGGGGGGGGCTAGCCAATCAAAAAGAGGCACTTTCTCGCACCACTCAACAGCCACCTCTTCCACTATATCTGGAAGTGGACGTCAGCTTAATGATAGTTGAGGAGTGCACGCCTTCTACCTCAAACCCTAGAGAGGGTCACCAATCCCCCAAAACTGGGGGTTCCTACTTTATCCAGTAGGCAGAATAGTGTGTGATGTTACATGTACTTGTTGCTAGCTAGTGAACCATATGCAATGAGAATAGTGTCCATGGAGAATAACATGTGTGAATCTTAACAAAATGGTGGATCCCTGTAAGTTGTTCAAACTTGCCAAATGTTTCTTACAGTACAACTATGGCAACCAAAATATGACAGAGGCCAGATATCACACATCCCACTTCATAGATTGTATATTTATGTTTTGCAATTCTGATCTTTTCACTAGCAGGAAGTAAACAAATAAAGGTGAGGACTTGTAACTCTTATAAACATAAGATCTCAGACTTTACTTTGAGTATGCCAAGTGGTACTTAGTGGTCATGCCATATCTAAACTGCTGACCCAAGCTGTTTGTACCAGTACTTAGTTCCCTAGAGCACCTGCAGTAAATAAACACAGACATTGAGGATGCCACACACGTTAAACAAAATTTGTCTCAGTAATTACCTGTTTGCTCAGATTCCCTCTTGTCCTCATCTTCAATATCAAACTCTGATTCGCGCTCCCCATATTCCACATTCCCATCAAGCTCTTTGAAGTCTGGGGCCAAAGCACTCCAATTTTCCTGAATAACAGAAATAAAATAATTTCTTAAGTGTGAAGAAAGATGTGAAAATCGCAGTCTGAAGCCCAAAACAGCCTTGCACTCTGATGTTCGTCACCCATCAAAAGCTTTGCCACCCGCTTACTTGTAAGCATCTGCTACCATCAAACAAACTCAATACTGTGGTGTTTTTAGACTGCCAGACTACTGACAAGATACATTTCCAAACCTATTACATGCTGGTGATTCCTTAGGGATCTCATACCACCTACAAGGTGTGTAGTGCCCAATTTGTTACAAAAACTATATATATAATAAATGCCTGGGCCCAAGATATGTCTAAGAAGGCCACACCAGTTTCCTGACAACACAACAAATGCCAGTACTGACACTACCTGAAAATCCTCTCACTCCTACAAATGTGACAATTTGGACTATTCCAGGACACCCAAAACTGTAAGAATAGCCTGGGCATGCTGGTATTATCATCTAAAAAAACAGATATTGAATTATAAAATACACTGTTTATGTGCACTACTTCAAATTAGGCATACAACACTAAAAATGTGCCGGTTTTGACAAATAATTGCTGCTGCTTATCCCTGGCAAACTCCAGCACAAACTAAGCACTGTGTACGGGACTGTCATTGTGTGCCCTAAAAAAACAAAACTGCCACTATAACTATTACAGAGAGAATACTTTAAAAAAAATAGACTTGTTGCACAAGTTACTTACCTTCAGTAACGATATATCTGTAAGAGACATTAGTTAGTGATAGATTCCTTACCTTTGAATTACCCCCAGGCGTCAGACTGGATCCGGAAAGTTTTTGTCAGCAGTACTCCTGCGTGTCGGAAGGTGACGTCGTGCGGCTCCTCGCCCGTCGTAGGCGTCGGGATGACGTCGCGGCAGCTACTTAGACGCCGCCCTTGCGTGCGGATGTCAGTTCTGTACACGACTTTCCGCGCCAGGTACGCAGAGCCATGCAAGATACTGACCACTGGTGCATTGAAACTAGTGCCCTGAAACGGATGACCTTAACCCTAGAAATCAGTTAGCAGAACGGGGAGGATGGGTGGGGCGGTAAGGAATCTATCACTAACTAATGTCTCTTACAGATATAGCGTTACCGAAGGTAAGTAACTTGTGCATCTGAAAGAGACATGTTAGAGATAAATTCCTTACCTTAGAATAGATACCCCAGCAATACCAACCCCGGTGGTGAGTCTGCGAACCAAGATCATACCAGAAAGTCATGAGGGACAGAACGGCCAAAGAATTCGTCTCTCGGGACTTGGCTATCAAGGCAATAATGCTTAGTAAAAGTGTGCAGCGAGGCCCACGTGGCTGTCTGACAGATGTCTTGCAGGGCGACACTACGTCCCAATACAGTAGTAGCTGCTGTCGCCCTGGTAGAATGGGCGCGCAACCGAACCGGAGGTTCCTTTTTAGCCAGAGAATAACAGGCTTTTATACAAAAGACGACCCAACGGGAGATAGTCCTCTTGTGTACAGCCCGGCCTTTCTTGGCACCTACGTAGCCAACGAAGAGCTGGTCATCCACCCGGAACTGTTGTGTGTGATTCAGGTAAAATGAGAGCACACGTTTTGGGTCCAGACGGTGGAGCCTCTCTTTCTCTCTGGAAGGGTGCGGAGGTAGAAAGAAGGTGATAGTTTGTCCGATGTGGAAAGGAGTAACATCCTTTGGCAAGAAGGAAGGACGAGTGCGGAGCACAACCTTGTCCGGCTGGACAGACAGAAAAGGAGGTTTACAGGAAAGAGCCTGGAGCTCACTCACATGCCTAGCTGAGGTGATGGCCACCAGGAAAGCAGTCTTCAAAGTTAGTAAACAAAGTGGACAGTTGTGAAGCGGCTCAAAAGGAGCGCACATCTAATAAGTAAGAACCAGATCCAAGTCCCACTGCGGCATCATAAACGGAATAGGAGGAAAAAGGTGTTAAATGCCTTTGAGAAATCTACTTACGACAGGGGTCTTGAAAAGAGAGGGCTGATCAGGGAGCCTGAGAAAGGCCGAATTTGCAAAAAGGTAGCCCTTAATAGTGCCCAGAGCAGAGCCCTGCCAGGTCAGAGAAAGAAGGAACAAAAGGACTTCTGAAAGAGGGGCAGGAAGGGGATCCACAGCCTTTGCTGTGCACCATGCCACAAATTTGTTTCACCTGCAGCCGTATACCGATTTAGTGGAGGGATGCCTGGCTGCCAGAATGATACCACAGACTTCAGGAGGCAAGTCAAATAGAATCAACTGTCGCCGCTCAATCTCCATGCATGGAGGTGGAGGCTGGACAGGTTTGGGTGGAGACCATCCCCTGCTGCTGCGACAGAAGATCCTTCCGAAGAGGCAGTCGGATCGGGGGATCCACGCTCATACTGAGTAGCTCGGGATACCAAACTCTTCGACCCCAGTCTGGGGCCACAAGAATGACTTAGGCCCGGTCGCGCCTGATCTTCTTCAGCACTCTAGGTAGAAGTGGTATAGGTGGAAAGGCGTACAATAGACCGCAACTCCACTTGTGGCGAAAAGCGTCGCCAAGCGAGTGTCCCCTTGGAAATCCCCACGCGCAGAACTGCTGACATTGCGCGTTCTCTTCGGTGGCGAATAGATCTAACCATGGCTCTCCCCACTATTGAAAGAGAGCTTGCGCCACCTCCGAGTAAAGACGCCATTCATGATCCATCATGCACCGGCTGCGGAGTTCGTCCGCCCTGGCGTTCAAAGAACCTGCCAAGTGTTGAACCACCAAGGAAATTCCTTGACGTTCCAGCCATGTCCAGAGACGCAGAGCCGTCTGACAGAGGGTCCACGATCCCACCCCGCCTTGCTTGCTACAGTACAACATGGCGGTGGTGTTGTCTGTAAACACCTCCACTACTCTCCCCTTGACAGAGGGAAGGAATACCTTCAGTACAAGTACAAGTAGGATCGCCCGGAGCTCTAGAAGGTTATTATGGAGCCTGCGACTTCGGCACGTTGATGGAGAACCCCAGCAAATGCAAGAGGTCAGCTGTAGTATGGAGGTGGGAGACGACTTCCTGGGGCGAGCCCGCCTTCAACAACCAGTCGTGGAGATAGGGGAAGACAGAAACCCAGAAACCCCTGATCTGCGCATATGAGCTGAGTCCACCCGAGGGCCGCTGGTAAGGCCAAAGGGGAGCATGGTGAACTGAAAGAGCTCATGGCCTACCGTGAACCGCAGGCAACACCAGTGGGCCGGCAGGACGGGGATATGAAAATAAGCGTCTTGCAAGTCTAACGCTACCATCCAGTCTTGCGGGTCTAGGGCAGACAAGACCTGAGCAAGTGTGAGCATCTTGAACTTCTCCTTCCGGAGGAAGCGATTGACGTTCCGAAGGTCTAAGATGGGATGCAGGTCCTTGTCCTTCTTTGGAACCAAGTAGTGGGAGTAACAACCATGACCTACTTCTGGCGTTGGAACACGCTTGATGGCCCCCTTGGCCAAGAGGGCCGCAACTTCCTGCTGAAGAAGTGCCAAGTGATCCCCCGACATGCGGTGGTACTGAGGTGGCATGGCTGGAGGGGTAGTCTCAAAGGGGAGGGAGTAGACCCTTCAGACTATCTGTAAAACCCACCTGTCCGAAGTGATGGTGAGCCAGTTGGGGAGGTGATGGCGAATCCTGCCGCCCACTTGCGTTTGGTGGTCCTGAAACACCGGACTATGAAGGTTTGGAGGCAGTGGTGGCAGGGGAGGTGGTGGACTGACCCGCCCCCTGGCCCCGTGACCCACCTCGGCAGGTCTCACGAACGCGGCTGTGCTGAGACTGTTACTGCGCAGGCCTGTGGCTTGGAAACAAATGTGTTTAGGCGCCCCTTCCTTGGCCACGAAAGGAGCGAAAAGCAGAAGCCGAAGGAGTGTGCGTGGCCGAAAGGCCCAAGGACTTGGCCGTAGCCCGCGAGTCCTTAAAATGCTCCAACGCGCTGTCTGCCTTGTCGCCAAAAAGGCGAGTGCCATCAAAAGGCATGTCTATCAGAGTATCCTGGACATCCCCAGAAAAGCCAGGCGTGACAGTGTAGCGCCACTGTCGTGGAAATCACTCTGCCTAGCGAGTCCGCGGTGTCAAGGAAACAACGAATCATGAAGTTGGCTGCATCTCTCCCCTCAGCAATAGCTTGGGAGAGCACGTCCGGTCCTCCTCCGGACACTGACCCAGCACCTGCGTCACCGTATCCCACACAGAGTGGGAATAACAGCCCCAGAGGCACGCGGTGTTCACAGACCGCAACCCTGAACTGGCGGAAGAGAAAATCTTCTTCCCAAACTGCTCCTGTCTGGAGGTGCGGAAGGGAATGCGCTTGGGGACGCAGAGGCTTGGACAACTAAGCTCTCAGGAGTAGGGTGTTGGGAGAGGAAAACGAGGTCACCTGGGGCCACGTGCCTATCCAGAGGAGTCCCTGTGTTGGGCCTGGACAAGGCGCCCAAAAGAACGTCTGAAAGTGCGTCATTGAAGGGCAGCAGAGGCTCCACAGAGGAAGCCGCCGGCCAAAGCACTTCTGACAGGAGGTTAGTCCTGACGGCCACTGTAGGGAGCTCGAGGTGGAGAGCCTCGGCTGCCCTACGCAACACCACTGAATAAGTACCACCCTCCTCCGTAGCCACGGTAGAAGGAGACAGTGTGCAAGGTTCTGAAGAAAAATCCAGTCCGGGTCTAACTCGCATTGGGCTGCGAGAGGGTCTTCAGACCCCTCCCAGTCCTGCCCGTCCTCTGTAACCTGCTGGGCACGCGGAAAAGAAGGAGGAGGATGGAGAAAGGGATAGAAATTCCCCATTGGCGTCGGAATCGATGTCGCTACACACCGGTCCGGCTCCATCTCTATGTCGGGGTGGCCGACGCCGGCGGCGGTGCTGTCGACGCCGGTGGAGGTCGAATGAGGTCGACCGACGTCAGCTGTGATCCATGCATGGATCCATGGGAGTCTCGCTGCGCCGAGGCCGGAGCCGATGACGAAAAAGGGTGAGGACCCCCAGTCGAACCCGCAGGGCCTGAAGGCGCAACTGCGGGGCCCGACGGGCTAAAAAGTCGAGCCATGGCTGACAGGAAGTCCTGCAGCTGGGCCGGAGTGGCAGGCGGACCCCAGAAAGGCGGGTAGGCTGTAGGCAACTGCGCAGGCTCTGCCGAAGCCACGGGGGTGGCACCACCCGCACCCGCAGCCTTGTCGCCTGACAGGCTAGGGGAAGGCGAAGAGCGACCTCGCTTCTTCGACTTCTTGTGCTTCACCTTACCTGACCCCGAGTGCGAAGACTTCGTCGAACGATGATGGCGGCTCCGCGACCGGTCCCTCGACCTCCCACGGGACCAGGACCTTGAACGTCGCGGAGCCGACTCCCGGGCCTCAAGCAACTTTCGCTCCCGCAAAGTTTTCGGAGACATGGCCCGGCATTCGGGGCACGACTTGGGGTCATGGTCGCGGCCCAGGCAGTAGAGACACTCGGGGTGCGGGTCCATCACCAACATCATGCGGGGACAAACCTCGCAAGACTTGAAACCGGGCATCCCTATATCACCAGGAGTCAGAGACTCAAAAGAGACAAAAGTCCCAAAAACTCAGTCAAATATTGACTGGGGGCACCGCTCTCTCTGGATCTGCGCTTGCTGGCGTGGAAAAAGAAAGAACTGACGTCAGCGCGTGAGGGCGGCGTCTAAGTAGCTGCTGCGACGTCATCCCGGCTATCACGACGCCTAAGTCGGACGCGGAGCTGCACGACGCCACCTACCGACGCGCAGGGGTACTGCTGACGAAAACTTTCCGGATCCAGTCTGACGCCTGAGGGTAATTCTAAGGTAAGAAATTTATCGCTAACATGTCTCTTTCAGATTGCACTTTATGAAACACTACACAAGGTTATGCAAGCCTATGCTGGAGTCAAAATAAATACTTTACGGTTTAGCTGATCAGATATGTCAGCAGAGGGGTTACCCACTGTACAATTGGCTTGGAATTGTGCCAGGCATTTCGGGATCCCACCCACTGCTACTTCAATCGTAGCAATGCCTGACTGTCACTGAACGGCACTGATACAACTGAACAAATGCATAGCCAATAGTGGATAAATGCAGGTATCATTTGCAACACCTGGTAGTTTAAATAACAGTACTCAGAATCCTCTTGCCCCACATTTTTGTGCATTAATCACACAAGAGCAGACAAGAAATGAAGGCAACAAAAAGGACAAGTTACCCTTCGGTAATGCCTTATCTGGCAGACACATAATCCAGCCAAAGATTCCTTACCTGAGCAATATTCATGCATACCAGTAGGTGGCAACGGTCAGCTCAGTGTGACCTTGTCTACGCCGGAAGAGACGTCTGCGTCACCTATATAGGTGCCACCTCAGCATGCTAACGGCAGTTACTTTTCATGACTTTCCACGCCAGGAGAGTAGAGCCATAAAGTGCACTGACAGTGGTGTGTCTTGAACAACTAGGGCCCTGAAAGGGATCAGCCTTGACCATAACAACCTGTTCGCGGGAAGGATGGGTGGTCAAGGAATATGTGGCTTGATCATTTCTCTCACTTTGCCACTGGATTCAAGCAAACCTGGCTGAAGACGTCTGAAATGCCAGAAACCGGTCCTAGGAAGCTTGTTTCCAGTCCAGGGAAGACATGGCTTGGCAGTTCGGGCTGGACTGTTCCCATGAGGCACAGGGTCAGACTGATTTGCATATGGCCATGTCTGAACTGGGGTGGCAGAGTGGGCTAAAGAACGGTGATGGATTAAACCCAGATCAGTTGACTGTGGGTGAGTGCTTGCAATGTTCAACACTCCGTCCATCATTTCCTTTGGTTGTTGCTTTGTTCGCCATAAGTTGGCAGGGTATGCTCAGACGTGAGTCCCTTGCTCACTTTGCCACTGGATTCAAGCAAACCTGGCTGAAGACGGCTGAAATGCCAGAAACCGGTCCTAGGAAGCTTGTTTCCCGTCCAGGGAAGACATGGCTTGGCAGTTCGGGCTGGACTGTTCCCATGAGGCACAGGGTCAGACTGATTTGCATATGGCCATGTCTGAACTGGGGTGGCAGAGTGGGCTAAAGAACAGTGATGGATTAAACCCAGATCAGTTGACTGGGGGTGAGGGCTTGCAATGTTCAACACTCCGTCCATCATTTCCTTTGGTTGTTGCTTTGTTCGCCATAAGTTGGCAGGGTATGCTCAGACGTGAGTCCCTTGCTCACTTTGCCACTGGATTCAAGCAAACCTGGCTGAAGACGTCTGAAATGCCAGAAACCGGTCCTAGGAAGCTTGTTTCCGGTCCAGGGAAGACATGGCTTGGCAGTTCGGGCTGGACTGTTCCCATGAGGCACAGGGTCAGACTGATTTGCATATGGCCATGTCTGAACTGGGGTGGCAGAGTGGGCTAAAGAACGGTGATGGATTAAACCCAGATCAGTTGACTGGGGGTGAGTGCTTGCAATGTTCAACACTCCGTCCATCATTTCCTTTGGTTGTTGCTTTGATCATTTCTCTACCAGATGAGGCGTTACCAAAGGTAAGTCACTTGTCCATCTGATAGAGAAAACTGCCGCAGATTCCTTACCTCAGAATAGATACCCAAGTAATACAATCACCACTGGAGACTCTGTGGACTAGTTTAGACCAAGCCGTCCCTCCGGACTTGACTATCCAGGCAGTAATGCTTAGTGAACGAGTGCAGTGATGCCCACGTTGCTGCGTGACAAATGTCAAGACCTGGAACACCGCTTTGCAACGCTGTGGTCACAGACTTGGCTCTGGCGGGATAAGCTCTTAAGCCATCAGGAGACCGTAACTTGGCCAGAGCGTAGAAAAGTTTGATACAGAGGACCTGTAGGAAAGTGGGCTTCCTTTGCAGTAACCCCCCCCCACACTTTTTGCCAGGCTACTGATGCACTTTCACATGATGTGCCCTGGATCCCTGTCAATCAGGTTCCCAGGGCCCGTGTTCTTTCCCCAAAACTAACCCAATTGGCATCTCTGGCCACAGGTCAGCCGCTGGTAAATGGTACCACAGGTACGCAGGGCACTGTGACCAGGGAAGACCTTTAGGGGCTGCAGCACTTATTGAGCAATACTTAGAGGGCCTGTACCTTTACGCACACACAATGCCTTTGCAGGCTGCGTGTTTTGGTGCAGAACAAAGTGAAGAGTCGACATGGCACACATCCCTGTGTGCCATGCCTACATCCCACTGCCCTGGCATAGATCAGTCACCCCTCTAGCTGGGTGTCCTATGCCAGTGGTGAGGGTACAGGTGCAGGTGCCCTGTACCCCCACAGTGTCTAAGTCCATTCTTAGACATTGTAAGTGTAGTGCTGCCATTAAGAATATATGGTGCTGGGAACTTATCATTACAAATTCCACACCACCATAATGGCTACACTGAAAACTGAGAAGTTTAGTATCAAACTTCTCAGCACATTAAACCCACACTGATGCCAGTGTGGGATTTAATGAAAAATGCACAGAGGGCATCTTAGAGATGCCCCCTGAAAAACGACCAGCCTCTGGTGGGTTCCCTAACTGGTACACACCAGCCTGCCACCACAAGACATGTTTCTGGACCCCTAGGGTGGGAGCCTTTGCTCCCTGAGCCCAGAAAGAAAGCATTTCCTGGGCAAAGGTGTTCACACCTCCCCCCGGCCATATGTGGCAGTGGAGCTTCAAAGGCCTGGCAGCCTTTTTAATGCGACACCCAGCCTCTCCTGCTATCAAGAGCAGGCCCCCTTCCTGTTTCTCCTCCTTTTCGGCGGAAAGACAGGCGGGAAAAACTAGCCAGCCCAGAAGGTGTGCCCACCTCTGCCAACTCCACCCCTCAGGTGGGGGAGGTGATGTGAAGCCCACTCTTCAGTGCCCGCCATCTTGCAGATGGCAGGCACGCCCCAATCAGGATTAGGGATTGTGCTCACTCCCCCACGTGGGGTCAGCACACCAAGGGTGTAGTCACCCTAAGGTCAGTAGCCCAATGGCTACTGACCTTGAGACCCCTAAAACACCCCCTAAATACAGTATTTGGGGGCACCCCTGAACCAAGAAAGAAGATTCTTAATAAAAAGGACGAAAGAAGACGCAAAGCAGAGGAGACTGCAGAGAACAACTGACTTGGCCCCAGCCCTCGCGGCCCGTCTGCAGTTTCCAGAGATCCTGCGCCCAAAATCGTCTAGTCCTGCAGCCAGAAACCTCCAGAACCCCTGGGAGGACTGACTGCCTTCAACAAAGACAGGATCTCCTGTGAACAGCAGTTCTGTTCAGAAGAAACACCAAAGAAAGACTTTGAGCTTGCTGAGGAAAAAGAAACCCGACGCCTGGAACCACCACTGCACCTGTCACCTACGTCCCGAGTTTGAGTGGCCCACTGGTCCCAGCGAGGTCCCCCAGCGCTCCAGAGTCCGAGTCCACCGTGGGTTGACCCCTCCAGGACTCCCCGACGTTGCCTGCAGCTCTGTACGGAGACTCACCCCAACCGCGAGTGGCCAGGTAAGGTGAAATCCGACCTCAAAAGACACCCCTGCATCCAGCTGCCCTGCGCTCTGGAGAACAGAACCTGAGGTGCACCTACATCCCCGAGCCCTCCAACTTACATGCCCAGCTGTTGGTCCTTCCGGAAGTCTTCCTGGACCGAGCATACAGCTGAAAACCAAACCCGAAAATCCCCATTGAAAACAACAGGGCACTTGACACCAAAACAGCACCCTGCACCCAGCCGCCCCTGCGCCGCTGCCCTTTTTGTGCTACACAGGATCCCCTTTTGCCCTGAGCCTTACACCATGAGCTTGGCTCCCACAACCTTGTGGCCTGCTCGTCAGCAGCCACCAAACAGAGGCCCCCCTATCCTCCATTAGATAACATTGGGCCGTGGCACTCTGCACCCGGCCGCCCTAGTGCCGCTGAGGGTGCAACAAGAGTGCATCCTTGACCCTGGGGGACCCCTGAGTCTACCCCCAGAACCTCAACTCCCACTACCGAATACTTACCTTAAAACCGATAACACTATTTTCCACAACAGGATAACATTGACTGTTTTTATTGGAAAAGTTTTTAAGTGTGGAGTTTGAAAACCTAAAGAAATTCTTTAAAAAAAATTGTACTATTTAACCAAAACGATTTTACTTGCCTGTTTACAGGAAATGTCCCAGAGTAATATCCAGGTATACTACTCTGAGTAAGAAAAGTAATCTCAAAAGTAACTTTCCTGTAATTTTACTGAAAACCCCATTCAAGTCCATGTACTCTATTTACAAAGTATTGCATTTCTCTGAAACCATACTGTAAGTCAAGACAAAGTGCATATACAATTTCAATTTAAACTGCTTACAAATTGCATTACTACTGTAAAGTATTTATTGCTTACCTGTGCCAGGCTTGCTTGGTTCTAGAGAATAAAATAACTAAAAGAATGTTCTTATACAAAAACAACTGGTCTGAAGTTCAGTCTCTGAGTGTGTGAATTCATTTGCTGACTGTGTACAACAAATGCTTAAAACTGTTCTCTGATACTGCCTTACTGCTCGACCACACTACAACAAATAGAGAGTGAGGTGCTGTCTAACTTTACCTCTGCCTACCACTGGGGATCAACTGGACTCTGTGCACACTATACCTCACTTTGGTATAGTATATACAGAGCCAGCTTCCTACAGGACGACCCATCACAAGTTAGTCCTCTTCTGCACCACACGACCTTTCTTTGATCCAACGTACTCCATGAAGAGTTGGTCGCCGACCCGCAACTCTTTAGTGCAGTCAAGGTAGAATGAAAATGCTCTTTTTGAGTCCAGAGGTAGAGTAGCTCCTCCTCTTGAGAGGGGTGCAAAGGGGCACCGAAAGTGGGCAAGGTGACTGATTGTCCCACGTGGAATGGTGTTACCACTTTCAGTATAAATGAGGACTTAGTGCGAAGCACCAACTTATCACAGAAAATGGTCAGGTAAGGACTACTAGATGACAGAGTGTGCAATTAGCTCACCCTCCTGGCAGAAGTTATTGCCACCAAAAAGGCTGTTTTGATGGTACGCAGCCGGAGGGGGCAGTTGTGCAGAGGTTCGAACGGAGCACACATGAGAAAGGTGGGAACCGAATTAAGGTCCCACTGAGGCATGATGAATAGGGCAGGTGGGAACATATGTAAAGCCCCTTAAGAAATGTATTTACAATAGTGCATTTAAATAAAAGGGTTGGTCTGGCAGCCTCAAGAAGGTAGACAAGGCCGACAGATACCCTTTCAGCGTGCCCAAAGCAGAGCAAGGGTCGAAATAAATAGGAGGACTTGAGAGAGAGGAAAGCAGAAAGAGGATCAATAGACCTTTCTGTAGAATATTTTACAGATTTTGCAACCGGCATGCGTACAGGGTCATGGTAGAGGGACGCCTGACTGCTAAAATAACATAGCAGACTTCGGGAGGCAGGTGGAATGCTATCAACTGCCGCTGCTCAATGTTCACCCAAGAAGGCGTAGAGTTGACAGGTTTGGATGGAGGACCTCCACTGCTGCTGCGACAGACGATCCTCCAGAAAGGACAGTCTGATCTGAGGATCGATGCTCAGTTGGAGAAGAGTGGGATACAAGACACTACATGCCCAGTCTGGAGCCACAAGAATGACTTAGGCCCCGTTGCTACTGATCTTCTTGAGCACTCTGGACAGGAAAGGCGTACAAGAGGCCTGAACTCCACTCAAGACTAAAAGCGTCACCGAGTGAGTGCCACCTTGGAAACTAAAGTGCACAAAACTGCTGACATTAGGCGATTTTGGCAGAGGTGAACAGATCTAAGCAAGGCTTTCCCCACTTCTGAAAGAGACCTTGCGCCACCTCTGGATGGAGACACCATTCGTGATCCGCTAGGCATCTATGGTTGAGTTGGTCTACCATGGCGTTCAGGGAACCTGCCAGGTGTTGAACCACAAGGGATATGACCTGCTGCTCCAGCCATGTGCAGAGATTCAGGGCCTCTTTACAAAGGGTTCACTACCCCACCACACCCTGCTTGTTTCAGTACTACTTGGTGGTGTTGCTCCGTGAACACCTGAACCAGCTTTCCCTTGATGGGAAGCAGAAAAGCTTTCAATGCCAAGCAAATTGCTTGGAGCTCCAGTAAGTTGATGTGGAGTCCGGATTCCGCCTGAGAGCAAAGTCCTCTGATCTCCACCTGTCCCAGATGGCCGACCCAGGCCAGGTGTGATGCACCTGTCACTACTGTGTGATCTGGTTGGGTAAGGGAGAGGCGTCTGCCACAGACCAAATCACGGTTGATCAGCCATCACTGTAGGTCCTGTACAGTTCTCTCAGAGAGATTCCCCTGATGCTGCGCCCACTGGAACTTCAGGTCCCACTGCAGAGCACACTCATGTCATCTGGCATGAGTCACTAGTATCATGCAGGAGGCCATGAGATGCAGCAGTCTCAGAGTCAGACTCACAGTAATCCAGGATAGAGGCTGAAACATCCATTTTTTAACCTGAATACCCTGGACTCGCCACTTGGGAGGATAGGCCTGAAACTGCATTGTGTCCAGAACAGCACCGATGAAAAGGAGCGTCTGGGAGGGAGTCAGATGTGACTTCGCCACATTGATAGTGAACCCCAGCGAAAGCAGGAGATTCGCCGTAGTCTGGAGGTGGGAGAGGACAGTCTGGGGCGAGCTAGGAAAATACTGGCACCACTGATCGGCGCAGATGAGCTGCGAACACTACCATCACTTTGGTGAACACCTGAGGGGGGTTTGTAAGGCCAAATGGGAGCACTGTGAATTGAAAGCGCTTGTGGCCTACCGTGAACCTGTAGGTAATGCCAATGGGCAGGCAGGGCAGGAAAGTGAGAAAAGGCGGCCTGCAAGTCTAACGCTAACCCAGTCTCTGGGGTCTAGGGAAGACAGAACCTGAGCCAGAGTGAGCATTTTGAATTTTTTCTTTTTAAGGAAGTAGTTGAAGGCTCGCATATCTAGAATAGGACGATGGCCCTTATCCTTTTTTGGGATAAGAAAGTAGCTGAAAAAGTAGTCACAACCTACTTCTGGCACCGGAACCCTCTCTATAGCTCCCTTAGACAAGAGAGTTACGACTTCCTCCTGAAGCAAGTTAAGGTGGTCTTCCGTCAGCTGGTCGTAAGTTGGCGGCACGGAGGGAGGGAGTAGCCCTTTTTGACCATCTGTCCAATGTGATGTTTTGCCAGTGGTGGAGGTGATGGCTCATCCTGCCAGCAACTGGTCGCTTATGATCTTGGAATTCCAGACTAGGAACGTTTGGAGGCTGCAGGGGCAGCAGTGGACTGACTCAACCTCTGGCAGCCCGATCCACGGGGTGAAAAGGAGCCGGGCACACAGGGACACAGAGGCCGCTGAACTTGAGCGGTCTTGTGTCTGGGATATTGCTGACGCGACAAAGCAGAGGGACAGGTAGCCTGTGAAACCTTAAAGCGCTCCAGGGCCATTTCTGCCTGGTCTCCCAAGATACAGGTGCGATCAAAGGGCATGTAATACGGGAAGCCTGGACATCCCCAGAAAAGCCAGACGCTGTTAGCCAGGTGTGGCGTCATACAGCCACCTTTGATGACATTGCTCTACCCACCGAGTCGGTGGTTGTGAGAAGTTGGCCTGGCATATGCTGGTCACTAGTTATAGTGGCCACCTTGCACCAGTCCAATTCGACTCTTATGGTGAATAAGTTTAAGACAACCTTTTAAAGAAAGCTATCCTAGTGGTAGCTGTGGAGGGCAGCCTTCAGGCTAAGTCTCAGAGGAATGTAAAGCAGCTTGTTTTACCTTATAATCTCTTGAATTACCAAGTGAAAGGACAGGTATATATATCAAATATATATGTATTTATTTCTAGATGCACTCTACTAATCTCTTTATGAGATTAGAAGCTAGGAACACATTCAAATATCAACGTTTCACAATAAGTTAAGCACAAAAATGGCTGGGGCCCTCGGGGCGTACCAGACCATATACTAAAAAAGAGGTTTAGGAAAGTCGACTTGCAGAATGACAAGGCCTAGGGCCTGTAGAATCGCTTGGGCTTCACGACTGCAGTGATAGCAGGTAAGTAACAGACCCACGGGACACGCGTGCAGTGTGAGAACACAGACACGGGTTCCCTATTGATTACAATGGAGCAAGTCGCGGTTTGATTTTTAAAGTTTTAGGGTACTTCGAGGAAGTCTACAAGCAAGCCACTTACAAGGTAAGTAATTGGAGGGCCAACACACACTAGAGCACCGGAGTGCACGAGTTACCTCACCCAGGGAAGCCGGGTGCATAGGTGTCTTTTGGTGTCGGGTCGCGTCGCTGTTTTCTATGGAGACCAAAGAAGACTTGCTGCTTGCGGCGACTGAAGAAGTGTCCGGTGGAATCCAAGGCTGGATTCAAGATGTAGGAGACCTGAAAATTGAAGGAACAGTGTTCACAGTCACTTGCCAGTGACCCGGGGCCAGGAAGATGGATGCCCACGGATGTCGGGTGATTTCAGGTCATCATTGGTGTTTTGACTCTTCGTTCACGAGGTCCAGGAGAGATCAACGATGACCAGCAGCTGGATTCGGAGTGTTCCACTACGTCTGCAGCTGATGGCGGTGTCGGCAACCAGATTGGAGCCAACAAGCCTTGGCAAAAGCAAGTCTTGTGTAGAGTGAAGAAAGTCGATGGTGCAGCCTAGTAAGGTCTGAGGGACTCACCCAGCGAGGGTGAGTGAGGGCAGGCCTAGAGCAACCAGGGGAGCCCTTGTAGTCAATAAGAAAGTCTTCTGGGGACCCACAAGCCAACAGAAGCCCACAGTCACTCGGGATGTGATAGGCCTCTGATTTTTGCTGCAAACCCTGCTGGAGGCTTGGGGCGTGGCCGAGCCGAGCTGCAAGATGGCCGCCGTGTAACGGGGCTCTGCCGGCCGGACACCTAATACGTCAGACAATCCGACCTTTGCCTTGCTCTTTGACCATCAAATTACACGGCGGGAAGTGCCCTGGTGCAGGTGATCCTAGCGGGGCCACTGCGGTTGAAATCGGCCTCGGAGATCCGGAGCTACTCGGCCGGGCTGGCCGAGCGGCTTTTTGGGCGCCGAGCTGGGCGGAGTCTTCTCATACGCGAGGCCCTGGTCGAAGGCCTAGATCGGGCAGATACGAGGTGGCTATCGTGGACCCAACTGAGACGTGGTGAACCCAGCGACTGGCGCCCGAGCGGCTGCGGTGACTTCCGGACGTGCTGAGACCTGGCCACTGTTGGAGAACTGGTGACTGGAGGGGGCCGAGCTGGCGGACTGACTGACTAGGCCTACCCGGCGTGGCTACGCCCTGATCCGGTGACTGGGCCGATGGGCCTGCTGGAGTGAGGAGTTGGGAGACGTAAGCCGTGGCGCCCGCTGGGTGGGCCCGATCCCCGCCCGCAGAAGGTGATATCCGGCTACCGGTACCTGCCGACGACCTGCTCTAACCATCGTGTGCCTGCAGGCCGGGGAGACACTGCGCTGGAGAGGCCTACTGGGCGAGTGGACGGTTAGGCCGCCATTATTCCCTGACTAACGCAGACCCGCGCCCTGAATGGGACGAATGCTGGCCTGGTCTTCCCTACTTGGCGGTGTTCCTCGTGCGGAGGGGGTGCCTGTGTGGTTACCATTCCACCTTGCGCTTGGTGGCCTGCTTGTGGCTCGTTACCCCTCACCGCCATTGTTGATAAGGGGCGGACACTAGGGGAAGAACCATGGGGAAATCGGACGCAAAGCAGAGGAAGCTCCCCTTCGAGAAACAGCCTTCCCGCGGCACCGATGCGGTGCCGGAGTCGCAGACGGTGGTCCCTGAAACACAGTTGGACCCAACACCGGACGATGATGTCAAAAGTATGTTCCGTGACCTTAAGGGCTGCCTTAAGGAAATTGACGGAAAACTCGACTCCATGGCCCAGCGGCTGGATGGCATGTCGCACAGGGTCGACAAACATGAGGAGCGTATCACGGCGATGGAAGCGAGGATCGCGGACTGCGAGGAAGGCCACGGAGACACCCAGGAGAAGTTGCTCCGCATGGACAGGGTCCTGGAGGTGATACGTGGGCGCAACGAAGATTTGGAAGCTCGCTCCCGCCGAAATAATGTACGAATTATTGGGGTTGCCGAATCCACTAACATTGGCAATATGGAACTATTTGTTGAAGACATGTTCCGTGAACTTTTTGGAGAGGGACTGTCGGCCATGTTCTTGGTTGAACGCGCACATCGCACGCTGGGGCCACGGCCGGTGCCGGGGGCTCCGCCACGGCCAATCCTGGCCCGGGTTCTTAATTACCGGGACAGAGATACCATCCTGCGGTTGGCACGTGAAAAGGGGGAACTAACTTTTCAAAACATGGCTATCTCCTTGTTTCCGGATTTTACGCAGGCTGTGCAGGCCGCCCGGCGCGAATTCATACCAGCCAAGAAAATCTTCCAGAAGGTGGGGACTAAGTATGCAATGCTGTACCCGGCCAAGCTGCGTATCCATCATAAAGGGAAGCCCATGGTATTCACTACGGCGGCGGACCCGATCAAGTTTGCGAGACAGACGGAACGTTCGCAACGGGAGAAGAGAGATGACCATGAGAATCCGCCGATGGGACAGCTAAGTGACATTGAATAATATGATACAAAGGCACACGCGCCCTCTGCCCAACGCTGAGTGTTCCTGAGACCTGCAGAGGGTGATGGGCCCGCCCCTGAGACTGGGCTGTTTATGCACGATTAACGCTACTAGTACCGTGCGGAAACCTGTGATGAGAAGCATGCAGGGACTTCCAGGCTGTACCTTGAGATACTGATTTCAATGCTAGGCGGAAATGTCCGGCCACCCGGTCGTTGATAGACTGGGGAGTGAGCCGGTGACCCCACGCCCCTGTGGGATGATTCCCGAGATACTATTGAAAGACAATTCCAGTTGGGGGGGGTGGTGGGGGGGGATGCTATCTCAACCTGATTGGGGGGTTGGAGTGGGTGGGGGGGGGTTGGGGTTATTGTTGGTTGGTTCTACATCACTACACTTTCTGGCTACACCACTACATGACGATGCAGTCCAGACACGGGCAGACTTACTGTGGTTGCAGACTCACAAGACGGGAGGGCGGGATACCTGCGGGTGGGCCCTTCTTCTGGGTCCCTCGGTGACCACACGCTTCCATGAGAAATGCACGCACAGGCCACCCTGACCGCACTGCGCTGCCTTACCTGGAATATCCGTGGTCTTAACGATCACCGCAAAATACGCTTGACCCATGCACATTTGACGCGACACCAAATCGATATATGTTTCCTACAGGAAACCCACTTGACCCGTGCCTCCGGGGACAAGCTCAGACATGCACGATGGGGAGAGGTACACACATCGGGTTGCTCCAACTACTCCCGTGGAGTGGCCATTCTTATCCGTAAAGGCCTTCCCTGGCAGACGTTCAAAGTGCAAGCTGATTCGGATGGGCGATACATCATATTACTCGGACAGCTCTTTCATATGCCGATCACTTTGATTAATGTGTATGGCCCCAACTCTGATGACCCTGTTTTTTTCCGGAATGTCTGGCACCTGGCGCAATCCCTGGGTGGGGGTGCTTGCTTGTGGGGTGGTGATTTCAATGCTGTACTTTCACTGGAGCTGGATAGGGAGGGGGTGGCACGCACACATCATCCGCTAGCGGCTGGCATCATCCGGGGCCTAATGACGGATTACACTCTATTAGACACATGGCGCGTGCTGCACCCCGCGGTTCGGGAAGGCACCTGCTTTACCCCGCACAGAGGTGCCTGGTCCCGCTTGGACTACTGGCTCTTAACCCCGCAGGTGCATGCATGGGTCTCCGCAGTCACTCACGGGGCACGTACCCTCTCTGATCATTCTCCTGTCGAACTAACTCTGACTGTCCCCAAACCATACATCACGCCCTTCACGTGGCGGCTACCACCACTTGCCCTGACAGATCAGGTGTTTCGGGAAGAGATTCATCAGCAAATACTTGACTATTTTGAACTGAATGAGGGATCTGTCGCTTCTCTAGGCACGTTGTGGGACGCCTTTAAAGTGGTGATAAGAGGCCACTGCATAGCGGGGCAGGCCAGGGTCCTAAAGACTATCAGGTGTTCGCTAGGCAGATTAGAGGATCGCCTACATTCCTTAGAGGTGCAATACTGCTCGGACCCCTCGACGGCCACTTTGGCCGAAACTCGCACAACGCTCACTGAATATCAGGAGGAGGCTGACAGGGAACTTAAGTTCCTGACTAAGCATGCTGTGGCCCGTAGATATGGTGAGGGGGACCGCCCGGGTAGAACGCTCGCCCTGCTCCTGCGCGCTCAAAGACCATCTCCCTTCATATCCTCAGTGATGACAAAGGGAGGGGACACTGTATGCACTCCCCCTGAAATCCTGGATACGTTTCGGACCTTCTACAAAGACCTCTACAGGTCGCGGGTGGCCCGCACGCCGGTGGAGCTTGCTGAATATTTGGATACTGTACAGCTTATCTGGTTCAATGCGCACCAACAAGGCTATTTCGATCGGCCTTTTGAGGCTGATGATGTGCGGGAGGCCATAGGCTCGTTGGCGGCCGGAAAAGCGCCGGGCCCGGATGGACTGCCGGCGCAGTTCTACAAGGAGTACGCAGATCTCCTGGTCCCCCGGCTGTTGGCGATGTATGCGGAGGCGTTCGAGTCGGGTGTGCTCCCTGGGTCGCTTAGAGAGGCTGTCATCGTCATCCTCCTGAAACCAGACAAGGATAGCCAACAATGCGACTCCTACCGGCCACTGTCATTAATTAACACTGACGCAAAGATTTTTGCGAAAATGCTGGCCACTCGGCTACAGCCGGTGCTGCCCATCATGATCCGTCCGGACCAGTCTGGCTTTGTGCCGGGCAGATCGACCTCTCACAACCTCCGTACCCTCTTTGGGGTACTACACTATTTGGCCCCACATGTTAAGGCTGCGGCGGTGCTATTGGACGCCACCAAAGCGTTCGACTGGAATGGGGGTTCCTGTTTCCGCTGCTGCAGCGCATGGGTGTGAGTGCAGCCTTCATTAGCTACATTAGGCTGCTTTATACTGGCATCACTGCCAGGGTGAGAGTTAACGGGCTCGTCTCGGCACCCTTTGCGATTCAGAGGGGTACCAGGCAGGGATGTCCCCTATCGCCTCTGCTCTTTGCCATCGCCACGGAGCCTCTGGCTGCTCGCATCAGGCAGCATCACGCGGCTAGAGGCATTGGGTTCTCGTCGAGGGCACTGACGATCTCACTATATGCTGATGATATCACGTTATATGTCACTGATCCTCAGACGAACCTCTCCCCTCTGACAGGAGAACTGATGCATTATGGTCAACTATCGGGGGTGAATATAAATTGGGAGAAGTCGGTAATTATGCCCCTGACGTCCGGGACTCCCCGCTTTACTCCAGATTGCCCGCTGAAATGGGCCACTGGCCCGGTGCGATACTTGGGGATTTGGATTAGCACGGATAAACAGCAAATATGGACGGAGAATTATGGACGGGTGATGAATTGGGTGGAGGAGAGGGTCGACCGCTGGAAGCACTTGCCCCTTTCGCTGGCTGGCAGAATTGCGGTGGCCAAAATGGTGATCCTGCCCAAACTCCTCTACCTGTTTGGGAATATTCCTCTACCCCTGACTGCACATTTTTTGCGGCGGCTACGCTCGCAGATGGTGGAGCTTGCCTGGGGGGGTAAGCAACCGAGGGTGGCATGGGAGACCCTGACTCTCCCACAGCGACAGGGAGGCTTGGCAGCGCCGGACTTCTCCTTATATGCTTACTGTGCACAGGCTCAATTCCTGCATTACTGGGTGCATCCCACATCGTTTCAACCACATGTGGCGATAGAGACGGACAGAGTAGCACCGCTGCCGCTGAATGTGGCACTTTACGTGCCACACTCCCGGAGATGCGCGGACATAGACCCGGTACACGCACTCAGGTGGGCATGGGATGGGCTGCGGCGGAGGGCCGGACTTGACCTTCTTTATTCACCTTCTGTGCCCCTGCGCGGGAATCCGATGTGGCCGCCGCTGCGCAGCATGCAGACCGGGGAGCGCGCTGAAGAGCTGGGTCTCCGCACTGGGGGCGATTTGTTTCCGGGAGACACCTTCCTAACTACGGAGCAGATGTGTAATGCAGAGGCTCCGACGATGCTGGACACGCTTCTTTACTATCAGCTCCGTCACTCGTGCCGGAGGCTGTCTCCTGCGTTCCCGGCGCCGCCGCCGGCCCTGCTTGCCTTGGAAAATGTACTAGCTGTGGAGTCCGGGCGCAAACTTATATCCCGCTTGTATGTGCAAATGCAGACTTGCCATCCCGTGGTTCTTCCTGCGGCGCGGGGCTTGTGGGAGGCGGAGTTGGGTATGGATATTTCGGAACAACATTGGGACTTGTGCTGTAAGAATCTTGAGATTTTGTCCCCCAACTACAGGCTGCGCCTGATCCACTTCAAATATATACACATGACCTACCGTACCCCTAGTCGACTGCACCGAATGGGTTTAAGAGACACGGATGAATGTTGGCGCTGCTACACTCATGGCGCCACCTTTTTGCATATGGCATGGCACTGCCCTACATTGTCGTCATTCTGGGAAAGGGTAGTAGAGATTATATGCGAACTCACTGGCCTACAGATCCCGTGCACCCCGCAGGCTGCGCTGCTTGGTATTTTGCACATGATTAAGCCCAAGCACCGCAAGCTGCCAGCGATGCTATTGTTATTAGCTAGAAGACAAGTTGCGATGCACTGGGGAGTTGCTACGTCACCTAGCATTCGTGCGTAGGTCACGAGCGCAGTCTATTGTCAGACACAACTTGCCCTGTACTGGGAGCTTATGCCGCTGCGTTCACGACCTAAGGACATTTGGGGGCCTTTCACACAATGGTTGGAGCAAGCTACACTGCAGGCGCTGTGACTCGATACTATTCCCTAAGGCGGACGCAAGATGGAGATGACCGTACTTCTCGGGGGGACTATTTTGGGTGCTGAACTGGTTTATGATGCCGCATGCGGGCGGGATGGGTCGATCGGCTCCTGTATGCCGCGCACTTGATAATGTAGCACTGAGTACGTGTGATGGTACCCAAATTGTGATGAGCTGCTCGATGTGGAGGCGTATCGTCATTGCTTGTCATATGTACACAATAGTGAGTGATGTTGTTTTAAGTTTGTTTTTGAAAACTGCAAATAAAAAGAATTAAAAAAAAAAAACCCTGCTGGAGGCTTGGGCCACAAATTGTCCAAAACACAAGTTCGTTGAACGTCGTGAAGGGGTTGCACTCAACAATAGTGCACGGTTCCCAGGTATTGCAGTTCCTCGTTACTCGTGGGGTCCAGACGCCACAGCTTCGCTGGGGACTCAATATGGCCGATGAGAGGTCAGGAAATCCGCTTCTGGGGTTGCAGGGACTTTGGACTCCGGCGGGAGTGGGAAAGTTTGCGACCGTTGTTTCAAGTTTTGGTGCCTGCCAAGCAGGGGAGTCACTCCTTGACTCCAAGGGAGATTCTTCTGTCTTCCAAAGGTAGTGGAACGTCGAAGGGCCAGGATTCTTCTTGTAAAGCGTCGTCCAGGGGTTATCTAACTTGCAATGGCCAAGTGTACCTATCTTATAGTGAAAGAAAGGGAGGGACTAGCTCTATGACCACTCCTCTAGGAGGGTCAGGGGGGTGGACGGTTACACCCACTCCACTTTGTCCAGTTTCGCGCCAGAGCAGGGGCTGGTAGCCCCTAAACAGGTTTGAGCTGGCATATGCACAGTGGAGCCTACTGCTCCCCCAGTGCAGGACTTCAAAGCACTCTAAGAGTGCACCCACCCAGCTCCAATACACTAAATCCGTCTGGAAGGTGGTGATACCTCCCTGTGACAGGATGCCTATTGTTGGGCTTCCTCCACTGTGAGTTTCGGTCAGTAGCAGGTGGGCAGCCCAGTGTCTGTGCTGGTGGCATCCATTTTGTGATGCCAGGGCTCTTTCAGATTTCTACCGTGTTACCACAGTAGGTACATGTCATCCCCTCTAGAAGGGTGGGATCATACTACTGTGGAAATTTAGCTTGTAACTGAACATTATCTGCGCCATCTTGCCTCTCCCCAGCGCCACGCACAGCGAACGCACGGCCGCCATTTTAGGCACCCCACTCTCTCCCCCGCTCATTGTCGATCGCCAGCACGTTCCCCTGACGCTGCAAGCATCCCCCGCGCGCCGGCCACCCCCGCTCTCTCATACACGGGCCATAAACCCTCTCCTTCTGCGCGACCCTGCCATGGAATCACACCCCGCGCCTGACCGACATCCCATACATGGTCATGCATCTCTTTGATAACCCCCTTCCTCTGCGCCCCATTGTCCGAACCGATCCCAGGCCATCACCTAGCCCTGCGGATGCAGTTTATTGCCCCTACTGTAAGGGAAACACCCCACATCAAAGGGATTACAGTAGATCAAAGCCCCTACCCCCTGAGACCCGGCCGGTCGCACACACCCCCGGGAATTGGCGGAATGTCCAGCTGTGTGATAGCCATCTCCTACTGTGGATGGGGTGGGGACTTCCACTGTAGATATGTGTGGGAACGAGCTCGAAGTGGGGATTCCGAGGATGTTCTTTCATGTTCCAAGACAATCTCAAGAATGTGCCATGTACGATAACCCTGCAATAAAGTCATAAACCTGTGTATAAGAGGCTAGGCCTCAGAGATGCAGTTAGAGCACCTCGTGACGATACCTTGCTGTCTGATCTGATGTGTTCTGCTCCGACGGAATAAAACTTTGTTTCCTGCCTTCCAGTCTCCGGCGCCTGCCTCTTTATTGGTTTAACATCGAATGGTATAAGAGGCGATTACCGCCGGGCAATACTTGAAAGGTTATCGACTGAAACTGCCGCTACCGTTTAACACTCCCACATCATGGACTGATGTGGAGGTATGATTCCAAGTTGTTTGACACCAAACACGACATGTTTTGATGCAGTCATTCCAAAGTTAGCATTAACCGGGAGGTTATAATGCACTTAAGAGTATATGGTTTAACCGCATCCACAAACAGCCACAGGGAATAGACCCTGCCAGCTGCAGAGGGGCCCTGCTCAGGCAGAGGCACCCCCTCACATTGTAAACCAAGCACCCTGCCCTAGGGGTGGCTGTGTGTGTGTATGGTGAGATATAGGAACCTATATCTCTTTGAGGAGTGCTAACACTACCTCACCCAGGCTGCAGTAGCAGGCCTGAGGTGTCAGATTTAGTCTGCTTCCCAGGGGTGGCATAATACATGCTTCAGCCCCTGGTAGGCCTGTATAGGACCTATGCCCTTGGTACCTAAGGTACCATATACTAGGGGCTCATAAGGCACCACAGTAACCAATCACCAGTGCATCTAATATGCACTCCAAGTCGTTTAGAGAGAACAGAGAGACTGGGGCCCTGATTAGCAGGGACCCAGCCTGACTATAGCCAGAAACCAGTGTATACATCAGAAAAAAAGTGGGGGCAACATAAGTGCAGATCCTACTCTTCTACAGTGGTGTCAAGCCCACAACGAATTGGGATCTTGGCTGCATCTCTCCCATCTGATAATGTTTGGGAGAGAATGGCCCGGGCCTCCTCTGAGACCTGAGGTAGCACTTGCGCAACCGTTTCCCACAAAGAGTGGGCGTAAACGGCCCAATAGGCAGGCAGTGTTCAAAGACCACAATGCAAGGCTGGTGGTAGATAACATTTTCTTGCTCCAACTATCCAGACTCTTGGATTCCCTGCCCCGGAGGGCGGAAGGAACGCGCCATGTGAGCTAGTGGCTTGGACCACCAATCTCTCGGGGGTAAGGCGGTTGATGAGGAATTTTGGGCCGCCCGGTGCAGGGCGATGGCAGGCGGATCCTCCATTAGGGAGGAGAAGCCGCCTGCCACTGCATCCCATTTTATTTTCTGCTTCAAGCGCTGCGAGAAAGCAAAAGACAGGGGTATGCCTGATTGGGGGCGGGCGGGAGGATATGCCTGGACAGGGGCAGTCAGGTCGGGGAGGAGTGGCTTGCACCACTCTGAGTACCCTGACTGTATGGTTGGCCCAGGAGCAGAGGCGGTGCGGGACCGGTAAGGTAAGGTAAGTTTTATTTTACTCCCCCCCTACCGATAACCCACGCGTAACCACTGCACGACCCCCCCACCCCCGCGAGAATTGCGAGCCATGATTGTTGGTAATTATCTTATTCACAGGAGCCCCTATGCTGGGCTTGTGCCAGGTTCCCTTGCTGGCTGGCTCGTGGGTCCACTGAAGACTTTCTCATCAAACCAAAGGGCTCCCCTGGTTGCTCCAGGCCTGCCCTGACTTACCCTCGCTGGGTGAGTCCCTCAGACCTTGCTGGTATGCACCGCTGACTTTCTTCGCATTCCACGAGACTTGCTGTTGCCAAGGCTTGTTGGCTCCAATCCGGTTGCCGACACCTCAGTAAGCTGCAGACTTCGTGGGACACTCCGAATCCAGCTCCTGGTCATCGTCGACGCCTCCTGGACCTCGTGGCTGAAGAGTCAAGACACCCGTGAATCACCTGAAATCACCCGACTACCGTGGGCATCCATCTTCCTGGCCCCGGGTCACTGGCAAGTAGCTGTGAACACTGTCCCTTCTGCTTTCAGGTCTTCCTTCTTCTGAATCCAGCCTTGGATTCCACCGGATACTTCTCCAGTCTTCAAAAGCAGCAAATCTTCTTCGGCTTCCATTGAAAACGCCGCCGCGACCCGACACCAAAAGACACCTATTCACCCGGCTTCCCTGGGTGAGGTAACTCGTGCACTCCGGTGCTCCTGTGGGTGTTGGCCCTCGAAGTACTTACCTTGTAAGTGGCTTGCTTGTAGACTCTCCCGAAGTACCCTAAAACTTTAAAAATCCAACCGCAACTTGCTCCATTGAAATCAATAGGGAACCCACGGCTGTGTTCTCACACTGCACCCGACTCCCGTGGGTCCTTTATAATTCTAAAGGCCCTAGGCCTTGTCCCTTGCAAGTCGACATTCCTAAACCTCTTTTTAGGTCTCGCCTGAGCCAGCGCTTTAGCGCTGCTCTGGCGAGAGTTTTAATAAGCGGGATTTGGAAGTGCAGACTAGTGACTTTTCAGGCCTCCAGCTACAGTGCATGTGCGCCGGGCGCGCGCACCATTTGGCAGCCTGCGTGATCACTTTCGCGGCCGCTTTGATGTTCTCAGTGAGCCGCATGGCCACTGAGAACATCAAAGCGGCCGCAAAAGTGATCACCATTTGCCACCCCCTCCCTTATCCCACTTTCTGCTTGTTTAATCTTTCGTTTTCAAACTTTCTTGTTAATTTTGTCATGACACAAAACAGTTTCTACTTCGTACTGGAATAAACAGTGATTGATGGCAGAGACTGCACAGCTTGAAAGCCGTCACTCGAGACGTCCAGACCCCTCCCATCAGCCGATGAGAGTGCCTGGCTGGCATGTCTGTCAGGGCTGCACAGTGATCAAAGGCACGGAAGAACTTTCCGCACACACGAGCAGCCTTTGAGGTTCCCGCCTCCAAACACGCTGACGGGAAGACTGCTTGGTGTGACTGGCTTTCCAAAGGGGCAGTGGAGTCTGGAGTCTGCTATTAATGTATGGTTGGTTCCACAGTCAATGTCTCCTGTCAGAGTTAAGAAAGATATAACTCTCATGTTTCCCCCGTACCGCCTCAACTGCCTGTTGAGGTCTGCTAAAAGCTACGTGTTATCAAACATTAGCAACCAAAATGTTTTGTGCATTTATTTCTATTGACTATATTCGTAGGTCACAAGAGGTACATGTCTGAGGCCAGGTGTGTGCTTGAGGGCCACGATTAGCTGGTGCACGTGCATGGATAGGTATGCTTATCTAGCAGCCCTCGTCCATGCATACCACGTTCTGCTTTTCATTTGCTATGACATTTCTGTCACTGCCCTGGTCTTCTGAGACACGGCTGGAAGGAACAGTACAATGTCCATTGTCTGCCTTTGTCTAGCAACAGTAGATACATGATGAAAGGAGTACATTGTTTACAGACTACCTGTGCGTCTGACTGCACTAAGCATGGTATACAAACAGCAATGTTCACGTCTGCCTTTTGTCTGGCTCAACCACGCACATTACACAAGTAACACCGTGTTTATAGCTTGGCTGCGTGTCTGATTGCATGAACCATGTGATACTAACAGGTATTTATTAAGATCTACTTCTGTGCCTGCAAAAACAAACAAATGATTTGAAGAAAAACAAGCATTGGCGTAGCCAATAGGTCTCGCTTTTGGGACCTTATCAGTATTTAGTTATGCAGCAAAATATCCTTAGTGCAACAACACCCACTGTTGCATGGCTAAACACTTATAAGGTCCCAAAGGCGAGACCTATTGGCTATACCAATGCTTGTTTTAGTAAATGATCTGGTACGCCCCTAGGGCCCTGTGAGAAGTTGGCCTGGCATATGCTGGTCACTAGTTATAGTGGCCACCTTGCACCAGTCCAATTCGACTCTTATCGTAGATAGGTTTAAGACAACCTTTTAAAGAAAGCTATCCTAGTGGTAGCTGTGGAGAGCAGCCTTCAGGCTAAGTCTCTGGGGAATGTAAAGCAGCTTGTTTTACCTTATAATCTCTTGAATTACCAAATGAAAGGACACCACACAGGTATATATATCAAATATATATGTATTTATTTCTAGACACACTCTACTAATCTCTTTATGAGATTAGAAGCCAGGTAAACATTCAAATGTCAACAGTTCTCAATAAACTAAGCACAAATATGGCTGGAGCCCTAGGGGCGTACCAGACCATATACTAAAAAAATGGTTTAACAAAGTCGACTTGCAAAATGACAAAGCCTAGGGCCTTGGGAATCGCTGGGGCTTCACTACTGCAGTGTTAGCAGGTAAGTAACAAGCCCACGGGAGACGCGTGCAGTGTCTAAACACAGCCATGGGTTTCCTATAGGTTACAATGGAGCAAGTCACGGTTTGTATTTTAAAGTTTTAGGGCATTTCGAAGAAGTCAACAAGCAAGCCACTTACAAGGTAAGTATTTCGAGGGCCAACACACACTTGGGCACCGGAGTGCACGAGTTACCTCACCCAGGGAAGCCGGGTGCATAGGTGTCTTTTGGTGTCGGGTCGCGATGCTGTTTTCAATGGAGACCAATGAAGACTTGCTGCTTGAGACGACTGGAGAGGTGTCCGCTAGAATCCTAAGGTGGATTGAAGATAAAGAGGACCTGAAAATTGAAGGGACAGTGTTCAAAGTCACTTGCCAGTGACCATTGGCCAGCAAGATGGATGACCACAGATGTCGCGTCACTTCAGGTCGTCGATGGTGTTTTGTCTCTTCGCTCACGAGGTCCAGGAGGAATCGACGATGACTAGCAGCTGGATTCAGAGTGTCCCATAATGTCTGCAGCTGATGACGGTGTCGGCAATCGGATTGGAGCCAACAAGCCTTGGCAACTGCAAGTCTTGTGTAGACTAAAGATAGTCAGTGATGCAGACCAGCAAGGTCTGATGGACTTACCCAGCAAGGGTAATTGAGGGCAGGCCCGGAGCAACCAGGAGAGCCCTTTGAATTGTTGAGAAAGTCTTCGGGGGACCCACTAGCCAACGGGCAAGTGATCACAAAGATGCCGCCACAGGAAATGTTTCACAGGAGCCCACGGTCACTCGAGATGGGGTAGGCCGCTGATTTTTGGAACAAGATTTGCTGGGGACTTGCGCCACAAATGGTCCAAAGCACAAGTTCATAGAACGTTGTTTAGGGTTTGCACTCGAAATCAGTGCACGGTTCCCTGGTATTACAGTTCCTCATCACTCGTGTGGTCCAGATGCTACAGCTTCACTGGGGACTCAAAATGGCCGTTGAGTGGTCAGGAAATTTGCTTCTAGGGCCGCAGGGACTTCGGACTCCGGCGGGAGTGGTGAAGTTTGCAACCGTTGATTGAGGTTATTGGTACCTGCCAAGCAGGGGAGTCACTCCTTGACTCCAAGGGAGATTCTTCTGTCTTCCAAAGGTAGTGGAACATCGAAGGGCCAGGATTCTTCTTTGTAGAGCGTCGTCCAGGGTTATCTGAATTGCATTGGCAATGCTTGCTATCTTATAGTGAAGATAGGTGAGGGACAACTCTATGACCACTCCTCTAGGAGGGTCAGGGTAGTGGGTGGTTACACCCACTTCCCTTTGTCCAGTTTCGCGCCAGAGCAGGGGCAGGGAGCCCCTGAACCGGTTTGAGCTGGCATATGCACAGAGGAGCCTACTGCTACCCCAGTGCAGGACTTCAAAGCACTCTAAGAGTGCACCCACCCAGCTCCAATACACTAAATCCTGTCTGGGAGGTGGTGACACCTCCCTGTGACAGGATGCCTTTTGTTGGGTTTCCTCTACTGCGAGTTTCGGTCAGCAGCAGGAGGGCAGCCCAGTGTCTGTGCTGGTGGCTTCTATTTTGTGATACCAGGGCTCTAGGAGATTTCTACCATTTAGCACAGTGGGTACATGTCATCCCCTCAAGAAGGGTGGGATCATACTCCCACACCAGTTACTGGTGTGGGGGTATGATTCCAAGTTGTTTGACACCAAACACAACATGTTTTGATGCAGTCATTCCAAAGTTAGCATTTACCGCGAGGTTATAATGCACTTAAGAGTATATGGTTTAACCGCATCCACAAACAGCAGCAGAGAATAGACTCTGCCAGCTGCAGAGGGGTCCTGCTCATGCAGAAGCACCCCCTCACATAGTAAACCAAGCACCCTGCCCTCGGGATTGATAGGGCCTGCAATAGGGGTGGCTGATAGGTTTATATGTGTGTGTATGGTGAGATGTAGGAACCTATACCTCAGTGAGGAGTGCTAACACTACCTCACACAGGCTGCAGTAGCAGGTCTGTGGTGTCAGTTTGAGAATGCTTCCCAGGGGTGGCATAATACATGCTGCAGCCCCTGATAGGCCTGTGAAGTACCAATGCCCTAGGTACCTAAGGTACCATATACTAGGGGCTCATAAGGTACCACAGTATTCAATCACTAGTGCATCTAATATGCACACTAAGTTGTTTAAGGGAGTAAGCAGATAGGCTGGGGTCCTGGATAGCAGGATCCCAGCCAGACTAGTCAAAAACCATGCAAACACCAGGAAAAAAGTGGGGGGCAACCATATAGTCAGATTCCACCTTCCTACAGGCCCCAGCCATATAAGTGCTTAATTTGTTGTGAAACATTGATTTGTGCATATGTTCCTGACTTCTAATCTCATAAAGAGATTAGTAGAGTGTGTCTAGAAATACATAAATATATTTTTTATATATATCTGTGTGGTGTCCTTTCATTTGGTAATTCAAGAGATTATAAGGTAAAACAAGCTGCTTTACATTCCTCAGAGACTTAGCCTTAAGGCTGCTCTCCACAGCTACCACTAGGATAGCTTTCTTTAAAAGGTTGTCTTAAACCTGTCTACCATAAGAGTCGAATTGGACTGGTGCAAGGTGGCCACTATAACTAGTGACCAGCATATGCCAGGCCAACTTCTCACAGTGCTCCAGGCACCAGAGACAAATTAAGTGTGGACCCATCACAGACATGGTGAGATGGCAGGCACCACACGGTTTAAATCCAGAAGTCTTCTACGACATTGTGGAAAAACCTACAAACCACAAATAGTCTACAAAAGGGCAAAAAGAAGCCTGTCAAAAAGTGTCCAAAAGTAGCTCTCTTCAGGGATCTGCGTGAGCTGGCGCGGAAAGAAAAGAACTGACGTTGCGATTATATAGGTGAGGGGGACGTCATTGCCAATGTGGAAGTCGCTTCTGGTGCGGACGACGCAGACGATGTCATGCGGAGCTGACCGATATCATCTACCTGTGCGCGCAGGTATTGCTCGAGCAAAAGTCTCTGGGATCCAGCCTGATGCTAAGGAAATACTAAGGTAAGGAATCAGCAGCTGGATGTCTCGATCAGATAACTATATTACTGGAGATATATGATCCAACACATAGTAATCACTTTTAGTTAATGCGGGTAGTATTTAATCATTATTTTATGCCACTAAATACAGGGACCAACAATAGGTAAATCAGCATTGACCACACACAAGAGTAGTACGTCCATCTCAAACTAAAACTAGATGCACCAAAAGCTCTATTGCCCTTTTGGGTGTCAACAGTGAGTTGCAGTTTGTATCCCTAGGACTCCGCTCTGAATAGATCAATCCCACAAAATGATGATGCATTTTAGCGCCTGGGTCACATTCCTGGACCACCGCAAATTCAAACTGCTGTAGTTCCATTCCAGCATTTTCTATTTAAAATAAACGTTATTGCATTTTTAAACAATATATAGCATCATTGATATACCAGTAAATTCAGTCCCTAATCTGGCAGTCATTTTCCATTTCCATTCATCTCTTTTGTCCAATTAATTCACAGAGTAACCAACTGCCATGTATTTTACAGCAATAGAACTTTTTCCATCAACAAATATCATGCAGTACTTGATTCAAAGTAGCCTATTGTCATGGGGTCTGCCAGTTTTGTGAACATCTTGCCCATTCAATTAAATCCTCTGTCAATTTTTCATCAATCCTTGTGATTTTAGCGTGTTGCTCATCTGCAATAGCCCATTCAATTAGGACTTTTTTCCACATCTCATATTTCAGGGACTTAAAGCACATCCAATGGATTGCTATAAGCCTTTTAGCTAGTACTGTACCAAAAGCAGCCATCCTGATTTCCATCTTGTATTTCTGCCTAGAAGAGAAAAGGCCAAATAAACTTTTGATAGATTTAGTGGGGAGTGTATTATACATAGTACAAATGTCTTTTTCCCAGAATTAAGCCACCTATGGATACATCAAGACCATTTGTAGAAAGTCTGCTACTATTGCACCCCATCTCTGGCAAACTGAGGATCTACCCGAATATATCCTTACAGGTTTTTTGGGTGTGAGAATAATGGAATAGTATTAATATAAACTGTGCATTACGGGAAACATGTTTAACCTGCCACAGGCTATCCTCCAATTTGTGTAAGTTAAAGCCCCTGGGATCTCCAATGACCATTTGTCTCATACACGTTCAGTACCTTTGCTTCTGTCGTTCTAGATCTGCATATAAATCAGTAATGAATTGTCTCCCTCCCGCCACAGTAAGAATACTAGTCATTACTTCCATTACTGGAGGTTCCTCAGGGATCATGATCCAGGCCAAGGGAATATTGTGCTTGTTCATATGTGAGTAACTTTTTCTTTAGGTCGAAGTCTCCTACTTTTGGACAGCCCCCTCTTTCCATTTAATCACTGGCAAATTATTCTTCATAGGTTTATATGGTGTCATATCCGCAGTGGGATGACAGGATTTAACAGTGCTCACTTTGATCACGCTCTCCCAGACCGTGCCGCCTGACTGTCCAGATGTGGAAGATTAGGCAGTGTGTTCTTCCCCACCATCAATGCTTCAGCCAGGATATTAGGAGGCTGAGTCCATACCATTCCAGCATTTTTACCTCGTTGGGGCTATCACTGAATGGGCCACCTATAAATGAACATTAATGTTAGCCCCACCCAAAGGAGAAATACAGCTAGTATTGATATTTCGTATATTATGTACTTTGGAGCAAGTAAGATTAGAGTAAACTTGAACTCAAAATTGGCACAAATTAAGTTCCAGGAAAAATACCTAAACTCCAAGTTGGCAACCCTTAACTAAATGCAATAACAAATGGGCGGAGAACTAAGCTGCTCTAATCCTGAACAGCTTACAAAAATTGCTTTTCATACCATGTTTTGGTATCGGAAAATAAATGAGAATATTGATTTTGAGCCCAGATAGACACCACACCACTGGAAATGGAAGCAATAATTGGCCGAACAGGATGCCACTGGGGTAATGGAGAAAAGCAGAATAAGAGAATAGTATGTTTTTCTGGACACACTGGAGACCAACATTAGTTTACTCACTGCTACATCTAGAAGCAGCTCCCCACGTGTGCCATGCAAGATCTTCACCAGGTTCCCGATGCTCTTCTCCCAGATGTAGAGGGGATGCTGCCGTGCCGACCCTGCCACAATGTACTCCCCATCCCCAGAGAAGCAGCATTTCTCCCAGGGCGTCATGGCAAGATAAGTGATGAAGTCAACTGCAGTGATTTCTATAAAATAATCACAATAATATGACTATTGAACCACAGTTCTGGCTGATTTTAAGCTAAGATTGAGGTATTTGGTTTTAACTGAAAAGTTTTCTGTGAATGCACTTTAATCAAATAGAGTGCTCAATCAGCCTTTCTCTGTACTGGGCACCACAGATAGAGCGCCGAGGGTGTGTCAATATTGTCCTGAAGTAATAAATAACAGAATAATGCTAATCTGTTTGTGGGATGTGAAGTGCAAGAGGAGGATTGCAGTTTCCATCAAAACAGTTATGAGAGTGGTGCAAAGATAAGAAGAAAATTTGTTTTCAGATTCCTAGACAGAATGAACAATAAATGCGTAAGCTATTGGGAAATCTATGTATAGTAGCAGCAGTTTCTTTTTGTTTCTTAGATCTCTAAGAAGTGGCGCTTTATGAAAACAAAGTAAATTAAAAATTAAACAAAATAATGACAGTCCACTAACAGTTAAAATAATGTCAATGATGTCTATCGAAGTCACAAGCTACTTGGGTGCTTTATACTGACTAGTAAGTTAACTTAAATAGTTAATACAGAGAACAGAACCTCAGAACATAAATTGATGGCTACAAATTTGAATATAGTAGGATGGCATTTTCTGAGCTAGATAAATTAACCAGATAATGGAAGTAATAATTCTTACTGAGCTAGTCTATCGTTACAGATGGGAAAATACAAGTTACTTTATAAACGCATACACATTCAATAATACATACAGCCAGAAATAAAAATGTTAATATAAGCTATTACCATCTCTGAAGGGAAGTTTTGACCGCTGTTTATGAATCCCTTTTTACACCCAAAATGAGTTAGCCACACTTTATTAGGAAATGTACTCATACTGTATAACTCAGACATATCATGGGACAACTCAACAGATAAACCACTTGTCCCTAAGCTCACTTGTTGCCCAGCTTGGGAGAGCTGGACAAGCAATCTCCCTCATAAATCTTATCCCTGAATTCACTACATTTAATCGAACTTCTAGACCAGTAGAAGTTCTGATGATGAAAACACATTCAGTGCATCTGTGCCTGTGTGATGAGTTCTTTCCCCAATAGGAAGGGGGAGCATGCAAACTGCTAATGATTTGACTGAGGACGACACAGGGAAACTGGAGAGGTGAGGAACTGTGCTCAAGAGAAACAGACAATGCCAGACGTTTTTTGGTCTCGCCTATCCAGCGCTTGCACGGTCTCTTCGAGACATGCTGTATTGAGGTATTTTTTGGAAGCTGCATCCACTCTCCACCCCTATTTTGTATTGGCTTTTGTGAATGTCCTTTGTAAATGTGGGGGTTTGATTTGTCAATAGGCTTATTAGTCCCTACTTAGTTACCTCCCTGTCTCCTGTTGTTACCGCCAATGAGGACTGGCCCTTTTACATGTGTCCTGACTCAGGAGCTTTCATTAGCAGTCCTGAGAGCAATTTACTTAATGTACACACCTCGGGAGGAAGGCAGCTGCTTGCACTGCACTTTAGCACCCTCCAGTGTTATGTTCTTTCCCTCCCATCTTACGTTTACATTGAGGCCGGCCTATTTCCATTGAATTGCTCTGGCACGATTGTCTCAACCGTGTTTGCATGTTGTGTTTTTTTATTTGTCTCTCCCCACCCGCCTCTGAGATCGCTGTTTATTTATTTATGAAAAAGTGATGCAGGCCATGCCAAGGCTCGAACCCTGTTCTCCAGCTCCAAAGTCAGTAGTCCTCGCATCGATTCTCTGCATCGTTTGTTTCAGATGCTACATTTGCCCGTCTCAACAGTTTAAAAAAAAATGTTATCTGTCTCGCCCCTCCATGTGTGTTGTGTTTTTTTTAGGTCTCGGCCTGACATCAGCAGCGCATGCGCTGCACTCGTCATACGAGACTTCTTGGAATGGACACGATTCCAGAAGCCTCGTCCCAGCTCTGCTTTCAGTTTTCATTCATGCGCATCGTTTGGCGTCACAAATTATGCCGAAGGCAGTGCAATGATTGCACTGAAGGCATGTCAATCATTCCTTGTTGCCACCCTGTCTCCTTTTAGGCATGCCCACCGGGATTGGATCGTTTACGGGCGGATTTACACTCTTTCCTTTAAAGGACTCGAAGCACTATTTTTTTCTCATTTGCAGCGCCGTCCACACGCTTGTAATGGCCGCTGACAGCCTCTCCTGCTTCAGCCCCCCACCCTCGCAAAATGTCGAATTCTGCTGCATCATCAACGCACCTTATCTCTCTGGTGTTTAGCTTTTTAAAGCAATCTATTCATGCATTCATTTGCGCAGTATGATGAGCTGACGAGTATATTTCGTGTGAGGCAGGGTTGGACTACAGAGGTATGTTTGAATGGTCCTAGTTAAGGATACAATGCATTTTTGTAATATATGTTCTGGTTTGCGGACATGAACCCAGTGGTCTTCGGGATAGATAGCCAGGCCTTGGAAGAAACGTGGGCTCTTGTCACACAGGGAGTGCAGCGTCATCTTAGATCTTGCACGGCAAGGATGCAATGAGCCCCAGTGGGACACTTACCACTTAGAGGTGATGCAGACACCACAGAATGAACACAAGTGCCTCTTGTGCACCCACATGTGCATCTGTTGTGACTCCGCGCTTGTGCCCTGATGCTGTGCACACGGAAACAGGGCCGCGGGAAGCAGGGCTGCGGGAACAGAGGCGCCTGGAGGGTACTCGGCCTTTGTGTTCATTATCGTGACCCTCTGTCAGGCAGCAGCTCAGTGCTGTATTTAACGATTGGAGGAGATGAGACCCCTGATGTACACACACTCGCTGGGCATAAAGAACCAGAGAAACCAGGTCAGCAGAACTGCTTTAGAGGGAGAGAACCAGGTCAGCAGAGCTGATTTAGAGACAGAGAACCAGGTCAGCAGAGCTGCTCTAGAGCCTAAGAACCAGGTCAGCAGAGCTGCTCTAGAGCCTAAGAGCCAGGTCAGCAGAGCTGCTCCAGAGCCTAAGAACCAGGTCAGCAGAGCTGCTCTAGAGCCAGAGAACCAGGTCAGCAGAGCTGCTTTAGCGCCAGAGAACCAGGTCAGCAGAGCTGCTTTAGAGCCAGAGAACCGGGTCAGCAGAGCTGCTCTAGAGCCAGAGAACCAGGTCAGCAGAGCTGCTCTACAGCCTAAGAACCAGGTCAGCAGAACTGCTCTAGAGGCAAGAGAACCAGGTTAGCAGAGCTACTCTAGAGCCAGAGAACCAGGTCAGCAGAGCTGCTTTAGCGCCAGAGAACCAGGTCAGCAGAGCTGCTTTAGAGCCAGAGAACCAGGTCAGCAGAGCTGCTCTAGAGCCAGAGAACCAGGTCAGCAGAGCTGCTCTACAGCCTAAGAACCAGGTCAGAAGAGCTGCTCTAGAGGCAAGAGAACCAGGTCAACAAAGCTACACTAGAGCCTAAGAACAAGGTCAGCAGAGCTACTCTAGAGCCAGAGAAACCAGGTCAGCAGAGCTGCTTTAGAGGGAGAGAACCAGGTCAGCAGAGCTGCTCTAGAGCATAAGAACCAGGTCAGCACAGCTGCTCTAGAGCCTTAGACCCAGGTCAGCAGAGCTGCTTTAGAGACAGAGAACCAGGTCAGCAGAGCTGCTTTAAAGCCAGAGAACCAGGTCAGCAGAGCTGCTCTAGAGCCTAAGAACCAGGTCCGCAGAGCTGCTCTAGAGGCAGAAAAACCAGGTCAGCAGAGCTGCTTTAGAAGGAGAGAACCAGGTCAGCAGAGCTGCTTTAGAGCCAGAGAACCAGGTCAGCAGAGCTGCTTTAGAGACAGAGAACCAGGTCAGCAGAGCTGCTTTAAAGCCAGAGAACCAGGTCAGCAGAGCTGCTCTAGAGCCTAAGAACCAGGTCGGCAGAGCTGCTCTAGAGGCAGAGAAACCAGGTCAGCAGAGCTGCTTTAGAGGGAGAGAACCAGGTCAGCAGAGCTGCTTTAGAGCCAGAGAACTAGGTCAGCAGAGCTGCTTTAGAGCCAGAGAACCAGGTCAGCAGAGCTGCTCTAGAGCCAGAGAACCAGGTCAGCAGAGCTGCTTTAGAGCCAGAGAACCAGGTCAGCAGACCTGCTCTAGAGCCTAAGAACCAGGTAAGCAGAGCTGCTCTAGAGCCTAAGAACCAGGTCAGCAGAGCTGCTTTAGAGGGAAAGAACCAGGCCAGGAGAGCTGCTCTAGAGCATAAGAACCAGGTCAGCACAGCTGCTCAAGAGCCAGAGAACCAGGTCAGCAGAGCTGCTTTAGAGACAGAGAACCAGGTCAGCAGAGCTGCTTTAAAGCCAGAGAACCAGGTCAGCAGAGCTGCTCTAGAGCCTAAGAACCAGGTCGGCAGAGCGGCTCTAGAGGCAGAGAAACCAGGTCAGCAGAGCTGCTTTAGAGGGAGAGAACCAGGTCAGCAGAGCTGCTTTAGAGCCAGAGAACTAGGTCAGCAGAGCTGCTTTAGAGCCAGAGAACCAGGTCAGCAGAGCTGCTCTAGAGCCTAAGAAACAGGTAAGCAGAGCTGCTCTAGAGCCTAAGAACCAGGTCAGCACAGCTGCTCTAGAGCCAGAGAACAAGGTCAGCAGAGCAGCTTTAGAGCCAGGGAACCAGGTCAGCAGAGCTGCTCTAGAGGGAGAGAACCAGGTCAGCAGAGCTGCCTTAGAGCCATAGAACCAGGTCAGCAGAGCTGCTCAAGAGCCAGAGAACCAGGTCAGCAGAGCTGCTTTAGAGCCATAGAACCAGGTCAGCAGACCTGCTCTAGAGCCTAAGAACCAGGTAAGCAGAGCTGCTCTAGAGCCTAAGAACCAGGTCAGCAGAGCTGCTTTAGAGGGAAAGAACCAGGCCAGCAGAGCTGCTCTAGAGCATAAGAACCAGGTCAGCACAGCTGCTCAAGAGCCAGAGAACCAGGTCAGCAGAGCTGCTTTAGAGACAGAGAACCAGGTCAGCAGAGCTGCTTTAAAGCCAGAGAACCAGGTCAGCAGAGCTGCTCTAGAGCCTAAGAACCAGGTCGGCAGAGCGGCTCTAGAGGCAGAGAAACCAGGTCAGCAGAGCTGCTTTAGAGGGAGAGAACCAGGTCAGCAGAGCTGCTTTAGAGCCAGAGAACTAGGTCAGCAGAGCTGCTTTAGAGCCAGAGAACCAGGTCAGCAGAGCTGCTCTAGAGCCTAAGAAACAGGTAAGCAGAGCTGCTCTAGAGCCTAAGAACCAGGTCAGCACAGCTGCTCTAGAGCCAGAGAACAAGGTCAGCAGAGCAGCTTTAGAGCCAGAGAACCAGGTCAGCAGAGCTGCTCTAGAGGGAGAGAACCAGGTCAGCAGAGCTGCCTTAGAGCCATAGAACCAGGTCAGCAGAGCTGCTCAAGAGCCAGAGAACCAGGTCAGCAGAGCTGCTCTAGAGGCAGAGAACAGGTCAGCAGAGCTGCTGTAGAGTCAGAAAAACCAGGTCAGCAGAGCTGCTTTAGAGGGAGAGAACCAGGTCAACAGAGCTGCTCTAGACCCAGAGGACCAGGTCAGCACAGCTGCACTATAGCCAGAGAACCAGGTCAGCAGAGCTGCTTTAGCGCCAGAGAACCAGGTCAGCAGAGCTGCTTTAGAGCCAGAGAACAAGGTCAGCAGAGCTGCTCTAGAGCCTAAGAACCAGGTCAGCAGAGCTGCTCTAGAGGGAGAGAACCAGGTCAGCAGAGCTGCTTTAGAGGGAGAGAACCAGGTCAGCAGAGCTGCTTTAGAGCCAGAGAACCAGGTCAGCAGAGCTGCATTAGAGCCAGAGAACCAGGTCAGCAGAGCTGCTCTAGAGCCTAAGAACCAGGTCCGCAGAGCTGCTCTAGAGGCATAGAAAACAGGTCAGCAGAGCTGCTATAGAGGGAGAGAACCAGGTCAGTAGAGCTGCTTTAGAGGTAGAGAACAAGGTTAGCAGAGCTGCATTAGAGGGACAGAACCAGGTCAGCAGAGCTGCTCTAGAGCCTAAGAACCAGGTCAGCAGAGCTGCTCTAGAGCCAGAGAAACCAGGTCAGCAGAGCTACTTTAGAGGGAGAGAACCAGGTCAGCAGAGCTGCTTTAGAGGGAGAGAACCAGGTCAGCAGAGCTACTCTAGAGCCTACGAACAAGGTAAGCACAGCTGCTGTAGAGCCAGAGAACCAGGTCAGCAGAGCTGCTTTAGAGCCAGAGAACCAGGTCAGCAGAGCTGCTCTAGAGCCTAAGAAACAGGTAAGCAGAGCTGCTCTAGAGCCTAAGAACCAGGTCAGCACAGCTGCTCTAGAGCCAGAGAACAAGGTCAGCAGAGCAGCTTTAGAGCCAGAGAACCAGGTCAGCAGAGCTGCTCTAGAGGGAGAGAACCATGTCAGCAGAGCTGCCTTAGAGCCATAGAACCAGGTCAGCAGAGCTGCTCAAGAGCCAGAGAACCAGGTCAGCAGAGCTGCTTTAGAGCCAGAGAACCAGGTCAGCAGACCTGCTCTAGAGCCTAAGAACCAGGTAAGCAGAGCTGCTCTAGAGCCTAAGAACCAGGTCAGCAGAGCTGCTTTAGAGGGAAAGAACCAGGCCAGCAGAGTTGCTCTAGAGCATAAGAACCAGGTCAGCACAGCTGCTCAAGAGCCAGAGAACCAGGTCAGCAGAGCTGCTTTAGAGACAGAGAACCAGGTCAGCAGAGCTGCTTTAAAGCCAGAGAACCAGGTCAGCAGAGCTGCTCTAGAGCCTAAGAACCAGGTCGGCAGAGCGGCTCTAGAGGCAGAGAAACCAGGTCAGCAGAGCTGCTTTAGAGGGAGAGAACCAGGTCAGCAGAGCCAGCAGAGCTGCTTTAGAGCCAGAGAACCAGGTCAGCAGAGCTGCTCTAGAGCCTAAGAAACAGGTAAGCAGAGCTGCTCTAGAGCCTAAGAACCAGGTCAGCACAGCTGCTCTAGAGCCAGAGAACAAGGTCAGCAGAGCAGCTTTAGAGCCAGAGAACCAGGTCAGCAGAGCTGCTCTAGAGGGAGAGAACCAGGTCAGCAGAGCTGCCTTAGAGCCATAGAACCAGGTCAGCAGAGCTGCTCAAGAGCCAGAGAACCAGGTCAGCAGAGCTGCTCTAGAGGCAGAGAACAGGTCAGCAGAGCTGCTGTAGAGTCAGAAAAACCAGGTCAGCAGAGCTGCTTTAGAGGGAGAGAACCAGGTCAACAGAGCTGCTCTAGAGCCAGAGGACCAGGTCAGCACAGCTGCACTATAGCCAGAGAACCAGGTCAGCAGAGCTGCTTTAGCGCCAGAGAACCAGGTCAGCAGAGCTGCTTTAGAGCCAGAGAACAAGGTCAGCAGAGCTGCTCTAGAGCCTAAGAACCAGGTCAGCAGAGCTGCTCTAGAGGGAGAGAACCAGGTCAGCAGAGCTGCTTTAGAGGGAGAGAACCAGGTCAGCAGAGCTGCTTTAGAGCCAGAGAACCAGGTCAGCAGAGCTGCATTAGAGCCAGAGAACCAGGTCAGCAGAGCTGCTCCAGAGCCTAAGAACCAGGTCCGCAGAGCTGCTCTAGAGGCATAGAAAACAGGTCAGCAGAGCTGCTATAGAGGGAGAGAACCAGGTCAGTAGAGCTGCTTTAGAGGTAGAGAACAAGGTTAGCAGAGCTGCATTAGAGGGACAGAACCAGGTCAGCAGAGCTGCTCTAGAGCCTAAGAACCAGGTCAGCAGAGCTGCTCTAGAGCCAGAGAAACCAGGTCAGCAGAGCTACTTTAGAGGGAGAGAACCAGGTCAGCAGAGCTGCTTTAGAGGGAGAGAACCAGGTCAGCAGAGCTACTCTAGAGCCTACGAACAAGGTAAGCACAGCTGCTGTAGAGCCAGAGAACCAGGTCAGCAGAGCTGCTTTAGAGCCAGAGAACCAGGTCAGCAGAGCTGCTCTAGAGCCTAAGAAACAGGTAAGCAGAGCTGCTCTAGAGCCTAAGAACCAGGTCAGCACAGCTGCTCTAGAGCCAGAGAACAAGGTCAGCAGAGCAGCTTTAGAGCCAGAGAACCAGGTCAGCAGAGCTGCTCTAGAGGGAGAGAACCAGGTCAGCAGAGCTGCCTTAGAGCCATAGAACCAGGTCAGCAGAGCTGCTCAAGAGCCAGAGAACCAGGTCAGCAGAGCTGCTCTAGAGGCAGAGAACAGGTCAGCAGAGCTGCTGTAGAGTCAGAAAAACCAGGTCAGCAGAGCTGCTTTAGAGGGAGAGAACCAGGTCAACAGAGCTGCTCTAGACCCAGAGGACCAGGTCAGCACAGCTGCACTATAGCCAGAGAACCAGGTCAGCAGAGCTGCTTTAGCGCCAGAGAACCAGGTCAGCAGAGCTGCTTTAGAGCCAGAGAACAAGGTCAGCAGAGCTGCTCTAGAGCCTAAGAACCAGGTCAGCAGAGCTGCTCTAGAGGGAGAGAACCAGGTCAGCAGAGCTGCTTTAGAGGGAGAGAACCAGGTCAGCAGAGCTGCTTTAGAGCCAGAGAACCAGGTCAGCAGAGCTGCATTAGAGCCAGAGAACCAGGTCAGCAGAGCTGCTCTAGAGCCTAAGAACCAGGTCCGCAGAGCTGCTCTAGAGGCATAGAAAACAGGTCAGCAGAGCTGCTATAGAGGGAGAGAACCAGGTCAGTAGAGCTGCTTTAGAGGTAGAGAACAAGGTTAGCAGAGCTGCATTAGAGGGACAGAACCAGGTCAGCAGAGCTGCTCTAGAGCCTAAGAACCAGGTCAGCAGAGCTGCTCTAGAGCCAGAGAAACCAGGTCAGCAGAGCTACTTTAGAGGGAGAGAACCAGGTCAGCAGAGCTGCTTTAGAGGGAGAGAACCAGGTCAGCAGAGCTACTCTAGAGCCTACGAACAAGGTAAGCACAGCTGCTGTAGAGCCAGAGAACCAGGTCAGCAGAGCTGCTTTAGAGCCAGAGAACCAGGTCAGCAGAGCTGCTCTAGAGCCTAAGAAACAGGTAAGCAGAGCTGCTCTAGAGCCTAAGAACCAGGTCAGCACAGCTGCTCTAGAGCCAGAGAACAAGGTCAGCAGAGCAGCTTTAGAGCCAGAGAACCAGGTCAGCAGAGCTGCTCTAGAGGGAGAGAACCATGTCAGCAGAGCTGCCTTAGAGCCATAGAACCAGGTCAGCAGAGCTGCTCAAGAGCCAGAGAACCAGGTCAGCAGAGCTGCTTTAGAGCCAGAGAACCAGGTCAGCAGACCTGCTCTAGAGCCTAAGAACCAGGTAAGCAGAGCTGCTCTAGAGCCTAAGAACCAGGTCAGCAGAGCTGCTTTAGAGGGAAAGAACCAGGCCAGCAGAGTTGCTCTAGAGCATAAGAACCAGGTCAGCACAGCTGCTCAAGAGCCAGAGAACCAGGTCAGCAGAGCTGCTTTAGAGACAGAGAACCAGGTCAGCAGAGCTGCTTTAAAGCCAGAGAACCAGGTCAGCAGAGCTGCTCTAGAGCCTAAGAACCAGGTCGGCAGAGCGGCTCTAGAGGCAGAGAAACCAGGTCAGCAGAGCTGCTTTAGAGGGAGAGAACCAGGTCAGCAGAGCCAGCAGAGCTGCTTTAGAGCCAGAGAACCAGGTCAGCAGAGCTGCTCTAGAGCCTAAGAAACAGGTAAGCAGAGCTGCTCTAGAGCCTAAGAACCAGGTCAGCACAGCTGCTCTAGAGCCAGAGAACAAGGTCAGCAGAGCAGCTTTAGAGCCAGAGAACCAGGTCAGCAGAGCTGCTCTAGAGGGAGAGAACCAGGTCAGCAGAGCTGCCTTAGAGCCATAGAACCAGGTCAGCAGAGCTGCTCAAGAGCCAGAGAACCAGGTCAGCAGAGCTGCTCTAGAGGCAGAGAACAGGTCAGCAGAGCTGCTGTAGAGTCAGAAAAACCAGGTCAGCAGAGCTGCTTTAGAGGGAGAGAACCAGGTCAACAGAGCTGCTCTAGAGCCAGAGGACCAGGTCAGCACAGCTGCACTATAGCCAGAGAACCAGGTCAGCAGAGCTGCTTTAGCGCCAGAGAACCAGGTCAGCAGAGCTGCTTTAGAGCCAGAGAACAAGGTCAGCAGAGCTGCTCTAGAGCCTAAGAACCAGGTCAGCAGAGCTGCTCTAGAGGGAGAGAACCAGGTCAGCAGAGCTGCTTTAGAGGGAGAGAACCAGGTCAGCAGAGCTGCTTTAGAGCCAGAGAACCAGGTCAGCAGAGCTGCATTAGAGCCAGAGAACCAGGTCAGCAGAGCTGCTCCAGAGCCTAAGAACCAGGTCCGCAGAGCTGCTCTAGAGGCATAGAAAACAGGTCAGCAGAGCTGCTATAGAGGGAGAGAACCAGGTCAGTAGAGCTGCTTTAGAGGTAGAGAACAAGGTTAGCAGAGCTGCATTAGAGGGACAGAACCAGGTCAGCAGAGCTGCTCTAGAGCCTAAGAACCAGGTCAGCAGAGCTGCTCTAGAGCCAGAGAAACCAGGTCAGCAGAGCTACTTTAGAGGGAGAGAACCAGGTCAGCAGAGCTGCTTTAGAGGGAGAGAACCAGGTCAGCAGAGCTACTCTAGAGCCTACGAACAAGGTAAGCACAGCTGCTGTAGAGCCAGAGAACCAGGTCAGCAGAGCTGCTTTAGAGCCAGAGAACCAGGTCAGCAGAGCTGCTCTAGAGCCTAAGAACCAGGTCAGCAGAGCTGCTCTAGAGGCAGAGAAACCAGGTCAGCAGAGCTGCTTTAGAGGGAGAGAATCAGGTCAGCAGAGCTTCTCTAGAGCCTAAGAACCAGGTCAGCAGAGCTGCTCCAGACCCAGAGAAAAAGATAAGCAGAGCTGCTGTAGAACCAGAGGAACCTGGTCAGCAGACCTGCTTTAGAGCCTAAGAACCGGGTAAGCATAGCTGCTCTAGAGCCAGAGAACCAGGTCAGCTGAGCTGCTTTAGAGCCAGAGAACCAGGTCAGATGAGCTGCTCTAGAGCCTAAGAACCAGGTCAGCAGAGCTGCTCTAGAGCCTATGAACCAGGTCAGCAGAGCTGCTCTAGAGCCAGATAACCAGGACAGCAGAGCTGCTGTAGAGCCAGAGAAACGAGGTCAGCAGAGCTGTTTTAGATGGAGAGAACCAGGTCAGCAGAGCTGCTCTAGAGCCTAAAAACCAGGTCGGCAGAGCTGCTCTAGAGGCAGAGAAACCAGGTCAGCAGAGCTGCTTTAGAGGGAGAGAACCAGGTCAGCAGAGCTGCTTTAGAGCCAGAGAACAAGGTCAGCAGAGCTGCTTTAGAGCCTATGAACCAGGTCAGCAGAGCTGCTCTAGAGCCAGATAACCAGGTAAGCAGAGCTGCTGTAGAGCCAGAGAAACGAGGTCAGCAGAGCTGCTCTAGAGCCTAAGAACCAGGTAAGCAGAGCTGCTCTAGAGCCTAAGAACCAGGTAAGCAGAGCTGCTCTAGAGCCTACGAACCAGGTCAGCACAGCTGCTCTAGAGCCACAGAACAAGGTCAGCAGAGCTGCTGTAGAGCCAGAGAACCAGGTCAGCAGTGCTGCTCTAGAGCCTAAGAACCAGGTAAGCAGAGCTGCTCTAGAGGGAGAGAACCAGGTCAGCAGAGCTGCTTTGGAGCCATAGAACCAGGTCAGCAGAGCTGCTCAAGAGCCAGAGAACCAGGTCAGCAGAGCTGCTCTAGAGGCAGAGAACAGGTCAGCAGAGCTGCTGTAGAGTCAGAGAAACCAGGTCAGCAGAGCTGCTTTAGAGGAAGAGAACCAGGTCAACAGAGCTGCTCTAGAGGCAGAGAAACCAGGTCAGCAGAGCTGCTTTAGAGGGAGAGAACCAGGTCAGCAGAGCTGCTTTAGAGCCAGAGAACAAGGTCAGCAGAGCTGCTTTAGAGCCAGGGAACCAGGTCAGCAGAGCTGCTCTAGAGCCTAAGAACCAGGTAAGCAGAGCTGCTCTAGAGCCTAAGAACCAGGTCAGCACAGCTGCTCTAGAGCCAGAGAACAAGGTCAGCAGAGCTGCTTTAGAGCCAGAGACCCAGGTCAGCAGAGCTGCTCTAGAGCCTAAGAACCAGGTAAGCAGAGCTGCTCTAGAGGGAGAGAACCAGGTCAGCAGAGCTGCTTTAGAGCCATAGAACCAGGTCAGCAGAGCTGCTCAAGAGCCAGAGAACCAGGTCAGCAGAGCTGCTCTAGAGGCAGAGAACAGGTCAGCAGAGCTGCTGTAGAGTCAGAGAAACCAGGTCAGCAGAGCTGCTTTAGAAGGAGAGAACCAGGTCAACAGAGCTGCTCTAGAGCCAGAGGACCAGGTCAGCACAGCTGCACTATAGCCAGAGAACCAGGTCAGCAGAGCTGCTTTAGCGCCACAGAACCAGGTCAGCAGAGCTGCTTTAGAGCCAGAGAACAAGGTCAGCAGAGCTGCTCTAGAGCCTAAGAACCAGGTCAGCAGAGCTGCTCTAGAGGGAGAGAACCAGGTCAGCAGAGCTGCTTTAGAGGGAGAGAACCAGGTCAGCAGAGCTGCTTTAGAGCCAGAGAAGCAGGTCAGCAGAGCTGCATTAGAGCCAGAGAACCAGGTCAGCAGAGCTGCTCTAGAGCCTAAGAACTAGGTCCGCAGAGCTGCTCTAGAGGCATAGAAAACAGGTCAGCAGAGCTGCTATAGAGGGAGAGAACCAGGTCAGTAGAGCTGCTTTAGAGGGAGAGAACAAGGTTAGCAGAGATGATTTAGAGGGACAGAACCAGGTCAGCAGAGCTGCTCTAGAGCCTAAGAACCAGGTCAGCAGAGCTGCTCTAGAGCCAGAGAAACCAGGTCAGCAGAGCTACTTTAGAGGGAGAGAACCAGGTCAGCAGAGCTGCTTTAGAGGGAGAGAACCAGGTCAGCAGAGCTACTCTAGAGCCTAAGAACCAGGTAAGCACAGCTGCTGTAGAGCCAGAGAACCCTGTCAGCAGAGCTGCTTTAGAGCGAGAGAACTAGGTCAGCTGAGCTGCTTAAGAGCCAGAGAACCAGGTCAGCAGAGCTGCTCTAGAGCCTAAGAACCAGGCCAGCAGAGCTGCTCTAGAGGCAGAGAAACCAGGTCAGCAGAGCTGCTTTAGAGGGAGAGAACTAGGTCAGCAGAGCTGCTTTAGAACCAGAGAACCAGGTCAGTAGAGCTGCTCTAGAGCCCAAGACCGGGTCAGCAGAGCTGCTCCAGACCCAGAGAAAAGGATAAGTAGACCTGCTGTAGAACCAGAGAAACCTGGTCAGCAGACCTGCTTTAGAGCCTAAGAACCAGGTAAGCATAGCTGCTCTAGAGCCAGAGAACCAGGTCAGCTGAGCTGCTTTAGAGCCAGAGGACCAGGTCAGCAGAGCTGCTCTAGAGCCTAAGAACCAGGTCAGCACAGCTGCTCTAGAGCCTAAGAACCAGGTAAGCAGAGCTGCTCTAGAGCCAGATAACCAGGTCAGCAGAGCTGCTGTAGAGCCAAAGAAACGAGGTCAGCAGAGCTGTTTTAGATGGAGAGAACCAGGTCAGCAGAGCTGCTCTAGAGCCTAAAAACCAGGTCAGCAGAGCTGCTTTAGAGCCTAAGAACCAGGTCAGCACAGCTGCTCTATAGCCAGAGAACCAGGTCATCAAATCTGCTGTAGAGCCAGAGAACCAGGTTAGCAGAGCTGTTTTAGAGCCAGAGAAACCAGGCCAGCAGAGCTGCTTTAGAGCCAGAGAACCAGGTCAGCAGAGATGCTTTAGAACCTGGTCTGCAGAGCTGCTTCAGAGCCAGTGAACCAGGTCAGCTCTCCTAGAGCCTTAGAACCAGGTCAGCAGAGCTGCTCTAGAGGCAGAGAACCATGTCAGCAGAGCTGTTGTAGAGTCAGAGAAACCAGGTCAGCAGAGCTGCTTTAGAGGGAGAGAAAAAGGTCAGCAGAGCTGCTCTAGAGCCAGAGGACCAGGTCAGCAGAGCTGCTGTAGAGCCAGAGAACCAGGACAGCCGAGCTGCTTTAGAGCCATAGAACCAGGTCATCAGAGCTGCTGTAGAGTCAGAGAAACCAGGTCAGCAGAGCTGCATTAGAGCCAGAGAACCAGGTCAGCAGAGCCGTTGTAGAGCCAGAGACCCAGGTCAGAAGAGCTGCTCTAGTGCCTAAGAATCAGGTCAGCAGAGGTGCTCTACAGCCAGAGAACCTGGTCAGCAGAGTTGCTCTAGAGCCAGAGAATCAGGTCAGCAGAGGTGCTCTAGAGGGAGAGAACCAGGTCAGCAGAGCAGCTTTAGAGCCAGAGGACCAGGTCAGCAGAGCTGCTCTAGAGCCAGAGAACCAGGTCAGCAGAGCTGCTCTAGAGCCTAGGAAGCCGGTCAGCAGAGCTGCTTTAGAGGGAGAGAACCAGGTCAGCAGAGCTGCTCTAGAGCCTAAGAACCAGGTCAGCACAGCTGCTCTAGAGCCAGAGAACCAGGTCAGCAGAGCTGCTCTAGAGCCTAAGAACCAGGTCGGCAGAGGTACTCTAGAGGCAGAGAAACCAGATCAGCAGAGATGCTGTAGAGGGAGAGAACCAGGTCAGCAGAGATGCTTTAGAGCCAGAGAACAAGGTCAGTAGAGCGGCTTTAGAGCCAGAGAACCAGGTCAGCAGAGCTGCTCTAGAGCCTAAGAACCAGGTAAGCAGAGCTGCTCTAGAGCCTAAGAACCAGGTCAGCACAGCTGCTCTAGAGCCAGAGAACAAGGTCAGCAGAGCTGCTTTAGAGCCAGAGAACCAGGTCAGCAGAGCTGCTCTAGAGCGTAAGAACCAGGTAAGCAGAGCTGCTCTAGAGCATAAGAAAAGGTCAGCCGAGCTGCTCTAGAGGGAGAGAACCAGGTCAGCAGAGCTGCTTTAGAGCCATAGAACCAGGCCAGCAGAGCTGCTCAAGAGCCAGAGAACCAGGTCAGCAGAGCTGCTCTAGAGGCAGAGAACAGGTCAGCAGAGCTGCTGTAGAGTCAGAGAAACCAGGTCAGCAGAGCTGCTTTAGAGGGAGAGAACCAGGTCAACAGAGCTGCTCTAGAGCCAGAGGACCAGGTCAGCACAGCTGCGTTAGCACCAGAGAACCAGGCCAGCAGAGCTGCTTTAGTGCCAGAGAACAAGGTCAGCAGAGCTGCTGTAGAGCCTAAGAACCAGGTCATCAGAGCTGCTCTAGAGGGAGATAACCATGTCAGCAGAGCTGCTTTAGAGGGAGAGAACCAGGTCAGCAGAGCTGCTCTAGAGCCAGAGAACCAGGTCAGCAGAGCTGCATTAGAGCCAGAGAACCAGGTCAGCAGAGCTGCTCAAGAGCCTAAGAACCAGGTCCGCAAAGCTGCTCTAGAGGCATAGAAAACAGGTCAGCAGAGCTGCTATAGAGGGAGAGAACCAGGTCAGTAGAGCTGCTTTAGAGGGAGAGAAGAAGGATAGCAGAGCTGCTATAGAGGGACAGAACCAGGTCAGCAGAGATGCTCTAGAGCCTAAGAACCAGGTGAGCAGAGCTGCTCTAGAGCCAGAGAAACCAGGTCAGCAGAGCTACTTTAGAGGAACAGAACCAGGTCAGCAGAGCTGGTCTAGAGCCTAAGAACCAGGACAGTACAGCTGCTCTAGAGACAGAAAACCAGGTCAGCAGAGTTGCTTTGGTTCCAGAGACACCAGGTCAGCACAGCTGCTTTAGAGCCAGAGAACCAGGTCAGCAGAGCTGCTTCAGAGCCTGGTCAGCAGAGCTGCTTTAGAGCCGGAAAACCAGGTCAGCAGAGCTGCTTTAGAGGGAGAGAACCAGGCCAGCAGAGCTGCTTTAGTGCCAGAGAACAAGGTCAGCAGAGCTGCTGTAGAGCCTAAGAACCAGGTCATCAGAGCTGCTCTAGAGGGAGATAACCATGTCAGCAGAGCTGCTTTAGAGGGAGAGAACCAGGTCAGCAGAGCTGCTCTAGAGCCAGAGAACCAGGTCAGCAGAGCTGCATTAGAGCCAGAGAACCAGGTCAGCAGAGCTGCTCAAGAGCCTAAGAACCAGGTCCGCAAAGCTGCTCTAGAGGCATAGAAAACAGGTCAGCAGAGCTGCTATAGAGGGAGAGAACCAGGTCAGTAGAGCTGCTTTAGAGGGAGAGAAGAAGGATAGCAGAGCTGCTATAGAGGGACAGAACCAGGTCAGCAGAGATGCTCTAGAGCCTAAGAACCAGGTGAGCAGAGCTGCTCTAGAGCCAGAGAAACCAGGTCAGCAGAGCTACTTTAGAGGAACAGAACCAGGTCAGCAGAGCTGGTCTAGAGCCTAAGAACCAGGACAGTACAGCTGCTCTAGAGACAGAAAACCAGGTCAGCAGAGTTGCTTTGGTTCCAGAGACACCAGGTCAGCACAGCTGCTTTAGAGCCAGAGAACCAGGTCAGCAGAGCTGCTTCAGAGCCTGGTCAGCAGAGCTGCTTTAGAGCCGGAAAACCAGGTCAGCAGAGCTGCTTTAGAGGGAGAGAACCAGGTCAGCAGAGCTGCTCTAGTGCCAGTGGACCAGGTCTGCCGAGCTGCTGTAGAGCCAGAGAACCAGGTCAGCAGAGATGCTTTAGAACCATAGAACCAGGTCAGCAGAGCTGATGTGGAGCCAGAGAAACCAGGTCAGCAGAGCTGCTTTAGAGCCAGAGAACCAGGTCAGCAAAGCCGTTGTAGAGACAGAGAACCACATCAGCAGAGCTGCTCTAGAGCCTAAAAAGCCGGACAGCAAAGCTGCTCTAGAGGCAGTGAACCAGGACAGCAGAGCTGCTCTAGAGGCAGAGAACCAGGTCAGCAGAGCTGCTGTAGAGTCAGAGAAACCAGGTCAGCATAACTGCTTTAGAGGAAGAGAACCAGGTTAGCAGAGCTGCTCTAGAGCCTATGAACCAGGTCAGCAGAGCTGCTCTAGAACCAGAGAACCAGGTCAGCAGAGCTGCTTTAGAGCCAGAGAACCAGGTCAGCAGAGCTGCTCTAGAGCCTAAGAACCAGGTCAGCAGAGCTGCTCTAGAGCCTAAGAACCAGGTCAGCAGAGCTGCTCTAGAGCCAGAGAACCAGATCAGCAGAGCGGCTCTAAAGCCAGAGAACCAGGTCAGCAGAGCTGCTGTACAGCTAGAGAAACCAGGTCAGCAGAGCTGCTTTAGAGGGAGAGAACCAGGTCAGGAGAGCTGCTCCAGAGCCTAAGAACCAGATCAGCACAGCTGCTCTAGAGCCAGAGAACCAGGTCAGCAGAGCTGCTTTAGAGCCAGAAAACCAGGTCAGCAGAGCTGCAACAAGGTCAGCAGAGCTGCTCTAGTGCCGAGGACCAGGTCAGCCGAGCTGCTGTAGAGCCAGAGAACCAGGTCAGCAGAGCTGCTTTAGAGCCATAGAACCAGGTCAGCAGAGCTGATGTAGAGCCAGAGAAACCAGGTCAGCAGAGCCGTTGTAGATACAGAGAACCACATCAGTAGAGCTGCTCTAGAGCCTAAAAAGCCGGACAGCAGAGCTGCTCTAGAGGCAGTGAACCAGGACAGCAGAGCTGCTCTAGAGGCAGAGAACCAGGTCACCAGAGCTGCTGTAGAGTCAGAGAAACCAGGTCAGCATAGCTGCTTTAGAGGAAGAGAACCAGGTCAGCAGAGCTGCTGTACAGCTAGAGAAACCAGGTCAGCAGAACTGCTTTAGAGCCAGAGAACCAGGTCAGCAGAGCTGCTGTACAGCTAGAGAAACCAGGTCAGCAGAGCTGCTTTAGAGGGAGAGAACCAGGTCAGGAGAGCTGCTCCAGAGCCTAAGAACCAGGTCAGCACAGCTGCTCTAGAGCCAGAGAACCAGGTCAGCAGAGCTGCTTTAGCGCCAGAGAACCAGGTCAGCAGAGCTGCTCCAGAGGCTAAGAACCAGGTCAGCACAGCTGCTCTAGAGCCAGAGAACCAGGTCAGCAGAGCTGCTTTAGCGCCAGATAACCAGGTCAGCAGAGCTGCTTTAGAGCCAGAGAACCAGGTCAGCAGAGCTGCACTAGAGCCAGAGGACCAGGTCAGCCGAGCTGCTGTAGAGCCAGAGAACCAGGTCAGCAGAGCTGCACTAGAGCCTAAGAACAAAGTCAGCAGAGCTGCTCTAGAGCCAGAGAAACCAGGTCAGCAGAGGTGCTCTAGAGGGAGAGTACCAGGTCAGCAGAGCAGCTTTAGAGCCAGAGGACCAGGTCAGCAGAGCTGCTCTAGAGCCAGAGAACCAGGTCAGCAGAGCTGCTCTAGAGCCTAAGAAGCCGGTCAGCAGAGCTGCTTTAGAGGGAGAGAACCAGGTCAGCAGAGCTGCTCTTGAGCCTAAGAACCAGGTCAGCACAGCTGCTCTAGAGCCAGAGAACCAGGTCAGCAGAGCTGCTCTAGAACCTAAGAACCAGGTCGGCAGAGCTGCTCTAGAGGCAGAGAAACCAGGTCAGCAGAGATGCTTTAGAGGGAGAGAACCAGGTCAGCAGAGCTGCTTTAGAGCCAGAGAACAAGGTCAGCAGAGCGGCTTTAGAGCCAGAGAACCAGGTCAGCAGAGCTGCTCTAGAGCCTAAGAACCGGGTAAGCAGAGCTGCTCTAAAGCCTAAGAACCAGGTCAGCACAGCTGCTCTAGAGCCAGAGAACAAGGTCAGCAGAGCTGCTTTAGAGCCAGAGAACCAGGTCAGCAGAGCTGCTCTAGAGCCTAAGAACCAGGTAAGCAGAGCTGCTCTAGAGCATAAGAACCAGGTCAGCAGAGCTGCTCTAGAGGGAGAGAACCAGGTCAGCAGATCTGCTTTAGAGCCAGAGAACCAGGTCAGCAGAGCTGCTCTAGAGGCAGAGAACAGGTCAGCAGAGCTGATGTAGAGTCAGAGAAACCAGGTCAGCAGAGCTGCTTTAGAGGGAGAGAACCAGGTCAACAGAGCTGCTCTAGAGCCAGAGGACCAGGTCAGCACAGCTGCACTATAGCCAGAGAACCAGGTCAGCAGAGCTGCTTTAGCACCAGAGAACCAGGTCAGCAGAGCTGCTTTAGAGCCAGAGAACCAGGTCAGCAGAGCTGCTCAAGAGCCTAAGAACCAGGTCCGCAAAGCTGCTCTAGAGGCATAGAAAACAGGTCAGCAGAGCTGCTATAGAGGGAGAGAACCAGGTCAGTAGAGCTGCTTTAGAGGGAGAGAAAAAGGATAGCAGAGCTGCTTTAGAGGGACAGAACCAGGTCAGCAGAGATGCTCTAGAGCCTAAGAACCAGGTCAGCAGAGCTGCTCTAGAGCCAGAGAAACCAGGTCAGCAGAGCTACTTTAGAGGAAGAGAACCAGGTCAGCAGAGCTGCTTTATAGGGAGAGGACCAGGTCAGCAAAGCTACTCTAGAGCCTAAGAACCAGGTAAGCACAGCTGCTGTAGAGCCAGAGAAAAAGATAAGCAGAGCTGCTGTAGAACCAGAGAAACCTGGTCAGCAGACCTGCTTTAGAGCATAAGAACCAGGTAAGCATAGCTGCTCTAGAGCCAGAGAACCAGGTCAGCTGAGCTGCTTTAGAGCCAGAGAACCAGGTCAGCAGAGCTGCTCTAGAGCCAGAGAACCAGGTCAGCTGAGCTGCTTTAGAGCCAGAGAACCAGGTCAGCAGAGCTGCTCTAGAGCCTAAGAACCAGGTCAGCAGAGCTGCTCTAGAGCCTAAGAACCAGGTCAGCACAGCTGCTCTAGAGCCAGAGAACAAGGTCAGCAGAGCTGCTTTAGAGCCAGAGAACTAGGTCAGCAGAGCTGCTCTAGAGCCTAAGAACCAGGTCAGCAGAGCTGCTGTAGAGTCAGAGAAACCAGGTCAGCAGAGCTGCTTTAGAGGGAGAGAACCAGGTCAGCAGAGCTGATTTAGAGCCAGAGAACAAGGTCAGGAGAGCTGCTCTAGAGCCTAAGAACCAGGTCAGCAGAGCTGCTCTAGAGGGAGATAACCAGGTCAGCAGAGCTGCTTTAGAGGGAGAGAACCAGGTCAGCAGAGCTGCTCTAGAGCCAGAGAACCAGGTCAGCAGAGCTGCTCTAGAGCCAGAGAACCAGGTCAGCAGAGCTGCTGTAGAGCCAGAGAAACCAGGTCAGCAGAGCTGCTGTAGCGCCAGAGAAACCAGGTCAGCAGAGCTGCTTTAGAGGGAGAGAACCAGGTCAGCAGAGCTGCTTTAGAGCCACAGAACCAGCTCAACAGAGCTGCTCTAGAGCCTAAGAACCAGGTCAGCAGAGCTCATCTAGAGCCAGATAACCAGGTCAGCAGAGCTGCTGTAGAGCCAGAGAAACCAGGTCAGCAGAGCTGCTTTAGAGGGAAAGAACCAGGTCAGCACAGCTGGTCTAGAGCCTAAGAACCAGGACAGTACAGCTGCTCTAGAGACAGAAAACCAGGTCAGCAGAGTTGCTTTGGTTCCAGAGACACCAGGTCAGCACAGCTGCTTTAGAGCCAGAGAACCAGGTCAGCAGAGCTGCTTCAGAGCCTGGTCAGCAGAGCTGCTTTAGAGCCGGAAAACCAGGTCAGCAGAGCTGCTTTAGAGGGAGAGAACCAGGTCAGCAGAGCTGCTCTAGTGCCAGTGGACCAGGTCAGCCGAGCTGCTGTAGAGCCAGAGAACCAGGTCAGCAGAGATGCTTTAGAGCCATAGAACCAGGTCAGCAGAGCTGATGTAGAGCCAGAGAAACCAGGTCAGCAGAGCTGCTTTAGAGCCAGAGAACCAGGTCAGCAGAGCCGTTGTAGAGACAGAGAACCACATCAGCAGAGCTGCTCTAGAGCCTAAAAAGCCGGACAGCAAAGCTGCTCTAGAGGCAGTGAACCAGGACAGCAGAGCTGCTCTAGAGGCAGAGAACCAGGTCAGCAGAGCTGCTGTAGAGTCAGAGAAACCAGGTCAGCATAACTGCTTTAGAGGAAGAGAACCAGGTTAGCAGAGCTGCTCTAGAGCCTATGAACCAGGTCAGCAGAGCTGCTCTAGAACCAGAGAACCAGGTCAGCAGAGCTGCTTTAGAGCCAGAGAACCAGGTCAGCAGAGCTGCTCTAGAGCCTAAGAACCAGGTCAGCAGAGCTGCTCTAAAGCCAGAGAACCAGGTCAGCAGAGCTGCTGTACAGCTAGAGAAACCAGGTCAGCAGAGCTGCTTTAGAGGGAGATAACCAGGTCAGGAGAGCTGCTCCAGAGCCTAAGAACCAGATCAGCACAGCTGCTCTAGAGCCAGAGAACCAGGTCAGCAGAGCTGCTTTAGAGCCAGAAAACCAGGTCAGCAGAGCTGCCTTAGAGGGAGAGAACAAGGTCAGCAGAGCTGCTCTAGTGCCGAGGACCAGGTCAGCCGAGCTGCTGTAGAGCCAGAGAACCAGGTCAGCAGAGCTGCTTTAGAGCCATAGAACCAGGTCAGCAGAGCTGATGTAGAGCCAGAGAAACCAGGTCAGCAGAGCCGTTGTAGATACAGAGAACCACATCAGTAGAGCTGCTCTAGAGCCTAAAAAGCCGGACAGCAGAGCTGCTCTAGAGGCAGTGAACCAGGACAGCAGAGCTGCTCTAGAGGCAGAGAACCAGGTCACCAGAGCTGCTGTAGAGTCAGAGAAACCAGGTCAGCATAGCTGCTTTAGAGGAAGAGAACCAGGTCAGCAGAGCTGCTCTAGAGCCTATGAACCAGGTCAGCAGAGCTGCTCTAGAGCCAGAGAACCAGGTCAGCAGAACTGCTTTAGAGCCAGAGAACCAGGTCAGCAGAGCTGCTGTACAGCTAGAGAAACCAGGTCAGCAGAGCTGCTTTAGAGGGAGAGAACCAGGTCAGGAGAGCTGCTCCAGAGCCTAAGAACCAGGTCAGCACAGCTGCTCTAGAGCCAGAGAACCAGGTCAGCAGAGCTGCTTTAGCGCCAGAGAACCAGGTCAGCAGAGCTGCTCCAGAGGCTAAGAACCAGGTCAGCACAGCTGCTCTAGAGCCAGAGAACCAGGTCAGCAGAGCTGCTTTAGCGCCAGATAACCAGGTCAGCAGAGCTGCTTTAGAGCCAGAGAACCAGGTCAGCAGAGCTGCACTAGAGCCAGAGGACCAGGTCAGCCGAGCTGCTGTAGAGCCAGAGAACCAGGTCAGCAGAGCTGCACTAGAGCCTAAGAACAAAGTCAGCAGAGCTGCTCTAGAGCCAGAGAAACCAGGTCAGCAGAGGTGCTCTAGAGGGAGAGTACCAGGTCAGCAGAGCAGCTTTAGAGCCAGAGGACCAGGTCAGCAGAGCTGCTCTAGAGCCAGAGAACCAGGTCAGCAGAGCTGCTTCAGAGCCTAAGAAGCCGGTCAGCAGAGCTGCTTTAGAGGGAAAGAACCAGGTCAGCAGAGCTGCTCTTGAGCCTAAGAACCAGGTCAGCACAGCTGCTCTAGAGCCAGAGAACCAGGTCAGCAGAGCTGCTCTAGAACCTAAGAACCAGGTCGGCAGAGCTGCTCTAGAGGCAGAGAAACCAGGTCAGCAGAGATGCTTTAGAGGGAGAGAACCAGGTCAGCAGAGCTGCTTTAGAGCCAGAGAACAAGGTCAGCAGAGCGGCTTTAGAGCCAGAGAACCAGGTCAGCAGAGCTGCTCTAGAGCCTAAGAACCGGGTAAGCAGAGCTGCTCTAAAGCCTAAGAACCAGGTCAGCACAGCTGCTCTAGAGCCAGAGAACAAGGTCAGCAGAGCTGCTTTAGAGCCAGAGAACCAGGTCAGCAGAGCTGCTCTAGAGCCTAAGAACCAGGTAAGCAGAGCTGCTCTAGAGCATAAGAACCAGGTCAGCAGAGCTGCTCTAGAGGGAGAGAACCAGGTCAGCAGATCTGCTTTAGAGCCAGAGAACCAGGTCAGCAGAGCTGCTCTAGAGGCAGAGAACAGGTCAGCAGAGCTGATGTAGAGTCAGAGCAACCAGGTCAGCAGAGCTGCTTTAGAGGGAGAGAACCAGGTCAACAGAGCTGCTCTAGAGCCAGAGGACCAGGTCAGCACAGCTGCACTATAGCCAGAGAACCAGGTCAGCAGAGCTGCTTTAGCACCAGAGAACCAGGTCAGCAGAGCTGCTTTAGAGCCAGAGAACCAGGTCAGCAGAGCTGCTCAAGAGCCTAAGAACCAGGTCCGCAAAGCTGCTCTAGAGGCATAGAAAACAGGTCAGCAGAGCTGCTATAGAGGGAGAGAACCAGGTCAGTAGAGCTGCTTTAGAGGGAGAGAAAAAGGATAGCAGAGCTGCTTTAGAGGGACAGAACCAGGTCAGCAGAGATGCTCTAGAGCCTAAGAACCAGGTCAGCAGAGCTGCTCTAGAGCCAGAGAAACCAGGTCAGCAGAGCTACTTTAGAGGAAGAGAACCAGGTCAGCAGAGCTGCTTTAGAGGGAGAGGACCAGGTCAGCAAAGCTACTCTAGAGCCTAAGAACCAGGTAAGCACAGCTGCTGTAGAGCCAGAGAAAAAGATAAGCAGAGCTGCTGTAGAACCAGAGAAACCTGGTCAGCAGACCTGCTTTAGAGCATAAGAACCAGGTAAGCATAGCTGCTCTAGAGCCAGAGAACCAGGTCAGCTGAGCTGCTTTAGAGCCAGAGAACCAGGTCAGCAGAGCTGCTCTAGAGCCAGAGAACCAGGTCAGCTGAGCTGCTTTAGAGCCAGAGAACCAGGTCAGCAGAGCTGCTCTAGAGCCTAAGAACCAGGTCAGCAGAGCTGCTCTAGAGCCTAAGAACCAGGTCAGCACAGCTGCTCTAGAGCCAGAGAACAAGGTCAGCAGAGCTGCTTTAGAGCCAGAGAACTAGGTCAGCAGAGCTGCTCTAGAGCCTAAGAACCAGGTCAGCAGAGCTGCTGTAGAGTCAGAGAAACCAGGTCAGCAGAGCTGCTTTAGAGGGAGAGAACCAGGTCAGCAGAGCTGATTTAGAGCCAGAGAACAAGGTCAGGAGAGCTGCTCTAGAGCCTAAGAACCAGGTCAGCAGAGCTGCTCTAGAGGGAGATAACCAGGTCAGCAGAGCTGCTTTAGAGGGAGAGAACCAGGTCAGCAGAGCTGCTCTAGAGCCAGAGAACCAGGTCAGCAGAGCTGCTCTAGAGCCAGAGAACCAGGTCAGCAGAGCTGCTGTAGAGCCAGAGAAACCAGGTCAGCAGAGCTGCTGTAGCGCCAGAGAAACCAGGTCAGCAGAGCTGCTTTAGAGGGAGAGAACCAGGTCAGCAGAGCTGCTTTAGAGCCACAGAACCAGCTCAACAGAGCTGCTCTAGAGCCTAAGAACCAGGTCAGCAGAGCTCATCTAGAGCCAGATAACCAGGTCAGCAGAGCTGCTGTAGAGCCAGAGAAACCAGGTCAGCAGAGCTGCTTTAGAGGGAAAGAACCAGGTCAGCACAGCTGGTCTAGAGCCTAAGAACCAGGACAGTACAGCTGCTCTAGAGACAGAAAACCAGGTCAGCAGAGTTGCTTTGGTTCCAGAGACACCAGGTCAGCACAGCTGCTTTAGAGCCAGAGAACCAGGTCAGCAGAGCTGCTTCAGAGCCTGGTCAGCAGAGCTGCTTTAGAGCCGGAAAACCAGGTCAGCAGAGCTGCTTTAGAGGGAGGGAACCAGGTCAGCAGAGCTGCTCTAGTGCCAGTGGACCTGGTCAGCCGAGCTGCTGTAGAGCCAGAGAACCAGGTCAGCAGAGATGCTTTAGAGCCATAGAACCAGGTCAGCAGAGCTGATGTAGAGCCAGAGAAACCAGGTCAGCAGAGCTGCTTTAGAGCCAGAGAACCAGGTCAGCAGAGCCGTTGTAGAGACAGAGAACCACATCAGCAGAGCTGCTCTAGAGCCTAAAAAGCCGGACAGCAAAGCTGCTCTAGAGGCAGTGAACCAGGACAGCAGAGCTGCTCTAGAGGCAGAGAACCAGGTCAGCAGAGCTGCTGTAGAGTCAGAGAAACCAGGTCAGCATAACTGCTTTAGAGGAAGAGAACCAGGTTAGCAGAGCTGCTCTAGAGCCTATGAACCAGGTCAGCAGAGCTGCTCTAGAACCAGAGAACCAGGTCAGCAGAGCTGCTTTAGAGCCAGAGAACCAGGTCAGCAGAGCTGCTCTAGAGCCTAAGAACCAGGTCAGCAGAGCTGCTCTAAAGCCAGAGAACCAGGTCAGAAGAGCTGCTGTACAGCTAGAGAAACCAGGTCAGCAGAGCTGCTTTAGAGGGAGATAACCAGGTCAGGAGAGCTGCTCCAGAGCCTAAGAACCAGATCAGCACAGCTGCTCTAGAGCCAGAGAACCAGGTCAGCAGAGCTGCTTTAGAGCCAGAAAACCAGGTCAGCAGAGCTGCCTTAGAGGGAGAGAACAAGGTCAGCAGAGCTGCTCTAGTGCCGAGGACCAGGTCAGCCGAGCTGCTGTAGAGCCAGAGAACCAGGTCAGCAGAGCTGCTTTAGAGCCATAGAACCAGGTCAGCAGAGCTGATGTAGAGCCAGAGAAACCAGGTCAGCAGAGCCGTTGTAGATACAGAGAACCACATCAGTAGAGCTGCTCTAGAGCCTAAAAAGCCGGACAGCAGAGCTGCTCTAGAGGCAGTGAACCAGGACAGCAGAGCTGCTCTAGAGGCAGAGAACCAGGTCACCAGAGCTGCTGTAGAGTCAGAGAAACCAGGTCAGCATAGCTGCTTTAGAGGAAGAGAACCAGGTCAGCAGAGCTGCTCTAGAGCCTATGAACCAGGTCAGCAGAGCTGCTCTAGAGCCAGAGAACCAGGTCAGCAGAACTGCTTTAGAGCCAGAGAACCAGGTCAGCAGAGCTGCTGTACAGCTAGAGAAACCAGGTCAGCAGAGCTGCTTTAGAGGGAGAGAACCAGGTCAGGAGAGCTGCTCCAGAGCCTAAGAACCAGGTCAGCACAGCTGCTCTAGAGCCAGAGAACCAGGTCAGCAGAGCTGCTTTAGCGCCAGAGAACCAGGTCAGCAGAGCTGCTCCAGAGGCTAAGAACCAGGTCAGCACAGCTGCTCTAGAGCCAGAGAACCAGGTCAGCAGAGCTGCTTTAGCGCCAGATAACCAGGTCAGCAGAGCTGCTTTAGAGCCAGAGAACCAGGTCAGCAGAGCTGCACTAGAGCCAGAGGACCAGGTCAGCCGAGCTGCTGTAGAGCCAGAGAACCAGGTCAGCAGAGCTGCACTAGAGCCTAAGAACAAGGTCAGCAGAGCTGCTGTAGAGCCAGAGAACCAGGTCAGCAGTGCTGCTCTAGAGCCTAAGAACCAGGTAAGCAGAGCTGCTCTAGAGGGAGAGAACCAGGTCAGCAGAGCTGCTTTGGAGCCATAGAACCAGGTCAGCAGAGCTGCTCAAGAGCCAGAGAACCAGGTCAGCAGAGCTGCTCTAGAGGCAGAGAACAGGTCAGCAGAGCTGCTGTAGAGTCAGAGAAACCAGGTCAGCAGAGCTGCTTTAGAGGAAGAGAACCAGGTCAACAGAGCTGCTCTAGAGGCAGAGAAACCAGGTCAGCAGAGCTGCTTTAGAGGGAGAGAACCAGGTCAGCAGAGCTGCTTTAGAGCCAGAGAACAAGGTCAGCAGAGCTGCTTTAGAGCCAGGGAACCAGGTCAGCAGAGCTGCTCTAGAGCCTAAGAACCAGGTAAGCAGAGCTGCTCTAGAGCCTAAGAACCAGGTCAGCACAGCTGCTCTAGAGCCAGAGAACAAGGTCAGCAGAGCTGCTTTAGAGCCAGAGACCCAGGTCAGCAGAGCTGCTCTAGAGCCTAAGAACCAGGTAAGCAGAGCTGCTCTAGAGGGAGAGAACCAGGTCAGCAGAGCTGCTTTAGAGCCATAGAACCAGGTCAGCAGAGCTGCTCAAGAGCCAGAGAACCAGGTCAGCAGAGCTGCTCTAGAGGCAGAGAACAGGTCAGCAGAGCTGCTGTAGAGTCAGAGAAACCAGGTCAGCAGAGCTGCTTTAGAAGGAGAGAACCAGGTCAACAGAGCTGCTCTAGAGCCAGAGGACCAGGTCAGCACAGATGCACTATAGCCAGAGAACCAGGTCAGCAGAGCTGCTTTAGCGCCAGAGAACCAGGTCAGCAGAGCTGCTTTAGAGCCAGAGAACAAGGTCAGCAGAGCTGCTCTAGAGCCTAAGAACCAGGTCAGCAGAGCTGCTCTAGAGGGAGAGAACCAGGTCAGCAGAGCTGCTTTAGAGGGAGAGAACCAGGTCAGCAGAGCTGCTTTAGAGCCAGAGAAGCAGGTCAGCAGAGCTGCATTAGAGCCAGAGAACCAGGTCAGCAGAGCTGCTCTAGAGCCTAAGAACTAGGTCCGCAGAGCTGCTCTAGAGGCATAGAAAACAGGTCAGCAGAGCTGCTATAGAGGGAGAGAACCAGGTCAGTAGAGCTGCTTTAGAGGGAGAGAACAAGGTTAGCAGAGATGATTTAGAGGGACAGAACCAGGTCAGCAGAGCTGCTCTAGAGCCTAAGAACCAGGTCAGCAGAGCTGCTCTAGAGCCAGAGAAACCAGGTCAGCAGAGCTACTTTAGAGGGAGAGAACCAGGTCAGCAGAGCTGCTTTAGAGGGAGAGAACCAGGTCAGCAGAGCTACTCTAGAGCCTAAGAACCAGGTAAGCACAGCTGCTGTAGAGCCAGAGAACCCTGTCAGCAGAGCTGCTTTAGAGCGAGAGAACTAGGTCAGCTGAGCTGCTTAAGAGCCAGAGAACCAGGTCAGCAGAGCTGCTCTAGAGCCTCAGAACCAGGCCAGCAGAGCTGCTCTAGAGGCAGAGAAACCAGGTCAGCAGAGCTGCTTTAGAGGGAGAGAACTAGGTCAGCAGAGCTGCTTTAGAACCAGAGAACCAGGTCAGTAGAGCTGCTCTAGAGCCCAAGACCAGGTCAGCAGAGCTGCTCCAGACCCAGAGAAAAGGATAAGCAGAGCTGCTGTAGAACCAGAGAAACCTGGTCAGCAGACCTGCTTTAGAGCCTAAGAACCAGGTAAGCATAGCTGCTCTAGAGCCAGAGAACCAGGTCAGCTGAGCTGCTTTAGAGCCAGAGGACCAGGTCAGCAGAGCTGCTCTAGAGCCAAAGAACCAGGTCAGCAGAGCTGCTCTAGAGCCTAAGAACCAGGTCAGCAGAGCTGCTCTAGAGCCAGATAACCAGGTCAGCAGAGCTGCTGTAGAGCCAAAGAAACGAGGTCAGCAGAGCTGTTTTAGATGGAGAGAACCAGGTCAGCAGAGCTGCTCTAGAGCCTAAAAACCAGGTCAGCAGAGCTGCTTTAGAGCCTAAGAACCAGGTCAGCACAGCTGCTCTATAGCCAGAGAACCAGGTCATCAAATCTGCTGTAGAGCCAGAGAACCAGGTTAGCAGAGCTGTTTTAGAGCCAGAGAAACCAGGCCAGCAGAGCTGCTTTAGAGCCAGAGAACCAGGTCAGCAGAGATGCTTTAGAACCTGGTCTGCAGAGCTGCTTCAGAGCCAGTGAACCAGGTCAGCTCTCCTAGAGCCTTAGAACCATGTCAGCAGAGCTGCTCTAGAGGCAGAGAACCATGTCAGCAGAGCTGTTGTAGAGTCAGAGAAACCAGGTCAGCAGAGCTGCTTTAGAGGGAGAGAAACAGGTCAGCAGAGCTGCTCTAGAGCCAGAGAACCAGGTCAGCAGAGCTGCTGTAGAGCCAGAGAACCAGGACAGCCGAGCTGCTTTAGAGCCATAGAACCAGGTCATCAGAGCTGCTGTAGAGTCAGAGAAACCAGGTCAGCAGAGTTGCATTAGAGCCAGAGAACCAGGTCAGCAGAGCCGTTGTAGAGCCAGAGACCCAGGTCAGAAGAGCTGCTCTAGTGCCTAAGAATCAGGTCAGCAGAGGTGCTCTACAGCCAGAGAACCTGGTCAGCAGAGTTGCTCTAGAGCCAGAGAATCAGGTCAGCAGAGGTGCTCTAGAGGGAGAGAACCAGGTCAGCAGAGCAGCTTTAGAGCCAGAGGACCAGGTCAGCAGAGCTGCTCTAGAGCCAGAGAACCAGGTCAGCAGAGCTGCTCTAGAGCCTAGGAAGCCGGTCAGCAGAGCTGCTTTAGAGGGAGAGAACCAGGTCAGCAGAGCTGCTCTAGAGCCTAAGAACCAGGTCAGCACAGCTGCTCTAGAGCCTAAGAACCAGGTCGGCAGAGGTACTCTAGAGGCAGAGAAACCAGATCAGCAGAGATGCTGTAGAGGGAGAGAACCAGGTCAGCAGAGATGCTTTAGAGCCAGAGAACAAGGTCAGTAGAGCGGCTTTAGAGCCAGAGAACCAGGTCAGCAGAGCTGCTCTAGAGCCTAAGAACCAGGTAAGCAGAGCTGCTCTAGAGCCTAAGAACCAGGTCAGCACAGCTGCTCTAGAGCCAGAGAACAAGGTCAGCAGAGCTGCTTTAGAGCCAGAGAACCAGGTCAGCAGAGCTGCTCTAGAGCGTAAGAACCAGGTAAGCAGAGCTGCTCTAGAGCATAAGAACCAGGTCAGCCGAGCTGCTCTAGAGGGAGAGAACCAGGTCAGCAGAGCTGCTTTAGAGCCATAGAAATAGGCCAGCAGAGCTGCTCAAGAGCCAGAGAACCAGGTCAGCAGAGCTGCTCTAGAGGCAGAGAACAGGTCAGCAGAGCTGCTGTAGAGTCAGAGAAACCAGGTCAGCAGAGCTGCTTTAGAGGGAGAGAACCAGGTCAACAGAGCTGCTCTAGAGCCAGAGGACCAGGTCAGCACAGCTGCGTTAGCACCAGAGAACCAGGCCAGCAGAGCTGCTTTAGTGCCAGAGAACAAGGTCAGCAGAGCTGCTGTAGAGCCTAAGAACCAGGTCATCAGAGCTGCTCTAGAGGGAGATAACCATGTCAGCAGAGCTGCTTTAGAGGGAGAGAACCAGGTCAGCAGAGCTGCTCTAGAGCCAGAGAACCAGGTCAGCAGAGCTGCATTAGAGCCAAAGAACCAGGTCAGCAGAGCTGCTCAAGAGCCTAAGAACCAGGTCCGCAAAGCTGCTCTAGAGGCATAGAAAACAGGTCAGCAGAGCTGCTATAGAGGGAGAGAACCAGGTCAGTAGAGCTGCTTTAGAGGGAGAGAAGAAGGATAGCAGAGCTGCTATAGAGGGACAGAACCAGGTCAGCAGAGATGCTCTAGAGCCTAAGAACCAGGTGAGCAGAGCTGCTCTAGAGCCAGAGAAACCAGGTCAGCAGAGCTACTTTAGAGGAACAGAACCAGGTCAGCAGAGCTGGTCTAGAGCCTAAGAACCAGGACAGTACAGCTGCTCTAGAGACAGAAAACCAGGTCAGCAGAGTTGCTTTGGTTCCAGAGACACCAGGTCAGCACAGCTGCTTTAGAGCCAGAGAACCAGGTCAGCAGAGCTGCTTCAGAGCCTGGTCAGCAGAGCTGCTTTAGAGCCGGAAAACCAGGTCAGCAGAGCTGCTTTAGAGGGAGAGAACCAGGCCAGCAGAGCTGCTTTAGTGCCAGAGAACAAGGTCAGCAGAGCTGCTGTAGAGCCTAAGAACCAGGTCATCAGAGCTGCTCTAGAGGGAGATAACCATGTCAGCAGAGCTGCTTTAGAGGGAGAGAACCAGGTCAGCAGAGCTGCTCTAGAGCCAGAGAACCAGGTCAGCAGAGCTGCATTAGAGCCAGAGAACCAGGTCAGCAGAGCTGCTCAAGAGCCTAAGAACCAGGTCCGCAAAGCTGCTCTAGAGGCATAGAAAACAGGTCAGCAGAGCTGCTATAGAGGGAGAGAACCAGGTCAGTAGAGCTGCTTTAGAGGGAGAGAAGAAGGATAGCAGAGCTGCTATAGAGGGACAGAACCAGGTCAGCAGAGATGCTCTAGAGCCTAAGAACCAGGTGAGCAGAGCTGCTCTAGAGCCAGAGAAACCAGGTCAGCAGAGCTACTTTAGAGGAACAGAACCAGGTCAGCAGAGCTGGTCTAGAGCCTAAGAACCAGGACAGTACAGCTGCTCTAGAGACAGAAAACCAGGTCAGCAGAGTTGCTTTGGTTCCAGAGACACCAGGTCAGCACAGCTGCTTTAGAGCCAGAGAACCAGGTCAGCAGAGCTGCTTCAGAGCCTGGTCAGCAGAGCTGCTTTAGAGCCGGAAAACCAGGTCAGCAGAGCTGCTTTAGAGGGAGAGAACCAGGTCAGCAGAGCTGCTCTAGTGCCAGTGGACCAGGTCAGCCGAGCTGCTGTAGAGCCAGAGAACCAGGTCAGCAGAGATGCTTTAGAGCCATAGAACCAGGTCAGCAGAGCTGATGTGGAGCCAGAGAAACCAGGTCAGCAGAGCTGCTTTAGAGCCAGAGAACCAGGTCAGCAAAGCCGTTGTAGAGACAGAGAACCACATCAGCAGAGCTGCTCTAGAGCCTAAAAAGCCGGACAGCAAAGCTGCTCTAGAGGCAGTGAACCAGGACAGCAGAGCTGCTCTAGAGGCAGAGAACCAGGTCAGCAGAGCTGCTGTAGAGTCAGAGAAACCAGGTCAGCATAACTGCTTTAGAGGAAGAGAACCAGGTTAGCAGAGCTGCTCTAGAGCCTATGAACCAGGTCAGCAGAGCTGCTCTAGAACCAGAGAACCAGGTCAGCAGAGCTGCTTTAGAGCCAGAGAACCAGGTCAGCAGAGCTGCTCTAGAGCCTAAGAACCAGGTCAGCAGAGCTGCTCTAGAGCCTAAGAACCAGGTCAGCAGAGCTGCTCTAGAGCCAGAGAACCAGATCAGCAGAGCGGCTCTAAAGCCAGAGAACCAGGTCAGCAGAGCTGCTGTACAGCTAGAGAAACCAGGTCAGCAGAGCTGCTTTAGAGGGAGAGAACCAGGTCAGGAGAGCTGCTCCAGAGCCTAAGAACCAGATCAGCACAGCTGCTCTAGAGCCAGAGAACCAGGTCAGCAGAGCTGCTTTAGAGCCAGAAAACCAGGTCATCAGAGCTGCCTTAGAGGGAGAGAACAAGGTCAGCAGAGCAGCTCTAGTGCCGAGGACCAGGTCAGCCGAGCTGCTGTAGAGCCAGAGAACCAGGTCAGCAGAGCTGCTTTAGAGCCATAGAACCAGGTCAGCAGAGCTGATGTAGAGCCAGAGAAACCAGGTCAGCAGAGCCGTTGTAGATACAGAGAACCACATCAGTAGAGCTGCTCTAGAGCCTAAAAAGCCGGACAGCAGAGCTGCTCTAGAGGCAGTGAACCAGGACAGCAGAGCTGCTCTAGAGGCAGAGAACCAGGTCACCAGAGCTGCTGTAGAGTCAGAGAAACCAGGTCAGCATAGCTGCTTTAGAGGAAGAGAACCAGGTCAGCAGAGCTGCTCTAGAGCCTATGAACCAGGTCAGCAGAGCTGCTCTAGAGCCAGAGAACCAGGTCAGCAGAACTGCTTTAGAGCCAGAGAACCAGGTCAGCAGAGCTGCTGTACAGCTAAAGAAACCAGGTCAGCAGAGCTGCTTTAGAGGGAGAGAACCAGGTCAGGAGAGCTGCTCCAGAGCCTAAGAACCAGGTCAGCACAGCTGCTCTAGAGCCAGAGAACCAGGTCAGCAGAGCTGCTTTAGCGCCAGAGAACCAGGTCAGCAGAGCTGCTCCAGAGGCTAAGAACCAGGTCAGCACAGCTGCTCTAGAGCCAGAGAACCAGGTCAGCAGAGCTGCTTTAGCGCCAGATAACCAGGTCAGCAGAGCTGCTTTAGAGCCAGAGAACCAGGTCAGCAGAGCTGCACTAGAGCCAGAGGACCAGGTCAGCCGAGCTGCTGTAGAGCCAGAGAACCAGGTCAGCAGAGCTGCACTAGAGCCTAAGAACAAAGTCAGCAGAGCTGCTCTAGAGCCAGAGAAACCAGGTCAGCAGAGGTGCTCTAGAGGGAGAGTACCAGGTCAGCAGAGCAGCTTTAGAGCCAGAGGACCAGGTCAGCAGAGCTGCTCTAGAGCCAGAGAACCAGGTCAGCAGAGCTGCTCTAGAGCCTAAGAAGCCGGTCAGCAGAGCTGCTTTAGAGGGAGAGAACCAGGTCAGCAGAGCTGCTCTTGAGCCTAAGAACCAGGTCAGCACAGCTGCTCTAGAGCCAGAGAACCAGGTCAGCAGAGCTGCTCTAGAACCTAAGAACCAGGTCGGCAGAGCTGCTCTAGAGGCAGAGAAACCAGGTCAGCAGAGATGCTTTAGAGGGAGAGAACCAGGTCAGCAGAGCTGCTTTAGAGCCAGAGAACAAGGTCAGCAGAGCGGCTTTAGAGCCAGAGAACCAGGTCAGCAGAGCTGCTCTAGAGCCTAAGAACCGGGTAAGCAGAGCTGCTCTAAAGCCTAAGAACCAGGTCAGCACAGCTGCTCTAGAGCCAGAGAACAAGGTCAGCAGAGCTGCTTTAGCACCAGAGAACCAGGTCAGCAGAGCTGCTCTAGAGCCTAAGAACCAGGTAAGCAGAGCTGCTCTAGAGCATAAGAACCAGGTCAGCAGAGCTGCTCTAGAGGGAGAGAACCAGGTCAGCAGATCTGCTTTAGAGCCAGAGAACCAGGTCAGCAGAGCTGCTCTAGAGGCAGAGAACAGGTCAGCAGAGCTGATGTAGAGTCAGAGAAACCAGGTCAGCAGAGCTGCTTTAGAGGGAGAGAACCAGGTCAACAGAGCTGCTCTAGAGCCAGAGGACCAGGTCAGCACAGCTGCACTATAGCCAGAGAACCAGGTCAGCAGAGCTGCTTTAGCACCAGAGAACCAGGTCAGCAGAGCTGCTTTAGATCCAGAGAACCAGGTCAGCAGAGCTGCTCAAGAGCCTAAGAACCAGGTCCGCAAAGCTGCTCTAGAGGCATAGAAAACAGGTCAGCAGAGCTGCTATAGAGGGAGAGAACCAGGTCAGTAGAGCTGCTTTAGAGGGAGAGAAAAAGGATAGCAGAGCTGCTTTAGAGGGACAGAACCAGGTCAGCAGAGATGCTCTAGAGCCTAAGAACCAGGTCAGCAGAGCTGCTCTAGAGCCAGAGAAACCAGGTCAGCAGAGCTACTTTAGAGGAAGAGAACCAGGTCAGCAGAGCTGCTTTAGAGGGAGAGGACCAGGTCAGCAAAGCTACTCTAGAGCCTAAGAACCAGGTAAGCACAGCTGCTGTAGAGCCAGAGAAAAAGATAAGCAGAGCTGCTGTAGAACCAGAGAAACCTGGTCAGCAGACCTGCTTTAGAGCATAAGAACCAGGTAAGCATAGCTGCTCTAGAGCCAGAGAACCAGGTCAGCTGAGCTGCTTTAGAGCCAGAGAACCAGGTCAGCAGAGCTGCTCTAGAGCCAGAGAACCAGGTCAGCTGAGCTGCTTTAGAGCCAGAGAACCAGGTCAGCAGAGCTGCTCTAGAGCCTAAGAACCAGGTCAGCAGAGCTGCTCTAGAGCCTAAGAACCAGGTCAGCACAGCTGCTCTAGAGCCAGAGAACAAGGTCAGCAGAGCTGCTTTAGAGCCAGAGAACTAGGTCAGCAGAGCTGCTCTAGAGCCTAAGAACCAGGTCAGCAGAGCTGCTGTAGAGTCAGAGAAACCAGGTCAGCAGAGCTGCTTTAGAGGGAGAGAACCAGGTCAGCAGAGCTGATTTAGAGCCAGAGAACAAGGTCAGGAGAGCTGCTCTAGAGCCTAAGAACCAGGTCAGCAGAGCTGCTCTAGAGGGAGATAACCAGGTCAGCAGAGCTGCTTTAGAGGGAGAGAACCAGGTCAGCAGAGCTGCTCTAGAGCCAGAGAACCAGGTCAGCAGAGCTGCTCTAGAGCCAGAGAACCAGGTCAGCAGAGCTGCTGTAGAGCCAGAGAAACCAGGTCAGCAGAGCTGCTGTAGCGCCAGAGAAACCAGGTCAGCAGAGCTGCTTTAGAGGGAGAGAACCAGGTCAGCAGAGCTGCTTTAGAGCCACAGAACCAGGTCAACAGAGCTGCTCTAGAGCCTAAGAACCAGGTCAGCAGAGCTCATCTAGAGCCAGATAACCAGGTCAGCAGAGCTGCTGTAGAGCCAGAGAAACCAGGTCAGCAGAGCTGCTTTAGAGGGAAAGAACCAGGTCAGCACAGCTGGTCTAGAGCCTAAGAACCAGGACAGTACAGCTGCTCTAGAGACAGAAAACCAGGTCAGCAGAGTTGCTTTGGTTCCAGAGACACCAGGTCAGCACAGCTGCTTTAGAGCCAGAGAACCAGGTCAGCAGAGCTGCTTCAGAGCCTGGTCAGCAGAGCTGCTTTAGAGCCGGAAAACCAGGTCAGCAGAGCTGCTTTAGAGGGAGAGAACCAGGTCAGCAGAGCTGCTCTAGTGCCAGTGGACCAGGTCAGCCGAGCTGCTGTAGAGCCAGAGAACCAGGTCAGCAGAGATGCTTTAGAGCCATAGAACCAGGTCAGCAGAGCTGATGTAGAGCCAGAGAAACCAGGTCAGCAGAGCTGCTTTAGAGCCAGAGAACCAGGTCAGCAGAGCCGTTGTAGAGACAGAGAACCACATCAGCAGAGCTGCTCTAGAGCCTAAAAAGCCGGACAGCAAAGCTGCTCTAGAGGCAGTGAACCAGGACAGCAGAGCTGCTCTAGAGGCAGAGAACCAGGTCAGCAGAGCTGCTGTAGAGTCAGAGAAACCAGGTCAGCATAACTGCTTTAGAGGAAGAGAACCAGGTTAGCAGAGCTGCTCTAGAGCCTATGAACCAGGTCAGCAGAGCTGCTCTAGAACCAGAGAACCAGGTCAGCAGAGCTGCTTTAGAGCCAGAGAACCAGGTCAGCAGAGCTGCTCTAGAGCCTAAGAACCAGGTCAGCAGAGCTGCTCTAAAGCCAGAGAACCAGGTCAGCAGAGCTGCTGTACAGCTAGAGAAACCAGGTCAGCAGAGCTGCTTTAGAGGGAGATAACCAGGTCAGGAGAGCTGCTCCAGAGCCTAAGAACCAGATCAGCACAGCTGCTCTAGAGCCAGAGAACCAGGTCAGCAGAGCTGCTTTAGAGCCAGAAAACCAGGTCAGCAGAGCTGCCTTAGAGGGAGAGAACAAGGTCAGCAGAGCTGCTCTAGTGCCGAGGACCAGGTCAGCCGAGCTGCTGTAGAGCCAGAGAACCAGGTCAGCAGAGCTGCTTTAGAGCCATAGAACCAGGTCAGCAGAGCTGATGTAGAGCCAGAGAAACCAGGTCAGCAGAGCCGTTGTAGATACAGAGAACCACATCAGTAGAGCTGCTCTAGAGCCTAAAAAGCCGGACAGCAGAGCTGCTCTAGAGGCAGTGAACCAGGACAGCAGAGCTGCTCTAGAGGCAGAGAACCAGGTCACCAGAGCTGCTGTAGAGTCAGAGAAACCAGGTCAGCATAGCTGCTTTAGAGGAAGAGAACCAGGTCAGCAGAGCTGCTCTAGAGCCTATGAACCAGGTCAGCAGAGCTGCTCTAGAGCCAGAGAACCAGGTCAGCAGAACTGCTTTAGAGCCAGAGAACCAGGTCAGCAGAGCTGCTGTACAGCTAGAGAAACCAGGTCAGCAGAGCTGCTTTAGAGGGAGAGAACCAGGTCAGGAGAGCTGCTCCAGAGCCTAAGAACCAGGTCAGCACAGCTGCTCTAGAGCCAGAGAACCAGGTCAGCAGAGCTGCTTTAGCGCCAGAGAACCAGGTCAGCAGAGCTGCTCCAGAGGCTAAGAACCAGGTCAGCACAGCTGCTCTAGAGCCAGAGAACCAGGTCAGCAGAGCTGCTTTAGCGCCAGATAACCAGGTCAGCAGAGCTGCTTTAGAGCCAGAGAACCAGGTCAGCAGAGCTGCACTAGAGCCAGAGGACCAGGTCAGCCGAGCTGCTGTAGAGCCAGAGAACCAGGTCAGCAGAGCTGCACTAGAGCCTAAGAACAAAGTCAGCAGAGCTGCTCTAGAGCCAGAGAAACCAGGTCAGCAGAGGTGCTCTAGAGGGAGAGTACCAGGTCAGCAGAGCAGCTTTAGAGCCAGAGGACCAGGTCAGCAGAGCTGCTCTAGAGCCAGAGAACCAGGTCAGCAGAGCTGCTCTAGAGCCTAAGAAGCCGGTCAGCAGAGCTGCTTTAGAGGGAGAGAACCAGGTCAGCAGAGCTGCTCTTGAGCCTAAGAACCAGGTCAGCACAGCTGCTCTAGAGCCAGAGAACCAGGTCAGCAGAGCTGCTCTAGAACCTAAGAACCAGGTCGGCAGAGCTGCTCTAGAGGCAGAGAAACCAGGTCAGCAGAGATGCTTTAGAGGGAGAGAACCAGGTCAGCAGAGCTGCTTTAGAGCCAGAGAACAAGGTCAGCAGAGCGGCTTTAGAGCCAGAGAACCAGGTCAGCAGAGCTGCTCTAGAGCCTAAGAACCGGGTAAGCAGAGCTGCTCTAAAGCCTAAGAACCAGGTCAGCACAGCTGCTCTAGAGCCAGAGAACAAGGTCAGCAGAGCTGCTTTAGAGCCAGAGAACCAGGTCAGCAGAGCTGCTCTAGAGCCTAAGAACCAGGTAAGCAGAGCTGCTCTAGAGCATAAGAACAAGGTCAGCAGAGCTGCTCTAGAGGGAGAGAACCAGGTCAGCAGATCTGCTTTAGAGCCAGAGAACCAGGTCAGCAGAGCTGCTCTAGAGGCAGAGAACAGGTCAGCAGAGCTGATGTAGAGTCAGAGAAACCAGGTCAGCAGAGCTGCTTTAGAGGGAGAGAACCAGGTCAACAGAGCTGCTCTAGAGCCAGAGGACCAGGTCAGCACAGCTGCACTATAGCCAGAGAACCAGGTCAGCAGAGCTGCTTTAGCACCAGAGAACCAGGTCAGCAGAGCTGCTTTAGAGCCAGAGAACCAGGTCAGCAGAGCTGCTCAAGAGCCTAAGAACCAGGTCCGCAAAGCTGCTCTAGAGGCATAGAAAACAGGTCAGCAGAGCTGCTATAGAGGGAGAGAACCAGGTCAGCAGAGCTGCTTTAGAGCCACAGAACCAGGTCAACAGAGCTGCTCTAGAGCCTAAGAACCAGGTCAGCAGAGCTCATCTAGAGCCAGATAACCAGGTCAGCAGAGCTGCTGTAGAGCCAGAGAAACCAGGTCAGCAGAGCTGCTTTAGAGGGAAAGAACCAGGTCAGCACAGCTGGTCTAGAGCCTAAGAACCAGGACAGTACAGCTGCTCTAGAGACAGAAAACCAGGTCAGCAGAGTTGCTTTGGTTCCAGAGACACCAGGTCAGCACAGCTGCTTTAGAGCCAGAGAACCAGGTCAGCAGAGCTGCTTCAGAGCCTGGTCAGCAGAGCTGCTTTAGAGCCGGAAAACCAGGTCAGCAGAGCTGCTTTAGAGGGAGAGAACCAGGTCAGCAGAGCTGCTCTAGTGCCAGTGGACCAGGTCAGCCGAGCTGCTGTAGAGCCAGAGAACCAGGTCAGCAGAGATGCTTTAGAGCCATAGAACCAGGTCAGCAGAGCTGATGTAGAGCCAGAGAAACCAGGTCAGCAGAGCTGCTTTAGAGCCAGAGAACCAGGTCAGCAGAGCCGTTGTAGAGACAGAGAACCACATCAGCAGAGCTGCTCTAGAGCCTAAAAAGCCGGACAGCAAAGCTGCTCTAGAGGCAGTGAACCAGGACAGCAGAGCTGCTCTAGAGGCAGAGAACCAGGTCAGCAGAGCTGCTGTAGAGTCAGAGAAACCAGGTCAGCATAACTGCTTTAGAGGAAGAGAACCAGGTTAGCAGAGCTGCTCTAGAGCCTATGAACCAGGTCAGCAGAGCTGCTCTAGAACCAGAGAACCAGGTCAGCAGAGCTGCTTTAGAGCCAGAGAACCAGGTCAGCAGAGCTGCTCTAGAGCCTAAGAACCAGGTCAGCAGAGCTGCTCTAAAGCCAGAGAACCAGGTCAGCAGAGCTGCTGTACAGCTAGAGAAACCAGGTCAGCAGAGCTGCTTTAGAGGGAGATAACCAGGTCAGGAGAGCTGCTCCAGAGCCTAAGAACCAGATCAGCACAGCTGCTCTAGAGCCAGAGAACCAGGTCAGCAGAGCTGCTTTAGAGCCAGAAAACCAGGTCAGCAGAGCTGCCTTAGAGGGAGAGAACAAGGTCAGCAGAGCTGCTCTAGTGCCGAGGACCAGGTCAGCCGAGCTGCTGTAGAGCCAGAGAACCAGGTCAGCAGAGCTGCTTTAGAGCCATAGAACCAGGTCAGCAGAGCTGATGTAGAGCCAGAGAAACCAGGTCAGCAGAGCCGTTGTAGATACAGAGATCCACATCAGTAGAGCTGCTCTAGAGCCTAAAAAGCCGGACAGCAGAGCTGCTCTAGAGGCAGTGAACCAGGACAGCAGAGCTGCTCTAGAGGCAGAGAACCAGGTCACCAGAGCTGCTGTAGAGTCAGAGAAACCAGGTCAGCATAGCTGCTTTAGAGGAAGAGAACCAGGTCAGCAGAGCTGCTCTAGAGCCTATGAACCAGGTCAGCAGAGCTGCTCTAGAGCCAGAGAACCAGGTCAGCAGAACTGCTTTAGAGCCAGAGAACCAGGTCAGCAGAGCTGCTGTACAGCTAGAGAAACCAGGTCAGCAGAGCTGCTTTAGAGGGAGAGAACCAGGTCAGGAGAGCTGCTCCAGAGCCTAAGAACCAGGTCAGCACAGCTGCTCTAGAGCCAGAGAACCAGGTCAGCAGAGCTGCTTTAGCGCCAGAGAACCAGGTCAGCAGAGCTGCTCCAGAGGCTAAGAACCAGGTCAGCACAGCTGCTCTAGAGCCAGAGAACCAGGTCAGCAGAGCTGCTTTAGCGCCAGATAACCAGGTCAGCAGAGCTGCTTTAGAGCCAGAGAACCAGGTCAGCAGAGCTGCACTAGAGCCAGAGGACCAGGTCAGCCGAGCTGCTGTAGAGCCAGAGAACCAGGTCAGCAGAGCTGCACTAGAGCCTAAGAACAAAGTCAGCAGAGCTGCTCTAGAGCCAGAGAAACCAGGTCAGCAGAGGTGCTCTAGAGGGAGAGTACCAGGTCAGCAGAGCAGCTTTAGAGCCAGAGGACCAGGTCAGCAGAGCTGCTCTAGAGCCAGAGAACCAGGTCAGCAGAGCTGCTCTAGAGCCTAAGAAGCCGGTCAGCAGAGCTGCTTTAGAGGGAGAGAACCAGGTCAGCAGAGCTGCTCTTGAGCCTAAGAACCAGGTCAGCACAGCTGCTCTAGAGCCAGAGAACCAGGTCAGCAGAGCTGCTCTAGAACCTAAGAACCAGGTCGGCAGAGCTGCTCTAGAGGCAGAGAAACCAGGTCAGCAGAGATGCTTTAGAGGGAGAGAACCAGGTCAGCAGAGCTGCTTTAGAGCCAGAGAACAAGGTCAGCAGAGCGGCTTTAGAGCCAGAGAACCAGGTCAGCAGAGCTGCTCTAGAGCCTAAGAACCGGGTAAGCAGAGCTGCTCTAAAGCCTAAGAACCAGGTCAGCACAGCTGCTCTAGAGCCAGAGAACAAGGTCAGCAGAGCTGCTTTAGAGCCAGAGAACCAGGTCAGCAGAGCTGCTCTAGAGCCTAAGAACCAGGTAAGCAGAGCTGCTCTAGAGCATAAGAACAAGGTCAGCAGAGCTGCTCTAGAGGGAGAGAACCAGGTCAGCAGATCTGCTTTAGAGCCAGAGAACCAGGTCAGCAGAGCTGCTCTAGAGGCAGAGAACAGGTCAGCAGAGCTGATGTAGAGTCAGAGAAACCAGGTCAGCAGAGCTGCTTTAGAGGGAGAGAACCAGGTCAACAGAGCTGCTCTAGAGCCAGAGGACCAGGTCAGCACAGCTGCACTATAGCCAGAGAACCAGGTCAGCAGAGCTGCTTTAGCACCAGAGAACCAGGTCAGCAGAGCTGCTTTAGAGCCAGAGAACCAGGTCAGCAGAGCTGCTCAAGAGCCTAAGAACCAGGTCCGCAAAGCTGCTCTAGAGGCATAGAAAACAGGTCAGCAGAGCTGCTATAGAGGGAGAGAACCGGGTCAGTAGAGCTGCTTTAGAGGGAGAGAAAAAGGATAGCAGAGCTGCTTTAGAGGGACAGAACCAGGTCAGCAGAGATGCTCTAGAGCCTAAGAACCAGGTCAGCAGAGCTGCTCTAGAGCCAGAGAAACCAGGTCAGCAGAGCTACTTTAGAGGAAGAGAACCAGGTCAGCAGAGCTGCTTTAGAGGGAGAGGACCAGGTCAGCAAAGCTACTCTAGAGCCTAAGAACCAGGTAAGCACAGCTGCTGTAGAGCCAGAGAAAAAGATAAGCAGAGCTGCTGTAGAACCAGAGAAACCTGGTCAGCAGACCTGCTTTAGAGCATAAGAACCAGGTAAGCATAGCTGCTCTAGAGCCAGAGAACCAGGTCAGCTGAGCTGCTTTAGAGCCAGAGAACCAGGTCAGCAGAGCTGCTCTAGAGCCAGAGAACCAGGTCAGCTGAGCTGCTTTAGAGCCAGAGAACCAGGTCAGCAGAGCTGCTCTAGAGCCTAAGAACCAGGTCAGCAGAGCTGCTCTAGAGCCTACGAACCAGGTCAGCACAGCTGCTCTAGAGCCAGAGAACAAGGTCAGCAGAGCTGCTTTAGAGCCAGAGAACTAGGTCAGCAGAGCTGCTCTAGAGCCTAAGAACCAGGTCAGCAGAGCTGCTGTAGAGTCAGAGAAACCAGGTCAGCAGAGCTGCTTTAGAGGGAGAGAACCAGGTCAGCAGAGCTGATTTAGAGCCAGAGAACAAGGTCAGGAGAGCTGCTCTAGAGCCTAAGAACCAGGTCAACAGAGCTGCTCTAGAGGGAGATAACCAGGTCAGCAGAGCTGCTTTAGAGGGAGAGAACCAGGTCAGCAGAGCTGCTCTAGAGCCAGAGAACCAGGTCAGCAGAGCTGCTCTAGAGCCAGAGAACCAGGTCAGCAGAGCTGCTGTAGAGCCAGAGAAACCAGGTCAGCAGAGCTGCTGTAGCGCCAGAGAAACCAGGTCAGCAGAGCTGCTTTAGAGGGAGAGAACCAGGTCAGCAGAGCTGCTTTAGAGCCACAGAACCAGCTCAACAGAGCTGCTCTAGAGCCTAAGAACCAGGTCAGCAGAGCTCATCTAGAGCCAGATAACCAGGTCAGCAGAGCTGCTGTAGAGCCAGAGAAACCAGGTCAGCAGAGCTGCTTTAGAGGGAAAGAACCAGGTCAGCACAGCTGGTCTAGAGCCTAAGAACCAGGACAGTACAGCTGCTCTAGAGACAGAAAACCAGGTCAGCAGAGTTGCTTTGGTTCCAGAGACACCAGGTCAGCACAGCTGCTTTAGAGCCAGAGAACCAGGTCAGCAGAGCTGCTTCAGAGCCTGGTCAGCAGAGCTGCTTTAGAGCCGGAAAACCAGGTCAGCAGAGCTGCTTTAGAGGGAGGGAACCAGGTCAGCAGAGCTGCTCTAGTGCCAGTGGACCAGGTCAGCCGAGCTGCTGTAGAGCCAGAGAACCAGGTCAGCAGAGATGCTTTAGAGCCATAGAACCAGGTCAGCAGAGCTGATGTAGAGCCAGAGAAACCAGGTCAGCAGAGCTGCTTTAGAGCCAGAGAACCAGGTCAGCAGAGCCGTTGTAGAGACAGAGAACCACATCAGCAGAGCTGCTCTAGAGCCTAAAAAGCCGGACAGCAAAGCTGCTCTAGAGGCAGTGAACCAGGACAGCAGAGCTGCTCTAGAGGCAGAGAACCAGGTCAGCAGAGCTGCTGTAGAGTCAGAGAAACCAGGTCAGCATAACTGCTTTAGAGGAAGAGAACCAGGTTAGCAGAGCTGCTCTAGAGCCTATGAACCAGGTCAGCAGAGCTGCTCTAGAACCAGAGAACCAGGTCAGCAGAGCTGCTTTAGAGCCAGAGAACCAGGTCAGCAGAGCTGCTCTAGAGCCTAAGAACCAGGTCAGCAGAGCTGCTCTAAAGCCAGAGAACCAGGTCAGCAGAGCTGCTGTACAGCTAGAGAAACCAGGTCAGCAGAGCTGCTTTAGAGGGAGATAACCAGGTCAGGAGAGCTGCTCCAGAGCCTAAGAACCAGATCAGCACAGCTGCTCTAGAGCCAGAGAACCAGGTCAGCAGAGCTGCTTTAGAGCCAGAAAACCAGGTCAGCAGAGCTGCCTTAGAGGGAGAGAACAAGGTCAGCAGAGCTGCTCTAGTGCCGAGGACCAGGTCAGCCGAGCTGCTGTAGAGCCAGAGAACCAGGTCAGCAGAGCTGCTTTAGAGCCATAGAACCAGGTCAGCAGAGCTGATGTAGAGCCAGAGAAACCAGGTCAGCAGAGCCGTTGTAGATACAGAGAACCACATCAGTAGAGCTGCTCTAGAGCCTAAAAAGCCGGACAGCAGAGCTGCTCTAGAGGCAGTGAACCAGGACAGCAGAGCTGCTCTAGAGGCAGAGAACCAGGTCACCAGAGCTGCTGTAGAGTCAGAGAAACCAGGTCAGCATAGCTGCTTTAGAGGAAGAGAACCAGGTCAGCAGAGCTGCTCTAGAGCCTATGAACCAGGTCAGCAGAGCTGCTCTAGAGCCAGAGAACCAGGTCAGCAGAACTGCTTTAGAGCCAGAGAACCAGGTCAGCAGAGCTGCTGTACAGCTAGAGAAACCAGGTCAGCAGAGCTGCTTTAGAGGGAGAGAACCAGGTCAGGAGAGCTGCTCCAGAGCCTAAGAACCAGGTCAGCACAGCTGCTCTAGAGCCAGAGAACCAGGTCAGCAGAGCTGCTTTAGCGCCAGAGAACCAGGTCAGCAGAGCTGCTCCAGAGGCTAAGAACCAGGTCAGCACAGCTGCTCTAGAGCCAGAGAACCAGGTCAGCAGAGCTGCTTTAGCGCCAGATAACCAGGTCAGCAGAGCTGCTTTAGAGCCAGAGAACCAGGTCAGCAGAGCTGCACTAGAGCCAGAGGACCAGGTCAGCCGAGCTGCTGTAGAGCCAGAGAACCAGGTCAGCAGAGCTGCACTAGAGCCTAAGAACAAAGTCAGCAGAGCTGCTCTAGAGCCAGAGAAACCAGGTCAGCAGAGGTGCTCTAGAGGGAGAGTACCAGGTCAGCAGAGCAGCTTTAGAGCCAGAGGACCAGGTCAGCAGAGCTGCTCTAGAGCCAGAGAACCAGGTCAGCAGAGCTGCTCTAGAGCCTAAGAAGCCGGTCAGCAGAGCTGCTTTAGAGGGAGAGAACCAGGTCAGCAGAGCTGCTCTTGAGCCTAAGAACCAGGTCAGCACAGCTGCTCTAGAGCCAGAGAACCAGGTCAGCAGAGCTGCTCTAGAACCTAAGAACCAGGTCGGCAGAGCTGCTCTAGAGGCAGAGAAACCAGGTCAGCAGAGATGCTTTAGAGGGAGAGAACCAGGTCAGCAGAGCTGCTTTAGAGCCAGAGAACAAGGTCAGCAGAGCGGCTTTAGAGCCAGAGAACCAGGTCAGCAGAGCTGCTCTAGAGCCTAAGAACCGGGTAAGCAGAGCTGCTCTAAAGCCTAAGAACCAGGTCAGCACAGCTGCTCTAGAGCCAGAGAACAAGGTCAGCAGAGCTGCTTTAGAGCCAGAGAACCAGGTCAGCAGAGCTGCTCTAGAGCCTAAGAACCAGGTAAGCAGAGCTGCTCTAGAGCATAAGAACCAGGTCAGCAGAGCTGCTCTAGAGGGTGAGAACCAGGTCAGCAGATCTGCTTTAGAGCCAGAGAACCAGGTCAGCAGAGCTGCTCTAGAGGCAGAGAACAGGTCAGCAGAGCTGATGTAGAGTCAGAGAAACCAGGTCAGCAGAGCTGCTTTAGAGGGAGAGAACCAGGTCAACAGAGCTGCTCTAGAGCCAGAGGACCAGGTCAGCACAGCTGCACTATAGCCAGAGAACCAGGTCAGCAGAGCTGCTTTAGCACCAGAGAACCAGGTCAGCAGAGCTGCTTTAGAGCCAGAGAACCAGGTCAGCAGAGCTGCTCAAGAGCCTAAGAACCAGGTCCGCAAAGCTGCTCTAGAGGCATAGAAAACAGGTCAGCAGAGCTGCTATAGAGGGAGAGAACCAGGTCAGTAGAGCTGCTTTAGAGGGAGAGAAAAAGGATAGCAGAGCTGCTTTAGAGGGACAGAACCAGGTCAGCAGAGATGCTCTAGAGCCTAAGAACCAGGTCAGCAGAGCTGCTCTAGAGCCAGAGAAACCAGGTCAGCAGAGCTACTTTAGAGGAAGAGAACCAGGTCAGCAGAGCTGCTTTAGAGGGAGAGGACCAGGTCAGCAAAGCTACTCTAGAGCCTAAGAACCAGGTAAGCACAGCTGCTGTAGAGCCAGAGAAAAAGATAAGCAGAGCTGCTGTAGAACCAGAGAAACCTGGTCAGCAGACCTGCTTTAGAGCCTAAGAACCAGGTAAGCATAGCTGCTCTAGAGCCAGAGAACCAGGTCAGCTGAGCTGCTTTAGAGCCAGAGAACCAGGTCAGCAGGGCTGCTCTAGAGCCTAAGAACCAGGTCAGCAGAGCTGCTCTAGAGCCTAAGAACCAGGTCAGCAGAGCTGCTCTAGAGCCAGATAACCAGGTCAGCAGAGCTGCTGTAGAGCCAGAGAAACGAGGTCAGCAGAGCTGTTTTAGATGGAGAGAACCAGGTCAGCTAGCTGCTCTAGAGCCTAAAAACCAGGCCAGCAGAGCTGCTCTAGAGCCAGAGAACCAGGTCAGCAAATCTGCTGTAGAGCCAGAGAACCAGGTCAGCAGAGCTGTTTTAGAGCCAGAGAAACCAGGCCAGCAGAGCTGCTTTAGAGCCAGAGAACCAGGTCAGCAGAGATGCTTTAGAACCTGGTCAGCAGAGCTGCTTTAGAGCCAGAGAACCAGGTCAGCTCTCCTAGAGCCTCAGAACCATGTCAGCAGAGCTGCTCTAGAGGCAGAGAACCATGTCAGCAGAGCTGTTGTAGAGTCAGAGAAACCAGGTCAGCAGAGCTGCTTTAGAGGGAGAGAAACAGGTCAGCAGAGCTGCTCTAGAGCCAGAGAAACCAGGTCAGCAGAGCTGTATTATAGCCAGAGAACCAGGTCAGCAGAGCCGTTGTAGAGCCAGAGAGCCAGGTCAGAAGAGCTGCTCTAATGCCTAAGAACCAGGTCAGCAGAGGTGCTCTACAGCCAGAGAACCTGGTCAGCAGAGTTGCTCTAGAGCCAGAGAACCAGGTCAGCAGAGGTGCTCTAGAGGGAGAGAACCAGGTCAGCAGAGCAGCTTTAGAGCCAGAGGACCAGGTCAGCAGAGCTGCTCTAGAGCCAGCGAACCAGGTCAGCAGAGCTGCTCTAGAGCCTAAGAAGCCGGTCAGCAGAGCTGCTTTAGAGGGAGAGAACCAGGTCAGCAGAGCTGCTCTAGAGCCTAAGAACCAGGTCAGCACAGCTGCTCTAGAGCCAGAGAACCAGGTCAGCAGAGCTGCTCTAGAGCCTAAGAACCGGGTCGGCAGAGCTGCTCTAGAGGCAGAGAAACCAGGTCAGCAGAGCTGCTTTAGAGGGAGAGAACCAGGTCAGTAGAGCTGCTTTAGAGCCAGAGAACAAGGTCAGCAGAGCGGCTTTAGAGCCAGAGAACCAGGTCAGCAGAGCTGCTCTAGAGCCTAAGAACCAGGTAAGCAGAGCTGCTCTAGAGCCTAAGAACCAGGTCAGCACAGCTGCTCTAGAGCCAGAGAACAAGGTCAGCAGAGTTGCTTTAGAGCCAGAGAACCAGGTAAGCAGAGCTGCTCTAGAGCATAAGAACCAGGTCAGCAGAGCTGCTCTAGAGGGAGAGAACCAGGTCAGCAGAGCTGCTTTAGAGCCATAGAACCAGGCCAGCAGAGCTGCTCAAGAGCCAGAGAACCAGGTCAGCAGAGCTGCTCTAGAGGCAGCGAACAGGTCAGCAGAGCTGCTGTAGAGTCAGAGAAACCAGGTCAGCAGAGCTGCTTTAGAGGGAGAGAACAAGGTCAACAGAGCTGCTCTAGAGCCAGATGACCAGGTCAGCACAGCTGCACTATAGCCAGAGAAACAGGTCAGCAGAGCTGCTTTAGCACCAGAGAACCAGGTCAGCAGAGCTGCTTTAGAGCCAGAGAACAAGGTCAGCAGAGCTGCTCTAGAGCCTAAGAACCAGGTCAGCAGAACTGCTCTAGAGGGAGATAACCAGGTCAGCAGAGCTGCTTTAGAGGGAGAGAACCAGGTCAGCAGAGCTGCTCTAGAGCCAGAGAACCAGGTCAGCAGAGCTGCATTAGAGCCAGAGAACCAGGTCAGCAGAGCTGCTCAAGAGCCTAAGAACCAGGTCCGCAAAGCTGCTCTAGAGGCATAGAAAACAGGTCAGCAGAGCTGCTATAGAGGGAGAGAACCGGGTCAGTAGAGCTGCTTTAGAGGGAGAGAACAAGGATAGCAGAGCTGCTTTAGAGGGACAGAACCAGGTCAGCAGAGTTGCTCTAGAGCCTAAGAACCAGGTCAGCAGAGCTGCTCTAGAGCCAGAGAAACCAGGTCAGCAGAGCTACTTTAGAGGAAGAGAACCAGGTCAGCAGGGCTGCTTTAGAGGGATAGAACCAGGTCAGCAGAGCTACTCTAGAGCCTAACAACCAGGTAAGCACAGCTGCTGTAGAGCCAGAGAACCAGGTCAGCAGAGCTGCTTTAAAGGGAGAAAACCAGGTCAGCTGAGCTGCTTAAGAGCCAGAGAACCAGGTCAGCAGAGCTGCTCTAGAGCCTAAGAACCAGGTCAGCAGAGCTGCTCTAGAGGCAGAGAAACCAGGTCAGCAGAGCTGCTTTAGAGGGAGAGAACCAGGTCAGCAGAGCTGCTTTAGAGTCAGAGAACCAGGTCAGCAGAGCTCTACGCGCTTTCTTATCTGGTGACACCCTTGCTGCTGACGACGTTGCCGTGAGGGAAACGGCGTTTTGGAGAAAACCTGCCCAGAACTGACCAGTACTTTGAATCCTTGCCGTAAGGGGAATGGCCGTACCAGGACTACACTACCCAGCATTCCTGTCCCGGGCGCCTGCCGTAGCTGTCATTGGCAGGGACTCTAGATGATTATCTAACAAGGGCAGAGTCAGTAATCAATAATAAGATCTTAGCTGTTGAGAGAAGACTATCTTTAGAACCAGCTAAGGGGTTACCTCCTGTACAGCATGTGGATGAACAGGCTGACATTTTGAATATTGGCTCTAGTAACTTCTCCCTGGCGGATCATGTATCTCTAACACCTAGGCTTGGAATTATTGAACCCCTGCTCACTATAAGTAGCCCCTCCAGTCCTGTCATGGTAACAGCTAGGGCCAAATAAAAAGCTATTGTCCCCCAAGCCAGTGAGCCACCCTGCAAGAAAAGGAAAGGCAGAGGCTCCAGCAAGTTAAGCGCCCCTAAGGCACCCCATGGCACCAGAGGGGCCCAACCCTGTAGGATCCACATTCCCTCCGAAACTATTCCCCCCGCAATCTATGCTCCAGCAGAACTCTGAGCCTTTAATCTCACTCCTTAAGGAACAGTTAGCTTCTTTTATTCAACCTGTTCTGGACAAATTAGACTCCGTGGTAACAAGGTTAAATTGCATCGAAGCAATTTTGGCAAATAAAACCCCCTCAGTGGTAACCCCTCCCGAACACAATTCTAATGACGTGCCTAGTAACGGTGGTGTAGGGGCTGCAGTCGACCCCACCGACTCAAGATCCAAAATTACTAACTCTTATGACCGTGTAGTGAATAGTGTTAATCCAAATCGGCCCATGGATCTCCATTCTACTGTTGATAGACCTCCGATTGTCCAGCAGTTAAGGGGGTCTACCCAAGGACTTGCCGTTCAGGCAACTGAAGGTCCTGATGTGTTAATAAGCTTACATCTACCCCCGGAAGCTACTCCCTATACTATCATCTTAACTAATGTTCCATCACTCCCAGCAGGGTCAAGGGAGCACTGGTCTAATCTTAAAAATAAAGCCCTTTACTATCTAGGGAACACTCTTGGGACCAGTAAAAGCTTGTTCGAAGAATTTAAAATGGTTAGACGGGTCAAATGGGTTGGCAACTCCCAAAAGACCTTGGAAGGGGACTGCGTGGTACTAAGTTTTAGGTCACCACTATTGGTTAAACAAATTCTGGAGAGGGCCTCCCACTATGTTCCAAATCTTAATGAGATCATGATTTTACCTCTTGGTTATTTTTATAGACCAGTAAGGGAGTTCCTAACCAGTCAGTTTCGTGCTCCGCATATTGCCTCCCAGCGGGGTTTGCAGGCCCTTGTTCCTATTCCGCTGCAAAACCGCTTTTCCGCACTTTCTTCCTTGGAGGACAATGATTGACTGGGGGATGTCAGAGCTTATTCTGGGATTGGGCTAACAGGGGTTTCAGAACCTATTAGCTGGGTGTCTCCTGTGCAATTACTCCCATTGGCTCAAGGAGAAGTTGTAGTTTCACTTGACCTAACTAAAGCCTGCTCTATCTCCCCATCTATCGAGGCGAATCAGGTAGTACATAAAAAGATTGATTCTCACCATGTTAACATCTCCTCATGGAATATAGCGGGCCTACTTCCTAAGATGGCAGTTCCTGACTGGCTGGCCTTTGCTGACCAGGCAGATATCTGGTGCTTCCAGGAGACCTGGTCGTTAGTCCCCCTATTTCGTGTAGGATACTTGAATTTTTTTAAACCAGCCATTAAGGGTTCTAGAGGCAGACCGGTGGGTGGCCTGGCTATTTGGGTACGCCAATGTGAGGGCATTGCAGTTAAGGAAGTCCCGATTGATGATCCCGATATTCTGGCCATTAGGGTTACCTCCACAAGGGGGTTTAATGTCCTCATTATAAACATTTATGCAAGAGGACTCCCGGGTGGCAAATGTTCTCCTACAATTTACCTTCTAGACCAACTACTCTGCTCAGTATCTAGTAAAGGGCATAGGCTGGTGGCAGGTGATCTTAATACATGTTTTGAGCCCCTGGGAGATGACGACGGAAAACTGTCTGAGGCTGAGGATTCTGTGTGGGGAATACCCCAGTTGGATTTAAGTCCCATCAGGAAATGGACCCAAGCAGCATTATATGTGAAGGGTCTCTGTCTTGAAATGGGCTTGCGGGCTGCCAACGGCAGAACTTTATCAGATAGGTCGGGGTCGATGACCTTCAACAATGGCAGAAGCGGTAGCCGAATTGATTATATCTTGGTTAATTGTGAGTTGTGGCCGGCTGTTATTGATATGGTGGTGACTGATAGGATAGAAAGTGACCATAATCCCCTGACGTTGCTACTATCAGATAGTAGTTTTAAAGGTCTATTAATTAACGATGGTTGTGCCGTGCAAGCGCATACCATCCTGACTAATGATCAGAGAAGGGTTCGTTGGCCCAAGATTGCCTCTAATGCTACCGCACGGGAAGCAATTAGGATTCTGGTTAATATAGCCATAAACAAACTGACTAGCTGCGAGTCAGAGGAAGGAGTCAAACGTCGCATTCCGGATATCCATAGAGATTTATTTGCGGGTCTTAAATCCTTCTTTGTTAAGTGTATCCCTGTCAATGGTAAATCTAAACCCCTGCGGGATAATTCTTGGTTTGATGAAAGCTGTAAATAATCTCGTAAAGCCCTTTCACTGGCTATCAAATCTAGGTTACCAGAAAGTATAAGAAGCTGTAGATCTGCGTATAAATCTGCTCAATTAAAAGCTAAGAAGAACTGGGATGAAAACCGCTGGACTGAGCTATATGAGGCCTGTGAGGGTAGGAATATGTGCCAATTTTGGCACCTCCTCAAATGGGGCAGGAATCCACAGGATATGACCCCGGCAAATCATGTTGAACCCGCTCAATGGGTCACCTTTTTTGAAAATCAGTTTAAGGCCAGTGGGAGCCCAGTAAGAGTTCTGCAGCTTGATGCGGTCTCAGCAAAGTTACGGTTTGTCCCCAGCGAAGTGAAGATAATTTTGAAATCTCTTCCTAGTGCCAAAGCCCCGGGTCCTGACTGTATTCCTGCTGATCTTTTTAAGCAGGACCAGGACCTTTGGACACCCTACCTGACCATTCTTGCTAACGGCCTGGCTGGTGGAGCGTCAATCCCGGATACTTGGTTTGGGGCAGAGATATTGCCAATATTTAAGAAAGGCGATCGCTCTGCCCCGGCCAATTACCGTCCTATCAGTCTTATTGATGCAGTCCAAAAAATCATAGCTCGCCTCCTATTGGGCCGTATAGTACTCCTTGGAGGTGGCTTACTTTTTGCCGCCTTTGTGGACCTTAAGTCTGCATTTGATTCCGTCCCAAGACCCAAACTGTGGGAAGTTCTACGGGCGATGGCCATGCCACTCGAATTATTGAGGCTGTGGATTAGACTACACCAAGCTACATTTGCACAGGTTAGATGGGGGAAACCAGGAGAGGTGTCATCTAGATTTGAGGTGTCTAAGGGGGTAAGACAAGGATGTGTACTGGCCCCCACCCTGTTTTCGCTGTTTATTAACGGAGTAATTAATTACTTCTTAAATTTCCCGACAGACGCACCCACCATAGCTGGTATTAAGGTACCCTTGCTCATGTTCGCGGACGATACTCTTCTAATTTCTAAAACGCGTCAGGGGCTCCAGTTAGCACTGACCCGTTTTGAGTTGTTTTGCCGCGACCATGAGCTTGAGGTTTATGGTTTTATGTGGAGCGAAACCTGAAAGGCCAGGGTCGTAATGGGAGGAGCAACATTAGAACAGACCTCCACCTTTACTTATTTGGGGGTCACCTTTTCTGATAACCTTAGTTGGAAGCCCCAGATTGACCACTATACCCTCAAACATATCCAACTAGGTGGTGCACTGCTTAGGGAACATAGGCTTTCATTAACTAAACCTATGGCTCCCTTGATTAAAATTTATGGATCCAAAATACTACCAGCGGTCATGTATGGTGCAGAAATATGGGGGTTTAGTAAACTGGATTCCCTGAGGGTGGCCCAAAATACATTTCTTAGGTCTGCTGTAGGGCTACCACAATCTTCTCCTTGTATACCCGTTCTATATGACCTAGGTTGCCACCCTGTTGAGGATATGGTGCGGTTTAGACCTCTGGCGTTCTGGCGACGTTTGTGGACTACACCAGAACTGTCCACTTACGCCAACGCATTGTTAGAAGTTAAAGCTCACAGGGGTTCCCACAGAATCAGTTGGCTGTCCGAAATTAAAATCATCCTGACTGACATGGGAATGGGTGAGCTGTGGTCCAACCCTGAGAAGGCTGTCTTCCCCCCGAAATTTTGTTTTAGGGATTCATATTGGCAATGGGTCAAAGCTAAGCGTTTTGCTTCTATGACTGGAGGTCCATTGACCATAGCATATTTGACCAACAAGGATGATCCGTATCTTGAGGCATATTGAGATATAATTACGAAACAGCAGGACCGTAAACTTTATCATCAATTTAGGATTGGCACTTTACCATTGCGCTCTTTTACAAAAAGCTGGAGTACCCCGGGCAATGATAAATGTCCTCATTGTGAGGATATGACAGAATCTATAGATCATTTTCTCTATGTTTGCCCAGAGTATATCCGCCCAAGAAGGTTGTGGCTGTGTCCCGTATGTCGCAAACTTGGAGTAAGATCGCACTGATTGCTAGTAGAATATTGAAAACTGATACCTCAAGTTTTGTGATTATTGGTGTGGCTAAATATATTAGTTGGGCATGGCTTTTACGGAATCGGTCTATCAGTCCCTAACTATTTAGATCACAATACTGTATAGCTTGTTATGATATAGGTTTTAATTAATCAAGTCATTGCAATTTTGCACATTTAATACCTTTTTAATAGTGTAAACTTATTTATGATTTTTATGTATATTGGTCCACATATATTTGTAAATTTTTTAACTTGTATTGTTGATATATTAGCATGTCTTTTATGATGAAACATTCGCAATAAAGAATTTCTTGACTTGACTTGACTTGCTCTAGAGCCTAAGAACTAGGTCAGCAGAGCTGCTCTAGAGCCAGAGAACCAGGTCAGCAGAGCTGCTGTAGAGCCAGAGAAACCAGGTCAGCAGAGCTGCTGTAGAGCCAGAGAAACCAGGTCAGCAGAGCTGCTTTAGAGGGAGAGAACCAGGTCAGCAGAGCTGCTTTAGAGCCACAGAACCAGGTCAGCAGAGCTGCTCTAGAGCCTAAGAACCAGGTCAGCAGAGCTCATCTAGAGCCAGATAACCAGGTCAGCAGAGCTGCTATAGAGGCAGAGAAACCAGGTCAGCAGAGCTGCTTTAGAGGGAAAGAACCAGGTCAGCACAGCTGGTCTAGAGCCTAAGAACCAGGACAGTACAGCTGCTCTAGAGCCAGAAAACCAGGTCAGCAGAGTTGCTTTAGATCCAGAGACACCAGGTCAGCAGAGCTGCTTTAGCGCCAGAGAACCAGGTCAGCAGAGCTGCTTTAGAGCCTGGTCAGCAGAGCTGCTTTAGAGCCAGAAAACCAGGTCAGCAGAGCTGCTTTAGAGGGAGAGAACCAAGTCAGCAGAGCTGCTCTAGTGCCAGAGGACCAGGTCAGCCGAGCTGCTGTAGAGCCAGAGAACCAGGTCAGCAGAGCTGCTTTAGAGCCATAGAACCAAGTCAGCAGAGCTGATGTAGAGCCAGAGAAACCAGGTCAGCAGAGCTGCTTTAGAGCCAGAGAACCAGGTCAGCAGAGCCGTTGTAGAGACAGAGAACCACATCAGCAGAGCTGCTCTAGAGCCTAAAAAGCCGGACAGCAGAGCTGCTCTAGAGGCAGTGAACCAGGACAGCAGAGCTGCTCTAGAGGCAGAGAACCAGGTCAGCAGAGCTGCTGTAGAGTCAGAGAAACCAGGTCAGCATAGCTGCTTTAGAGGAAGAGAACCAGGTCAGCAGAGCTGCTCTAGAGCCTATGAACCAGGTCAGCAGAGTTGCTCTGGAGCCAGAGAACCAGGTCAGCAGAGCTGCTTTAGAGCCAGAGAACCAGGTCAGCAGAGCTGCTCTAGAGCCTAAGAACCAGATCAGCAGAGCTGCTCTAGAGCCAGAGAACCAGATCAGCAGAGCAGCTCTAAAGCCAGAGAACCAGGTCAGCAGAGCTGCTGTACAGCTAGAGAAACCAGGTCAGCAGAGCTGCTTTAGAGGGAGAGAACCAGGTCAGGAGAGCTGCTCCAGAGCCTAAGAACCAGGTCAGCACAGCTGCTCTAGAGCCAGAGAACCAGGTCAGCAGAGCTGCTTTAGCGCCAGAGAACCAGGTCAGCAGAGCTGCTCCAGAGGCTAAGAACCAGGTCAGCACAGCTGCTCTAGAGCCAGAGAACCAGGTCAGCAGAGCTGCTTTAGCGCCAGATAACCAGTTGGAAGAGCTGCTTTAGAGCCAGAGAACCAGGTCAGCAGAGCTGCACTAGAGCCAGAGGACCAGCTCAGCCGAGCTGCTGTAGAGCCAGAGAACCAGGTCAGCAGAGCTGCACTAGAGCCTAAGAACAAGGTCAGCAGAGCTGCTTCGAGGGAGAGAACCAGGTCAGCAGAGCTGCTTTAGAGGGAGAGAACCAGGTCAGCACAGCTGCTTTAGAGGGAGAGAATCAGGTCAGCAGAGCTTCTCTAGAGCCTATGAACCAGATAAGCAAAGCTGCTCTAGAGCCAGAGAACCAGGTCAGCACAGCTGCTTTAGAGATAGAGAACCAGGTCAGCAGAGCTGCTTTAAAGCCAGAGAACCAGGTCAGCAGAGCTGCTCAAGAGCCTAAGAACCAGGTCGGCAGAGCTGCTCTAGAGGCAGAGAAACCAGGTCAGTAGAGCTGCTTTAGAGGGAGAGAACCAGGTCAGCAGAGCTGCTCTAGAGCCAGAGAACCAGGTCAGCAGAGTTTCTTTAGCACCAGAGAACCAGGTCAGCAGAGCTGCTTTAGAGGCAGAGAACCAGGTCAGCAGAGCTGCTCTAGAGCCAGAGAACCAGGTCAGCAGAGCTTCTTTAGCGCCAGAGAACCAGGTCAGCAGAGCTGCTTTAGAGCCAGAGAACCAGGTCAGCAGAGCTGCTCTAGAGGCAGAGAACCAGGTCAGCAGAGCTGCTTTAGAGGGAGAGAACCAGGTAAGCAGAGCTGCTTTAGAGGGAGAGAACCAGGTCAGCAGAGCTACTCTAGAGGCAGAGAACCAGGTCAGCAGAGCTGCTCTAGAGCCAGAGAACCAGGTCAGCAGAGCTTCTTTAGCGCCAGAGAACCAGGTCAGCAGAGCTGCTCTAGAGCCTAAGAACCAGGTCAGCACAGCTGCTCTAGAGCCAGAGAACCAGCTCAGCAGAGCTGCTTTAGAGCCAGAGAACCAGGTCAGCAGAGCTGCTTAAGAGCCAGAGAACCAGGTCAGCAGAGCTGCTCTAGAGCCTAAGAACCAGGTCAGCAGAGCTGCTCTGGAGGCAGAGAAACTAGGTCAGCAGAGCTGCTTTAGAGGGAGAGAACCAGGTCAGAAGAGCTGCTTTAGAGCCAGAGAACCAGGTCAGCAGAGCTGCTCTAGAGCCTAAGAACCAGGTCAGCAGAGCTGCTCCAGACCCATAGAACCAGGTCAGCAGAGCTGCTGTAGAGCCAGAGAAACCTGGTCAGCAGACCTGCTTTAGAGCCTAAGAACCAGGCAAGCAAAGCTGCTCTAGAGCTAGAGAACCAGGTCAGCAGAGCTGCTGTAGAGCCAGAGAAACCTGGTCAGCAGACCTGCTTTAGAGCCTAAGAACCAGGCAAGCATAGCTGCTCTAGAGCTAGAGAACCAGGTCAGCAGAGCTGCTCTAGAGCCTAAGAACCAGGTTAGCAGAGCTGCTCTAGAGCCAGATAACCAGGCCAGCAGAGCTGCTGTAGAGCCAGAGAAACCAGGTCAGCAGAGCTGCTTTAGAGCCAGAGAACCAGGTCAGCAGAGCCGTTGTAGAGCCAGAGAACCACATCAGCAGAACTGCTCTAGAGCCTAAAAAGCCGGACAGCAGAGATGCTCTAGAGGCAGTGAACCAGGACAGCAGAGCTGCTCTAGAGGCAGAGAACCAGGTCAGCAGAGCTGCTGTAGAGTCAGAGAAACCAGGGCAGCACAGCTGCTTTAGAGGGAGAGAACCAGGTCAGCAGAGCAGCTCTAGAGCCTAAGAACCAGGTCAGCACAGCTGCTCTAGAGCCAGAGAACCAGGTCAGCAGAGCTGCTTTAGAGGCAGAGAACCAGGTCAGCAGAGCTGCTCTAGAGCCAGAGAACCAGGTCAGCAGAGCTTCTTTAGCGCCAGAGAACCAGGTCAGCAGAGCTGCTTTAGAGCCAGAGAACCAGGTCAGCAGAGCTGCTCTAGAGGCAGAGAACCAGGTCAGCAGAGCTGCTTTAGAGGGAGAGAACCAGGTAAGCAGAGCTGCTTTAGAGGGAGAGAACCAGGTCAGAAGAGCTGCTTTAGAGCCAGAGAACCAGGTCAGCAGAGCTGCTCTAGAGCCTAAGAACCAGGTCAGCAGAGCTGCTCCAGACCCATAGAACCAGGTCAGCAGAGCTGCTGTAGAGCCAGAGAAACCTGGTCAGCAGACCTGCTTTAGAGCCTAAGAACCAGGCAAGCAAAGCTGCTCTAGAGCTAGAGAACCAGGTCAGCAGAGCTGCTGTAGAGCCAGAGAAACCTGGTCAGCAGACCTGCTTTAGAGCCTAAGAACCAGGCAAGCATAGCTGCTCTAGAGCTAGAGAACCAGGTCAGCAGAGCTGCTCTAGAGCCTAAGAACCAGGTTAGCAGAGCTGCTCTAGAGCCAGATAACCAGGCCAGCAGAGCTGCTGTAGAGCCAGAGAAACCAGGTCAGCAGAGCTGCTTTAGAGCCAGAGAACCAGGTCAGCAGAGCCATTGTAGAGCCAGAGAACCACATCAGCAGAACTGCTCTAGAGCCTAAAAAGCCGGACAGCAGAGATGCTCTAGAGGCAGTGAACCAGGACAGCAGAGCTGCTCTAGAGGCAGAGAACCAGGTCAGCAGAGCTGCTGAGGAGTCAGAGAAACCAGGGCAGCAAAGCTGCTTTAGAGGGAGAGAACCAGGTCAGCAGAGCAGCTCTAGAGCCTAAGAACCAGGTCAGCACAGCTGCTCTAGAGCCAGAGAACCAGGTCAGCAGAGCTGCTTTAGAGGCAGAGAACCAGGTCAGCAGAGCTGCTCTAGAGCCAGAGAACCAGGTCAGCAGAGCTTCTTTAGCGCCAGAGAACCAGGTCAGCAGAGCTGCTTTAGAGCCAGAGAACCAGGTCAGCAGAGCTGCTCTAGAGGCAGAGAACCAGGTCAGCAGAGCTGCTTTAGAGGGAGAGAACCAGGTAAGCATAGCTGCTTTAGAGGGAGAGAACCAGGTCAGCAGAGCTACTCTATAGGCAGAGAACCAGTTCAGCAGAGCTGCTCTAGAGCCAGAGAACCAGGTCAGCAGAGCTGCTCTAGAGCCTAAGAACCAGGTCAGCACAGCTGCTCTAGAGCCAGAGAACCAGGTCAGCAGAGCTGCTTTAGAGCCAGAGAACCAGGTCAGCAGAGCTGCTTAAGAGCCAGAGAACCAGGTCAGCAGAGCTGCTCTAGAGCCTAAGAACCAGGTCAGCAGAGCTGCTCTGGAGGGAGAGAAACCAGGTCAGCAGAGCTGCTTTAGAGGGAGAGAACCAGGTCAGAAGAGCTGATTTAGAGCCAGAGAACCAGGTCAGCAGAGCTGCTCTAGAGCCTAAGAACCAGGTCAGCAGAGCTGCTCCAGACCCATAGAACCAGGTCAGCAGAGCTGCTGTAGAGCCAGAGAAACCTGGTCAGCAGACCTGCTTTAGAGCCTAAGAACCAGGCAAGCAAAGCTGCTCTAGAGCTAGAGAACCAGGTCAGCAGAGCTGCTGTAGAGCCAGAGAAACCTGGTCAGCAGACCTGCTTTAGAGCCTAAGAACCAGGCAAGCATAGCTGCTCTAGAGCTAGAGAACCAGGTCAGCAGAGCTGCTCTAGAGCCTAAGAACCAGGTTAGCAGAGCTGCTCTAGAGCCAGATAACCAGGCCAGCAGAGCTGCTGTAGAGCCAGAGAAACCAGGTCAGCAGAGCTGCTTTAGAGCCAGAGAACCAGGTCAGCAGAGCCGTTGTAGAGTTAGAGAACCATATCAGCAGAACTGCTCTAGAGCCTAAAAAGCCGGACAGCAGAGATGCTCTAGAGGCAGTGAACCAGGACAGCAGAGCTGCTCTAGAGGCAGAGAAATCAGGGCAGCATAGCTGCTTTAGAGGGAGAGAACCAGGTCAGCAGAGCAGCTCTAGAGCCTAAGAACCAGGTCAGCACAGCTGCTCTAGAGCCAGAGAACCAGGTCATTAGAGCTGCTTTAGAGCCAGAGAACCAGGTCAGCAGAGCTGCTCTAGAGCCTAAGAACCAGGTCAGCAGAGCTGCTCTTGAGCCAGAAAACCAGGTCAGCAGAGCGGCTCTAGAGCCAGAGAACCAGGTCAGCAGAGCTGCTGTTCAGCTAGAGAAACCAGGTCAGCAGAGCTGCTTTAGAGGGAGAGAACCAGGTCAGCAGAGCTGATTTAGAGGGAGAGAACCAGGTCAGCAGAGCTGCTCTAGAGCCTAAGAACCAGGTCAGCACAGCTGCTCTAGAGCCAGAGAACCAGGTCAGCAGAGCCTCTTTAGAGACAGAGAACCAGGTCAGCAGAGCTGCTCTAGAGCCTAAGAACCAGGTCAGCAGAGCTGCTTTAGAGCCTGGTCAGCAGAGCTGCTTTAGAGCCAGAAAACCAGGTCAGCAGAGCTGCTTTAGAGGGAGAGAACCAAGTCAGCAGAGCTGCTCTAGTGCCAGAGGACCAGGTCAGCCGAGCTGCTGTAGAGCCAGAGAACCAGGTCAGCAGAGCTGCTTTAGAGCCATAGAACCAAGTCAGCAGAGCTGATGTAGAGCCAGAGAAACCAGGTCAGCAGAGCTGCTTTGGAGCCAGAGAACCAGGTCAGCAGAGCCGTTGTAGAGACAGAGAACCACATCAGCAGAGCTGCTCTAGAGCCTAAAAAGCCGGACAGCAGAGCTGCTCTAGAGGCAGTGAACCAGGACAGCAGAGCTGCTCTAGAGGCAGAGAACCAGGTCAGCAGAGCTGCTGTAGAGTCAGAGAAACCAGGTCAGCATAGCTGCTTTAGAGGAAGAGAACCAGGTCAGCAGAGCTGCTCTAGAGCCTATGAACCAGGTCAGCAGAGTTGCTCTGGAGCCAGAGAACCAGGTCAGCAGAGCTGCTTTAGAGCCAGAGAACCAGGTCAGCAGAGCTGCTCTAGAGCCTAAGAACCAGATCAGCAGAGCTGCTCTAGAGCCAGAGAACCAGATCAGCAGAGCAGCTCTAAAGCCAGAGAACCAGGTCAGCAGAGCTGCTGTACAGCTAGAGAAACCAGGTCAGCAGAGCTGCTTTAGAGGGAGAGAACCAGGTCAGGAGAGCTGCTCCAGAGCCTAAGAACCAGGTCAGCACAGCTGCTCTAGAGCCAGAGAACCAGGTCAGCAGAGCTGCTTTAGCGCCAGAGAACCAGGTCAGCAGAGCTGCTCCAGAGGCTAAGAACCAGGTCAGCACAGCTGCTCTAGAGCCAGAGAACCAGGTCAGCAGAGCTGCTTTAGCGCCAGATAACCAGTTGGAAGAGCTGCTTTAGAGCCAGAGAACCAGGTCAGCAGAGCTGCACTAGAGCCAGAGGACCAGCTCAGCCGAGCTGCTGTAGAGCCAGAGAACCAGGTCAGCAGAGCTGCACTAGAGCCTAAGAACAAGGTCAGCAGAGCTGCTTCGAGGGAGAGAACCAGGTCAGCAGAGCTGCTTTAGAGGGAGAGAACCAGGTCAGCACAGCTGCTTTAGAGATAGAGAACCAGGTCAGCAGAGCTGCTTTAAAGCCAGAGAACCAGGTCAGCAGAGCTGCTCAAGAGCCTAAGAACCAGGTCGGCAGAGCTGCTCTAGAGGCAGAGAAACCAGGTCAGTAGAGCTGCTTTAGAGGGAGAGAACCAGGTCAGCAGAGCTGCTCTAGAGCCAGAGAACCAGGTCAGCAGAGCTTCTTTAGCGCCAGAGAACCAGGTCAGCAGAGCTGCTTTAGAGCCAGAGAACCAGGTCAGCAGAGCTGCTCTAGAGGCAGAGAACCAGGTCAGCAGAGCTGCTTTAGAGGGAGAGAACCAGGTAAGCAGAGCTGCTTTAGAGGGAGAGAACCAGGTCAGCAGAGCTACTCTAGAGGCAGAGAACCAGGTCAGCAGAGCTGCTCTAGAGCCAGAGAACCAGGTCAGCAGAGCTTCTTTAGCGCCAGAGAACCAGGTCAGCAGAGCTGCTCTAGAGCCTAAGAACCAGGTCAGCACAGCTGCTCTAGAGCCAGAGAACCAGCTCAGCAGAGCTGCTTTAGAGCCAGAGAACCAGGTCAGCAGAGCTGCTTAAGAGCCAGAGAACCAGGTCAGCAGAGCTGCTCTAGAGCCTAAGAACCAGGTCAGCAGAGCTGCTCTGGAGGCAGAGAAACCAGGTCAGCAGAGCTGCTTTAGAGGGAGAGAACCAGGTCAGAAGAGCTGCTTTAGAGCCAGAGAACCAGGTCAGCAGAGCTGCTGTAGAGCCTAAGAACCAGGTCAGCAGAGCTGCTCCAGACCCATAGAACCAGGTCAGCAGAGCTGCTGTAGAGCCAGAGAAACCTGGTCAGCAGACCTGCTTTAGAGCCTAAGAACCAGGCAAGCAAAGCTGCTCTAGAGCTAGAGAACCAGGTCAGCAGAGCTGCTGTAGAGCCAGAGAAACCTGGTCAGCAGACCTGCTTTAGAGCCTAAGAACCAGGCAAGCATAGCTGCTCTAGAGCTAGAGAACAAGGTCAGCAGAGCTGCTCTAGAGCCTAAGAACCAGGTTAGCAGAGCTGCTCTAGAGCCAGATAACTAGGCCAGCAGAGCTGCTGTAGAGCCAGAGAAACCAGGTCAGCAGAGCTGCTTTAGAGCCAGAGAACCAGGTCAGCAGAGCCGTTGTAGAGCCAGAGAACCACATCAGCAGAACTGCTCTAGAGCCTAAAAAGCCGGACAGCAGAGATGCTCTAGAGGCAGTGAACCAGGACAGCAGAGCTGCTCTAGAGGCAGAGAACCAGGTCAGCAGAGCTGCTGTAGAGTCAGAGAAACCAGGGCAGCACAGCTGCTTTAGAGGGAGAGAACCAGGTCAGCAGAGCAGCTCTAGAGCCTAAGAACCAGGTCAGCACAGCTGCTCTAGAGCCAGAGAACCAGGTCAGCAGAGCTGCTTTAGAGGCAGAGAACCAGGTCAGCAGAGCTGCTCTAGAGCCAGAGAACCAGGTCAGCAGAGCTTCTTTAGCGCCAGAGAACCAGGTCAGCAGAGCTGCTTTAGAGCCAGAGAACCAGGTCAGCAGAGCTGCTCTAGAGGCAGAGAACCAGGTCAGCAGAGCTGCTTTAGAGGGAGAGAACCAGGTAAGCAGAGCTGCTTTAGAGGCTGAGAACCAGGTCAGAAGAGCTGCTTTAGAGCCAGAGAACCAGGTCAGCAGAGCTGCTCTAGAGCCTAAGAACCAGGTCAGCAGAGCTGCTCCAGACCCATAGAACCAGGTCAGCAGAGCTGCTGTAGAGCCAGAGAAACCTGGTCAGCAGACCTGCTTTAGAGCCTAAGAACCAGGCAAGCAAAGCTGCTCTAGAGCTAGAGAACCAGGTCAGCAGAGCTGCTGTAGAGCCAGAGAAACCTGGTCAGCAGACCTGCTTTAGAGCCTAAGAACCAGGCAAGCATAGCTGCTCTAGAGCTAGAGAACCAGGTCAGCAGAGCTGCTCTAGAGCCTAAGAACCAGGTTAGCAGAGCTGCTCTAGAGCCAGATAACCAGGCCAGCAGAGCTGCTGTAGAGCCAGAGAAACCAGGTCAGCAGAGCTGCTTTAGAGCCAGAGAACCAGGTCAGCAGAGCCGTTGTAGAGCCAGAGAACCACATCAGCAGAACTGCTCTAGAGCCTAAAAAGCCGGACAGCAGAGATGCTCTAGAGGCAGTGAACCAGGACAGCAGAGCTGCTCTAGAGGCAGAGAACCAGGTCAGCAGAGCTGCTGTAGAGTCAGAGAAACCAGGGCAGCACAGCTGCTTTAGAGGGAGAGAACCAGGTCAGCAGAGCAGCTCTATAGCCTAAGAACCAGGTCAGCACAGCTGCTCTAGAGCCAGAGAACCAGGTCAGCAGAGCTGCTTTAGAGGCAGAGAACCAGGTCAGCAGAGCTGCTCTAGAGCCAGAGAACCAGGTCAGCAGAGCTTCTTTAGCGCCAGAGAACCAGGTCAGCAGAGCTGCTTTAGAGCCAGAGAACCAGGTCAGCAGAGCTGCTCTAGAGGCAGAGAACCAGGTCAGCAGAGCTGCTTTAGAGGGAGAGAACCAGGTAAGCAGAGCTGCTTTAGAGGGAGAGAACCAGGTCAGCAGAGCTACTCTAGAGGCAGAGAACCAGGTCAGCAGAGCTGCTCTAGAGCCAGAGAACCAGGTCAGCAGAGCTGCTCTAGAGCCTAAGAACCAGGTCAGCACAGCTGCTCTAGAGCCAGAGAACCAGGTCAGCAGAGCTGCTTTAGAGCCAGAGAACCAGGTCAGCAGAGCTGCTTAAGAGCCAGAGAACCAGGTCAGCAGAGCTGCTCTAGAGCCTAAGAACCAGGTCAGCAGAGCTGCTCTGGAGGGAGAGAAACCAGGTCAGCAGAGCTGCTTTAGAGGGAGAGAACCAGGTCAGAAGAGCTGATTTACAGCCAGAGAACCAGGTCAGCAGAGCTGCTCTAGAGCCTAAGAACCAGGTCAGCAGAGCTGCTCCAGACCCATAGAATCAGGTCAGCAGAGCTGCTGTAGAGCCAGAGAAACCTGGTCAGCAGACCTGCTTTAGAGCCTAAGAACCAGGCAAGCAAAGCTGCTCTAGAGCTAGAGAACCAGGTCAGCAGAGCTGCTGTAGAGCCAGAGAAACCTGGTCAGCAGACCTGCTTTAGAGCCTAAGAACCAGGCAAGCATAGCTGCTCTAGAGCTAGAGAACCAGGTCAGCAGAGCTGCTCTAGAGCCTAAGAACCATGTTAGCAGAGCTGCTCTAGAGCCAGATAACCAGGCCAGCAGAGCTGCTGTAGAGCCAGAGAAACCAGGTCAGCAGAGCTGCTTTAGAGCCAGAGAACCAGGTCAGCAGAGCCGTTGTAGAGTTAGAGAACCATATCAGCAGAACTGCTCTAGAGCCTAAAAAGCCGGACAGCAGAGATGCTCTAGAGGCAGTGAACCAGGACAGCAGAGCTGCTCTAGAGGCAGAGAAATCAGGGCAGCATAGCTGCTTTAGAGGGAGAGAACCAGGTCAGCAGAGCAGCTTTAGAGCCTAAGAACCAGGTCAGCACAGCTGCTCTAGAGCCAGAGAACCAGGTCAGCAGAGCTGCTTTAGAGCCAGAGAACCAGGTCAGCAGAGCTGCTCTAGAGCCTAAGAACCAGGTCAGCAGAGCTGCTCTTGAGCCAGAAAACCAGGTCAGCAGAGCGGCTCTAGAGCCAGAGAACCAGGTCAGCAGAGCTGCTGTTCAGCTAGAGAAACCAGGTCAGCAGAGCTGCTTTAGAGGGAGAGAACCAGGTCAGCAGAGCTGATTTAGAGGGAGGGAACCAGGTCAGCAGAGCTGCTCTAGAGCCTAAGAACCAGGTCAGCACAGCTGCTCTAGAGCCAGAGAACCAGGTCAGCAGAGCCTCTTTAGAGACAGAGAACCAGGTCAGCAGAGCTGCTCTAGAGCCTAAGAACCAGGTCAGCAGAGCTGCTCTAGAGCCTAAGAACCAGGTCAGCAGAGCTGCTATAGAGGGAGAGAACCAGGTCAGCAGAGCTGCTTTAGAGCCATAGAACCAGGTCAGCAGAGCTGCTCTAGAGCCAGAGAACCAGGCCAGCAGAGCTGCTCTAGAGGCAGAGAAACCAGGTCAGCAGAGCTGCTGTAGAGTCAGAGAAATCAGGTCAACAGAGCTGCTTTAGAGGGAGAGAACCAGGTCAACAGAGCTGCTCTAGAGCCAGAGGACCAGGTCAGCACAGCTGCACTATAGCCAGAGAACCAGGTCAGCAGAGCTGCTTTAGCGCCAGAGAACCAGGTCAGCAGAGCTGCTTTAGAGCCAGAGAACAAGGTCAGCAGAGCTGCTCTAGAGCCTAAGAACCAGGTCAGCAGAGCTGCTTTAGAGCCTAAGAACCAGGTCAGCAGAGTTGCTCTAGAGGCAGAGGACCAGGTCAGCAGAGCTGCTCTAGAGCCTAAGAACCAGGTCAGCAGAGCTGCTCTAGAGGCAGAGAACCAGGTCAGCAGAGCTGCTTTAGATGGAGAGAACCAGGTCAGCAGAGCTGCATTAGAGCCAGAGAACCAGGTCAGCAGAGCTGCTCTAGAGCCTAAGAACCAGGTCAGCAGAGCTGCTTTAGAGGCAGAGAAACCAGGTCAGCAGAGCTGCTTTAGAGGGAGAGAACAAGGTCAGCAGAACTGCGTTAGAGGGACAGAACCAGGTCAGCAGAGCTGCTCTAGAGCCTAAGAACCAGGTCAGCAGAGCTGCTCTAGAGCCAGAGAAACCAGATCAGCAGAGCTGCTTTAGAGGGAGAGAACCATGTCAGCAGAGCTGCTTTAGAGCCAGAGAACCAGGTCAGCAGAGCTGCTCTAGAGCCTACGAACCAGGTCAGCAGAGCTGCTCCAGACCCAGAGAACCAGGTCAGCAGAGCTGCTGTGGAGCCAGAGAAACTTTGTCAGCAGACCTGCTTTAGAGCCTAAGAACCAGGTAAGCATAGCTGCTCTAGAGCCAGACAACCAGGTCAGCAGAGCTGCTTTAGAGCCAGAGAACCAGATCAGCAGAGCTGCTCTAAAGACTAAGAACCAGGTCAGCAGAGCTGCTCTAGAGCCTAAGAACCAGGTCAGCACCGCTGCTCTATAGCCAGAGAACCAGGTTAGCAAAGCTGCTTTAGAGCCAGAGAACCAGGTCAGCAGAGCTGCTTAAGAGCCAGAGAAACCAGGTCAGCAGAGCTGCTTTAGAGCCAGAGAACCAGGTCAGCAGAGATGCTTTAGACCCTTGTCAGCCGAGCTGCTGTAGAGCCAAAGAACCAGGTCAGCAGAGCTGCTTTAGAGCCATAGAACCAGGTCAGCAGAGCTGCTGCAGAGCCAGAGAACCAGGTCAGCAGAGCTGCTTTAGAGGGAGAGAACCAGGTCAGCAGAGCTGCTCTAGAGCCTAAGAACAAGGTCAGCACAGATGCTCTGGAGTCAGAGAACCAGGTCAGCAGAGCTGCTGCAGAGCCAGAGAAACCAGGTCAGCATAGCTGCTTTAGAGGGAGAGAACCAGGTCAGCAGAGCTGCTCTAGAGCCTAAGAACAAGGTCAGCACAGATGCTCTGGAGTCAGAGAACCAGGTCAGCAGAGCTGCTTTAGAGCCAGAGAACCAGGTCAGCAGAGCTGCTCTAGAGCCTAAGAACCAGGTCAGCAGAGCTGCTCTAGAGCCAGAGAACCAGATCAGCAGAGCAGTTCTAGAGCCAGAGAACCAGGTCAGCAGAGCTGCTGTACAGCTAGAGAAACCAGGTCAGCAGAGCTGCTTTAGAGGGAGAGAACCAGGTCAGCAGAGCTGCTCCAGAGCATAAGAACCAGGTCAGCACAGCTGCTCTAGAGCCAGAGAACCAGGTCAGCAGAGCTGCTTTAGCACCAGAGAACCAGGTCAGCAGAGCTGCTCCAGAGGCTAAGAACCAGGTCAGCACAGCTGCTCTAGAGCCAGAGAACCAGGTCAACAGAGCTGCTTTAGCACCAGAGAACCAGGTCAGCAGAGCTGCTTTAGAGCCAGAGAAACCAGGTCAGCAGAGATGCTTTAGAGGGAGAGAAACAGGTCAGCAGAGCTGCTTTAGAGGGAGAAAACCAGGTCAGCAGAGCTTCTCTAGAACCTATGAACCAGATAAGCACAGCTGCTCTAGAGCCAGAGAACCAGGTCACCAGAGCTGCTTTAGAGATAGAGAACCAGGTCAGAAGAGCTGCTTTAAAGCCAGAGAACCCGATTAGCAGAGCTGCTCTAGAGCCCAAGAACCTGGTCGGCAGAGCTGCTCTAGAGGCAGAGAATCAGGTCAGCAGAGCTGCTTTAGAGGGAGAGAACCAGGTCAGCAGAGCTGCTTTAGAGGGAGAGAACCAGGTCAGCAGAGCTACTCTAGAGCCTAAGAACCAGGTCAGCACAGCTGCTCTAGAGCCAGAGAACCAGGTCAGCAGAGCTGCTTAAGAGCCAGAGAACCAGGTCAGCAGAGCTGCTCTAGAGCCTAAGAACCAGGTCAGCAGAGCTGCTCTGGAGGCAGAGAAACCAGGTCAGCAGAGCTGCTTTAGAGGGAGAGAACCAGGTCAGAAGAGCTGCTTTAGAGCCAGAGAACCAGGTCAGCAGAGCTGCTCTAGAGCCTAAGAACCAGGTCAGCAGAGCTGCTCCAGACCCATAGAACCAGGTCAGAAGAGGTGCTGTAGAGCCAGAGAAACCTGGTCAGCAGACCTGCTTTAGAGTCTAAGAACGAGGCAAGCATAGCTGCTCTAGAGCCAGAGAACCAGGTCAGCAGAGCTGCTTTAGAGCCAGAGAACCAGGTCAGCAGGGCTGCTCTAGAGCCTAAGAACCAGGTCAGCAGAGCTGCTCTAGAGCCTAAGAACCAGGTTAGCAGAGCTGCTCTAGAGCCAGATAACCAGGTCAGCAGAGCTGCTGTAGAGCCAGAGAAACCAGGTCAGCAGAGTTGCTTTAGAGGAAGAACCAGGTCAGCAGAGCTGCTCTAGAGCCAAGAACCAGGCCAGCACAGTTGCTTTAGAGCCAGAGAACCAGGTCAGCAGACCTGCTTTAGAGCCGTAGAAACCAGGACAGCAGAGCTGCTTTAGAGACAGAGAACCAGGTCAGCAGAACTGCATTAGAGCCAGAGAACCAGGTAAGCAGAGCAGTTGTAGAGCCAGAGAACCAGGTCAGAGAGCTGCTCTAGAGCCTAAGAACCAGGACAGTACAGCTGCTCTAGAGCCAGAGAACCAGGTCAGCAAAGCTGCACTAGAGCCTAAGAACCAGGTCAGCAGAGCTGCTGTAGAGTCAGAGAAACCAGGTCAGCATAGCTGCTTTAGAGGGAGAGAACCAGGTCAGCACAGATTCTCTAGAGCCAGAGAACCAGGTCAGCAGAGCTGCTCTAGAGCCTAAGAACCAGGTCAGCAGAGCTGCTCTAGAGCCAGAGAACCAGATCAGCAGAGCGGCTCTAGAGACAGAGAACCAGGTCAGCAGAGCTGCTGTACATCTAGAGAAACCAGGTCAGCAGAGCGGATTTAGAGGGAGAGAACCAGGTCAGCAGAGCTGCTCCAGAGCCTAAGAACCAGGTCAGCACAGCTGCTCAAGAGCCAGAGAACCAGGTCAGCAGAGCTGCTTTAGCGCCAGAGAACCAGGTCAGCAGAGCTGCTCCAGAGGCTAAGAACCAGGTCAGCACAGCTGCTCTAGAGCCAGAGAACCAGGTCAGCAGAGCTGCTTTAGCGCCAGAGAACCAGGTCAGCAGAGCTGCTTTAGAGCCAAAGAACCAGGTCAGCAGAGCTGCACTAGAGCCAGAGGACCAGGTCAGCCGAGCTGCTGTAGAGCCAGAGAACCAGGTCAGCAGAGCTGTACTAGAGCCTAAGAACAAGGTCAGCAGAGCTGCTCTAGAGCCAGAGAAACCGGGTCAGCAGAGATGCTTTAGAGGGAGAGAACCAATTCAGCAGAGCTGCTTTAGAGGGAGAGAACCAGGTCAGCAGAGCTTCTCTAGAGCCTATGAACCAGATAAGCACAGCTGCTCTAGAGCCAGAGAACCAGGTCAGCAGAGCTGCTTTAGAGATAGAGAATCAGGTCAGCAGAGCTGCTTTAAAGCCAGAGAACCAGGTCAGCAGAGCTGCTCTAGAGCTTAAGAACCAGGTCGGCAGAGCTGCTCTAGAGGCAGAGAAACCAGGTCAGCAGAGCTGCTTTAGAGGGAGAGAACCAGGTCAGCAGAGCTGCTCTAGAGGCAGAGAACCAGCTCAGCAGAGCTGCTCTAGAGCCAGAGAACCAGGTCAGCAGAGCTTCTTTAGCGCCAGAGAACCAGGTCAGCAGAGCTGCTTTAGAGCCAGAGAACCAGGTCAGCAGAGCTGCTCTAGAGGCAGAGAACCAGGTCAGCAGAGCTGCTTTAGAGGGAGAGAACCAGGTCAGCAGAGGTGCTCTAGAGCCTAAGAACCAGGTCAGCACAGCTGCTCTAGAGCCAGAGAACCAGGTCAGCAGAGCTGCTTTAGAGCCAGAGAACCAGGTCAGCAGAGCTGCTTTAGAGGGAGAGAACCAGGTCAGCAGAGCTACTCTAGAGCCAAAGAACCAGGTCAGCACAGCTGCTCTAGAGCCAGAGAACCAGGCCAGCAGAGCAGCTTAAGAGCCAGAGAACCAGGTCAGCAGAGCTGCTCTAGAGCCTAAGAACCAGGTCAGCAGAGCTGCTCTGGAGGCAGAGAAACCAGGTCAGCAGAGCTGCTTAAGAGGGAGAGAACCAGGTCAGAAGAGCTGCTTTAGAGCCAGAGAACCAGGTCAGCAGAGCTGCTCTAGAGCCTAAGAACCAGGTCAGCAGAGCTGCTCCAGACCCATAGAACCAGGTCAGCAGAGCTGGTGTAGAGCCAGAGAAACCTGGTCAGCAGACCTACTTTAGAGCCTAAGAACGAGGCAAGCATAGCTGCTCTAGAGCTAGAGAACCATTTCAGCAGAGCTGCTTTAGAGCCAGAGAATCAGATCAGCAGGGCTGCTCTAGAGCCTAAGAACCAGGTCAGCAGAGCTGCTCTAGAGCCTAAGAACCAGGTTAGCAGAGCTGCTCTAGAGCCAGATAACCAGGTCAGCAGAGCTGCTGTAGAGCCAGAGAAACCAGGTCAGCAGAGTTGCTTTAGAGGGAGCGAACCAGGTCAGCAGAGCTGCTCTAAAGCCAAGAAACAGGCCAGCACAGCTGCTTTAGAGCCAGAGAACCAGGTCAGCAGACCTGCTTTAGAGCCGTAGAAACCAGGACAGCAGAGCTGCTTTAGAGACAGAGAACCAGGTCAGCAGAACTGCATTAGAGCCAGAGAACCAGGTAAGCAGAGCAGTTGAAGAGCCAGAGAACCAGGTCAGAGAGCTGCTCTAGAGCCTAAGAACCAGGACAGTACAGCTGCTCTAGAGCCAGAGAACGAGGTCAGCAAAGCTGCACTAGAGCCTAAGAACCAGGTCAGCAGAGCTGCTGTAGAGTCAGAGAAACCAGGTCAGCATAGCTGCTTTAGAGGGAGAGAACCAGGTCAGCAGAGCTGCTTAAGCGCCAGAGAACCAGGTCAGCAGAGCTGCTCCAGAGGCTAAGAACCAGGTCAGTACAGCTGCTCTAGAGCCAGAGAACCAGGTCAGCAGATCTGCTTTAGCGCCAGAGAACCAGGTCAGCAGAGCTGCTTTAGAGCCAGAGAACCAGGTCAGCAGAGCTGCTTTGGAGCCAGAGAACCAGGTCAGCAGAGCTGCTCTAGAGCCTAAGAACCAGGTCAGCAGAGCTGCTCTAGAGCCAGAGAACCAGATCAGCAGAGCGGCTCTAGAGCCAGAGAACCTGGTCAGCAGAGCTGCTGTACAGCTAGAGAAACCAGGTCAGCAGAGCTGCTTTAGAGGGAGAGAACCAGGTCAGCAGAGCTGCTCCAGAGCCTAAGAACCAGGTCAGCACAGCTGCTCTAGAGCCAGAGAACCAGGTCAGCAGAGCTGCTTTAGCGCCAGAGAACCAGGTCAGCAGAGCTGCTCTAGAGCCTAAGAACCAGGACAGTACAGCTGCTCTAGAGCTAGAGAACCAGGTCAGCAAAGCTGCACTAGAGCCTAAGAACCAGGTCAGCAGAGCTGCTGTAGAGTCAGAGAAACCAGGTCAGCATAGCTGCTTTAGAGGGAGAGAACCAGGTCAGCACAGATTCTCTAGAGCCAGAGAACCAGGTCAGCAGAGCTGCTCTAGAGCCTAAGAACCAGGTCAGCAGAGCTGCTCTAGAGCCAGAGAACCAGATCAGCAGAGCGGCTCTAGAGCCAGAGAACCAGGTCAGCAGAGCTGCTGTACATCTAGAGAAACCAGGTCAGCAGAGCGGATTTAGAGGGAGAGAACCAGGTCAGCAGAGCTGCTCCAGAGCCTAAGAACCAGGCCAGCACAGCTGCTCTAGAGCCAGAGAAGCAGGTCAGCAGAGCTGCTTTAGCGCCAGAGAACCAGGTCAGCAGAGCTGCTCCAGAGGCTAAGAACCAGGTCAGCACAGCTGCTCTAGAGCCAGAGAACCAGGTCAGCAGAGCTGCTTTAGCGCCAGAGAACCAGGTCAGCAGAGCTGCTTTAGAGCCAGAGAACCAGGTCAGCAGAGCTGCACTAGAGCCAGAGGACCAGGTCAGCCGAGCTGCTGTAGAGCCAGAGAACCAGGTCAGCAGAGCTGTACTAGAGCCTAAGAACAGGGTCAGCAGAGCTGCTCTAGAGCCAGAGAAACCGGGTCAGCAGAGATGCTTTAGAGGGAGAGAACCAGGTCAGCAGAGCTGCTTTAGAGGGAGAGAACCAGGTCATTAGAGCTTCTCTAGAGCCTATGAACCAGATAAGCACAGCTGCTCTAGAGCCAGAGAACCAGGTCAGCAGAGCTGCTTTAGAGATAGAGAATCAGGTCAGCAGAGCTGCTTTAAAGCCAGAGAACCAGGTCAGCAGAGCTGCTCTAGAGCCTAAGAACCAGGTCGGCAGAGCTGCTCTAGAGGCAGAGAAACCAGGTCAGCAGAGCTGCTTTAGAGGGAGAGAACCAGGTCAGCAGAGCTGCTTTAGAGGGAGAGAACCAGGTCAGCAGAGCTGCTCTAGAGGCAGAGAACCAGCTCAGCAGAGCTGCTCTAGAGCCATAGAACCAGGTCAGCAGAGCTTCTTTAGCGACAGAGAACCAGGTCAGCAGAGCTGCTTTAGAGCCAGAGAACCAGGTCAGCAGAGCTGCTCTAGAGGCAGAGAACCAGGTCAGCAGAGCTGCTTTAGAGGGAGAGAACCAGGTCAGCAGAGGTACTCTAGAGCCTAAGAACCAGGTCAGCACAGCTGCTCTAGAGCCATAGAACCAGGTCAGCAGAGCTGCTTTAGAGCCAGAGAACCAGGTCAGCAGAGCTGCTTTAGAGGGAGAGAACCAGGTCAGCAGAGCTACTCTAGAGCCAAAGAACCAGGTCAGCACAGCTGCTCTAGAGCCAGAGAAACAGGCCAGCAGAGCAGCTTAAGAGCCAGAGAACCAGGTCAGCAGAGCTGCTCTAGAGCCTAAGAACCAGGTCAGCAGAGCTGCTCTGGAGGCAGAGAAACCAGGTCAGCAGAGCTGCTTAAGAGGGAGAGAACCAGGTCAGAAGAGCTGCTTTAGAGCCAGAGAACCAGGTCAGCAGAGCTGCTCTAGAGCCTAAGAACCAGGTCAGCAGAGCTGCTCCAGACCCATAGAACCAGGTCAGCAGAGCTGGTGTAGAGCCAGAGAAACCTGGTCAGCAGACATGCTTTAGAGCCTAAGAACGAGGCAAGCATAGCTGCTCTAGAGCTAGAGAACCAGGTCAGCAGAGCTGCTTTAGAGCCAGAGAACCAGGTCAGCAGGGCTGCTCTAGAGCCTAAGAACCAGGTCAGCAGAGCTGCTCTAGAGCCTAAGAACCAGGTTAGCAGAGCTGCTCTAGAGCCAGATAACCAGGTCAGCAGAGCTGCTGTAGAGCCAGAGAAACCAGGTCAGCAGAGTTGCTTTAGAGGGAGCGAACCAGGTCAGCAGAGCTGCTCTAAAGCCAAGAAACAGGCCAGCACAGCTGCTTTAGAGCCAGAGAACCAGGTCAGCAGACCTACTTTAGAGCCGTAGAAACCAGGACAGCAGAGCTGCTTTAGAGACAGAGAACCAGGTCAGCAGAACTGCATTAGAGCCAGAGAACCAGGTAAGCAGAGCTGCTGTAGAGTCAGAGAAACCAGGTCAGCATAGCTGCTTTAGAGGGAGAGAACCAGGTCAGCAGAGCTACTTAAGCGCCAGAGAACCAGGTCAGCAGAGCTGCTCCAGAGGCTAAGAACCAGGTCAGTACAGCTGCTCTAGAGCCAGAGAACCAGGTCAGCAGATCTGCTTTAGCGCCAGAGAACCAGGTCAGCAGAGCTGCTTTAGAGCCAGAGAACCAGGTCAGCAGAGCTGCTTTGGAGCCAGAGAACCAGGTCAGCAGAGCTGCTCTAGAGCCTAAGAACCAGGTCAGCAGAGCTGCTCTAGAGTCAGAGAACCAGATCAGCAGAGCGGCTCTAGAGCCAGAGAACCAGGTCAGCAGAGCTGCTGTACAGCTAGAGAAACCAGGTCAGCAGAGCTGCTTTAGAGGGAGAGAACCAGGTCAGCAGAGCTGCTCCAGAGCCTAAGAACCAGGTCAGCACAGCTGCTCTAGAGCCAGAGAACCAGGTCAGCAGAGCTGCTTTAGCGCCAGAGAACCAGGTCAGCTGAGCTGCTCCAGAGGCTAAGAACCAGGTCAGCACAGCTGCTCTAGAGCCAGAGAACCAGGTCAGCAGAGCTGCTTTAGCGCCAGAGAACCAGGTCAGCAGAGCTGCTTTAGAGCCAGAGAACCAGGTCAGCAGAGCTGCACTAGAGCCAGAGGACGAGGTCAGCCGAGCTGCTGTAGAGCCAGAAAACCAGGTCAGCAGAGCTGTACTAGAGCCTAAGAACAAGGTCAGCAGAGCTGCTCTAGAGCCAGAGAAACCAGGTCAGCAGAGATGCTTTAGAGGGAGACAACCAGGTCAGCAGAGCTGCTTTAGAGGGAGAGAACCAGGTCAGCAGAGCTTCTCTAGAGCCTATGAACCAGATAAGCACAGCTGCTCTAGAGCCAGAGAACCAGGTCAGCAGAGCTGCTTTAGAGATAGAGAACCAGGTCAGCAGAGCTGCTTTAAAGCCAGAGAACCAGGTCAGCAGAGCTGCTGTAGAGCCTAAGAACCAATTCGGCAGAGCTGCTCTAGAGGCAGAGAAACCAGGTCAGCATAGCTGCTTTAGAGGGAGAGAACCAGGTCAGCAGAGCTGCTCTAGAGCCAGAGAACCAGGTCAGCAGAGCTTCTTTAGCGCCAGAGAATCAGGTCAGCAGAGCTGCTTTAGACGCAGAGAACCAGGTCAGCAGAGCTGCTCTAGAGGCAGAGAACCAGGTCTGCAGAGCTGCTCTAGAGCCAGAGAACCAGGTCAGCAGAGCTTCTTTAGCGCCAGAGAACCAGGTCAGCAGAGCTGCTTTAGAGCCAGAGAACCAGGTCAGCAGAACTGCTCTAGAGGCAGAGAACCAGGTCAGCAGAGCTGCTTTAGAGGGAGAGAACCAGGTCAGCAGAGGTACTCTAGAGCCTAAGAACCAGGTCAGCACAGCTGCTCTAGAGCCAGAGAACCAGGTCAGCAGAGCTGCTTTAGAGCCAGAGAACCAGGTCAGCAGAGCTGCTTAAGAGCCAGAGAACCAGGTCAGCAGAGCTGCTCTAGAGCCTAAGAACCAGGTCAGCAGAGCTGCTTTGGAGGCAGAGAAACCAGGTCAGCAGAGCTGCTTTAGAGGGAGACAACCAGGTCAGAAGAGCTGCTTTAGAGCCAGAGAACCAGGTCAGCAGAGCTGCTCTAGAGGCAGAGAACCAGGTCAGCAGAGCTGCTTTAGAGGGAGAGAACCAGGTCAGCAGAGGTACTCTAGAGCCTAAGAACCAGGTCAGCAGAGCTGCTCCAGACCCATAGAACCAGGTCAGCAGAGCTGCTGTAGAGCCTAAGAACCAGGCAAGCATAGCTGCTCTAGAGCTAGAGAACCAGGTCAGCAGAGCTGCTTTAGAGCCTAAGAACCAGGTTAGCAGAGCTGCTCTAGAGCCAGATAACCAGGTCAGCAGAGCTGCTGTAGAGCCAGAGAAACCAGGTCAGCAGAGTTGCTTTAGAGGGAGCGAACAATGTCAGCAGAGCTGCTCTAGAGCCAAGAACTAGGCCAGCACAGCTGCTTTAGAGCCAGAGAACCAGGTCAGCAGACCTGCTTTAGAGCAGGAGAAACCAGAACAGCAGAGCTGCTTTAGAGACAGAGAGCCAAGTCAGCAGAACTGCATTAGAGCCAGAGAACAAGGTAAGCAGAACAGTTGTAGAGCCAGAGAACCAGGTCAGCAGAGCTGCTCTAGAGCCTAAGAACCAGGACAGTACAGCTGCTCTAGAGCCAGAGAACCAGGTCAGCAAAGCTGCTTTCGAGCCAGAAAACCAGGTTAGCAGAGCTGCTTTAGAGCCAGGTCAGCAGAACTGCTTTAGAGCCAGAGAAGCAGGTCAGCAGAGCTGCTCTAGAGCCTAAGAACCAGGTCAGCAGAGCTGCTTTAAAGCCAGAGAACCAGGTTAGCAGAGCTGCTTTAGAGCCAGGTCAGCAGTCCTGCTTTAGAGCCAGAGAAGCAGGTCAGCAGAGCTGCTCTAGAGCCTAAGAACCTGGTCAGCACAGCAGCTCTAGAGCCAGAGAACCAGGTCAGCAGAGCTGCTTTAGATCCAGAGACACCAGGTCAGCAGAGCTGCTTTAGAGCCAGAGAACCAGGTCAGCAGAGCTGCTGTTCAGCTAGAGAAACCAGGTCAGCAGAGCTGCGTTAGAGGGAGAGAACCAGGTCAGCAGAGCTGATTTAGAGGGAGAGAACCAGGTCAGCAGAGCTGCTCTAGAGCCCAAGAACCAGGTCATCACAGCTGCTCTAGAGCCAGAGAACCAGGTCAGCAGAGCTTCTTTAGAGACAGAGAACCAGGTCAGCAGAGCTGCTCTAGAGCCTAAGAACCAGGTCAGTAGAGCTGCTATAGAGGGAGAGAACCAGGTCATCAGAGCTGCTTCAGAGCCATAGAACCAGGTCAGCAGAGCTGCTCTAGAGCCAGAGAACCAGGCCAGCAGAGCTGCTCTAGAGGCAGAGAAACCAGGTCAGCAGAGCTGCTGTAGAGTCAGAGAAATCAGGTCAGCAGAGCTGCTTTAGAGGGAGAGAACCCGGTCAACAGAGCTGCTCTAGAGCCAGAGAACCAGGTCAGCAGAGCTGCTTTAGCGCCAGAGAACCAAGTCAGCAGAGCTGCTTTAGAGCCAGAGAACAAGGTCAGCAGAGCTGCTCTAGAGCCTAAGAACCAGGTCAGCAGAGCTGCTTTAGAGCCTAAGAACCAGGTCAGCAGAGTTGCTCTAGAGGCAGAGGACCAGGTCAGCAGAGCTGCTCTAGAGCCTAAGAACCAGGTCAGCAGAGCTGCTCTAGAGGCAGAGAACTAGGTCAGCAGAGCTGCTTTAGAGGGAGAGAACTAGGTCGGCAGACCTGCTTTAGAGCCAGAGAACCAGGTCAGCAGAGCTGCATTAGAGCCAGAGAACCAGGTCAGCAGAGCTGCTCTAGAGCCTAAGAACCAGGTCAGCAGAGCTGCTTTAGAGGCAGAGAAACCAGGTCAGCAGAGCTGCTTTAGAAGGAGAGAACAAGGTCAGCAGAGCTGCTTTAGAGGGACAGAACCAGGTCAGCAGAGCTGCTCTAGAGCCTAAGAACCAGGTCAGCAGAGCAGCTCTAGAGCCAGAGAAACCAGATCAGCAGAGCTGCTTTAGAGGGAGAGAACCAGGTCAGCAGAGCTGCTTTAGAGCCAGAGAACCAGGTCAGCAGAGCTGCTCTAGAGCCTACGAACCAGGTCAGCAGAGCTGCTCCAGACCCAGGGAACCAGGTTAGCAGAGCTGCTGTGGAGCCAGAGAAACTTTGTCAGCAGACCTGCTTTAGAGCCTAAGAACCAGGTAAGCATAGCTGCTCTAGAGCCAGACAACCAGGTCAGCAGAGCTGCTTTAGAGCCAGAGAACCAGATCAGCAGAGCTGCTCTAAAGACTAAGAACCAGGTCAGCAGAGCTGCTCTAGAGCCTAAGAACCAGGTCAGCACCGCTGCTCTACAGCCAGAGAACCAGGTCAGCAAAGCTGCTTTAGAGCCAGAGAACCAGGTCAGCAGACCTGCTTTAGAGCCGTAGAAACCAGGACAGCTTAGCTGCTTTAGAGACAGAGAACCAGGTCAGCAAAGCTGCACTAGAGCCTAAGAACCAGTTCAGCAGAGCTGCTGTAGAGTCAGAGAAACCAGGTCAGCATAGCTGCTTTAGAGGGAGAGAACCAGGTCAGCAGAGCTGCTTTAGCGCCAGAGAACCAGGTCAGCAGAGCTGCTCCAGAGGCTAAGAACCAGGTTAGTACAGCTGCTCTAGAGCCAGAGAACCAGGTCAGCAGATCTGCTTTAGCGCCAGAGAACCAGGTCAGCAGAGCTGCTTTAGAGCCAGAGAACCAGGTCAGCAGAGCTGCTTTGGAGCCAGAGAACCAGGTCAGCAGAGCTGCTCTAGAGCCTAAGAACCAGGTCAGCAGAGCTGCTCTAGAGCCAGAGAACCAGGTCAGCAGAGCGGCTCTAGAGCCAGAGAACCAGGTCAGCAGAGCTGCTGTACAGCTAGAGAAACCAGGTCAGCAGAGCTGCTTTAGAGGGAGAGAACCAGGTCAGCAGAGCTGCTCCAGAGCCTAAGAACCAGGTCAGCACAGCTGCTCTAGAGCCAGAGAACCAGGTCAGCAGAGCTGCTTTAGCGCCAGAGAACCAGGTCAGCAGAGCTGCTCCAGAGGCTAAGAACCAGGTCAGCACAGCTGCTCTAGAGCCAGAGAACCAGGTCAGCAGAGCTGCTTTAGCGCCAGAGAACCAGGTCAGCAGAGCTGCTTTAGAGCCAGAGAACCAGGTCAGCAGAGCTGCACTAGAGCCAGAGGACCAGGTCAGCCGAGCTGCTGTAGAGCCAGAAAACCAGGTCAGCAGAGCTGTACTAGAGCCTAAGAACAAGGTCAGCAGAGCTGCTCTGGAGCCAGAGAAACCAGGTCAGCAGAGATGCTTTAGAGGGAGACAACCAGGTCAGCAGAGCTGCTTTAGAGGGAGAGAACCAGGTCAGCAGAGCTTCTCTAGGGCCTATGAACCAGATAAGCACAGCTGCTCTAGAGCCAGAGAACCAGGTCAGCAGAGCTGCTTTAGAGATAGAGAACCAGGTCAGCAGAGCTGCTTTAAAGCCAGAGAACCAGGTCAGCAGAGCTGCTGTAGAGCCTAAGAACCAGGTCGGCAGAGCTGCTCTAGAGGCAGAGAAACCAGGTCAGCAGAGCTGCTTTATAGGGAGAGAACCAGGTCAGCAGAGCTGCTCTAGAGCCAGAGAACCAGGTCAGCAGAGCTTCTTTAGCGCCAGAGAATCAGGTCAGCAGAGCTGCTTTAGACGCAGAGAACCAGGTCAGCAGAGCTGCTCTAGAGGCAGAGAACCAGGTCTGCAGAGCTGCTCTAGAGCCAGAGAACCAGGTCAGCAGAGCTTCTTTAGCGCCAGAGAACCAGGTCAGCAGAGCTGCTTTAGAGCCAGAGAACCAGGTCAGCAGAACTGCTCTAGAGGCAGAGAACCAGGTCAGCAGAGCTGCTTTAGAGGGAGAGAACCAGGTCAGCAGAGGTACTCTAGAGCCTAAGAACCAGGTCAGCACAGCTGCTCTAGAGCCAGAGAACCAGGTCAGCAGAGCTGCTTTAGAGCCAGAGAACCAGGTCAGCAGAGCTGCTTAAGAGCCAGAGAACCAGGTCAGCAGAGCTGCTCTAGAGCCTAAGAACCAGGTCAGCAGAGCTGCTCTGGAGGCAGAGAAACCAGGTCAGCAGAGCTGCTTTAGAGGGAGACAACCAGGTCAGAAGAGCTGCTTTAGAGCCAGAGAACCAGGTCAGCAGAGCTGCTCTAGAGGCAGAGAACCAGGTCAGCAGAGCTGCTTTAGAGGGAGAGAACCAGGTCAGCAGAGGTACTCTAGAGCCTAAGAACCAGGTCAGCAGAGCTGCTCCAGACCCATAGAACCAGGTCAGCAGAGCTGCTGTAGAGCCAGAGAAACCTGGTCAGCAGACATGCTTTAGAGCCTAAGAACCAGGTAAGCATAGCTGCTCTAGAGCCAGACAACCAGGTCAGCAGAGCTGCTTTAGAGGGAGAGAACCAGGTCAGCAGAGCTGCTTTAGAGCCAGAGAACCAGGTCAGCAGAGCTGCTCTAGAGCCTACGAACCAGGTCAGCAGAGCTGCTCCAGACCCAGGGAACCAGGTTAGCAGAGCTGCTGTGGAGCCAGAGAAACTTTGTCAGCAGACCTGCTTTAGAGCCTAAGAACCAGGTAAGCATAGCTGCTCTAGAGCCAGACAACCAGGTCAGCAGAGCTGCTTTAGAGCCAGAGAACCAGATCAGCAGAGCTGCTCTAAAGACTAAGAACCAGGTCAGCAGAGCTGCTCTAGAGCCTAAGAACCAGGTCAGCACCGCTGCTCTACAGCCAGAGAACCAGGTCAGCAAAGCTGCTTTAGAGCCAGAGAACCAGGTCAGCAGACCTGCTTTAGAGCCGTAGAAACCAGGACAGCTTAGCTGCTTTAGAGACAGAGAACCAGGTCAGCAAAGCTGCACTAGAGCCTAAGAACCAGTTCAGCAGAGCTGCTGTAGAGTCAGAGAAACCAGGTCAGCATAGCTGCTTTAGAGGGAGAGAACCAGGTCAGCAGAGCTGCTTTAGCGCCAGAGAACCAGGTCAGCAGAGCTGCTCCAGAGGCTAAGAACCAGGTTAGTACAGCTGCTCTAGAGCCAGAGAACCAGGTCAGCAGATCTGCTTTAGCGCCAGAGAACCAGGTCAGCAGAGCTGCTTTAGAGCCAGAGAACCAGGTCAGCAGAGCTGCTTTGGAGCCAGAGAACCAGGTCAGCAGAGCTGCTCTAGAGCCTAAGAACCAGGTCAGCAGAGCTGCTCTAGAGCCAGAGAACCAGGTCAGCAGAGCGGCTCTAGAGCCAGAGAACCAGGTCAGCAGAGCTGCTGTACAGCTAGAGAAACCAGGTCAGCAGAGCTGCTTTAGAGGGAGAGAACCAGGTCAGCAGAGCTGCTCCAGAGCCTAAGAACCAGGTCAGCACAGCTGCTCTAGAGCCAGAGAACCAGGTCAGCAGAGCTGCTTTAGCGCCAGAGAACCAGGTCAGCAGAGCTGCTCCAGAGGCTAAGAACCAGGTCAGCACAGCTGCTCTAGAGCCAGAGAACCAGGTCAGCAGAGCTGCTTTAGCGCCAGAGAACCAGGTCAGCAGAGCTGCTTTAGAGCCAGAGAACCAGGTCAGCAGAGCTGCACTAGAGCCAGAGGACCAGGTCAGCCGAGCTGCTGTAGAGCCAGAAAACCAGGTCAGCAGAGCTGTACTAGAGCCTAAGAACAAGGTCAGCAGAGCTGCTCTGGAGCCAGAGAAACCAGGTCAGCAGAGATGCTTTAGAGGGAGACAACCAGGTCAGCAGAGCTGCTTTAGAGGGAGAGAACCAGGTCAGCAGAGCTTCTCTAGGGCCTATGAACCAGATAAGCACAGCTGCTCTAGAGCCAGAGAACCAGGTCAGCAGAGCTGCTTTAGAGATAGAGAACCAGGTCAGCAGAGCTGCTTTAAAGCCAGAGAACCAGGTCAGCAGAGCTGCTGTAGAGCCTAAGAACCAGGTCGGCAGAGCTGCTCTAGAGGCAGAGAAACCAGGTCAGCAGAGCTGCTTTATAGGGAGAGAACCAGGTCAGCAGAGCTGCTCTAGAGCCAGAGAACCAGGTCAGCAGAGCTTCTTTAGCGCCAGAGAATCAGGTCAGCAGAGCTGCTTTAGACGCAGAGAACCAGGTCAGCAGAGCTGCTCTAGAGGCAGAGAACCAGGTCTGCAGAGCTGCTCTAGAGCCAGAGAACCAGGTCAGCAGAGCTTCTTTAGCGCCAGAGAACCAGGTCAGCAGAGCTGCTTTAGAGCCAGAGAACCAGGTCAGCAGAACTGCTCTAGAGGCAGAGAACCAGGTCAGCAGAGCTGCTTTAGAGGGAGAGAACCAGGTCAGCAGAGGTACTCTAGAGCCTAAGAACCAGGTCAGCACAGCTGCTCTAGAGCCAGAGAACCAGGTCAGCAGAGCTGCTTTAGAGCCAGAGAACCAGGTCAGCAGAGCTGCTTAAGAGCCAGAGAACCAGGTCAGCAGAGCTGCTCTAGAGCCTAAGAACCAGGTCAGCAGAGCTGCTCTGGAGGCAGAGAAACCAGGTCAGCAGAGCTGCTTTAGAGGGAGACAACCAGGTCAGAAGAGCTGCTTTAGAGCCAGAGAACCAGGTCAGCAGAGCTGCTCTAGAGGCAGAGAACCAGGTCAGCAGAGCTGCTTTAGAGGGAGAGAACCAGGTCAGCAGAGGTACTCTAGAGCCTAAGAACCAGGTCAGCAGAGCTGCTCCAGACCCATAGAACCAGGTCAGCAGAGCTGCTGTAGAGCCAGAGAAACCTGGTCAGCAGACATGCTTTAGAGCCTAAGAACCAGGCAAGCATAGCTGCTCTAGAGCTAGAGAACCAGGTCAGCAGAGCTGCTTTAGAGCCTAAGAACCAGGTTAGCAGAGCTGCTCTAGAGCCAGATAACCAGGTCAGCAGAGCTGCTGTAGAGCCAGAGAAACCAGGTCAGCAGAGTTGCTTTAGAGGGAGCGAACCAGGTCAGCAGAGCTGCTCTAGAGCCAAGAACTAGGTCAGCACAGCTGCTCTAGAGCCAGAGAACCAGGTCAGCAGAGCTTCTTTAGAGACAGAGAACCAGGTCAGCAGAGCTGCTCTAGAGCCTAAGAACCAGGTCAGCAGAGCTGCTCTAGAGCCTAAGAACCAGGTCAGTAGAGCTGCTATAGAGGGAGAGAACCAGGTCAGCAGAGCTGCTTTAGAGCCATAGAACCAGGTCAGCAGAGCTGCTCTAGAGCCAGAGAACCAGGCCAGCAGAGCTGCTCTAGAGGCAGAGAAACCAGGTCAGCAGAGCTGCTGTAGAGTCAGAGAAATCAGGTCAGCAGAGCTGCTTTAGAGGGAGAGAACCAGGTCAACAGAGCTGCTCTAGAGCCAGAGAACCAGGTCAGCAGAGCTGCTTTAGCGCCAGAGAACCAAGTCAGCAGAGCTGCTTTAGAGCCAGAGAACAAGGTCAGCAGAGCTGCTCTAGAGCCTAAGAACCAGGTCAGCAGAGCTGCTTTAGAGCCTAAGAACCAGGTCAGCAGAGTTGCTCTAGAGGCAGAGGACCAGGTCAGCAGAGCTGCTCTGGAGCCTAAGAACCAGGTCAGCAGAGCTGCTCTAGAGGCAGAGAACTAGGTCAGCAGAGCTGCTTTAGAGGGAGAGAACTAGGTCGGCAAACCTGCTTTAGAGCCAGAGAACCAGGTCAGCAGAGCTGCATTAGAGCCAGAGAACCAGGTCAGCAGAGCTGCTCTAGAGCCTAAGAACCAGGTCAGCAGAGCTGCTTTAGAGGCAGAGAAACCAGGTCAGCAGAGCTGCTTTAGAGGGAGAGAACAAGGTCAGCAGAGCTGCTTTAGAGGGACAGAACCAGGTCAGCAGAGCTGCTCTAGAGCCTAAGAACCAGGTCAGCAGAGCAGCTCTAGAGCCAGAGAAACCAGATCAGCAGAGCTGCTTTAGAGGGAGAGAACCAGGTCAGCAGAGCTGCTTTAGAGCCAGAGAACCAGGTCAGCAGAGCTGCTCTAGAGCCTACAAACCAGGTCAGCAGAGCTGCTCCAGACCCAGAGAACCAGGTTAGCAGAGCTGCTGTGGAGCCACAGAAACTTTGTCAGCAGACCTGCTTTAGAGCCTAAGAACCAGGTAAGCATAGCTGCTCTAGAGCCAGACAACCAGGTCAGCAGAGCTGCTTTAGAGCCAGAGAACCAGATCAGCAGAGCTGCTCTAAAGACTAAGAACCAGGTCAGCAGAGCTGCTCTAGAGCCTAAGAACCAGGTCAGCACCGCTGCTCTATAGCCAGAGAACCAGGTCGGCAGAGCTGCTCTAGAGGCAGAGAAACCAGGTCAGCACAGCTGCTTTATAGGGAGAGAACCAGGTCAGCAGAGCTGCTCTAGAGCCAGAGAACCAGGTCAGCAGAGCTTCTTTAGCGCCAGAGAATCAGGTCAGCAGAGCTGCTTTAGACGCAGAGAACCAGGTCAGCAGAGCTGCTCTAGAGGCAGAGAACCAGGTCTGCAGAGCTGCTCTAGAGCCAGAGAACCAGGTCAGCAGAGCTTCTTTAGCGCCAGAGAACCAGGTCAGCAGAGCTGCTTTAGAGCCAGAGAACCAGGTCAGCAGAACTGCTCTAGAGGCAGAGAACCAGGTCAGCAGAGCTGCTCTAGAGGCAGAGAACCAGGTCAGCAGAGCTGCTTTAGAGGGAGAGAACCAGGTCAGCAGAGGTACTCTAGAGCCTAAGAACCAGGTCAGCAGAGCTGCTCCAGACCCATAGAACCAGGTCAGCAGAGCTGCTGTAGAGCCAGAGAAACCTGGTCAGCAGACATGCTTTAGAGCCTAAGAACCAGGCAAGCATAGCTGCTCTAGAGCTAGAGAACCAGGTCAGCAGAGCTGCTTTAGAGCCTAAGAACCAGGTTAGCAGAGCTGCTCTAGAGCCAGATAACCAGGTCAGCAGAGCTGCTGTAGAGCCAGAGAAACCAGGTCAGCAGAGTTGCTTTAGAGGGAGCCAACCAGGTCAGCAGAGCTGCTCTAGAGCCAAGAACTAGGCCAGCACAGCTGCTTTAGAGCCAGAGAACCAGGTCAGCAGACCTGCTTTAGAGCAGGAGAAACCAGAACAGCAGAGCTGCTTTAGAGACAGAGAACCAAGTCAGCAGAACTGCATTAGAGCCAGAGAACCAGGTAAGCAGAACAGTTGTAGAGCCAGAGAACCAGGTCAGCAGAGCTGCTCTAGAGCCTAAGAACCAGGACAGCACAGCTGCTCTAGAGCCAGAGAACCAGGTCAGCAAAGCTGCTTTCGAGCCAGAAAACCAGGTTAGCAGAGCTGCTTTAGAGCCAGGTCAGCAGAGCTGCTTTAGAGCCAGAGAAGCAGGTCAGCAGAGCTGCTCTAGAGCCTAAGAACCAGGTCAGCAGAGCTGCTTTAAAGCCAGAGAACCAGGTTAGCAGAGCTGCTTTAGAGCCAGGCCAGCAGTCCTGCTTTAGATCCAGAGAAGCAGGTCAGCAGAGCTGCTCTAGAGCCTAAGAACCTGGTCAGCACAGCAGCTCTAGAGCCAGAGAACCAGGTCAGCAGAGCTGCTTTAGATCCAGAGACACCAGGTCAGCAGAGCTGCTTTAGAGCCAGAGAACCAGGTCAGCAGAGCTGCTGTTCAGCTAGAGAAACCAGGTCAGCAGAGCTGCTTTAGAGGGAGAGAACCAGGTCAGCAGAGCTGATTTAGAGGGAGAGAACCAGGTCAGCAGAGCTGCTCTAGAGCCCAAGAACCAGGTCAGCACAGCTGCTCTAGAGCCAGAGAACCAGGTCAGCAGAGCTTCTTTAGAGACAGGGAACCAGGTCAGCAGAGCTGCTCTAGAGCCTAAGAACCAGGTCAGCAGAGCTGCTCTAGAGCCTAAGAACCAGGTCAGTAGAGCTGCTATAGAGGGAGAGAACCAGGTCAGCAGAGCAGCTCTAGAGCCTAAGAACCAGGTCAGCACAGCTGCTCTAGAGCCAGAGAACCAGGTCAGCAGAGCTGCTTTAGAGCCATAGAACCAGGTCAGCAGAGCTGCTGTAGAGCCAGAGAACCAGGTCAGCGGAGCTGCTGTAGTGTCAGAGAAACCAGGTCAGCATAGCTGCTTTAGAGGGAGAGAACCAGGTCAGCAGAGCTGCTCTAGAGCCTAAGAACCAGGTCAGCACAGATGCTCTAGAGCCAGAGAACCAGGTCAGCAGAGCTGCTTTAGAGCCAGAGAACCAGGTCAGCAGAGCTGCTCTAGAGCCTAAGAACCAGGTCAGCAGAGCTGCTCTAGAGCCAGAGAACCAGATCAGCAGAGCGGTTCTAGAGCCAGAGAACCAGGTCAGCAGAGCTGCTGTACAGCTAGAGAAACCAGGTCAGCAGAGCTGCTTTAGAGGGAGAGAACCAGGTCAGCAGAGCAGCTCCAGAGCATAAGAACCAGGTCAGCACAGCTTCTCTAGAGCCAGAGAACCAGGTCAACAGAGTTGCTTTAGCACCAGAGAACCGGGTCAGCAGAGCTGCTTTAGAGCCAGAGAAACCAGGTCAGCAGAGATGCTTTAGAGGGAGAGAACCAGGTCAGCAGAGCTGCTTTAGAGGGAGAAAACTAGGTCAGCAGAGCTTCTCTAGAACCTATGAACCAGATAAGCACAGCTGCTCTAGAGCCAGAGAACCAGGTCAGCAGAGCTGCTTTAGAGATAGAGAACCAGGTCAGAAGAGCTGCTTTAAAGCCAGAGAACCCGGTCAGCAGAGCTGCTCTAGAGCCCAAGAACCTGGTCGGCAGAGCTGCTCTAGAGGCAGAGAATCAGGTCAGCAGAGCTGCTTTAGAGGGAGAGAACCAGGTCAGCAGAGCTGCTTTAGAGGGAGAGAACCAGGTCAGCAGAGCTACTCTAGAGCCTAAGAACCAGGTCAGCACAGCTGCTCTAGAGCCAGAGAACCAGGTCAGCAGAGCTGCTTAAGAGCCAGAGAACCTGGTCAGCAGAGCTGCTCTAGAGCCTAAGAACCAGGTCAGCAGAGCTGCTCTGGAGGCAGAGAAACCAGGTCAGCAGAGCTGCTTTAGAGGGAGAGAACCAGGTCAGAAGAGCTGCTTTAGAGCCAGAGAACCAGGTCAGCAGATCTGCTCTAGAGCCTAAGAACCAGGTCAGCAGAGCTGCTCCAGACCCATAGAACCAGGTCAGAAGAGCTGCTGTAGAGCCAGAGAAACCTGGTCAGCAGACCTGCTTTAGAGCCTAAGAACGAGGCAAGCATAGCTGCTCTAGAGCCAGAGAACCAGGTCAGCAGAGCTGCTTTAGAGCCAGAGAACCAGGTCAGCAGGGCTGCTCTAGAGCCTAAGAACCAGGTCAGCAGAGCTGCTCTAGAGCCTAAGAACCAGGTTAGCAGAGCTGCTCTAGAGCCAGATAACCAGGTTAGCAGAGCTGCTGTGGAGCCAGAGAAACCATGTCAGCAGAGTTGCTTTAGAGGAAGAACCAGGTCAGCAGAGCTGCTCTAGAGCCAAGAACCAGGCAAGCACAGCTGCTTTAGAGCCAGAGAACCAGGTCAGCAGACCTGCTTTAGAGCCGTAGAAACCAGAACAGCAGAGCTGCTTTAGAGACAGAGAACCAGGTCAGCAGAACTGCATTAGAGCCAGAGAACCAGGTAAGCAGAGCAGTTGTAGAGCCAGAGAACCAGGTCAGAGAGCTGCTCTAGAGCCTAAGAACCAGGACTGTACAGCTGCTCTAGAGCCAGAGAACCAGGTCAGCAAAGCTGCACTAGAACCTAAGAACCAGGTCAGCAGAGCTGCTCTAGAGTCAGAGAAACCAGGTCAGCATAGCTGCTTTAGAGGGAGAGAACCAGGTCAGCACAGATTCTCTAGAGCCAGAGAACCAGGCCAGCAGAGCTGCTTTGGAGCCAGAGAACCAGGTCAGCAGAGCTGCTCTAGAGCCTAAGAACCAGGTCAGCAGAGCTGCACTAGAGCCAGAGAACCAGATCAGCAGAGCGGCTCTAGAGCCAGAGAACCAGGTCAGCAGAGCTGCTGTACATCTAGTGAAACCAGGTCAGCAGAGCTGCTTTAGAGGGAGAGAACCAGGTCAGCAGAGCTGCTCCAGAGCCTAAGAACCAGGTCAGCACAGCTGCTCTAGAGCCAGAGAACCAGGTCAGCAGAGCTGCTCCAGAGGCTAAGAACCAGGTCAGCACAGCTGCTCTAGAGCCAGAGAACCAGGTCAGCAGAGCTGCTTTAGCAGCAGAGAACCAGGTCAGCTGAGCTGCTTTAGAACCAGAGAACCAGGTCAGCAGAGCTGCACTAGAGCCAGAGGACCAGGTCAGCCGAGCTGCTGTAGAGCCAGAGAACCAGGTCAGCAGAGCTGTACTAGAGCCTAAGAACAAGGTCAGCAGAGCTGCTCTAGAGCCAGAGAAACCAGGTCAGCAGAGATGCTTTAGAGGGAGAAAACCAGGTCAGCAGAGCTGCTTTAGAGGGAGAGAACCAGGTCAGCAGAGCTTCTCTAGAGCCTATGAACCAGATAAGCACAGCTGCTCTAGAGCCAGAGAACCAAGTCAGCAGAGCTGCTTTAGAGATAGAGAATCAGGTCAGCAGAGCTGCTTTAAAGCCAGAGAACCAGGTCAGCAGAGCTGGTCTAGAGCCTAAGAACCAGGTCGGCAGAGCTGCTCTAGATTCAGAGAAACCAGGTCAGCAGAGCTGCTTTAGAGGGAGAGAACCAGGTCAGCAGAGCTGCTTTAGAGGGAGAGAATCAGGTCAGCAGAGCTGCTCTAAAGCCAGAGAACCAGGTCAGCAGAGCTTCTTTAGCGCCAGAGAATCAGGTCAGCAGAGCTGCTTTAGACGCAGAGAACCAGGTCAGCAGAGCTGCTCTAGAGGCAGAGAACCAGCTCAGCAGAGCTGCTCTAGAGCCAGAGAACCAGGTCAGCAGAGCTTCTTTAGCGCCAGAGAACCAGGTCAGCAGAGCTGCTTTAGAGCCAGAGAACCAGGTCAGCAGAGCTGCTCTAGAGGCAGAGAACCAGGTCAGCAGAGCTGCTTTAGAGGGAGAGAACCAGGTCAGCAGAGGTACTCTAGAGCCTAAGAACCAGGTCAGCACAGGTGCTCTAGAGCCAGAGAACCAGGTCAGCAGAGCTGCTTTAGAGCCAGAGAACCAGGTCAGCAGAGCTGCTTTAGAGGGAGAGAACCAGGTCAGCAGAGCTACTCTAGAGCCAAAGAACCAGGTCAGCACAGCTGCTCTAGAGCCAGAGAACCAGGCCAGCAGAGCCGCTTAAGAGCCAGAGAACCAGGTCAGCAGAGCTGCTCTAGAGCCTAAGAACCAGCTCAGCAGAGCTGCTCTGGAGGCAGAGAAACCAGGTCAGCAGAGCTGCTTTAGAGGGAGAGAACCAGGTCAGAAGAGCTGCTTTAGAGCCTGTTAGACCTGGCACCTTGGCGTGAGTTTCCCTTCCACTTTTTGACGGTGTGCCTCGATTGTTTTGCTGGTGTTGTCCGCTCAGGGCACTGCGCCATGGCTAATCCGTGCCGCAGTGCAAGTGCTCCCTAGGTAAAGTGTACCTGTAATTGATGTTCCTGATTGGTTTATTGGATTCACTGTCAGTCCCCAGTAGAGTGCACCAGGGGTGCCAGGGCTTGTGAATGCCAATGCTGCTGGTGGGCTTGCAGCGCTGGTTGCGCCACCCACAGAAAGCGGCTTTGTAAAATGTGTCTAGGGTCTGCCACCGCAGACCCTGCGTGCAGTCTGGGACTGTCGCGCTCACTGCGCAAGTGCCCCCACTTGCCAGTCCCTAAACCTTCCCTTACCTACATATTAGCCACCCCTCTGGTAGGCCCACGGGCAGGGTGCATTGTAGGCATAAGGTAGGACATGCCCTGATGTGTGTGGCGTGTCTTAGTAGTGAATTACAGCCCTTTTCGTTTTTCACTATTGAAGGCTACCTGCTCTCCATAGGCCAGAATGGGCTGCTGGAGTCACTACACGCTGTGACCCCAGTGGACTCAGAGAGCATGGTAGAATGTCAAGTTTAGAATGCCTGAGCTCAGAATAATAAAATACTTCTTGTAGTCAAGTTTATTTTAATATCCTGGGTTTGTAAATACTACTTTTAGAAAGTTAGTATTTACTGACCTGGCCATTCAGTCCGCCTCTGCTGTGTGTATGTGTTCTGCCTGGCAACAGTAAGGAGCAGGGTTGGGGAATCCCCAGAGACAGGTTGGCTGCCAGGTGGTGGGTAGAGAGGTGACACCTGGATGGGTGGGAGGAGTACACCTTGACTCTTGAATAGACCTGTGCTCTGCCACCACAAAGCCGGCGCCACCCCCTGTGGGGCGGCTGATGTCTCTGCCCTGCTGCTGAAAGGAAAGAGCAGAGTCACCATAACAAAGTGCTCCAGAACTGGACTGAGCCAGGCCCAGGCCCCCTGGCGCTAAAGAACAAAAGAATCATGGTATAAAAGTAGGAGCCTGGCTCCTAAGAAATCAGAATCCTGTTTACCACAAAGAACCTCTGCCCGACTAGAAGGAGAAGAAGACGCTGGAGGAGCTGGCCTGCTGCTTGCCTTGCTGAGAAAGGAGAGGAAGAGACTTACTGAAAAGACTTTGCTACTTTGTGCTTGAACATTCTCCAAGGGCTTGATCTGAGCTTGCCCCCTGAACTGAACCCCAGGACCAGTGGGTTCTCTGTGCTTTTGCTCGTCCTCCAATTCGAGCCGTGTGTGCATCCCGCTGGAAAGAGACTGCGCCTCTCATCGCCCTCCTAGGGCCGTGACACTCAGAAGCTTGCCTGCCTCAAACCCGTGAGAGCCCCGCTCCGTCCAGAGCCGCTCTCTGTCCCCGGGCCAGGCCGCCTGCATCCCTGTCACCGCCTGCTACTGGAGCGCGCTGACCGCGCTATCACCCCTCCCGCCGGAAGCCGTCCGACGACTGTGATCTACGCCGGGTCATCCAGCTACACTGACTGTGCCCTGTGACCCCGCTTCGCTATCCCCGGACATCTCAGGCCGCGCCGCCCCCGCTGTGGAGACCCCCCTGCACCGCCGTGCTAAAGGGTCGCTGGCCGCGCCTGCCTACCTGCCCACACCTGCTGATTGAGGACCCAAGAACACTTCTCAAGCTGAGAGTCGCACCGACCTGTGCCGACTCTCCACCTCACGAAAGAAGTTCCAGTACCGGGCTCGGGGCCCGCAACGCCTTATTTCCCCGTTCGCCGGAACCGATCTCTGTGAGTACTGGAAACTACAAGTAACATTTGCGAGAGACTACAAGGTCTCCATTTGAAGCTACGAATAAAGAACATTTGCCTGCTTTACAACCTGGTGGCATAGCGAAAACGTTATTGGTCTTGTGATAAGTCTGCTGAGATATATATCCTTATTTTTACATAAAGAAGCGTATTTTTATATATATCCAAGTCTGGTGTCCGTTTCTGGGGGGATTGATGTATTTACTGTGTGTGTGATTGTAAGTGCTTAACCAACAACGCCTGAGGAATCGCCTTGGCTGCTCACGCCACGCACCTAGAGGGTGAGCAAGGGTCATTCGCGAGGGGTTATCCTGCGCCCTGACGTGGAGGAGAGGGTTCCTGCTTGACCCAAGGGCAACCTTGCGCCAACCAGAGATCCCCGACTCTAACAGAGCCAGAGAACCAGGTCAGCAGAGCTGCTCTAGAGCCTAAGAACCAGGTCAGCAGAGCTGCTCCAGACCCATAGAACCAGGTCAGCAGAGCTGCTGTAGAGCCAGAGAAACGTGGTCAGCAGACCTGCTTTAGAGCCTAAGAACGAGGCAAGCATAGCTGCTCTAGAGCTAGAGAACCAGGTCAGCAGAGCTGCTTTAGAGCCAGAGAACCAGGTCAGCAGGGCTGCTCTAGAGCCTAAGAACCAGGTCAGCAGAGCTGCTCTAGAGCCTAAGAACCAGGTTAGCAGAGCTGCTCTAGAGCCAGATAACCAGGTCAGCAGAGCTGCTGTAGAGCCAGAGAAACCAGGTCAGCAGAGTTGCTTTAGAGGAGCGAACCAGGTCAGCAGAGCTGCTCTAAAGCCAAGAAACAGGCCAGCACAGCTGCTTTAGAGCCAGAGAACCAGGTCAGCAGACCTGCTTTAGAGCCGTAGAAACCAGGACAGCAGAGCTGCTTTAGAGACAGAGAACCAGGTCAGCAGAACTGCATTAGAGCCAGAGAACCAGGTAAGCAGAGCAGTTGTAGAGCCAGAGAACCAGGTCAGAGAGCTGCTCTAGAGCCTAAGAACCAGGACAGTACAGCTGCTCTAGAGCCAGAGAACCAGGTCAGCAAAGCTGCCCTAGAGCCTAAGAACCAGGTCAGCAGAGCTGCTGTAGAGTCAGAGAAACCAGGTCAGCATAGCTGCTTTAGAGGGAGAGAACCAGGTCAGCAGAGCTGCTTTAGCGCCAGAGAACCAGGTCAGCAGAGCTGCTCCAGAGGCTAAGAACCAGGTCAGCACAGCTGCTCTAGAGCCAGAGAACCAGGTCAGCAGAGCTGCTTTAGCGCCAGAGAACCAGGTCAGCAGAGCTGCTTTAGAGCCAGAGAACCAGGTCAGCAGAGCTGCTTTGGAGCCAGAGAACCAGGTCAGCAGAGCTGCTCTAGAGCCTAAGAACCAGGTCAGCAGAGCTGCTCTAGAGCCAGAGAACCAGATCAACAGAGCGGCTCTAGAGCCAGAGAACCAGGTCAGCAGAGCTGCTGTACAGCTAGAGAAACCAGGTCAGCAGAGCTGCTTTAGAGGGAGAGAACCAGGTCAGCAGAGCTGCTCCAGAGCCTAAGACCCAGGTCAGCACAGCTGCTCTAGAGCCAGAGAACCAGGTCAGCAGAGCTGCTTTTCGCCAGAGAACCAGGTCAGCAGAGCTGCTCCAGAGGCTAAGAACCAGGTCAGCACTGCTGCTCTAGAGCCAGAGAACCAGGTCAGCAGAGCTGCTTTAGCGCCAGAGAACCAGGTCAGTAGAGCTGCTTTAGAGCCAGAGAACCAGGTCAGCAGAGCTGTACTAGAGCCTAAGAACAAGGTCAGCAGAGCTGCTCTAAAGCCAGAGAAACCAGGTCAGCAGAGATGCTTTAGAGGGAGACAACCAGGTCAGCAGAGCTGCTTTAGAGGGAGAGAACCAGGTCAGCAGAGCTTCTCTAGAGCCTATGAACCAGATAAGCACAGCTGCTCTAGAGCCAGAGAACCAGGTCAGCAGAGCTGCTTTAGAGATAGAGAACCAGGTCAGCAGAGCTGCTTTAAAGCCAGAGAACCAGTTCAGCAGAGCTGCTCTAGAGCCTAAGAACCAGGTCGGCAGAGCTGCTCTAGAGGCAGAGAAACCAGGTCAGCAGAGCTGCTTTAGAGGGAGAGAACCAGGTCAGCAGAGCTGCTGTAGAGTCAGAGAAACCAGGTCAGCATAGCTGCTTTAGAGGGAGAGAACCAGGTCAGCAGAGCTGCTCTAGAGCCTAAGAACCAGGTCAGCACAGATGCTCTAGAGCCAGAGAACCAGGTCAGCAGAGCTGCTTTAGAGCCAGAGAACCAGGTCAGCAGAGCTGCTCTAGAGCCTAAGAACCAGGTCAGCAGAGCTGCTCTAGAGCCAGAGAACCAGATCAGCAGAGCGGTTCTAGAGCCAGAGAACCAGGTCAGCAGAGCTGCTGTACAGCTAGAGAAACCAGGTCAGCAGAGCTGCTTTAGAGGGAGAGAACCAGGTCAGCAGAGCTGCTCCAGAGCATAAGAACCAGGTCAGCACAGCTGCTCTAGAGCCAGAGAACCAGGTCAACAGAGTTGCTTTAGCACCAGAGAACCAGGTCAGCAGAGCTGCTTTAGAGCCAGAGAAACCAGGTCAGCAGAGATGCTTTAGAGGGAGAGAACCAGGTCAGCAGAGCTGCTTTAGAGGGAGAAAACAAGGTCAGCAGAGCTTCTCTAGAACCTATGAACCAGATAAGCACAGCTGCTCTAGAGCCAGAGAACCAGGTCAGCAGAGCTGCTTTAGAGATAGAGAACCAGGTCAGAAGAGCTGCTTTAAAGCCAGAGAACCCGGTCAGCAGAGCTGCTCTAGAGCCCAAGAACCTGGTCGGCAGAGCTGCTCTAGAGGCAGAGAATCAGGTCAGCAGAGCTGCTTTAGAGGGAGAGAACCAGGTCAGCAGAGCTGCTTTAGAGGGAGAGAACCAGGTCAGCAGAGCTACTCTAGAGCCTAAGAACCAGGTCAGCACAGCTGCTCTAGAGCCAGAGAACCAGGTCAGCAGAGCTGCTTAAGAGCCATAGAACCAGGTCAGCAGAGCTGCTCTAGAGCCTAAGAACCAGGTCAGCAGAGCTGCTCTGGAGGCAGAGAAACCAGGTCAGCAGAGCTGCTTTAGAGGGAGAGAACCAGGTCAGAAGAGCTGCTTTAGAGCCAGAGAACCAGGTCAGCAGATCTGCTCTAGAGCCTAAGAACCAGGTCAGCAGAGCTGCTCCAGACCCATAGAACCAGGTCAGAAGAGCTGCTGTAGAGCCAGAGAAACCTGGTCAGCAGACCTGCTTTAGAGCCTAAGAACGAGGCAAGCATAGCTGCTCTAGAGCCAGAGAACCAGGTCAGCAGAGCTGCTTTAGAGCCAGAGAACCAGGTCAGCAGGGCTGCTCTAGAGCCTAAGAACCAGGTCAGCAGAGCTGCTCTAGAGCCTAAGAACCAGGTTAGCAGAGCTGCTCTAGAGCCAGATAACCAGGTTAGCAGAGCTGCTGTAGAGCCAGAGAAACCATGTCAGCAGAGTTGCTTTAGAGGAAGAACCAGGTCAGCAGAGCTGCTCTAGAGCCAAGAACCAGGCAAGCACAGCTGCTTTAGAGCCAGAGAACCAGGTCAGCAGACCTGCTTTAGAGCCGTAGAAACCAGGACAGCAGAGCTGCTTTAGAGACAGAGAACCAGGTCAGCAGAACTGCATTAGAGCCAGAGAACCAGGTAAGCAGAGCAGTTGTAGAGCCAGAGAACCAGGTCAGAGAGCTGCTCTAGAGCCTAAGAACCAGGACAGTACAGCTGCTCTAGAGCCAGAGAACCAGGTCAGCAAAGCTGCACTAGAACCTAAGAACCAGGTCAGCAGAGCTGCTCTAGAGTCAGAGAAACCAGGTCAGCATAGCTGCTTTAGAGGGAGAGAACCAGGTCAGCACAGATTCTCTAGAGCCAGAGAACCAGGCCAGCAGAGCTGCTTTGGAGCCAGAGAACCAGGTCAGCAGAGCTGTACTAGAGCCTAAGAACAAGGTCAGCAGAGCTGCTCTAGAGCCAGAGAAACCAGGTCAGCAGAGATGCTTTAGAGGGAGAAAACCAGGTCAGCAGAGCTGCTTTAGAGGGAGAGAACCAGGTCAGCAGAGCTTCTCTAGAGCCTATGAACCAGATAAGCACAGCTGCTCTAGAGCCAGAGAACCAAGTCAGCAGAGCTGCTTTAGAGATAGAGAAACCAGGTCAGCAGAGCTGCTTTAGTGGGAGAGAACCAGGTCAGCAGAGCTGCTTTAGAGGGAGAGAATCAGGTCAGCAGAGCTGCTCTAAAGCCAGAGAACCAGGTCAGCAGAGCTTCTTTAGCGCCAGAGAATCAGGTCAGCAGAGCTGCTTTAGACGCAGAGAACCAGGTCAGCAGAGCTGCTCTAGAGGCAGAGAACCAGCTCAGCAGAGCTGCTCTAGAGCCAGAGAACCAGGTCAGCAGAGCTTCTTTAGCGCCAGAGAACCAGGTCAGCAGAGCTGCTTTAGAGCCAGAGAACCAGGTCAGCAGAGCTGCTCTAGAGGCAGAGAACCAGGTCAGCAGAGCTGCTTTAGAGGGAGAGAACCAGGTCAGCAGAGGTACTCTAGAGCCTAAGAACCAGCTCAGCACAGCTGCTCTAGAGCCAGAGAACCAGGTCAGCAGAGCTGCTTTAGAGCCAGAGAACCAGGTCAGCAGAGCTGCTTTAGAGGGAGAGAACCAGGTCAGCAGAGCTACTCTAGAGACAAAGAACCAGGTCAGCACAGCTGCTCTAGAGCCAGAGAACCAGGCCAGCAGAGCCGCTTAAGAGCCAGAGAACCAGGTCAGCAGAGCTGCTCTAGAGCCTAAGAACCAGGTCAGCAGAGCTGCTCTGGAGGCAGAGAAACCAGGTCAGCAGAGCTGCTTTAGAGGGAGAAAACCAGGTCAGAAGAGCCGCTTTAGAGCCAGAGAACCAGGTCAGCAGAGCTGCTCTAGAGCCTAAGAACCAGGTCAGCAGAGCTGCTCCAGACCCATAGAACCAGGTCAGCAGAGCTGCTGTAGAGCCAGAGAAACCTGGTCAGCAGACCTGCTTTAGAGCCTAAGAACGAGGCAAGCATAGCTGCTCTAGAGCTAGAGAACCAGGTCAGCAGAGCTGCTTTAGAGTCAGAGAACCAGGTCAGCAGGGCTGCTCTAGAGCCTAAGAACCAGGTCAGCAGAGCTGCTCTAGAGCCTAAGAACCAGGTTAGCAGAGCTGCTCTAGAGCCAGATAACCAGGTCAGCAGAGCTGCTGTAGAGCCAGAGAAACCAGGTCAGCAGAGTTGCTTTAGAGGAGCGAACCAGGTCAGCAGAGCTGCTCTAAAGCCAAGAAACAGGCCAGCACAGCTGCTTTAGAGCCAGAGAACCAGGTCAGCAGACCTGCTTTAGAGCCGTAGAAACCAGGACAGCAGAGCTGCTTTAGAGACAGAGAACCAGGTCAGCAGAACTGCATTAGAGCCAGAGAACCAGGTAAGCAGAGCAGTTGTAGAGCCAGAGAACCAGGTCAGAGAGCTGCTCTAGAGCCTAAGAACCAGGACAGTACAGCTGCTCTAGAGCCAGAGAACCAGGTCAGCAAAGCTGCACTAGAGCCTAAGAACCAGGTCAGCAGAGCTGCTGTAGAGTCAGAGAAACCAGGTCAGCATAGCTGCTTTAGAGGGAGAGAACCAGGTCAGCAGAGCTGCTTTAGTGCCAGAGAACCAGGTCAGCAGAGCTGCTCCAGAGGCTAAGAACCAGGTCAGCACAGCTGCTCTAGAGCCAGAGAACCAGGTCAGCAGAGCTGCTTTAGCGCCAGAGAACCAGGTCAGCAGAGCTGCTTTAGAGCCAGAGAACCAGGTCAGCAGAGCTGCTTTGGAGCCAGAGAACCAGGTCAGCAGAGCTGCTCTAGAGCCTAAGAACCAGGTCAGCAGAGCTGCTCTAGAGCCAGAGAACCAGATCAACAGAGCGGCTCTAGAGCCAGAGAACCAGGTCAGCAGAGCTGCTGTACAGCTAGAGAAACCAGGTCAGCAGAGCTGCTTTAGAGGGAGAGAACCAGGTCAGCAGAGCTGCTCCAGAGCCTAAGACCCAGGTCAGCACAGCTGCTCTAGAGCCAGAGAACCAGGTCAGCAGAGCTGCTTTTCGCCAGAGAACCAGGTCAGCAGAGCTGCTCCAGAGGCTAAGAACCAGGTCAGCACTGCTGCTCTAGAGCCAGAGAACCAGGTCAGTAGAGCTGCTTTAGAGCCAGAGAACCAGGTCAGCAGAGCTGTACTAGAGCCTAAGAACAAGGTCAGCAGAGCTGCTCTAGAGCCAGAGAAACCAGGTCAGCAGAGCTGCTTTAGAGGGAGAGAACCAGGTCAGCAGAGCTTCTCTAGAGCCTATTAACCAGATAAGCACAGCTGCTCTAGAGCCAGAGAACCAGGTCAGAAGAGCTGCTTTAGAGATAGAGAACCAGGTCAGCAGAGCTGCTTTAAAGCCAGAGAACCAGGTCAGCAGAGCTGCTGTAGAGCCTAGGAACCAGGTCGGCAGAGCTGCTCTAGAGGCAGAGAAACCAGGTCAGCAGAGCTGCTTTAGAGGGAGAGAACCAGGTCAGCAGAGCTGCTCTAGAGCCAGAGAACCAGGTCAGCAGAGCTTCTTTAGCGCCAGAGAATCAGGTCAGCAGAGCTGCTTTAGACGCAGAGAACCAGGTCAGCAGAGCTGCTCTAGAGGCAGAGAACCAGGTCAGCAGAGCTGCTCTAGAGCCAGAGAACCAGGTCAGCAGAGCTTCTTTAGCGCCAGAGAACCAGGTCAGCAGAGCTGCTTTAGAGCCAGAGAACCAGGTCAGCAGAACTGCTCTAGAGGCAGAGAACCAGGTCAGCAGAGCTGCTTTAGAGGGAGAGAACCAGGTCAGCAGAGGTACTCTAGAGCCTAAGAACCAGGTCAGCACAGCTGCTCTAGAGCCAGAGAACCAGGTCAGCAGAGCTGCTTTAGAGCCAGAGAACCTGGTCAGCAGAGCTGCTTAAGAGCCAGAGAACCAGTTCAGCAGAGCTGCTCTAGAGCCTAAGAACCAGATCAGCAGAGCTGCTCTGGAGGCAGAGAAACCAGGTCAGCAGAGCTGCTTTAGAGGGAGACAACCAGGTCAGAAGAGCTGCTTTAGAGCCAGAGAACCAGGTCAGCAGAGCTGCTCTAGAGGCAGAGAACCAGGTCAGCAGAGCTGCTTTAGAGGGAGAGAACCAGGTCAGCAGAGGTACTCTAGAGCCTAAGAACCAGGTCAGCAGAGCTGCTCCAGACCCATAGAACCAGGTCAGCAGAGCTGCTATAGAGCCAGAGAAACCTGGTCAGCAGACATGCTTTAGAGCCTAAGAACCAGGCAAGCATAGCTGCTCTAGAGCTAGAGAACCAGTTCAGCAGAGCTGCTTTAGAGCCTAAGAACCAGGTTAGCAGAGCTGCTCTAGAGCCAGATAACCAGGTCAGCAGAGCTGCTCTAGAGCCAGATAACCAGGTCAGCAGAGCTGCTGTAGAGCCAGAGAAACCAGGTCAGCAGAGTTGCTTTAGAGGTAGCGAACCAGGTCAGCAGAGCTGCTCTAGAGCCAAGAACTAGGCCAGCACAGCTGCTTTAGAGCCAGAGAACCAGGTCAGCAGACCTGCTTTAGAGCAGGAGAAACCAGAACAGCAGAGCTGCTTTAGAGACAGAGAACCAAGTCAGCAGAACTGCATTAGAGCCAGAGAACCAGGTAAGCAGAACAGTTGTAGAGCCAGAGAACCAGGTCAGCAGAGCTGCTCTAGAGCCTAAGAACCAGGACAGTACAGCTGCTCTAGAGCCAGAGAACCAGGTCAGCAAAGCTGCTTTCGAGCCAGAAAACCAGGTTAGCAGAGCTGCTTTAGAGCCAGAGAACCAGGTCAGCAGAGCTGCTCTAGAGGCAGAGAACCAGGTCAGCAGAGCTGCTTTAGAGGGAGAGAACCAGGTCAGCAGAGGTACTCTAGAGCCTAAGAACCAGGTCAGCAGAGCTGCTCCAGACCCATAGAACCAGGTCAGCAGAGCTGCTTTAGAGCCAGAGAAGCAGGTCAGCAGAGCTGCTCTAGAGACTAAGAACCAGGTCAGCAGAGCTGCTTTAAAGCCAGAGAACCAGGTTAGCAGAGCTGCTCTAGAGCCTAAGAACCTGGTCAGCACAGCAGCTCTAGAGCCAGAGAACCAGGTCAGCAGAGCTGCTTTAGCGCCAGAGAACCAGGTCATCAGAGTTGCTTTAGAGGGAGCGAACCAGGTCAGCAGAGCTGCTCTAGAGCCAAGAACCAGGCCAGCACAGCTGCTTTAGAGCCAGAGAACCAGGTCAGCAGACCTGTTATAGAGCCGTAGAAACCAGGACAGCAGAGCTGCTTTAGAGACAGAGAACCAGGTCAGCAGAACTGCATTAGAGCCAGAGAACCAGGTAAGCAGAGCTGCTTTAGCACCAGAGAACCAGGTCAGCAGAGCTGCTCCAGAGGCTAAGAACCAGGTCAGCACAGCTGCTCTAGAGCCAGAGAACCAGGTCAGCAGAGCTGCTTTCGCGCCAGAGAACCAGGTCAGCAGAGCTGCTTTAGAGCCAGGTCAGCAGTCCTGCTTTAGAGCCAGAGAAGCAGGTCAGCAGAGCTGCTCTAGAGCCTAAGAACCTGGTCAGCACAGCAGCTCTAGAGCCAGAGAACCAGGTCAGCAGAGCTGCTTTAGCGCCAGAGAACCAGGTCAGCAGAGTTGCTTTAGAGGGAGCGAACCAGGTCAGCAGAGCTGCTCTAGAGCCAAGAACCAGGCCAGCACAGCTGCTTTAGAGCCAGAGAACCAGGTCAGCAGACCTGTTATAGAGCCGTAGAAACCGGGACAGCAGAGCTGCTTTAGAGACAGAGAACCAGGTCAGCAGAACTGCATTAGAGCCAGAGAACCAGGTAATCAGAGCAGTTGTAGAGCCAGAGAACCAGGTCAGAGAGCTGCTCTAGAGCCTAAGAACCAGGACAGTACAGCTGCTCTAGAGCCAGAGAACCTTGTCAGCAAAGCTGCACTAGAGCCTAAGAACCAGGTCAGCAGAGCTGCTGTAGAGTCAGAGAAACCAGGTCAGCATAGCTGCTTTAGAGGGAGAGAACCAGGTCAGCAGAGCTGCTCTAGAGCCTAAGAACCAGGTCAGCACAGATGCTCTAGAGCCAGAGAACCAGGTCAGCAGAGCTGCTTTGGAGCCAGAGAACCAGGTCAGCAGAGCTGCTCTAGAGCCTAAGAACCAGGTCAGCAGAGCTGCTCTAGAGCCAGAGAACCAGATCAGCAGAGCAGCTCTAGAGCCAGAGAACCAGGTCAGCAGAGCTGCTGTACAGCTAGAGAAACCAGGTCAGCAGAGCTGCTTTAGAGGGAGAGAACCAGGTCAGCAGAGCTGCTCCAGAGCCTAAGAACCAGGTCAGCACAGCTGCTCTAGAGCCAGAGAACAAGGTCAGCAGAGCTGCTTTAGCACCAGAGAACCAGGTCAGCAGAGCTGCTCCAGAGGCTAAGAACCAGGTTAGCACAGCTGCTCTAGAGCCAGAGAACCAGGTCAGCAGAGCTGCTTTCGCGCCAGAGAACCAGGTCAGCAGAGCTGCTTTAGAGCCAGAGAACCAGGTCAGCAGAGCTGCACTAGAGCCAGAGGACCAGGTCAGCCGAGCTGCTGTAGAGCCAGAAAACCAGGTCAGCAGAGCTGTAATAGAGCCTAAGAACAAGGTCAGCAGAGCTGCTCTAGAGCCAGAGAAACCAGGTCAGCAGAGATGCTTTAGAGGGAGAGAACCAGTTCAGCAGAGCTGCTTTAGAGGGAGAGAACCAGGTCAGCAGAGCTTCTCTAGAGCCTATGAACCAGATAAGCACAGCTGCTCTAGAGCCAGAGAACCAGGTCAGCAGAGCTGCTTTAGAGATAGAGAACCAGGTCAGCAGAGCTGCTTTAAAGCCAGAGAACCAGGTCAGCAGAGCTGCTCTAGAGCCTAAGAACCAGGTCGGCACAGCTGCTCTAGAGGCAGAGAAACCAGGTCAGCAGAGCTGCTTTAGAGAGAGAGAACCAGGTCAGCAGAACTGCTCTAGAGCCAGAGAACCAGGTCAGCAGAGCTTCTTTAGCGCCAGAGAATCAGGTCAGCAGAGCTGCTTTAGACACAGAGAACCAGGTCAGCAGAGCTGCTCTAGAGGCAGAGAACCAGGTCAGCAGAGCTGCTCTAGAGCCAGAGAACCAGGTCAGCAGAGCTTCTTTAGCGCCAAGAACCAGGTCAGCAGAGCTGCTTTAGAGCCAGAGAACCAGGTCAGCAGAGCTGCTGTAGAGCCAGAGAAACCAGGTCAGCAGAGCTGCTTTAGACGCAGAGAACCAGGTCAGCAGAGCTGCTCTAGAGGCAGAGAAGCAGGTCAGCAGAGCTGCTCTAGAGCCTAAGAACCAGGTCAGCACAGCAGCTCTAGAGCCAGAGAACCAGGTCAGCAGAGCTGCTTTAGCACCAGAGAACTAGGTCAGCAGAGCTGCTGTAGAGCCAGAGAAACCAGGTCAGCAGAGTTGCTTTAGAGGGAGCGAACCAGGTCAGCAGAGCTGCTCTAGAGCCAAGAACCAGGCCAGCACAGCTGCTTTAGAGCCAGAGAACCAGGTCAGCAGACCTGTTTTAGAGCCGTAGAAACCAGGACAGCAGAGCTGCTTTAGAGACAGAGAACCAGGTCAGCAGAACTGCATTAGAGCCAGAGAACCAGGTAAGCAGAGCAGTTGTAGAGCCAGAGAACCAGGTCAGAGAGCTGCTCTAGAGCCTAAGAACCAGGACAGTACAGCTGCTCTAGAGCCAGAGAACCTTGTCAGCAAAGCTGCACTAGAGCCTAAGAACCAGGTCAGCAGAGCTGCTGTAGAGTCAGAGAAACCAGGTCAGCATAGCTGCTTTAGAGGGAGAGAACCAGGTCAGCAGAGCTGCTCTAGAGCCTAAGAACCAGGTCAGCACAGATGCTCTAGAGCCAGAGAACCAGGTCAGCAGAGCTGCTTTGGAGCCAGAGAACCAGGTCAGCAGAGCTGCTCTAGAGCCTAAGAACCAGGTCAGCAGAGCTGCTCTAGAGCCAGAGAACCAGATCAGCAGAGCGGCTCTAGAGCCAGAGAACCAGGTCAGCAGAACTGCTGTACAGCTAGAGAAACCAGGTCAGCAGAGCTGCCTTAGAGGGAGAGAACCAGGTCAGCAGAGCTGCTCCAGAGCCTAAGAACCAGGTCAGCACAGCTGCTCTAGAGCCAGAGAACCAGGTCAGCAGAGCTGCTTTAGCACCGGAGAACCAGGTCAGCAGAGCTGCTCCAGAGGCTAAGAACCAGGTCAGCACAGCTGCTCTGGAGCCAGAGAACCAGGTCAGCAGAGCTGCTTTCGCGCCAGAGAACCAGGTCAGCAGAGCTGCTTTAGAGCCAGAGAACCAGGTCAGCAGAGCTGCACTAGAGCCAGAGGACCAGGTCAGCCGAGCTGCTGTAGAGCCAGAAAATCAGGTCAGCAGAGCTGTAATAGAGCCTAAGAACAAGGTCAGCAGAGCTGCTCTAGAGCCAGAGAAACCAGGTCAGCAGAGATGCTTTAGAGGGAGAGAACCAGGTCAGCAGAGCTGCTTTAGAGGGAGAGAACCAGGTCAGCAGAGCTTCTCTAGAGCCTATGAACCAGATAAGCACAGCTGCTCTAGAGCCAGAGAACCAGGTCAGCAGAGCTGCTTTAGAGATAGAGAACCAGGTCAGCAGAGCTGCTTTAAAGCCAGAGAACCAGGTTAGCAGAGCTGTTCTAGAGCCTAAGAACCAGGTCGGCAGAGCTTCTTTAGCGCCAGAGAACCAGGTCAGCAGAGCTGCTTTAGAGCCAGAGAACCAGGTCAGCAGAGCTGCTGTAGAGCCAGAGAAACCAGGTCAGCAGAGCTGCTTTAGACGCAGAGAACCAGGTCAGCAGAGCTGCTCTAGAGGCAGAGAAGCAGGTCAGCAGAGCTGCTCTAGAGCCTAAGAACCAGGTCAGCACAGCAGCTCTAGAGCCAGAGAACCAGGTCAGCAGAGCTGCTTTAGCAACAGAGAACTAGGTCAGCAGAGCTGCTGTAGAGCCAGAGAAACCAGGTCAGCAGAGTTGCTTTAGAGGGAGCGAACCAGGTCAGCAGAGCTGCTCTAGAGCCAAGAACCGGGCCAGCACAGCTGCTTTAGAGCCAGAGAACCAGGTCAGCAGACCTGTTTTAGAGCCGTAGAAACCAGGACAGCAGAGCTGCTTTAGAGACAGAGAACCAGGTCAGCAGAACTGCATTAGAGCCAGAGAACCAGGTAAGCAGAGCAGTTGTAGAGCCAGAGAACCAGGCCAGAGAGCTGCTCTAGAGCCTAAGAACCAGGACAGTACAGCTGCTCTAGAGCCAGAGAACCTTGTCAGCAAAGCTGCACTAGAGCCTAAGAACCAGGTCAGCAGAGCTGCTGTAGAGTCAGAGAAACCAGGTCAGCATAGCTGCTTTAGAGGGAGAGAACCAGGTCAGCAGAGCTGCTCTAGAGCCAGAGAACCAGGTCAGCAGAGCTGCTTTGGAGCCAGAGAACCAGGTCAGCAGAGCTGCTCTAGAGCCTAAGAACCAGGTCAGCAGAGCTGCTCTAGAGCCAGAGAACCAGATCAGCAGAGCGGCTCTAGAGCCAGAGAACCAGGTCAGCAGAACTGCTGTACAGCTAGAGAAACCAGGTCAGCAGAGCTGCTTTAGAGGGAGAGAACCAGGTCAGCAGAGCTGCTCCAGAGCCTAAGAACCAGGTCAGCACAGCTGCTCTAGAGCCAGAGAACCAGGTCAGCAGAGCTGCTTTAGCACCGGAGAACCAGGTCAGCAGAGCTGCTCCAGAGGCTAAGAACCAGGTCAGCACAGCTGCTCTAGAGCCAGAGAACCAGGTCAGCAGAGCTGCTTTCGCGCCAGAGAACCAGGTCAGCAGAGCTGCTTTAGAGCCAGAGAACAAGGTCAGCAGAGCTGCACTAGAGCCAGAGGACCAGGTCAGCCGAGCTGCTGTAGAGCCAGAATCCAGGTCAGCAGAGCTGTAATAGAGCCTAAGAACAAGGTCAGCAGAGCTGCTCTAGAGCCAGGGAAACCAGGTCAGCAGAGATGCTTTAGAGGGAGAGAACCAGGTCAGCAGAGCTGCTTTAGAGGGAGAGAACCAGGTCAGCAGAGCTTCTCTAGAGCCTATGAACCAGATAAGCACAGCTGCTCTAGAGCCAGAGAACCAGGTCAGCAGAGCTGCTTTAGAGATAGAGAACCAGGTCAGCAGAGCTGCTTTAAAGCCAGAGAACCAGGTCAGCAGAGCTGTTCTGGAGCCTAAGAACCAGGTCAGCAGAGCTGCTTTCGAGGGAGAGAACCAGGTCAGCAAAACTGCTCTAGAGCCAGAGAACCAGGTCAGCAGAGCTTCTTTAGCGCCAGAGAATCAGGTCAGCAGAGCTGCTTTAGACACAGAGAACCAGGTCAGCAGAGCTGCTCTAGAGGCAGAGAACCAGGTCAGCAGAGCTGCTCTAGAGCCAGAGAACCAGGTCAGCAGAGCTTCTTTAGTGCCAGAGAACCAGGTCAGAAGAGCTGCTTTAGAGCCAGAGAACCAGGTCAGCAGAGCTGCTCTAGAGGCAGAGAACCAGGTCAGCGGAGCTGCTTTAGAGGGAGAGAACCAGGTCAGCAGAGGTACTTTAGAGCCTAAGAACCAGGTCAGCACAGCTGCTCTAGAGCCAGAGAACCAGGTCAGCAGATCTGCTTTAGAGCCAGAGAACCAGTCAGCAGAGCTGCTTAAGAGCCAGAGAACCAGGTCAGCAGAGCTGCTCTAGAGCCTAAGAACCAGGTCAGCAGAGCTGCTCTGGAGGCAGAGAACCAAGTCAGCAGAGCTGCTTTAGAGCCAGAGAACCAGGTCAGCAGAGCTGCTTTAGAGCCAGAGAACCAGGTCAGCAGAGCCGTTGTAGAGCCAGAGAACCACATCAGCAGAGCTGCTCTAGAGCCTAAAAAGCCGGACAGCAGAGCTGCTCTAGAGGCAGTGAACCAGGACAGCAGAGCTGCTCTAGAGGCAGAGAACCAGGTCAGCAGAGCTGCTGTAGAGTCAGAGAAACAAGGTCAGCATAGCTGCTTTAGAGGGAGAGAACCAGGTCAACAGAGCTGCTCTAGAGCCTAAGAACCAGGTCAGCACAGCTGCTCTAGAGCCAGAGAACCAGGTCAGCAGAGCTGCTTTAGCGCCAGAGAACCAGGTCATCAGAGCTGCTTTAGAGCCAGAGAACCAGGTCAGCAGAGCTGCACTAGAGCCTAAGAACAAGGTCAGCGGAGCTGCTCTAGAGCCAGAGAAACCAGGTCAGCAGAGATGCTTTATAGGCAGTGAACCAGGACAGCAGAGCTGCTCTAGAGGCAGAGAACCAGGTCAGCAGAGCTGCTGTAGAGTCAGAGAAACAAGGTCAGCATAGCTGCTTTAGAGGGAGAGAACCAGGTCAACAGAGCTGCTCTAGAGCCTAAGAACCAGGTCAGCACAGCTGCTCTAGAGCCAGAGAACCAGGTCAGCAGAGCTGCTTTAGAGCCAGAGAACCAGGTCAGCAGAGCTGCTCTAGAGCCTAAGAACCAGGTCAGCAGAGCTGCTCTAGAGCCAGAGAACCAGGTCAGCAGAGCTGCTGTACAGCTAGAGAAACCCGGTCAGCAGAGCTGCTTTAGAGGGAGAGAACCAGGTCTGCAGAGCTGCTCCAGAGCCTAAGAACCAGGTCAGCACAGCTGCTCTAGAGCCAGAGAACCAGGTCAGCAGAGTTGCTTTAGCGCCAGAGAAACAGGTCAGCGGAGCTGCTCCAGAGGCTAAGAACCAGGTCAGCACAGGTACTCTAGAGCCAGAGAACCAGGTCAGCAGAGCTGCTTTAGCGCCAGAGAACCAGGTCATCAGAGCTGCTTTAGAGCCAGAGAACCAGGTCAGCAGAGCTGCACTAGAGCCTAAGAACAAGGTCAGCAGAGCTGCTCTAGAGCCAGAGAAACCAGGTCAGCAGAGATGCTTTATAGGCAGTGAACCAGGACAGCAGAGCTGCTCTAGAGGCAGAGAACGAGGTCAGCAGAGCTGCTGTAGAGTCAGAGAAACAAGGTCAGCATAGCTGCTTTAGAGGGAGAGAACCAGGTCAACAGAGCTGCTCTAGAGCCTAAGAACCAGGTCAGCACAGCTGCTCTAGAGCCAGAGAACCAGGTCAGCAGAGCTGCTTTAGAGCCAGAGAACCAGGTCAGCAGAGCTGCTCTAGAGCCTAAGAACCAGGTCAGCAGAGCTGCTCTAGAGCCAGAGAACCAGGTCAGCAGAGCTGCTGTACAGCTAGAGAAACCCGGTCAGCAGAGCTGCTTTAGAGGGAGAGAACCAGGTCAGCAGAGCTGCTCCAGAGCCTAAGAACCAGGTCAGCACAGCTGCTCTAGAGCCAGAGAACCAGGTCAGCAGAGTTGCTTTAACGCCAGAGAAACAGGTCAGCGGAGCTGCTCCAGAGGCTAAGAACCAGGTCACCACAGCTACTCTAGAGCCAGAGAACCAGGTCAGCAGAGCTGCTTTAGCGCCAGAGAACCAGGTCATCAGAGCTGCTTTAGAGCCAGAGAACCAGGTCAGCAGAGCTGCACTAGAGCCAGAGGACCAGGTCAGCCGAGCTGCTGTAGAGCCAGAGATCCAGGTCAGCAGAGCTGCACTAGAGCCTAAGAACAAGGTCAGCAGAGCTGCTCTAGAGCTAGAGAAACCAGGTCAGCAGAGATGCTTTAGAGGGAGAGAACCAGGTCAGCGGAGCTGCTTTAGAGGGAGAGAACCAGGTCAGCAGAGCTTCTCTAGAACCTATGAACCAGATAAGCACAGCTGCTCTAGAGCCAGAGAACCAGGTCAGCAGAGCTGCTTTAGAGGGAGAGAACCAGGTCAGCAGAGCTACTCTAGAGCCTAAGAACAAGGTCAGCACAGCTACTCTAGAGACAGAGAACCAGGTCGGCAGAGCTGCTTTAGAGCCAGAGAACCAGGTCAGCAGAGCTGCTTAAGAGCCAGAGAACCAGGTCAGCAGAGCTGCTCTAGAGCCTAAGAACCAGGTCAGCAGAGCTGCTCTGGAGGCAGAGAAACCAGGTCAGCAGAGCTGCTTTAGAGGGAGAGAAGCAGGTCAGAAGAGCTGCTTTAGAGCCAGAGAACCAGGTCAGCAGAGCTGCTCTAGAGCCTAAGAACCAGGTCAGCAGAGCTGCTCCAGACCCATAGAACCAGGTCAGCAGAGCTGCTGTAGAGCCAGAGAAACCTGGTCAGCAGACATGCTTTAGAGCCTAAGAACCAGGCAAGCATAGCTGCTCTAGAGCTAGAGAACCAGGTCAGCAGAGCGGCTCTAGAGCCAGAGAACCAGGTCAGCAGAGCTGCTGTACAGCTAGAGAAACCCGGTCAGCAGAGCTGCTTTAGAGGGAGAGAACCAGGTCATCAGAGCTGCTTTAGAGGGAGAGAACCAGGTCAGCAGAGCTACTCTAGAGCCTAAGAACCAGGTCAGCACAGCTGCTCTAGAGCCAGAGAACCAGGTCAGCAGAGCTGCTTAAGAGCCAGAGAACCAGGTCAGCAGAGCTGCTCTAGAGCCTAAGAACCAGGTCAGCAGAGCTGCTCTGGAGGCAGAGAAACCAGGTCAGCAGAGCTGCTTTAGAGGGAGAGAACCAGGTCAGAAGAGCTGCTTTAGAGCCAGAGAACCAGGTCAGCAGAGCTGCTCTAGATCCTAAGAACCAGGTCAGCAGAGCTGCTCCAGACCCATAGAACCAGGTCAGCAGAGCTGCTGTAGAGCCAGAGAAACCTGGTCAGCAGACATGCTTTAGAGCCTAAGAACCAGGCAAGCATAGCTGCTCTAGAGCTAGAGAACCAGGTCAGCAGAGCTGCTTTAGAGCCAGAGAACCAGGTCAGCAGGGCTGCTCTAGAACCTAAGAACCAGGTCAGCAGAGCTGCTCTAGAGCCTAAGAACCAGGTTAGCAGAGCTGCTCTTGAGCCAGATAACCAGGTCAGCAGAGCTGCTGTAGAGCCAGAGAAACCAGGTCAGCAGAGTTGCTTTAGAGGGAGCGAACCAGGTCAGCAGAGCTGCTCTAGAGCCAAGAACTAGGCCAGCACAGCTGCTTTACAGCCAGAGAACCAGGTCAGCAGACCTGCTTTAGAGCAGGAGAAACCAGAACAGCAGAGCTGCTTTAGAGACAGAGAACCAGGTCAGCAGAACTGCATTAGAGCCAGAGAACCAGGTAAGCAGAGCAGTTGTAGAGACAGAGAACCAGGTCAGCAGAGCTGCTCTAGAGCCTAAGAACCAGGACAGTACAGCTGCTCTAGAGCCAGAGAACCAGGTCAGCAAAGCTGCTTTCGAGCCAGAAAACCAGGTTAGCAGAGCTGCTTTAGAGCCAGGTCAGCAGAGCTGCTTTAGAGCCAGAGAAGCAGGTCAGCAGAGCTGCTCTAGAGCCAGAGAACCAGGTCAGCAGAGCTGCTTTAGCGCCAGAGAACCAGGTCATCAGAGCTGCTTTAGAGCCAGAGAACCAGGTCAGCAGAGCTGCACTAGAGCCAGAGGACCAGGTCAGCCGAGCTGCTGTAGAGCCAGAGATCCAGGTCAGCAGAGCTGCACTAGAGCCTAAGAACAAGGTCAGCAGAGCTGCTCTAGAGCTAGAGAAACCAGGTCAGCAGAGATGCTTTAGAGGGAGAGAACCAGGTCAGCGGAGCTGCTTTAGAGGGAGAGAACCAGGTCAGCAGAGCTTCTCTAGAACCTATGAACCAGATAAGCACAGCTGCTCTAGAGCCAGAGAACCAGGTCAGCAGAGCTGCTTTAGAGGGAGAGAACCAGGTCAGCAGAGCTACTCTAGAGCCTAAGAACAAGGTCAGCACAGCTACTCTAGAGACAGAGAACCAGGTCGGCAGAGCTGCTTTAGAGCCAGAGAACCAGGTCAGCAGAGCTGCTTAAGAGCCAGAGAACCAGGTCAGCAGAGCTGCTCTAGAGCCTAAGAACCAGGTCAGCAGAGCTGCTCTGGAGGCAGAGAAACCAGGTCAGCAGAGCTGCTTTAGAGGGAGAGAACCAGGTCAGAAGAGCTGCTTTAGAGCCAGAGAACCAGGTCAGCAGAGCTGCTCTAGAGCCTAAGAACCAGGTCAGCAGAGCTGCTCCAGACCCATAGAACCAGGTCAGCAGAGCTGCTGTAGAGCCAGAGAAACCTGGTCAGCAGACATGCTTTAGAGCCTAAGAACCAGGCAAGCATAGCTGCTCTAGAGCTAGAGAACCAGGTCAGCAGAGCGGCTCTAGAGCCAGAGAACCAGGTCAGCAGAGCTGCTGTACAGCTAGAGAAACCCGGTCAGCAGAGCTGCTTTAGAGGGAGAGAACCAGGTCAGCAGAGCTGCTTTAGAGGGAGAGAACCAGGTCAGCAGAGCTACTCTAGAGCCTAAGAACCAGGTCAGCACAGCTGCTCTAGAGCCAGAGAACCAGGTCAGCAGAGCTGCTTAAGAGCCAGAGAACCAGGTCAGCAGAGCTGCTCTAGAGCCTAAGAACCAGGTCAGCAGAGCTGCTCTGGAGGCAGAGAAACCAGGTCAGCAGAGCTGCTTTAGAGGGAGAGAACCAGGTCAGAAGAGCTGCTTTAGAGCCAGAGAACCAGGTCAGCAGAGCTGCTCTAGATCCTAAGAACCAGGTCAGCAGAGCTGCTCCAGACCCATAGAACCAGGTCAGCAGAGCTGCTGTAGAGCCAGAGAAACCTGGTCAGCAGACATGCTTTAGAGCCTAAGAACCAGGCAAGCATAGCTGCTCTAGAGCTAGAGAACCAGGTCAGCAGAGCTGCTTTAGAGCCAGAGAACCAGGTCAGCAGGGCTGCTCTAGAACCTAAGAACCAGGTCAGCAGAGCTGCTCTAGAGCCTAAGAACCAGGTTAGCAGAGCTGCTCTTGAGCCAGATAACCAGGTCAGCAGAGCTGCTGTAGAGCCAGAGAAACCAGGTCAGCAGAGTTGCTTTAGAGGGAGCGAACCAGGTCAGCAGAGCTGCTCTAGAGCCAAGAACTAGGCCAGCACAGCTGCTTTACAGCCAGAGAACCAGGTCAGCAGACCTGCTTTAGAGCAGGAGAAACCAGAACAGCAGAGCTGCTTTAGAGACAGAGAACCAGGTCAGCAGAACTGCATTAGAGCCAGAGAACCAGGTAAGCAGAGCAGTTGTAGAGACAGAGAACCAGGTCAGCAGAGCTGCTCTAGAGCCTAAGAACCAGGACAGTACAGCTGCTCTAGAGCCAGAGAACCAGGTCAGCAAAGCTGCTTTCGAGCCAGAAAACCAGGTTAGCAGAGCTGCTTTAGAGCCAGGTCAGCAGAGCTGCTTTAGAGCCAGAGAAGCAGGTCAGCAGAGCTGCTCTAGAGCCTAAGAACCAGGTCAGCAGAACTGCTTTAAAGCCAGAGAACCAGGTTAGCAGAGCTGCTTTAGAGCCAGGTCAGCAGTCCTGCTTTAGAGCCAGAGAAGCAGGTCAGCAGAGCTGCTCTAGAGCCTAAGAACCAGGTCAGCACAGCTGCTCTAGAGCCAGAGAACCAGGTCAGCAGAGTTGCTTTAGCGCCAGAGAACCAGGTCAGCAGAGCTGCACTAGAGCCAGAGGACCAGGTCAGCAGAGCTGCTCTAGAGCCTAAGAACCAGGTCAGCAGAGCTGCTCTGGAGGCAGAGAAACCAGGTCAGAAGAGCTGCTTTAGAGGGAGAGAACCAGGTCAGAAGAGCTGCTTTAGAGCCAGAGAACCAGGTCAGCAGAGCTGCTCTAGAGCCTAAGAACCAGGTCAGCAGAGCTGCTCCAGACCCATAGAACCAGGTCAGCAGAGCTGCTGTAGAGCCAGAGAAACCTGGTCAGCAGACATGCTTTAGAGCCTAAGAACCAGGCAAGCATAGCTGCTCTAGAGCTAGAGAACCAGGTCAGCAAAGCTGCTTTCGAGCCAGAAAACCAGGTTAGCAGAGCTGCTTTAGAGCCAGGTCAGCAGAGCTGCTTTAGAGCCAGAGAAGCAGGTCAGCAGAGCTGCTCTAGAGGCAGAGAAACCAGGTCAGCAGAGCTGCTTTAGAGGGAGAGAACCAGGTCAGCACAGCTGCTCTAGAGGCAGAGAACCAGGTCAGCAGAGCTGCTTTAGAGCCAGAGAACCAGGTCAGCAGAGCTGCTTAAGAGCCAGAGAACCAGGTCAGAAGAGCTGCTTTCGAGCCAGAAAACCAGGTTAGCAGAGCTGCTTTAGAGCCAGGTCAGCAGAGCTGCTTTAGAGCCAGAGAAGCAGGTCAGCAGAGCTGCTCTAGTGCCTAAGAACCAGGTCAGCAGAGCTGCTTTAAAGCCAGAGAACCAGGTTAGCAGAGCTGCTTTAGAGCCAGGTCAGCAGTCCTGCTTTAGAGCCAGAGAAGCAGGTCAGCAGAGCTGCTCTAGAGCCTAAGAACCAGGTCAGCATAGCTGCTCTAGAGGCAGAGAACCAGGTCAGCAGAGCTGCTTTAGAAGGAGAGAACCAGGTCAGGAGAACTGCTCTAGAGCCAGAGGACCAGGTCAGCCGAGCTGCTGTAGAGCCAGAGAACCATGTCAGCAGACCTGCTCTAGAGGCTAAGAACCAGGTCAGCAGAGCTGCTCTAGAGCCAGAGAAACCAGGTCAGCAGAGCTGCTTTAGAGGGGGAGAACCAGGTCAGCATAGCTGCTCTAGAGCCAGAGAACCAGGTCAGCAGAGCTGCTTTAGAGCCAGAGAACCAGGTCAGCAGAGCTGCTTAAGAGCCAGAGAACCAGGTCAGCAGAGCTGCTCTAGAGCCTAAGAACCAGGTCAGCAGAGATGCTTTGGAGGCAGAGAAACCAGGTCAGCAGAGCTGCTTTAGAGGGAGAGAACCAGGTCAGAAGAGGTGCTTTAGAGCCAGAGAACCAGGTCAGCAGAGCTGCTCTAGAGCCTAAGAACCATGTCAGCAGAGCTGCTCCAGACCCAAAGAACCAGGTCAGCAGAGCTGCTGTAGAGCCAGAGAAACCTGGTCAGCAGACCTGCTTTAGAGCCTAAGAACCAGGCAAGCATAGCTGCTCTAGAGCTAGAGAACCAGGTCAGTAGAGCTGCTTTAGAGCCAGAGAACCAGGTCAGCAGGGCTGCTCTAGAGCCTAAGAACCAGGTCAGCAGAGCTGCTCTAGAGCCTAAGAACCAGGTTAGCAGAGCTGCTCTAGAGCCAGATATCCAGGTCAGCAGAGCTGCTGTAGAGCCAGAGAAACCAGGTCAGCAGAGTTGCTTTAGAGGGAGCGAACCAGGTCAGCAGAGCTGCTCTAGAGCCAAGAACCAGGCCAGCACAGCTGCTTTAGAGCCAGAGAACCAGGTCAGCAGACCTGCTTTAGAGCCAGAGAAACCAGGACAGCAGAGCTGCTTTAGAGACAGAGAACCAGGTTAGCAGAACTGCATTAGAGCCAGAGAACCATGTAAGCAGAGCAGTTGTAGAGCCAGAGAACCAGGTCAGCAGAGCAGCTCTAGAGCCAGAGAACCAGATCAGCAGCGCTTCTTTAGCGCCAGAGAATCAGGTCAGCAGAGCTGCTTTAGACGCAGAGAACCAGGTCAGCAGAGCTGCTCTAGAGGCAGAGAACCAGGTCAGCAGAGCTGCTCTAGAGCCAGAGAACCAGGTCAGCAGAGCTTCTTTAGCGCCAGAGAACCAGGTCAGCAGAGCTGCTTTAGAGCCAGAGACCCAGGTCAGCAGTGCTGCTCTAGAGGCAGAGAACCAGGTCAGCAGAGCTGCTTTAGAGGGAGAGAACCAGGTCAGCAGAGGTACTCTAGAGCCTAAGAACCAGGTCAGCACAGCTGCTCTACAGCCAGAGAACCAGGTCAGCAGAGCTGCTTTCGAGCCAGGGAACCAGGTCAGCAGAGCTGCTCTAGAGCCTAAGAACCAGGTCAGCAGAGCTGCTCTGGAGGCAGAGAAACCAGGTCAGCAGAGCTGCTTTAGAGGGAGAGAACCAGGTCAGAAGAGCTGCGTTAGAGCCAGAGAACCAGGTCAGCAGTGCTGCTCTAGAGCCTAAGAACCAGGTCAGCAGAGCTGCTCCAGACCCATAGAACCAGGTCAGCAGAGCTGCTGTAGAGCCAGAGAAACCTGGTCAGCAGACCTGCTTTAGAGCCTAAGAACCAGGCAAGCATAGCTGTTCTAGAGCTAGAGAACCAGGTCAGCAGAGCTGCTTTAGAGCCAGAGAACCAGTTCAGCAGAGCTGCTCTAGAGCCTAAGAACGAGGTCAGCAGAGCTGCTCTAGAGCCTAAGAACCAGGTTAGCAGAGCTGCTCTAGAGCCAGATAACCAGGTCAGCAGAGCTGCTGTAGAGCCAGAGAAACCAGGTCAGCAGAGCTGCTTTAGAGCCAGAGAACCAGGTCAGCAGAGCCATTGTAGAGCCAGAGAACCACATCAGCAGAGCTGCTCTAGAGCCTAAAAAGCCGGACAGCAGAGCTGCTCTAGAGGCAGTGAACCAGGTCAGCAGAGCTGCTCTAGAGGCAGAGAACCAGGTCAGCAGAGCTGCTGTAGAGTCAGAGAAACAAGGTCAGCATAGCTGCTTTAGAGGGAGAGCACCAGATCAACAGAGCTGCTCTAGAGCCTAAGAACCAGGTCAGCACAGCTGCTCTAGAGCCAGAGAACCAGGTCAGCAGAGTTGCTTTGGAGCAAGAGAACCAGGTCTGCAGAGCTGTTCTAGAGCCTAAGAACCAGGTCAGCAGAGCTGCTCTAGAGCCAGAGTTCCAGGTCAGCAGAGCGGCTCTAGAGCCAGAGAACCAGGTCAGCAGAGCTGCTGTAGAGCTAGAGAAACCAGGTCAGCAGAGCTGCTTTAGAGCGAGAGAACCAGGTCAGCAGAGCTGCTCCAGAGCCTAAGAACCAGGTCAGCACAGCTGCTCTAGAGCCAGAGAACCAGGTCAGCAGAGTTGCTTTAGCGCCAGAGAACCAGGTCAGCGGAGCTGCTCCAGAGGCTAAGAACCAGGTCAGCACAGCTACTCTAGAGCCAGAGAACCAGGTCAGCAGAGCTGCTTTAGCGCCAGAGAACCAGGTCAGCAGAGCTGCTTTAGAGCCAGAGAACCAGGTCAGCAGAGCTGCACTAGAGCCAGAGGACCAGGTCAGCCGAGCTGCTGTAGAGCCAGAGATCCAGGTCAGCAGAGCTGCACTAGAGCCTAAGAACAAGGTCAGCAGAGCTGCTCTAGAGCGAGAGAAACCAGGTCAGCAGAGATGCTTTAGAGGGAGAGAACCAGGTCAGCAGAGCTGCTTTAGAGGGAGAGAACCAGGTCAGCAGAGCTTCTCTAGAACCTATGAACCAGATAAGCACAGCTGCTCTAGAGCCAGAGAACCAGGTCAGCAGAGCTGCTTTAGAGATAGAGAACCAGGTCAGCAGAGCTGCTTTAAAGCCAGAGAACCAGGTCAGCAGAGCTGCTCTAGAGCCTAAGAACCAGGTCGGCAGAGCTGCTCTAGAGGCAGAGAATCAGGTGAGCAGAGCTGCTTTAGAGGGAGAGAACCAGGTCAGCAGAGCTGCTTTATAGGGAGAGAACCAGGTCAGCAGAGCTACTCTAGAGCCTAAGAACCAGGTCAGCACAGCTGCTCTAGAGCCAGAGAACCAGGTCAGCAGAGCTGCTTTAGAGCCAGAGAACCAGTTCAGCAGAGCTGCTCTAGAGCCTAAGAACGAGGTCAGCAGAGCTGCTCTAGAGCCTAAGAACCAGGTTAGCAGAGCTGCTCTAGAGCCAGATAACCAGGTCAGCAGAGCTGCTGTAGAGCCAGAGAAACCAGGTCAGCAGAGCTGCTTTAGAGCCAGAGAACCAGGTCAGCAGAGCCATTGTAGAGCCAGAGAACCACATCAGCAGAGCTGCTCTAGAGCCTAAAAAGCCGGACAGCAGAGCTGCTCTAGAGGCAGTGAACCAGGTCAGCAGAGCTGCTCTAGAGGCAGAGAACCAGGTCAGCAGAGCTGCTGTAGAGTCAGAGAAACAAGGTCAGCATAGCTGCTTTAGAGGGAGAGCACCAGATCAACAGAGCTGCTCTAGAGCCTAAGAACCAGGTCAGCACAGCTGCTCTAGAGCCAGAGAACCAGGTCAGCAGAGTTGCTTTGGAGCAAGAGAACCAGGTCTGCAGAGCTGTTCTAGAGCCTAAGAACCAGGTCAGCAGAGCTGCTCTAGAGCCAGAGTTCCAGGTCAGCAGAGCGGCTCTAGAGCCAGAGAACCAGGTCAGCAGAGCTGCTGTAGAGCTAGAGAAACCAGGTCAGCAGAGCTGCTTTAGAGCGAGAGAACCAGGTCAGCAGAGCTGCTCCAGAGCCTAAGAACCAGGTCAGCACAGCTGCTCTAGAGCCAGAGAACCAGGTCAGCAGAGTTGCTTTAGCGCCAGAGAACCAGGTCAGCGGAGCTGCTCCAGAGGCTAAGAACCAGGTCAGCACAGCTACTCTAGAGCCAGAGAACCAGGTCAGCAGAGCTGCTTTAGCGCCAGAGAACCAGGTCAGCAGAGCTGCTTTAGAGCCAGAGAACCAGGTCAGCAGAGCTGCACTAGAGCCAGAGGACCAGGTCAGCCGAGCTGCTGTAGAGCCAGAGATCCAGGTCAGCAGAGCTGCACTAGAGCCTAAGAACAAGGTCAGCAGAGCTGCTCTAGAGCGAGAGAAACCAGGTCAGCAGAGATGCTTTAGAGGGAGAGAACCAGGTCAGCAGAGCTGCTTTAGAGGGAGAGAACCAGGTCAGCAGAGCTTCTCTAGAACCTATGAACCAGATAAGCACAGCTGCTCTAGAGCCAGAGAACCAGGTCAGCAGAGCTGCTTTAGAGATAGAGAACCAGGTCAGCAGAGCTGCTTTAAAGCCAGAGAACCAGGTCAGCAGAGCTGCTCTAGAGCCTAAGAACCAGGTCGGCAGAGCTGCTCTAGAGGCAGAGAATCAGGTGAGCAGAGCTGCTTTAGAGGGAGAGAACCAGGTCAGCAGAGCTGCTTTATAGGGAGAGAACCAGGTCAGCAGAGCTACTCTAGAGCCTAAGAACCAGGTCAGCACAGCTGCTCTAGAGCCAGAGAACCAGGTCAGCAGAGCTGCTTTAGAGCCAGAGAACCAGGTCAGCAGAGCTGCTTAAGAGCCAGAGAACCAGGTCAGCAGAGCTGCTCTAGAGCCTAAGAACCAGGTCAGCAGAGCTGCTCTGGAGGCAGAGAAACCAGGTCAGCAGAGCTGCTTTAGAGGGAGAGAACCAGGTCAGAAGAGCTGCTTTAGAGCCAGATAACCAGGTCAGCAGAGCTGCTGTAGAGCCAGAGAAACCAGGTCAGCAGAGTTGCTTTAGAGGGAGCGAACCAGGTCAGCAGAGCTGCTCTAGAGCCAAGAACTAGGCCAGCACAGCTGCTTTAGAGCCAGAGAACCAGGTCAGCAGACCTGCTTTAGAGCAGGAGAAACCAGAACAGCAGAGCTGCTTTAGAGACAGAGAACCAGGTCAGCAGAACTGCATTAGAGACAGAGAACCAGGTAAGCAGAGCAGTTGTAGAGCCAGAGAACCAGGTCAGCAGAGCTGCTTTAGAGCCTAAGAACCAGGACAGTACAGCTGCTCTAGAGCCAGAGAACCAGGTCAGCAAAGCTGCTTTCGAGCCAGAAAACCAGGTTAGCAGAGCTGCTTTAGAGCCAGGTCAGCAGAGCTGCTTTAGAGCCAGAGAAGCAGGTCAGCAGAGCTGCTCTAGAGCCTAAGAACCAGGTCAGCAGAGCGGCTTTAAAGCCAGAGAACCAGGTTAGCAGAGCTGCTTTAGAGCCAGGTCAGCAGTCCTGCTTTAGAGCCAGAGAAGCAGGTCAGCAGAGCTGCTCTAGAGCCTTAGAACCAGGTCAGCATAGCTGCTCTAGAGGCAGAGAACCAGGTCAGCAGAGCTGCTTTAGAAGGAGAGAACCAGGTCAGGAGAACTGCTCTAGAGCCAGAGGACCAGGTCAGCCGAGCTGCTGTAGAGCCAGAGAACCACGTCATTAGACCTGCTCTAGAGGTTAAGAACCAGGTCAGCAGAGCTGCTCTAGAGCCAGAGAAACCAGGTCAGCAGAGCTGCTTTAGAGGGAGAGAACCAGGTCAGCACAGCTGCTCTAGAGCCAGAGAACCAGGTCAGCAGAGCTGCTTTAGAGCCAGAGAACCAGGTCAGCAGAGCTGCTTAAGAGCCAGAGAACCAGGTCAGCAGAGCTGCTTTCGAGCCAGAAAACCAGGTTAGCAGAGCTGCTTTAGAGCCAGGTCAGCAGAGCTGCTTTAGAGCCAGAGAAGCAGGTCAGCAGAGCTGCTCTAGTGCCTAAGAACCAGGTCAGCAGAGCTGCTTTAAAGCCAGAGAACCAGGTTAGCAGAGCTGCTTTAGAGCCAGGTCAGCAGTCCTGCTTTAGAGCCAGAGAAGCAGGTCAGCAGAGCTGCTCTAGAGCCTAAGAACCAGGTCAGCATAGCTGCTCTAGAGGCAGAGAACCAGGTCAGCAGAGCTGCTTTAGAAGGAGAGAACCAGGTCAGGAGAACTGCTCTAGAGCCAGAGGACCAGGTCAGTCGAGCTGCTGTAGAGCCAGAGAACCACGTCAGCAGACCTGCTCTAGAGGCTAAGAACCAGGTCAGCAGAGCTGCTCTAGAGCCAGAGAAACCAGGTCAGCAGAGCTGCTTTAGAGGGAGAGAACCAGGTCAGCACAGCTGCTCTAGAGCCAGAGAACCAGGTCAGCAGAGCTGCTTTAGAGCCAGGGAACCAGGTCAGCAGAGCTGCTTAAGAGCCAGAGAACCACGTCAGCAGACCTGCTCTAGAGGCTAAGAACCAGGTCAGCAGAGCTGCTGTAGAGCCAGAGAAACCTGGTCAGCAGACCTGCTTTAGAGCCTAAGAACCAGGCAAGCATAGCTGCTCTAGAGCTAGAGACCCAGGTCAGCAGAGCTGCTTTAGAGCCAGAGAACCAGGTCAGCAAGGCTGCTCTAGAGCCTAAGAACCAGGTCAGCAGAGCTGCTCTAGAGCCTAAGAACCAGGTTAGCAGAGCTGCTCTAGAGCCAGATAACCAGGTCAGCAGAGCTGCTGTAGAGCCAGAGAAACCAGGTCAGCAGAGTTGCTTTAGAGGGAGCGAACCAGGTCAGCAGAGCTGCTCTAGAGCAAAGAACCAGGCCAGCACAGCTGCTTTAGAGCCAGAGAACCAGGTCATTAGACCTGCTCTAGAGGTTAAGAACCAGGTCAGCAGAGCTGCTCTAGAGCCAGAGAAACCAGGCCAGCAGAGCTGCTTTAGAGGGAGAGAACCAGGTCAGCACAGCTGCTCTAGAGCCAGAGAACCAGGTCAGCAGAGCTGCTTTAGAGCCAGAGAACCAGGTCAGCAGAGCTGCTTAAGAGCCAGAGAACCAGGTCAGCAGAGCTGCTTTTGAGCCAGAAAACCAGGTTAGCAGAGCTGCTTTAGAGCCAGGTCAGCAGAGCTGCTTTAGAGCCAGAGAAGCAGGTCAGCAGAGCTGCTCTAGTGCCTAAGAACAAGGTCAGCAGAGCTGCTTTAAAGCCAGAGAACCAGGTTAGCAGAGCTGCTTTAGAGCCAGGTCAGCAGTCCTGCTTTAGAGCCAGAGAAGCAGGTCAGCAGAGCTGCTCTAGAGCCTAAGAACCAGGTCAGCATAGCTGCTCTAGAGGCAGAGAACCAGGTCAGCAGAGCTGCTTTAGAAGGAGAGAACCAGGTCAGGAGAACTGCTCTAGAGCCAGAGGACCAGGTCAGTCGAGCTGCTGTAGAGCCAGAGAACCACGTCAGCAGACCTGCTCTAGAGGCTAAGAACCAGGTCAGCAGAGCTGCTCTAGAGCCAGAGAAACCAGGTCAGCAGAGCTGCTGTAGAGCCAGAGAACCAGGTCAGCAGAGCTGCTTTAGAGCCAGGGAACCAGGTCAGCAGAGCTGCTTAAGAGCCAGAGAACCACGTCAGCAGACCTGCTCTAGAGGCTAAGAACCAGGTCAGCAGAGCTGCTGTAGAGCCAGAGAAACCTGGTCAGCAGACCTGCTTTAGAGCCTAAGAACCAGGCAAGCATAGCTGCTCTAGAGCTAGAGACCCAGGTCAGCAGAGCTGCTTTAGAGCCAGAGAACCAGGTCAGCAAGGCTGCTCTAGAGCCTAAGAACCAGGTCAGCAGAGCTGCTCTAGAGCCTAAGAACCAGGTTAGCAGAGCTGCTCTAGAGCCAGATAACCAGGTCAGCAGAGCTGCTGTAGAGCCAGAGAAACCAGGTCAGCAGAGTTGCTTTAGAGGGAGCGAACCAGGTCAGCAGAGCTGCTCTAGAGCGAAGAACCAGGCCAGCACAGCTGCTTTAGAGCCAGAGAACCAGGTCAGCAGACCTGCTTTAGAGCCAGAGAAACCACGACAGCAGAGCTGCTTTAGAGACAGAGAACCAGGTTAGCAGAACTGCATTAGAGCCAGAGAACCAGGTAAGCAGAGCAGTTGTAGAGCTTAAGAAACAGGACAGTACAGCTGCTCTAGAGCCAGAGAACCAGGTCAGCAAAGCTGCTTTCGAGCCAGAAAAACAGGTTATCAGAGCTGCTTTAGAGCCAGGTCAGCAGAGCTGCTTTAGAGCCAGAGATGCAGGTCAGCGGATCTGCTCTAGAGACTAAGAACCAGGTCAGCAGAGCTGCTTTAAAGCCAGAGAACCAGGTTAGCAGAGCTGCTTTAGAGCCAGGTCAGCAGTCCTGCTTTAGAGCCAGAGAAGCAGGTCAGCAGAGCTGCTCTTGAGCCTAAGAACCAGGTCTGCATAGCTGCTCTAGAGGCAGAGAACCAGGTCAGCAGAGCTGCTTTAGAAGGAGAGAACCAGGTCAGCAGAACTGCTCTAGAGCCAGAGGACCAGGTCAGCCGAGCTGCTGAAGAGCCAGAGAACCAGGTCAGCAGACCTGCTCTAGAGGCTAAGAACCAGGTCAGCAGAGCTGCTCTAGAGCCAGAGAAACTGGGTCAGCAGAGCTGCTTTAGAGGGAGAGAAGCAGGTCAGCAGAGCTGCTTTAGAGGGAGAGAACCAGGTCAGCAGAGCTGCTTTAGAGCCAGAGAACCAGGTCAGCAGAGCTGCTCTAGAGCCTATGAACCAGGTAAGCAGAGCTGCTCCAGACCCAGAGAACCAGGTCAGCAGAGGTGCTGTGGAGCCAGAGAAACCTGGTCAGCAGATCTGCATTAGAGCCAGAGAAGCAGGCAAGCATAGCTGCTCTAGAGCCGGAGAACCAGGTCAGCAGAGCTGCTTAAGAGCCAGAGAACCAGGTCAGCAGAGCTGCTCTAGAGCCTAAGAATCACGTCTGCAGAGCTGCTCTAGAGCCTAATAACCGGGTCAGCAGAGCTGCTCTAGAGCCAGATAACCCGGTCAGCAGAGTTGCTTTAGAGCCAGAGAAACCAGATCAGCAGAACTGCTTTAGAGGGAGAGAACCAGGTCAGCAGAGCTGCTCTAGAGCCTAAGAACCAGGTCAGCAGAGCTGCTCTAGAGCCAGAGAACCAGGTCAGCAGACCTGCGTTAGAGGGAGAGAACCAGGTCAGCAGAGCTGCTCCAGAGCCTAAGAACCAGGTCAGCACAGCTGCTCTAGAGCCAGAGAACCAGGTCAGCAGAGCTCCTTTAGCGCCAGAGATCCAGGTCAGCAGAGCTAGTCCAGAGCCTAAGAAGCAGGTCAACACAGCTGCTCTAGAGCCAGAGAACCAGGTCAGCAAAGCTGCTTTAGCGCCAGAGAACCACGTCAGCAGGGCTGCTTTAGAGCCTGAGAACCAGGTCAGCAGAGCTGCACTAGAGCCTAAGAACCAGGTCAGCAGAGCTGCTCTACAGCCTAAGAACCAGATCAGCAGAGCTGCTTTAGAGGGAGAGAACCAGGTCAGCAGAGCTGCTCTAGAGCCAGAGGACCAGGTCAGCCTAGCTGCTGTAGAGCCAGAGAACCAGGTCATCAGAGCTGCACTAGTGCCTAAGATCAAGGTCAGCAGAGCTGCTCTAGAGCCAGAGAAACCAGGTCAGCAGACCTGCTTTAGAGCCTAAGAATCAGGTCAGCAGAGCTGCTATAGAGCCTAATAACCAGGTCAGCAGAGCTGCTCTAGATCCAGATAACCAGGTCAGCAGAGGTGCTGTAGAGCCAGAGAAACCAGATCAGCAGAGCTGCTTTAGAGGGAGAGAGCCAGGTCAGCAGAGCTGCAATAGAGCCTAAGAACCAGGTCAGCAGAGCTGCTCTAGAGCCAGAGAACCAGGTCAGCAGAGCTGCTGTAGAGCTAGAGAAACCAGGTCAGCAGAGCTGCACTAGAGCCTAAGAACCAGTTCAGCAGAGATGCTCTAGAGCCTAAGAACCAGGTCAGCAGAGCAGCTCTAGATGGAGAGAACCAGGTCAGCAGAGCTGCTCCAGAGCCAGAGAACCAGGTCAGCAGAGCTGCACTAGAGCCTAAGAACCAGTTCAGCAGAGCTGCTCTAGAGCCTAAGAACCAGGTCAGCAGAGCTGCTCTAGAGGCAGGAACCAGGTCAGCAGAGCTGCTTTAGAGGGTGAGAACCAGGTCAGCAGAGCTGCTCTAGAGCCAGAGGACCAGGTCAGCAGAGCTGCTCCAGAGCAAGAGAACCAGGTCAGCAGATCTGCTCTAGAGCCAGAGGACTAGGTCAGCCTAGCTGCTGTAGAGCCAGAGAACCAGGTCAGCAGAGCTGCACTAGAGCATAAGAACAAGGTCAGCAGAGCTGGTCTAGAGTCATAGAAACCAGGTCAGCAGAGCTGCTTTAGAGGGAGAGAACCAGGTCAGCAGAGCTGCTTTAAAGGGAGAGAACCAGGTCAGCAGAGCTGCACTATAGCCTAAGAACAAGGTTGCAGAGCTGCTCTAGAGCCAGAGAAACCAGGTCAGCAGAGCTGCTTTAGAGACAGAGAACCAGGTCAGCAGAGCTGCTTTAAAGCCAAAGTGCCAGGTTAGCAGGGCTGCTCTAGAGCCTAAGAACCAGGTCGGTAGAGCTGCTCTAGAGGCACAGAAACCAGGTCAGCAGAGCTGCTTTAGAGGTAGAGAACCAGGTCAATAGAGCTGCTCTAGAGCCAGAGAACCAGGTCAGCAGAGCTTCTTTAGCGCCAGACAACCAGGTCAGCAGAGCTGCTTTAGAGGTAGAGAACCAGGTCAACAGAGCTGCTTTAGAGCCAGAGAACCAGGTCAGCAGAGCTGCTCCAGACCCAGATAACCAGGTCAGCAGAGCTGCTGTAGAGCCAGAGAAACCAGGTCAGCAGAGCTGCTGTAGAGCTAGAGAAACCAGGTCAGCAGAGCTGCTGTTGAGGGAAAGAACCAGGTCAGCACAGCTGGTCTAGAGCCTAAGAACCAGGACAGTACAGCTGCTCTAGAGCCAGAGAACCAGGTCAGCAAAGCTGCTTTAGAGCCAGAAAACCAGGTCAGCAGAGTTGCTTTAGATCCAGAGACACCCGGTCAGCAGAGCTGCTTTAGAGCCAGAGAACCAGGTCAGCAGAGCTGCTTTAGAGCCAGAAAAACAGGTCAGCAGAGCTGCTTTAGAGGGAGAGAACCAGGTCAGCAGGGCTGCTCTAGAGCCAGAGGACCAGGTCAGCCGAGCTGCTGTAGAGCCAGAGAACCAGGTCAGCTTTGCTGCTTTACAGCCATAGAACCAGGTCAGCAGAGCCGCTTTAGAGCCAGAGAACCAGGTCAGCAGAGCCGTTGTAGAGACAGAGAACCAGGTCAGCAGAGCTGCTCTAGAGCCTAAAAAGCCGGACAGCAGAGCTGCTCTAGAGGCAGAGAACCAGGACAGCAGAGCTGCTCTAGAGGCAGAGAACCAGGTCAGCAGAGCTGCTGTAGAGTCAGAGAAACCAGGTCAGCATAGCTGCTTTAGAGGGAAAGAACCAGGTCAGCAGAGATGCTCTAGAGCCTAAGAAGCAGGTCAGCACAGCTGCTCTGGAGCCAGAGAACCAGGTCAGCAGAGCTGCTTTAGAGCCAGAGAACCAGGTCAGCATAGCTGCTCTAGAGGCAGAGAACCAGGTCAGCAGAGCTGCTTTAGAATGAGAGAACCAGGTCAGCAGAACTGCTATAGAGCCAGAGGACCAGGTCAGCCGAGCTGCTGTAAAGCCAGAGAACCAGGTCAGCAGAGCTGCTCTAGAGCCTAAGAACAGGTCAGCAGAGCTGCTCTAGAGCCTAATAACCAGGTCAGCAGAGCTGCTCTAGAGCCAGATAACCAGGTCAGCAGAGCTGCTTTAGAGCCAGAGAAACCAGATCAGCAGAGCTGCTTTAGAGGGAGAGAACCAGGTCAGCAGAGCTGCTCTAGAGGCAAGAACCAGGTCAGCAGAGCTGCTTTAGAGGGTGAGAACCAGGTCAGCAGAGCTGCTCTAGAGCCAGAGGACCAGGTCAGCAGAGCTGCTCCAGAGCCAGAGAACCAGGTCAGCAGAGCTGCTCTCGAGCCAGAGGACTAGGTCAGCCTAGCTGCTGTAGAGCCAGAGAACCAGGTCAGCAGAGCTGCACTAGAGCATAAGAACAAGGTCAGCAGAGCTGGTCTAGAGTCAGAGAAACCAGGTCAGCAGGGCTGCTCTAGAGCCTAAGAACCAGGTCAGCAGAGCTGCTCTAGAGGCACAGAAACCAGGTCAGCAGAGCTGCTTTAGAGGTAGAGAACCAGGTCAATAGAGCTGCTCTAGAGCCAGAGAACCAGGTCAGCAGAGCTTCTTTAGCGCCAGAGAACCAGGTCAACAGAGCTGCTTTAGAGGTAGAGAACCAGGTCAACAGAGCTGCTTTAGAGCCAGAGAACCAGGTCAGCAGAACTGCTCTAGAGCCTATGAACCAGGTCAGCAGAGCTGCTCCAGACCCAGATAACCAGGTCAGCAGAGCTGCTGTAGAGCCAGAGAAACCAGGTCAGCAGAGCTGCTTTTGAGGGAAAGAACCAGGTCAGCACAGCTGGTCTAGAGCCTAAGAACCAGGACAGTACAGCTGCTCTAGAGCCAGAGAACCAGGTCAGCAAAGCTGCTTTAGAGCCAGAAAACCAGGTCAGCAGAGTTGCTTTAGATCCAGAGACACCCGATCAGCAGAGCTGCTTTAGAGCCAGAGAACCAGGTCAGCAGAGCAATTTTAGAGCCAGGTCAGCAGAGCTGCTTTAGAGCCAGAAAACGAGGTCAGCAGAGCTGCTTTAGAGGGAGAGAACCAGGTCAGCAGGGCTGCTCTAGAGCCAGGGGACCAGGTCAGCCGAGCTGCTGTAGAGCCAGAGAACCAGGTCAGCTGAGCTGCTTTAAAGCCATAGAACCAGGTCAGCAGAGCCGTTGTAGAGCCAGAGAACCAGGTCAGCAGAGCTGCTCTAGAGCCTAAAAAGCCGTACAGCAGAGCTGCTCTAGAGGCAGAGAACCAGGAAAGCAGAGCTGCTCTAGAGGCAGAGAACCAGGTCAGCAGAGCTGCTCTAGAGCCTAAAAAGCTGGACAGCAGAGCTGCTCTAGAGGCAGAGAAACAGGACAGCAGAGCTGCTTTAGAGGGAGAGAACCAGGTCAGCAGAGCTGCTCTAGAGCCTAAGAACCAGGTCAGCACAGCTGCTCTGGAGCCAGAGAACCAGGTCAGCAGAGCTGCTTTAGAGCCAGAGAACCAGGTCAGCATAGCTGCTCTAGAGGCAGAGAACCAGGTTAGCAGAGCTGCTTTAGAAGGAGAGAAGCAGGTCAGCAGAACTGCTCTAAAGCCAGAGGACCAGGTCAGCTGAGCTGCTGTAGAGCCAGAGAACCAGGTCAGCAGACCTGCTCTAGAGGCTAAGAACCAGGTCAGCAGAGCTGCTCTAGAGCCAGAGAAACTAGGTCAGCAGAGCTGCTTTAGAGGGAGAGAAGCAGGTCAGCAGAGCTGCTTTAGAGGGAGAGAACCAGGTCAGCAGAGCTCCTCTAGAGCCTAAGAACCAGGTCAACACAGCTGCTCTTGAGCCAGAGAACCAGGTCAGCAGAGCTGCTTTAGAGTCAGAGAACCAGGTCAGCAGAGCTGCTTAAGAGCCAGAGAACCAGATCAGCAGAGCTGCTCTAGAGCCTAAGAACCAGGTCAGCAGAGCTGCTCTAGAGGCAGAGAAACCAGGTCAGCAAAGCTGCTTTAAAAGGAGAGAACCAGGTCAGCAGAGCTGCTTTAGAGCCAGAGAACCAGGTCAGCAGAGCTGCTCTAGAGCCTATGAACCAGGTCAGCAGAGCTGCTCCAGACCCAGAGAACCAGGTCAGCAGAGGTGCTGTGGAGCCAGAGAAACCTGGTCAGCAGATCTGCATTAGAGCCTAAGAAGCAGGCAAGCATAGCTGCTCTAGAGCCAGAGAACCAGGTCAGCAGAGCTGCTTAAGAGCCAGAGAACCAGGTCAGCAGAGCTGCTCTAGAGCCTAAGAATCAGGTCAGCAGAGCTGCTCTAGAGCCTAATAACCAGGTCAGCAGAGCTGCTCTAGAGCCAGATAACCAGGTCAGCAGAGCTGCTTTGGAGCCAGGGAAACCAGATCAGCAGAGCTGCTTTAGAGGGAGAGAACAAGGTCAGCAGAGCTGCTCTAGAGCCTAAGAACCAGGTCAGCAGAGCTGCTCTAGAGCCAGAGAACCAGGTCAGCAGACCTGCGTTAGAGGGAGAGAACCAGGTCAGCAGAGCTGCTCCAGAGCCTAAGAACCAGGTCAGCACAGCTGCTCTAGAGCCAGAGAACCAGGTCAGCAGAGCTCCTTTAGCGCCAGATATCCAGGTCAGCAGAGCTAGTCCAGAGCCTAAGAAGCATGTCAACACAGCTGCTCTAGAGCCAGAGAACCAGGTCAGCAGAGCTGCTTTAGCGCCAGAGAACCAGGTCAGCAGGGCTGCTTTAGAGCCTGAGAACCAGGTCAGCAGAGTTGCACAAGAGCCTAAGAACCAGGTCAGCAGAGCTGCTCTAGAGCCTAAGAACCAGGTCAGCAGAGCTGCTCTAGAGGCAGAGAACCAGGTCAGCATGGCTGCTTTAGAGGGAGAGAACCAGGTCAGCAGAGCTGCTCTAGAGCCTAAGAACCAGGTCAGCAGAGCTGCTCTAGAGGCAGAGAACCAGGTCAGCAGAGCTGCTTTAGAGGGAGAGAACCAGGTCAGCAGAGCTGCTCTAGAGCCAGAGGACCAGGTCAGCCTAGCTGCTGTAGAGCCAGAGAACCAGGTCAGCAGAGCTACACTAGTGCCTAAGAACAAGGTCAGCAGAGCTGCTCTAGAGCCAGAGAAACCAGGTTAGCAGACCTTATTTAGAGCCTAAGAATCAGGTCAGCAGAGCTGCTATAGAGCCTAATAACCAGGTCAGCAGAGCTGCTCTAGAGCCAGATAACCAGGTCAGCAGAGCTGCTGTAGAGCCAGAGAAACCAGATCAGCAGAGCTGCTTGAGAGGGAGAGAGCCAGGTCAGCAGAGCTGCAATAGAGCCTATGAACCAGGTCAGCAGAGCTGCTCTAGAGCCAGAGAACCAGGTCAGCAGAGCTGCTGTAGAGCTAGAGAAACCAGGTCAGCAGAGCTGCTTTAGAGGGAGAGAACCAGGTCAGCAGAGCTGCTCCAGAGCCAGAGAACCAGGTCAGCAGAGCTGCACTAGAGCCTAAGAACCAGTTCAGCAGAGCTGCTCTAGAGCCTAAGAACCAGGTCAGCAGAGCTGCTCTAGAGGCAGGAACCAGGCTAGCAGAGCTGCTTTAGAGGGTGAGAACCAGGTCAGCAGAGCTGCTCTATAGCCAGAGGACCAGGTCAGTAGAGCTGCTCCAGAGCCAGCGAACCAGGTCAGCAGAGCTGCTCTAGAGCCAGAGGACTAGGTCAGCCGAGCTGCTGTAGAGCCAGAGAACCAGGTCAGCAGAGCTGCACTAGAGCATGAGAACAAGGTCAGCAGAGCTGGTCTAGAGTCAGAGAACCAGGTCAGCAGAGCTGCACTAGAGCATGAGAACAAGGTCAGCAGAGCTGGTCTAGAGTCAGAGAAACCAGGTCAGCAGAGCTGCTTTAAAGGGAGAGAACCAGGTCAGCAGAGCTGCACTATAGCCTAAGAACAAGGTTGCAGAGCTGCTCTAGAGCCAGAGAAACCAGGTCAGCAGAGCTGCTTTAGAGACAGAGAACCAGGTCAGCAGAGCTGCTTTAAAGCCAGAGAACCAGGTCAGCAGAGCTGCTCTAGAGCCTAAGAACCAGGTCGGCAGAGCTGCTCTAGAGGCACAGAAACCAGGTCAGCAGAGCTGCTTTAGAGGGAGAGAACCAGGTCAGCAGAGCTGCTCTAGAGCCAGAGAACCAGGTCAGCAGAGCTTCTTTAGTGCCAGAGAACCAGGTCAGCAGAGCTGCTTTAGAGGTAGAGAATTAGGTCAACAGAGCTGCTTTAGAGCCAGAGAACCTGGTCAGCATAGCTGCTCCAGAGCCTATGAACCAGGTCAGCAAAGCTGCTCCAGACCCGGATAACCAGGTCAGCAGAGCTGCTGTAGAGCCAGAGAAACCAGGTCAGCAGAGCTGCTGTTGAGGGAAAGAACCAGGTCAGCACAGCTGGTCTAGAGCCTAAGAACCAGGACAGTACAGCTGCTCTAGAGCCAGAGAACCAGGTCAGCAAAGCTGCTTTAGAGCCAGAAAACCAGGTCAGCAGAGTTGCTTTAGATCCAGAGACACCCGGTCAGCAGAGCTGCTTTAGAGCCTGAGAACCAGGTCAGCAGAACTGCTTTAGAGCCAGAAAAACAGGTCAGCAGAGCTGCTTTAGAGGGAGAGAACCAGGTCAGCAGGGCTGCTCTAGAGCCAGAGGACCAGGTAAGCCGAGCTGCTGTAGAGCCAGAGAACCAGGTCAGCTTTGCTGCTTTACAGCCATAGAACCAGGTCAGCAGAGCCGCTTTAGAGCCAGAGAACCAGGTCAGCAGAGCCGTTGTAGAGCCAGAGAACCAGGTCAGCAGAGCTGCTCTAGAGCCTAAAAAGCCGGACAGCAGAGCTGCTCTAGAGGCAGAGAACCAGGACAGCAGAGCTGCTCTAGAGGGCAGAGAACCAGGTCAGCAGAGCTGCTGTAGAGTCAGAGAAACCAGGTCAGCATAGCTGCTTTAGAGGGAGAGAACCAGGTCAGCAGAGATGCTCTAGAGCCTAAGAACCAGGTCAGCACAGCTGCTCTGGAGCCAGAGAACCAGGTCAGCAGAGCTGCTTTAGAGCCTGAGAACCAGGTCAGCATAGCTGCTCTAGAGGCAGAGAACCAGGTCAGCAGAGCTGCTTTAGAAGGAGAGAACCAGGTCAGCAGAACTGCTCTAGAGCCAGAGGACCAGGTCAGCCGAGCTGCTGTAAAGCCAGAGAACCAGGTCAGCAGACCTGCTCTAGAGGCTAAGAACCAGGTCAGCAGAGCTGCTTTAGAGGGTGAGAAGCAGGTCAGCAGAGCTGCTTTAGAGGGAGAGAACCAGGTCAGCAGAGCTCCTCTAGAGCCTAAGAACCAGGTCAGCAGAGCTGCTCTAGAGGCAGAGAAACCAGGTCAGCAAAGCTGCTTTAGAGGGAGAGAACCAGGTCAGCAGAGCTGCTTTAGAGCCAGAGAACCAGGTCAGCAGAGCTGCTCTAGAGCCTATGAACCAGGTCAGCAGAGCTGCTCCAGACCCAGAGAACCAGGTCAGCAGAGTTACTGTGGCACCAGAGAAACCTTGTCAGCAGATCTGCATTAGAGCCGAAGAAGCAGGCAAGCATAGCTGCTCTAGAGCCAGAGAACCAGGTCAGCAGAGCTGCTTAGGAGCCAGAGAACCAGGTCAGCAGAGCTGCTCTAGAGCCTAAGAACAGGTCAGCAGAGCTGCTCTAGAGCCTAATAACCAGGTCAGCAGAGCTGCTCTAGAGCCAGATAACCAGGTCAGCAGAGCTGCTTTAGAGCCAGAGAAACCAGATCAGCAGAGCTGCTTTAGAGGGAGAGAACCTGGTCAGCATAGCTGCTCCAGAGCCTATGAACCAGGTCAGCAAAGCTGCTCCAGACCCGGATAACCAGGTCAGCAGAGCTGCTGTAGAGCCAGAGAAACCAGGTCAGCAGAGCTGCTGTTGAGGGAAAGAACCAGGTCAGCACAGCTGGTCTAGAGCCTAAGAACCAGGACAGTACAGCTGCTCTAGAGCCAGAGAACCAGGTCAGCAAAGCTGCTTTAGAGCCAGAAAACCAGGTCAGCAGAGTTGCTTTAGATCCAGAGACACACGGTCAGCAGAGCTGCTTTAGAGCCAGAGAACCAGGTCAGCAGAGCTGCTTTAGAGCCAGAAAAACAGGTCAGCAGAGCTGCTTTAGAGGGAGAGAACCAGGTCAGCAGGGCTGCTCTAGAGCCAGAGGACCAGGTCAGCCGAGCTGCTGTAGAGCCAGAGAACCAGGTCAGCTTTGCTGCTTTACAGCCATAGAACCAGGTCAGCAGAGCCGCTTTAGAGCCAGAGAACCAGGTCAGCAGAGCCGTTGTAGAGACAGAGAACCAGGTCAGCAGAGCTGCTCTAGAGCCTAAAAAGCCGGACAGCAGAGCTGCTCTAGAGGCAGAGAACCAGGACAGCAGAGCTGCTCTAGAGGCAGAGAACCAGGTCAGCAGAGCTGCTGTAGAGTCAGAGAAACCAGGTCAGCATAGCTGCTTTAGAGGGAAAGAACCAGGTCAGCAGAGATGCTCTAGAGCCTAAGAACCAGGTCAGCACAGCTGCTCTGGAGCCAGAGAACCAGGTCAGCAGAGCTGCTTTAGAGCCAGAGAACCAGGTCAGCATAGCTGCTCTAGAGGCAGAGAACCAGGTCAGCAGAGCTGCTTTAGAATGAGAGAACCAGGTCAGCAGAACTGCTATAGAGCCAGAGGACCAGGTCAGCCGAGCTGCTGTAAAGCCAGAGAACCAGGTCAGCAGAGCTGCTCTAGAGCCTAAGAACAGGTCAGCAGAGCTGCTCTAGAGCCTAATAACCAGGTCAGCAGAGCTGCTCTAGAGCCAGATAACCAGGTCAGCAGAGCTGCTTTAGAGCCAGAGAAACCAGATCAGCAGAGCTGCTTTAGAGGGAGAGAACCAGGTCAGCAGAGCTGCTCTAGAGGCAAGAACCAGGTCAGCAGAGCTGCTTTAGAGGGTGAGAACCAGGTCAGCAGAGCTGCTCTAGAGCCAGAGGACCAGGTCAGCAGAGCTGCTCCAGAGCCAGAGAACCAGGTCAGCAGAGCTGCTCTCGAGCCAGAGGACTAGGTCAGCCTAGCTGCTGTAGAGCCAGAGAACCAGGTCAGCAGAGCTGCACTAGAGCATAAGAACAAGGTCAGCAGAGCTGGTCTAGAGTCAGAGAAACCAGGTCAGCAGGGCTGCTCTAGAGCCTAAGAACCAGGTCAGCAGAGCTGCTCTAGAGGCACAGAAACCAGGTCAGCAGAGCTGCTTTAGAGGTAGAGAACCAGGTCAATAGAGCTGCTCTAGAGCCAGAGAACCAGGTCAGCAGAGCTTCTTTAGCGCCAGAGAACCAGGTCAACAGAGCTGCTTTAGAGGTAGAGAACCAGGTCAACAGAGCTGCTTTAGAGCCAGAGAACCAGGTCAGCAGAACTGCTCTAGAGCCTATGAACCAGGTCAGCAGAGCTGCTCCAGACCCAGATAACCAGGTCAGCAGAGCTGCTGTAGAGCCAGAGAAACCAGGTCAGCAGAGCTGCTTTTGAGGGAAAGAACCAGGTCAGCACAGCTGGTCTAGAGCCTAAGAACCAGGACAGTACAGCTGCTCTAGAGCCAGAGAACCAGGTCAGCAAAGCTGCTTTAGAGCCAGAAAACTAGGTCAGCAGAGTTGCTTTAGATCCAGAGACACCCGATCAGCAGAGCTGCTTTAGAGCCAGAGAACCAGGTCAGCAGAGCAATTTTAGAGCCAGGTCAGCAGAGCTGCTTTAGAGCCAGAAAACGAGGTCAGCAGAGCTGCTTTAGAGGGAGAGAACCAGGTCAGCAGGGCTGCTCTAGAGCCAGGGGACCAGGTCAGCCGAGCTGCTGTAGAGCCAGAGAACCAGGTCAGCTGAGCTGCTTTAAAGCCACAGAACCAGGTCAGCAGAGCCGTTGTAGAGCCAGAGAACCAGGTCAGCAGAGCTGCTCTAGAGCCTAAAAAGCCGTACAGCAGAGCTGCTCTAGAGGCAGAGAACCAGGAAAGCAGAGCTGCTCTAGAGGCAGAGAACCAGGTCAGCAGAGCTGCTCTAGAGCCTAAAAAGCTGGACAGCAGAGCTGCTCTAGAGGCAGAGAAACAGGACAGCAGAGCTGCTTTAGAGGGAGAGAACCAGGTCAGCAGAGCTGCTCTAGAGCCTAAGAACCAGGTCAGCACAGCTGCTCTGGAGCCAGAGAACCAGGTCAGCAGAGCTGCTTTAGAGCCAGAGAACCAGGTCAGCATAGCTGCTCTAGAGGCAGAGAACCAGGTCAGCAGAGCTGCTTTAGAAGGAGAGAAGCAGGTCAGCAGAACTGCTCTAAAGCCAGAGGACCAGGTCAGCTGAGCTGCTGTAGAGCCAGAGAACCAGGTCAGCAGACCTGCTCTAGAGGCTAAGAACCAGGTCAGCAGAGCTGCTCTAGAGCCAGAGAAACTAGGTCAGCAGAGCTGCTTTAGAGGGAGAGAAGCAGGTCAGCAGAGCTGCTTTAGAGGGAGAGAACCAGGTCAGCAGAGCTCCTCTAGAGCCTAAGAACCAGGTCAACACAGCTGCTCTTGAGCCAGAGAACCAGGTCAGCAGAGCTGCTTTAGAGTCAGAGAACCAGGTCAGCAGAGCTGCTTAAGAGCCAGAGAACCAGGTCAGCAGAGCTGCTCTAGAGCCTAAGAACCAGGTCAGCAGAGCTGCTCTAGAGGCAGAGAAACCAGGTCAGCAAAGCTGCTTTAAAAGGAGAGAACCAGGTCAGCAGAGCTGCTTTAGAGCCAGAGAACCAGGTCAGCAGAGCTGCTCTAGAGCCTATGAACCAGGTCAGCAGAGCTGCTCCAGACCCAGAGAACCAGGTCAGCAGAGGTGCTGTGGAGCCAGAGAAACCTGGTCAGCAGATCTGCATTAGAGCCTAAGAAGCAGGCAAGCATAGCTGCTCTAGAGCCAGAGAACCAGGTCAGCAGAGCTGCTTAAGAGCCAGAGAACCAGGTCAGCAGAGCTGCTCTAGAGCCTAAGAATCAGGTCAGCAGAGCTGCTCTAGAGCCTAATAACCAGGTCAGCAGAGCTCCTCTAGAGCCAGATAACCAGGTCAGCAGAGCTGCTTTGGAGCCAGGGAAACCAGATCAGCAGAGCTGCTTTAGAGGGAGAGAACAAGGTCAGCAGAGCTGCTCTAGAGCCTAAGAACCAGGTCAGCAGAGCTGCTCTAGAGCCAGAGAACCATGTCAGCAGACCTGCGTTAGAGGGAGAGAACCAGGTCAGCAGAGCTGCTCCAGAGCCTAAGAACCAGGTCAGCACAGCTGCTCTAGAGCCAGAGAACCAGGTCAGCAGAGCTCCTTTAGCGCCAGATATCCAGGTCAGCAGAGCTAGTCCAGAGCCTAAGAAGCATGTCAACACAGCTGCTCTAGAGCCAGAGAACCAGGTCAGCAGAGCTGCTTTAGCGCCAGAGAACCAGGTCAGCAGGGCTGCTTTAGAGCCTGAGAACCAGGTCAGCAGAGTTGCACAAGAGCCTAAGAACCAGGTCAGCAGAGCTGCTCTAGAGCCTAAGAACCAGGTCAGCAGAGCTGCTCTAGAGGCAGAGAACCAGGTCAGCATAGCTGCTTTAGAGGGAGAGAACCAGGTCAGCAGAGCTGCTCTAGAGCCTAAGAACCAGGTCAGCAGAGCTGCTCTAGAGGCAGAGAACCAGGTCAGCAGAGCTGCTTTAGAGGGAGAGAACCAGGTCAGCAGAGCTGCTCTAGAGCCAGAGGACCAGGTCAGCCTAGCTGCTGTAGAGCCAGAGAACCAGGTCAGCAGAGCTACACTAGTGCCTAAGAACAAGGTCAGCAGAGCTGCTCTAGAGCCAGAGAAACCAGGTTAGCAGACCTTATTTAGAGCCTAAGAATCAGGTCAGCAGAGCTGCTATAGAGCCTAATAACCAGGTCAGCAGAGCTGCTCTAGAGCCAGATAACCAGGTCAGCAGAGCTGCTGTAGAGCCAGAGAAACCAGATCAGCAGAGCTGCTTGAGAGGGAGAGAGCCAGGTCAGCAGAGCTGCAATAGAGCCTATGAACCAGGTCAGCAGAGCTGCTCTAGAGCCAGAGAACCAGGTCAGCAGAGCTGCTGTAGAGCTAGAGAAACCAGGTCAGCAGAGCTGCTTTAGAGGGAGAGAACCAGGTCAGCAGAGCTGCTCCAGAGCCAGAGAACCAGGTCAGCAGAGCTGCACTAGAGCCTAAGAACCAGTTCAGCAGAGCTGCTCTAGAGCCTAAGAACCAGGTCAGCAGAGCTGCTCTAGAGGCAGGAACCAGGCTAGCAGAGCTGCTTTAGAGGGTGAGAACCAGGTCAGCAGAGCTGCTCTATAGCCAGAGGACCAGGTCAGTAGAGCTGCTCCAGAGCCAGCGAACCAGGTCAGCAGAGCTGCTCTAGAGCCAGAGGACTAGGTCAGCCGAGCTGCTGTAGAGCCAGAGAACCAGGTCAGCAGAGCTGCACTAGAGCATGAGAACAAGGTCAGCAGAGCTGGTCTAGAGTCAGAGAAACCAGGTCAGCAGAGCTGCTTTAGAGGGAGAGAACCAGGTCAGCAGAGCTGCTTTAAAGGGAGAGAACCAGGTCAGCAGAGCTGCACTATAGCCTAAGAACAAGGTTGCAGAGCTGCTCTAGAGCCAGAGAAACCAGGTCAGCAGAGCTGCTTTAGAGACAGAGAACCAGGTCAGCAGAGCTGCTTTAAAGCCAGAGAACCAGGTCAGCAGAGCTGCTCTAGAGCCTAAGAACCAGGTCGGCAGAGCTGCTCTAGAGGCACAGAAACCAGGTCAGCAGAGCTGCTTTAGAGGGAGAGAACCAGGTCAGCAGAGCTGCTCTAGAGCCAGAGAACCAGGTCAGCAGAGCTTCTTTAGTGCCAGAGAACCAGGTCAGCAGAGCTGCTTTAGAGGTAGAGAATTAGGTCAACAGAGCTGCTTTAGAGCCAGAGAACCTGGTCAGCATAGCTGCTCCAGAGCCTATGAACCAGGTCAGCAAAGCTGCTCCAGACCCGGATAACCAGGTCAGCAGAGCTGCTGTAGAGCCAGAGAAACCAGGTCAGCAGAGCTGCTGTTGAGGGAAAGAACCAGGTCAGCACAGCTGGTCTAGAGCCTAAGAACCAGGACAGTACAGCTGCTCTAGAGCCAGAGAACCAGGTCAGCAAAGCTGCTTTAGAGCCAGAAAACCAGGTCAGCAGAGTTGCTTTAGATCCAGAGACACCCGGTCAGCAGAGCTGCTTTAGAGCCTGAGAACCAGGTCAGCAGAACTGCTTTAGAGCCAGAAAAACAGGTCAGCAGAGCTGCTTTAGAGGGAGAGAACCAGGTCAGCAGGGCTGCTCTAGAGCCAGAGGACCAGGTCAGCCGAGCTGCTGTAGAGCCAGAGAACCAGGTCAGCTTTGCTGCTTTACAGCCATAGAACCAGGTCAGCAGAGCCGCTTTAGAGCCAGAGAACCAGGTCAGCAGAGCCGTTGTAGAGCCAGAGAACCAGGTCAGCAGAGCTGCTCTAGAGCCTAAAAAGCCGGACAGCAGAGCTGCTCTAGAGGCAGAGAACCAGGACAGCAGAGCTGCTCTAGAGGGCAGAGAACCAGGTCAGCAGAGCTGCTGTAGAGTCAGAGAAACCAGGTCAGCATAGCTGCTTTAGAGGGAGAGAACCAGGTCAGCAGAGATGCTCTAGAGCCTAAGAACCAGGTCAGCACAGCTGCTCTGGAGCCAGAGAACCAGGTCAGCAGAGCTGCTTTAGAGCCTGAGAACCAGGTCAGCATAGCTGCTCTAGAGGCAGAGAACCAGGTCAGCAGAGCTGCTTTAGAAGGAGAGAACCAGGTCAGCAGAACTGCTCTAGAGCCAGAGGACCAGGTCAGCCGAGCTGCTGTAAAGCCAGAGAACCAGGTCAGCAGACCTGCTCTAGAGGCTAAGAACCAGGTCAGCAGAGCTGCTTTAGAGGGTGAGAAGCAGGTCAGCAGAGCTGCTTTAGTGGGAGAGAACCAGGTCAGCAGAGCTCCTCTAGAGCCTAAGAACCAGGTCAGCAGAGCTGCTCTAGAGGCAGAGAAACCAGGTCAGCAAAGCTGCTTTAGAGGGAGAGAACCAGGTCAGCAGAGCTGCTTTAGAGCCAGAGAACCAGGTCAGCAGAGCTGCTCTAGAGCCTATGAACCAGGTCAGCAGAGCTGCTCCAGACCCAGAGAACCAGGTCAGCAGAGTTACTGTGGCACCAGAGAAACCTTGTCAGCAGATCTGCATTAGAGCCGAAGAAGCAGGCAAGCATAGCTGCTCTAGAGCCAGAGAACCAGGTCAGCAGAGCTGCTTAGGAGCCAGAGAACCAGGTCAGCAGAGCTGCTCTAGAGCCTAAGAACAGGTCAGCAGAGCTGCTCTAGAGCCTAATAACCAGGTCAGCAGAGCTGCTCTAGAGCCAGATAACCAGGTCAGCAGAGCTGCTTTAGAGCCAGAGAAACCAGATCAGCAGAGCTGCTTTAGAGGGAGAAGCCAGGTCAGCAGAGCTGCTCCAGAGCCTAAGAACCAGGTCAGCACAGCTGCTCTAGAGCCAGAGAACCGGGTCAGCAGAGCTCCTTTAGCGCCAGAGATCCAGGTCAGCAGAGCTAGTCCAGTCCAGAGCCTAAGAAGCAGGTCAACACAGCTGCTCTAGAGCCAGAGAACCAGGTCAGCAGAGCTGCTTTAGCGCCAGAGAACCAGGTCAGCAGGGCTGCTTTAGAGCCTGAGAACCAGGTCAGCAGAGTTGCACAAGAGCCTAAGAACCAGGTCAGCAGAGCTGCTCTAGAGCCAAAGAACCAGGTCAGCAGAGCTGCTCTAGAGGCGGAGAACCAGGTCAGCAGAGCTGCTTTAGAGGGAGAGAACCAGGTCAGCAGAGCTGCTCTAGAGCCAGAGGACCAGGTCAGCCTAGCTGCTGTAGAGCCAGAGAACCAGGTCAGCAGAGCTGCACTAGAGCCTAAGAACAAGGTCAGCAGAGCTGCTTTAGAGGGAGAGAACCAGGTCAGCAGAGCTGCTTTAGAGGGAGAGAACCAGGTCAGCAGAGCTGCTCTAGAGCCAATGAACCAGGTCAGCAGAGCTTCTTTAGCGCCAGAGAACCAGGTCAGAAGAGCTGCTTTAGAGGGAGAGAATCAGGTCAGCAGAGCTGCTCCAGAGCCTAAGAACCAGGTCAGCACAGCTGCTCTAGAGCCAGAGAACCAGGTCAGCAGAGCTCCTTTAGCGCCAGAGATCCAGGTCAGCAGAGCTAGTCCAGAGCCTAAGAAGCAGGTCAACACAGCTGCTCTAGAGCCAGAGAACCAGGTCAGCAAAGCTGCTTTAGCGCCAGAAAACCACGTCAGCAGGGCTGCTTTAGAGCCTGAGAACCAGGTCAGCAGAGCTGCTCTAGATCCAGATAACCAGGTCAGCAGAGCTGCTGTAGAGCCAGAGAAACCAGATCAGCAGAGCTGCTTTAGAGGGAGAGAGCCAGGTCAGCAGAGCTGCAATAGAACCTGAGAACCAGGTCAGCAGAGCTGCTCTAGAGCCAGAGAACCAGGTCAGCAGAGCTGCTGTAGAGCTAGAGAAACCAGGTCAGCAGAGCTGCACTAGAGCCTAAGAACCAGTTCAGCAGAGCTGCTCTAGAGCCTAAGAACCAGGTCAGCAGAGCTGCTCTAGATGGAGAGAACCAGGTCAGCAGAGCTGCTCCAGAGCCAGAGAACCAGGTCAGCAGAGCTGCACTAGAGCTTAAGAACCAGTTCAGCAGAGCTGCTCTAGAGCCTAAGAACCAGGTCAGCAGAGCTGCTCTAGAGACAGGAACCAGGTCAGCAGAGCTGCTTTAGAGGGTGAGAACCAGGTCAGCAGAGCTTCTCTAGAGCCAGAGGACCAGGTCAGCAGAGCTGCTCCAGAGCCAGAGAACCAGGTCAGCAGAGCTGCTCTAGAGCCAGAGGACTAGGTCAGCCTAGCTGCTGTAGAGCCAGAGAACCAGGTCAGCAGAGCTGCACTAGAGCATAAGTACAAGGTCAGCAGAGCTGGTCTAGAGTCAGAGAAACCAGGTCAGCAGAGCTGCTTTAGAGGGAGAGAACCAGGTCAGCAGAGCTGCTTTAAAGGGAGAGAACCAGGTCAGCAGAGCTGCACTATAGCCTAAGAACAAGGTTGCAGAGCTGCTCTAGAGCCAGAGAAACCAGGTCAGCAGAGCTACTTTAGAGACAGAGAACCAGGTCAGCAGAGCTGCTTTAAAGCCAGAGAACCAGGTCAGCAGAGCTGCTCTAGAGCCTAAGAACCAGGTCGGCAGAGCTGCTCTAGAGGCACAGAAACCAGGTCAGCAGAGCTGCTTTAGAGGGAGAGAACCAGGTCAGCAGAGCTGCTCTAGAGCCAGAGAACCAGGTCAGCAGAGCTTCTTTAGTGCCAGAGAACCAGGTCAGCAGAGCTGCTTTAGAGGTAGAGAATTAGGTCAACAGAGCTGCTTTAGAGCCAGAGAACCTGGTCAGCATAGCTGCTCCAGAGCCTATGAACCAGGTCAGCAAAGCTGCTCCAGACCCGGATAACCAGGTCAGCAGAGCTGCTGTAGAGCCAGAGAAACCAGGTCAGCAGAGCTGCTGTTGAGGGAAAGAACCAGGTCAGCACAGCTGGTCTAGAGCCTAAGAACCAGGACAGTACAGCTGCTCTAGAGCCAGAGAACCAGGTCAGCAAAGCTGCTTAAGAGCCAGAGAACCAGGTCAGCAGAGCTGCTCTAGAGCCTAAGAACCAGGTCAGCAGAGATGCTTTGGAGGCAGAGAAACCAGGTCAGCAGAGCTGCTTTAGAGGGAGAGAACCAGGTCAGAAGAGGTGCTTTAGAGCCAGAGAACCAGGTCAGCAGAGCTGCTCTAGAGCCTAAGAACCATGTCAGCAGAGCTGCTCCAGACCCAAAGAACCAGGTCAGCAGAGCTGCTGTAGAGCCAGAGAAACCTGGTCAGCAGACCTGCTTTAGAGCCTAAGAACCAGGCAAGCATAGCTGCTCTAGAGCTAGAGAACCAGGTCAGTAGAGCTGCTTTAGAGCCAGAGAACCAGGTCAGCAGGGCTGCTCTAGAGCCTAAGAACCAGGTCAGCAGAGCTGCTCTAGAGCCTAAGAACCAGGTTAGCAGAGCTGCTCTAGAGCCAGATATCCAGGTCAGCAGAGCTGCTGTAGAGCCAGAGAAACCAGGTCAGCAGAGTTGCTTTAGAGGGAGCGAACCAGGTCAGCAGAGCTGCTCTAGAGCCAAGAACCAGGCCAGCACAGCTGCTTTAGAGCCAGAGAACCAGGTCAGCAGACCTGCTTTAGAGCCAGAGAAACCAGGACAGCAGAGCTGCTTTAGAGACAGAGAACCAGGTTAGCAGAACTGCATTAGAGCCAGAGAACCATGTAAGCAGAGCAGTTGTAGAGCCAGAGAACCAGGTCAGCAGAGCTGCTCTAGAGCCAGAGAACCAGATCAGCAGCGCTTCTTTAGCGCCAGAGAATCAGGTCAGCAGAGCTGCTTTAGACGCAGAGAACCAGGTCAGCAGAGCTGCTCTAGAGGCAGAGAACCAGGTCAGCAGAGCTGCTCTAGAGCCAGAGAACCAGGTCAGCAGAGCTTCTTTAGCGCCAGAGAACCAGGTCAGCAGAGCTGCTTTAGAGCCAGAGAACCAGGTCAGCAGTGCTGCTCTAGAGGCAGAGAACCAGGTCAGCAGAGCTGCTTTAGAGGGAGAGAACCAGGTCAGCAGAGGTACTCTAGAGCCTAAGAACCAGGTCAGCACAGCTGCTCTACAGCCAGAGAACCAGGTCAGCAGAGCTGCTTTAGAGCCAGGGAACCAGGTCAGCAGAGCTGCTCTAGAGCCTAAGAACCAGGTCAGCAGAGCTGCTCTGGAGGCAGAGAAACCAGGTCAGCAGAGCTGCTTTAGAGGGAGAGAACCAGGTCAGAAGAGCTGCGTTAGAGCCAGAGAACCAGGTCAGCAGTGCTGCTCTAGAGCCTAAGAACCAGGTCAGCAGAGCTGCTCCAGACCCATAGAACCAGGTCAGCAGAGCTGCTGTAGAGCCAGAGAAACCTGGTCAGCAGACCTGCTTTAGAGCCTAAGAACCAGGCAAGCATAGCTGTTCTAGAGCTAGAGAACCAGGTCAGCAGAGCTGCTTTAGAGCCAGAGAACCAGTTCAGTAGAGCTGCTCTAGAGCCTAAGAACGAGGTCAGCAGAGCTGCTCTAGAGCCTAAGAACCAGGTTAGCAGAGCTGCTCTAGAGCCAGATAACCAGGTCAGCAGAGCTGCTGTAGAGCCAGAGAAACCAGGTCAGCAGAGCTGCTTTAGAGCCAGAGAACCAGGTCAGCAGAGCCATTGTAGAGCCAGAGAACCACATCAGCAGAGCTGCTCTAGAGCCTAAAAAGCCGGACAGCAGAGCTGCTCTAGAGGCAGTGAACCAGGTCAGCAGAGCTGCTTTAGCGCCAGAGAACCAGGTCAGCAGGGCTGCTTTAGAGCCTGAGAACCAGGTTAGCAGAGCTGCACTAGAGCCTAAGAACCAGGTCAGCAGAGCTGCTCTAGAGGCAGAGAAACCAGGTCAGCAAAGCTGCTTTAGAGGGAGAGAACCAGGTCAGCAGAGCTGCTTTAGAGCCAGAGAACCAGGTCAGCAGAGCTGCTCTAGAGCCTATGAACCAGGTCAGCAGAGCTGCTCCAGACCCAGAGAACCAGGTCAGCAGAGTTACTGTGGCACCAGAGAAACCTTGTCAGCAGATCTGCATTAGAGCCGAAGAAGCAGGCAAGCATAGCTGCTCTAGAGCCAGAGAACCAGGTCAGCAGAGCTGCTTAGGAGCCAGAGAACCAGGTCAGCAGAGCTGCTCTAGAGCCTAAGAACAGGTCAGCAGAGCTGCTCTAGAGCCTAATAACCAGGTCAGCAGAGCTGCTCTAGAGCCAGATAACCAGGTCAGCAGAGCTGCTTTAGAGCCAGAGAAACCAGATCAGCAGAGCTGCTTTAGAGGGAGAGAACCAGGTCAGCAGAGCTGCTCCAGAGCCTAAGAACCAGGTCAGCACAGCTGCTCTAGAGCCAGAGAACCAGGTCAGCAGAGCTCCTTTAGCACCAGAGATCCAGGTCAGCAGAACTAGTCCAGTCCAGAGCCTAAGAAGCAGGTCAACACAGCTGCTCTAGAGCCAGAGAACCAGGTCAGCAGAGCTGCTTTAGCGCCAGAGAACCAGGTCAGCAGGGCTGCTTTAGAGCCTGAGAACCAGGTCAGCAGAGTTGCACAAGAGCCTAAGAACCAGGTCAGCAGAGCTGCTCTAGAGCCTAAGAACCAGGTCAGCAGAGCTGCTCTAGAGGCGGAGAACCAGGTCAGCAGAGCTGCTTTAGAGGGAGAGAACCAGGTCAGCAGAGCTGCTCTAGAGCCAGAGGACCAGGTCAGCCTAGCTGCTGTAGAGCCAGAGAACCAGGTCAGCAGAGCTGCACTAGAGCCTAAGAACAAGGTCAGCAGAGCTGCTTTAGAGGGAGAGAACCAGGTCAGCAGAGCTGCTTTAGAGGGAGAGAACCAGGTCAGCAGAGCTGCTCTAGAGCCAATGAACCAGGTCAGCAGAGCTTCTTTAGCGCCAGAGAACCAGGTCAGAAGAGCTGCTTTAGAGGGAGAGAATCAGGTCAGCAGAGCTGCTCCAGAGCCTAAGAACCAGGTCAGCACAGCTGCTCTAGAGCCAGAGAACCAGGTCAGCAGAGCTCCTTTAGCGCCAGAGATCCAGGTCAGCAGAGCTAGTCCAGAGCCTAAGAAGCAGGTCAACACAGCTGCTCTAGAGCCAGAGAACCAGGTCAGCAAAGCTGCTTTAGCGCCAGAAAACCACGTCAGCAGGGCTGCTTTAGAGCCTGAGAACCAGGTCAGCAGAGCTGCACTAGAGCCTAAGAACCAGGTCAGCAGAGCTGCTCTAGAGCCTAAGAACCAGGTCAGCAGAGCTGCTCTAGAGGCAGAGAACCAGGTCAGCAGAGCTGCTTTAGAGGGAGAGAACCAGGTTAGCAGAGCTGCTCTAGAGCCAGAGGACCAGGTCAGCCTAGCTGCTGTAGAGCCAGAGAACCAGGTCATCAGAGCTGCACTAGTGCCTAAGATCAAGGTCAGCAGAGCTGCTCTAGAGCCAGAGAAACCAGGTCAGCTGACCTGCTTTAGAGCCTAAGAATCAGGTCAGCAGAGCTGCTATAGAGCCTAATAACCAGGTCAGCAGAGCTGCTCTAGATCCAGATAACCAGGTCAGCAGAGCTGCTGTAGAGCCAGAGAAACCAGATCAGCAGAGCTGCTTTAGAGGGAGAGAGCCAGGTCAGCAGAGCTGCAATAGAACCTGAGAACCAGGTCAGCAGAGCTGCTCTAGAGCCAGAGAACCAGGTCAGCAGAGCTGCTGTAGAGCTAGAGAAACCAGGTCAGCAGAGCTGCACTAGAGCCTAAGAACCAGTTCAGCAGAGCTGCTCTAGAGCCTAAGAACCAGGTCAGCAGAGCTGCTCTAGATGGAGAGAACCAGGTCAGCAGAGCTGCTCCAGAGCCAGAGAACCAGGTCAGCAGAGCTGCACTAGAGCTTAAGAACCAGTTCAGCAGAGCTGCTCTAGAGCCTAAGAACCAGGTCAGCAGAGCTGCTCTAGAGACAGGAACCAGGTCAGCAGAGCTGCTTTAGAGGGTGAGAACCAGGTCAGCAGAGCTTCTCTAGAGCCAGAGGACCAGGTCAGCAGAGCTGCTCCAGAGCCAGAGAACCAGGTCAGCAGAGCTGCTCTAGAGCCAGAGGACTAGGTCAGCCTAGCTGCTGTAGAGCCAGAGAACCAGGTCAGCAGAGCTGCACTAGAGCATAAGTACAAGGTCAGCAGAGCTGGTCTAGAGTCAGAGAAACCAGGTCAGCAGAGCTGCTTTAGAGGGAGAGAACCAGGTCAGCAGAGCTGCTTTAAAGGGAGAGAACCAGGTCAGCAGAGCTGCACTATAGCCTAAGAACAAGGTTGCAGAGCTGCTCTAGAGCCAGAGAAACCAGGTCAGCAGAGCTACTTTAGAGACAGAGAACCAGGTCAGCAGAGCTGCTTTAAAGCCAGAGAACCAGGTCAGCAGAGCTGCTCTAGAGCCTAAGAACCAGGTCGGCAGAGCTGCTCTAGAGGCACAGAAACCAGGTCAGCAGAGCTGCTTTAGAGGGAGAGAACCAGGTCAGCAGAGCTGCTCTAGAGCCAGAGAACCAGGTCAGCAGAGCTTCTTTAGTGCCAGAGAACCAGGTCAGCAGAGCTGCTTTAGAGGTAGAGAATTAGGTCAACAGAGCTGCTTTAGAGCCAGAGAACCTGGTCAGCATAGCTGCTCCAGAGCCTATGAACCAGGTCAGCAAAGCTGCTCCAGACCCGGATAACCAGGTCAGCAGAGCTGCTGTAGAGCCAGAGAAACCAGGTCAGCAGAGCTGCTGTTGAGGGAAAGAACCAGGTCAGCACAGCTGGTCTAGAGCCTAAGAACCAGGACAGTACAGCTGCTCTAGAGCCAGAGAACCAGGTCAGCAAAGCTGCTTAAGAGCCAGAGAACCAGGTCAGCAGAGCTGCTCTAGAGCCTAAGAACCAGGTCAGCAGAGATGCTTTGGAGGCAGAGAAACCAGGTCAGCAGAGCTGCTTTAGAGGGAGAGAACCAGGTCAGAAGAGGTGCTTTAGAGCCAGAGAACCAGGTCAGCAGAGCTGCTCTAGAGCCTAAGAACCATGTCAGCAGAGCTGCTCCAGACCCAAAGAACCAGGTCAGCAGAGCTGCTGTAGAGCCAGAGAAACCTGGTCAGCAGACCTGCTTTAGAGCCTAAGAACCAGGCAAGCATAGCTGCTCTAGAGCTAGAGAACCAGGTCAGTAGAGCTGCTTTAGAGCCAGAGAACCAGGTCAGCAGGGCTGCTCTAGAGCCTAAGAACCAGGTCAGCAGAGCTGCTCTAGAGCCTAAGAACCAGGTTAGCAGAGCTGCTCTAGAGCCAGATATCCAGGTCAGCAGAGCTGCTGTAGAGCCAGAGAAACCAGGTCAGCAGAGTTGCTTTAGAGGGAGCGAACCAGGTCAGCAGAGCTGCTCTAGAGCCAAGAACCAGGCCAGCACAGCTGCTTTAGAGCCAGAGAACCAGGTCAGCAGACCTGCTTTAGAGCCAGAGAAACCAGGACAGCAGAGCTGCTTTAGAGACAGAGAACCAGGTTAGCAGAACTGCATTAGAGCCAGAGAACCATGTAAGCAGAGCAGTTGTAGAGCCAGAGAACCAGGTCAGCAGAGCTGCTCTAGAGCCAGAGAACCAGATCAGCAGCGCTTCTTTAGCGCCAGAGAATCAGGTCAGCAGAGCTGCTTTAGACGCAGAGAACCAGGTCAGCAGAGCTGCTCTAGAGGCAGAGAACCAGGTCAGCAGAGCTGCTCTAGAGCCAGAGAACCAGGTCAGCAGAGCTTCTTTAGCGCCAGAGAACCAGGTCAGCAGAGCTGCTTTAGAGCCAGAGAACCAGGTCAGCAGTGCTGCTCTAGAGGCAGAGAACCAGGTCAGCAGAGCTGCTTTAGAGGGAGAGAACCAGGTCAGCAGAGGTACTCTAGAGCCTAAGAACCAGGTCAGCACAGCTGCTCTACAGCCAGAGAACCAGGTCAGCAGAGCTGCTTTAGAGCCAGGGAACCAGGTCAGCAGAGCTGCTCTAGAGCCTAAGAACCAGGTCAGCAGAGCTGCTCTGGAGGCAGAGAAACCAGGTCAGCAGAGCTGCTTTAGAGGGAGAGAACCAGGTCAGAAGAGCTGCGTTAGAGCCAGAGAACCAGGTCAGCAGTGCTGCTCTAGAGCCTAAGAACCAGGTCAGCAGAGCTGCTCCAGACCCATAGAACCAGGTCAGCAGAGCTGCTGTAGAGCCAGAGAAACCTGGTCAGCAGACCTGCTTTAGAGCCTAAGAACCAGGCAAGCATAGCTGTTCTAGAGCTAGAGAACCAGGTCAGCAGAGCTGCTTTAGAGCCAGAGAACCAGTTCAGCAGAGCTGCTCTAGAGCCTAAGAACGAGGTCAGCAGAGCTGCTCTAGAGCCTAAGAACCAGGTTAGCAGAGCTGCTCTAGAGCCAGATAACCAGGTCAGCAGAGCTGCTGTAGAGCCAGAGAAACCAGGTCAGCAGAGCTGCTTTAGAGCCAGAGAACCAGGTCAGCAGAGCCATTGTAGAGCCAGAGAACCACATCAGCAGAGCTGCTCTAGAGCCTAAAAAGCCGGACAGCAGAGCTGCTCTAGAGGCAGTGAACCAGGTCAGCAGAGCTGCTCTAGAGGCAGAGAACCAGGTCAGCAGAGCTGCTGTAGAGTCAGAGAAACAAGGTCAGCATAGCTGCTTTAGAGGGAGAGAACCAGATCAACAGAGCTGCTCTAGAGCCTAAGAACCAGGTCAGCACAGCTGCTCTAGAGCCAGAGAACCAGGTCAGCAGAGCTGCTTTGGAGCAAGAGAACCAGGTCTGCAGAGCTGTTCTAGAGCCTAAGAACCAGGTCAGCAGAGCTGCTCTAGAGCCAGAGTTCCAGGTCAGCAGAGCGGCTCTAGAGCCAGAGAACCAGGTCAGCAGAGCTGCTGTAGAGCTAGAGAAACCAGGTCAGCAGAGCTGCTTTAGAGCGAGAGAACCAGGTCAGCAGAGCTGCTCCAGAGCCTAAGAACCAGGTCAGCACAGCTGCTCTAGAGCCAGAGAACCAGGTCAGCAGAGTTGCTTTAGCGCCAGAGAACCAGGTCAGCGGAGCTGCTCCAGAGGCTAAGAACCAGGTCAGCACAGCTACTCTAGAGCCAGAGAACCAGGTCAGCAGAGCTGCTTTAGCGCCAGAGAACCAGGTCAGCAGAGCTGCTTTAGAGCCAGAGAACCAGGTCAGCAGAGCTGCACTAGAGCCAGAGGACCAGGTCAGCCGAGCTGCTGTAGAGCCAGAGATCCAGGTCAGCAGAGCTGCACTAGAGCCTAAGAACAAGGTCAGCAGAGCTGCTCTAGAGCGAGAGAAACCAGGTCCGCAGAGATGCTTTAGAGGGAGAGAACCAGGTCAGCAGAGCTGCTTTAGAGGGAGAGAACCAGGTCAGCAGAGCTTCTCTAGAACCTATGAACCAGATAAGCACAGCTGCTCTAGAGCCAGAGAACCAGGTCAGCAGAGCTGCTTTAGAGATAGAGAACCAGGTCAGCAGAGCTGCTTTAAAGCCAGAGAACCAGGTCAGCAGAGCTGCTCTAGAGCCTAAGAACCAGGTCGGCAGAGCTGCTCTAGAGGCAGAGAATCAGGTGAGCAGAGCTGCTTTAGAGGGAGAGAACCAGGTCAGCAGAGCTGCTTTATAGGGAGAGAACCAGGTCAGCAGAGCTACTCTAGAGCCTAAGAACCAGGTCAGCACAGCTGCTCTAGAGCCAGAGAACCAGGTCAGCAGAGCTGCTTTAGAGCCAGAGAACCAGGTCAGCAGAGCTGCTTAAGAGCCAGAGAACCAGGTCAGCAGAGCTGCTCTAGAGCCTAAGAACCAGGTCAGCAGAGCTGCTCTGGAGGCAGAGAAACCAGGTCAGCAGAGCTGCTTTAGAGGGAGAGAACCAGGTCAGAAGAGCTGCTTTAGAGCCAGATAACCAGGTCAGCAGAGCTGCTGTAGAGCCAGAGAAACCAGGTCAGCAGAGTTGCTTTAGAGGGAGCGAACCAGGTCAGCAGAGCTGCTCTAGAGCCAAGAACTAGGCCAGCACAGCTGCTTTAGAGCCAGAGAACCAGGTCAGCAGACCTGCTTTAGAGCAGGAGAAACCAGAACAGCAGAGCTGCTTTAGAGACAGAGAACCAGGTCAGCAGAACTGCATTAGAGACAGAGAACCAGGTAAGCAGAGCAGTTGTAGAGCCAGAGAACCAGGTCAGCAGAGCTGCTTTAGAGCCTAAGAACCAGGACAGTACAGCTGCTCTAGAGCCAGAGAACCAGGTCAGCAAAGCTGCTTTCGAGCCAGAAAACCAGGTTAGCAGAGCTGCTTTAGAGCCAGGTCAGCAGAGCTGCTTTAGAGCCAGAGAAGCAGGTCAGCAGAGCTGCTCTAGAGCCTAAGAACCAGGTCAGCAGAGCTGCTTTAAAGCCAGAGAACCAGGTTAGCAGAGCTGCTTTAGACCCAGGTCAGCAGTCCTGCTTTAGAGCCAGAGAAGCAGGTCAGCAGAGCTGCTCTAGAGCCTTAGAACCAGGTCAGCATAGCTGCTCTAGAGGCAGAGAACCAGGTCAGCAGAGCTGCTTTAGAAGGAGAGAACCAGGTCAGGAGAACTGCTCTAGAGCCAGAGGACCAGGTCAGCCGAGCTGCTGTAGAGCCAGAGAACCACGTCATTAGACCTGCTCTAGAGGTTAAGAACCAGGTCAGCAGAGCTGCTCTAGAGCCAGAGAAACCAGGTCAGCAGAGCTGCTTTAGAGGGAGAGAACCAGGTCAGCACAGCTGCTCTAGAGCCAGAGAACCAGGTCAGCAGAGCTGCTTTAGAGCCAGAGAACCAGGTCAGCAGAGCTGCTTAAGAGCCAGAGAACCAGGTCAGCAGAGCTGCTTTCGAGCCAGAAAACCAGGTTAGCAGAGCTGCTTTAGAGCCAGGTCAGCAGAGCTGCTTTAGAGCCAGAGAAGCAGGTCAGCAGAGCTGCTCTAGTGCCTAAGAACCAGGTCAGCAGAGCTGCTTTAAAGCCAGAGAACCAGGTTAGCAGAGCTGCTTTAGAGCCAGGTCAGCAGTCCTGCTTTAGAGCCAGAGAAGCAGGTCAGCAGAGCTGCTCTAGAGCCTAAGAACCAGGTCAGCATAGCTGCTCTAGAGGCAGAGAACCAGGTCAGCAGAGCTGCTTTAGAAGGAGAGAACCAGGTCAGGAGAACTGCTCTAGAGCCAGAGGACCAGGTCAGTCGAGCTGCTGTAGAGCCAGAGAACCACGTCAGCAGACCTGCTCTAGAGGCTAAGAACCAGGTCAGCAGAGCTGCTCTAGAGCCAGAGAAACCAGGTCAGCAGAGCTGCTTTAGAGGGAGAGAACCAGGTCAGCACAGCTGCTCTAGAGCCAGAGAACCAGGTCAGCAGAGCTGCTTTAGAGCCAGGGAACCAGGTCAGCAGAGCTGCTTAAGAGCCAGAGAACCACGTCAGCAGACCTGCTCTAGAGGCTAAGAACCAGGTCAGCAGAGCTGCTGTAGAGCCAGAGAAACCTGGTCAGCAGACCTGCTTTAGAGCCTAAGAACCAGGCAAGCATAGCTGCTCTAGAGCTAGAGACCCAGGTCAGCAGAGCTGCTTTAGAGCCAGAGAACCAGGTCAGCAAGGCTGCTCTAGAGCCTAAGAACCAGGTCAGCAGAGCTGCTCTAGAGCCTAAGAACCAGGTTAGCAGAGCTGCTCTAGAGCCAGATAACCAGGTCAGCAGAGCTGCTGTAGAGCCAGAGAAACCAGGTCAGCAGAGTTGCTTTAGAGGGAGCGAACCAGGTCAGCAGAGCTGCTCTAGAGCAAAGAACCAGGCCAGCACAGCTGCTTTAGAGCCAGAGAACCAGGTCATTAGACCTGCTCTAGAGGTTAAGAACCAGGTCACCAGAGCTGCTCTAGAGCCAGAGAAACCAGGCCAGCAGAGCTGCTTTAGAGGGAGAGAACCAGGTCAGCACAGCTGCTCTAGAGCCAGAGAACCAGGTCAGCAGAGCTGCTTTAGAGCCAGAGAACCAGGTCAGCAGAGCTGCTTAAGAGCCAGAGAACCAGGTCAGCAGAGCTGCTTTTGAGCCAGAAAACCAGGTTAGCAGAGCTGCTTTAGAGCCAGGTCAGCAGAGCTGCTTTAGAGCCAGAGAAGCAGGTCAGCAGAGCTGCTCTAGTGCCTAAGAACAAGGTCAGCAGAGCTGCTTTAAAGCCAGAGAACCAGGTTAGCAGAGCTGCTTTAGAGCCAGGTCAGCAGTCCTGCTTTAGAGCCAGAGAAGCAGGTCAGCAGAGCTGCTCTAGAGCCTAAGAACCAGGTCAGCATAGCTGCTCTAGAGGCAGAGAACCAGGTCAGCAGAGCTGCTTTAGAAGGAGAGAACCAGGTCAGGAGAACTGCTCTAGAGCCAGAGGACCAGGTCAGTCGAGCTGCTGTAGAGCCAGAGAACCACGTCAGCAGACCTGCTCTAGAGGCTAAGAACCAGGTCAGCAGAGCTGCTCTAGAGCCAGAGAAACCTGGTCAGCAGAGCTGCTTTAGAGGGAGAGAACCAGGTCAGCACAGCTGCTCTAGAGCCAGAGAACCAGGTCAGCAGAGCTGCTTTAGAGCCAGGGAACCAGGTCAGCAGAGCTGCTTAAGAGCCAGAGAACCACGTCAGCAGACCTGCTCTAGAGGCTAAGAACCAGGTCAGCAGAGCTGCTGTAGAGCCAGAGAAACCTGGTCAGCAGACCTGCTTTAGAGCCTAAGAACCAGGCAAGCATAGCTGCTCTAGAGCTAGAGACCCAGGTCAGCAGAGCTGCTTTAGAGCCAGAGAACCAGGTCAGCAAGGCTGCTCTAGAGCCTAAGAACCAGGTCAGCAGAGCTGCTCTAGAGCCTAAGAACCAGGTTAGCAGAGCTGCTCTAGAGCCAGATAACCAGGTCAGCAGAGCTGCTGTAGAGCCAGAGAAACCAGGTCAGCAGAGTTGCTTTAGAGGGAGCGAACCAGGTCAGCAGAGCTGCTCTAGAGCGAAGAACCAGGCCAGCACAGCTGCTTTAGAGCCAGAGAACCAGGTCAGCAGACCTGCTTTAGAGCCAGAGAAACCACGACAGCAGAGCTGCTTTAGAGACAGAGAACCAGGTTAGCAGAACTGCATTAGAGCCAGAGAACCAGGTAAGCAGAGCAGTTGTAGAGCTTAAGAAACAGGACAGTACAGCTGCTCTAGAGCCAGAGAACCAGGTCAGCAAAGCTGCTTTCGAGCCAGAAAAACAGGTTATCAGAGCTGCTTTAGAGCCAGGTCAGCAGAGCTGCTTTAGAGCCAGAGATGCAGGTCAGCGGAGCTGCTCTAGAGACTAAGAACCAGGTCAGCAGAGCTGCTTTAAAGCCAGAGAACCAGGTTAGCAGAGCTGCTTTAGAGCCAGGTCAGCAGTCCTGCTTTAGAGCCAGAGAAGCAGGTCAGCAGAGCTGCTCTTGAGCCTAAGAACCAGGTCTGCATAGCTGCTCTAGAGGCAGAGAACCAGGTCAGCAGAGCTGCTTTAGAAGGAGAGAACCAGGTCAGCAGAACTGCTCTAGAGCCAGAGGACCAGGTCAGCCGAGCTGCTGTAGAGCCAGAGAACCAGGTCAGCAGACCTGCTCTAGAGGCTAAGAACCAGGTCAGCAGAGCTGCTCTAGAGCCAGAGAAACTAGGTCAGCAGAGCTGCTTTAGAGGGAGAGAAGCAGGTCAGCAGAGCTGCTTTAGAGGGAGAGAACCAGGTCAGCAGAGCTGCTTTAGAGCCAGAGAACCAGGTCAGCAGAGCTGCTCTAGAGCCTATGAACCAGGTAAGCAGAGCTGCTCCAGACCCAGAGAACCAGGTCAGCAGAGGTGCTGTGGAGCCAGAGAAACCTGGTCAGCAGATCTGCATTAGAGCCTAAGAAGCAGGCAAGCATAGCTGCTCTAGAGCCAGAGAACCAGGTCAGCAGAGCTGCTTAAGAGCCAGAGAACCAGGTCAGCAGAGCTGCTCTAGAGCCTAAGAATCACGTCTGCAGAGCTGCTCTAGAGCCTAATAACCGGGTCAGCAGAGCTGCTCTAGAGCCAGATAACCCGGTCAGCAGAGTTGCTTTAGAGCCAGAGAAACCAGATCAGCAGAACTGCTTTAGAGGGAGAGAACCAGGTCAGCAGAGCTGCTATAGAGCCTAATAACCAGGTCAGCAGAGCTGCTCTAGATCCAGATAACCAGGTCAGCAGAGGTGCTGTAGAGCCAGAGAAACCAGATCAGCAGAGCTGCTTTAGAGGGAGAGAGCCAGGTCAGCAGAGCTGCAATAGAGCCTAAGAACCAGGTCAGCAGAGCTGCTCTAGAGCCAGAGAACCAGGTCAGCAGAGCTGCTGTAGAGCTAGAGAAACCAGGTCAGCAGAGCTGCACTAGAGCCTAAGAACCAGTTCAGCAGAGCTGCTCTAGAGCCTAAGAACCAGGTCAGCAGAGCAGCTCTAGATGGAGAGAACCAGGTCAGCAGAGCTGCTCCAGAGCCAGAGAGCCAGGTCAGCAGAGCTGCACTAGAGCCTAAGAACCAGTTCAGCAGAGCTGCTCTAGAGCCTAAGAACCAGGTCAGCAGAGCTGCTCTAGAGGCAGGAACCAGGTCAGCAGAGCTGCTTTAGAGGGTGAGAACCAGGTCAGCAGAGCTGCTCTAGAGCCAGAGGACCAGGTCAGCAGAGCTGCTCCAGAGCAAGAGAACCAGGTCAGCAGATCTGCTCTAGAGCCAGAGGACTAGGTCAGCCTAGCTGCTGTAGAGCCAGAGAACCAGGTCAGCAGAGCTGCACTAGAGCATAAGAACAAGGTCAGCAGAGCTGGTCTAGAGTCAGAGAAACCAGGTCAGCAGAGCTGCTTTAGAGGGAGAGAACCAGGTCAGCAGAGCTGCTTTAAAGGGAGAGAACCAGGTCAGCAGAGCTGCACTATAGCCTAAGAACAAGGTTGCAGAGCTGCTCTAGAGCCAGAGAAACCAGGTCAGCAGAGCTGCTTTAGAGACAGAGAACCAGGTCAGCAGAGCTGCTTTAAAGCCAAAGAACCAGGTTAGCAGGGCTGCTCTAGAGCCTAAGAACCAGGTCGGTAGAGCTGCTCTAGAGGCACAGAAACCAGGTCAGCAGAGCTGCTTTAGAGGTAGAGAACCAGGTCAATAGAGCTGCTCTAGAGCCAGAGAACCAGGTCAGCAGAGCTTCTTTAGCGCCAGACAACCAGGTCAGCAGAGCTGCTTTAGAGGTAGAGAACCAGGTCAACAGAGCTGCTTTAGAGCCAGAGAACCAGGTCAGCAGAGCTGCTCCAGACCCAGATAACCAGGTCAGCAGAGCTGCTGTAGAGCCAGAGAAACCAGGTCAGCAGAGCTGCTGTAGAGCTAGAGAAACCAGGTCAGCAGAGCTGCTGTTGAGGGAAAGAACCAGGTCAGCACAGCTGGTCTAGAGCCTAAGAACCAGGACAGTACAGCTGCTCTAGAGCCAGAGAACCAGGTCAGCAAAGCTGCTTTAGAGCCAGAAAACCAGGTCAGCAGAGTTGCTTTAGATCCAGAGACACCCGGTCAGCAGAGCTGCTTTAGAGCCAGAGAACCAGGTCAGCAGAGCTGCTTTAGAGCCAGAAAAACAGGTCAGCAGAGCTGCTTTAGAGGGAGAGAACCAGGTCAGCAGGGCTGCTCTAGAGCCAGAGGACCAGGTCAGCCGAGCTGCTGTAGAGCCAGAGAACCAGGTCAGCTTTGCTGCTTTACAGCCATAGAACCAGGTCAGCAGAGCCGCTTTAGAGCCAGAGAACCAGGTCAGCAGAGCCGTTGTAGAGACAGAGAACCAGGTCAGCAGAGCTGCTCTAGAGCCTAAAAAGCCGGACAGCAGAGCTGCTCTAGAGGCAGAGAACCAGGACAGCAGAGCTGCTCTAGAGGCAGAGAACCAGGTCAGCAGAGCTGCTGTAGAGTCAGAGAAACCAGGTCAGCATAGCTGCTTTAGAGGGAAAGAACCAGGTCAGCAGAGATGCTCTAGAGCCTAAGAACCAGGTCAGCACAGCTGCTCTGGAGCCAGAGAACCAGGTCAGCAGAGCTGCTTTAGAGCCAGAGAACCAGGTCAGCATAGCTGCTCTAGAGGCAGAGAACCAGGTCAGCAGAGCTGCTTTAGAATGAGAGAACCAGGTCAGCAGAACTGCTCTAGAGCCAGAGGACCAGGTCAGCCGAGCTGCTGTAAAGCCAGAGAACCAGGTCAGCAGAGCTGCTCTAGAGCCTAAGAACAGGTCAGCAGAGCTGCTCTAGAGCCTAATAACCAGGTCAGCAGAGCTGCTCTAGAGCCAGATAACCAGGTCAGCAGAGCTGCTTTAGAGCCAGAGAAACCAGATCAGCAGAGCTGCTTTAGAGGGAGAGAACCAGGTCAGCAGAGCTGCTCTAGAGGCAAGAACCAGGTCAGCAGAGCTGCTTTAGAGGGTGAGAACCAGGTCAGCAGAGCTGCTCTAGAGCCAGAGGACCAGGTCAGCAGAGCTGCTCCAGAGCCAGAGAACCAGGTCAGCAGAGCTGCTCTAGAGCCAGAGGACTAGGTCAGCCTAGCTGCTGTAGAGCCAGAGAACCAGGTCAGCAGAGCTGCACTAGAGCATAAGAACAAGGTCAGCAGAGCTGGTCTAGAGTCAGAGAAACCAGGTCAGCAGGGCTGCTCTAGAGCCTAAGAACCAGGTCAGCAGAGCTGCTCTAGAGGCACAGAAACCAGGTCAGCAGAGCTGCTTTAGAGGTAGAGAACCAGGTCAATAGAGCTGCTCTAGAGCCAGAGAACCAGGTCAGCAGAGCTTCTTTAGCGCCAGAGAACCAGGTCAACAGAGCTGCTTTAGAGGTAGAGAACCAGGTCAACAGAGCTGCTTTAGAGCCAGAGAACCAGGTCAGCAGAACTGCTCTAGAGCCTATGAACCAGGTCAGCAGAGCTGCTCCAGACCCAGATAACCAGGTCAGCAGAGCTGCTGTAGAGCCAGAGAAACCAGGTCAGCAGAGCTGCTTTTGAGGGAAAGAACCAGGTCAGCACAGCTGGTCTAGAGCCTAAGAACCAGGACAGTACAGCTGCTCTAGAGCCAGAGAACCAGGTCAGCAAAGCTGCTTTAGAGCCAGAAAACCAGGTCAGCAGAGTTGCTTTAGATCCAGAGACACCCGATCAGCAGAGCTGCTTTAGAGCCAGAGAACCAGGTCAGCAGAGCAATTTTAGAGCCAGGTCAGCAGAGCTGCTTTAGAGCCAGAAAACGAGGTCAGCAGAGCTGCTTTAGAGGGAGAGAACCAGGTCAGCAGGGCTGCTCTAGAGCCAGGGGACCAGGTCAGCCGAGCTGCTGTAGAGCCAGAGAACCAGGTCAGCTGAGCTGCTTTAAAGCCATAGAACCAGGTCAGCAGAGCCGTTGTAGAGCCAGAGAACCAGGTCAGCAGAGCTGCTCTAGAGCCTAAAAAGCCGTACAGCAGAGCTGCTCTAGAGGCAGAGAACCAGGAAAGCAGAGCTGCTCTAGAGGCAGAGAACCAGGTCAGCAGAGCTGCTCTAGAGCCTAAAAAGCTGGACAGCAGAGCTGCTCTAGAGGCAGAGAAACAGGACAGCAGATCTGCTTTAGAGGGAGAGAACCAGGTCAGCAGAGCTGCTCTAGAGCCTAAGAACCAGGTCAGCACAGCTGCTCTGGAGCCAGAGAACCAGGTCAGCAGAGCTGCTTTAGAGCCAGAGAACCAGGTCAGCATAGCTGCTCTAGAGGCAGAGAACCAGGTCAGCAGAGCTGCTTTAGAAGGAGAGAAGCAGGTCAGCAGAACTGCTCTAAAGCCAGAGGACCAGGTCAGCTGAGCTGCTGTAGAGCCAGAGAACCAGGTCAGCAGACCTGCTCTAGAGGCTAAGAACCAGGTCAGCAGAGCTGCTCTAGAGCCAGAGAAACTAGGTCAGCAGAGCTGCTTTAGAGGGAGAGAAGCAGGTCAGCAGAGCTGCTTTAGAGGGAGAGAACCAGGTCAGCAGAGCTCCTCTAGAGCCTAAGAACCAGGTCAACACAGCTGCTCTTGAGCCAGAGAACCAGGTCAGCAGAGCTGCTTTAGAGTCAGAGAACCAGGTCAGCAGAGCTGCTTAAGAGCCAGAGAACCAGGTCAGCAGAGCTGCTCTAGAGCCTAAGAACCAGGTCAGCAGAGCTGCTCTAGAGGCAGAGAAACCAGGTCAGCAAAGCTGCTTTAAAGGGAGAGAACCAGGTCAGCAGAGCTGCTTTAGAGCCAGAGAACCAGGTCAGCAGAGCTGCTCTAGAGCCTATGAACCAGGTCAGCAGAGCTGCTCCAGACCCAGAGAACCAGGTCAGCAGAGGTGCTGTGGAGCCAGAGAAACCTGGTCAGCAGATCTGCATTAGAGCCTAAGAAGCAGGCAAGCATAGCTGCTCTAGAGCCAGAGAACCAGGTCAGCAGAGCTGCTTAAGAGCCAGAGAACCAGGTCAGCAGAGCTGCTCTAGAGCCTAAGAATCAGGTCAGCAGAGCTGCTCTAGAGCCTAATAACCAGGTCAGCAGAGCTGCTCTAGAGCCAGATAACCAGGTCAGCAGAGCTGCTTTGGAGCCAGGGAAACCAGATCAGCAGAGCTGCTTTAGAGGGAGAGAACAAGGTCAGCAGAGCTGCTCTAGAGCCTAAGAACCAGGTCAGCAGAGCTGCTCTAGAGCCAGAGAACCAGGTCAGCAGACCTGCGTTAGAGGGAGAGAACCAGGTCAGCAGAGCTGCTCCAGAGCCTAAGAACCAGGTCAGCACAGCTGCTCTAGAGCCAGAGAACCAGGTCAGCAGAGCTCCTTTAGCGCCAGATATCCAGGTCAGCAGAGCTAGTCCAGAGCCTAAGAAGCATGTCAACACAGCTGCTCTAGAGCCAGAGAACCAGGTCAGCAGAGCTGCTTTAGCGCCAGAGAACCAGGTCAGCAGGGCTGCTTTAGAGCCTGAGAACCAGGTTAGCAGAGCTGCACTAGAGCCTAAGAACCAGGTCAGCAGAGCTGCTCTAGAGCCTAAGAACCAGGTCAGCAGAGCTGCTCTAGAGGCAGAGAACCAGGTCAGCAGAGCTGCTTTAGAGGGAGAGAACCAGGTCAGCAGAGCTGCTCTAGAGCCAGAGGACCAGGTCAGCCTAGCTGCTGTAGAGCCAGAGAACCAGGTCAGCAGAGCTACACTAGTGCCTAAGAACAAGGTCAGCAGAGCTGCTCTAGAGCCAGAGAAACCAGGTTAGCAGACCTTATTTAGAGCCTAAGAATCAGGTCAGCAGAGCTGCTATAGAGCCTAATAACCAGGTCAGCAGAGCTGCTCTAGAGCCAGATAACCAGGTCAGCAGAGCTGCTGTAGAGCCAGAGAAACCAGATCAGCAGAGCTGCTTGAGAGGGAGAGAGCCAGGTCAGCAGAGCTGCAATAGAGCCTATGAACCAGGTCAGCAGAGCTGCTCTAGAGCCAGAGAACCAGGTCAGCAGAGCTGCTGTAGAGCTAGAGAAACCAGGTCAGCAGAGCTGCTTTAGAGGGAGAGAACCAGGTCAGCAGAGCTGCTCCAGAGCCAGAGAACCCGGTCAGCAGAGCTGCACTAGAGCCTAAGAACCAGTTCAGCAGAGCTGCTCTAGAGCCTAAGAACCAGGTCAGCAGAGCTGCTCTAGAGGCAGGAACCAGGCTAGCAGAGCTGCTTTAGAGGGTGAGAACCAGGTCAGCAGAGCTGCTCTATAGCCAGAGGACCAGGTCAGTAGAGCTGCTCCAGAGCCAGGGAACCAGGTCAGCAGAGCTGCTCTAGAGCCAGAGGACTAGGTCAGCCTAGCTGCTGTAGAGCCAGAGAACCAGGTCAGCAGAGCTGCACTAGAGCATGAGAACAAGGTCAGCAGAGCTGGTCTAGAGTCAGAGAAACCAGGTCAGCAGAGCTGCGTTAGAGGGAGAGAACCAGGTCAGCAGAGCTGCTTTAAAGGGAGAGAACCAGGTCAGCAGAGCTGCACTATAGCCTAAGAACAAGGTTGCAGAGCTGCTCTAGAGCCAGAGAAACCAGGTCAGCAGAGCTGCTTTAGAGACAGAGAACCAGGTCAGCAGAGCTGCTTTAAAGCCAGAGAACCAGGTCAGCAGAGCTGCTCTAGAGCCTAAGAACCAGGTCGGCAGAGCTGCTCTAGAGGCACAGAAACCAGGTCAGCAGAGCTGCTTTAGAGGGAGAGAACCAGGTCAGCAGAGCTGCTCTAGAGCCAGAGAACCAGGTCAGCAGAGCTTCTTTAGTGCCAGAGAACCAGGTCAGCAGAGCTGCTTTAGAGGTAGAGAATTAGGTCAACAGAGCTGCTTTAGAGCCAGAGAACCTGGTCAGCATAGCTGCTCCAGAGCCTATGAACCAGGTCAGCAAAGCTGCTCCAGACCCGGATAACCAGGTCAGCAGAGCTGCTGTAGAGCCAGAGAAACCAGGTCAGCAGAGCTGCTGTTGAGGGAAAGAACCAGGTCAGCACAGCTGGTCTAGAGCCTAAGAACCAGGACAGTACAGCTGCTCTAGAGCCAGAGAACCAGGTCAGCAAAGCTGCTTTAGAGCCAGAAAACCAGGTCAGCAGAGTTGCTTTAGATCCAGAGACACCCGGTCAGCAGAGCTGCTTTAGAGCCTGAGAACCAGGTCAGCAGAACTGCTTTAGAGCCAGAAAAACAGGTCAGCAGAGCAGCTTTAGAGGGAGAGAACCAGGTCAGCAGGGCTGCTCTAGAGCCAGAGGACCAGGTCAGCCGAGCTGCTGTAGAGCCAGAGAACCAGGTCAGCTTTGCTGCTTTACAGCCATAGAACCAGGTCAGCAGAGCCGCTTTAGAGCCAGAGAACCAGGTCAGCAGAGCCGTTGTAGAGCCAGAGAACCAGGTCAGCAGAGCTGCTCTAGAGCCTAAAAAGCCGGACAGCAGAGCTGCTCTAGAGGCAGAGAACCAGGACATCAGAGCTGCTCTAGAGGGCAGAGAACCAGGTCAGCAGAGCTGCTGTAGAGTCAGAGAAACCAGGTCAGCATAGCTGCTTTAGAGGGAGAGAACCAGGTCAGCAGAGATGCTCTAGAGCCTAAGAACCAGGTCAGCACAGCTGCTCTGGAGCCAGAGAACCAGGTCAGCAGAGCTGCTTTAGAGCCTGAGAACCAGGTCAGCATAGCTGCTCTAGAGGCAGAGAACCAGGTCAGCAGAGCTGCTTTAGAAGGAGAGAACCAGGTCAGCAGAACTGCTCTAGAGCCAGAGGACCAGGTCAGCCGAGCTGCTGTAAAGCCAGAGAACCAGGTCAGCAGACCTGCTCTAGAGGCTAAGAACCAGGTCAGCAGAGCTGCTTTAGAGGGTGAGAAGCAGGTCAGCAGAGCTGCTTTAGAGGGAGAGAACCAGGTCAGCAGAGCTCCTCTAGAGCCTAAGAACCAGGTCAGCAGAGCTGCTCTAGAGGCAGAGAAACCAGGTCAGCAAAGCTGCTTTAGAGGGAGAGAACCAGGTCAGCAGAGCTGCTTTAGAGCCAGAGAACCAGGTCAGCAGAGCTGCTCTAGAGCCTATGAACCAGGTCAGCAGAGCTGCTCCAGACCCAGAGAACCAGGTCAGCAGAGTTACTGTGGCACCAGAGAAACCTTGTCAGCAGATCTGCATTAGAGCCGAAGAAGCAGGCAAGCATAGCTGCTCTAGAGCCAGAGAACCAGGTCAGCAGAGCTGCTTAGGAGCCAGAGAACCAGGTCAGCAGAGCTGCTCTAGAGCCTAAGAACAGGTCAGCAGAGCTGCTCTAGAGCCTAATAACCAGGTCAGCAGAGCTGCTCTAGAGCCAGATAACCAGGTCAGCAGAGCTGCTTTAGAGCCAGAGAAACCAGATCAGCAGAGCTGCTTTAGAGGGAGAGAACCAGGTCAGCAGAGCTGCTCCAGAGCCTAAGAACCAGGTCAGCACAGCTGCTCTAGAGCCAGAGAACCAGGTCAGCAGAGCTCCTTTAGCGCCAGAGATCCAGGTCAGCAGAGCTAGTCCAGTCCAGAGCCTAAGAAGCAGGTCAACACAGCTGCTCTAAAACCAGAGAACCAGGTCAGCAGAGCTACTTTAGCGCCAGAGAACCAGGTCAGCAGGGCTGCTTTAGAGCCTGAGAACCAGGTCAGCAGAGTTGCACAAGAGCCTAAGAACCAGGTCAGCAGAGCTGCTCTAGAGCCTAAGAACCAGGTCAGCAGAGCTGCTCTAGAGGCAGAGAACCAGGTCAGCAGAGCTGCTTTAGAGGGAGAGAACCAGGTCAGCAGAGCTGCTCTAGAGCCAGAGGACCAGGTCAGCCTAGCTGCTGTAGAGCCAGAGAACCAGGTCAGCAGAGCTGCACTAGAGCCTAAGAACAAGGTCAGCAGAGCTGCTTTAGAGGGAGAGAACCAGGTCAGCAGAGCTGCTTTAGAGGGAGAGAACCAGGTCAGCAGAGCTGCTCTAGAGCCAATGAACCAGGTCAGCAGAGCTTCTTTAGCGCCAGAGAACCAGGTCAGAAGAGCTGCTTTAGAGGGAGAGAACCAGGTCAGCAGAGCTGCTCCAGAGCCTAAGAACCAGGTCAGCACAGCTGCTCTAGAGCCAGAGAACCAGGTCAGCAGAGCTCCTTTAGCGCCAGAGATCCAGGTCAGCAGAGCTAGTCCAGAGCCTAAGAAGCAGGTCAACACAGCTGCTCTAGAGCCAGAGAACAAGGTCAGCAAAGCTGCTTTAGCGCCAGAAAACCACGTCAGCAGGGCTGCTTTAGAGCCTGAGAACCAGGTCAGCAGAGCTGCACTAGAGCCTAAGAACCTGGTCAGCAGAGCTGCTCTAGAGCCTAAGAACCAGGTCAGCAGAGCTGCTCTAGAGGCAGAGAACCAGGTCAGCAGAGCTGCTTTAGAGGGAGAGAACCAGGTTAGCAGAGCTGCTCTAGAGCCAGAGGACCAGGTCAGCCTAGCTGCTGTAGAGCCTGAGAACCAGGTCATCAGAGCTGCACTAGTGCCTAAGATCAAGGTCAGCAGAGCTGCTCTAGAGCCAGAGAAACCAGGTCAGCTGACCTGCTTTAGAGCCTAAGAATCAGGTCAGCAGAGCTGCTATAGAGCCTAATAACCAGGTCAGCAGAGCTGCTCTAGATCCAGATAACCAGGTCAGCAGAGCTGCTGTAGAGCCAGAGAAACCAGATCAGCAGAGCTGCTTTAGAGGGAGAGAGCCAGGTCAGCAGAGCTGCAATAGAACCTGAGAACCAGGTCAGCAGAGCTGCTCTAGAGCCAGAGAACCAGGTCAGCAGAGCTGCTGTAGAGCTAGAGAAACCAGGTCAGCAGAGCTGCACTAGAGCCTAAGAACCAGTTCAGCAGAGCTGCTCTAGAGCCTAAGAACCAGGTCAGCAGAGCTGCTCTAGATGGAGAGAACCAGGTCAGCAGAGCTGCTCCAGAGCCAGAGAACCAGGTCAGCAGAGCTGCACTAGAGCTTAAGAACCAGTTCAGCAGAGCTGCTCTAGAGCCTAAGAACCAGGTCAGCAGAGCTGCTCTAGAGACAGGAACCAGGTCAGCAGAGCTGCTTTAGAGGGTGAGAACCAGGTCAGCAGAGCTTCTCTAGAGCCAGAGGACCAGGTCAGCAGAGCTGCTCCAGAGCCAGAGAACCAGGTCAGCAGAGCTGCTCTAGAGCCAGAGGACTAGGTCAGCCTAGCTGCTGTAGAGCCAGAGAACCAGGTCAGCAGAGCTGCACTAGAGCATAAGTACAAGGTCAGCAGAGCTGGTCTAGAGTCAGAGAAACCAGGTCAGCAGAGCTGCTTTAGAGGGAGAGAACCAGGTCAGCAGAGCTGCTTTAAAGGGAGAGAACCAGGTCAGCAGAGCTGCACTATAGCCTAAGAACAAGGTTGCAGAGCTGCTCTAGAGCCAGAGAAACCAGGTCAGCAGAGCTACTTTAGAGACAGAGAACCAGGTCAGCAGAGCTGCTTTAAAGCCAGAGAACCAGGTCAGCAGAGCTGCTCTAGAGCCTAAGAACCAGGTCGGCAGAGCTGCTCTAGAGGCACAGAAGCCAGGTCAGCAGAGCTGCTTTAGAGGGAGAGAACCAGGTCAGCAGAGCTGCTCTAGAGCCAGAGAACCAGGTCAGCAGAGCTTCTTTAGTGCCAGAGAACCAGGTCAGCAGAGCTGCTTTAGAGGTAGAGAATTAGGTCAACAGAGCTGCTTTAGAGCCAGAGAACCTGGTCAGCATAGCTGCTCCAGAGCCTATGAACCAGGTCAGCAAAGCTGCTCCAGACCCGGATAACCAGGTCAGCAGAGCTGCTGTAGAGCCAGAGAAACCAGGTCAGCAGAGCTGCTGTTGAGGGAAAGAACCAGGTCAGCACAGCTGGTCTAGAGCCTAAGAACCAGGACAGTACAGCTGCTCTAGAGCCAGAGAACCAGGTCAGCAAAGCTGCTTAAGAGCCAGAGAACCAGGTCAGCAGAGCTGCTCTAGAGCCTAAGAACCAGGTCAGCAGAGATGCTTTGGAGGCAGAGAAACCAGGTCAGCAGAGCTGCTTTAGAGGGAGAGAACCAGGTCAGAAGAGGTGCTTTAGAGCCAGAGAACCAGGTCAGCAGAGCTGCTCTAGAGCCTAAGAACCATGTCAGCAGAGCTGCTCCAGACCCAAAGAACCAGGTCAGCAGAGCTGCTGTAGAGCCAGAGAAACCTGGTCAGCAGACCTGCTTTAGAGCCTAAGAACCAGGCAAGCATAGCTGCTCTAGAGCTAGAGAACCAGGTCAGTAGAGCTGCTTTAGAGCCAGAGAACCAGGTCAGCAGGGCTGCTCTAGAGCCTAACAACCAGGTCAGCAGAGCTGCTCTAGAGCCTAAGAACCAGGTTAGCAGAGCTGCTCTAGAGCCAGATATCCAGGTCAGCAGAGCTGCTGTAGAGCCAGAGAAACCAGGTCAGCAGAGTTGCTTTAGAGGGAGCGAACCAGGTCAGCAGAGCTGCTCTAGAGCCAAGAACCAGGCCAGCACAGCTGCTTTAGAGCCAGAGAACCAGGTCAGCAGACCTGCTTTAGAGCCAGAGAAACCAGGACAGCAGAGCTGCTTTAGAGACAGAGAACCAGGTTAGCAGAACTGCATTAGAGCCAGAGAACCATGTAAGCAGAGCAGTTGTAGAGCCAGAGAACCAGGTCAGCAGAGCTGCTCTAGAGCCAGAGAACCAGATCAGCAGCGCTTCTTTAGCGCCAGAGAATCAGGTCAGCAGAGCTGCTTTAGAGGGAGCGAACCAGGTCAGCAGAGCTGCTCTAGAGCCAAGAACCAGGCCAGCACAGCTGCTTTAGAGCCAGAGAACCAGGTCAGCAGACCTGCTTTAGAGCCAGAGAAACCAGGACAGCAGAGCTGCTTTAGAGACAGAGAACCAGGTTAGCAGAACTGCATTAGAGCCAGAGAACCATGTAAGCAGAGCAGTTGTAGAGCCAGAGAACCAGGTCAGCAGAGCTGCTCTAGAGCCAGAGAACCAGATCAGCAGCGCTTCTTTAGCGCCAGAGAATCAGGTCAGCAGAGCTGCTTTAGACGCAGAGAACCAGGTCAGCAGAGCTGCTCTAGAGGCAGAGAACCAGGTCAGCAGAGCTGCTCTAGAGCCAGAGAACCAGGTCAGCAGAGCTTCTTTAGCGCCAGAGAACCAGGTCAGCAGAGCTGCTTTAGAGCCAGAGAACCAGGTCAGCAGTGCTGCTCTAGAGGCAGAGAACCAGGTCAGCAGAGCTGCTTTAGAGGGAGAGAACCAGGTCAGCAGAGGTACTCTAGAGCCTAAGAACCAGGTCAGCACAGCTGCTCTACAGCCAGAGAACCAGGTCAGCAGAGCTGCTTTAGAGCCAGGGAACCAGGTCAGCAGAGCTGCTCTAGAGCCTAAGAACCAGGTCAGCAGAGCTGCTCTGGAGGCAGAGAAACCAGGTCAGCAGAGCTGCTTTAGAGGGAGAGAACCAGGTCAGAAGAGCTGCGTTAGAGCCAGAGAACCAGGTCAGCAGTGCTGCTCTAGAGCCTAAGAACCAGGTCAGCAGAGCTGCTCCAGACCCATAGAACCAGGTCAGCAGAGCTGCTGTAGAGCCAGAGAAACCTGGTCAGCAGACCTGCTTTAGAGCCTAAGAACCAGGCAAGCATAGCTGTTCTAGAGCTAGAGAACCAGGTCAGCAGAGCTGCTTTAGAGCCAGAGAACCAGTTCAGCAGAGCTGCTCTAGAGCCTAAGAACGAGGTCAGCAGAGCTGCTCTAGAGCCTAAGAACCAGGTTAGCAGAGCTGCTCTAGAGCCAGATAACCAGGTCAGCAGAGCTGCTGTAGAGCCAGAGAAACCAGGTCAGCAGAGCTGCTTTAGAGCCAGAGAACCAGGTCAGCAGAGCCATTGTAGAGCCAGAGAACCACATCAGCAGAGCTGCTCTAGAGCCTAAAAAGCCGGACAGCAGAGCTGCTCTAGAGGCAGTGAACCAGGTCAGCAGAGCTGCTCTAGAGGCAGAGAACCAGGTCAGCAGAGCTGCTGTAGAGTCAGAGAAACAAGGTCAGCATAGCTGCTTTAGAGGGAGAGAACCAGATCAACAGAGCTGCTCTAGAGCCTAAGAACCAGGTCAGCACAGCTGCTCTAGAGCCAGAGAACCAGGTCAGCAGAGCTGCTTTGGAGCAAGAGAACCAGGTCTGCAGAGCTGTTCTAGAGCCTAAGAACCAGGTCAGCAGAGCTGCTCTAGAGCCAGAGTTCCAGGTCAGCAGAGCGGCTCTAGAGCCAGAGAACCAGGTCAGCAGAGCTGCTGTAGAGCTAGAGAAACCAGGTCAGCAGAGCTGCTTTAGAGCGAGAGAACCAGGTCAGCAGAGCTGCTCCAGAGCCTAAGAACCAGGTCAGCACAGCTGCTCTAGAGCCAGAGAACCAGGTCAGCAGAGTTGCTTTAGCGCCAGAGAACCAGGTCAGCGGAGCTGCTCCAGAGGCTAAGAACCAGGTCAGCACAGCTACTCTAGAGCCAGAGAACCAGGTCAGCAGAGCTGCTTTAGCGCCAGAGAACCAGGTCAGCAGAGCTGCTTTAGAGCCAGAGAACCAGGTCAGCAGAGCTGCACTAGAGCCAGAGGACCAGGTCAGCCGAGCTGCTGTAGAGCCAGAGATCCAGGTCAGCAGAGCTGCACTAGAGCCTAAGAACAAGGTCAGCAGAGCTGCTCTAGCGCGAGAGAAACCAGGTCAGCAGAGATGCTTTAGAGGGAGAGAACCAGGTCAGCAGAGCTGCTTTAGAGGGAGAGAACCAGGTCAGCAGAGCTTCTCTAGAACCTATGAACCAGATAAGCACAGCTGCTCTAGAGCCAGAGAACCAGGTCAGCAGAGCTGCTTTAGAGATAGAGAACCAGGTCAGCAGAGCTGCTTTAAAGCCAGAGAACCAGGTCAGCAGAGCTGCTCTAGAGCCTAAGAACCAGGTCAGCAGAGCTGCTCTAGAGGCAGAGAATCAGGTGAGCAGAGCTGCTTTAGAGGGAGAGAACCAGGTCAGCAGAGCTGCTTTATAGGGAGAGAACCAGGTCAGCAGAGCTACTCTAGAGCCTAAGAACCAGGTCAGCACAGCTGCTCTAGAGCCAGAGAACCAGGTCAGCAGAGCTGCTTTAGAGCCAGAGAACCAGGTCAGCAGAGCTGCTTAAGAGCCAGAGAACCAGGTCAGCAGAGCTGCTCTAGAGCCTAAGAACCAGGTCAGCAGAGCTGCTCTGGAGGCAGAGAAACCAGGTCAGCAGAGCTGCTTTAGAGGGAGAGAACCAGGTCAGAAGAGCTGCTTTAGAGCCAGATAACCAGGTCAGCAGAGCTGCTGTAGAGCCAGAGAAACCAGGTCAGCAGAGTTGCTTTAGAGGGAGCGAACCAGGTCAGCAGAGCTGCTCTAGAGCCAAGAACTAGGCCAGCACAGCTGCTTTAGAGCCAGAGAACCAGGTCAGCAGACCTGCTTTAGAGCAGGAGAAACCAGAACAGCAGAGCTGCTTTAGAGACAGAGAACCAGGTCAGCAGAACTGCATTAGAGACAGAGAACCAGGTAAGCAGAGCAGTTGTAGAGCCAGAGAACCAGGTCAGCAGAGCTGCTTTAGAGCCTAAGAACCAGGACAGTACAGCTGCTCTAGAGCCAGAGAACCAGGTCAGCAAAGCTGCTTTCGAGCCAGAAAACCAGGTTAGCAGAGCTGCTTTAGAGCCAGGTCAGCAGAGCTGCTTTAGAGCCAGAGAAGCAGGTCAGCAGAGCTGCTCTAGAGCCTAAGAACCAGGTCAGCAGAGCTGCTTTAAAGCCAGAGAACCAGGTTAGCAGAGCTGCTTTAGAGCCAGGTCAGCAGTCCTGCTTTAGAGCCAGAGAAGCAGGTCAGCAGAGCTGCTCTAGAGCCTTAGAACCAGGTCAGCATAGCTGCTCTAGAGGCAGAGAACCAGGTCAGCAGAGCTGCTTTAGAAGGAGAGAACCAGGTCAGGAGAACTGCTCTAGAGCCAGAGGACCAGGTCAGCCGAGCTGCTGTAGAGCCAGAGAACCACGTCATTAGACCTGCTCTAGAGGTTAAGAACCAGGTCAGCAGAGCTGCTCTAGAGCCAGAGAAACCAGGTCAGCAGAGCTGCTTTAGAGGGAGAGAACCAGGTCAGCACAGCTGCTCTAGAGCCAGAGAACCAGGTCAGCAGAGCTGCTTTAGAGCCAGAGAACCAGGTCAGCAGAGCTGCTTAAGAGCCAGAGAACCAGGTCAGCAGAGCTGCTTTCGAGCCAGAAAACCAGGTTAGCAGAGCTGCTTTAGAGCCAGGTCAGCAGAGCTGCTTTAGAGCCAGAGAAGCAGGTCAGCAGAGCTGCTCTAGTGCCTAAGAACCAGGTCAGCAGAGCTGCTTTAAAGCCAGAGAACCAGGTTAGCAGAGCTGCTTTAGAGCCAGGTCAGCAGTCCTGCTTTAGAGCCAGAGAAGCAGGTCAGCAGAGCTGCTCTAGAGCCTAAGAACCAGGTCAGCATAGCTGCTCTAGAGGCAGAGAACCAGGTCAGCAGAGCTGCTTTAGAAGGAGAGAACCAGGTCAGGAGAACTGCTCTAGAGCCAGAGGACCAGGTCAGTCGAGCTGCTGTAGAGCCAGAGAACCACGTCAGCAGACCTGCTCTAGAGGCTAAGAACCAGGTCAGCAGAGCTGCTCTAGAGCCAGAGAAACCAGGTCAGCAGAGCTGCTTTAGAGGGAGAGAACCAGGTCAGCACAGCTGCTCTAGAGCCAGAGAACCAGGTCAGCAGAGCTGCTTTAGAGCCAGGGAACCAGGTCAGCAGAGCTGCTTAAGAGCCAGAGAACCACGTCAGCAGACCTGCTCTAGAGGCTAAGAACCAGGTCAGCAGAGCTGCTGTAGAGCCAGAGAAACCTGGTCAGCAGACCTGCTTTAGAGCCTAAGAACCAGGCAAGCATAGCTGCTCTAGAGCTAGAGACCCAGGTCAGCAGAGCTGCTTTAGAGCCAGAGAACCAGGTCAGCAAGGCTGCTCTAGAGCCTAAGAACCAGGTCAGCAGAGCTGCTCTAGAGCCTAAGAACCAGGTTAGCAGAGCTGCTCTAGAGCCAGATAACCAGGTCAGCAGAGCTGCTGTAGAGCCAGAGAAACCAGGTCAGCAGAGTTGCTTTAGAGGGAGCGAACCAGGTCAGCAGAGCTGCTCTAGAGCAAAGAACCAGGCCAGCACAGCTGCTTTAGAGCCAGAGAACCAGGTCATTAGACCTGCTCTAGAGGTTAAGAACCAGGTCAGCAGAGCTGCTCTAGAGCCAGAGAAACCAGGCCAGCAGAGCTGCTTTAGAGGGAGAGAACCAGGTCAGCACAGCTGCTCTAGAGCCAGAGAACCAGGTCAGCAGAGCTGCTTTAGAGCCAGAGAACCAGGTCAGCAGAGCTGCTTAAGAGCCAGAGAACCAGGTCAGCAGAGCTGCTTTCGAGCCAGAAAACCAGGTTAGCAGAGCTGCTTTAGAGCCAGGTCAGCAGAGCTGCTTTAGAGCCAGAGAAGCAGGTCAGCAGAGCTGCTCTAGTGCCTAAGAACAAGGTCAGCAGAGCTGCTTTAAAGCCAGAGAACCAGGTTAGCAGAGCTGCTTTAGAGCCAGGTCAGCAGTCCTGCTTTAGAGCCAGAGAAGCAGGTCAGCAGAGCTGCTCTAGAGCCTAAGAACCAGGTCAGCATAGCTGCTCTAGAGGCAGAGAACCAGGTCAGCAGAGCTGCTTTAGAAGGAGAGAACCAGGTCAGGAGAACTGCTCTAGAGCCAGAGGACCAGGTCAGTCGAGCTGCTGTAGAGGCAGAGAACCACGTCAGCAGACCTGCTCTAGAGGCTAAGAACCAGGTCAGCAGAGCTGCTCTAGAGCCAGAGAAACCAGGTCAGCAGAGCTGCTTTAGAGGGAGAGAACCAGGTCAGCACAGCTGCTCTAGAGCCAGAGAACCAGGTCAGCAGAGCTGCTTTAGAGCCAGGGAACCAGGTCAGCAGAGCTGCTTAAGAGCCAGAGAACCACGTCAGCAGACCTGCTCTAGAGGCTAAGAACCAGGTCAGCAGAGCTGCTGTAGAGCCAGAGAAACCTGGTCAGCAGACCTGCTTTAGAGCCTAAGAACCAGGCAAGCATAGCTGCTCTAGAGCTAGAGACCCAGGTCAGCAGAGCTGCTTTAGAGCCAGAGAACCAGGTCAGCAAGGCTGCTCTAGAGCCTAAGAACCAGGTCAGCAGAGCTGCTCTAGAGCCTAAGAACCAGGTTAGCAGAGCTGCTCTAGAGCCAGATAACCAGGTCAGCAGAGCTGCTGTAGAGCCAGAGAAACCAGGTCAGCAGAGTTGCTTTAGAGGGAGCGAACCAGGTCAGCAGAGCTGCTCTAGAGCGAAGAACCAGGCCAGCACAGCTGCTTTAGAGCCAGAGAACCAGGTCAGCAGACCTGCTTTAGAGCCAGAGAAACCACGACAGCAGAGCTGCTTTAGAGACAGAGAACCAGGTTAGCAGAACTGCATTAGAGCCAGAGAACCAGGTAAGCAGAGCAGTTGTAGAGCTTAAGAAACAGGACAGTACAGCTGCTCTAGAGCCAGAGAACCAGGTCAGCAAAGCTGCTTTCGAGCCAGAAAAACAGGTTATCAGAGCTGCTTTAGAGCCAGGTCAGCAGAGCTGCTTTAGAGCCAGAGATGCAGGTCAGCGGAGCTGCTCTAGAGACTAAGAACCAGGTCAGCAGAGCTGCTTTAAAGCCAGAGAACCAGGTTAGCAGAGCTGCTTTAGAGCCAGGTCAGCAGTCCTGCTTTAGAGCCAGAGAAGCAGGTCAGCAGAGCTGCTCTTGAGCCTAAGAACCAGGTCTGCATAGCTGCTCTAGAGGCAGAGAACCAGGTCAGCAGAGCTGCTTTAGAAGGAGAGAACCAGGTCAGCAGAACTGCTCTAGAGCCAGAGGACCAGGTCAGCCGAGCTGCTGTAGAGCCAGAGAACCAGGTCAGCAGACCTGCTCTAGAGGCTAAGAACCAGGTCAGCAGAGCTGCTCTAGAGCCAGAGAAACTAGGTCAGCAGAGCTGCTTTAGAGGGAGAGAAGCAGGTCAGCAGAGCTGCTTTAGAGGGAGAGAACCAGGTCAGCAGAGCTGCTTTAGAGCCAGAGAACCAGGTCAGCAGAGCTGCTCTAGAGCCTATGAACCAGGTAAGCAGAGCTGCTCCAGACCCAGAGAACCAGGTCAGCAGAGGTGCTGTGGAGCCAGAGAAACCTGGTCAGCAGATCTGCATTAGAGCCTAAGAAGCAGGCAAGCATAGCTGCTCTAGAGCCAGAGAACCAGGTCAGCAGAGCTGCTTAAGAGCCAGAGAACCAGGTCAGCAGAGCTGCTCTAGAGCCTAAGAATCACGTCTGCAGAGCTGCTCTAGAGCCTAATAACCGGGTCAGCAGAGCTGCTCTAGAGCCAGATAACCCGGTCAGCAGAGTTGCTTTAGAGCCAGAGAAACCAGATCAGCAGAACTGCTTTAGAGGGAGAGAACCAGGTCAGCAGAGCTGCTCTAGAGCCTAAGAACCAGGTCAGCAGAGCTGCTCTAGAGCCAGAGAACCAGGTCAGCAGACCTGCGTTAGAGGGAGAGAACCAGGTCAGCAGAGCTGCTCCAGAGCCTAAGAACCAGGTCAGCACAGCTGCTCTAGAGCCAGAGAACCAGGTCAGCAGAGCTCCTTTAGCGCCAGAGATCCAGGTCAGCAGAGCTAGTCCAGAGCCTAAGAAGCAGGTCAACACAGCTGCTCTAGAGCCAGAGAACCAGGTCAGCAAAGCTGCTTTAGCGCCAGAGAACCACGTCAGCAGGGCTGCTTTAGAGCCTGAGAACCAGGTCAGCAGAGCTGCACTAGAGCCTAAGAACCAGGTCAGCAGAGCTGCTCTACAGCCTAAGAACCAGATCAGCAGAGCTGCTTTAGAGGGAGAGAACCAGGTCAGCAGAGCTGCTCTAGAGCCAGAGGACCAGGTCAGCCTAGCTGCTGTAGAGCCAGAGAACCAGGTCATCAGAGCTGTACTAGTGCCTAAGATCAAGGTCAGCAGAGCTGCTCTAGAGCCAGAGAAACCAGGTCAGCAGACCTGCTTTAGAGCCTAAGAATCAGGTCAGCAGAGCTGCTATAGAGCCTAATAACCAGGTCAGCAGAGCTGCTCTAGATCCAGATAACCAGGTCAGCAGAGGTGCTGTAGAGCCAGAGAAACCAGATCAGCAGAGCTGCTTTAGAGGGAGAGAGCCAGGTCAGCAGAGCTGCAATAGAGCCTAAGAACCAGGTCAGCAGAGCTGCTCTAGAGCCAGAGAACCAGGTCAGCAGAGCTGCTGTAGAGCTAGAGAAACCAGGTCAGCAGAGCTGCACTAGAGCCTAAGAACCAGTTCAGCAGAGCTGCTCTAGAGCCTAAGAACCAGGTCAGCAGAGCAGCTCTAGATGGAGAGAACCAGGTCAGCAGAGCTGCTCCAGAGCCAGAGAACCAGGTCAGCAGAGCTGCACTAGAGCCTAAGAACCAGTTCAGCAGAGCTGCTCTAGAGCCTAAGAACCAGGTCAGCAGAGCTGCTCTAGAGGCAGGAACCAGGTCAGCAGAGCTGCTTTAGAGGGTGAGAACCAGGTCAGCAGAGCTGCTCTAGAGCCAGAGGACCAGGTCAGCAGAGCTGCTCCAGAGCAAGAGAACCAGGTCAGCAGATCTGCTCTAGAGCCAGAGGACTAGGTCAGCCTAGCTGCTGTAGAGCCAGAGAACCAGGTCAGCAGAGCTGCACTAGAGCATAAGAACAAGGTCAGCAGAGCTGGTCTAGAGTCAGAGAAACCAGGTCAGCAGAGCTGCTTTAGAGGGAGAGAACCAGGTCAGCAGAGCTGCTTTAAAGGGAGAGAACCAGGTCAGCAGAGCTGCACTATAGCCTAAGAACAAGGTTGCAGAGCTGCTCTAGAGCCAGAGAAACCAGGTCAGCAGAGCTGCTTTAGAGACAGAGAACCAGGTCAGCAGAGCTGCTTTAAAGCCAAAGAACCAGGTTAGCAGGGCTGCTCTAGAGCCTAAGAACCAGGTCGGTAGAGCTGCTCTAGAGGCACAGAAACCAGGTCAGCAGAGCTGCTTTAGAGGTAGAGAACCAGGTCAATAGAGCTGCTCTAGAGCCAGAGAACCAGGTCAGCAGAGCTTCTTTAGCGCCAGACAACCAGGTCAGCAGAGCTGCTTTAGAGGTAGAGAACCAGGTCAACAGAGCTGCTTTAGAGCCAGAGAACCAGGTCAGCAGAGCTGCTCCAGACCCAGATAACCAGGTCAGCAGAGCTGCTGTAGAGCCAGAGAAACCAGGTCAGCAGAGCTGCTGTAGAGCTAGAGAAACCAGGTCAGCAGAGCTGCTGTTGAGGGAAAGAACCAGGTCAGCACAGCTGGTCTAGAGCCTAAGAACCAGGACAGTACAGCTGCTCTAGAGCCAGAGAACCAGGTCAGCAAAGCTGCTTTAGAGCCAGAAAACCAGGTCAGCAGAGTTGCTTTAGATCCAGAGACACCCGGTCAGCAGAGCTGCTTTAGAGCCAGAGAACCAGGTCAGCAGAGCTGCTTTAGAGCCAGAAAAACAGGTCAGCAGAGCTGCTTTAGAGGGAGAGAACCAGGTCAGCAGGGCTGCTCTAGAGCCAGAGGACCAGGTCAGCCGAGCTGCTGTAGAGCCAGAGAACCAGGTCAGCTTTGCTGCTTTACAGCCATAGAACCAGGTCAGCAGAGCCGCTTTAGAGCCAGAGAACCAGGTCAGCAGAGCCGTTGTAGAGACAGAGAACCAGGTCAGCAGAGCTGCTCTAGAGCCTAAAAAGCCGGACAGCAGAGCTGCTCTAGAGGCAGAGAACCAGGACAGCAGAGCTGCTCTAGAGGCAGAGAACCAGGTCAGCAGAGCTGCTGTAGAGTCAGAGAAACCAGGTCAGCATAGCTGCTTTAGAGGGAAAGAACCAGGTCAGCAGAGATGCTCTAGAGCCTAAGAACCAGGTCAGCACAGCTGCTTTAGAGACAGAGAACCAGGTCAGCAGAGCTGCTTTAAAGCCAAAGAACCAGGTTAGCAGGGCTGCTCTAGAGCCTAAGAACCAGGTCGGTAGAGCTGCTCTAGAGGCACAGAAACCAGGTCAGCAGAGCTGCTTTAGAGGTAGAGAACCAGGTCAATAGAGCTGCTCTAGAGCCAGAGAACCAGGTCAGCAGAGCTTCTTTAGCGCCAGACAACCAGGTCAGCAGAGCTGCTTTAGAGGTAGAGAACCAGGTCAACAGAGCTGCTTTAGAGCCAGAGAACCAGGTCAGCAGAGCTGCTCCAGACCCAGATAACCAGGTCAGCAGAGCTGCTGTAGAGCCAGAGAAACCAGGTCAGCAGAGCTGCTGTAGAGCTAGAGAAACCAGGTCAGCAGAGCTGCTGTTGAGGGAAAGAACCAGGTCAGCACAGCTGGTCTAGAGCCTAAGAACCAGGACAGTACAGCTGCTCTAGAGCCAGAGAACCAGGTCAGCAAAGCTGCTTTAGAGCCAGAAAACCAGGTCAGCAGAGTTGCTTTAGATCCAGAGACACCCGGTCAGCAGAGCTGCTTTAGAGCCAGAGAACCAGGTCAGCAGAGCTGCTTTAGAGCCAGAAAAACAGGTCAGCAGAGCTGCTTTAGAGGGAGAGAACCAGGTCAGCAGGGCTGCTCTAGAGCCAGAGGACCAGGTCAGCCGAGCTGCTGTAGAGCCAGAGAACCAGGTCAGCTTTGCTGCTTTACAGCCATAGAACCAGGTCAGCAGAGCCGCTTTAGAGCCAGAGAACCAGGTCAGCAGAGCCGTTGTAGAGACAGAGAACCAGGTCAGCAGAGCTGCTCTAGAGCCTAAAAAGCCGGACAGCAGAGCTGCTCTAGAGGCAGAGAACCAGGACAGCAGAGCTGCTCTAGAGGCAGAGAACCAGGTCAGCAGAGCTGCTGTAGAGTCAGAGAAACCAGGTCAGCATAGCTGCTTTAGAGGGAAAGAACCAGGTCAGCAGAGATGCTCTAGAGCCTAAGAACCAGGTCAGCACAGCTGCTCTGGAGCCAGAGAACCAGGTCAGCAGAGCTGCTTTAGAGCCAGAGAACCAGGTCAGCATAGCTGCTCTAGAGGCAGAGAACCAGGTCAGCAGAGCTGCTTTAGAATGAGAGAACCAGGTCAGCAGAACTGCTCTAGAGCCAGAGGACCAGGTCAGCCGAGCTGCTGTAAAGCCAGAGAACCAGGTCAGCAGAGCTGCTCTAGAGCCTAAGAACAGGTCAGCAGAGCTGCTCTAGAGCCTAATAACCAGGTCAGCAGAGCTGCTCTAGAGCCAGATAACCAGGTCAGCAGAGCTGCTTTAGAGCCAGAGAAACCAGATCAGCAGAGCTGCTTTAGAGGGAGAGAACCAGGTCAGCAGAGCTGCTCTAGAGGCAAGAACCAGGTCAGCAGAGCTGCTTTAGAGGGTGAGAACCAGGTCAGCAGAGCTGCTCTAGAGCCAGAGGACCAGGTCAGCAGAGCTGCTCCAGAGCCAGAGAACCAGGTCAGCAGAGCTGCTCTAGAGCCAGAGGACTAGGTCAGCCTAGCTGCTGTAGAGCCAGAGAACCAGGTCAGCAGAGCTGCACTAGAGCACAAGAACAAGGTCAGCAGAGCTGGTCTAGAGTCAGAGAAACCAGGTCAGCAGGGCTGCTCTAGAGCCTAAGAACCAGGTCAGCAGAGCTGCTCTAGAGGCACAGAAACCAGGTCAGCAGAGCTGCTTTAGAGGTAGAGAACCAGGTCAATAGAGCTGCTCTAGAGCCAGAGAACCAGGTCAGCAGAGCTTCTTTAGCGCCAGAGAACCAGGTCAACAGAGCTGCTTTAGAGGTAGAGAACCAGGTCAACAGAGCTGCTTTAGAGCCAGAGAACCAGGTCAGCAGAACTGCTCTAGAGCCTATGAACCAGGTCAGCAGAGCTGCTCCAGACCCAGATAACCAGGTCAGCAGAGCTGCTGTAGAGCCAGAGAAACCAGGTCAGCAGAGCTGCTTTTGAGGGAAAGAACCAGGTCAGCACAGCTGGTCTAGAGCCTAAGAACCAGGACAGTACAGCTGCTCTAGAGCCAGAGAACCAGGTCAGCAAAGCTGCTTTAGAGCCAGAAAACCAGGTCAGCAGAGTTGCTTTAGATCCAGAGACACCCGATCAGCAGAGCGGCTTTAGAGCCAGAGAACCAGGTCAGCAGAGCAATTTTAGAGCCAGGTCAGCAGAGCTGCTTTAGAGCCAGAAAACGAGGTCAGCAGAGCTGCTTTAGAGGGAGAGAACCAGGTCAGCAGGGCTGCTCTAGAGCCAGGGGACCAGGTCAGCCGAGCTGCTGTAGAGCCAGAGAACCAGGTCAGCTGAGCTGCTTTAAAGCCATAGAACCAGGTCAGCAGAGCCGTTGTAGAGCCAGAGAACCAGGTCAGCAGAGCTGCTCTAGAGCCTAAAAAGCCGTACAGCAGAGCTGCTCTAGAGGCAGAGAACCAGGAAAGCAGAGCTGCTCTAGAGGCAGAGAACCAGGTCAGCAGAGCTGCTCTAGAGCCTAAAAAGCTGGACAGCAGAGCTGCTCTAGAGGCAGAGAAACAGGACAGCAGAGCTGCTTTAGAGGGAGAGAACCAGGTCAGCAGAGCTGCTCTAGAGCCTAAGAACCAGGTCAGCACAGCTGCTCTGGAGCCAGAGAACCAGGTCAGCAGAGCTGCTTTAGAGCCAGAGAACCAGGTCAGCATAGCTGCTCTAGAGGCAGAGAACCAGGTCAGCAGAGCTGCTTTAGAAGGAGAGAAGCAGGTCAGCAGAACTGCTCTAGAGCCAGAGGACCAGGTCAGCCGAGCTGCTGTAGAGCCAGAGAACCAGGTCAGCAGACCTGCTCTAGAGGCTAAGAACCAGGTCAGCAGAGCTGCTCTAGAGCCAGAGAAACCAGGTCAGCAGAGCTGCTTTAGAGGGAGAGAAGCAGGTCAGCAGAGCTGCTTTAGAGGGAGAGAACCAGGTCAGCAGAGCTCCTCTAGAGCCTAAGAACCAGGTCAACACAGCTGCTCTTGAGCCAGAGAACCAGGTCAGCAGAGCTGCTTTAGAGTCAGAGAACCAGGTCAGCAGAGCTGCTTAAGAGCCAGAGAACCAGGTCAGCAGAGCTGCTCTAGAGCCTAAGAACCAGGTCAGCAGAGCTGCTCTAGAGGCAGAGAAACCAGGTCAGCAAAGCTGCTTTAAAAGGAGAGAACCAGGTCAGCAGAGCTGCTTTAGAGCCAGAGAACCAGGTCAGCAGAGCTGCTCTAGAGCCTATGAACCAGGTCAGCAGAGCTGCTCCAGACCCAGAGAACCAGGTCAGCAGAGGTGCTGTGGAGCCAGAGAAACCTGGTCAGCAGATCTGCATTAGAGCCTAAGAAGCAGGCAAGCATAGCTGCTCTAGAGCCAGAGAACCAGGTCAGCAGAGCTGCTTAAGAGCCAGAGAACCAGGTCAGCAGAGCTGCTCTAGAGCCTAAGAATCAGGTCAGCAGAGCTGCTCTAGAACCTAATAACCAGGTCAGCAGAGCTGCTCTAGAGCCAGATAACCAGGTCAGCAGAGCTGCTTTGGAGCCAGGGAAACCAGATCCGCAGAGCTGCTTTAGAGGGAGAGAACAAGGTAAGCAGAGCTGCTTTAGAAGGAGAGAACCAGGTCAGCAGAGCTGCTCTAGAGCCAGAGGACCAGGTCAGCAGAGCTGCTCCAGAGCCAGAGAACCAGGTCAGCAGAGCTGCTCTAGAGCCAGAGGACTAGGTCAGCCTAGCTGCTGTAGAGCCAGAGAACCAGGTCAGCAGAGCTGCACTAGAGCATAAGTACAAGGTCAGCAGAGCTGGTCTAGAGTCAGAGAAACCAGGTCAGCAGAGCTGCTTTAGAGGGAGAGAACCAGGTCAGCAGAGCTGCTTTAAAGGGAGAGAACCAGGTCAGCAGAGCTGCACTATAGCCTAAGAACAAGGTTGCAGAGCTGCTCTAGAGCCTAAGAACCAGGTCAGCAGAGCTGCTCTAGAGCCTAAGAACCAGGTCAGCAGAGCTGCTCCAGAGCCAGAGAACCAGGTCAGCAGAGCTGCACTAGAGCTTAAGAACCAGTTCAGCAGAGCTGCTCTAGAGCCTAAGAACCAGGTCAGCAGAGCTGCTCTAGAGACAGGAACCAGGTCAGCAGAGCTGCTTTAGAGGGTGAGAACCAGGTCAGCAGAGCTGCTCTAGAGCCAGAGGACCAGGTCAGCAGAGCTGCTCCAGAGCCAGAGAACCAGGTCAGCAGAGCTGCTTTAGAGGGTGAGAACCAGGTCAGCAGAGCTGCTTTAGAGGGTGAGAACCAGGTCAGCAGAGCTGCTCTAGAGCCAGAGGACCAGGTCAGCAGAGCTGCTCCAGAGCCAGAGAACCAGGTCAGCAGAGCTGCTCTAGAGCCAGAGGACTAGGTCAGCCTAGCTGCTGTAGAGCCAGAGAACCAGGTCAGCAGAGCTGCACTAGAGCATAAGTACAAGGTCAGCAGAGCTGGTCTAGAGTCAGAGAAACCAGGTCAGCAGAGCTGCTTTAGAGGGAGAGAACCAGGTCAGCAGAGCTGCATTAAAGGGAGAGAACCAGGTCAGCAGAGCTGCACTATAGCCTAAGAACAAGGTTGCAGAGCTGCTCTAGAGCCAGAGAAACCAGGTCAGCAGAGCTGCTTTAGAGACAGAGAACCAGGTCAGCAGAGCTGCTTTAAAGCCAGAGAACCAGGTCAGCAGGGCTGCTCTAGAGCCTAAGAACCAGGTCGGCAGAGCTGCTCTAGAGGCACATAAACCACGTCAGCAGAGCTGCTTTAGAGGTAGAGAACCAGGTCAATAGAGCTGCTCTAGAGCCAGAGAACCAGGTCAGCAGAGCTTCTTTAGCGCCAGAGAACCGGGTCAGCAGAGCTGCTTTAGAGGTAGAGAACCAGGTCAACAGAGCTGCTTTAGAGCCAGAGAACCAGGTCAGCAGAGCTGCTCTAGAGCCTATGAACCAGGTCAGCAGAGCTGCTCCAGACCCAGATAACCAGGTCAGCAGAGCTGCTGTAGAGCCAGAGAAACCAGGTCAGCAGAGCTGCTTTTGAGGGAATGAACCAGGTCAGCACAGCTGGTCTAGAGCCTAAGAACCAGGACAGTACAGCTGCTCTAGAGCCAGAGAACCAGGTCAGCAAAGCTGCTTTAGAGCCAGAAAACCAGGTCAGCAGAGTTGCTTTAGATCCAGAGACACCCTATCAGCAGAGCTGCTTTAGAGCCAGAGAACCAGGTCAGCAGAGCAACTTTAGAGCCAGGTCAGCAGAGCTGCTTTAGAGCCAGAAAACGAGGTCAGCAGAGCTGCTTTAGAGGGAGAGAACCAGGTCAGCAGGGCTGCTCTAGAGCCAGAGGACCAGGTCAGCCGAGCTGCTGTAGAGCCAGAGAACCAGGTCAGCTGAGCTGCTTTAAAGCCATAGAACCAGGTCAGCAGAGCCGTTGTAGAGCCAGAGAACCAGGTCAGCAGAGCTGCTCTAGAGCCTAAAAAGCCGGACAGCAGAGCTGCTCTAGAGGCAGAGAACCAGGACAGCAGAGCTGCTCTAGAGGCAGAGAACCAGGTCAGCAGAGCTGCTGTAGAGTCAGAGAAACCAGGTCAGCATAGCTGCTTTAGAGGGAGAGAACCAGGTCAGCAGAGCTGCTCTAGAGCCTAAGAACCAGGTCAGCACAGCTGCTCTGGAGCCAGAGAACCAGGTCAGCAGAGCTGCTTTAGAGCCAGAGAACCAGGTCAGCATAGCTGCTCTAGAGGCAGAGAACCAGGTCAGCAGAGCTGCTTTAGAAGGAGAGAAGCAGGTCAGCAGAACTGCTCTAGAGCCAGAGGACCAGGTCAGCCGAGCTGCTGTAGAGCCAGAGAACCAGGTCAGCAGACCTGCTCTAGAGGCTAAGAACCAGGTCAGCAGAGCTGCTCTAGAGCCAGAGAAACCAGGTCATCAGAGCTGCTTTAGAGGGAGAGAAGCAGGTCAGCAGAGCTGCTTTAGAGGGAGAGAACCAGGTCAGCAGAGCTCCTCTAGAGCCTAAGAACCAGGTCAGCACAGCTGCTCTTGAGCCAGAGAACCAGGTCAGCAGAGCTGCTTTAGAGTCAGAGAACCAGGTCAGCAGAGCTGCTTAAGAGCCAGAGAACCAGGTCAGCAGAGCTGCTCTAGAGCCTAAGAACCAGGTCAGCAGAGCTGCTCTAGAGGCAGAGAACCAGGTCAGCAGAGCTGCTCTAGAGCCTATGAACCAGGTCAGCAGAGCTGCTCCAGACCCAGAGAACCAGGTCAGCAGAGGTGCTGTGGAGCCAGAGAAACCTGGTCAGCAGATCTGCATTAGAGCCTAAGAAGCAGGCAAGCATAGCTGCTCTAGAGCCAGAGAACCAGGTCAGCAGTGCTGCTTAAGAGCCAGAGAACCAGGTCAGCAGAGCTGCTCTAGAGCCTAAGAATCAGGTCAGCAGAGCTGCTCTAGAGCCTAATAACCAGGTCAGCAGAGCTGCTCTAGAGCCAGATAACCAGGTCAGCAGAGCTGCTTTAGAGCCAGGGAAACCAGATCCGCAGAGCTGCTTTAGAGGGAGAGAACAAGGTAAGCAGAGCTGCTTTAGAAGGAGAGAACCAGGTCAGCAGAGCTGCTCTAGAGCCAGAGGACCAGGTCAGCAGAGCTGCTCCAGAGCCAGAGAACCAGGTCAGCAGAGCTGCTCTAGAGCCAGAGGACTAGGTCAGCCTAGCTGCTGTAGAGCCAGAGAACCAGGTCAGCAGAGCTGCACTAGAGCATAAGTACAAGGTCAGCAGAGCTGGTCTAGAGTCAGAGAAACCAGGTCAGCAGAGCTGCTTTAGAGGGAGAGAACCAGGTCAGCAGAGCTGCTTTAAAGGGAGAGAACCAGGTCAGCAGAGCTGCACTATAGCCTAAGAACAAGGTTGCAGAGCTGCTCTAGAGCCTAAGAACCAGGTCAGCAGAGCTGCTCTAGAGCCTAAGAACCAGGTCAGCAGAGCTGCTCCAGAGCCAGAGAACCAGGTCAGCAGAGCTGCACTAGAGCTTAAGAACCAGTTCAGCAAAGCTGCTCTAGAGCCTAAGAACCAGGTCAGCAGAGCTGCTCTAGAGACAGGAACCAGGTCAGCAGAGCTGCTTTAGAGGGTGAGAACCAGGTCAGCAGAGCTGCTCTAGAGCCAGAGGACCAGGTCAGCAGAGCTGCTCCAGAGCCAGAGAACCAGGTCAGCAGAGCTGCTTTAGAGGGTGAGAACCAGGTCAGCAGAGCTGCTCTAGAGCCAGAGGACCAGGTCAGCAGAGCTGCTCCAGAGCCAGAGAACCAGGTCAGCAGAGCTGCTCTAGAGCCAGAGGACTAGGTCAGCCTAGCTGCTGTAGAGCCAGAGAACCAGGTCAGCAGAGCTGCTTTAGAGGTAGAGAATTAGGTCAACAGAGCTGCTTTAGAGCCAGAGAACCTGGTCAGCATAGCTGCTCCAGAGCCTATGAACCAGGTCAGCAAAGCTGCTCCAGACCCGGATAACCAGGTCAGCAGAGCTGCTGTAGAGCCAGAGAAACCAGGTCAGCAGAGCTGCTGTTGAGGGAAAGAACCAGGTCAGCACAGCTGGTCTAGAGCCTAAGAACCAGGACAGTACAGCTGCTCTAGAGCCAGAGAACCAGGTCAGCAAAGCTGCTTTAGAGCCAGAAAACCAGGTCAGCAGAGTTGCTTTAGATCCAGAGACACCCGGTCAGCAGAGCTGCTTTAGAGCCTGAGAACCAGGTCAGCAGAACTGCTTTAGAGCCAGAAAAACAGGTCAGCAGAGCTGCTTTAGAGGGAGAGAACCAGGTCAGCAGGGCTGCTCTAGAGCCAGAGGACCAGGTCAGCCGAGCTGCTGTAGAGCCAGAGAACCAGGTCAGCTTTGCTGCTTTACAGCCATAGAACCAGGTCAGCAGAGCCGCTTTAGAGCCAGAGAACCAGGTCAGCAGAGCCGTTGTAGAGCCAGAGAACCAGGTCAGCAGAGCTGCTCTAGAGCCTAAAAAGCCGGACAGCAGAGCTGCTCTAGAGGCAGAGAACCAGGACAGCAGAGCTGCTCTAGAGGCAGAGAACCAGGTCAGCAGAGCTGCTGTAGAGTCAGAGAAACCAGGTCAGCATAGCTGCTTTAGAGGGAGAGAACCAGGTCAGCAGAGCTGCTCTAGAGCCTAAGAACCAGGTCAGCACAGCTGCTCTGGAGCCAGAGAACCAGGTCAGCAGAGCTGCTTTAGAGCCAGAGAACCAGGTCAGCATAGCTGCTCTAGAGGCAGAGAACCAGGTCAGCAGAGCTGCTTTAGAAGGAGAGAAGCAGGTCAGCAGAACTGCTCTAGAGCCAGAGGACCAGGTCAGCCGAGCTGCTGTAGAGCCAGAGAACCAGGTCAGCAGACCTGCTCTAGAGGCTAAGAACCAGGTCAGCAGAGCTGCTCTAGAGCCAGAGAAACCAGGTCATCAGAGCTGCTTTAGAGGGAGAGAAGCAGGTCAGCAGAGCTGCTTTAGAGGGAGAGAACCAGGTCAGCAGAGCTCCTCTAGAGCCTAAGAACCAGGTCAGCACAGCTGCTCTTGAGCCAGAGAACCAGGTCAGCAGAGCTGCTTTAGAGTCAGAGAACCAGGTCAGCAGAGCTGCTTAAGAGCCAGAGAACCAGGTCAGCAGAGCTGCTCTAGAGCCTAAGAACCAGGTCAGCAGAGCTGCTCTAGAGGCAGAGAACCAGGTCAGCAGAGCTGCTCTAGAGCCTATGAACCAGGTCAGCAGAGCTGCTCCAGACCCAGAGAACCAGGTCAGCAGAGGTGCTGTGGAGCCAGAGAAACCTGGTCAGCAGATCTGCATTAGAGCCTAAGAAGCAGGCAAGCATAGCTGCTCTAGAGCCAGAGAACCAGGTCAGCAGTGCTGCTTAAGAGCCAGAGAACCAGGTCAGCAGAGCTGCTCTAGAGCCTAAGAATCAGGTCAGCAGAGCTGCTCTAGAGCCTAATAACCAGGTCAGCAGAGCTGCTCTAGAGCCAGATAACCAGGTCAGCAGAGCTGCTTTAGAGCCAGGGAAACCAGATCCGCAGAGCTGCTTTAGAGGGAGAGAACAAGGTAAGCAGAGCTGCTTTAGAAGGAGAGAACCAGGTCAGCAGAGCTGCTCTAGAGCCAGAGGACCAGGTCAGCAGAGCTGCTCCAGAGCCAGAGAACCAGGTCAGCAGAGCTGCTCTAGAGCCAGAGGACTAGGTCAGCCTAGCTGCTGTAGAGCCAGAGAACCAGGTCAGCAGAGCTGCACTAGAGCATAAGTACAAGGTCAGCAGAGCTGGTCTAGAGTCAGAGAAACCAGGTCAGCAGAGCTGCTTTAGAGGGAGAGAACCAGGTCAGCAGAGCTGCTTTAAAGGGAGAGAACCAGGTCAGCAGAGCTGCACTATAGCCTAAGAACAAGGTTGCAGAGCTGCTCTAGAGCCTAAGAACCAGGTCAGCAGAGCTGCTCTAGAGCCTAAGAACCAGGTCAGCAGAGCTGCTCCAGAGCCAGAGAACCAGGTCAGCAGAGCTGCACTAGAGCTTAAGAACCAGTTCAGCAAAGCTGCTCTAGAGCCTAAGAACCAGGTCAGCAGAGCTGCTCTAGAGACAGGAACCAGGTCAGCAGAGCTGCTTTAGAGGGTGAGAACCAGGTCAGCAGAGCTGCTCTAGAGCCAGAGGACCAGGTCAGCAGAGCTGCTCCAGAGCCAGAGAACCAGGTCAGCAGAGCTGCTTTAGAGGGTGAGAACCAGGTCAGCAGAGCTGCTCTAGAGCCAGAGGACCAGGTCAGCAGAGCTGCTCCAGAGCCAGAGAACCAGGTCAGCAGAGCTGCTCTAGAGCCAGAGGACTAGGTCAGCCTAGCTGCTGTAGAGCCAGAGAACCAGGTCAGCAGAGCTGCACTAGAGCATAAGTACAAGGTCAGCAGAGCTGGTCTAGAGTCAGAGAAACCAGGTCAGCAGAGCTGCTTTAGAGGGAGAGAACCAGGTCAGCAGAGCTGCATTAAAGGGAGAGAACCAGGTCAGCAGAGCTGCACTATAGCCTAAGAACAAGGTTGCAGAGCTGCTCTAGAGCCAGAGAAACCAGGTCAGCAGAGCTGCTTTAGAGACAGAGAACCAGGTCAGCAGAGCTGCTTTAAAGCCAGAGAACCAGGTCAGCAGGGCTGCTCTAGAGCCTAAGAACCAGGTCGGCAGAGCTGCTCTAGAGGCACATAAACCCCGTCAGCAGAGCTGCTTTAGAGGTAGAGAACCAGGTCAATAGAGCTGCTCTAGAGCCAGAGAACCAGGTCAGCAGAGCTTCTTTAGCGCCAGAGAACCGGGTCAGCAGAGCTGCTTTAGAGGTAGAGAACCAGGTCAACAGAGCTGCTTTAGAGCCAGAGAACCAGGTCAGCAGAGCTGCTCTAGAGCCTATGAACCAGGTCAGCAGAGCTGCTCCAGACCCAGATAACCAGGTCAGCAGAGCTGCTGTAGAGCCAGAGAAACCAGGTCAGCAGAGCTGCTTTTGAGGGAAAGAACCAGGTCAGCACAGCTGGTCTAGAGCCTAAGAACCAGGACAGTACAGCTGCTCTAGAGCCAGAGAACCAGGTCAGCAAAGCTGCTTTAGAGCCAGAAAACCAGGTCAGCAGAGTTGCTTTAGATCCAGAGACACCCGATCAGCAGAGCTGCTTTAGAGCCGGAGAACCAGGTCAGCAGAGCAACTTTAGAGCCAGGTCAGCAGAGCTGCTTTAGAGCCAGAAATCGAGGTCAGCAGAGCTGCTTTAGAGGGAGAGAACCAGGTCAGCAGGGCTGCTCTAGAGCCAGAGGACCAGGTCAGCCGAGCTGCTGTAGAGCCAGAGAACCAGGTCAGCTGAGCTGCTTTAAAGCCATAGAACCAGGTCAGCAGAGCCGTTGTAGAGCCAGAGAACCAGGTCAGCAGAGCTGCTCTAGAGCCTAAAAAGCCGGACAGCAGAGCTGCTCTAGAGGCAGAGAACCAGGACAGCAGAGCTGCTCTAGAGGCAGAGAACCAGGTCAGCAGAGCTGCTGTAGAGTCAGAGAAACCAGGTCAGCATAGCTGCTTTAGAGGGAGAGAACCAGGTCAGCAGAGCTGCTCTAGAGCCTAAGAACCAGGTCAGCACAGCTGCTCTGGAGCCAGAGAACCAGGTCAGCAGAGCTGCTTTAGAGCCAGAGAACCAGGTCAGCATAGCTGCTCTAGAGGCAGAGAACCAGGTCAGCAGAGCTGCTTTAGAAGGAGAGAAGCAGGTCAGCAGAACTGCTCTAGAGCCAGAGGACCAGGTCAGCCGAGCTGCTGTAGAGCCAGAGAACCAGGTCAGCAGACCTGCTCTAGAGGCAGAGAACCAGGTCAGCAGAGCTGCTTTAGAGCCAGAGAACCAGGTCAGCAGAGCTGCTCTAGAGCCTATGAACCAGGTCAGCAGAGCTGCTCCAGACCCAGAGAACCAGGTCAGCAGAGGTGCTGTGGAGCCAGAGAAACCTGGTCAGCAGATCTGCATTAGAGCCTAAGAAGCAGGCAAGCATAGCTGCTCTAGAGCCAGAGAACCAGGTCAGCAGAGCTGCTTAAGAGCCAGAGAACCAGGTCAGCAGAGCTGCTCTAGAGCCTAAGAATCAGGTCAGCAGAGCTGCTCTAGAGCCTAATAACCAGGTCAGCAGAGCTGCTCTAGAGCCAGATAACCAGGTCAGCAGAGCTGCTTTAGAGCCAGGGAAACCAGATCCGCAGAGCTGCTTTAGAGGGAGAGAACAAGGTCAGCAGATCTGCTCTAGAGCCTAAGAACCAGGTCAGCAGAGCTGCTCTAGAGCCAGAGAACCAGGTCAGCAGACCTGCGTTAGAGGGAGAGAACCAGGTCAGCAGAGCTGCTCCAGAGCCTAAGAACCAGGTCAGCACAGCTGCTCTAGAGCCAGAGAACCAGGTCAGCAGAGCTCCTTTAGCGCCAGATGTCCAGGTCAGCAGAGCTAGTCCAGAGCCTAAGAATCATGTCAACGCAGCTGCTCTAGAGCCAGAGAACCAGGTCAGCAGAGCTGCTTTAGCGCCAGAGAACCAGGTCAGCAGGGCTGCTTTAGAGCCTGAGAACCAGGTTAGCAGAGCTGCACTAGAGCCTAAGAACCAGGTCAGTACAGCTGCTCTAGAGCCAGAGAACCAGGTCAGCAAAGCTGCTTTAGAGCCAGAAAACCAGGTCAGCAGAGTTGCTTTAGATCCAGAGACACCCGGTCAGCAGAGCTGCTTTAGAGCCAGAGAACCAGGTCAGCAGAGCTGCTTTAGAGCCAGAAAAACAGGTCAGCAGAGCTGCTTTAGAGGGAGAGAACCAGGTCATCAGGGCTGCTCTAGAGCCAGAGGACCAGGTCAGCCGAGCTGCTGTAGAGCCAGAGAACCAGGTCAGCTTTGCTGCTTTACAGCCATAGAACCAGGTCAGCAGAGTCGCTTTAGAGCCAGAGAACCAGGTCAGCAGAGCCGTTGTAGAGCCAGAGAACCAGGTCAGCAGAGCTGCTCTAGAGCTTAAAAAGCCGAACAGCAGAGCTGCTCTAGAGGCAGAGAACCAGGACAGCAGAGCTGCTCTAGAGGCAGAGAACCAGGTCAGCAGAGCTGCTGTAGAGTCAGAGAAACCAGGTCAGCATAGCTGCTTTAGAGGGAGAGTACCAGGTCAGCAGAGATGCTCTAGAGCCTAAGAACCAGGTCAGCACAGCTGCTCTGGAGCTAGAGAACCAGGTCAGCAGAGCTGCTTTAGAGCCAGAGAACCAGGTCAGCATAGCTGCTCTAGAGGCAGAGAACCAGGTCAGCAGAGCTGCTTTAGAAGGAGAGAACCAGGTCAGCAGAACTGCTCTAGAGCCAGAGGACCAGGTCAGCCGAGCTGCTGTAGAGCCAGAGAACCAGGTCAGCAGACCTGCTCTAGAGGCTAAGAACCAGGTCAGCAGAGCTGCTCTAGAGCCAGAGAAACCAGGTCAGCAGAGCTGCTTTAGAGGGAGACAAGCAGGTCAGCAGAGCTGCTTTAGAGGGAGAGAACCAGGTCAGCAGAGCTCCTCTAGAGCCTAAGAACCAGGTCAGCACAGCTGCTCTTGAGCCAGAGAACCAGTTCAGCAGAGCTGCTTTAGAGTCAGAGAACCAGGTCAGCAGAGCTGCTTAAGAGCCAGAAAACCAGGTCAGCAGAGCTGCTCTAGAGCCTAAGAACCAGGTCAGCAGAGCTGCTCTAGAGGCAGAGAAACCAGGTCAGCAAAGCTGCTTTAGAGGGAGAGAACCAGGTCAGCAGAGCTGCTTTAGAGCCAGAGAACCAGGTCAGCAGAGCTGCTCTAGAGCCTATGAACCAGGTCAGCAGAGCTGCTCCAGACCCAGAGAACCAGGTCAGCAGAGTTACTGTGGCACCAGAGAAACCTTGTCAGCAGATCTGCATTAGAGCCGAAGAAGCAGGCAAGCATAGCTGCTCTAGAGCCAGAGAACCAGGTCAGCAGAGCTGCTTAGGAGCCAGAGAACCAGGTCAGCAGAGCTGCTCTAGAGCCTAAGAACAGGTCAGCAGAGCTGCTCTAGAGCCTAATAACCAGGTCAGCAGAGCTGCTCTAGAGCCAGATAACCAGGTCAGCAGAGCTGCTTTAGAGCCAGAGAAACCAGATCAGCAGAGCTGCTTTAGAGGGAGAGAACCAGTTCAGCAGAGCTGCTCTAGAGCCTAAGAACCAGGTCAGCAGAGCTGCACTAGAGCCTAAGAACCAGTTCAGCAGAGCTGCTCTAGAGCCTAAGAACCAGGTCAGCAGAGCTGCTCTAGAGGCAGGAACCAGGTCAGCAGAGCTGCTCTAGAGCCTAAGAATCAGGTCAGCAGAGCTGCTCTAGAGCCTAATCACCAGGTCAGCAGAGCTGCTCTAGAGCCAGATAACCAGGTCAGCAGAGCTGCTTTAGAGCCAGGGAAACCAGATCAGCAGAGCTGCTTTAGAGGGAGAGAACAAGGTCAGCAGAGCTGCTCTAGAGCCTAAGAACCAGGTCAGCAGAGCTGCTCTAGAGCCAGAGAACCAGGTCAGCAGACCTGCGTTAGAGGGAGAGAACCAGGTCAGCAGAGCTGCTCCAGAGCCTAAGAACCAGGTCAGCACAGCTGCTCTAGAGCCAGAGAACCAGGTCAGCAGAGCTCCTTTAGCGCCAGATATCCAGGTCAGCAGAGCTAGTCCAGAGCCTAAGAAGCATGTCAACACAGCTGCTCTAGAGCCAGAAAACCAGGTCAGCAGAGCTGCTTTAGCGCCAGAGAACCAGGTCAGCAGGGCTGCTTTAGAGCCTGAGAACCAGGTTAGCAGAGCTGCACTAGAGCCTAAGAACCAGGTCAGCAGAGCTGCTCTAGAGCCTAAGAACCAGGTCAGCAGAGCTGCTCTAGAGGCAGAGAACCAGGTCAGCAGAGCTGCTTTAGAGGGAGAGAACCAGGTCAGCAGAGCTGCTCTAGAGCCAGAGGACCAGGTCAGCCTAGCTGCTGTAGAGCCAGAGAACCAGGTCAGCAGAGCTACACTAGTGCCTAAGAACAAGGTCAGCAGAGCTGCTCTAGAGCCAGAGAAACCAGGTTAGCAGACCTGATTTAGAGCCTAAGAATCAGGTCAGCAGAGCTGCTATAGAGCCTAATAACCAGGTCAGCAGAGCTGCTCTAGAGCCAGAGAAACCAGATCAGCAGAGCTGCTTGAGAGGGAGAGAGCCAGGTCAGCAGAGCTGCAATAGAGCCTATGAACCAGGTCAGCAGAGCTGCTCTAGAGCCAGAGAACCAGGTCAGCAGAGCTGCTGTAGAGCTAGAGAAACCAGGTCAGCAGAGCTGCTTTAGAGGGAGAGAACCAGGTCAGCAGAGCTGCTCCAGAGCCAGAGAACCAGGTCAGCAGAGCTGCACTAGAGCCTAAGAACCAGTTCAGCAGAGCTGCTCTAGAGCCTAAGAACCAGGTCAGCAGAGCTGCTCTAGAGGCAGGAACCAGGCCAGCAGAGCTGCTTTAGAGGGTGAGAACCAGGTCAGCAGAGCTGCTCTAAAGCCAGAGGACCAGGTCAGCAGAGCTGCTCCAGAGCCAGCGAACCAGGTCAGCAGAGCTGCTCTAGAGCCGGAGGACTAGGTAAGCCTAGCTGCTGTAGAGCCAGAGAACCAGGTCAGCAGAGCTGCACTAGAGCATAAGAACAAGGTCAGCAGAGCTGGTCCAGAGTCAGAGAAACCAGGTCAGCAGAGCTGCTTTAGAGGGAGAGAACCAGGTCAGCAGAGCTGCTTTAAAGGGAGAGAACCAGGTCAGCAGAGCTGCACTATAGCCTAAGAACAAGGTTGCAGAGCTGCTCTAGAGCCAGAGAAACCAGGTCAGCAGAGCTGCTTTAGAGACAGAGAACCAGGTCAGCAGAGCTGCTTTAAAGCCAGAGAACCAGGTCAGCAGAGCTGCTCTAGAGCCTAAGAACCAGGTCGGCAGAGCTGCTCTAGAGGCACAGAAACCAGGTCAGCAGAGCTGCTTTAGAGGGAGAGAACCAGGTCAGCAGAGCTGCTCTAGAGCCAGAGAACCAGGTCAGCAGAGCTTCTTTAGCGCCAGAGAACCAGGTCAGCAGAGCTGCTTTAGAGGTAGAGAACCAGGTCAACAGAGCTGCTTTAGAGCCAGAGAACCAGATCAGCATAGCTGCTCTAGAGCCTATGAACCAGGTCAGCAGAGCTGCTCCAGACCCAGATAACCAGGTCAGCAGAGCTGCTGTTGAGGGAAAGAACCAGGTTAGCACAGCTGGTCTAGAGCCTAAGAACCAGGACAGTACAGCTGCTCTAGAGCCAGAGAACCGGGTCAGAAAAGCTGCTTTAGAGCCAGAAAACCAGGTCAGCAGAGTTGCTTTAGATCCAGAGACACCCGGTCAGCAGAGCTGCTTTAGAGCCAGAGATCCAGGTCAGCAGAGCTGCTTTAGAGCCAGAAAAACAGGTCAGCAGAGCTGCTTTAGAGGGAGAGAACCAGGTCAGCAGGGCTGCTCTAGAGCCAGAGGACCAGGTCAGCCGAGCTGCTGTAGAGCCAGAGAACCAGGTCAGCTTTGCTGCTTTACAGCCATAGAACCAGGTCAGCAGAGTCGCTTTAGAGCCAGAGAACCAGGTCAGCAGAGCCGTTGTAGAGCCAGAGAACCAGCTCAGCAGAGCTGCTCTAGATCCTAAAAAGCCGGACAGCAGAGCTGCTCTAGAGGCAGAGAACCAGGACAGCAGAGCTGCTCTAGAGGCAGAGAACCAGGTCAGCAGAGCTGCTGTAGAGGCAGAGAAACCAGGTCAGCAGAGCTGCTTTAGAGGGAGAGAACCAGGTCAGCAGAGATGCTCAAGAGCCTAAGAACCAGGTCAGCACAGCTGCTCTGGAGCCAGAGAACCAGGTCAGCAGAGCTGCTTTAGAGCCAGAGAACCAGGTCAGCATAGCTGCTCTAGAGGCAGAGAACCAGGTCAGCAGAGCTGCTTTAGAAGGAGAGGACCAGGTCAGCAGAACTGCTCTAGAGCCAGAGGACCAGGTCAGCCGAGCTGCTGTAGAGCCAGAGAACCAGGTCAGCAGACCTGCTCTAGAGGCTAAGAACCAGGTCAGCAGAGCTGCTCTAGAGCCAGAGAAACCAGGTCAGCAGAGCTGCTTTAGAGGGAGAGAAGCAGGTCAGCAGAGCTGCTTTAGAGGGAGAGAACCAGGTCAGCAGAGCTCCTCTAGAGCCTAAGAACCAGGTCAGCACAGCTGCTCTTGAGCCAGAGAACCAGTTCAGCAGAGCTGCTTTAGAGTCAGAGAACCAGGTCAGCAGAGCTGCTTTAAAGCCAGAGAACCAGGTCAGCAGAGCTGCTCTAGAGCCTAAGAACCAGGTCGGCAGAGCTGCTCTAGAGGCACAGAAACCAGGTCAGCAGAGCTGCTTTAGAGGGAGAGAACCAGGTCAGCAGAGCTGCTCTAGAGCCAGAGAACCAGGTCAGCAGAGCTTCTTTAGCGCCAGAGAACCAGGTCAGCAGAGCTGCTTTAGAGGTAGAGAACCAGGTCAACAGAGCTGCTTTAGAGCCAGAGAACCAGGTCAGCATAGCTGCTCTAGAGCCTATGAACCAGGTCAGCAGAGCTGCTCCAGACCCAGATAACCAGGTCAGCAGAGCTACTGTAGAGCCAGAGAAACCAGGTCTGCAGAGCTGCTGTTGAGGGAAAGAACCAGGTTAGCACAGCTGGTCTAGAGCCTAAGAACCAGGACAGTACAGCTGCTCTAGAGCCAGAGAACCAGGTCAGCAAAGCTGCTTTAGAGCCAGAAAACCAGGTCAGCAGAGTTGCTTTAGATCCAGAGACACCCGGTCAGCAGAGCTGCTTTAGAGCCAGAGAACCAGGTCAGCAGAGCTGCTTTAGAGCCAGAAAAACAGGTCAGCAGAGCTGCTTTAGAGGGAGAGAACCAGGTCAGCAGGGCTGCTCTAGAGCCAGAGGACCAGGTCAGCCGAGCTGCTGTAGAGCCAGAGAACCAGGTCAGCTTTGCTGCTTTACAGCCATAGAACCAGGTCAGCAGAGTCGCTTTAGAGCCAGAGAACCAGGTCAGCAGAGCCGTTGTAGAGCCAGAGAACCAGGTCAGCAGAGCTGCTCTGGAGCCTAAAAAGCCGGACAGCAGAGCTGCTCTAGAGGCAGAGAACCAGGACAGCAGAGCTGCTCTAGAGGCAGAGAACCAGGTCAGCAGAGCTGCTGTAGAGGCAGAGAAACCAGGTCAGCATAGCTGCTTTAGAGGGAGAGAACCAGGTCAGCAGAGATGCTCTAGAGCCTAAGAACCAGGTCAGCACAGCTGCTCTGGAGCCAGAGAACCAGGTCAGCAGAGCTGCTTTAGAGCCAGAGAACCAGGTCAGCATAGCTGCTCTAGAGGCAGAGAACCAGGTCAGCAGAGCTGCTTTAGAAGGAGAGAACCAGGTCAGCAGAACTGCTCTAGAGCCAGAGGACCAGGTCAGCCGAGCTGCTGTAGAGCCAGAGAACCAGGTCAGCAGACCTGCTCTAGAGGCTAAGAACCAGGTCAGCAGAGCTGCTCTAGAGCCAGAGAAACCAGGTCAGCAGAGCTGCTTTAGAGGGAGAGAAGCAGGTCAGCAGAGCTGCTTTAGAGGGAGAGAACCAGGTCAGCAGAGCTCCTCTAGAGCCTAAGAACCAGGTCAGCACAGCTGCTCTTGAGCCAGAGAACCAGTTCAGCAGAGCTGCTTTAGAGTCAGAGAACCAGGTCAGCAGAGCTGCACTATAGCCTAAGAACAAGGTTGCAGAGCTGCTCTAGAGCCAGAGAAACCAGGTCAGCAGAGCTGCTTTAGAGACAGAGAACCAGGTCAGCAGAGCTGCTTTAAAGCCAGAGAACCAGGTCAGCAGAGCTGCTCTAGAGCCTAAGAACCAGGTCGGCAGAGCTGCTCTAGAGGCACAGAAACCAGGTCAGCAGAGCTGCTTTAGAGGGAGAGAACCAGGTCAGCAGAGCTGCTCTAGAGCCAGAGAACCAGGTCAGCAGAGCTTCTTTAGCGCCAGAGAACCAGGTCAGCAGAGCTGCTTCAGAGGTAGAGAACCAGGTCAACAGAGCTGCTTTAGAGCCAGAGAACCAGGTCAGCATAGCTGCTCTAGAGCCTATGAACCAGGTCAGCAGAGCTGCTCCAGACCCAGATAACCAGGTCAGCAGAGCTGCTGTAGAGCCAGAGAAACCAGGTCAGCAGAGCTGCTGTTGAGGGAAAGAACCAGGTTAGCACAGCTGGTCTAGAGCCTAAGAACCAGGACAGTACAGCTGCTCTAGAGCCAGAGAACCAGGTCAGCAAAGCTGCTTTAGAGCCAGAAAACCAGGTCAGCAGAGTTGCTTTAAATCCAGAGACACCCGGTCAGCAGAGCTGCCTTAGAGCCAGAGAACCAGGTCAGCAGAGCTGCTTTAGAGCCAGAAAAACAGGTCAGCAGAGCTGCTTTAGAGGGAGAGAACCAGGTCAGCAGGGCTGCTCTAGAGCCAGAGGACCAGGTCAGCCGAGCTGCTGTAGAGCCAGAGAACCAGGTCAGCTTTGCTGCTTTACAGCCATAGAACCACGTCAGCAGAGTCGCTTTAGAGCCAGAGAACCAGGTCAGCAGAGCCGTTGTAGAGCCAGAGAACCAGGTCAGCAGAGCTGCTCTAGAGCCTAAAAAGCCGGACAGCAGAGCTGCTCTAGAGGCAGAGAACCAGGACAGCAGAGCTGCTCTAGAGGCAGAGAACCAGGTCAGCAGAGCTGCTGTAGAGTCAGAGAAACCAGGTCAGCATAGCTGCTTTAGAGGGAGAGAACCAGGTCAGCAGAGATGCTCTAGAGCCTAAGAACCAGGTCAGCACAGCTGCTCTGGAGCCAGAGAACCAGGTCAGCAGAGCTGCTTTAGAGCCAGAGAACCAGGTCAGCATAGCTGCTCTAGAGGCAGAGAACCAGGTCAGCAGAGCTGCTTTAGAAGGAGAGAACCAGGTCAGCAGAACTGCTCTAGAGCCAGAGGACCAGGTCAGCCGAGCTGCTGTAGAGCCAGAGAACCAGGTCAGCAGACCTGCTCTAGAGGCTAAGAACCAGGTCAGCAGAGCTGCTCTAGAGCCAGAGAAACCAGGTCAGCAGAGCTGCTTTAGAGGGAGAGAAGCAGGTCAGCAGAGCTGCTTTAGAGGGAGAGAACCAGGTCAGCAGAGCTCCTCTAGAGCTTAAGAACCAGGTCAGCACAGCTGCTCTTGAGCCGGAGAACCAGTTCAGCAGAGCTGCTTTAGAGTCAGAGAACCAGGTCAGCAGAGCTGCTTAAGAGCCAGAGAACCAGGTCAGCAGAGCTGCTCTAGAGCCTAAGAACCAGGTCGGCAGAGCTGCTCTAGAGGCACAGAAACCAGGTCAGCAGAGCTGCTTTAGAGGGAGAGAACCAGGTCAGCAGAGCTGCTTTAGAGCCAGAGAACCAGGTCAGCAGAGCTGCTCTAGAGCCTATGAACCAGGTCAGCAGAGCTGCTCCAGACCCAGAGAACCAGGTCAGCAGAGTTGCTGTGGCACCAGAGAAACCTTGTCAGCAGATCTGCATTAGAGCCGAAGAAGCAGGCAAGCATAGCTGCTCTAGAGCCAGAGAACCAGGTCAGCAGAGCTGCTTAAGTGCCAGAGAACCAGGTCAGCAGAGCTGCTCTAGAGCCTAAGAACAGGTCAGCAGAGCTGCTCTAGAGCCTAATAACCAGGTCAGCAGCGCTGCTCTAGAGCCAGATAACCAGGTCAGCAGAGCTGCTTTAGAGCCAGAGAAACCAGATCAGCAGAGCTGCTTTAGAGGGAGAGAACCAGGTCAGCAGAGCTGCTCTAGAGCCTAAGAACCAGGTCAGCAGAGCTGCACTAGAGCCTAAGAACCAGTTCAGCAGAGCTGCTCTAGAGCCTAAGAACCAGGTCAGCAGAGCTGCTCTAGAGGCAGGAACCAGGTCAGCAGAGCTGCTTTAGAGGGTGAGAACCAGGTCAGCAGAGCTGCTCTAGAGCCAGAGGACCAGGTCAGCAGAGCTGCTCCAGAGCCAGAGAACCAGGTCAGCAGAGCTGCTCTAGAGCCAGAGGACTAGGTCAGCCTAGCTGCTGTAGAGCCAGAGAACCAGGTCAGCAGAGCTGCACTAGAGCATAAGAACAAGGTCAGCAGAGCTGGTCTAGATTCAGAGAAACCAGGTCAGCAGAGCTGCTTTAGAGGGAGAGAACCAGGTCAGCAGAGCTGCTTTAAAGGGAGAGAACCAGGTCAGCAGAGCTGCACTATAGCCTAAGAACAAGGTTGCAGAGCTGCTCTAGAGCCAGAGAAACCAGGTCAGCAGAGCTGCTTTAGAGACAGAGAACCAGGTCAGCAGAGCTGCTTTAAAGCCAGAGAACCAGGTCAGCAGGGCTGCTCTAGAGCCTAAGAACCAGGTCGGCAGAGCTGCTCTAGAGTCACAGAAACCAGGTCAGCAGAGCTGCTTTAGAGGTAGAGAACCAGTTCAATAGAGCTGCTCTAGAGACAGAGAACCAGGTCAGCAGAGCTTCTTTAGCGCCAGAGAACCAGGTCAGCAGAGCTGCTCTAGAGCCAGAGAACCAGGTCAGCAGAGCTGCTGTAGAGCTAGAGAAACCAGGTCAGCAGAGCTGCTTTAGAGGGAGAGAACCAGGTCAGCAGAGCTGCTCCAGAGCCAGAGAACCAGGTCAGCAGAGCTGCACTAGAGCCTAAGAACCAGTTCAGCAGAGCTGCTCTAGAGCCTAAGAACCAGTTCAGCAGAGCTCCTCTAGAGCCTAAGAACCAGGTCAGCACAGCTGCTCTTGAGCCAGAGAACCAGGTCAGCAGAGCTGCTTTAGAGTCAGAGAACCAGGTCAGCAGAGCTGCTTAAGAGCCAGAGAACCAGGTCAGCAGAGCTGCTCTAGAGCCTAAGAACCAGGTCAGCAGAGCTGCTCTAGAGGCAGAGAAACCAGGTCAGCAAAGCTGCTTTAAAAGGAGAGAACCAGGTCAGCAGAGCTGCTTTAGAGCCAGAGAACCAGGTCAGCAGAGCTGCTCTAGAGCCTATGAACCAGGTCAGCAGAGCTGCTCCAGACCCAGAGAACCAGGTCAGCAGAGGTGCTGTGGAGCCAGAGAAACCTGGTCAGCAGATCTACATTAGAGCCTAAGAAGCAGGCAAGCATAGCTGCTCTAGAGCCAGAGAACCAGGTCAGCAGAGCTGCTTAAGAGCCAGAGAACCAGGTCAGCAGAGCTGCTCTAGAGCCAAAGAATCAGGTCAGCAGAGCTGCTCTAGAGCCTAATAACCAGGTCAGCAGAGCTGCTCTAGAGCCAGATAATCAGGTCAGCAGAGCTGCTTTAGAGCCAGGGAAACCAGATCAGCAGAGCTGCTTTAGAGGGAGAGAACAAGGTCAGCAGAGCTACTCTAGAGCCTATGAACCAGGTCAGCAGAGCTGCTCTAGAGCCAGAGAACCAGGTCAGCAGACCTGCGTTAGAGGGAGAGAACCAGGTCAGCAGAGCTGCTCCAGAGCCTAAGAACCAGGTCAGCACAGCTGCTCTAGAGCCAGAGAACCAGGTCAGCAGAGCTCCTTTAGCGCCAGATATCCAGGTCAGCAGAGCTAGTCCAGAGCCTAAGAATCATGTCAACACAGCTGCTCTAGAGCCAGAGAACCAGGTCAGCAGAGCTGCTTTAGCGCCAGAGAACCAGGTCAGCAGGGCTGCTTTAGAGCCTGAGAACCAGGTTAGCAGAGCTGCACTAGAGCCTAAGAACCAGGTCAGCAGAGCTGCTCTAGAGGCAGAGAACCAGGTCAGCAGAGCTGCTTTAGAGGGAGAGAACCAGGTCAGCAGAGCTGCTCTAGAGCCAGAGGACCAGGTCAGCCTAGCTGCTGTAGAGCCAGAGAACCAGGTCAGCAGAGCTACACTAGTGCCTAAGAACAAGGTCAGCAGAGCTGCTCTAGAGCCAGAGAAACCAGGTTAGCAGACCTGCTTTAGAGCCTAAGAATCAGGTCAGCAGAGCTGCTATAGAGCCTAATAACCAGGTCAGCAGAGCTGCTCTAGAGCCAGATAACCAGGTCAGCAGAGCTGCTGTAGAGCCAGAGAAACCAGATCAGCAGAGCTGCTTGAGAGGGAGAGAGCCAGGTCAGCAGAGCTGCAATAGAGCCTATGAACCAGGTCAGCAGAGCTGCTCTAGAGCCAGAGAACCAGGTCAGCAGAGCTGCTGTAGAGCTAGAGAAACCAGGTCAGCAGAGCTGCACTAGAGCCTAAGAACCAGTTCAGCAGAGCTGCTCTAGAGCCTAAGAACCAGGTCAGCAGAGCTGCTCTAGAGGCAGGAACCAGGCCAGCAGAGCTGCTTTAGAGGGTGAGAACAAGGTCAGCAGAGCTGCTCTAGAGCCAGAGGACCAGGTCAGCAGAGCTGCTCCAGAGCCAGCGAACCAGGTCAGCAGAGCTGCTCTAGAGCCAGAGGACTAGGTCAGCCTAGCTGCTCTAGAGCCAGAGAACCAGGTCAGCAGAGCTGCACTAGAGCATAAGAACAAGGTCAGCAGAGCTGGTCCAGAGTCAGAGAAACCAGGTCAGCAGAGCTGCTTTAGAGGGAGAGAACCAGGTCAGCAGAGCTGCTTTAAAGGGAGAGAACCAGGTCAGCAGAGCTGCACTATAGCCTAAGAACAAGGTTGCAGAGCTGCTCTAGAGCCAGAGAAACCAGGTCAGCAGAGCTGCTTTAGAGACAGAGAACCAGGTCAGCAGAGCTGCTTTAAAGCCAGAGAACCAGGTCAGCAGAGCTGCTCTAGAGCCTAAGAACCAGGTCGGCAGAGCTGCTCTAGAGGCACAGAAACCAGGTCAGCAGAGCTGCTTTAGAGGGAGAGAACCAGGTCAGCAGAGCTGCTCTAGAGCCAGAGAACCAGGTCAGCAGAGCTTCTTTAGCGCCAGAGAACGAGGTCAGCAGAGCTGCTTTAGAGGTAGAGAACCAGGTCAACAGAGCTGCTTTAGAGCCAGAGAACCAGGTCAGCATAGCTGCTCTAGAGCCTATGAACCAGGTCAGCAGAGCTGCTCCAGACCCAGATAACCAGGTCAGCAGAGCTGCTGTAGAGCCAGAGAAACCAGGTCAGCAGAGCTGCTGTTGAGGGAAAGAACCAGGTTAGCACAGCTGGTCTAGAGCCTAAGAACCAGGACAGTACAGCTGCTCTAGAGCCAGAGAACCAGGTCAGCAAAGCTGCTTTAGAGCCAGAAAACCAGGTCAGCAGAGTTGCTTTAGATCCAGAGACACCCGGTCAGCAGAGCTGCTTTAGAGCCAGAGAACCAGGTCAGCAGAGCTGCTTTAGAGCCAGAAAAACAGGTCAGCAGAGCTGCTTTAGAGGGAGAGAACCAGGTCAGCAGGGCTGCTCTAGAGCCAGAGGACCAGGTCAGCCGAGCTGCTGTAGAGCCAGAGAACCTGGTCAGCTTTGCTGCTTTACAGCCATAGAACCAGGTCAGCAGAGTCGCTTTAGAGCCAGAGAACCAGGTCAGCAGAGCCGTTGTAGAGCCAGAGAACCAGGTCAGCAGAGCTGCTCTAGAGCCTAAAAAGCCGGACAGCAGAGCTGCTCTAGAGGCAGAGAACCAGGACAGCAGAGCTGCTCTAGAGGCAGAGAACCAGGTCAGCATAGCTGCTGTAGAGTCAGAGAAACCAGGTCAGCATAGCTGCTTTAGAGGGAGAGAACCAGGTCAGCAGAGATGCTCTAGAGCCTAAGAACCAGGTCAGCACAGCTGCTCTGGAGCTAGAGAACCAGGTCAGCAGAGCTGCTTTAGAGCCAGAGAACCAGGTCAGCATAGCTGCTCTAGAGGCAGAGAACCAGGTCAGCAGAGCTGCTTTAGAAGGAGAGAACCAGGTCAGCAGAACTGCTCTAGAGCCAGAGGACCAGGTCAGCCGAGCTGCTGTAGAGCCAGAGAACCAGGTCAGCAGACCTGCTCTAGAGGCTAAGAACCAGGTCAGCAGAGCTGCTCTAGAGCCAGAGAAACCAGGTCAGCAGAGCTGCTTTAGAGGGAGAGAAGCAGGTCAGCAGAGCTGCTTTAGAGGGAGTGAACCAGGTCAGCAGAGCTCCTCTAGAGCCTAAGAACCAGGTCAGCACAGCTGCTCTTGAGCCAGAGAACCAGTTCAGCAGAGCTGCTTTAGAGTCAGAGAACCAGGTCAGCAGAGCTGCTTAAGAGCCAGAAAACCAGGTCAGCAGAGCTGCTCTAGAGCCTAAGAACCAGGTCAGCAGAGCTGCTCTAGAGGCAGAGAAACCAGGTCAGCAAAGCTGCTTTAGAGGGAGAGAACCAGGTCAGCAGAGCTGCTTTAGAGCCAGAGAACCAGGTCAGCAGAGCTGCTCTAGAGCCTAAGAACCAGGTCAGCAGAGCTGCTCTAGAGCCTAAGAACCAGGTCAGCAGAGCTGCTCTAGAGGCAGGAACCAGGTCAGCAGAGCTGCTCTAGAGCCTAAGAATCAGGTCAGCAGAGCTGCTCTAGAGCCTAATCACCAGGTCAGCAGAGCTGCTCTAGAGCCAGATAACCAGGTCAGCAGAGCTGCTTTAGAGCCAGGGAAACCAGATCAGCAGAGCTGCTTTAGAGGGAGAGAACAAGGTCAGCAGAGCTGCTCTAGAGCCTAAGAACCAGGTCAGCAGAGCTGCTCTAGAGCCAGAGAACCAGGTCAGCAGACCTGCGTTAGAGGGAGAGAACCAGGTCAGCAGAGCTGCTCCAGAGCCTAAGAACCAGGTCAGCACAGCTGCTCTAGAGCCAGAGAACCAGGTCAGCAGAGCTCCTTTAGCGCCAGATATCCAGGTCAGCAGAGCTAGTCCAGAGCCTAAGAAGCATGTCAACACAGCTGCTCTAGAGCCAGAAAACCAGGTCAGCAGAGCTGCTTTAGCGCCAGAGAACCAGGTCAGCAGGGCTGCTTTAGAGCCTGAGAACCAGGTTAGCAGAGCTGCACTAGAGCCTAAGAACCAGGTCAGCAGAGCTGCTCTAGAGCCTAAGAACCAGGTCAGCAGAGCTGCTCTAGAGGCAGAGAACCAGGTCAGCAGAGCTGCTTTAGAGGGAGAGAACCAGGTCAGCAGAGCTGCTCTAGAGCCAGAGGACCAGGTCAGCCTAGCTGCTGTAGAGCCAGAGAACCAGGTCAGCAGAGCTACACTAGTGCCTAAGAACAAGGTCAGCAGAGCTGCTCTAGAGCCAGAGAAACCAGGTTAGCAGACCTGATTTAGAGCCTAAGAATCAGGTCAGCAGAGCTGCTATAGAGCCTAATAACCAGGTCAGCAGAGCTGCTCTAGAGCCAGAGAAACCAGATCAGCAGAGCTGCTTGAGAGGGAGAGAGCCAGGTCAGCAGAGCTGCAATAGAGCCTATGAACCAGGTCAGCAGAGCTGCTCTAGAGCCAGAGAACCAGGTCAGCAGAGCTGCTGTAGAGCTAGAGAAACCAGGTCAGCAGAGCTGCTTTAGAGGGAGAGAACCAGGTCAGCAGAGCTGCTCCAGAGCCAGAGAACCAGGTCAGCAGAGCTGCACTAGAGCCTAAGAACCAGTTCAGCAGAGCTGCTCTAGAGCCTAAGAACCAGGTCAGCAGAGCTGCTCTAGAGGCAGGAACCAGGCCAGCAGAGCTGCTTTAGAGGGTGAGAACCAGGTCAGCAGATCTGCTCTAGAGCCAGAGGACCAGGTCAGCAGAGCTGCTCCAGAGCCAGCGAACCAGGTCAGCAGAGCTGCTCTAGAGCCGGAGGACTAGGTCAGCCTAGCTGCTGTAGAGCCAGAGAACCAGGTCAGCAGAGCTGCACTAGAGCATAAGAACAAGGTCAGCAGAGCTGGTCCAGAGTCAGAGAAACCAGGTCAGCAGAGCTGCTTTAGAGGGAGAGAACCAGGTCAGCAGAGCTGCTTTAAAGGGAGAGAACCAGGTCAGCAGAGCTGCACTATAGCCTAAGAACAAGGTTGCAGAGCTGCTCTAGAGCCAGAGAAACCAGGTCAGCAGAGCTGCTTTAGAGACAGAGAACCAGGTCAGCAGAGCTGCTTTAAAGCCAGAGAACCAGGTCAGCAGAGCTGCTCTAGAGCCTAAGAACCAGGTCGGCAGAGCTGCTCTAGAGGCACAGAAACCAGGTCAGCAGAGCTGCTTTAGAGGGAGAGAACCAGGTCAGCAGAGCTTCTTTAGCGCCAGAGAACCAGGTCAGCAGAGCTGCTTTAGAGGTAGAGAACCAGGTCAACAGAGCTGCTTTAGAGCCAGAGAACCAGATCAGCATAGCTGCTCTAGAGCCTATGAACCAGGTCAGCAGAGCTGCTCCAGACCCAGATAACCAGGTCAGCAGAGCTGCTGTTGAGGGAAAGAACCAGGTTAGCACAGCTGGTCTAGAGCCTAAGAACCAGGACAGTACAGCTGCTCTAGAGCCAGAGAACCGGGTCAGAAAAGCTGCTTTAGAGCCAGAAAACCAGGTCAGCAGAGTTGCTTTAGATCCAGAGACACCCGGTCAGCAGAGCTGCTTTAGTGCCAGAGAACCAGGTCAGCAGAGCTGCTTTAGAGCCAGAAAAACAGGTCAGCAGAGCTGCTTTAGAGGGAGAGAACCAGGTCAGCAGGGCTGCTCTAGAGCCAGAGGACCAGGTCAGCCGAGCTGCTGTAGAGCCAGAGAACCAGGTCAGCTTTGCTGCTTTACAGCCATAGAACCAGGTCAGCAGAGTCGCTTTAGAGCCAGAGAACCAGGTCAGCAGAGCCGTTGTAGAGCCAGAGAACCAGCTCAGAAGAGCTGCTCTAGATCCTAAAAAGCCGGACAGCAGAGCTGCTCTAGAGGCAGAGAACCAGGACAGCAGAGCTGCTCTAGAGGCAGAGAACCAGGTCAGCAGAGCTGCTGTAGAGGCAGAGAAACCAGGTCAGCAGAGCTGCTTTAGAGGGAGAGAACCAGGTCAGCAGAGATGCTCAAGAGCCTAAGAACCAGGTCAGCACAGCTGCTCTGGAGCCAGAGAACCAGGTCAGCAGAGCTGCTTTAGAGCCAGAGAACCAGGTCAGCATAGCTGCTCTAGAGGCAGAGAACCAGGTCAGCAGAGCTGCTTTAGAAGGAGAGAACCAGGTCAGCAGAACTGCTCTAGAGCCAGAGGACCAGGTCAGCCGAGCTGCTGTAGAGCCAGAGAACCAGGTCAGCAGACCTGCTCTAGAGGCTAAGAACCAGGTCAGCAGAGCTGCTCTAGAGCCAGAGAAACCAGGTCAGCAGAGCTGCTTTAGAGGGAGAGAAGCAGGTCAGCAGAGCTGCTTTAGAGGGAGAGAACCAGGTCAGCAGAGCTCCTCTAGAGCCTAAGAACCAGGTCAGCACAGCTGCTCTTGAGCCAGAGAACCAGTTCAGCAGAGCTGCTTTAGAGTCAGAGAACCAGGTCAGCAGAGCTGCTTTAAAGCCAGAGAACCAGGTCAGCAGAGCTGCTCTAGAGCCTAAGAACCAGGTCGGCAGAGCTGCTCTAGAGGCACAGAAACCAGGTCAGCAGAGCTGCTTTAGAGGGAGAGAACCAGGTCAGCAGAGCTGCTCTAGAGCCAGAGAACCAGGTCAGCAGAGCTTCTTTAGCGCCAGAGAACCAGGTCAGCAGAGCTGCTTTAGAGGTAGAGAACCAGGTCAACAGAGCTGCTTTAGAGCCAGAGAACCAGGTCAGCATAGCTGCTCTAGAGCCTATGAACCAGGTCAGCAGAGCTGCTCCAGACCCAGATAACCAGGTCAGCAGAGCTACTGTAGAGCCAGAGAAACCAGGTCTGCAGAGCTGCTGTTGAGGGAAAGAACCAGGTTAGCACAGCTGGTCTAGAGCCTAAGAACCAGGACAGTACAGCTGCTCTAGAGCCAGAGAACCAGGTCAGCAAAGCTGCTTTAGAGCCAGAAAACCAGGTCAGCAGAGTTGCTTTAGATCCAGAGACACCCGGTCAGCAGAGCTGCTTTAGAGCCAGAGAACCAGGTCAGCAGAGCTGCTTTAGAGCCAGAAAAACAGGTCAGCAGAGCTGCTTTAGAGGGAGAGAACCAGGTCAGCAGGGCTGCTCTAGAGCCAGAGGACCAGGTCAGCCGAGCTGCTGTAGAGCCAGAGAACCAGGTCAGCTTTGCTGCTTTACAGCCATAGAACCAGGTCAGCAGAGTCGCTTTAGAGCCAGAGAACCAGGTCAGCAGAGCCGTTGTAGAGCCAGAGAACCAGGTCAGCAGAGCTGCTCTGGAGCCTAAAAAGCCGGACAGCAGAGCTGCTCTAGAGGCAGAGAACCAGGACAGCAGAGCTGCTCTAGAGGCAGAGAACCAGGTCAGCAGAGCTGCTGTAGAGGCAGAGAAACCAGGTCAGCATAGCTGCTTTAGAGGGAGAGAACCAGGTCAGCAGAGATGCTCTAGAGCCTAAGAACCAGGTCAGCACAGCTGCTCTGGAGCCAGAGAACCAGGTCAGCAGAGCTGCTTTAGAGCCAGAGAACCAGGTCAGCATAGCTGCTCTAGAGGCAGAGAACCAGGTCAGCAGAGCTGCTTTAGAAGGAGAGAAGCAGGTCAGCAGAACTGCTCTAGAGCCAGAGGACCAGGTCAGCCGAGCTGCTGTAGAGCCAGAGAACCAGGTCAGCAGACCTGCTCTAGAGGCTAAGAACCAGGTCAGCAGAGCTGCTCTAGAGCCAGAGAAACCAGGTCAGCAGAGCTGCTTTAGAGGGAGAGAAGCAGGTCAGCAGAGCTGCTTTAGAGGGAGAGAACCAGGTCAGCAGAGCTCCTCTAGAGCCTAAGAACCAGGTCAGCACAGCTGCTCTTGAGCCAGAGAACCAGTTCAGCAGAGCTGCTTTAGAGTCAGAGAACCAGGTCAGCAGAGCTGCACTATAGCCTAAGAACAAGGTTGCAGAGCTGCTCTAGAGCCAGAGAAACCAGGTCAGCAGAGCTGCTTTAGAGACAGAGAACCAGGTCAGCAGAGCTGCTTTAAAGCCAGAGAACCAGGTCAGCAGAGCTGCTCTAGAGCCTAAGAACCAGGTCGGCAGAGCTGCTCTAGAGGCACAGAAACCAGGTCAGCAGAGCTGCTTTAGAGGGAGAGAACCAGGTCAGCAGAGCTGCTCTAGAGCCAGAGAACCAGGTCAGCAGAGCTTCTTTAGCGCCAGAGAACCAGGTCAGCAGAGCTGCTTCAGAGGTAGAGAACCAGGTCAACAGAGCTGCTTTAGAGCCAGAGAACCAGGTCAGCATAGCTGCTCTAGAGCCTATGAACCAGGTCAGCAGAGCTGCTCCAGACCCAGATAACCAGGTCAGCAGAGCTGCTGTAGAGCCAGAGAAACCAGGTCAGCAGAGCTGCTGTTGAGGGAAAGAACCAGGTTAGCACAGCTGGTCTAGAGCCTAAGAACCAGGACAGTACAGCTGCTCTAGAGCCAGAGAACCAGGTCAGCAAAGCTGCTTTAGAGCCAGAAAACCAGGTCAGCAGAGTTGCTTTAAATCCAGAGACACCCGGTCAGCAGAGCTGCCTTAGAGCCAGAGAACCAGGTCAGCAGAGCTGCTTTAGAGCCAGAAAAACAGGTCAGCAGAGCTGCTTTAGAGGGAGAGAACCAGGTCAGCAGGGCTGCTCTAGAGCCAGAGGACCAGGTCAGCCGAGCTGCTGTAGAGCTAGAGAACCAGGTCAGCTTTGCTGCTTTACAGCCATAGAACCACGTCAGCAGAGTCGCTTTAGAGCCAGAGAACCAGGTCAGCAGAGCCGTTGTAGAGCCAGAGAACCAGGTCAGCAGAGCTGCTCTAGAGCCTAAAAAGCCGGACAGCAGAGCTGCTCTAGAGGCAGAGAACCAGGACAGCAGAGCTGCTCTAGAGGCAGAGAACCAGGTCAGCAGAGCTGCTGTAGAGTCAGAGAAACCAGGTCAGCATAGCTGCTTTAGAGGGAGAGAACCAGGTCAGCAGAGATGCTCTAGAGCCTAAGAACCAGGTCAGCACAGCTGCTCTGGAGCCAGAGAACCAGGTCAGCAGAGCTGCTTTAGAGCCAGAGAACCAGGTCAGCATAGCTGCTCTAGAGGCAGAGAACCAGGTCAGCAGAGCTGCTTTAGAAGGAGAGAACCAGGTCAGCAGAACTGCTCTAGAGCCAGAGGACCAGGTCAGCCGAGCTGCTGTAGAGCCAGAGAACCAGGTCAGCAGACCTGCTCTAGAGGCTAAGAACCAGGTCAGCAGAGCTGCTCTAGAGCCAGAGAAACCAGGTCAGCAGAGCTGCTTTAGAGGGAGAGAAGCAGGTCAGCAGAGCTGCTTTAGAGGGAGAGAACCAGGTCAGCAGAGCTCCTCTAGAGCTTAAGAACCAGGTCAGCACAGCTGCTCTTGAGCCGGAGAACCAGTTCAGCAGAGCTGCTTTAGAGTCAGAGAACCAGGTCAGCAGAGCTGCTTAAGAGCCAGAGAACCAGGTCAGCAGAGCTGCTCTAGAGCCTAAGAACCAGGTCGGCAGAGCTGCTCTAGAGGCACAGAAACCAGGTCAGCAGAGCTGCTTTAGAGGGAGAGAACCAGGTCAGCAGAGCTGCTTTAGAGCCAGAGAACCAGGTCAGCAGAGCTGCTCTAGAGCCTATGAACCAGGTCAGCAGAGCTGCTCCAGACCCAGAGAACCAGGTCAGCAGAGTTGCTGTGGCACCAGAGAAACCTTGTCAGCAGATCTGCATTAGAGCCGAAGAAGCAGGCAAGCATAGCTGCTCTAGAGCCAGAGAACCAGGTCAGCAGAGCTGCTTAAGTGCCAGAGAACCAGGTCAGCAGAGCTGCTCTAGAGCCTAAGAACAGGTCAGCAGAGCTGCTCTAGAGCCTAATAACCAGGTCAGCAGCGCTGCTCTAGAGCCAGATAACCAGGTCAGCAGAGCTGCTTTAGAGCCAGAGAAACCAGATCAGCAGAGCTGCTTTAGAGGGAGAGAACCAGGTCAGCAGAGCTGCTCTAGAGCCTAAGAACCAGGTCAGCAGAGCTGCACTAGAGCCTAAGAACCAGTTCAGCAGAGCTGCTCTAGAGCCTAAGAACCAGGTCAGCAGAGCTGCTCTAGAGGCAGGAACCAGGTCAGCAGAGCTGCTTTAGAGGGTGATAACCAGGTCAGCAGAGCTGCTCTAGAGCCAGAGGACCAGGTCAGCAGAGCTGCTCCAGAGCCAGAGAACCAGGTCAGCAGAGCTGCTCTAGAGCCAGAGGACTAGGTCAGCCTAGCTGCTGTAGAGCCAGAGAACCAGGTCAGCAGAGCTGCACTAGAGCATAAGAACAAGGTCAGCAGAGCTGGTCTAGATTCAGAGAAACCAGGTCAGCAGAGCTGCTTTAGAGGGAGAGAACCAGGTCAGCAGAGCTGCTTTAAAGGGAGAGAACCAGGTCAGCAGAGCTGCACTATAGCCTAAGAACAAGGTTGCAGAGCTGCTCTAGAGCCAGAGAAACCAGGTCAGCAGAGCTGCTTTAGAGACAGAGAACCAGGTCAGCAGAGCTGCTTTAAAGCCAGAGAACCAGGTCAGCAGGGCTGCTCTAGAGCCTAAGAACCAGGTCGGCAGAGCTGCTCTAGAGTCACAGAAACCAGGTCAGCAGAGCTGCTTTAGAGGTAGAGAACCAGTTCAATAGAGCTGCTCTAGAGACAGAGAACCAGGTCAGCAGAGCTTCTTTAGCGCCAGAGAACCAGGTCAGCAGAGCTGCTCTAGAGCCAGAGAACCAGGTCAGCAGAGCTGCTGTAGAGCTAGAGAAACCAGGTCAGCAGAGCTGCTTTAGAGGGAGAGAACCAGGTCAGCAGAGCTGCTCCAGAGCCAGAGAACCAGGTCAGCAGAGCTGCACTAGAGCCTAAGAACCAGTTCAGCAGAGCTGCTCTAGAGCCTAAGAACCAGTTCAGCAGAGCTCCTCTAGAGCCTAAGAACCAGGTCAGCACAGCTGCTCTTGAGCCAGAGAACCAGGTCAGCAGAGCTGCTTTAGAGTCAGAGAACCAGGTCAGCAGAGCTGCTTAAGAGCCAGAGAACCAGGTCAGCAGAGCTGCTCTAGAGCCTAAGAACCAGGTCAGCAGAGCTGCTCTAGAGGCAGAGAAACCAGGTCAGCAAAGCTGCTTTAAAAGGAGAGAACCAGGTCAGCAGAGCTGCTTTAGAGCCAGAGAACCAGGTCAGCAGAGCTGCTCTAGAGCCTATGAACCAGGTCAGCAGAGCTGCTCCAGACCCAGAGAACCAGGTCAGCAGAGGTGCTGTGGAGCCAGAGAAACCTGGTCAGCAGATCTGCATTAGAGCCTAAGAAGCAGGCAAGCATAGCTGCTCTAGAGCCAGAGAACCAGGTCAGCAGAGCTGCTTAAGAGCCAGAGAACCAGGTCAGCAGAGCTGCTCTAGAGCCAAAGAATCAGGTCAGCAGAGCTGCTCTAGAGCCTAATAACCAGGTCAGCAGAGCTGCTCTAGAGCCAGATAATCAGGTCAGCAGAGCTGCTTTAGAGCCAGGGAAACCAGATCAGCAGAGCTGCTTTAGAGGGAGAGAACAAGGTCAGCAGAGCTACTCTAGAGCCTATGAACCAGGTCAGCAGAGCTGCTCTAGAGCCAGAGAACCAGGTCAGCAGACCTGCGTTAGAGGGAGAGAACCAGGTCAGCAGAGCTGCTCCAGAGCCTAAGAACCAGGTCAGCACAGCTGCTCTAGAGCCAGAGAACCAGGTCAGCAGAGCTCCTTTAGCGCCAGATATCCAGGTCAGCAGAGCTAGTCCAGAGCCTAAGAATCATGTCAACACAGCTGCTCTAGAGCCAGAGAACCAGGTCAGCAGAGCTGCTTTAGCGCCAGAGAACCAGGTCAGCAGGGCTGCTTTAGAGCCTGAGAACCAGGTTAGCAGAGCTGCACTAGAGCCTAAGAACCAGGTCAGCAGAGCTGCTCTAGAGCCTAAGAACCAGGTCAGCAGAGCTGCTCTAGAGGCAGAGAACCAGGTCAGCAGAGCTGCTTTAGAGGGAGAGAACCAGGTCAGCAGAGCTGCTCTAGAGCCAGAGGACCAGGTCAGCCTAGCTGCTGTAGAGCCAGAGAACCAGGTCAGCAGAGCTACACTAGTGCCTAAGAACAAGGTCAGCAGAGCTGCCCTAGAGCCAGAGAAACCAGGTTAGCAGACCTGCTTTAGAGCCTAAGAATCAGGTCAGCAGAGCTGCTATAGAGCCTAATAACCAGGTCAGCAGAGCTGCTCTAGAGCCAGATAACCAGGTCAGCAGAGCTGCTGTAGAGCCAGAGAAACCAGATCAGCAGAGCTGCTTGAGAGGGAGAGAGCCAGGTCAGCAGAGCTGCAATAGAGCCTATGAACCAGGTCAGCAGAGCTGCTCTAGAGCCAGAGAACCAGGTCAGCAGAGCTGCTGTAGAGCTAGAGAAACCAGGTCAGCAGAGCTGCACTAGAGCCTAAGAACCAGTTCAGCAGAGCTGCTCTAGAGCCTAAGAACCAGGTCAGCAGAGCTGCTCTAGAGGCAGGAACCAGGCCAGCAGAGCTGCTTTAGAGGGTGAGAACAAGGTCAGCAGAGCTGCTCTAGAGCCAGAGGACCAGGTCAGCAGAGCTGCTCCAGAGCCAGCGAACCAGGTCAGCAGAGCTGCTCTAGAGCCAGAGGACTAGGTCAGCCTAGCTGCTCTAGAGCCAGAGAACCAGGTCAGCAGAGCTGCACTAGAGCATAAGAACAAGGTCAGCAGAGCTGGTCCAGAGTCAGAGAAACCAGGTCAGCAGAGCTGCTTTAGAGGGAGAGAACCAGGTCAGCAGAGCTGCTTTAAAGGGAGAGAACCAGGTCAGCAGAGCTGCACTATAGCCTAAGAACAAGGTTGCAGAGCTGCTCTAGAGCCAGAGAAACCAGGTCAGCAGAGCTGCTTTAGAGACAGAGAACCAGGTCAGCAGAGCTGCTTTAAAGCCAGAGAACCAGGTCAGCAGAGCTGCTCTAGAGCCTAAGAACCAGGTCGGCAGAGCTGCTCTAGAGGCACAGAAACCAGGTCAGCAGAGCTGCTTTAGAGGGAGAGAACCAGGTCAGCAGAGCTGCTCTAGAGCCAGAGAACCAGGTCAGCAGAGCTTCTTTAGCGCCAGAGAACGAGGTCAGCAGAGCTGCTTTAGAGGTAGAGAACCAGGTCAACAGAGCTGCTTTAGAGCCAGAGAACCAGGTCAGCATAGCTGCTCTAGAGCCTATGAACCAGGTCAGCAGAGCTGCTCCAGACCCAGATAACCAGGTCAGCAGAGCTGCTGTAGAGCCAGAGAAACCAGGTCAGCAGAGCTGCTGTTGAGGGAAAGAACCAGGTTAGCACAGCTGGTCTAGAGCCTAAGAACCAGGACAGTACAGCTGCTCTAGAGCCAGAGAACCAGGTCAGCAAAGCTGCTTTAGAGCCAGAAAACCAGGTCAGCAGAGTTGCTTTAGATCCAGAGACACCCGGTCAGCAGAGCTGCTTTAGAGCCAGAGAACCAGGTCAGCAGAGCTGCTTTAGAGCCAGAAAAACAGGTCAGCAGAGCTGCTTTAGAGGGAGAGAACCAGGTCAGCAGGGCTGCTCTAGAGCCAGAGGACCAGGTCAGCCGAGCTGCTGTAGAGCCAGAGAACCTGGTCAGCTTTGCTGCTTTACAGCCATAGAACCAGGTCAGCAGAGTCGCTTTAGAGCCAGAGAACCAGGTCAGCAGAGCCGTTGTAGAGCCAGAGAACCAGGTCAGCAGAGCTGCTCTAGAGCCTAAAAAGCCGGACAGCAGAGCTGCTCTAGAGGCAGAGAACCAGGACAGCAGAGCTGCTCTAGAGGCAGAGAACCAGGTCAGCAGAGCTGCTGTAGAGTCAGAGAAACCAGGTCAGCATAGCTGCTTTAGAGGGAGAGAACCAGGTCAGCAGAGATGCTCTAGAGCCTAAGAACCAGGTCAGCACAGCTGCTCTGGAGCTAGAGAACCAGGTCAGCAGAGCTGCTTTAGAGCCAGAGAACCAGGTCAGCATAGCTGCTGTAGAGTCAGAGAAACCAGGTCAGCATAGCTGCTTTAGAGGGAGAGAACCAGGTCAGCAGAGATGCTCTAGAGCCTAAGAACCAGGTCAGCACAGCTGCTCTGGAGCTAGAGAACCAGGTCAGCAGAGCTGCTTTAGAGCCAGAGGACCAGGTCAGCCGAGCTGCTGTAGAGCCAGAGAACCAGGTCAGCAGACCTGCTCTAGAGGCTAAGAACCAGGTCAGCAGAGCTGCTCTAGAGCCAGAGAAACCAGGTCAGCAGAGCTGCTTTAGAGGGAGAGAAGCAGGTTAGCAGAGCTGCTTTAGAGGGAGAGAACCAGGTCAGCAGAGCTCCTCTAGAGCCTAAGAACCAGGTCAGCACAGCTGCTCTTGAGCCAGAGAACCAGTTCAGCAGAGCTGCTTTAGAGTCAGAGAACCAGGTCAGCAGAGCTGCTTAAGAGCCAGAAAACCAGGTCAGCAGAGCTGCTCTAGAGCCTAAGAACCAGGTCAGCAGAGCTGCTCTAGAGGCAGAGAAACCAGGTCAGCAAAGCTGCTTTAGAGGGAGAGAACCAGGTCAGCAGAGCTGCTTTAGAGCCAGAGAACCAGGTCAGCAGAGCTGCTCTAGAGCCTATGAACCAGGTCAGCAGAGCTGCTCCAGACCCAGAGAACCAGGTCAGCAGAGTTGCTGTGGCACCAGAGAAACCTTGTCAGCAGATCTGCATTAGAGCCGAAGAAGCAGGCAAGCATAGCTGCTCTAGAGCCAGAGAATCAGGTCAGCAGAGCTGCTTAAGAGCCAGAGAACCAGGTCAGCAGAGCTGCTCTAGAGCCTAAGAACAGGTCAGCAGAGCTGCTCTAGAGCCTAATAACCAGGTCAGCAGAGCTGCTCTAGAGCCAGATAACCAGGTCAGCAGAGCTGCTTTAGAGCCAGAAAAACCAGATCAGCAGAGCTGCTTTAGAGGGAGAGAACCAGGTCAGCAGAGCTGCTCTAGAGCCTAAGAACCAGGTCAGCAGAGCTGCACTAGAGCCTAAGAACCAGTTCAGCAGAGCTGCTCTAGAGCCTAAGAACCAGGTCAGCAGAGCTGCTCTAGAGGCAGGAACCAGGTCAGCAGAGCTGCTCTAGAGCCTAAGAATCAGGTCAGCAGAGCTGCTCTAGAGCCTAATAACCAGGTCAGCAGAGCTGCTCTAGAGCCAGATAACCAGGTCAGCAGAGCTGCTTTAGAGCCAGGGAAACCAGATCAGCAGAGCTGCTTTAGAGGGAGAGAACAAGGTCAGCAGAGCTGCTCTAGAGCCTAAGAACCAGGTCAGCAGAGCTGCTCTAGAGCCAGAGAACCAGGTCAGCAGACCTGCGTTAGAGGGAGAGAACCAGGTCAGCAGAGCTGCTCCAGAGCCTAAGAACCAGGTCAGCACAGCTGCTCTAGAGCCAGAGAACCAGGTCAGCAGAGCTCCTTTAGCGCCAGATATCCAGGTCAGCAGAGCTAGTCCAGAGCCTAAGAAGCATGTCAACACAGCTGCTCTAGAGCCAGAGAACCAGGTCAGCAGAGCTGCTTTAGCGCCAGAGAACCAGGTCAGCAGGGCTGCTTTAGAGCCTGAGAACCAGGTTAGCAGAGCTGCACTAGAGCCTAAGAACCAGGTCAGCAGAGCTGCTCTAGAGCCTAAGAACCAGGTCAGCAGAGCTGCTCTAGAGGCAGAGAACCAGGTCAGCAGAGCTGCCTTAGAGGGAGAGAACCAGGTCAGCAGAGCTGCTCTAGAGCCAGAGGACCAGGTCAGCCTAGCTGCTGTAGAGCCAGAGAACCAGGTCAGCGGAGCTACACTAGTGCCTAAGAACAAGGTCAGCAGAGCTGCTCTAGAGCCAGAGAAACCAGGTTAGCAGACCTGATTTAGAGCCTAAGAATCAGGTCAGCAGAGCTGCTATAGAGCCTAATAACCAGGTCAGCAGAGCTGCTCTAGAGCCAGATAACCAGGTCAGCAGAGCTGCTGTAGAGCCAGAGAAACCAGATCAGCAGAGCTGCTTGAGAGGGAGAGAGCCAGGTCAGCAGAGCTGCAATAGAGCCTATGAACCAGGTCAGCAGAGCTGCTCTAGAGCCAGAGAACCAGGTCAGCAGAGCTGCTGTAGAGCTAGAGAAACCAGGTCAGCATAGCTGCTTTAGAGGGAGAGAACCAGGTCAGCAGAGCTGCTCCAGAGCCAGAGAACCAGGTCAGCAGAGCTGCACTAGAGCCTAAGAACCAGTTCAGCAGAGCTGCTCTAGAGCCTAAGAACCAGGTCAGCAGAGCTGCTCTAGAGGCAGGAACCAGGCCAGCAGAGCTGCTTTAGAGGGTGAGAACCAGGTCAGCAGAGCTGCTCTAGAGCCAGAGGACCAGGTCAGCAGAGCTGCTCCAGAGCCAGCGAACCAGGTCAGCAGAGCTGCTCTAGAGCCAGAGGACTAGGTCAGCCTAGCTGCTGTAGAGCCAGAGAACCAGGTCAGCAGAGCTGCACTAGAGCATAAGAACAAGGTCAGCAGAGCTGGTCCAGAGTCAGAGAAACCAGGTCAGCAGAGCTGCTTTAGAGGGAGAGAACCAGGTCAGCAGAGCTGCTTTAAAGGGAGAGAACCAGGTCAGCAGAGCTGCACTATAGCCTAAGAACAAGGTTGCAGAGCTGCTCTAGAGCCAGAGAAACCAGGTCAGCAGAGCTGCTTTAGAGACAGAGAACCAGGTCAGCAGAGCTGCTTTAAAGCCAGAGAACCAGGTCAGCAGAGCTGCTCTAGAGCCTAAGAACCAGGTCGGCAGAGCTGCTCTAGAGGCACAGAAACCAGGTCAGCAGAGCTGCTTTAGAGGGAGAGAACCAGGTCAGCAGAGCTGCTCTAGAGCCAGAGAACCAGGTCAGCAGAGCTTCTTTAGCGCCAGAGAACCAGGTCAGCAGAGCTTCTTTAGAGGTAGAGAACCAGGTCAACAGAGCTGCTTTAGAGCCAGAGAACCAGGTCAGCATAGCTGCTCTAGAGCCTATGAACCAGGTCAGCAGAGCTGCTCCAGACCCAGATAACCAGGTCAGCAGAGCTGCTGTAGAGCCAGAGAAACCAGGTCAGCAGAGCTGCTGTTGAGGGAAAGAACCAGGTTAGCACAGCTGGTATAGAGCCTAAGAACCAGGACAGTACAGCTGCTCTAGAGCCAGAGAACCAGGTCAGCAAAGCTGCTTTAGAGCCAGAAAAACAGGTCAGCAGAGCTGCTTTAGAGGGAGAGAACCAGGTCAGCAGGGCTGCTCTAGAGCCAGAGGACCAGGTCAGCCGAGCTGCTGTGGAGCCAGAGAACCAGGTCAGCTTTGCTGCTTTACAGCCATAGAACCAGGTCAGCAGAGTCGCTTTAGAGCCAGAGAACCAGGTCAGCAGAGCCGTTGTAGAGCCAGAGAACCAGGTCAGCAGAGCTGCTCTAGAGCCTAAAAAGCCGGACAGCAGAGTTGCTTTAGATCCAGAGACACCCGGTCAGCAGAGCTGCTTTAGAGCCAGAGAACCAGGTCAGCAGAGCTGCTTTAGAGCCAGAAAAACAGGTCAGCAGAGCTGCTTTAGAGGGAGAGAACCAGGTCAGCAGGGCTGCTCTAGAGCCAGAGGACCAGGTCAGCCGAGCTGCTGTAGAGCCAGAGAACCAGGTCAGCTTTGCTGCTTTACAGCCATAGAACCAGGTCAGCAGAGTCGCTTTAGAGCCAGAGAACCAGGTCAGCAGAGCCGTTGTAGAGCCAGAGAACCAGGTCAGCAGAGCTGCTCTAGAGCCTAAAAAGCCGGACAGCAGAGCTGCTCTAGAGGCAGAGAACCAGGACAGCAGAGCTGCTCTAGAGGCAGAGAACCAGGTCAGCAGAGCTGCTGTAGAGTCAGAGAAACCAGGTCAGCATAGCTGCTTTAGAGGGAGAGAACCAGGTCAGCAGAGATGCTCTAGAGCCTAAGAACCAGGTCAGCACAGCTGCTCTGGAGCCAGAGAACCAGGTCAGCAGAGCTGCTTTAGAGCCAGAGAACCAGGTCAGCATAGCTGCTCTAGAGGCAGAGAACCAGGTCAGCAGAGCTGCTTTAGAAGGAGAGAACCAGGTCAGCAGAACTGCTCTAGAGCCAGAGGACCAGGTCAGCCGAGCTGATGTAGAGCCAGAGAACCAGGTCAGCAGACCTGCTCTAGAGGCTAAGAACCAGGTCAGCAGAGCTGCTCTAGAGCCAGAGAAACCAGGTCAGCAGAGCTGCTTTAGAGGGAGAGAACCAGGTCAGCAGAGCTCCTCTAGAGCCTAAGAACCAATCCAGCACAGCTGCTCTTGAGCCAGAGAACCAGTTCAGCAGAGCTGCTTTAGAGTCAGAGAACCAGGTCAGCAGAGCTGCTTAAGAGCCAGAGAACCAGGTCAGCAGAGCTGCTCTAGAGCCTAAGAACCAGGTCAGCAGAGCTGCTCTAGAGGCAGAGAAACCAGGTCAGCAAAGCTGCTTTAGAGGGAGAGAACCAGGTCAGCAGAGCTGCTTTAGAGCCAGAGAACCAGGTCAGCAGAGCTGCTCTAGAGCCTATGAACCAGGTCAGCAGAGCTGCTCCAGACCCAGAGAACCAGGTCAGCAGAGTTGCTGTGGCACCAGAGAAACCTTGTCAGCAGATCTGCATTAGAGCCGAAGAAGCAGGCAAGCATAGCTGCTCTAGAGCCAGAGAACCAGGTCAGCAGAGCTGCTTAAGAGCCAGAGAACCAGGTCAGCAGAGCTGCTCTAGAGCCTAAGAACAGGTCAGCAGAGCTGCTCTAGAGCCTAATAACCAGGTCAGCAGAGCTGCTCTAGAGGCAGATAACCAGGTCAGCAGAGCTGCTTTAGAGCCAGAGAAACCAGATCAGCAGAGCTGCTTTAGAGGGAGATAACCAGGTCAGCAGAGCTGCTTTAGAGCCTAAGAACCAGGTCAGCAGAGCTGCACTAGAGCCTAAGAACCAGTTCAGCAGAGCTGCTCTAGAGCCTAAGAACCAGGTCAGCAGAGCTGCTCTAGAGGCAGGAACCAGGTCAGCAGAGCTGCTTTAGAGGGTGAGAACCAGGTCAGCAGAGCTGCTCTAGAGCCAGAGGACCAGGTCAGCAGAGCTGCTCCAGAGCCAGAGAACCAGGTCAGCAGAGCTGCTCTAGAGCCAGAGGACTAGGTCAGCCTAGCTGCTGTAGAGCCAGAGAACCAGGTCAGCAGAGCTGCACTAGAGCATAAGAACAAGGTCAGCAGAGCTGGTCTAGAGTCAGAGAAACCAGGTCAGCAGAGCTGCTTTAGAGGGAGAGAACCAGGTCAGCAGAGCTGCTTAAAAGGGAGAGAACCAGGTCAGCAGAGCTGCACTATAGCCTAAGAACAAGGTTGCAGAGCTGCTCTAGAGCCAGAGAAACCAGGTCAGCAGAGCTGCTTTAGAGACAGAGAACCAGGTCAGCAGAGCTTCTTTAAAGCCAGAGAACCAGGTCAGCAGGGCTGCTCTAGAGCCTAAGAACCAGGTCGGCAGAGCTGCTCTAGAGGCACAGAAACCAGGTCAACAGAGCTGCTTTAGAGGTAGAGAACCAGGTCAACAGAGCTGCTTTAGAGCCATAGAACCAGGTCAGCAGAGCTGCTCTAGAGCCTATGAACCAGGTCAGCAGAGCTGCTCCAGACCCAGATAACCAGGTCATCAGAGCTGTTGTAGAGCCAGAGAAACCAGGTCAGCAGAGCTGCTTTTGAGGGAAAGAACCAGGTCAGCACAGCTGGTCTAGAGCCTAAGAACCAGGACAGTACAGCTGCTCTAGAGCCAGAGAACCAGGTCAGCAAAGCTGCTTTAGAGCCAGAAAACCAGGTCAGCAGAGTTGCTTTAGATCCAGAGACACCCGATCAGCAGAGCTGCTTTAGAGCCAGAGAACCAGGTCAGCAGAGCAACTTTAGAGCCAGGTCAGCAGAGCTGCTTTAGAGCCAGAAAATGAGGTCAGCAGAGCTGCTTTAGAGGGAGAGAACCAGGTCAGCAGGGCTGCTCTAGAGCCAGAGGACCAGGTCAGCCGAGCTGCTGTAGAGCCAGAGAACCAGGTCAGCTGAGCTGCTTTAAAGCCATAGAACCAGGTCAGCAGAGCCGTTGTAGAGCCAGAGAACCAGGTCAGCAGAGCTGCTCTAGAGCCTAAAAAGCCGGACAGCAGAGCTGCTCTAGAGGCAGAGAACCAGGACAGCAGAGCTGCTCTAGAGGCAGAGAACCAGGTCAGCAGAGCTGCTCTAGAGCCTAAAAACCGGACAGCAGAGCTGCTCTAGAGGCAGAGAAACAGGACAGCAGAGCTGCTTTAGAGGGAGAGAACCAGGTCAGCAGAGCTGCTCTAGAGCCTAAGAACCAGGTCAGCACAGCTGCTCTGGGGCCAGAGAACCAGGTCAGCAGAGCTGCTTTAGAGCCAGAGAACCAGGTCAGCATAGCTGCTCTAGAGGCAGAGAACCAGGTCAGCAGAGCTGCTTTAGAAGGAGAGAAGCAGGTCAGCAGAACTGCTCTAGAGCCAGAGAACCAGGTCAGCCGAGCTGCTGTAGAGCCAGAGAACCAGGTCAGCAGACCTGCTCTAGAGGCTAAGAACCAGGTCAGCAGAGCTGCGCTAGAGCCAGAAAAACTAGGTCAGCAGAGCTGCTTTAGAGGGAGAGAAGCAGGTCAGCAGAGCTGCTTTAGAGGGAGAGAACCAGGTCAGCAGAGCTCCTCTAGAGCCTAAGAACCAGGTCAGCACAGCTGCTCTTGAGCCAGAGAACCAGGTCAGCAGAGCTGCTTTAGAGTCAGAGAACCAGGTCAGCAGAGCTGCTTAAGAGCCAGAGAACCAGGTCAGCAGAGCTGCTCTAGAACCTAAGAACCAGGTCAGCAGAGCTGCTCTAGAGGCAGAGAAACCAGGTCAGCAAAGCTGCTTTAAAAGGAGAGAACCAGGTCAGCAGAGCTGCTTTAGAGCCAGAGAACCAGATCAGCAGAGCTGCTCTAGAGCCTATGAACCAGGTCAGCAGAGCTGCTCCAGACCCAGAGAACCAGGTCAGCAGAGGTGCTGTGGAGCCAGAGAAACCTGGTCAGCAGATCTGCATTAGAGCCCAAGAAGCAGGCAAGCATAGCTGCTCTAGAGCCAGAGAACCAGGTCAGCAGAGCTGCTTAAGAGCCAGAGAACCAGGTCAGCAGAGCTGCTCTAGAGCCTAAGAATCAGGTCAGCAGAGCTGCTCTAGAGCCTAATAACCAGGTCAGCAGAGCTGCTCTAGAGCCAGATAACCAGGTCAGCAGAGCTGCTTTAGAGCCAGGGAAACCAGATCAGCAGAGCTGCTTTAGAGGGAGAGAACAAGGTCAGCAGAGCTGCTCTAGAGCCTAAGAACCAGGTCAGCAGAGCTGCTCTAGAGCCAGAGAACCAGGTCAGCAGACCTGCGTTAGAGGGAGAGAACCAGGTCAGCAGAGCTGCTCCAGAGCCTAAGAACCAGGTCAGCACAGCTGCTCTAGAGCCAGAGAACCAGGTCAGCAGAGCTCCTTTAGCGCCAGATATCCAGGTCAGCAGAGCTAGTCCAGAGCCTAAGAAGCATGTCAACACAGCTGCTCTAGAGCCAGAGAACCAGGTCAGCAGAGCTGCTTTAGCGCCAGAGAACCAGGTCAGCAGGGCTGCTTTAGAGCCTGAGAACCAGGTTAGCAGAGCTCCACTAGAGCCTAAGAACCAGGTCAGCAGAGCTGCTCTAGAGCCTAAGAACTAGGTCAGCAGAGCTGCTCTAGAGGCAGAGAACCAGGTCAACAGAGCTGCTTTCGAGGGAGAGAACCAGGTCAGCAGAGCTGCTCTAGAGCCAACGGACCAGGTCAGCCTAGCTGCTGTAGAGCCAGAGAACCAGGTCAGCAGAACTACACTAGTGCCTAAGAACAAGGTCAGCAGAGCTGCTCTAGAGCCAGAGAAACCAGGTTAGCAGACCTGATTTAGAGCCTAAGAATCAGGTCAGCAGAGCTGCTATAGAGCCTAATAACCAGGTCAGCAGAGCTGCTCTAGAGCCAGATAACCAGGTCAGCAGAGCTGCTGTAGAGCCAGAGAAACCAGATCAGCAGAGCTGCTTGAGAGGGAGAGAGCCAGGTCAGCAGAGCTGCAATATAGCCTATGAACCAGGTCAGCAGAGCTGCTCTAGAGCCAGAGAACCAGGTCAGCAGAGCTGCTGTAGAGCTAGAGAAACCAGGTCAGCAGAGCTGCTTTAGAGGGAGAGAACCAGGTCAGCAGAGCTGCTCCAGAGCCAGAGAACCAGGTCAGCAGAGCTGCACTAGAGCCTAAGAACCAGTTCAGCAGAGCTGCTCTAGAGCCTAAGAACCAGGTCAGCAGAGCTGCTCTAGAGGCAGGAACCAGGCCAGCAGAGCTGCTTTAGAGGGTGAGAACCAGGTCAGCAGAGCTGCTCTAGAGCCAGAGGACCAGGTCAGCAGAGCTGCTCCAGAGCCAGCGAACCAGGTCAGCAGAGCTGCTCTAGAGCCAGAGGACTAGGTCAGCCTAGCTGCTGTAGAGCCAGAGAACCAGGTCAACAGAGCTGCACTAGAGCATAAGAACAAGGTCAGCAGAGCTGCTCTAGAGCCAGAGAACCAGGTCAGCAGAGCTTCTTTAGCGCCAGAGAACCAGGTCAGCAGAGCTGCTTTAGAGGTAGAGAACCAGGTCAACAGAGCTGCTTTAGAGCCAGAGAACCAGTTCAGCATAGCTGCTCTAGAGCCTATGAACCAGGTCAGCAGAGCTGCTCCAGACCCAGATAACCAGGTCAGCAGAGCTGCTGTAGAGCCAGAGAAACCAGGTCAGCAGAGCTCCTGTTGAGGGAAAGAACCAGGTCAGCACAGCTGGTCTAGAGCCTAAGAACCAGGACAGTACAGCTGCTCTAGAGCCAGAGAACCAGGTCAGCAAAGCTGCTTTAGAGCCAGAAAACCAGGTCAGCAGAGTTGCTTTAGATCCAGAGACACCCTGTCAGCAGAGCTGCTTTAGAGCCAGAGAACCAGGTCAGCAGAGCTGCTTTAGAGCCAGAAAAACAGGTCAGCAGAGCTGCTTTAGAGGGAGAGAACCAGTTCAGCAGGGCTGCTCTAGAGCCAGAGGACCAGGCCAGCCGAGCTGCTGTAGAGCCAGAGAACCAGGTCAGCTTTGCTGCTTTACAGCCATAGAACCAGGTCAGCAGAGTCGCTTTAGAGCCAGAGAACCAGGTCAGCAGAGCCGTTGTAGAGCCAGAGAACCAGGTCAGCAGAGCTGCTCTAGAGCCTAAAAAGCCGGAACAGCAGAGCTGCTCTAGAGGCAGAGAACCAGGACAGCAGAGCTGCTCTAGAGGCAGAGAAACCAGGTCAGCATAGCTGCTTTAGAGGGAGAGAACCAGGTCAGCAGAGATGCTCTAGAGCCTAAGAACCAGGTCAGCACAGCTGCTCTGGAGCCAGAGAACCAGGTCAGCAGAGCTGCTTTAGAGCCAGAGAACCAGGTCAGCATAGCTGCTCTAGAGGCAGAGAACCAGGTCAGCAGAGCTGCTTTAGAAGGAGAGAACCAGGTCAGCAGAACTGCTCTAGAGCCAGAGGACCAGGTCAGCCGAGCTGATGTAGAGCCAGAGAACCAGGTCAGCAGACCTGCTCTAGAGGCTAAGAACCAGGTCAGCAGAGCTGCTCTAGAGCCAGAGAAACCAGGTCAGCAGAGCTGCTTTAGAGGGAGAGAAGCAGGTCAGCAGAGCTGCTTTAGAGGGAGAGAACCAGGTCAGCACAGCTGCTCTTGAGCCAGAGAACCAGTTCAGCAGAGCTGCTTTAGAGTCAGAGAACCAGGTCAGCAGAGCTGCTTAAGAGCCAGAGAACCAGGTCAGCAGAGCTGCTCTAGAGCCTAAGAACCAGGTCAGCAGAGCTGCTCTAGAGGCAGAGAAACCAGGTCAGCAAAGCTGCTTTAGAGGGAGAGAACCAGGTCAGCAGAGCTGCTTTAGAGCCAGAGAACCAGGTCAGCAGAGCTGCTCTAGAGCCTATGAACCTGGTCAGCAGAGCTGCTCCAGACCCAGAGAACCAGGTCAGCAGAGTTGCTGTGGCACCAGAGAAACCTTGTCAGCAGATCTGCATTAGAGCCGAAGAAGCAGGCAAGCATAGCTGCTCTAGAGCCAGAGAACCAGGTCAGCAGAGCTGCTTAAGAGCCAGAGAACCAGGTCAGCAGAGCTGCTCTAGAGCCTAAGAACAGGTCAGCAGAGCTGCTCTAGAGCCTAATAACCAGGTCAGCAGAGCTGCTCTAGAGCCAGATAACCAGGTCAGCAGAGCTGCTTTAGAGCCAGAGAAACCAGATCAGCAGAGCTGCTTTAGAGGGAGAGAACCAGGTCAGCAGAGCTGCTCTAGAGCCTAAGAACCAGGTCAGCAGAGCTGCACTAGAGCCTAAGAACCAGTTCAGCAGAGCTGCTCTAGAGCCTAAGAACCAGGTCAGCAGAGCTGCTCTAGAGGCAGGAACCACGTCAGCAGAGCTGCTTTAGAGGGTGAGAACCAGGTCAGCAGAGCTGCTCTAGAGCCAGAGGACCAGGTCAGCAGAGCTGCTCCAGAGCCAGAGAACCAGGTCAGCAGAGCTGCTCTAGAGCCAGAGGACTAGGTCAGCCTAGCTGCTGTAGAGCCAGAGAACCAGGTCAGCAGAGCTGCACTAGAGCATAAGAACAAGGTCAGCAGAGCTGGTCTAGAGTCAGAGAAACCAGGTCAGCAGAGCTGCTTTAGAGGGAGAGAGCCAGGTCAGCAGAGCTGCTTTAAAGGGAGAGAACCAGGTCAGCAGAGCTGCACTATAGCCTAAGAACAAGGTTGCAGAGCTGCTCTAGAGCCAGAGAAACCAGGTCAGCAGAGCTGCTTTAGAGACAGAGAACCAGGTCAGCAGAGCTGCTTTAAAGCCAGAGAACCAGGTCAGCAGGGCTTCTCTAGAGCCTAAGAACCAGGTCGGCAGAGCTGCTCTAGAGGCACAGAAACCAGGTCAGCAGAGCTGCTTTAGAGGTAGAGAACCAGGTCAATAGAGCTGCTCTAGAGACAGAGAACCAGGTCAGCAGAGCTTCTTTAGCGCCAGAGAACCAGGTCAATAGAGCTGCTTTAGAGGTAGAGAACCAGGTCAACAGAGCTGCTTTAGAGCCATAGAACCAGGTCAGCAGAGCTGCTCTAGAGCCTATGAACCAGGTCAGCAGAGCTGCTCCAGACCCAGATAACCAGGTCATCAGAGCTGCTGTAGAGCCAGAGAAACCAGGTCAGCAGAGCTGCTTTTGAGGGAAAGAACCAGGTCAGCACAGATGGTCTAGAGCCAGAGAACCAGGTCAGCAAAGCTGCTTTAGAGCCAGAAAACCAGGTCAGCAGAGTTGCTTTAGTTCCAGATACACCCGATCAGCAGAGCTGCTTTAGAGCCAGAGAACCAGGTCAGCAGAGCAACTTTAGAGCCAGGTCAGCAGAGCTGCTTTAGAGCCAGAAAACGAGGTCAGCAGAGCTGCTTTAGAGGGAGAGAATCAGGTCAGCAGGGCTGCTCTAGAGCCAGAGGACCAGGTCAGCTGAGCTGCTGTAGAGCCAGAGAACCAGGTCAGCTGAGCTGCTTTAAAGCCATAGAACCAGGTCAGCAGAGCCGTTGTAGAGCCAGAGAACCAGGTCAGCAGAGCTGCTCTAGAGCCTAAAAAGCCGGACAGCAGAGCTGCTCTAGAGGCATAGAACCAGGACAGCAGAGCTGCTCTAGAGGCAGAGAACCAGGTCAGCAGAGCTGCTCTAGAGCCTAAAAAGCCGGACAGCAGAGCTGCTCTAGAGGCAGAGAAACAGGACAGCAGAGCTGCTTTAGAGGGAGAGAACCAGGTCAGCAGAGCTGCTCTAGAGCCTAAGAACCAGGTCAGCACAGCTGCTCTGGAGCTAGAGAACCAGGTCAGCAGAGCTGCTTTAGAGCCAGAGAACCAGGTCAGCATAGCTGCTCTAGAGGCAGAGAACCAGGTCAGCAGAGCTGCTTTAGAAGGAGAGAAGCAGGTCATCAGAACTGCTCTAGAGCCAGAAGACCAGGTCAGCCGAGCTGCTGTAGAGCCAGAGAACCAGGTCAGCAGACCTGCTCTAGAGGCTAAGAACCAGGTCAACAGAGCTGCTCTAGAGCCAGAAAAACTAGGTCAGCAGAGCTGCTTTAGAGGGAGAGAAGCAGGTCAGCAGAGCTGCTTTAGAGGGAGAGAACCAGGTCAGCAGAGCTCCTCTAGAGCCTAAGAACCAGGTCAGCACAGCTGCTCTTGAGCCAGAGAACCAGGTCAGCAGAGCTGCTTTAGAGTCAGAGAACCAGGTCAGCAGAGCTGCTTAAGAGCCAGAGAACCAGGTCAGCAGAGCTGCTCTAGAGCCTAAGAACCAGGTCAGCAGAGCTGCTCTAGAGGCAGAGAAACCAGGTCAGCAAAGCTGCTTTAAAAGGAGAGAACCAGGTCAGCAGAGCTGCTTTAGAGCCAGAGAACCAGGTCAGCAGAGCTGCTCTAGAGCCTATGAACCAGGTCAGCAGAGCTGCTCCAGACCCCGAGAACCAGGTCAGCAGAGGTGCTGTGGAGCCAGAGAAACCTGGTCAGCAGATCTGCATTAGAGCCTAAGAAGCAGGCAAGCATAGCTGCTCTAGAGCCAGAGAACCAGGTCAGCAGAGCTGCTTAAGAGCCAGAGAACCAGGTCAGCAGAGCTGCTCTAGAGCCTAAGAATCAGGTCAGCAGAGCTGCTCTAGAGCCTAATAACCAGGTCAGCAGAGCTGCTCTAGAGCCAGATAACCAGGTCAGCAGAGCTGCTTTAGAGCCAGGGAAATTAGATCAGCAGAGCTGCTTTAGAGGGAGAGAACAAGGTCAGCAGATCTGCTCTAGAGCCTAAGAACCAGGTCAGCAGAGCTGCTCTAGAGCCAGAGAACCAGGTCAGCAGACCTGCGTTAGAGGGAGAGAACCAGGTCAGCAGAGCTGCTCCAGAGCCTAAGAACCAGGTCAGCACAGCTGCTCTAGAGCCAGAGAACCAGGTCAGGAGAGCTCCTTTAGCGCCAGATATCCAGGTCAGCAGAGCTAGTCCAGAGCCTAAGAAGCATGTCAACACAGCTGCTCTAGAGCCAGAAAAACTAGGTCAGCAGAGCTGCTTTAGAGGGAGAGAAGCAGGTCAGCAGAGCTGCTTTAGAGGGAGAGAACCAGGTCAGCAGAGCTCCTCTAGAGCCTAAGAACCAGGTCAGCACAGCTGCTCTTGAGCCAGAGAACCAGGTCAGCAGAGCTGCTTTAGAGTCAGAGAACCAGGTCAGCAGAGCTGCTTAAGAGCCAGAGAACCAGGTCAGCAGAGCTGCTCTAGAGCCTAAGAACCAGGTCAGCAGAGCTGCTCTAGAGGCAGAGAAACCAGGTCAGCAAAGCTGCTTTAAAAGGAGAGAACCAGGTCAGCAGAGCTGCTTTAGAGCCAGAGAACCAGGTCAGCAGAGCTGTTCTAGAGCCTATGAACCAGGTCAGCAGAGCTGCTCCAGACCCAGAGAACCAGGTCAGCAGAGGTGCTGTGGAGCCAGAGAAACCTGGTCAGCAGATCTGCATTAGAGCCTAAGAAGCAGGCAAGCATAGCTGCTCTAGAGCCAGAGAACCAGGTCAGCAGAGCTGCTTAAGAGCCAGAGAACCAGGTCAGCAGAGCTGCTCTAGAGCCTAAGAATCAGGTCAGCAGAGCTGCTCTAGAGCCTAATAACCAGGTCAGCAGAGCTGCTCTAGAGCCAGATAACCAGGTCAGCAGAGCTGCTTTAGAGCCAGGGAAACCAGATCAGCAGAGCTGCTTTAGAGGGAGAGAACAAGGTCAGCAGAGCTGCTCTAGAGCCTAAGAACCAGGTCAGCAGAGCTGCTCTAGAGCCAGAGAACCAGGTCAGCAGACCTGCGTTAGAGGGAGAGAACCAGGTCAGCAGAGCTGCTCCAGAGCCTAAGAACCAGGTCAGCACAGCTGCTCTAGAGCCAGAGAACCAGGTCAGCAGAGCTCCTTTAGCGCCAGATATCCAGGTCAGCAGAGCTAGTCCAGAGCCTAAGAAGCATGTCAACACAGCTGCTCTAGAGCCAGAGAACTAGGTCAGCAGAGCTGCTTTAGCGCCAGAGAACCAGGTCAGCAGGGCTGCTTTAGAGCCTGAGAACCAGGTTAGCAGAGCTGCACTAGAGCCTAAGAACCAGGTCAGCAGAGCTGCTCTAGAGCCTAAGAACCAGGTCAGCAGAGCTGCTCTCGAGGCAGAGAACCAGGTCAGCAGAGCTGCTTTCGAGGGAGAGAACCAGGTCAGCAGAGCTGCTCTAGAGCCAGAGGACCAGGTCAGCCTAGCTGCTGTAGAGCCAGAGAACCAGGTCAGCAGAGCTACACTAGTGCCTAAGAACAAGGTCAGCAGAGCTGCTCTAGAGCCAGAGAAACCAGGTTAGCAGACCTGATTTAGAGCCTAAGAATCAGGTCAGCAGAGCTGCTATAGAGCCTAATAACCAGGTCAGCAGAGCTGCTCTAGAGCCAGATAACCAGGTCAGCAGAGCTGCTGTAGAGCCAGAGAAACCAGATCAGCAGAGCTGCTTGAGAGGGAGAGAGCCAGGTCAGCAGAGCTGCAATAGAGCCTATGAACCAGGTCAGCAGAGCTGCTCTAGAGCCAGAGAACCAGGTCAGCAGAGCTGCTGTAGAGCTAGAGAAACCAGGTCAGCAGAGCTGCTTTAGAGGGAGAGAACCAGGTCAGCAGAGCTGCTCCAGAGCCAGAGAACCAGGTCAGCAGAGCTGCACTAGAGCCTAAGAACCAGTTCAGCAGAGCTGCTCTAGAGCCTAAGAACCAGGTCAGCCGAGCTGCTCTAGAGGCAGGAACCAGGCCAGCAGAGCTGCTTTAGAGGGTGAGAACCAGGTCAGCAGAGCTGCTCCAGAGCCAGAGGACCAGGTCAGCAGAGCAGCTCCAGAGCCAGCGAACCAGGTCAGCAGAGCTGCTCTAGAGCCAGAGGCCTAGGTCAGCCTAGCTGCTGTAGAGCCAGAGAACCAGGTCAGCAGAGCTGCACTAGAGCATAAGAACAAGGTCATCAGAGCTGGTCTAGAGTCAGAGAAACCAGGTCAGCAGAGCTGCTTTAGAGGGAGAGAACCAGGTCAGCAGAGCTGCTTTAAAGGGAGAGAACCAGGTCAGCAGAGCTGCACTATAGCCTAAGAACAAGGTTGCAGAGCTGCTCTAGAGCCAGAGAAACCAGGTCAGCAGAGCTGCTTTAGAGACAGAGAACCAGGTCAGCAGAGCTGCTTTAAAGCCAGAGAACCAGGTCAGCAGAGCTGCTCTAGAGCCTAAGAACCAGGTCGGCAGAGCTGCTCTAGAGGCACAGAAACCAGGTCAGCAGAGCTGCTTTAGAGGGAGAGAACCAGGTCAGCAGAGCTGCTCTAGAGCCAGAGAACCAGGTCAGCAGAGCTTCTTTAGCACCAGAGAACCAGGTCAGCATAGCTGCTCTAGAGGCAGAGAACCAGGTCAGCAGAGCTGCTTTGGAAGGAGAGAACCAGGTCAGCAGAACTGCTCTAGAGCCAGAGGACCAGGTCAGCCGAGCTGCTGTAGAGCCAGATAACCAGGTCAGCAGACCTGCTCTAGAGGCTAAGAACCAGGTTAGCAGAGCTGCTCTAGAGCCAGAGAAACCAGGTCAGCAGAGCTGCTTTAGAGGGAGAGAAGCAGGTCAGCAGAGCTGCTTTAGAGGGAGAGAACCAGGTCAGCAGAGCTCCTCCAGAGCCTAAGAACCAGGTCAGCACAGCTGCTCTTGAGCCAGAGAACCAGTTCAGCAGAGCTGCTTTAGAGTCAGAGAACCAGGTCAGCAGAGCTGCTTAAGAGCCAGAGAACCAGGTCAGCAGAGCTGCTCTAGAGCCTAAGAACCAGGTCAGCAGAGCTGCTCTAGAGGCAGAGAAACCAGGTCAGCAAAGCTGCTTTAGAGGGAGAGAACCAGGTCAGCAGAGCTGATTTAGAGCCAGAGAACCAGGTCAGCAGAGCTGCTCTAGAGCCTATGAACCAGGTCAGCAGAGCTGCTCCAGACCCAGAGAACCAGGTCAGCAGAGTTGCTGTGGCACCAGAGAAACCTTGTCAGCAGATATGCATTAGAGCCGAAGAAGCAGGCAAGCATAGCTGCTCTAGAGCCAGAGAACCAGGTCAGCAGAGCTGCTTAAGAGCCAGAGAACCAGGTCAGCAGAGCTGCTCTAGAGCCTAAGAACAGGTCAGCAGAGCTGCTCTAGAGCCTAATAACCAGGTCAGCAGAGCTGCTCTAGAGCCAGATAACCAGGTCAGCAGAGCTGCTTTAGAGCCAGAGAAACCAGATCAGCAGAGCTGCTTTAGAGGGAGAAAACCAGGCCAGCAGAGCTGCTCTAGAGCCTAAGAACCAGGTCATCAGAGCTGCTCTAGAGCCAGAGAACCAGGTCAGCAGACCTGCGTTAGAGGGAGAGAACCAGGTCAGCAGAGCTGCTCCAGAGCCTAAGAACCAGGTCAGCACAGCTGCTCTAGAGCCAGAGAACCAGGTCAACACAGCTGCTCTAGAGCCAGAGAACCAGGTCGGCAGAGCTGCTTTAGCGCCAGAGAACCAGGTCAGCAGGGCTGCTTTAGAGCCTGAGAACCAGGTCAGCAGAGTTGCACAAGAGCCTAAGAACCAGGTCAGCAGAGCTGCTCTAGAGCCTAAGAACCAGGTCAGCAGAGCTGCTCTAGGGGCAGAGAACCAGGTCAGCAGAGCTGCTTTAGAGGGAGAGAACCAGGTCAGCAGAGCTGCTCTAGAGCCAGAGGACCAGGTCAGCCTAGCTGCTGTAGAGCCAGAGAACCAGGTCAGCAGAGCTGCACTAGAGCCTAAGAACCAGGTCAGCACAGCTGTTCTAGAGCCAGAGAACCAGGTCAGCAGAGCTGCTTTAGCGCCAGAGAACCAGGTCAGCAGAGCTGCTCCAGAGGCTAAGAACCAGGTCAGCACAGCTGCTCTAGAGCCAGAAAACCAGGTCAGCACAGCTGCTTTAGTGCCAAAGAACCAGGTCAGCAGTGCTGCTTTAGAGCCAGAGAACCAGGTCAGCAGAGCTGCACTAGAGCCTAAGAACCAGGTCAGCAGAGCTGCTCTAGAGCCTAAGAACCAGGTCAGCAGAGCTGCTCTAGAGGCAGAGAAACCAGGTCAGCAAAGCTTCTTGAGAGGGAGAGAACCAGGTCAGCAGAGCTGCTTTAGAGCCAGAGAACCAGGTCAGCAGAGCTGCACTAGAGCCTAAGAACCAGGTCAGCAGAGCTGCTCTAGAGCCAGAGAACCAGGTCAGCATAGCTGCTCTAGAAGGAGAGAACCAGGTCAGCAGAACTGCTCTAGAGCCAGAGGACCAGGTCAGCCGAGCTGCTGTAGAGCCAGAGAACCAGGTCAGCAGACCGGCTCTAGAGGCTTAGAACCAGGTCTGCAGAGCTGCTCTAGAGCCTAAGAACCAGGTCAGCACAGCTGTTCTAGAGCCAGAGAACCAGGTCAGCAGAGCTGCTTTAGCGCCAGAGAACCAGGTCAGCAGAGCTGCTCCAGAGGCTAAGAACCAGGTCAGCACAGCTGCTCTAGAGCCAGAAAACCAGGTCAGCAGAGCTGCTTTAGTGCCAAAGAACCAGGTCAGCAGAGCAGCTTTAGAGCCAGAGAACCAGGTCAGCAGAGCTGCACTAGAGCCTAAGAACCAGGTCAGCAGAGCTGCTCTAGAGCCTAAGAACCAGGTCAGCAGAGCTGCTCTAGAGGCAGAGACACCAGGTCAGCAAAGCTTCTTGAGAGGGAGAGAACCAGGTCAGCAGAGCTGCTTTAGAGCCAGAGAACCAGGTCAGCAGAGCTGCACTAGAGCCTAAGAACCAGGTCAGCAGAGCTGCTCTAGAGCCTAAGAACCAGGTCAGCAGAGCTGCTCTAGAGGCAGAGAACCAAGTCAGCAGAGCTGCTTTAGAGGGAGAGAACCAGGTCAGCAGAGCTGCTCTAGAGCCAGAGGACCAGGTTTGCCGAGTTGCTGTAGAGCCAGAGAACCAGGTCAGCAGAGCTGCACTAGAGCCTAAGAACAAGGTCAGCAGAGCTGCTCTAGAGCCAGAGAAACCAGGTCAGCTGAGCTGCTTTAGAGGGAGAGAACCAGGTCAGCAGAGCTGCTTTAGAAGGAGAGAACCAGGTCAGCAGAGCTGCTCTAGAGCCAGAGGACCAGGTCAGCCGAGCTGCTGTAGAGCCAGAGAACCAGGTCAGCTTTGCTGCTTTAGAGCCATAGAACCAGGTCAGCAGAGCCGCTTTAGAGCCAGAGAACCAGGTCAGCAGAGCCGTTGTAAAGCCAGAGAACCAGGTCAGCAGAGCTGCACTAGAGCCTAAAAAGCCGGACAGCAGAGCTGCTCTAGAGGCAGAGAACCAGGACAGCAGAGCTGCTCTAGAGACAGTGGACCAGGTCAGCCGAGCTTCTGTAGAGCCAGAGAACCAGGTCAGCTTTGCTGCTTTAGAGCCATAGAACCAGGTCAGCAGAGCCGCTTTAGAGCCAGAGAACCAGGTCAGCAGAGCCGTTGTAAAGCCAGAGAACCAGGTCAGCAGAGCTGCTCTAGAGCCTAAAAAGCCGGACAGCAGAGCTGCTCTAGAGGCAGAAAACCAGGACAGCAGAGCTGCTCTAGAGGCAGAGAACCAGGTCAGCAGAGCTGCTGTAGAGTCAGAGAAACCAGGTCAGCATAGCTGCTTTAGAGGGAGAGAACCAGGTCAGCAGAGCTTCTCTAGAGCCTAAGAACCAGGTCAGCACTGCTGCTCTGGAGCCAGAGAACCAGGTCAGCAGAGCTGCTTTAGAGCCAGAGAACCAGGTCAGCATAGCTGCTCTAGAGGCAGAGAACCAGGTCAGCAGAGCTGCTTTAGAAGGAGAGAACCAGGTCAGCAGAACTGCTCTAGAGCCAGAGGACCAGGTCAGCCGAGCTGCTGTAGAGCCAGAGAACCAGGTCAGCAGACCTGCTCTAGAGGCTAAGAACCAGGTCAGCAGAGCTGCTCTAGAGCCAGAGAAACCAGGTCAGCAGAGCTGCTTTAGAGGGAGAGAAGCAGGTCAGCAGAGCTGCTTTAGAGGGAGAGAACCAGGTCAGCAGAGCTCCTCTAGAGCCTAAGAACCAGGTCAGCACTGCTGCTCTTGAGCCAGAGAACCAGTTCAGCAGAGCTGCTTTAGAGTCAGAGAACCAGGTCAGCAGAGCTGCTTTACAGCCTAAGAACCAGTTCAGCAGAGCTGCTCTAGAGGCAGAGAAACCAGGTCAGCAAAGCTGCTTTAGAGGGAGAGAACCAGGTCAGCAGAGCTGCTTTAGAGCCAGAGAACCAGGTCAGCAGAGCTGCACTAGAGCCTAAGAACCAGGTCAGCAGAGCTGCTCTAGAGCCTAAGAACCAGGTCAGCAGAGCTGCTCTAGAGGCAGAGAAACCAGGTCAGCAAAGCTTCTTGAGAGGGAGAGAACCAGGTCAGCAGAGCTGCTTTAGAGCCAGAGAACCAGGTCAGCAGAGCTGCTCTAGAGCCTAAGAACCAGGTCAGCAGAGCTGCTCCAGAGGCAGAGAACCAAGTCAGCAGAGCTGCTTTAGAGGGAGAGAACCAGGTCAGCAGAGCTGCTCTAGAGCCAGAGGACCAGGTCAGCCGAGTTGCTGTAGAGCCAGAGAACCAGCTCAGCAGAGCTGCACTAGAGCCTAAGAACAAGGTCAGCAGAGCTGCTCTAGAGCCAGAGAAACCAGGTCAGCTGAGCTGCTTTAGAGGGAGAGAACCAGGTCAGCAGAGCTGCTTTAGAAGGAGAGAACCAGGTCAGCAGAGCTGCTCTAGAGCCTAAGAACCAGATAAGCACAGCTGCTCTAGAGCCAGAGAACCAGGTCAGCAGAGCTGCTTTAGAGCCAGAGAACCAGTTCAGCAGAGCTGCTTTAAAGCCAGAGAACCAGGTCAGCAGAGCTGCTCTAGAGCCTAAGAACCAGGTCGGCAGAGCTGCTCTAGAGGCAGAGAAACAAGGTCAGCAGAGCTGCTTTAGAGGGAGAAAACCAGGTCAGCAGAGCTGCTCTAGAGCCAGAGAACCAGGTCAGCAGAGCTTCTTTAGCGCCAGAGAACCATGTCAGCAGAGCTGCTTTAGAGCCAGAGAACCAGGTCAGCAGAGCTGCTCTAGATCCTAAGAACCAGGTCAGCAGATCTGCTCTAGAGGCAGAGAACCAGGTCAGCAGAGCTGCTTTAGAAGGAGAGAACCAGGTCAGCAGAACTGCTCTAGAGCCAGAGGACCAGGTCAGCCGAGCTGCTGTAGAGCCAGAGTACCAGGTCAGCAGAGCTGCTCAAGAGTCAGAGAAACCAGGTCAGCAGAGCAGCTTTAGAGCCAGAGAACCAGGTCAGCATAGCTGCTCTAGAGCCTATGAACCAGGTCAGCAGAGCTGCTCCAGACCCAGATATCCAGGTCAGCAGAGCTGCTATAGATCCAGAGAAACCAGGTCAGCAGAGCTGCTGTTGAGGGAAAGAACCAGGTCAGCACAGCTGGTCTAGAGCCTAAGAACCAGGACAGTAGAGCTGCTCTAGAGCCAGAGAACCAGGTCAGCAAAGCTGCTTTAGAGCCAGAAAACCAGGTCAGCAGAGTTGCTTTATATCCAGAGACACCCGGTCAGCAGAGCTGCTTTAGAGCCAGAGAACCAGGTCAGCAGAGCTGCTTTAGAGCCAGGTCAGCAGAGCTGCTTTAGAGCCAGAAAACCAGGTCAGCAGAGCTGCTTTAGAGGGAGAGAACCAGGTCAGCAGGGCTGCTCTAGAGCCAGAGGACCAGGTCAGCCGAGCTGCTGTAGAGCCAGAGAACCAGGTCAGCTTTGCTGCTTTAGAGCCATAGAACCAGGTCAGCAGAGCCGCTTTAGAGCCAGAGAACCAGGTCAGCAGAGCCGTTGTAAAGCCAGAGAACCAGGTCAGCAGAGCTGCTCTAGAGCCTAAGAACCAGGTCAGCATAGCTGCTCTGGAGCCAGAGAACCAGGTCAGCAGAGCTGCTTTAGAGCCAGAGAACCAGGTCAGCATAGCTGCTCTAGAGGCAGAGAACCAGGTCAGCAGAGCTGCTTTAGAAGGAGAGAACCAGGTCAGCAGAACTGCTCTAGAGCCAGAGGACCAGGTCAGCCGAGCTGCTGTAGAGCCAGAGAACCAGGTCAGCAGACCTGCTCTAGAGGCTAAGAACCAGGTCAGCAGAGCTGCTCTAGAGCCAGAGAACCAGGTCAGCAGAGCTTCTTTAGCGCCAGAGAACCAGTTCAGCAGAGCTGCTTTAGAGTCAGAGAACCAGGTCAGCAGAGCTGCTTAAGAGCCAGAGAACCAGGTCAGCAGAGCTGCTCTACAGCCTAAGAACCAGTTCAGCAGAGCTGCTCTAGAGGCAGAGAAACCAGGTCAGCAAAGCTGCTTTAGAGGGAGAGAACCAGGTCAGCAGAGCTGCTTTAGAGCCAGAGAACCAGGTCAGCAGAGCTGCTCTAGAACCTATGAACCTGGTCAGCAGAGCTGCTCCAGACCCAGAGAACCAGGTCAGCAGAGTTGCTGTGGCACCAGAGAAACCTTGTCAGCAGAGCTGCTTTAGAGCCAGAGAACCAGGTCAGCAGAGCTGCTCTAGAGCCAGAGAACCAGGTCAGCAGAGCTGCTTAAGAGCCAGAGAACCAGGTCAGCAGAGCTGCTCTAGAGCCTAAGAACAGGTCAGCAGAGCTGCTCTAGAGCCTAATAACCTGGTCAGCAGAGCTGCTCTAGAGCCAGATAACCAGGCCAGCAGAGCTGCTTTAGAGCCAGAGAAACCAGATCAGCAGAGCTGCTTTAGAGGGAGAGAACCAGGTCAGCAGAGCTGCTCTAGAGCCTAAGAACCAGGTCAGCAGAGCTGCTCTAGAGCCAGAGAACCAGGTCAGCAGACCTGCGTAAGAGGGAGAGAACCAGGTCAGCAGAGCTGCTACAGAGCCTAAGAACCAGGTCAGCACAGCTGCTCTAGAGCCAGAGAACCAGGTCAGCAGAGCTCCTTTAGCGCCTGAGATCCAGGTCAGCAGAGCTAGTCCAGAGCCTAAGAAGCAGGTCAACACAGCTGCTCTAGAGCCAGAGAACCAGGTCAGCAGAGCTGCTTTAGCGCCAGAGAACCAGGTCAGCAGGGCTGCTTTAGAGCCTGAGAACCAGGTCAGCAGAGTTGCACAAGAGCCTAAGAACCAGGTCAGCAGAGCTGCTCTAGAGCCTAAGAACCAGGTCAGCAGAGCTGCTCTAGAGGCAGAGAACCAGGTCAGCATAGCTGCTTTAGAGGGAGAGAACCAGGTCAGCAGAGCTGCTCTAGAGCCAGAGGACCAGGTCAGCCTAGCTGCTGTAGATCCAGGTCAGCAGAGCTAGTCCAGAGCCTAAGAAGCAGGTCAACACAGCTGCTCTAGAGCCAGAGAACCAGGTCAGCAGAGCTGCTTTAGCGCCAGAGAACCAGGTCAGCAGGGCTGCTTTAGAGCCTGAGAACCAGGTCAGCAGAGTTGCACAAGAGCCTAAGAACCAGGTCAGCAGAGCTGCTCTAGTGCCTAAGAACAAGGTCAGCAGAGCCGCTCTAGAGCCAGAGAAACCAGGTCAGCAGACCTGCTTTAGAGCCTAAGAATCAGGTCAGCAGAGCAGCTATAGAGCCTAATAACCAGGTCAGCAGAGCTGCTCTAGAGCCAGAGAACCAGGTCAGCTTTGCTGCTTTAGAGCCATAGAACCAGGTCAGCAGAGCCGCTTTAGAGCCAGAGAACCAGGTCAGCAGAGCCGTTGTAAAGCCAGAGAACCAGGTCAGCAGAGCTGCTCTAGAGCCTAAAAAGCCGGACAGCAGATCTGCTCTAGAGGCAGAGAACCAGGACAGCAGAGCTGCTCTAGAGGCAGAGAACCAGGTCAGCAGAGCTGCTGTAGAGTCAGAGAAACCAGGTCAGTATAGGTGCTTTAGAGGGAGAGAACCAGGTCAGCAGAGCTGCTCTAGAGCCTAAGAACCAGGTCAGCAGAGCTGCTCTAGAGCCTAAGAACCAGGTCAGCACAGCTGTTCTAGAGCCGGAGAACCAGGTCAGCAGAGCTGCTTTAGCGCCAGAGAACCAGGTCAGCAGAGCTGCTCCAGAGGCTAAGAACCAGGTCAGCACAGCTGCTCTAGAGCCAGAGAACCAGGTCAGCAGAGGTGCTTTAGCGCCAGAGAACCAGGTCAGCAGAGCTTCTCCAGAGGCTAAGAACCAGGTCAGCACAGCTGCTCTAGAGCCAGAAAACCAGGTCAGCAGAGCTGCTTTAGTGCCAAAGAACCAGGTCAGCAGAGCTGCTTTAGAGCCAGAGAACCAGGTCCGCAGAGCTGCACTAGAGCCTAAGAACCAGGTCAGCAGAGCTGCTCTAGAGCCTAAGAACCAGGTCAGCAGATCTGCTCTAGAGGCAGAGAAACCAGGTCAGCAAAGCTTCTTGAGAGGGAGAGAACCAGGTCAGCAGAGCTGCTTTAGAGCCAGAGAACCAGGTCAGCAGAGCTGCACTAGAGCCTAAGAACCAGGTCAGCAGAGCTGCTCTAGAGCCAGAGAACCAGGTCAGCATAGCTGCTCTAGAGGCAGAGAACCAGGTCAGCAGAGCTGCTTTAGAGGGAGAGAACCAGGTCAGCAGAACTGCTCTAGAGCCAGAGGACCAGGTCAGCCGAGCTGCTGTAGAGCCAGAGAACCAGGTCAGCAGACCTGCTCTAGAGGCTTAGAACCAGGTCAGCAGAGCTGCTCTAGAGCCTAAGAACCAGGTCAGCACAGCTGTTCTAGAGCCAGAGAACCAGGTCAGCAGAGCTGCTTTAGCGCCAGAGAACCAGGTCAGCAGAGCTGCTCCAGAGGCTAAGAACCAGGTCAGCACAGCTGCTCTAGAGCCAGAAAACCAGGTCAGCAGAGCTGCTTTAGTGCCAAAGAACCAGGTCAGCAGAGCTGCTTTAGAGCCAGAGAACCAGGTCAGCAGAGCTGCACTAGAGCCTAAGAACCAGGTCAGCAGAGCTGCTCTAGAGCCTAAGAACCAGGTCAGCAGAGCTGCTCTAGAGGCAGAGACACCAGGTCAGCAAAGCTTCTTGAGAGGGAGAGAACCAGGTCATCAGAGCTGCTTTAGAGCCAGAGAACCAGGTAAGCAGAGCTGCACTAGAGCCTAAGAACCAGGTCAGCAGAGCTGCTCTAGAGCCTAAGAACCAGGTCAGCAGAGCTGCTCTAGAGGCAGAGAACCAAGTCAGCAGAGCTGCTTTAGAGGGAGAGAACCAGGTCAGCAGAGCTGCTCTAGAGCCAGAGGACAAGGTTTGCCGAGTTGCTGTAGAGCCAGAGAACCAGGTCAGAAGAGCTGCACTAGAGCCTAAGAACAAGGTCAGCAGAGCTGCTCTAGAGCCAGAGAAACCAGGTCAGCTGAGCTGCTTTAGAGGGAGAGAACCAGGTCAGCAGAGCTGCTTTAGAAGGAGAGAACCAGGTCAGCAGAGCTGCTCTAGAGCCAGAGGACCAGGTCAGCCGAGCTGCTGTAGAGCCAGAGAACCAGGTCAGCTTTGCTGCTTTAGAGCCATAGAACCAGGTCAGCAGAGCCGCTTTAGAGCCAGAGAACCAGGTCAGCAGAGCCGTTGTAAAGCCAGAGAACCAGGTCAGCAGAGCTGCTCTAGAGCCTAAAAAGCCGGACAGCAGAGCTGCTCTAGAGGCAGAGAACCAGGACAGCAGAGCTGCTCTAGAGGCAGAGAACCAGGTCAGCAGAGCTGCTGTAGAGTCAGAGAAACCAGGTCAGCATAGCTGCTTTAGAGGGAGAGAACCAGGTCAGCAGAGCTTCTCTAGAGCCTAAGAACCAGGTCAGCACAGCTGCTCTGGAGCCAGAGAACCTGGTCAGCAGAGCTGCTTTAGAGCCAGAGAACCAGGTCAGCATAGCTGCTCTAGAGGCAGAGAACCAGGTCAGCAGAGCTGCTTTAGAAGGAGAGAACCAGGTCAGCAGAACTGCTCTAGAGCCAGAGGACCAGGTCAGCCGAGCTGCTGTAGAGCCAGAGAACCAGGTCAGCAGACCTGCTCTAGAGGCTAAGAACCAGGTCAGCAGAGCTGCTCTAGAGCCAGAGAAACCAGGTCAGCAGAGCTGCTTTAGAGGGAGAGAAGCAGGTCAGCAGAGCTGCTTTAGAGGGAGAGAACCAGGTCAGCAGAGCTCCTCTAGAGCCTAAGAACCAGGTCAACACTGCTGCTCTTGAGCCAGAGAACCAGTTCAGCAGAGCTGCTTTAGAGTCAGAGAACCAGGTCAGCAGAGCTGCTTAAGAGCCAGAGAACCAGGTCAGCAGAGCTGCTCTACAGCCTAAGAACCAGTTCAGCAGAGCTGCTCTAGAGGCAGAGAAACCAGGTCAGCAAAGCTGCTTTAGAGGGAGAGAACCAGGTCAGCAGAGCTGCTTTAGAGCCAGAGAACCAGGTCAGCAGAGCTGCACTAGAGCCTAAGAACCAGGTCAGCAGAGCTGCTCTAGAGCCTAAGAACCAGGTCAGCAGAGCTGCTCTAGAGGCAGAGAAACCAGGTCAGCAAAGCTTCTTGAGAGGGAGAGAACCAGGTCAGCAGAGCGGCTTTAGAGCCAGAGAACCAGGTCAGCAGAGCTGCACTTGAGCCTAAGAATCAGGTCAGCAGAGCTGCTCTAGAGCCTAAGAACCAGGTCAGCAGAGCTGCTCTAGAGGCAGAGAACCAAGTCAGCAGAGCTGCTTTAGAGGGAGAGAACCAGGTCAGCAGAGCTGCTCTAGAGCCAGAGGACCAGGTCAGCCGAGTTGCTGTAGAGCCAGAGAACCAGCTCAGCAGAGCTGCACTAGAGCCTAAGAACAAGGTCAGCAGACCTGCTCTAGAGCCAGAGAAACCAGGTCAGCTGAGCTGCTTTAGAGGGAGAGAACCAGGTCAGCAGAGCTGCTTTAGAAGGAGAGTACCAGGTCAGCAGAACTGCTCTAGAGCCTAAGATCCAGATAAGCACAGCTGCTCTAGAGCCAGAGAACCAGGTCAGCAGAGCTGCTTTAGAGCCAGAGAACCAGGTCAGCAGAGCTGCTTTAAAGCCAGAGAACCAGGTCAGCAGAGCTGCTCTAGAGCCTAAGAACCAGGTCGGCAGAGCTGCTCTAGAGGCAGAGAAACCAGGTCAGCAGAGCTGCTTTAGAGGGAGAAAACCAGGTCAGCAGAGCTGCTCTAGAGCCAGAGAACCAGGTCAGCAGAGCTTATTTAGCGCCAGAGAACCATGTCAGCAGAGCTGCTTTAGAACCAGAGAACCAGGTCAGCAGAGCTGCTCTAGAGCCTAAGAACCAGGTCAGCAGATCTGCTCTAGAGGCAGAGAACCAGGTCAGCAGAGCTGCTTTAGAAGGAGAGAACCAGGTCAGCAGAACTGCTCTAGAGCCAGAGGACCAGGTTAGCCGAGCTGCTGTAGAGCCAGAGTACCAGGTCAGCAGAGCTGCTCAAGAGTCAGAGAAACCAGGTCAGCAGAGCAGCTTTAGAGCCAGAGAACCAGGTCAGCATAGCTGCTCTAGAGCCTATGAACCAGGTCAGCAGAGCTGCTCCAGACCCAGATAACCAGGTCAGCAGAGCTGCTGTAGAGCCAGAGAAACCAGGTCAGCAGAGCTGCTGTTGAGGGAAAGAACCAGGTCAGCACAGCTGGTCTAGAGCCTAAGAACCAGGACAGTACAGCTGCTCTAGAGCCAGAGAACCAGGTCAGCAAAGCTGCTTTAGAGCCAGAAAACCAGGTCAGCAGAGTTGCTTTAGATCCAGAGACACCCGGTCAGCAGAGCTGCTTTAGAGCCAGAGAACCAGGTCAGCAGAGCTGCTTTAGAGCCAGGTCAGCAGAGCTGCTTTAGAGCCAGAAAACCAGGTCAGCAGAGCTGCTTTAGAGGGAGAGAACCAGGTCAGCACAGCTGCTCTAGAGCCAGAGGACCAGGTCAGCTGAGCTGCTGTAGAGCCAGAGAACCAGGGCAGCTTTGCTGCTTTAGAGCCATAGAACCAGGTCAGCAGAGCCGCTTTAGAGCCAGAGAACCAGGTCAGCAGAGCTGTTGTAAAGCCAGAGAACCAGGTCAGCAGAGCTGCTCTAGAGCCTAAAAAGCCGGACAGCAGAGCTGCTCTAGAGGCAGAGAACCAGGACAGCAGAGCTGCTCTAGAGGCAGAGAACCAGGTCAGCAGAGCTGCTGTAGAGTCAGAGAAACCAGGTCAGCATAGCTGCTTTAGAGGGAGAGAACCAGGTCAGCAGAGCTTCTCTAGAGCCTAAGAACCAGGTCAGCACAGCTGCTCTGGAGCCAGAGAACCAGGTCAGCAGAGCTGCTTTAGAGCCAGAGAACCAGGTCAGCATAGCTGCTCTAGAGGCAGAGAACCAGGTCAGCAGAGCTGCTTTAGAAGGAGAGAACCAGGTCAGCAGAACTGCTCTAGAGCCAGAGGACCAGGTCAGCCGAGCTGCTGTAGATCCAGAGAACCAGGTCAGCAGACCTGCTCTAGAGGCTAAGAACCAGGTCAGCAGAGCTGCTCTAGAGCCAGAGAAACCAGGTCAGCAGAGCTGCTTTAGAGGGAGAGAAGCAGGTCAGCAGAGCTGCTTTAGAGGGAGAGAACCAGGTCAACAGAGCTCCTCTAGAGCCTAAGAACGAGGTCAGCAGAGCTGCTCTACAGCCTAAGAACCAGTTCAGCAGAGCTGCTCTAGAGGCAGAGAAACCAGGTCAGCAAAGCTGCTTTAGAGGGAGAGAACCAGGTCAGCAGAGCTGCTTTAGAGCCAGAGAACCAGGTCAGCAGAGCTGCTCTAGAGCCTATGAACCAGGTCAGCAGAGCTGCTCCAGACCCAGAGAACCAGGTCAGCAGAGTTGCTGTGGCACCAGAGAAACCTTGTCAGCAGAGCTGCTTTAGAGCCAGAGAACCAGGTCAGCAGAGCTGCTCTAGAGCCAGAGAACCAGGTCAGCAGAGCTGCTTAAGAGCCAGAGAACCAGGTCAGCAGAGCTGCTCTAGAGCCTAAGAACAGGTCAGCAGAGCTGCTCTAGAGCCTAATAACCAGGTCAGCAGAGCTGCTCTAGAGCCAGATAACCAGGCCAGCAGAGCTGCTTTAGAGCCAGAGAAAACAGATCAGCAGAGCTGCTTTAGAGGGAGAGAACGAGGTCAGCAGAGCTGCTCTAGAGCCTAAGAACCAGGTCAGCAGAGCTGCTCTAGAGCCAGAGAACCAGGTCAGCAGACCTGCGTTAGAGGGAGAGAACCAGGTCAGCAGAGCTGCTACAGAGCCTAAGAACCAGGTCAGCAGAGCTAGTCCAGAGCCTAAGAAGCAGGTCAACACAGCTGCTCTAGAGCCAGAGAACCAGGTCAGCAGAGCTGCTTTAGCGCCAGAGAACCAGGTCAGCAGGGCTGCTTTAGAGCCTGAGAACCAGGTCAGCAGAGTTGCACAAGAGCCTAAGAACCAGGTCAGCAGAGCTGCTCTAGAGCCTAAGAACCAGGTCAGCAGAGCTTCTCTAGAGGCAGAGAACCAGGTCAGCAGAGCTGCTTTAGAGGGAGAGAACCAGGTCAGCAGAGCTGCTCTAGAGCCAGAGGACCAGGTCAGCCTAGCTGCTGTAGAGCCAGAGAACCAGGTCAGCAGAGCGGCACTAGAGCCTAAGAACAAGGTCAGCAGAGCTGCTCTAGAGCCAGAGAAGCAGGTCAGCAGAGCTGTTTTAGAGGGAGAGAACCAGGTCAGCAGAGCTTCTCTAGAGGCAGACAACCAGGTCAGCAGAGCTGCTTTAGAGGGAGAGAACCAGGTCAGCAGAGCTGCTCTAGAGCCAGAGGACCAGGTCAGCCTAGCTGCTGTAGAGCCAGAGAACCAGGTCAGCAGAGCTGCACTAGTGCCTAAGAACAAGGTCAGCAGAGCCGCTCTAGAGCCAGAGAAACCAGGTCAGCAGACCTGCTTTAGAGCCTAAGAATCAGGTCAGCAGAGCTGCTATAGAGCCTAATAACCAGGTCAGCAGAGCTGCTCTAGAGCCAAATAACCAGGTCAGCAGAGCTGCTGTAGAGCCAGAGAAACCAGATCAGCAGAGCTGCTTTAGAGGGAGAGAGCCAGGTCAGCAGAGCTGCAATAGAGCCTAAGAACCAGGTCAGCAGAGCTGCTCTAGAGCCAGAGAACCAGGACAGCAGAGCTGCTGTAGAGCTAGAGAAACCAGGTCAGCAGAGTTGCTTTAGAGAGAGAGAACCAGGTCAGCAGAGCTGCTCCAGAGCCAGAGAACCAGGTCAGCAGAGCTGCACTAGAGCCTAAGAACCAGTTCAGCAGAGCTGCTCTAGAGCATAAGAACCAGGTCAGCAGAGCTGCTCTAGAGGCAGGAACCAGGTCAGCAGAGCTGCTTTAGAGGGTGAGAACTAGGTCAGCAGAGCTGCTCTAGAGCCAGAGGACCAGGTCAGCAGAGCTGCTCCAGAGCCAGAGAACCAGGTCAGCAGAGCTGCTCTAGAGCCAGAGAACTAGGTCAGCCTAGCTGCTGTAGAGCCAGAGAACCAGGTCAGCAGAGCTGCACTAGAGCATAAGAACAAGGTCAGCAGAGCTGGTCTAGAGTCAGAGAAACCAGGTCAGCAGAGCTGCTTTAGAGGGAGAGAACCAGGTCAGCAGAGCTGCTTTAAAGGGAGAGAACCAGGTCAGCAGAGCTGCACTATAGCCTAAGAACAAGGTTGCAGAGCTGCTCTAGAGCCAGAGAAACCAGGTCAGCAGAGCTACTTTAGAGACAGAGAACCAGGTCAGCAGAGCTTCTTTAAAGCCAGAGAACCAAGTCAGCAGAGCAGCTCTAGAGCCTAAGAACCAGGTCGGCAGAGCTGCTTTAGAGGGAGAGAACCAGGTCAGCAGAGCTGCTCTAGAGCCAGAGAACCAGGTCAGCAGAGCTTCTTTAGCGCCAGAGAACCAGGTCAGAAGAGCTGCTTTAGAGGTAGAGAACCAGGTCAACAGAGCAGCTTTAGAGCCAGAGTACCAGGTCAGCAGAGCTGGTCTAGAGCCTATGAACCAGGTCAGCAGAGCTGCTCCAGACCCAGATAACCAGGTCAGCAGAGCTGCTGTAGAGCCAGAGAACCAGGTCAGCAGAGCTGCTCTAGAGCCTATAAACCAGGTCAGCAGAGCTGCTCCAGACCCAGAGAACCAGGTCAGCAGAGTTGCTGTGGCACCAGAGAAACCTTGTCAGCAGATCTGCATTAGAGCCGAAGAAGCAGGCAAGCATAGCTGCTCTAGAGCCAGAGAACCAGGTCAGCAGAGCTGCTTAAGAGCCAGAGAACCAGGTCAGCAGAGCTGCTCTAGAGCCTAAGAACAGGTCAGCAGAGCTGCTCTAGAGCCTAATAACCAGGTCAGCAGAGCTGCTCTAGAGCCAGATAACCAGGTCAGCAGAGCTGCTTTAGAGCCAGAGAAACCAGATCAGCGGAGCTGCTTTAGAGGGAGAGAACCAGGTCAGCAGAGCTGCTCTAGAGCCTAAGAACCAGGTCAGCAGAGCTGCTCTAGAGCCAGAGAACCAGGTCAGCAGAGCTCCTTTAGCGCCAGAGATCCAGGTCAGCAGAGCTAGTCCAGAGCCTAAGAAGCAGGTCAACACAGCTGCTCTAGAGCCGGAGAACCAGGTCAGCAGAGCTGCTTTAGCGCCAGAGAACCAGGTCAGCAGGGCTGCTTTAGAGCCTGAGAACCAGGTCAGCAGAGTTGCACAAGAGCCTAAGAACCAGGTCAGCAGAGCTGCTCTAGAGCCTAAGAACCAGGTCAGCAGAGCTGCTCTAGAGGCAAAGAACCAGGTCAGCAGAGCTGCTTTAGAGGGAGAGAACCAGGTCAGCAGAGCTGCTCTAGAGCCAGAGGACCAGGTCAGCCTAGCTGCTGTAGAGCCAGAGAACCAGGTCAGCAGAGCTGCACTAGTGCCTAATAACAAGGTCAGCAGAGCCGCTCTAGAGCCAGAGAAACCAGGTCAGCAGACCTGCTTTAGAGCCTAAGAATCAGGTCAGCAGAGCTGCTATAGAGCCTAATAACCAGGTCAGCAGAGCTGCTCTAGAGCCAGAGAACCAGGACAGCAGAGCTGCTGTAGAGCTAGAGAAACCAGGTCAGCAGAGCTGCTTTAGAGGGAGAGAACCAGGTCAGCAGAGCTGCTCCAGAGCCAGAGAACCAGGTCAGCAGAGCTGCACTAGAGCCTAAGAACCAGTTCAGCAGAGCTGCTCTAGAGCATAAGAACCAGGTCAGCAGAGCTGCTCTAGAGGCAGGAACCAGGTCAGCAGAGCTGCTTTAGAGGGTGAGAACCAGGTCAGCAGAGCTGCTCTAGAGCCAGAGGACCAGGTCAGCAGAGCTGCTCCAGAGCCAGAGAACCAGGTCAGCAGAGCTGCTCTAGAGCCAGAGAACTAGGTCAGCCTAGCTGCTGTAGAGCCAGAGAACCAGGTCAGCAGAGCTGCACTAGAGCATAAGAACAAGGTCAGCAGAGCTGGTCTAGAGTCAGAGAAACCAGGTCAGCAGAGCTGCTTTAGAGGGAGAGAACCAGGTCAGCAGAGCTGCTCCAGAGCCAGAGAACCAGGTCAGCAGAGATGCACTAGAGCCTAAGAACCAGTTCAGCAGAGCTGCTCTAGAGCATAAGAACCAGGTCAGCAGAGCTGTTCTAGCGGCAGGAACCAGGTCAACAGAGCTGCTTTAGAGGGTGAGAACCAGGTCAGCAGAGCTGCTCTAGAGCCAGAGGACCAGGGCAGCAGAGCTGCCCCAGAGCCAGAGAACCAGGTCAGCAGAGCTGCTCTAGAGCCAGAGAACTAGGTCAGCCTAGCTGCTGTAGAGCCAGAGAACCAGGTCAGCAGAGCTGCACTAGAGCATAGGAACAAGGTCAGCAGAGCTGGTCTAGAGTCAGAGAAGCCAGGTCAGCAGAGCTGCTTTAGAGGGAGAGAAGCAGGTCAGCAGAGCTGCTTTAGAGGGAGAGAACCAGGTCAGCAGAGCTCCTCTAGAGCCTAAGAACCAGGTCAGCACAGCTGCTCTTGAGCCAGAGAACCAGGTCAGCAGAGCTGCTTTAGAGTCAGAGAACCAGGTCAGCAGAGCTGCTTAAGAGCCAGAGAACCAGGTCAGCAGAGCTGCTCTAGAGCCTAAGAACCAGGTCAGCAGAGCTGCTCTAGAGGCAGAGAACCAGGTCAGCAGAGCTGCTCTAGAGCCTATGAACCAGGTCAGCAGAGCTGCTCCAGACCCAGAGAACCAGGTCAGCAGAGGTGCTGTGGAGCCAGAGAAACCTGGTCAGCAGATCTGCATTAGAGCCTAAGAAGCAGGCAAGCATAGCTGCTCTAGAGCCAGAGAACCAGGTCAGCAGTGCTGCTTAAGAGCCAGAGAACCAGGTCAGCAGAGCTGCTCTAGAGCCTAAGAATCAGGTCAGCAGAGCTGCTCTAGAGCCTAATAACCAGGTCAGCAGAGCTGCTCTAGTGCCAGATAACCAGGTCAGCAGAGCTGCTTTAGAGCCAGGGAAACCAGATCCGCAGAGCTGCTTTAGAGGGAGAGAACAAGGTAAGCAGAGCTGCTTTAGAAGGAGAGAACCAGGTCAGCAGAGCTGCTCTAGAGCCAGAGGACCAGGTCAGCAGAGCTGCTCCAGAGCCAGAGAACCAGGTCAGCAGAGCTGCTCTAGAGCCAGAGGACTAGGTCAGCCTAGCTGCTGTAGAGCCAGAGAACCAGGTCAGCAGAGCTGCACTAGAGCATAAGTACAAGGTCAGCAGAGCTGGTCTAGAGTCAGAGAAACCAGGTCAGCAGAGCTGCTTTAGAGGGAGAGAACCAGGTCAGCAGAGCTGCTTTAAAGGGAGAGAACCAGGTCAGCAGAGCTGCACTATAGCCTAAGAACAAGGTTGCAGAGCTGCTCTAGAGCCTAAGAACCAGGTCAGCAGAGCTGCTCTAGAGCCTAAGAACCAGGTCAGCAGAGCTGCTCCAGAGCCAGAGAACCAGGTCAGCAGAGCTGCACTAGAGCTTAAGAACCAGTTCAGCAAAGCTGCTCTAGAGCCTAAGAACCAGGTCAGCAGAGCTGCTCTAGAGACAGGAACCAGGTCAGCAGAGCTGCTTTAGAGGGTGAGAACCAGGTCAGCAGAGCTGCTCTAGAGCCAGAGGACCAGGTCAGCAGAGCTGCTCCAGAGCCAGAGAACCAGGTCAGCAGAGCTGCTTTAGAGGGTGAGAACCAGGTCAGCAGAGCTGCTCTAGAGCCAGAGGACCAGGTCAGCAGAGCTGCTCCAGAGCCAGAGAACCAGGTCAGCAGAGCTGCTCTAGAGCCAGAGGACTAGGTCAGCCTAGCTGCTGTAGAGCCAGAGAACCAGGTCAGCAGAGCTGCACTAGAGCATAAGTACAAGGTCAGCAGAGCTGGTCTAGAGTCAGAGAAACCAGGTCAGCAGAGCTGCTTTAGAGGGAGAGAACCAGGTCAGCAGAGCTGCATTAAAGGGAGAGAACCAGGTCAGCAGAGCTGCACTATAGCCTAAGAACAAGGTTGCAGAGCTGCTCTAGAGCCAGAGAAACCAGGTCAGCAGAGCTGCTTTAGAGACAGAGAACCAGGTCAGCAGAGCTGCTTTAAAGCCAGAGAACCAGGTCAGCAGGGCTGCTCTAGAGCCTAAGAACCAGGTCGGCAGAGCTGCTCTAGAGGCACATAAACCCCGTCAGCAGAGCTGCTTTAGAGGTAGAGAACCAGGTCAATAGAGCTGCTCTAGAGCCAGAGAACCAGGTCAGCAGAGCTTCTTTAGCGCCAGAGAACCGGGTCAGCAGAGCTGCTTTAGAGGTAGAGAACCAGGTCAACAGAGCTGCTTTAGAGCCAGAGAACCAGGTCAGCAGAGCTGCTCTAGAGCCTATGAACCAGGTCAGCAGAGCTGCTCCAGACCCAGATAACCAGGTCAGCAGAGCTGCTGTAGAGCCAGAGAAACCAGGTCAGCAGAGCTGCTTTTGAGGGAAAGAACCAGGTCAGCACAGCTGGTCTAGAGCCTAAGAACCAGGACAGTACAGCTGCTCTAGAGCCAGAGAACCAGGTCAGCAAAGCTGCTTTAGAGCCAGAAAACCAGGTCAGCAGAGTTGCTTTAGATCCAGAGACACCCGATCAGCAGAGCTGCTTTAGAGCCGGAGAACCAGGTCAGCAGAGCAACTTTAGAGCCAGGTCAGCAGAGCTGCTTTAGAGCCAGAAATCGAGGTCAGCAGAGCTGCTTTAGAGGGAGAGAACCAGGTCAGCAGGGCTGCTCTAGAGCCAGAGGACCAGGTCAGCCGAGCTGCTGTAGAGCCAGAGAACCAGGTCAGCTGAGCTGCTTTAAAGCCATAGAACCAGGTCAGCAGAGCCGTTGTAGAGCCAGAGAACCAGGTCAGCAGAGCTGCTCTAGAGCCTAAAAAGCCGGACAGCAGAGCTGCTCTAGAGGCAGAGAACCAGGACAGCAGAGCTGCTCTAGAGGCAGAGAACCAGGTCAGCAGAGCTGCTGTAGAGTCAGAGAAACCAGGTCAGCATAGCTGCTTTAGAGGGAGAGAACCAGGTCAGCAGAGCTGCTCTAGAGCCTAAGAACCAGGTCAGCACAGCTGCTCTGGAGCCAGAGAACCAGGTCAGCAGAGCTGCTTTAGAGCCAGAGAACCAGGTCAGCATAGCTGCTCTAGAGGCAGAGAACCAGGTCAGCAGAGCTGCTTTAGAAGGAGAGAAGCAGGTCAGCAGAACTGCTCTAGAGCCAGAGGACCAGGTCAGCCGAGCTGCTGTAGAGCCAGAGAACCAGGTCAGCAGACCTGCTCTAGAGGCAGAGAACCAGGTCAGCAGAGCTGCTTTAGAGCCAGAGAACCAGGTCAGCAGAGCTGCTCTAGAGCCTATGAACCAGGTCAGCAGAGCTGCTCCAGACCCAGAGAACCAGGTCAGCAGAGGTGCTGTGGAGCCAGAGAAACCTGGTCAGCAGATCTGCATTAGAGCCTAAGAAGCAGGCAAGCATAGCTGCTCTAGAGCCAGAGAACCAGGTCAGCAGAGCTGCTTAAGAGCCAGAGAACCAGGTCAGCAGAGCTGCTCTAGAGCCTAAGAATCAGGTCAGCAGAGCTGCTCTAGAGCCTAATAACCAGGTCAGCAGAGCTGCTCTAGAGCCAGATAACCAGGTCAGCAGAGCTGCTTTAGAGCCAGGGAAACCAGATCCGCAGAGCTGCTTTAGAGGGAGAGAACAAGGTCAGCAGATCTGCTCTAGAGCCTAAGAACCAGGTCAGCAGAGCTGCTCTAGAGCCAGAGAACCAGGTCAGCAGACCTGCGTTAGAGGGAGAGAACCAGGTCAGCAGAGCTGCTCCAGAGCCTAAGAACCAGGTCAGCACAGCTGCTCTAGAGCCAGAGAACCAGGTCAGCAGAGCTCCTTTAGCGCCAGATGTCCAGGTCAGCAGAGCTAGTCCAGAGCCTAAGAATCATGTCAACGCAGCTGCTCTAGAGCCAGAGAACCAGGTCAGCAGAGCTGCTTTAGCGCCAGAGAACCAGGTCAGCAGGGCTGCTTTAGAGCCTGAGAACCAGGTTAGCAGAGCTGCACTAGAGCCTAAGAACCAGGTCAGTACAGCTGCTCTAGAGCCAGAGAACCAGGTCAGCAAAGCTGCTTTAGAGCCAGAAAACCAGGTCAGCAGAGTTGCTTTAGATCCAGAGACACCCGGTCAGCAGAGCTGCTTTAGAGCCAGAGAACCAGGTCAGCAGAGCTGCTTTAGAGCCAGAAAAACAGGTCAGCAGAGCTGCTTTAGAGGGAGAGAACCAGGTCAGCAGGGCTGCTCTAGAGCCAGAGGACCAGGTCAGCCGAGCTGCTGTAGAGCCAGAGAACCAGGTCAGCTTTGCTGCTTTACAGCCATAGAACCAGGTCAGCAGAGTCGCTTTAGAGCCAGAGAACCAGGTCAGCAGAGCCGTTGTAGAGCCAGAGAACCAGGTCAGCAGAGCTGCTCTAGAGCTTAAAAAGCCGAACAGCAGAGCTGCTCTAGAGGCAGAGAACCAGGACAGCAGAGCTGCTCTAGAGGCAGAGAACCAGGTCAGCAGAGCTGCTGTAGAGTCAGAGAAACCAGGTCAGCATAGCTGCTTTAGAGGGAGAGTACCAGGTCAGCAGAGATGCTCTAGAGCCTAAGAACCAGGTCAGCACAGCTGCTCTGGAGCTAGAGAACCAGGTCAGCAGAGCTGCTTTAGAGCCAGAGAACCAGGTCAGCATAGCTGCTCTAGAGGCAGAGAACCAGGTCAGCAGAGCTGCTTTAGAAGGAGAGAACCAGGTCAGCAGAACTGCTCTAGAGCCAGAGGACCAGGTCAGCCGAGCTGCTGTAGAGCCAGAGAACCAGGTCAGCAGACCTGCTCTAGAGGCTAAGAACCAGGTCAGCAGAGCTGCTCTAGAGCCAGAGAAACCAGGTCAGCAGAGCTGCTTTAGAGGGAGACAAGCAGGTCAGCAGAGCTGCTTTAGAGGGAGAGAACCAGGTCAGCAGAGCTCCTCTAGAGCCTAAGAACCAGGTCAGCACAGCTGCTCTTGAGCCAGAGAACCAGTTCAGCAGAGCTGCTTTAGAGTCAGAGAACCAGGTCAGCAGAGCTGCTTAAGAGCCAGAAAACCAGGTCAGCAGAGCTGCTCTAGAGCCTAAGAACCAGGTCAGCAGAGCTGCTCTAGAGGCAGAGAAACCAGGTCAGCAAAGCTGCTTTAGAGGGAGAGAACCAGGTCAGCAGAGCTGCTTTAGAGCCAGAGAACCAGGTCAGCAGAGCTGCTCTAGAGCCTATGAACCAGGTCAGCAGAGCTGCTCCAGACCCAGAGAACCAGGTCAGCAGAGTTACTGTGGCACCAGAGAAACCTTGTCAGCAGATCTGCATTAGAGCCGAAGAAGCAGGCAAGCATAGCTGCTCTAGAGCCAGAGAACCAGGTCAGCAGAGCTGCTTAGGAGCCAGAGAACCAGGTCAGCAGAGCTGCTCTAGAGCCTAAGAACAGGTCAGCAGAGCTGCTCTAGAGCCTAATAACCAGGTCAGCAGAGCTGCTCTAGAGCCAGATAACCAGGTCAGCAGAGCTGCTTTAGAGCCAGAGAAACCAGATCAGCAGAGCTGCTTTAGAGGGAGAGAACCAGTTCAGCAGAGCTGCTCTAGAGCCTAAGAACCAGGTCAGCAGAGCTGCACTAGAGCCTAAGAACCAGTTCAGCAGAGCTGCTCTAGAGCCTAAGAACCAGGTCAGCAGAGCTGCTCTAGAGGCAGGAACCAGGTCAGCAGAGCTGCTCTAGAGCCTAAGAATCAGGTCAGCAGAGCTGCTCTAGAGCCTAATCACCAGGTCAGCAGAGCTGCTCTAGAGCCAGATAACCAGGTCAGCAGAGCTGCTTTAGAGCCAGGGAAACCAGATCAGCAGAGCTGCTTTAGAGGGAGAGAACAAGGTCAGCAGAGCTGCTCTAGAGCCTAAGAACCAGGTCAGCAGAGCTGCTCTAGAGCCAGAGAACCAGGTCAGCAGACCTGCGTTAGAGGGAGAGAACCAGGTCAGCAGAGCTGCTCCAGAGCCTAAGAACCAGGTCAGCACAGCTGCTCTAGAGCCAGAGAACCAGGTCAGCAGAGCTCCTTTAGCGCCAGATATCCAGGTCAGCAGAGCTAGTCCAGAGCCTAAGAAGCATGTCAACACAGCTGCTCTAGAGCCAGAAAACCAGGTCAGCAGAGCTGCTTTAGCGCCAGAGAACCAGGTCAGCAGGGCTGCTTTAGAGCCTGAGAACCAGGTTAGCAGAGCTGCACTAGAGCCTAAGAACCAGGTCAGCAGAGCTGCTCTAGAGCCTAAGAACCAGGTCAGCAGAGCTGCTCTAGAGGCAGAGAACCAGGTCAGCAGAGCTGCTTTAGAGGGAGAGAACCAGGTCAGCAGAGCTGCTCTAGAGCCAGAGGACCAGGTCAGCCTAGCTGCTGTAGAGCCAGAGAACCAGGTCAGCAGAGCTACACTAGTGCCTAAGAACAAGGTCAGCAGAGCTGCTCTAGAGCCAGAGAAACCAGGTTAGCAGACCTGATTTAGAGCCTAAGAATCAGGTCAGCAGAGCTGCTATAGAGCCTAATAACCAGGTCAGCAGAGCTGCTCTAGAGCCAGAGAAACCAGATCAGCAGAGCTGCTTGAGAGGGAGAGAGCCAGGTCAGCAGAGCTGCAATAGAGCCTATGAACCAGGTCAGCAGAGCTGCTCTAGAGCCAGAGAACCAGGTCAGCAGAGCTGCTGTAGAGCTAGAGAAACCAGGTCAGCAGAGCTGCTTTAGAGGGAGAGAACCAGGTCAGCAGAGCTGCTCCAGAGCCAGAGAACCAGGTCAGCAGAGCTGCACTAGAGCCTAAGAACCAGTTCAGCAGAGCTGCTCTAGAGCCTAAGAACCAGGTCAGCAGAGCTGCTCTAGAGGCAGGAACCAGGCCAGCAGAGCTGCTTTAGAGGGTGAGAACCAGGTCAGCAGAGCTGCTCTAAAGCCAGAGGACCAGGTCAGCAGAGCTGCTCCAGAGCCAGCGAACCAGGTCAGCAGAGCTGCTCTAGAGCCGGAGGACTAGGTAAGCCTAGCTGCTGTAGAGCCAGAGAACCAGGTCAGCAGAGCTGCACTAGAGCATAAGAACAAGGTCAGCAGAGCTGGTCCAGAGTCAGAGAAACCAGGTCTGCAGAGCTGCTTTAGAGGGAGAGAACCAGGTCAGCAGAGCTGCTTTAAAGGGAGAGAACCAGGTCAGCAGAGCTGCACTATAGCCTAAGAACAAGGTTGCAGAGCTGCTCTAGAGCCAGAGAAACCAGGTCAGCAGAGCTGCTTTAGAGACAGAGAACCAGGTCAGCAGAGCTGCTTTAAAGCCAGAGAACCAGGTCAGCAGAGCTGCTCTAGAGCCTAAGAACCAGGTCGGCAGAGCTGCTCTAGAGGCACAGAAACCAGGTCAGCAGAGCTGCTTTAGAGGGAGAGAACCAGGTCAGCAGAGCTGCTCTAGAGCCAGAGAACCAGGTCAGCAGAGCTTCTTTAGCGCCAGAGAACCAGGTCAGCAGAGCTGCTTTAGAGGTAGAGAACCAGGTCAACAGAGCTGCTTTAGAGCCAGAGAACCAGATCAGCATAGCTGCTCTAGAGCCTATGAACCAGGTCAGCAGAGCTGCTCCAGACCCAGATAACCAGGTCAGCAGAGCTGCTGTTGAGGGAAAGAACCAGGTTAGCACAGCTGGTCTAGAGCCTAAGAACCAGGACAGTACAGCTGCTCTAGAGCCAGAGAACCGGGTCAGAAAAGCTGCTTTAGAGCCAGAAAACCAGGTCAGCAGAGTTGCTTTAGATCCAGAGACACCCGGTCAGCAGAGCTGCTTTAGAGCCAGAGATCCAGGTCAGCAGAGCTGCTTTAGAGCCAGAAAAACAGGTCAGCAGAGCTGCTTTAGAGGGAGAGAACCAGGTCAGCAGGGCTGCTCTAGAGCCAGAGGACCAGGTCAGCCGAGCTGCTGTAGAGCCAGAGAACCAGGTCAGCTTTGCTGCTTTACAGCCATAGAACCAGGTCAGCAGAGTCGCTTTAGAGCCAGAGAACCAGGTCAGCAGAGCCGTTGTAGAGCCAGAGAACCAGCTCAGCAGAGCTGCTCTAGATCCTAAAAAGCCGGACAGCAGAGCTGCTCTAGAGGCAGAGAACCAGGACAGCAGAGCTGCTCTAGAGGCAGAGAACCAGGTCAGCAGAGCTGCTGTAGAGGCAGAGAAACCAGGTCAGCAGAGCTGCTTTAGAGGGAGAGAACCAGGTCAGCAGAGATGCTCAAGAGCCTAAGAACCAGGTCAGCACAGCTGCTCTGGAGCCAGAGAACCAGGTCAGCAGAGCTGCTTTAGAGCCAGAGAACCAGGTCAGCATAGCTGCTCTAGAGGCAGAGAACCAGGTCAGCAGAGCTGCTTTAGAAGGAGAGAACCAGGTCAGCAGAACTGCTCTAGAGCCAGAGGACCAGGTCAGCCGAGCTGCTGTAGAGCCAGAGAACCAGGTCAGCAGACCTGCTCTAGAGGCTAAGAACCAGGTCAGCAGAGCTGCTCTAGAGCCAGAGAAACCAGGTCAGCAGAGCTGCTTTAGAGGGAGAGAAGCAGGTCAGCAGAGCTGCTTTAGAGGGAGAGAACCAGGTCAGCAGAGCTCCTCTAGAGCCTAAGAACCAGGTCAGCACAGCTGCTCTTGAGCCAGAGAACCAGTTCAGCAGAGCTGCTTTAGAGTCAGAGAACCAGGTCAGCAGAGCTGCTTTAAAGCCAGAGAACCAGGTCAGCAGAGCTGCTCTAGAGCCTAAGAACCAGGTCGGCAGAGCTGCTCTAGAGGCACAGAAACCAGGTCAGCAGAGCTGCTTTAGAGGGAGAGAACCAGGTCAGCAGAGCTGCTCTAGAGCCAGAGAACCAGGTCAGCAGAGCTTCTTTAGCGCCAGAGAACCAGGTCAGCAGAGCTGCTTTAGAGGTAGAGAACCAGGTCTACAGAGCTGCTTTAGAGCCAGAGAACCAGGTCAGCATAGCTGCTCTAGAGCCTATGAACCAGGTCAGCAGAGCTGCTCCAGACCCAGATAACCAGGTCAGCAGAGCTACTGTAGAGCCAGAGAAACCAGGTCTGCAGAGCTGCTGTTGAGGGAAAGAACCAGGTTAGCACAGCTGGTCTAGAGCCTAAGAACCAGGACAGTACAGCTGCTCTAGAGCCAGAGAACCAGGTCAGCAAAGCTGCTTTAGAGCCAGAAAACCAGGTCAGCAGAGTTGCTTTAGATCCAGAGACACCCGGTCAGCAGAGCTGCTTTAGAGCCAGAGAACCAGGTCAGCAGAGCTGCTTTAGAGCCAGAAAAACAGGTCAGCAGAGCTGCTTTAGAGGGAGAGAACCAGGTCAGCAGGGCTGCTCTAGAGCCAGAGGACCAGGTCAGCCGAGCTGCTGTAGAGCCAGAGAACCAGGTCAGCTTTGCTGCTTTACAGCCATAGAACCAGGTCAGCAGAGTCGCTTTAGAGCCAGAGAACCAGGTCAGCAGAGCCGTTGTAGAGCCAGAGAACCAGGTCAGCAGAGCTGCTCTGGAGCCTAAAAAGCCGGACAGCAGAGCTGCTCTAGAGGCAGAGAACCAGGACAGCAGAGCTGCTCTAGAGGCAGAGAACCAGGTCAGCAGAGCTGCTGTAGAGGCAGAGAAACCAGGTCAGCATAGCTGCTTTAGAGGGAGAGAACCAGGTCAGCAGAGATGCTCTAGAGCCTAAGAACCAGGTCAGCACAGCTGCTCTGGAGCCAGAGAACCAGGTCAGCAGAGCTGCTTTAGAGCCAGAGAACCAGGTCAGCATAGCTGCTCTAGAGGCAGAGAACCAGGTCAGCAGAGCTGCTTTAGAAGGAGAGAACCAGGTCAGCAGAACTGCTCTAGAGCCAGAGGACCAGGTCAGCCGAGCTGCTGTAGAGCCAGAGAACCAGGTCAGCAGACCTGCTCTAGAGGCTAAGAACCAGGTCAGCAGAGCTGCTCTAGAGCCAGAGAAACCAGGTCAGCAGAGCTGCTTTAGAGGGAGAGAAGCAGGTCAGCAGAGCTGCTTTAGAGGGAGAGAACCAGGTCAGCAGAGCTCCTCTAGAGCCTAAGAACCAGGTCAGCACAGCTGCTCTTGAGCCAGAGAACCAGTTCAGCAGAGCTGCTTTAGAGTCAGAGAACCAGGTCAGCAGAGCTGCACTATAGCCTAAGAACAAGGTTGCAGAGCTGCTCTAGAGCCAGAGAAACCAGGTCAGCAGAGCTGCTTTAGAGACAGAGAACCAGGTCAGCAGAGCTGCTTTAAAGCCAGAGAACCAGGTCAGCAGAGCTGCTCTAGAGCCTAAGAACCAGGTCGGCAGAGCTGCTCTAGAGGCACAGAAACCAGGTCAGCAGAGCTGCTTTAGAGGGAGAGAACCAGGTCAGCAGAGCTGCTCTAGAGCCAGAGAACCAGGTCAGCAGAGCTTCTTTAGCGCCAGAGAACCAGGTCAGCAGAGCTGCTTCAGAGGTAGAGAACCAGGTCAACAGAGCTGCTTTAGAGCCAGAGAACCAGGTCAGCATAGCTGCTCTAGAGCCTATGAACCAGGTCAGCAGAGCTGCTCCAGACCCAGATAACCAGGTCAGCAGAGCTGCTGTAGAGCCAGAGAAACCAGGTCAGCAGAGCTGCTGTTGAGGGAAAGAACCAGGTTAGCACAGCTGGTCTAGAGCCTAAGAACCAGGACAGTACAGCTGCTCTAGAGCCAGAGAACCAGGTCAGCAAAGCTGCTTTAGAGCCAGAAAACCAGGTCAGCAGAGTTGCTTTAAATCCAGAGACACCCGGTCAGCAGAGCTGCCTTAGAGCCAGAGAACCAGGTCAGCAGAGCTGCTTTAGAGCCAGAAAAACAGGTCAGCAGAGCTGCTTTAGAGGGAGAGAACCAGGTCAGCAGGGCTGCTCTAGAGCCAGAGGACCAGGTCAGCCGAGCTGCTGTAGAGCCAGAGAACCAGGTCAGCTTTGCTGCTTTACAGCCATAGAACCACGTCAGCAGAGTCGCTTTAGAGCCAGAGAACCAGGTCAGCAGAGCCGTTGTAGAGCCAGAGAACCAGGTCAGCAGAGCTGCTCTAGAGCCTAAAAAGCCGGACAGCAGAGCTGCTCTAGAGGCAGAGAACCAGGACAGCAGAGCTGCTCTAGAGGCAGAGAACCAGGTCAGCAGAGCTGCTGTAGAGTCAGAGAAACCAGGTCAGCATAGCTGCTTTAGAGGGAGAGAACCAGGTCAGCAGAGATGCTCTAGAGCCTAAGAACCAGGTCAGCACAGCTGCTCTGGAGCCAGAGAACCAGGTCAGCAGAGCTGCTTTAGAGCCAGAGAACCAGGTCAGCATAGCTGCTCTAGAGGCAGAGAACCAGGTCAGCAGAGCTGCTTTAGAAGGAGAGAACCAGGTCAGCAGAACTGCTCTAGAGCCAGAGGACCAGGTCAGCCGAGCTGCTGTAGAGCCAGAGAACCAGGTCAGCAGACCTGCTCTAGAGGCTAAGAACCAGGTCAGCAGAGCTGCTCTAGAGCCAGAGAAACCAGGTCAGCAGAGCTGCTTTAGAGGGAGAGAAGCAGGTCAGCAGAGCTGCTTTAGAGGGAGAGAACCAGGTCAGCAGAGCTCCTCTAGAGCTTAAGAACCAGGTCAGCACAGCTGCTCTTGAGCCGGAGAACCAGTTCAGCAGAGCTGCTTTAGAGTCAGAGAACCAGGTCAGCAGAGCTGCTTAAGAGCCAGAGAACCAGGTCAGCAGAGCTGCTCTAGAGCCTAAGAACCAGGTCGGCAGAGCTGCTCTAGAGGCACAGAAACCAGGTCAGCAGAGCTGCTTTAGAGGGAGAGAACCAGGTCAGCAGAGCTGCTTTAGAGCCAGAGAACCAGGTCAGCAGAGCTGCTCTAGAGCCTATGAACCAGGTCAGCAGAGCTGCTCCAGACCCAGAGAACCAGGTCAGCAGAGTTGCTGTGGCACCAGAGAAACCTTGTCAGCAGATCTGCATTAGAGCCGAAGAAGCAGGCAAGCATAGCTGCTCTAGAGCCAGAGAACCAGGTCAGCAGAGCTGCTTAAGTGCCAGAGAACCAGGTCAGCAGAGCTGCTCTAGAGCCTAAGAACAGGTCAGCAGAGCTGCTCTAGAGCCTAATAACCAGGTCAGCAGCGCTGCTCTAGAGCCAGATAACCAGGTCAGCAGAGCTGCTTTAGAGCCAGAGAAACCAGATCAGCAGAGCTGCTTTAGAGGGAGAGAACCAGGTCAGCAGAGCTGCTCTAGAGCCTAAGAACCAGGTCAGCAGAGCTGCACTAGAGCCTAAGAACCAGTTCAGCAGAGCTGCTCTAGAGCCTAAGAACCAGGTCAGCAGAGCTGCTCTAGAGGCAGGAACCAGGTCAGCAGAGCTGCTTTAGAGGGTGAGAACCAGGTCAGCAGAGCTGCTCTAGAGCCAGAGGACCAGGTCAGCAGAGCTGCTCCAGAGCCAGAGAACCAGGTCAGCAGAGCTGCTCTAGAGCCAGAGGACTAGGTCAGCCTAGCTGCTGTAGAGCCAGAGAACCAGGTCAGCAGAGCTGCACTAGAGCATAAGAACAAGGTCAGCAGAGCTGGTCTAGATTCAGAGAAACCAGGTCAGCAGAGCTGCTTTAGAGGGAGAGAACCAGGTCAGCAGAGCTGCTTTAAAGGGAGAGAACCAGGTCAGCAGAGCTGCACTATAGCCTAAGAACAAGGTTGCAGAGCTGCTCTAGAGCCAGAGAAACCAGGTCAGCAGAGCTGCTTTAGAGACAGAGAACCAGGTCAGCAGAGCTGCTTTAAAGCCAGAGAACCAGGTCAGCAGGGCTGCTCTAGAGCCTAAGAACCAGGTCGGCAGAGCTGCTCTAGAGTCACAGAAACCAGGTCAGCAGAGCTGCTTTAGAGGTAGAGAACCAGTTCAATAGAGCTGCTCTAGAGACAGAGAACCAGGTCAGCAGAGCTTCTTTAGCGCCAGAGAACCAGGTCAGCAGAGCTGCTCTAGAGCCAGAGAACCAGGTCAGCAGAGCTGCTGTAGAGCTAGAGAAACCAGGTCAGCAGAGCTGCTTTAGAGGGAGAGAACCAGGTCAGCAGAGCTGCTCCAGAGCCAGAGAACCAGGTCAGCAGAGCTGCACTAGAGCCTAAGAACCAGTTCAGCAGAGCTGCTCTAGAGCCTAAGAACCAGTTCAGCAGAGCTCCTCTAGAGCCTAAGAACCAGGTCAGCACAGCTGCTCTTGAGCCAGAGAACCAGGTCAGCAGAGCTGCTTTAGAGTCAGAGAACCAGGTCAGCAGAGCTGCTTAAGAGCCAGAGAACCAGGTCAGCAGAGCTGCTCTAGAGCCTAAGAACCAGGTCAGCAGAGCTGCTCTAGAGGCAGAGAAACCAGGTCAGCAAAGCTGCTTTAAAAGGAGAGAACCAGGTCAGCAGAGCTGCTTTAGAGCCAGAGAACCAGGTCAGCAGAGCTGCTCTAGAGCCTATGAACCAGGTCAGCAGAGCTGCTCCAGACCCAGAGAACCAGGTCAGCAGAGGTGCTGTGGAGCCAGAGAAACCTGGTCAGCAGATCTACATTAGAGCCTAAGAAGCAGGCAAGCATAGCTGCTCTAGAGCCAGAGAACCAGGTCAGCAGAGCTGCTTAAGAGCCAGAGAACCAGGTCAGCAGAGCTGCTCTAGAGCCAAAGAATCAGGTCAGCAGAGCTGCTCTAGAGCCTAATAACCAGGTCAGCAGAGCTGCTCTAGAGCCAGATAATCAGGTCAGCAGAGCTGCTTTAGAGCCAGGGAAACCAGATCAGCAGAGCTGCTTTAGAGGGAGAGAACAAGGTCAGCAGAGCTACTCTAGAGCCTATGAACCAGGTCAGCAGAGCTGCTCTAGAGCCAGAGAACCAGGTCAGCAGACCTGCGTTAGAGGGAGAGAACCAGGTCAGCAGAGCTGCTCCAGAGCCTAAGAACCAGGTCAGCACAGCTGCTCTAGAGCCAGAGAACCAGGTCAGCAGAGCTCCTTTAGCGCCAGATATCCAGGTCAGCAGAGCTAGTCCAGAGCCTAAGAATCATGTCAACACAGCTGCTCTAGAGCCAGAGAACCAGGTCAGCAGAGCTGCTTTAGCGCCAGAGAACCAGGTCAGCAGGGCTGCTTTAGAGCCTGAGAACCAGGTTAGCAGAGCTGCACTAGAGCCTAAGAACCAGGTCAGCAGAGCTGCTCTAGAGGCAGAGAACCAGGTCAGCAGAGCTGCTTTAGAGGGAGAGAACCAGGTCAGCAGAGCTGCTCTAGAGCCAGAGGACCAGGTCAGCCTAGCTGCTGTAGAGCCAGAGAACCAGGTCAGCAGAGCTACACTAGTGCCTAAGAACAAGGTCAGCAGAGCTGCTCTAGAGCCAGAGAAACCAGGTTAGCAGACCTGCTTTAGAGCCTAAGAATCAGGTCAGCAGAGCTGCTATAGAGCCTAATAACCAGGTCAGCAGAGCTGCTCTAGAGCCAGATAACCAGGTCAGCAGAGCTGCTGTAGAGCCAGAGAAACCAGATCAGCAGAGCTGCTTGAGAGGGAGAGAGCCAGGTCAGCAGAGCTGCAATAGAGCCTATGAACCAGGTCAGCAGAGCTGCTCTAGAGCCAGAGAACCAGGTCAGCAGAGCTGCTGTAGAGCTAGAGAAACCAGGTCAGCAGAGCTGCACTAGAGCCTAAGAACCAGTTCAGCAGAGCTGCTCTAGAGCCTAAGAACCAGGTCAGCAGAGCTGCTCTAGAGGCAGGAACCAGGCCAGCAGAGCTGCTTTAGAGGGTGAGAACAAGGTCAGCAGAGCTGCTCTAGAGCCAGAGGACCAGGTCAGCAGAGCTGCTCCAGAGCCAGCGAACCAGGTCAGCAGAGCTGCTCTAGAGCCAGAGGACTAGGTCAGCCTAGCTGCTCTAGAGCCAGAGAACCAGGTCAGCAGAGCTGCACTAGAGCATAAGAACAAGGTCAGCAGAGCTGGTCCAGAGTCAGAGAAACCAGGTCAGCAGAGCTGCTTTAGAGGGAGAGAACCAGGTCAGCAGAGCTGCTTTAAAGGGAGAGAACCAGGTCAGCAGAGCTGCACTATAGCCTAAGAACAAGGTTGCAGAGCTGCTCTAGAGCCAGAGAAACCAGGTCAGCAGAGCTGCTTTAGAGACAGAGAACCAGGTCAGCAGAGCTGCTTTAAAGCCAGAGAACCAGGTCAGCAGAGCTGCTCTAGAGCCTAAGAACCAGGTCGGCAGAGCTGCTCTAGAGGCACAGAAACCAGGTCAGCAGAGCTGCTTTAGAGGGAGAGAACCAGGTCAGCAGAGCTGCTCTAGAGCCAGAGAACCAGGTCAGCAGAGCTTCTTTAGCGCCAGAGAACGAGGTCAGCAGAGCTGCTTTAGAGGTAGAGAACCAGGTCAACAGAGCTGCTTTAGAGCCAGAGAACCAGGTCAGCATAGCTGCTCTAGAGCCTATGAACCAGGTCAGCAGAGCTGCTCCAGACCCAGATAACCAGGTCAGCAGAGCTGCTGTAGAGCCAGAGAAACCAGGTCAGCAGAGCTGCTGTTGAGGGAAAGAACCAGGTTAGCACAGCTGGTCTAGAGCCTAAGAACCAGGACAGTACAGCTGCTCTAGAGCCAGAGAACCAGGTCAGCAAAGCTGCTTTAGAGCCAGAAAACCAGGTCAGCAGAGTTGCTTTAGATCCAGAGACACCCGGTCAGCAGAGCTGCTTTAGAGCCAGAGAACCAGGTCAGCAGAGCTGCTTTAGAGCCAGAAAAACAGGTCAGCAGAGCTGCTTTAGAGGGAGAGAACCAGGTCAGCAGGGCTGCTCTAGAGCCAGAGGACCAGGTCAGCCGAGCTGCTGTAGAGCCAGAGAACCTGGTCAGCTTTGCTGCTTTACAGCCATAGAACCAGGTCAGCAGAGTCGCTTTAGAGCCAGAGAACCAGGTCAGCAGAGCCGTTGTAGAGCCAGAGAACCAGGTCAGCAGAGCTGCTCTAGAGCCTAAAAAGCCGGACAGCAGAGCTGCTCTAGAGGCAGAGAACCAGGACAGCAGAGCTGCTCTAGAGGCAGAGAACCAGGTCAGCATAGCTGCTGTAGAGTCAGAGAAACCAGGTCAGCATAGCTGCTTTAGAGGGAGAGAACCAGGTCAGCAGAGATGCTCTAGAGCCTAAGAACCAGGTCAGCACAGCTGCTCTGGAGCTAGAGAACCAGGTCAGCAGAGCTGCTTTAGAGCCAGAGAACCAGGTCAGCATAGCTGCTCTAGAGGCAGAGAACCAGGTCAGCAGAGCTGCTTTAGAAGGAGAGAACCAGGTCAGCAGAACTGCTCTAGAGCCAGAGGACCAGGTCAGCCGAGCTGCTGTAGAGCCAGAGAACCAGGTCAGCAGACCTGCTCTAGAGGCTAAGAACCAGGTCAGCAGAGCTGCTCTAGAGCCAGAGAAACCAGGTCAGCAGAGCTGCTTTAGAGGGAGAGAAGCAGGTCAGCAGAGCTGCTTTAGAGGGAGTGAACCAGGTCAGCAGAGCTCCTCTAGAGCCTAAGAACCAGGTCAGCACAGCTGCTCTTGAGCCAGAGAACCAGTTCAGCAGAGCTGCTTTAGAGTCAGAGAACCAGGTCAGCAGAGCTGCTTAAGAGCCAGAAAACCAGGTCAGCAGAGCTGCTCTAGAGCCTAAGAACCAGGTCAGCAGAGCTGCTCTAGAGGCAGAGAAACCAGGTCAGCAAAGCTGCTTTAGAGGGAGAGAACCAGGTCAGCAGAGCTGCTTTAGAGCCAGAGAACCAGGTCAGCAGAGCTGCTCTAGAGCCTAAGAACCAGGTCAGCAGAGCTGCTCTAGAGCCTAAGAACCAGGTCAGCAGAGCTGCTCTAGAGGCAGGAACCAGGTCAGCAGAGCTGCTCTAGAGCCTAAGAATCAGGTCAGCAGAGCTGCTCTAGAGCCTAATCACCAGGTCAGCAGAGCTGCTCTAGAGCCAGATAACCAGGTCAGCAGAGCTGCTTTAGAGCCAGGGAAACCAGATCAGCAGAGCTGCTTTAGAGGGAGAGAACAAGGTCAGCAGAGCTGCTCTAGAGCCTAAGAACCAGGTCAGCAGAGCTGCTCTAGAGCCAGAGAACCAGGTCAGCAGACCTGCGTTAGAGGGAGAGAACCAGGTCAGCAGAGCTGCTCCAGAGCCTAAGAACCAGGTCAGCACAGCTGCTCTAGAGCCAGAGAACCAGGTCAGCAGAGCTCCTTTAGCGCCAGATATCCAGGTCAGCAGAGCTAGTCCAGAGCCTAAGAAGCATGTCAACACAGCTGCTCTAGAGCCAGAAAACCAGGTCAGCAGAGCTGCTTTAGCGCCAGAGAACCAGGTCAGCAGGGCTGCTTTAGAGCCTGAGAACCAGGTTAGCAGAGCTGCACTAGAGCCTAAGAACCAGGTCAGCAGAGCTGCTCTAGAGCCTAAGAACCAGGTCAGCAGAGCTGCTCTAGAGGCAGAGAACCAGGTCAGCAGAGCTGCTTTAGAGGGAGAGAACCAGGTCAGCACAGCTGCTCTAGAGCCAGAGGACCAGGTCAGCCTAGCTGCTGTAGAGCCAGAGAACCAGGTCAGCAGAGCTACACTAGTGCCTAAGAACAAGGTCAGCAGAGCTGCTCTAGAGCCAGAGAAACCAGGTTAGCAGACCTGATTTAGAGCCTAAGAATCAGGTCAGCAGAGCTGCTATAGAGCCTAATAACCAGGTCAGCAGAGCTGCTCTAGAGCCAGAGAAACCAGATCAGCAGAGCTGCTTGAGAGGGAGAGAGCCAGGTCAGCAGAGCTGCAATAGAGCCTATGAACCAGGTCAGCAGAGCTGCTCTAGAGCCAGAGAACCAGGTCAGCAGAGCTGCTGTAGAGCTAGAGAAACCAGGTCAGCAGAGCTGCTTTAGAGGGAGAGAACCAGGTCAGCAGAGCTGCTCCAGAGCCAGAGAACCAGGTCAGCAGAGCTGCACTAGAGCCTAAGAACCAGTTCAGCAGAGCTGCTCTAGAGCCTAAGAACCAGGTCAGCAGAGCTGCTCTAGAGGCAGGAACCAGGCCAGCAGAGCTGCTTTAGAGGGTGAGAACCAGGTCAGCAGATCTGCTCTAGAGCCAGAGGACCAGGTCAGCAGAGCTGCTCCAGAGCCAGCGAACCAGGTCAGCAGAGCTGCTCTAGAGCCGGAGGACTAGGTCAGCCTAGCTGCTGTAGAGCCAGAGAACCAGGTCAGCAGAGCTGCACTAGAGCATAAGAACAAGGTCAGCAGAGCTGGTCCAGAGTCAGAGAAACCAGGTCAGCAGAGCTGCTTTAGAGGGAGAGAACCAGGTCAGCAGAGCTGCTTTAAAGGGAGAGAACCAGGTCAGCAGAGCTGCACTATAGCCTAAGAACAAGGTTGCAGAGCTGCTCTAGAGCCAGAGAAACCAGGTCAGCAGAGCTGCTTTAGAGACAGAGAACCAGGTCAGCAGAGCTGCTTTAAAGCCAGAGAACCAGGTCAGCAGAGCTGCTCTAGAGCCTAAGAACCAGGTCGGCAGAGCTGCTCTAGAGGCACAGAAACCAGGTCAGCAGAGCTGCTTTAGAGGGAGAGAACCAGGTCAGCAGAGCTTCTTTAGCGCCAGAGAACCAGGTCAGCAGAGCTGCTTTAGAGGTAGAGAACCAGGTCAACAGAGCTGCTTTAGAGCCAGAGAACCAGATCAGCATAGCTGCTCTAGAGCCTATGAACCAGGTCAGCAGAGCTGCTCCAGACCCAGATAACCAGGTCAGCAGAGCTGCTGTTGAGGGAAAGAACCAGGTTAGCACAGCTGGTCTAGAGCCTAAGAACCAGGACAGTACAGCTGCTCTAGAGCCAGAGAACCGGGTCAGAAAAGCTGCTTTAGAGCCAGAAAACCAGGTCAGCAGAGTTGCTTTAGATCCAGAGACACCCGGTCAGCAGAGCTGCTTTAGTGCCAGAGAACCAGGTCAGCAGAGCTGCTTTAGAGCCAGAAAAACAGGTCAGCAGAGCTGCTTTAGAGGGAGAGAACCAGGTCAGCAGGGCTGCTCTAGAGCCAGAGGACCAGGTCAGCCGAGCTGCTGTAGAGCCAGAGAACCAGGTCAGCTTTGCTGCTTTACAGCCATAGAACCAGGTCAGCAGAGTCGCTTTAGAGCCAGAGAACCAGGTCAGCAGAGCCGTTGTAGAGCCAGAGAACCAGCTCAGAAGAGCTGCTCTAGATCCTAAAAAGCCGGACAGCAGAGCTGCTCTAGAGGCAGAGAACCAGGACAGCAGAGCTGCTCTAGAGGCAGAGAACCAGGTCAGCAGAGCTGCTGTAGAGGCAGAGAAACCAGGTCAGCAGAGCTGCTTTAGAGGGAGAGAACCAGGTCAGCAGAGATGCTCAAGAGCCTAAGAACCAGGTCAGCACAGCTGCTCTGGAGCCAGAGAACCAGGTCAGCAGAGCTGCTTTAGAGCCAGAGAACCAGGTCAGCATAGCTGCTCTAGAGGCAGAGAACCAGGTCAGCAGAGCTGCTTTAGAAGGAGAGAACCAGGTCAGCAGAACTGCTCTAGAGCCAGAGGACCAGGTCAGCCGAGCTGCTGTAGAGCCAGAGAACCAGGTCAGCAGACCTGCTCTAGAGGCTAAGAACCAGGTCAGCAGAGCTGCTCTAGAGCCAGAGAAACCAGGTCAGCAGAGCTGCTTTAGAGGGAGAGAAGCAGGTCAGCAGAGCTGCTTTAGAGGGAGAGAACCAGGTCAGCAGAGCTCCTCTAGAGCCTAAGAACCAGGTCAGCACAGCTGCTCTTGAGCCAGAGAACCAGTTCAGCAGAGCTGCTTTAGAGTCAGAGAACCAGGTCAGCAGAGCTGCTTTAAAGCCAGAGAACCAGGTCAGCAGAGCTGCTCTAGAGCCTAAGAACCAGGTCGGCAGAGCTGCTCTAGAGGCACAGAAACCAGGTCAGCAGAGCTGCTTTAGAGGGAGAGAACCAGGTCAGCAGAGCTGCTCTAGAGCCAGAGAACCAGGTCAGCAGAGCTTCTTTAGCGCCAGAGAACCAGGTCAGCAGAGCTGCTTTAGAGGTAGAGAACCAGGTCAACAGAGCTGCTTTAGAGCCAGAGAACCAGGTCAGCATAGCTGCTCTAGAGCCTATGAACCAGGTCAGCAGAGCTGCTCCAGACCCAGATAACCAGGTCAGCAGAGCTACTGTAGAGCCAGAGAAACCAGGTCTGCAGAGCTGCTGTTGAGGGAAAGAACCAGGTTAGCACAGCTGGTCTAGAGCCTAAGAACCAGGACAGTACAGCTGCTCTAGAGCCAGAGAACCAGGTCAGCAAAGCTGCTTTAGAGCCAGAAAACCAGGTCAGCAGAGTTGCTTTAGATCCAGAGACACCCGGTCAGCAGAGCTGCTTTAGAGCCAGAGAACCAGGTCAGCAGAGCTGCTTTAGAGCCAGAAAAACAGGTCAGCAGAGCTGCTTTAGAGGGAGAGAACCAGGTCAGCAGGGCTGCTCTAGAGCCAGAGGACCAGGTCAGCCGAGCTGCTGTAGAGCCAGAGAACCAGGTCAGCTTTGCTGCTTTACAGCCATAGAACCAGGTCAGCAGAGTCGCTTTAGAGCCAGAGAACCAGGTCAGCAGAGCCGTTGTAGAGCCAGAGAACCAGGTCAGCAGAGCTGCTCTGGAGCCTAAAAAGCCGGACAGCAGAGCTGCTCTAGAGGCAGAGAACCAGGACAGCAGAGCTGCTCTAGAGGCAGAGAACCAGGTCAGCAGAGCTGCTGTAGAGGCAGAGAAACCAGGTCAGCATAGCTGCTTTAGAGGGAGAGAACCAGGTCAGCAGAGATGCTCTAGAGCCTAAGAACCAGGTCAGCACAGCTGCTCTGGAGCCAGAGAACCAGGTCAGCAGAGCTGCTTTAGAGCCAGAGAACCAGGTCAGCATAGCTGCTCTAGAGGCAGAGAACCAGGTCAGCAGAGCTGCTTTAGAAGGAGAGAAGCAGGTCAGCAGAACTGCTCTAGAGCCAGAGGACCAGGTCAGCCGAGCTGCTGTAGAGCCAGAGAACCAGGTCAGCAGACCTGCTCTAGAGGCTAAGAACCAGGTCAGCAGAGCTGCTCTAGAGCCAGAGAAACCAGGTCAGCAGAGCTGCTTTAGAGGGAGAGAAGCAGGTCAGCAGAGCTGCTTTAGAGGGAGAGAACCAGGTCAGCAGAGCTCCTCTAGAGCCTAAGAACCAGGTCAGCACAGCTGCTCTTGAGCCAGAGAACCAGTTCAGCAGAGCTGCTTTAGAGTCAGAGAACCAGGTCAGCAGAGCTGCACTATAGCCTAAGAACAAGGTTGCAGAGCTGCTCTAGAGCCAGAGAAACCAGGTCAGCAGAGCTGCTTTAGAGACAGAGAACCAGGTCAGCAGAGCTGCTTTAAAGCCAGAGAACCAGGTCAGCAGAGCTGCTCTAGAGCCTAAGAACCAGGTCGGCAGAGCTGCTCTAGAGGCACAGAAACCAGGTCAGCAGAGCTGCTTTAGAGGGAGAGAACCAGGTCAGCAGAGCTGCTCTAGAGCCAGAGAACCAGGTCAGCAGAGCTTCTTTAGCGCCAGAGAACCAGGTCAGCAGAGCTGCTTCAGAGGTAGAGAACCAGGTCAACAGAGCTGCTTTAGAGCCAGAGAACCAGGTCAGCATAGCTGCTCTAGAGCCTATGAACCAGGTCAGCAGAGCTGCTCCAGACCCAGATAACCAGGTCAGCAGAGCTGCTGTAGAGCCAGAGAAACCAGGTCAGCAGAGCTGCTGTTGAGGGAAAGAACCAGGTTAGCACAGCTGGTCTAGAGCCTAAGAACCAGGACAGTACAGCTGCTCTAGAGCCAGAGAACCAGGTCAGCAAAGCTGCTTTAGAGCCAGAAAACCAGGTCAGCAGAGTTGCTTTAAATCCAGAGACACCCGGTCAGCAGAGCTGCCTTAGAGCCAGAGAACCAGGTCAGCAGAGCTGCTTTAGAGCCAGAAAAACAGGTCAGCAGAGCTGCTTTAGAGGGAGAGAACCAGGTCAGCAGGGCTGCTCTAGAGCCAGAGGACCAGGTCAGCCGAGCTGCTGTAGAGCTAGAGAACCAGGTCAGCTTTGCTGCTTTACAGCCATAGAACCACGTCAGCAGAGTCGCTTTAGAGCCAGAGAACCAGGTCAGCAGAGCCGTTGTAGAGCCAGAGAACCAGGTCAGCAGAGCTGCTCTAGAGCCTAAAAAGCCGGACAGCAGAGCTGCTCTAGAGGCAGAGAACCAGGACAGCAGAGCTGCTCTAGAGGCAGAGAACCAGGTCAGCAGAGCTGCTGTAGAGTCAGAGAAACCAGGTCAGCATAGCTGCTTTAGAGGGAGAGAACCAGGTCAGCAGAGATGCTCTAGAGCCTAAGAACCAGGTCAGCACAGCTGCTCTGGAGCCAGAGAACCAGGTCAGCAGAGCTGCTTTAGAGCCAGAGAACCAGGTCAGCATAGCTGCTCTAGAGGCAGAGAACCAGGTCAGCAGAGCTGCTTTAGAAGGAGAGAACCAGGTCAGCAGAACTGCTCTAGAGCCAGAGGACCAGGTCAGCCGAGCTGCTGTAGAGCCAGAGAACCAGGTCAGCAGACCTGCTCTAGAGGCTAAGAACCAGGTCAGCAGAGCTGCTCTAGAGCCAGAGAAACCAGGTCAGCAGAGCTGCTTTAGAGGGAGAGAAGCAGGTCAGCAGAGCTGCTTTAGAGGGAGAGAACCAGGTCAGCAGAGCTCCTCTAGAGCTTAAGAACCAGGTCAGCACAGCTGCTCTTGAGCCGGAGAACCAGTTCAGCAGAGCTGCTTTAGAGTCAGAGAACCAGGTCAGCAGAGCTGCTTAAGAGCCAGAGAACCAGGTCAGCAGAGCTGCTCTAGAGCCTAAGAACCAGGTCGGCAGAGCTGCTCTAGAGGCACAGAAACCAGGTCAGCAGAGCTGCTTTAGAGGGAGAGAACCAGGTCAGCAGAGCTGCTTTAGAGCCAGAGAACCAGGTCAGCAGAGCTGCTCTAGAGCCTATGAACCAGGTCAGCAGAGCTGCTCCAGACCCAGAGAACCAGGTCAGCAGAGTTGCTGTGGCACCAGAGAAACCTTGTCAGCAGATCTGCATTAGAGCCGAAGAAGCAGGCAAGCATAGCTGCTCTAGAGCCAGAGAACCAGGTCAGCAGAGCTGCTTAAGTGCCAGAGAACCAGGTCAGCAGAGCTGCTCTAGAGCCTAAGAACAGGTCAGCAGAGCTGCTCTAGAGCCTAATAACCAGGTCAGCAGCGCTGCTCTAGAGCCAGATAACCAGGTCAGCAGAGCTGCTTTAGAGCCAGAGAAACCAGATCAGCGGAGCTGCTTTAGAGGGAGAGAACCAGGTCAGCAGAGCTGCTCTAGAGCCTAAGAACCAGGTCAGCAGAGCTGCACTAGAGCCTAAGAACCAGTTCAGCAGAGCTGCTCTAGAGCCTAAGAACCAGGTCAGCAGAGCTGCTCTAGAGGCAGGAACCAGGTCAGCAGAGCTGCTTTAGAGGGTGATAACCAGGTCAGCAGAGCTGCTCTAGAGCCAGAGGACCAGGTCAGCAGAGCTGCTCCAGAGCCAGAGAACCAGGTCAGCAGAGCTGCTCTAGAGCCAGAGGACTAGGTCAGCCTAGCTGCTGTAGAGCCAGAGAACCAGGTCAGCAGAGCTGCACTAGAGCATAAGAACAAGGTCAGCAGAGCTGGTCTAGATTCAGAGAAACCAGGTCAGCAGAGCTGCTTTAGAGGGAGAGAACCAGGTCAGCAGAGCTGCTTTAAAGGGAGAGAACCAGGTCAGCAGAGCTGCACTATAGCCTAAGAACAAGGTTGCAGAGCTGCTCTAGAGCCAGAGAAACCAGGTCAGCAGAGCTGCTTTAGAGACAGAGAACCAGGTCAGCAGAGCTGCTTTAAAGCCAGAGAACCAGGTCAGCAGGGCTGCTCTAGAGCCTAAGAACCAGGTCGGCAGAGCTACTCTAGAGTCACAGAAACCAGGTCAGCAGAGCTGCTTTAGAGGTAGAGAACCAGTTCAATAGAGCTGCTCTAGAGACAGAGAACCAGGTCAGCAGAGCTTCTTTAGCGCCAGAGAACCAGGTCAGCAGAGCTGCTCTAGAGCCAGAGAACCAGGTCAGCAGAGCTGCTGTAGAGCTAGAGAAACCAGGTCAGCAGAGCTGCTTTAGAGGGAGAGAACCAGGTCAGCAGAGCTGCTCCAGAGCCAGAGAACCAGGTCAGCAGAGCTGCACTAGAGCCTAAGAACCAGTTCAGCAGAGCTGCTCTAGAGCCTAAGAACCAGTTCAGCAGAGCTCCTCTAGAGCCTAAGAACCAGGTCAGCACAGCTGCTCTTGAGCCAGAGAACCAGGTCAGCAGAGCTGCTTTAGAGTCAGAGAACCAGGTCAGCAGAGCTGCTTAAGAGCCAGAGAACCAGGTCAGCAGAGCTGCTCTAGAGCCTAAGAACCAGGTCAGCAGAGCTGCTCTAGAGGCAGAGAAACCAGGTCAGCAAAGCTGCTTTAAAAGGAGAGAACCAGGTCAGCAGAGCTGCTTTAGAGCCAGAGAACCAGGTCAGCAGAGCTGCTCTAGAGCCTATGAACCAGGTCAGCAGAGCTGCTCCAGACCCAGAGAACCAGGTCAGCAGAGGTGCTGTGGAGCCAGAGAAACCTGGTCAGCAGATCTGCATTAGAGCCTAAGAAGCAGGCAAGCATAGCTGCTCTAGAGCCAGAGAACCAGGTCAGCAGAGCTGCTTAAGAGCCAGAGAACCAGGTCAGCAGAGCTGCTCTAGAGCCAAAGAATCAGGTCAGCAGAGCTGCTCTAGAGCCTAATAACCAGGTCAGCAGAGCTGCTCTAGAGCCAGATAATCAGGTCAGCAGAGCTGCTTTAGAGCCAGGGAAACCAGATCAGCAGAGCTGCTTTAGAGGGAGAGAACAAGGTCAGCAGAGCTACTCTAGAGCCTATGAACCAGGTCAGCAGAGCTGCTCTAGAGCCAGAGAACCAGGTCAGCAGACCTGCGTTAGAGGGAGAGAACCAGGTCAGCAGAGCTGCTCCAGAGCCTAAGAACCAGGTCAGCACAGCTGCTCTAGAGCCAGAGAACCAGGTCAGCAGAGCTCCTTTAGCGCCAGATATCCAGGTCAGCAGAGCTAGTCCAGAGCCTAAGAATCATGTCAACACAGCTGCTCTAGAGCCAGAGAACCAGGTCAGCAGAGCTGCTTTAGCGCCAGAGAACCAGGTCAGCAGGGCTGCTTTAGAGCCTGAGAACCAGGTTAGCAGAGCTGCACTAGAGCCTAAGAACCAGGTCAGCAGAGCTGCTCTAGAGCCTAAGAACCAGGTCAGCAGAGCTGCTCTAGAGGCAGAGAACCAGGTCAGCAGAGCTGCTTTAGAGGGAGAGAACCAGGTCAGCAGAGCTGCTCTAGAGCCAGAGGACCAGGTCAGCCTAGCTGCTGTAGAGCCAGAGAACCAGGTCAGCAGAGCTACACTAGTGCCTAAGAACAAGGTCAGCAGAGCTGCCCTAGAGCCAGAGAAACCAGGTTAGCAGACCTGCTTTAGAGCCTAAGAATCAGGTCAGCAGAGCTGCTATAGAGCCTAATAACCAGGTCAGCAGAGCTGCTCTAGAGCCAGATAACCAGGTCAGCAGAGCTGCTGTAGAGCCAGAGAAACCAGATCAGCAGAGCTGCTTGAGAGGGAGAGAGCCAGGTCAGCAGAGCTGCAATAGAGCCTATGAACCAGGTCAGCAGAGCTGCTCTAGAGCCAGAGAACCAGGTCAGCAGAGCTGCTGTAGAGCTAGAGAAACCAGGTCAGCAGAGCTGCACTAGAGCCTAAGAACCAGTTCAGCAGAGCTGCTCTAGAGCCTAAGAACCAGGTCAGCAGAGCTGCTCTAGAGGCAGGAACCAGGCCAGCAGAGCTGCTTTAGAGGGTGAGAACAAGGTCAGCAGAGCTGCTCTAGAGCCAGAGGACCAGGTCAGCAGAGCTGCTCCAGAGCCAGCGAACCAGGTCAGCAGAGCTGCTCTAGAGCCAGAGGACTAGGTCAGCCTAGCTGCTCTAGAGCCAGAGAACCAGGTCAGCAGAGCTGCACTAGAGCATAAGAACAAGGTCAGCAGAGCTGGTCCAGAGTCAGAGAAACCAGGTCAGCAGAGCTGCTTTAGAGGGAGAGAACCAGGTCAGCAGAGCTGCTTTAAAGGGAGAGAACCAGGTCAGCAGAGCTGCACTATAGCCTAAGAACAAGGTTGCAGAGCTGCTCTAGAGCCAGAGAAACCAGGTCAGCAGAGCTGCTTTAGAGACAGAGAACCAGGTCAGCAGAGCTGCTTTAAAGCCAGAGAACCAGGTCAGCAGAGCTGCTCTAGAGCCTAAGAACCAGGTCGGCAGAGCTGCTCTAGAGGCACAGAAACCAGGTCAGCAGAGCTGCTTTAGAGGGAGAGAACCAGGTCAGCAGAGCTGCTCTAGAGCCAGAGAACCAGGTCAGCAGAGCTTCTTTAGCGCCAGAGAACGAGGTCAGCAGAGCTGCTTTAGAGGTAGAGAACCAGGTCAACAGAGCTGCTTTAGAGCCAGAGAACCAGGTCAGCATAGCTGCTCTAGAGCCTATGAACCAGGTCAGCAGAGCTGCTCCAGACCCAGATAACCAGGTCAGCAGAGCTGCTGTAGAGCCAGAGAAACCAGGTCAGCAGAGCTGCTGTTGAGGGAAAGAACCAGGTTAGCACAGCTGGTCTAGAGCCTAAGAACCAGGACAGTACAGCTGCTCTAGAGCCAGAGAACCAGGTCAGCAAAGCTGCTTTAGAGCCAGAAAACCAGGTCAGCAGAGTTGCTTTAGATCCAGAGACACCCGGTCAGCAGAGCTGCTTTAGAGCCAGAGAACCAGGTCAGCAGAGCTGCTTTAGAGCCAGAAAAACAGGTCAGCAGAGCTGCTTTAGAGGGAGAGAACCAGGTCAGCAGGGCTGCTCTAGAGCCAGAGGACCAGGTCAGCCGAGCTGCTGTAGAGCCAGAGAACCTGGTCAGCTTTGCTGCTTTACAGCCATAGAACCAGGTCAGCAGAGTCGCTTTAGAGCCAGAGAACCAGGTCAGCAGAGCCGTTGTAGAGCCAGAGAACCAGGTCAGCAGAGCTGCTCTAGAGCCTAAAAAGCCGGACAGCAGAGCTGCTCTAGAGGCAGAGAACCAGGACAGCAGAGCTGCTCTAGAGGCAGAGAACCAGGTCAGCAGAGCTGCTGTAGAGTCAGAGAAACCAGGTCAGCATAGCTGCTTTAGAGGGAGAGAACCAGGTCAGCAGAGATGCTCTAGAGCCTAAGAACCAGGTCAGCACAGCTGCTCTGGAGCTAGAGAACCAGGTCAGCAGAGCTGCTTTAGAGCCAGAGAACCAGGTCAGCATAGCTGCTGTAGAGTCAGAGAAACCAGGTCAGCATAGCTGCTTTAGAGGGAGAGAACCAGGTCAGCAGAGATGCTCTAGAGCCTAAGAACCAGGTCAGCACAGCTGCTCTGGAGCTAGAGAACCAGGTCAGCAGAGCTGCTTTAGAGCCAGAGGACCAGGTCAGCCGAGCTGCTGTAGAGCCAGAGAACCAGGTCAGCGGACCTGCTCTAGAGGCTAAGAACCAGGTCAGCAGAGCTGCTCTAGAGCCAGAGAAACCAGGTCAGCAGAGCTGCTTTAGAGGGAGAGAAGCAGGTTAGCAGAGCTGCTTTAGAGGGAGAGAACCAGGTCAGCAGAGCTCCTCTAGAGCCTAAGAACCAGGTCAGCACAGCTGCTCTTGAGCCAGAGAACCAGTTCAGCAGAGCTGCTTTAGAGTCAGAGAACCAGGTCAGCAGAGCTGCTTAAGAGCCAGAAAACCAGGTCAGCAGAGCTGCTCTAGAGCCTAAGAACCAGGTCAGCAGAGCTGCTCTAGAGGCAGAGAAACCAGGTCAGCAAAGCTGCTTTAGAGGGAGAGAACCAGGTCAGCAGAGCTGCTTTAGAGCCAGAGAACCAGGTCAGCAGAGCTGCTCTAGAGCCTATGAACCAGGTCAGCAGAGCTGCTCCAGACCCAGAGAACCAGGTCAGCAGAGTTGCTGTGGCACCAGAGAAACCTTGTCAGCAGATCTGCATTAGAGCCGAAGAAGCAGGCAAGCATAGCTGCTCTAGAGCCAGAGAATCAGGTCAGCAGAGCTGCTTAAGAGCCAGAGAACCAGGTCAGCAGAGCTGCTCTAGAGCCTAAGAACAGGTCAGCAGAGCTGCTCTAGAGCCTAATAACCAGGTCAGCAGAGCTGCTCTAGAGCCAGATAACCAGGTCAGCAGAGCTGCTTTAGAGCCAGAAAAACCAGATCAGCAGAGCTGCTTTAGAGGGAGAGAACCAGGTCAGCAGAGCTGCTCTAGAGCCTAAGAACCAGGTCAGCAGAGCTGCACTAGAGCCTAAGAACCAGTTCAGCAGAGCTGCTCTAGAGCCTAAGAACCAGGTCAGCAGAGCTGCTCTAGAGGCAGGAACCAGGTCAGCAGAGCTGCTCTAGAGCCTAAGAATCAGGTCAGCAGAGCTGCTCTAGAGCCTAATAACCAGGTCAGCAGAGCTGCTCTAGAGCCAGATAACCAGGTCAGCAGAGCTGCTTTAGAGCCAGGGAAACCAGATCAGCAGAGCTGCTTTAGAGGGAGAGAACAAGGTCAGCAGAGCTGCTCTAGAGCCTAAGAACCAGGTCAGCAGAGCTGCTCTAGAGCCAGAGAACCAGGTCAGCAGACCTGCGTTAGAGGGAGAGAACCAGGTCAGCAGAGCTGCTCCAGAGCCTAAGAACCAGGTCAGCACAGCTGCTCTAGAGCCAGAGAACCAGGTCAGCAGAGCTCCTTTAGCGCCAGATATCCAGGTCAGCAGAGCTAGTCCAGAGCCTAAGAAGCATGTCAACACAGCTGCTCTAGAGCCAGAGAACCAGGTCAGCAGAGCTGCTTTAGCGCCAGAGAACCAGGTCAGCAGGGCTGCTTTAGAGCCTGAGAACCAGGTTAGCAGAGCTGCACTAGAGCCTAAGAACCAGGTCAGCAGAGCTGCTCTAGAGCCTAAGAACCAGGTCAGCAGAGCTGCTCTAGAGGCAGAGAACCAGGTCAGCAGAGCTGCCTTAGAGGGAGAGAACCAGGTCAGCAGAGCTGCTCTAGAGCCAGAGGACCAGGTCAGCCTAGCTGCTGTAGAGCCAGAGAACCAGGTCAGCGGAGCTACACTAGTGCCTAAGAACAAGGTCAGCAGAGCTGCTCTAGAGCCAGAGAAACCAGGTTAGCAGACCTGATTTAGAGCCTAAGAATCAGGTCAGCAGAGCTGCTATAGAGCCTAATAACCAGGTCAGCAGAGCTGCTCTAGAGCCAGATAACCAGGTCAGCAGAGCTGCTGTAGAGCCAGAGAAACCAGATCAGCAGAGCTGCTTGAGAGGGAGAGAGCCAGGTCAGCAGAGCTGCAATAGAGCCTATGAACCAGGTCAGCAGAGCTGCTCTAGAGCCAGAGAACCAGGTCAGCAGAGCTGCTGTAGAGCTAGAGAAACCAGGTCAGCATAGCTGCTTTAGAGGGAGAGAACCAGGTCAGCAGAGCTGCTCCAGAGCCAGAGAACCAGGTCAGCAGAGCTGCACTAGAGCCTAAGAACCAGTTCAGCAGAGCTGCTCTAGAGCCTAAGAACCAGGTCAGCAGAGCTGCTCTAGAGGCAGGAACCAGGCCAGCAGAGCTGCTTTAGAGGGTGAGAACCAGGTCAGCAGAGCTGCTCTAGAGCCAGAGGACCAGGTCAGCAGAGCTGCTCCAGAGCCAGCGAACCAGGTCAGCAGAGCTGCTCTAGAGCCAGAGGACTAGGTCAGCCTAGCTGCTGTAGAGCCAGAGAACCAGGTCAGCAGAGCTGCACTAGAGCATAAGAACAAGGTCAGCAGAGCTGGTCCAGAGTCAGAGAAACCAGGTCAGCAGAGCTGCTTTAGAGGGAGAGAACCAGGTCAGCAGAGCTGCTTTAAAGGGAGAGAACCAGGTCAGCAGAGCTGCACTATAGCCTAAGAACAAGGTTGCAGAGCTGCTCTAGAGCCAGAGAAACCAGGTCAGCAGAGCTGCTTTAGAGACAGAGAACCAGGTCAGCAGAGCTGCTTTAAAGCCAGAGAACCAGGTCAGCAGAGCTGCTCTAGAGCCTAAGAACCAGGTCGGCAGAGCTGCTCTAGAGGCACAGAAACCAGGTCAGCAGAGCTGCTTTAGAGGGAGAGAACCAGGTCAGCAGAGCTGCTCTAGAGCCAGAGAACCAGGTCAGCAGAGCTTCTTTAGCGCCAGAGAACCAGGTCAGCAGAGCTTCTTTAGAGGTAGAGAACCAGGTCAACAGAGCTGCTTTAGAGCCAGAGAACCAGGTCAGCATAGCTGCTCTAGAGCCTATGAACCAGGTCAGCAGAGCTGCTCCAGACCCAGATAACCAGGTCAGCAGAGCTGCTGTAGAGCCAGAGAAACCAGGTCAGCAGAGCTGCTGTTGAGGGAAAGAACCAGGTTAGCACAGCTGGTATAGAGCCTAAGAACCAGGACAGTACAGCTGCTCTAGAGCCAGAGAACCAGGTCAGCAAAGCTGCTTTAGAGCCAGAAAAACAGGTCAGCAGAGCTGCTTTAGAGGGAGAGAACCAGGTCAGCAGGGCTGCTCTAGAGCCAGAGGACCAGGTCAGCCGAGCTGCTGTGGAGCCAGAGAACCAGGTCAGCTTTGCTGCTTTACAGCCATAGAACCAGGTCAGCAGAGTCGCTTTAGAGCCAGAGAACCAGGTCAGCAGAGCCGTTGTAGAGCCAGAGAACCAGGTCAGCAGAGCTGCTCTAGAGCCTAAAAAGCCGGACAGCAGAGTTGCTTTAGATCCAGAGACACCCGGTCAGCAGAGCTGCTTCAGAGCCAGAGAACCAGGTCAGCAGAGCTGCTTTAGAGCCAGAAAAACAGGTCAGCAGAGCTGCTTTAGAGGGAGAGAACCAGGTCAGCAGGGCTGCTCTAGAGCCAGAGGACCAGGTCAGCCGAGCTGCTGTAGAGCCAGAGAACCAGGTCAGCTTTGCTGCTTTACAGCCATAGAACCAGGTCAGCAGAGTCGCTTTAGAGCCAGAGAACCAGGTCAGCAGAGCCGTTGTAGAGCCAGAGAACCAGGTCAGCAGAGCTGCTCTAGAGCCTAAAAAGCCGGACAGCAGAGCTGCTCTAGAGGCAGAGAACCAGGACAGCAGAGCTGCTCTAGAGGCAGAGAACCAGGTCAGCAGAGCTGCTGTAGAGTCAGAGAAACCAGGTCAGCATAGCTGCTTTAGAGGGAGAGAACCAGGTCAGCAGAGATGCTCTAGAGCCTAAGAACCAGGTCAGCACAGCTGCTCTGGAGCCAGAGAACCAGGTCAGCAGAGCTGCTTTAGAGCCAGAGAACCAGGTCAGCATAGCTGCTCTAGAGGCAGAGAACCAGGTCAGCAGAGCTGCTTTAGAAGGAGAGAACCAGGTCAGCAGAACTGCTCTAGAGCCAGAGGACCAGGTCAGCCGAGCTGATGTAGAGCCAGAGAACCAGGTCAGCAGACCTGCTCTAGAGGCTAAGAACCAGGTCAGCAGAGCTGCTCTAGAGCCAGAGAAACCAGGTCAGCAGAGCTGCTTTAGAGGGAGAGAACCAGGTCAGCAGAGCTCCTCTAGAGCCTAAGAACCAATCCAGCACAGCTGCTCTTGAGCCAGAGAACCAGTTCAGCAGAGCTGCTTTAGAGTCAGAGAACCAGGTCAGCAGAGCTGCTTAAGAGCCAGAGAACCAGGTCAGCAGAGCTGCTCTAGAGCCTAAGAACCAGGTCAGCAGAGCTGCTCTAGAGGCAGAGAAACCAGGTCAGCAAAGCTGCTTTAGAGGGAGAGAACCAGGTCAGCAGAGCTGCTTTAGAGCCAGAGAACCAGGTCAGCAGAGCTGCTCTAGAGCCTATGAACCAGGTCAGCAGAGCTGCTCCAGACCCAGAGAACCAGGTCAGCAGAGTTGCTGTGGCACCAGAGAAACCTTGTCAGCAGATCTGCATTAGAGCCGAAGAAGCAGGCAAGCATAGCTGCTCTAGAGCCAGAGAACCAGGTCAGCAGAGCTGCTTAAGAGCCAGAGAACCAGGTCAGCAGAGCTGCTCTAGAGCCTAAGAACAGGTCAGCAGAGCTGCTCTAGAGCCTAATAACCAGGTCAGCAGAGCTGCTCTAGAGGCAGATAACCAGGTCAGCAGAGCTGCTTTAGAGCCAGAGAAACCAGATCAGCAGAGCTGCTTTAGAGGGAGATAACCAGGTCAGCAGAGCTGCTTTAGAGCCTAAGAACCAGGTCAGCAGAGCTGCACTAGAGCCTAAGAACCAGTTCAGCAGAGCTGCTCTAGAGCCTAAGAACCAGGTCAGCAGAGCTGCTCTAGAGGCAGGAACCAGGTCAGCAGAGCTGCTTTAGAGGGTGAGAACCAGGTCAGCAGAGCTGCTCTAGAGCCAGAGGACCAGGTCAGCAGAGCTGCTCCAGAGCCAGAGAACCAGGTCAGCAGAGCTGCTCTAGAGCCAGAGGACTAGGTCAGCCTAGCTGCTGTAGAGCCAGAGAACCAGGTCAGCAGAGCTGCACTAGAGCATAAGAACAAGGTCAGCAGAGCTGGTCTAGAGTCAGAGAAACCAGGTCAGCAGAGCTGCTTTAGAGGGAGAGAACCAGGTCAGCAGAGCTGCTTAAAAGGGAGAGAACCAGGTCAGCAGAGCTGCACTATAGCCTAAGAACAAGGTTGCAGAGCTGCTCTAGAGCCAGAGAAACCAGGTCAGCAGAGCTGCTTTAGAGACAGAGAACCAGGTCAGCAGAGCTGCTTTAAAGCCAGAGAACCAGGTCAGCAGGGCTGCTCTAGAGCCTAAGAACCAGGTCGGCAGAGCTGCTCTAGAGGCACAGAAACCAGGTCAACAGAGCTGCTTTAGAGGTAGAGAACCAGGTCAACAGAGCTGCTTTAGAGCCATAGAACCAGGTCAGCAGAGCTGCTCTAGAGCCTATGAACCAGGTCAGCAGAGCTGCTCCAGACCCAGATAACCAGGTCATCAGAGCTGTTGTAGAGCCAGAGAAACCAGGTCAGCAGAGCTGCTTTTGAGGGAAAGAACCAGGTCAGCACAGCTGGTCTAGAGCCTAAGAACCAGGACAGTACAGCTGCTCTAGAGCCAGAGAACCAGGTCAGCAAAGCTGCTTTAGAGCCAGAAAACCAGGTCAGCAGAGTTGCTTTAGATCCAGAGACACCCGATCAGCAGAGCTGCTTTAGAGCCAGAGAACCAGGTCAGCAGAGCAACTTTAGAGCCAGGTCAGCAGAGCTGCTTTAGAGCCAGAAAATGAGGTCAGCAGAGCTGCTTTAGAGGGAGAGAACCAGGTCAGCAGGGCTGCTCTAGAGCCAGAGGACCAGGTCAGCCGAGCTGCTGTAGAGCCAGAGAACCAGGTCAGCTGAGCTGCTTTAAAGCCATAGAACCAGGTCAGCAGAGCCGTTGTAGAGCCAGAGAACCAGGTCAGCAGAGCTGCTCTAGAGCCTAAAAAGCCGGACAGCAGAGCTGCTCTAGAGGCAGAGAACCAGGACAGCAGAGCTGCTCTAGAGGCAGAGAACCAGGTCAGCAGAGCTGCTCTAGAGCCTAAAAACCGGACAGCAGAGCTGCTCTAGAGGCAGAGAAACAGGACAGCAGAGCTGCTTTAGAGGGAGAGAACCAGGTCAGCAGAGCTGCTCTAGAGCCTAAGAACCAGGTCAGCACAGCTGCTCTGGGGCCAGAGAACCAGGTCAGCAGAGCTGCTTTAGAGCCAGAGAACCAGGTCAGCATAGCTGCTCTAGAGGCAGAGAACCAGGTCAGCAGAGCTGCTTTAGAAGGAGAGAAGCAGGTCAGCAGAACTGCTCTAGAGCCAGAGAACCAGGTCAGCCGAGCTGCTGTAGAGCCAGAGAACCAGGTCAGCAGACCTGCTCTAGAGGCTAAGAACCAGGTCAGCAGAGCTGCGCTAGAGCCAGAAAAACTAGGTCAGCAGAGCTGCTTTAGAGGGAGAGAAGCAGGTCAGCAGAGCTGCTTTAGAGGGAGAGAACCAGGTCAGCAGAGCTCCTCTAGAGCCTAAGAACCAGGTCAGCACAGCTGCTCTTGAGCCAGAGAACCAGGTCAGCAGAGCTGCTTTAGAGTCAGAGAACCAGGTCAGCAGAGCTGCTTAAGAGCCAGAGAACCAGGTCAGCAGAGCTGCTCTAGAACCTAAGAACCAGGTCAGCAGAGCTGCTCTAGAGGCAGAGAAACCAGGTCAGCAAAGCTGCTTTAAAAGGAGAGAACCAGGTCAGCAGAGCTGCTTTAGAGCCAGAGAACCAGATCAGCAGAGCTGCTCTAGAGCCTATGAACCAGGTCAGCAGAGCTGCTCCAGACCCAGAGAACCAGGTCAGCAGAGGTGCTGTGGAGCCAGAGAAACCTGGTCAGCAGATCTGCATTAGAGCCCAAGAAGCAGGCAAGCATAGCTGCTCTAGAGCCAGAGAACCAGGTCAGCAGAGCTGCTTAAGAGCCAGAGAACCAGGTCAGCAGAGCTGCTCTAGAGCCTAAGAATCAGGTCAGCAGAGCTGCTCTAGAGCCTAATAACCAGGTCAGCAGAGCTGCTCTAGAGCCAGATAACCAGGTCAGCAGAGCTGCTTTAGAGCCAGGGAAACCAGATCAGCAGAGCTGCTTTAGAGGGAGAGAACAAGGTCAGCAGAGCTGCTCTAGAGCCTAAGAACCAGGTCAGCAGAGCTGCTCTAGAGCCAGAGAACCAGGTCAGCAGACCTGCGTTAGAGGGAGAGAACCAGGTCAGCAGAGCTGCTCCAGAGCCTAAGAACCAGGTCAGCACAGCTGCTCTAGAGCCAGAGAACCAGGTCAGCAGAGCTCCTTTAGCGCCAGATATCCAGGTCAGCAGAGCTAGTCCAGAGCCTAAGAAGCATGTCAACACAGCTGCTCTAGAGCCAGAGAACCAGGTCAGCAGAGCTGCTTTAGCGCCAGAGAACCAGGTCAGCAGGGCTGCTTTAGAGCCTGAGAACCAGGTTAGCAGAGCTCCACTAGAGCCTAAGAACCAGGTCAGCAGAGCTGCTCTAGAGCCTAAGAACTAGGTCAGCAGAGCTGCTCTAGAGGCAGAGAACCAGGTCAACAGAGCTGCTTTCGAGGGAGAGAACCAGGTCAGCAGAGCTGCTCTAGAGCCAACGGACCAGGTCAGCCTAGCTGCTGTAGAGCCAGAGAACCAGGTCAGCAGAACTACACTAGTGCCTAAGAACAAGGTCAGCAGAGCTGCTCTAGAGCCAGAGAAACCAGGTTAGCAGACCTGATTTAGAGCCTAAGAATCAGGTCAGCAGAGCTGCTATAGAGCCTAATAACCAGGTCAGCAGAGCTGCTCTAGAGCCAGATAACCAGGTCAGCAGAGCTGCTGTAGAGCCAGAGAAACCAGATCAGCAGAGCTGCTTGAGAGGGAGAGAGCCAGGTCAGCAGAGCTGCAATATAGCCTATGAACCAGGTCAGCAGAGCTGCTCTAGAGCCAGAGAACCAGGTCAGCAGAGCTGCTGTAGAGCTAGAGAAACCAGGTCAGCAGAGCTGCTTTAGAGGGAGAGAACCAGGTCAGCAGAGCTGCTCCAGAGCCAGAGAACCAGGTCAGCAGAGCTGCACTAGAGCCTAAGAACCAGTTCAGCAGAGCTGCTCTAGAGCCTAAGAACCAGGTCAGCAGAGCTGCTCTAGAGGCAGGAACCAGGCCAGCAGAGCTGCTTTAGAGGGTGAGAACCAGGTCAGCAGAGCTGCTCTAGAGCCAGAGGACCAGGTCAGCAGAGCTGCTCCAGAGCCAGCGAACCAGGTCAGCAGAGCTGCTCTAGAGCCAGAGGACTAGGTCAGCCTAGCTGCTGTAGAGCCAGAGAACCAGGTCAACAGAGCTGCACTAGAGCATAAGAACAAGGTCAGCAGAGCTGCTCTAGAGCCAGAGAACCAGGTCAGCAGAGCTTCTTTAGCGCCAGAGAACCAGGTCAGCAGAGCTGCTTTAGAGGTAGAGAACCAGGTCAACAGAGCTGCTTTAGAGCCAGAGAACCAGTTCAGCATAGCTGCTCTAGAGCCTATGAACCAGGTCAGCAGAGCTGCTCCAGACCCAGATAACCAGGTCAGCAGAGCTGCTGTAGAGCCAGAGAAACCAGGTCAGCAGAGCTCCTGTTGAGGGAAAGAACCAGGTCAGCACAGCTGGTCTAGAGCCTAAGAACCAGGACAGTACAGCTGCTCTAGAGCCAGAGAACCAGGTCAGCAAAGCTGCTTTAGAGCCAGAAAACCAGGTCAGCAGAGTTGCTTTAGATCCAGAGACACCCTGTCAGCAGAGCTGCTTTAGAGCCAGAGAACCAGGTCAGCAGAGCTGCTTTAGAGCCAGAAAAACAGGTCAGCAGAGCTGCTTTAGAGGGAGAGAACCAGTTCAGCAGGGCTGCTCTAGAGCCAGAGGACCAGGCCAGCCGAGCTGCTGTAGAGCCAGAGAACCAGGTCAGCTTTGCTGCTTTACAGCCATAGAACCAGGTCAGCAGAGTCGCTTTAGAGCCAGAGAACCAGGTCAGCAGAGCCGTTGTAGAGCCAGAGAACCAGGTCAGCAGAGCTGCTCTAGAGCCTAAAAAGCCGGAACAGCAGAGCTGCTCTAGAGGCAGAGAACCAGGACAGCAGAGCTGCTCTAGAGGCAGAGAAACCAGGTCAGCATAGCTGCTTTAGAGGGAGAGAACCAGGTCAGCAGAGATGCTCTAGAGCCTAAGAACCAGGTCAGCACAGCTGCTCTGGAGCCAGAGAACCAGGTCAGCAGAGCTGCTTTAGAGCCAGAGAACCAGGTCAGCATAGCTGCTCTAGAGGCAGAGAACCAGGTCAGCAGAGCTGCTTTAGAAGGAGAGAACCAGGTCAGCAGAACTGCTCTAGAGCCAGAGGACCAGGTCAGCCGAGCTGATGTAGAGCCAGAGAACCAGGTCAGCAGACCTGCTCTAGAGGCTAAGAACCAGGTCAGCAGAGCTGCTCTAGAGCCAGAGAAACCAGGTCAGCAGAGCTGCTTTAGAGGGAGAGAAGCAGGTCAGCAGAGCTGCTTTAGAGGGAGAGAACCAGGTCAGCACAGCTGCTCTTGAGCCAGAGAACCAGTTCAGCAGAGCTGCTTTAGAGTCAGAGAACCAGGTCAGCAGAGCTGCTTAAGAGCCAGAGAACCAGGTCAGCAGAGCTGCTCTAGAGCCTAAGAACCAGGTCAGCAGAGCTGCTCTAGAGGCAGAGAAACCAGGTCAGCAAAGCTGCTTTAGAGGGAGAGAACCAGGTCAGCAGAGCTGCTTTAGAGCCAGAGAACCAGGTCAGCAGAGCTGCTCTAGAGCCTATGAACCTGGTCAGCAGAGCTGCTCCAGACCCAGAGAACCAGGTCAGCAGAGTTGCTGTGGCACCAGAGAAACCTTGTCAGCAGATCTGCATTAGAGCCGAAGAAGCAGGCAAGCATAGCTGCTCTAGAGCCAGAGAACCAGGTCAGCAGAGCTGCTTAAGAGCCAGAGAACCAGGTCAGCAGAGCTGCTCTAGAGCCTAAGAACAGGTCAGCAGAGCTGCTCTAGAGCCTAATAACCAGGTCAGCAGAGCTGCTCTAGAGCCAGATAACCAGGTCAGCAGAGCTGCTTTAGAGCCAGAGAAACCAGATCAGCAGAGCTGCTTTAGAGGGAGAGAACCAGGTCAGCAGAGCTGCTCTAGAGCCTAAGAACCAGGTCAGCAGAGCTGCACTAGAGCCTAAGAACCAGTTCAGCAGAGCTGCTCTAGAGCCTAAGAACCAGGTCAGCAGAGCTGCTCTAGAGGCAGGAACCACGTCAGCAGAGCTGCTTTAGAGGGTGAGAACCAGGTCAGCAGAGCTGCTCTAGAGCCAGAGGACCAGGTCAGCAGAGCTGCTCCAGAGCCAGAGAACCAGGTCAGCAGAGCTGCTCTAGAGCCAGAGGACTAGGTCAGCCTAGCTGCTGTAGAGCCAGAGAACCAGGTCAGCAGAGCTGCACTAGAGCATAAGAACAAGGTCAGCAGAGCTGGTCTAGAGTCAGAGAAACCAGGTCAGCAGAGCTGCTTTAGAGGGAGAGAGCCAGGTCAGCAGAGCTGCTTTAAAGGGAGAGAACCAGGTCAGCAGAGCTGCACTATAGCCTAAGAACAAGGTTGCAGAGCTGCTCTAGAGCCAGAGAAACCAGGTCAGCAGAGCTGCTTTAGAGACAGAGAACCAGGTCAGCAGAGCTGCTTTAAAGCCAGAGAACCAGGTCAGCAGGGCTTCTCTAGAGCCTAAGAACCAGGTCGGCAGAGCTGCTCTAGAGGCACAGAAACCAGGTCAGCAGAGCTGCTTTAGAGGTAGAGAACCAGGTCAATAGAGCTGCTCTAGAGACAGAGAACCAGGTCAGCAGAGCTTCTTTAGCGCCAGAGAACCAGGTCAATAGAGCTGCTTTAGAGGTAGAGAACCAGGTCAACAGAGCTGCTTTAGAGCCATAGAACCAGGTCAGCAGAGCTGCTCTAGAGCCTATGAACCAGGTCAGCAGAGCTGCTCCAGACCCAGATAACCAGGTCATCAGAGCTGCTGTAGAGCCAGAGAAACCAGGTCAGCAGAGCTGCTTTTGAGGGAAAGAACCAGGTCAGCACAGATGGTCTAGAGCCAGAGAACCAGGTCAGCAAAGCTGCTTTAGAGCCAGAAAACCAGGTCAGCAGAGTTGCTTTAGTTCCAGATACACCCGATCAGCAGAGCTGCTTTAGAGCCAGAGAACCAGGTCAGCAGAGCAACTTTAGAGCCAGGTCAGCAGAGCTGCTTTAGAGCCAGAAAACGAGGTCAGCAGAGCTGCTTTAGAGGGAGAGAATCAGGTCAGCAGGGCTGCTCTAGAGCCAGAGGACCAGGTCAGCTGAGCTGCTGTAGAGCCAGAGAACCAGGTCAGCTGAGCTGCTTTAAAGCCATAGAACCAGGTCAGCAGAGCCGTTGTAGAGCCAGAGAACCAGGTCAGCAGAGCTGCTCTAGAGCCTAAAAAGCCGGACAGCAGAGCTGCTCTAGAGGCATAGAACCAGGACAGCAGAGCTGCTCTAGAGGCAGAGAACCAGGTCAGCAGAGCTGCTCTAGAGCCTAAAAAGCCGGACAGCAGAGCTGCTCTAGAGGCAGAGAAACAGGACAGCAGAGCTGCTTTAGAGGGAGAGAACCAGGTCAGCAGAGCTGCTCTAGAGCCTAAGAACCAGGTCAGCACAGCTGCTCTGGAGCTAGAGAACCAGGTCAGCAGAGCTGCTTTAGAGCCAGAGAACCAGGTCAGCATAGCTGCTCTAGAGGCAGAGAACCAGGTCAGCAGAGCTGCTTTAGAAGGAGAGAAGCAGGTCATCAGAACTGCTCTAGAGCCAGAAGACCAGGTCAGCCGAGCTGCTGTAGAGCCAGAGAACCAGGTCAGCAGACCTGCTCTAGAGGCTAAGAACCAGGTCAACAGAGCTGCTCTAGAGCCAGAAAAACTAGGTCAGCAGAGCTGCTTTAGAGGGAGAGAAGCAGGTCAGCAGAGCTGCTTTAGAGGGAGAGAACCAGGTCAGCAGAGCTCCTCTAGAGCCTAAGAACCAGGTCAGCACAGCTGCTCTTGAGCCAGAGAACCAGGTCAGCAGAGCTGCTTTAGAGTCAGAGAACCAGGTCAGCAGAGCTGCTTAAGAGCCAGAGAACCAGGTCAGCAGAGCTGCTCTAGAGCCTAAGAACCAGGTCAGCAGAGCTGCTCTAGAGGCAGAGAAACCAGGTCAGCAAAGCTGCTTTAAAAGGAGAGAACCAGGTCAGCAGAGCTGCTTTAGAGCCAGAGAACCAGGTCAGCAGAGCTGCTCTAGAGCCTATGAACCAGGTCAGCAGAGCTGCTCCAGACCCCGAGAACCAGGTCAGCAGAGGTGCTGTGGAGCCAGAGAAACCTGGTCAGCAGATCTGCATTAGAGCCTAAGAAGCAGGCAAGCATAGCTGCTCTAGAGCCAGAGAACCAGGTCAGCAGAGCTGCTTAAGAGCCAGAGAACCAGGTCAGCAGAGCTGCTCTAGAGCCTAAGAATCAGGTCAGCAGAGCTGCTCTAGAGCCTAATAACCAGGTCAGCAGAGCTGCTCTAGAGCCAGATAACCAGGTCAGCAGAGCTGCTTTAGAGCCAGGGAAATTAGATCAGCAGAGCTGCTTTAGAGGGAGAGAACAAGGTCAGCAGATCTGCTCTAGAGCCTAAGAACCAGGTCAGCAGAGCTGCTCTAGAGCCAGAGAACCAGGTCAGCAGACCTGCGTTAGAGGGAGAGAACCAGGTCAGCAGAGCTGCTCCAGAGCCTAAGAACCAGGTCAGCACAGCTGCTCTAGAGCCAGAGAACCAGGTCAGGAGAGCTCCTTTAGCGCCAGATATCCAGGTCAGCAGAGCTAGTCCAGAGCCTAAGAAGCATGTCAACACAGCTGCTCTAGAGCCAGAAAAACTAGGTCAGCAGAGCTGCTTTAGAGGGAGAGAAGCAGGTCAGCAGAGCTGCTTTAGAGGGAGAGAACCAGGTCAGCAGAGCTCCTCTAGAGCCTAAGAACCAGGTCAGCACAGCTGCTCTTGAGCCAGAGAACCAGGTCAGCAGAGCTGCTTTAGAGTCAGAGAACCAGGTCAGCAGAGCTGCTTAAGAGCCAGAGAACCAGGTCAGCAGAGCTGCTCTAGAGCCTAAGAACCAGGTCAGCAGAGCTGCTCTAGAGGCAGAGAAACCAGGTCAGCAAAGCTGCTTTAAAAGGAGAGAACCAGGTCAGCAGAGCTGCTTTAGAGCCAGAGAACCAGGTCAGCAGAGCTGTTCTAGAGCCTATGAACCAGGTCAGCAGAGCTGCTCCAGACCCAGAGAACCAGGTCAGCAGAGGTGCTGTGGAGCCAGAGAAACCTGGTCAGCAGATCTGCATTAGAGCCTAAGAAGCAGGCAAGCATAGCTGCTCTAGAGCCAGAGAACCAGGTCAGCAGAGCTGCTTAAGAGCCAGAGAACCAGGTCAGCAGAGCTGCTCTAGAGCCTAAGAATCAGGTCAGCAGAGCTGCTCTAGAGCCTAATAACCAGGTCAGCAGAGCTGCTCTAGAGCCAGATAACCAGGTCAGCAGAGCTGCTTTAGAGCCAGGGAAACCAGATCAGCAGAGCTGCTTTAGAGGGAGAGAACAAGGTCAGCAGAGCTGCTCTAGAGCCTAAGAACCAGGTCAGCAGAGCTGCTCTAGAGCCAGAGAACCAGGTCAGCAGACCTGCGTTAGAGGGAGAGAACCAGGTCAGCAGAGCTGCTCCAGAGCCTAAGAACCAGGTCAGCACAGCTGCTCTAGAGCCAGAGAACCAGGTCAGCAGAGCTCCTTTAGCGCCAGATATCCAGGTCAGCAGAGCTAGTCCAGAGCCTAAGAAGCATGTCAACACAGCTGCTCTAGAGCCAGAGAACTAGGTCAGCAGAGCTGCTTTAGCGCCAGAGAACCAGGTCAGCAGGGCTGCTTTAGAGCCTGAGAACCAGGTTAGCAGAGCTGCACTAGAGCCTAAGAACCAGGTCAGCAGAGCTGCTCTAGAGCCTAAGAACCAGGTCAGCAGAGCTGCTCTCGAGGCAGAGAACCAGGTCAGCAGAGCTGCTTTCGAGGGAGAGAACCAGGTCAGCAGAGCTGCTCTAGAGCCAGAGGACCAGGTCAGCCTAGCTGCTGTAGAGCCAGAGAACCAGGTCAGCAGAGCTACACTAGTGCCTAAGAACAAGGTCAGCAGAGCTGCTCTAGAGCCAGAGAAACCAGGTTAGCAGACCTGATTTAGAGCCTAAGAATCAGGTCAGCAGAGCTGCTATAGAGCCTAATAACCAGGTCAGCAGAGCTGCTCTAGAGCCAGATAACCAGGTCAGCAGAGCTGCTGTAGAGCCAGAGAAACCAGATCAGCAGAGCTGCTTGAGAGGGAGAGAGCCAGGTCAGCAGAGCTGCAATAGAGCCTATGAACCAGGTCAGCAGAGCTGCTCTAGAGCCAGAGAACCAGGTCAGCAGAGCTGCTGTAGAGCTAGAGAAACCAGGTCAGCAGAGCTGCTTTAGAGGGAGAGAACCAGGTCAGCAGAGCTGCTCCAGAGCCAGAGAACCAGGTCAGCAGAGCTGCACTAGAGCCTAAGAACCAGTTCAGCAGAGCTGCTCTAGAGCCTAAGAACCAGGTCAGCCGAGCTGCTCTAGAGGCAGGAACCAGGCCAGCAGAGCTGCTTTAGAGGGTGAGAACCAGGTCAGCAGAGCTGCTCCAGAGCCAGAGGACCAGGTCAGCAGAGCAGCTCCAGAGCCAGCGAACCAGGTCAGCAGAGCTGCTCTAGAGCCAGAGGCCTAGGTCAGCCTAGCTGCTGTAGAGCCAGAGAACCAGGTCAGCAGAGCTGCACTAGAGCATAAGAACAAGGTCATCAGAGCTGGTCTAGAGTCAGAGAAACCAGGTCAGCAGAGCTGCTTTAGAGGGAGAGAACCAGGTCAGCAGAGCTGCTTTAAAGGGAGAGAACCAGGTCAGCAGAGCTGCACTATAGCCTAAGAACAAGGTTGCAGAGCTGCTCTAGAGCCAGAGAAACCAGGTCAGCAGAGCTGCTTTAGAGACAGAGAACCAGGTCAGCAGAGCTGCTTTAAAGCCAGAGAACCAGGTCAGCAGAGCTGCTCTAGAGCCTAAGAACCAGGTCGGCAGAGCTGCTCTAGAGGCACAGAAACCAGGTCAGCAGAGCTGCTTTAGAGGGAGAGAACCAGGTCAGCAGAGCTGCTCTAGAGCCAGAGAACCAGGTCAGCAGAGCTTCTTTAGCACCAGAGAACCAGGTCAGCATAGCTGCTCTAGAGGCAGAGAACCAGGTCAGCAGAGCTGCTTTGGAAGGAGAGAACCAGGTCAGCAGAACTGCTCTAGAGCCAGAGGACCAGGTCAGCCGAGCTGCTGTAGAGCCAGATAACCAGGTCAGCAGACCTGCTCTAGAGGCTAAGAACCAGGTTAGCAGAGCTGCTCTAGAGCCAGAGAAACCAGGTCAGCAGAGCTGCTTTAGAGGGAGAGAAGCAGGTCAGCAGAGCTGCTTTAGAGGGAGAGAACCAGGTCAGCAGAGCTCCTCCAGAGCCTAAGAACCAGGTCAGCACAGCTGCTCTTGAGCCAGAGAACCAGTTCAGCAGAGCTGCTTTAGAGTCAGAGAACCAGGTCAGCAGAGCTGCTTAAGAGCCAGAGAACCAGGTCAGCAGAGCTGCTCTAGAGCCTAAGAACCAGGTCAGCAGAGCTGCTCTAGAGGCAGAGAAACCAGGTCAGCAAAGCTGCTTTAGAGGGAGAGAACCAGGTCAGCAGAGCTGATTTAGAGCCAGAGAACCAGGTCAGCAGAGCTGCTCTAGAGCCTATGAACCAGGTCAGCAGAGCTGCTCCAGACCCAGAGAACCAGGTCAGCAGAGTTGCTGTGGCACCAGAGAAACCTTGTCAGCAGATATGCATTAGAGCCGAAGAAGCAGGCAAGCATAGCTGCTCTAGAGCCAGAGAACCAGGTCAGCAGAGCTGCTTAAGAGCCAGAGAACCAGGTCAGCAGAGCTGCTCTAGAGCCTAAGAACAGGTCAGCAGAGCTGCTCTAGAGCCTAATAACCAGGTCAGCAGAGCTGCTCTAGAGCCAGATAACCAGGTCAGCAGAGCTGCTTTAGAGCCAGAGAAACCAGATCAGCAGAGCTGCTTTAGAGGGAGAAAACCAGGCCAGCAGAGCTGCTCTAGAGCCTAAGAACCAGGTCATCAGAGCTGCTCTAGAGCCAGAGAACCAGGTCAGCAGACCTGCGTTAGAGGGAGAGAACCAGGTCAGCAGAGCTGCTCCAGAGCCTAAGAACCAGGTCAGCACAGCTGCTCTAGAGCCAGAGAACCAGGTCAACACAGCTGCTCTAGAGCCAGAGAACCAGGTCGGCAGAGCTGCTTTAGCGCCAGAGAACCAGGTCAGCAGGGCTGCTTTAGAGCCTGAGAACCAGGTCAGCAGAGTTGCACAAGAGCCTAAGAACCAGGTCAGCAGAGCTGCTCTAGAGCCTAAGAACCAGGTCAGCAGAGCTGCTCTAGGGGCAGAGAACCAGGTCAGCAGAGCTGCTTTAGAGGGAGAGAACCAGGTCAGCAGAGCTGCTCTAGAGCCAGAGGACCAGGTCAGCCTAGCTGCTGTAGAGCCAGAGAACCAGGTCAGCAGAGCTGCACTAGAGCCTAAGAACCAGGTCAGCACAGCTGTTCTAGAGCCAGAGAACCAGGTCAGCAGAGCTGCTTTAGCGCCAGAGAACCAGGTCAGCAGAGCTGCTCCAGAGGCTAAGAACCAGGTCAGCACAGCTGCTCTAGAGCCAGAAAACCAGGTCAGCACAGCTGCTTTAGTGCCAAAGAACCAGGTCAGCAGTGCTGCTTTAGAGCCAGAGAACCAGGTCAGCAGAGCTGCACTAGAGCCTAAGAACCAGGTCAGCAGAGCTGCTCTAGAGCCTAAGAACCAGGTCAGCAGAGCTGCTCTAGAGGCAGAGAAACCAGGTCAGCAAAGCTTCTTGAGAGGGAGAGAACCAGGTCAGCAGAGCTGCTTTAGAGCCAGAGAACCAGGTCAGCAGAGCTGCACTAGAGCCTAAGAACCAGGTCAGCAGAGCTGCTCTAGAGCCAGAGAACCAGGTCAGCATAGCTGCTCTAGAGGCAGAGAACCAGGTCAGCAGAGCTGCTTTAGAAGGAGAGAACCAGGTCAGCAGAACTGCTCTAGAGCCAGAGGACCAGGTCAGCCGAGCTGCTGTAGAGCCAGAGAACCAGGTCAGCAGACCGGCTCTAGAGGCTTAGAACCAGGTCTGCAGAGCTGCTCTAGAGCCTAAGAACCAGGTCAGCACAGCTGTTCTAGAGCCAGAGAACCAGGTCAGCAGAGCTGCTTTAGCGCCAGAGAACCAGGTCAGCAGAGCTGCTCCAGAGGCTAAGAACCAGGTCAGCACAGCTGCTCTAGAGCCAGAAAACCAGGTCAGCAGAGCTGCTTTAGTGCCAAAGAACCAGGTCAGCAGAGCAGCTTTAGAGCCAGAGAACCAGGTCAGCAGAGCTGCACTAGAGCCTAAGAACCAGGTCAGCAGAGCTGCTCTAGAGCCTAAGAACCAGGTCAGCAGAGCTGCTCTAGAGGCAGAGACACCAGGTCAGCAAAGCTTCTTGAGAGGGAGAGAACCAGGTCAGCAGAGCTGCTTTAGAGCCAGAGAACCAGGTCAGCAGAGCTGCACTAGAGCCTAAGAACCAGGTCAGCAGAGCTGCTCTAGAGCCTAAGAACCAGGTCAGCAGAGCTGCTCTAGAGGCAGAGAACCAAGTCAGCAGAGCTGCTTTAGAGGGAGAGAACCAGGTCAGCAGAGCTGCTCTAGAGCCAGAGGACCAGGTTTGCCGAGTTGCTGTAGAGCCAGAGAACCAGGTCAGCAGAGCTGCACTAGAGCCTAAGAACAAGGTCAGCAGAGCTGCTCTAGAGCCAGAGAAACCAGGTCAGCTGAGCTGCTTTAGAGGGAGAGAACCAGGTCAGCAGAGCTGCTTTAGAAGGAGAGAACCAGGTCAGCAGAGCTGCTCTAGAGCCAGAGGACCAGGTCAGCCGAGCTGCTGTAGAGCCAGAGAACCAGGTCAGCTTTGCTGCTTTAGAGCCATAGAACCAGGTCAGCAGAGCCGCTTTAGAGCCAGAGAACCAGGTCAGCAGAGCCGTTGTAAAGCCAGAGAACCAGGTCAGCAGAGCTGCACTAGAGCCTAAAAAGCCGGACAGCAGAGCTGCTCTAGAGGCAGAGAACCAGGACAGCAGAGCTGCTCTAGAGACAGTGGACCAGGTCAGCCGAGCTTCTGTAGAGCCAGAGAACCAGGTCAGCTTTGCTGCTTTAGAGCCATAGAACCAGGTCAGCAGAGCCGCTTTAGAGCCAGAGAACCAGGTCAGCAGAGCCGTTGTAAAGCCAGAGAACCAGGTCAGCAGAGCTGCTCTAGAGCCTAAAAAGCCGGACAGCAGAGCTGCTCTAGAGGCAGAAAACCAGGACAGCAGAGCTGCTCTAGAGGCAGAGAACCAGGTCAGCAGAGCTGCTGTAGAGTCAGAGAAACCAGGTCAGCATAGCTGCTTTAGAGGGAGAGAACCAGGTCAGCAGAGCTTCTCTAGAGCCTAAGAACCAGGTCAGCACTGCTGCTCTGGAGCCAGAGAACCAGGTCAGCAGAGCTGCTTTAGAGCCAGAGAACCAGGTCAGCATAGCTGCTCTAGAGGCAGAGAACCAGGTCAGCAGAGCTGCTTTAGAAGGAGAGAACCAGGTCAGCAGAACTGCTCTAGAGCCAGAGGACCAGGTCAGCCGAGCTGCTGTAGAGCCAGAGAACCAGGTCAGCAGACCTGCTCTAGAGGCTAAGAACCAGGTCAGCAGAGCTGCTCTAGAGCCAGAGAAACCAGGTCAGCAGAGCTGCTTTAGAGGGAGAGAAGCAGGTCAGCAGAGCTGCTTTAGAGGGAGAGAACCAGGTCAGCAGAGCTCCTCTAGAGCCTAAGAACCAGGTCAGCACTGCTGCTCTTGAGCCAGAGAACCAGTTCAGCAGAGCTGCTTTAGAGTCAGAGAACCAGGTCAGCAGAGCTGCTTTACAGCCTAAGAACCAGTTCAGCAGAGCTGCTCTAGAGGCAGAGAAACCAGGTCAGCAAAGCTGCTTTAGAGGGAGAGAACCAGGTCAGCAGAGCTGCTTTAGAGCCAGAGAACCAGGTCAGCAGAGCTGCACTAGAGCCTAAGAACCAGGTCAGCAGAGCTGCTCTAGAGCCTAAGAACCAGGTCAGCAGAGCTGCTCTAGAGGCAGAGAAACCAGGTCAGCAAAGCTTCTTGAGAGGGAGAGAACCAGGTCAGCAGAGCTGCTTTAGAGCCAGAGAACCAGGTCAGCAGAGCTGCTCTAGAGCCTAAGAACCAGGTCAGCAGAGCTGCTCCAGAGGCAGAGAACCAAGTCAGCAGAGCTGCTTTAGAGGGAGAGAACCAGGTCAGCAGAGCTGCTCTAGAGCCAGAGGACCAGGTCAGCCGAGTTGCTGTAGAGCCAGAGAACCAGCTCAGCAGAGCTGCACTAGAGCCTAAGAACAAGGTCAGCAGAGCTGCTCTAGAGCCAGAGAAACCAGGTCAGCTGAGCTGCTTTAGAGGGAGAGAACCAGGTCAGCAGAGCTGCTTTAGAAGGAGAGAACCAGGTCAGCAGAGCTGCTCTAGAGCCTAAGAACCAGATAAGCACAGCTGCTCTAGAGCCAGAGAACCAGGTCAGCAGAGCTGCTTTAGAGCCAGAGAACCAGTTCAGCAGAGCTGCTTTAAAGCCAGAGAACCAGGTCAGCAGAGCTGCTCTAGAGCCTAAGAACCAGGTCGGCAGAGCTGCTCTAGAGGCAGAGAAACAAGGTCAGCAGAGCTGCTTTAGAGGGAGAAAACCAGGTCAGCAGAGCTGCTCTAGAGCCAGAGAACCAGGTCAGCAGAGCTTCTTTAGCGCCAGAGAACCATGTCAGCAGAGCTGCTTTAGAGCCAGAGAACCAGGTCAGCAGAGCTGCTCTAGATCCTAAGAACCAGGTCAGCAGATCTGCTCTAGAGGCAGAGAACCAGGTCAGCAGAGCTGCTTTAGAAGGAGAGAACCAGGTCAGCAGAACTGCTCTAGAGCCAGAGGACCAGGTCAGCCGAGCTGCTGTAGAGCCAGAGTACCAGGTCAGCAGAGCTGCTCAAGAGTCAGAGAAACCAGGTCAGCAGAGCAGCTTTAGAGCCAGAGAACCAGGTCAGCATAGCTGCTCTAGAGCCTATGAACCAGGTCAGCAGAGCTGCTCCAGACCCAGATATCCAGGTCAGCAGAGCTGCTATAGATCCAGAGAAACCAGGTCAGCAGAGCTGCTGTTGAGGGAAAGAACCAGGTCAGCACAGCTGGTCTAGAGCCTAAGAACCAGGACAGTAGAGCTGCTCTAGAGCCAGAGAACCAGGTCAGCAAAGCTGCTTTAGAGCCAGAAAACCAGGTCAGCAGAGTTGCTTTATATCCAGAGACACCCGGTCAGCAGAGCTGCTTTAGAGCCAGAGAACCAGGTCAGCAGAGCTGCTTTAGAGCCAGGTCAGCAGAGCTGCTTTAGAGCCAGAAAACCAGGTCAGCAGAGCTGCTTTAGAGGGAGAGAACCAGGTCAGCAGGGCTGCTCTAGAGCCAGAGGACCAGGTCAGCCGAGCTGCTGTAGAGCCAGAGAACCAGGTCAGCTTTGCTGCTTTAGAGCCATAGAACCAGGTCAGCAGAGCCGCTTTAGAGCCAGAGAACCAGGTCAGCAGAGCCGTTGTAAAGCCAGAGAACCAGGTCAGCAGAGCTGCTCTAGAGCCTAAGAACCAGGTCAGCATAGCTGCTCTGGAGCCAGAGAACCAGGTCAGCAGAGCTGCTTTAGAGCCAGAGAACCAGGTCAGCATAGCTGCTCTAGAGGCAGAGAACCAGGTCAGCAGAGCTGCTTTAGAAGGAGAGAACCAGGTCAGCAGAACTGCTCTAGAGCCAGAGGACCAGGTCAGCCGAGCTGCTGTAGAGCCAGAGAACCAGGTCAGCAGACCTGCTCTAGAGGCTAAGAACCAGGTCAGCAGAGCTGCTCTAGAGCCAGAGAACCAGGTCAGCAGAGCTTCTTTAGCGCCAGAGAACCAGTTCAGCAGAGCTGCTTTAGAGTCAGAGAACCAGGTCAGCAGAGCTGCTTAAGAGCCAGAGAACCAGGTCAGCAGAGCTGCTCTACAGCCTAAGAACCAGTTCAGCAGAGCTGCTCTAGAGGCAGAGAAACCAGGTCAGCAAAGCTGCTTTAGAGGGAGAGAACCAGGTCAGCAGAGCTGCTTTAGAGCCAGAGAACCAGGTCAGCAGAGCTGCTCTAGAACCTATGAACCTGGTCAGCAGAGCTGCTCCAGACCCAGAGAACCAGGTCAGCAGAGTTGCTGTGGCACCAGAGAAACCTTGTCAGCAGAGCTGCTTTAGAGCCAGAGAACCAGGTCAGCAGAGCTGCTCTAGAGCCAGAGAACCAGGTCAGCAGAGCTGCTTAAGAGCCAGAGAACCAGGTCAGCAGAGCTGCTCTAGAGCCTAAGAACAGGTCAGCAGAGCTGCTCTAGAGCCTAATAACCTGGTCAGCAGAGCTGCTCTAGAGCCAGATAACCAGGCCAGCAGAGCTGCTTTAGAGCCAGAGAAACCAGATCAGCAGAGCTGCTTTAGAGGGAGAGAACCAGGTCAGCAGAGCTGCTCTAGAGCCTAAGAACCAGGTCAGCAGAGCTGCTCTAGAGCCAGAGAACCAGGTCAGCAGACCTGCGTAAGAGGGAGAGAACCAGGTCAGCAGAGCTGCTACAGAGCCTAAGAACCAGGTCAGCACAGCTGCTCTAGAGCCAGAGAACCAGGTCAGCAGAGCTCCTTTAGCGCCTGAGATCCAGGTCAGCAGAGCTAGTCCAGAGCCTAAGAAGCAGGTCAACACAGCTGCTCTAGAGCCAGAGAACCAGGTCAGCAGAGCTGCTTTAGCGCCAGAGAACCAGGTCAGCAGGGCTGCTTTAGAGCCTGAGAACCAGGTCAGCAGAGTTGCACAAGAGCCTAAGAACCAGGTCAGCAGAGCTGCTCTAGAGCCTAAGAACCAGGTCAGCAGAGCTGCTCTAGAGGCAGAGAACCAGGTCAGCATAGCTGCTTTAGAGGGAGAGAACCAGGTCAGCAGAGCTGCTCTAGAGCCAGAGGACCAGGTCAGCCTAGCTGCTGTAGATCCAGGTCAGCAGAGCTAGTCCAGAGCCTAAGAAGCAGGTCAACACAGCTGCTCTAGAGCCAGAGAACCAGGTCAGCAGAGCTGCTTTAGCGCCAGAGAACCAGGTCAGCAGGGCTGCTTTAGAGCCTGAGAACCAGGTCAGCAGAGTTGCACAAGAGCCTAAGAACCAGGTCAGCAGAGCTGCTCTAGTGCCTAAGAACAAGGTCAGCAGAGCCGCTCTAGAGCCAGAGAAACCAGGTCAGCAGACCTGCTTTAGAGCCTAAGAATCAGGTCAGCAGAGCAGCTATAGAGCCTAATAACCAGGTCAGCAGAGCTGCTCTAGAGCCAGAGAACCAGGTCAGCTTTGCTGCTTTAGAGCCATAGAACCAGGTCAGCAGAGCCGCTTTAGAGCCAGAGAACCAGGTCAGCAGAGCCGTTGTAAAGCCAGAGAACCAGGTCAGCAGAGCTGCTCTAGAGCCTAAAAAGCCGGACAGCAGATCTGCTCTAGAGGCAGAGAACCAGGACAGCAGAGCTGCTCTAGAGGCAGAGAACCAGGTCAGCAGAGCTGCTGTAGAGTCAGAGAAACCAGGTCAGTATAGGTGCTTTAGAGGGAGAGAACCAGGTCAGCAGAGCTGCTCTAGAGCCTAAGAACCAGGTCAGCAGAGCTGCTCTAGAGCCTAAGAACCAGGTCAGCACAGCTGTTCTAGAGCCGGAGAACCAGGTCAGCAGAGCTGCTTTAGCGCCAGAGAACCAGGTCAGCAGAGCTGCTCCAGAGGCTAAGAACCAGGTCAGCACAGCTGCTCTAGAGCCAGAGAACCAGGTCAGCAGAGGTGCTTTAGCGCCAGAGAACCAGGTCAGCAGAGCTTCTCCAGAGGCTAAGAACCAGGTCAGCACAGCTGCTCTAGAGCCAGAAAACCAGGTCAGCAGAGCTGCTTTAGTGCCAAAGAACCAGGTCAGCAGAGCTGCTTTAGAGCCAGAGAACCAGGTCCGCAGAGCTGCACTAGAGCCTAAGAACCAGGTCAGCAGAGCTGCTCTAGAGCCTAAGAACCAGGTCAGCAGATCTGCTCTAGAGGCAGAGAAACCAGGTCAGTAAAGCTTCTTGAGAGGGAGAGAACCAGGTCAGCAGAGCTGCTTTAGAGCCAGAGAACCAGGTCAGCAGAGCTGCACTAGAGCCTAAGAACCAGGTCAGCAGAGCTGCTCTAGAGCCAGAGAACCAGGTCAGCATAGCTGCTCTAGAGGCAGAGAACCAGGTCAGCAGAGCTGCTTTAGAGGGAGAGAACCAGGTCAGCAGAACTGCTCTAGAGCCAGAGGACCAGGTCAGCCGAGCTGCTGTAGAGCCAGAGAACCAGGTCAGCAGACCTGCTCTAGAGGCTTAGAACCAGGTCAGCAGAGCTGCTCTAGAGCCTAAGAACCAGGTCAGCACAGCTGTTCTAGAGCCAGAGAACCAGGTCAGCAGAGCTGCTTTAGTGCCAGAGAACCAGGTCAGCAGAGCTGCTCCAGAGGCTAAGAACCAGGTCAGCACAGCTGCTCTAGAGCCAGAAAACCAGGTCAGCAGAGCTGCTTTAGTGCCAAAGAACCAGGTCAGCAGAGCTGCTTTAGAGCCAGAGAACCAGGTCAGCAGAGCTGCACTAGAGCCTAAGAACCAGGTCAGCAGAGCTGCTCTAGAGCCTAAGAACCAGGTCAGCAGAGCTGCTCTAGAGGCAGAGACACCAGGTCAGCAAAGCTTCTTGAGAGGGAGAGAACCAGGTCATCAGAGCTGCTTTAGAGCCAGAGAACCAGGTAAGCAGAGCTGCACTAGAGCCTAAGAACCAGGTCAGCAGAGCTGCTCTAGAGCCTAAGAACCAGGTCAGCAGAGCTGCTCTAGAGGCAGAGAACCAAGTCAGCAGAGCTGCTTTAGAGGGAGAGAACCAGGTCAGCAGAGCTGCTCTAGAGCCAGAGGACAAGGTTTGCCGAGTTGCTGTAGAGCCAGAGAACCAGGTCAGAAGAGCTGCACTAGAGCCTAAGAACAAGGTCAGCAGAGCTGCTCTAGAGCCAGAGAAACCAGGTCAGCTGAGCTGCTTTAGAGGGAGAGAACCAGGTCAGCAGAGCTGCTTTAGAAGGAGAGAACCAGGTCAGCAGAGCTGCTCTAGAGCCAGAGGACCAGGTCAGCCGAGCTGCTGTAGAGCCAGAGAACCAGGTCAGCTTTGCTGCTTTAGAGCCATAGAACCAGGTCAGCAGAGCCGCTTTAGAGCCAGAGAACCAGGTCAGCAGAGCCGTTGTAAAGCCAGAGAACCAGGTCAGCAGAGCTGCTCTAGAGCCTAAAAAGCCGGACAGCAGAGCTGCTCTAGAGGCAGAGAACCAGGACAGCAGAGCTGCTCTAGAGGCAGAGAACCAGGTCAGCAGAGCTGCTGTAGAGTCAGAGAAACCAGGTCAGCATAGCTGCTTTAGAGGGAGAGAACCAGGTCAGCAGAGCTTCTCTAGAGCCTAAGAACCAGGTCAGCACAGCTGCTCTGGAGCCAGAGAACCTGGTCAGCAGAGCTGCTTTAGAGCCAGAGAACCAGGTCAGCATAGCTGCTCTAGAGGCAGAGAACCAGGTCAGCAGAGCTGCTTTAGAAGGAGAGAACCAGGTCAGCAGAACTGCTCTAGAGCCAGAGGACCAGGTCAGCCGAGCTGCTGTAGAGCCAGAGAACCAGGTCAGCAGACCTGCTCTAGAGGCTAAGAACCAGGTCAGCAGAGCTGCTCTAGAGCCAGAGAAACCAGGTCAGCAGAGCTGCTTTAGAGGGAGAGAAGCAGGTCAGCAGAGCTGCTTTAGAGGGAGAGAACCAGGTCAGCAGAGCTCCTCTAGAGCCTAAGAACCAGGTCAACACTGCTGCTCTTGAGCCAGAGAACCAGTTCAGCAGAGCTGCTTTAGAGTCAGAGAACCAGGTCAGCAGAGCTGCTTAAGAGCCAGAGAACCAGGTCAGCAGAGCTGCTCTACAGCCTAAGAACCAGTTCAGCAGAGCTGCTCTAGAGGCAGAGAAACCAGGTCAGCAAAGCTGCTTTAGAGGGAGAGAACCAGGTCAGCAGAGCTGCTTTAGAGCCAGAGAACCAGGTCAGCAGAGCTGCACTAGAGCCTAAGAACCAGGTCAGCAGAGCTGCTCTAGAGCCTAAGAACCAGGTCAGCAGAGCTGCTCTAGAGGCAGAGAAACCAGGTCAGCAAAGCTTCTTGAGAGGGAGAGAACCAGGTCAGCAGAGCGGCTTTAGAGCCAGAGAACCAGGTCAGCAGAGCTGCACTTGAGCCTAAGAATCAGGTCAGCAGAGCTGCTCTAGAGCCTAAGAACCAGGTCAGCAGAGCTGCTCTAGAGGCAGAGAACCAAGTCAGCAGAGCTGCTTTAGAGGGAGAGAACCAGGTCAGCAGAGCTGCTCTAGAGCCAGAGGACCAGGTCAGCCGAGTTGCTGTAGAGCCAGAGAACCAGCTCAGCAGAGCTGCACTAGAGCCTAAGAACAAGGTCAGCAGACCTGCTCTAGAGCCAGAGAAACCAGGTCAGCTGAGCTGCTTTAGAGGGAGAGAACCAGGTCAGCAGAGCTGCTTTAGAAGGAGAGTACCAGGTCAGCAGAACTGCTCTAGAGCCTAAGATCCAGATAAGCACAGCTGCTCTAGAGCCAGAGAACCAGGTCAGCAGAGCTGCTTTAGAGCCAGAGAACCAGGTCAGCAGAGCTGCTTTAAAGCCAGAGAACCAGGTCAGCAGAGCTGCTCTAGAGCCTAAGAACCAGGTCGGCAGAGCTGCTCTAGAGGCAGAGAAACCAGGTCAGCAGAGCTGCTTTAGAGGGAGAAAACCAGGTCAGCAGAGCTGCTCTAGAGCCAGAGAACCAGGTCAGCAGAGCTTATTTAGCGCCAGAGAACCATGTCAGCAGAGCTGCTTTAGAACCAGAGAACCAGGTCAGCAGAGCTGCTCTAGAGCCTAAGAACCAGGTCAGCAGATCTGCTCTAGAGGCAGAGAACCAGGTCAGCAGAGCTGCTTTAGAAGGAGAGAACCAGGTCAGCAGAACTGCTCTAGAGCCAGAGGACCAGGTTAGCCGAGCTGCTGTAGAGCCAGAGTACCAGGTCAGCAGAGCTGCTCAAGAGTCAGAGAAACCAGGTCAGCAGAGCAGCTTTAGAGCCAGAGAACCAGGTCAGCATAGCTGCTCTAGAGCATATGAACCAGGTCAGCAGAGCTGCTCCAGACCCAGATAACCAGGTCAGCAGAGCTGCTGTAGAGCCAGAGAAACCAGGTCAGCAGAGCTGCTGTTGAGGGAAAGAACCAGGTCAGCACAGCTGGTCTAGAGCCTAAGAACCAGGACAGTACAGCTGCTCTAGAGCCAGAGAACCAGGTCAGCAAAGCTGCTTTAGAGCCAGAAAACCAGGTCAGCAGAGTTGCTTTAGATCCAGAGACACCCGGTCAGCAGAGCTGCTTTAGAGCCAGAGAACCAGGTCAGCAGAGCTGCTTTAGAGCCAGGTCAGCAGAGCTGCTTTAGAGCCAGAAAACCAGGTCAGCAGAGCTGCTTTAGAGGGAGAGAACCAGGTCAGCACAGCTGCTCTAGAGCCAGAGGACCAGGTCAGCTGAGCTGCTGTAGAGCCAGAGAACCAGGGCAGCTTTGCTGCTTTAGAGCCATAGAACCAGGTCAGCAGAGCCGCTTTAGAGCCAGAGAACCAGGTCAGCAGAGCGGTTGTAAATCCAGAGAACCAGGTCAGCAGAGCTGCTCTAGAGCCTAAAAAGCCGGACAGCAGAGCTGCTCTAGAGGCAGAGAACCAGGACAGCAGAGCTGCTCTAGAGGCAGAGAACCAGGTCAGCAGAGCTGCTGTAGAGTCAGAGAAACCAGGTCAGCATAGCTGCTTTAGAGGGAGAGAACCAGGTCAGCAGAGCTTCTCTAGAGCCTAAGAACCAGGTCAGCACAGCTGCTCTGGAGCCAGAGAACCAGGTCAGCAGAGCTGCTTTAGAGCCAGAGAACCAGGTCAGCATAGCTGCTCTAGAGGCAGAGAACCAGGTCAGCAGAGCTGCTTTAGAAGGAGAGAACCAGGTCAGCAGAACTGCTCTAGAGCCAGAGGACCAGGTCAGCCGAGCTGCTGTAGATCCAGAGAACCAGGTCAGCAGACCTGCTCTAGAGGCTAAGAACCAGGTCAGCAGAGCTGCTCTAGAGCCAGAGAAACCAGGTCAGCAGAGCTGCTTTAGAGGGAGAGAAGCAGGTCAGCAGAGCTGCTTTAGAGGGAGAGAACCAGGTCAACAGAGCTCCTCTAGAGCCTAAGAACGAGGTCAGCAGAGCTGCTCTACAGCCTAAGAACCAGTTCAGCAGAGCTGCTCTAGAGGCAGAGAAACCAGGTCAGCAAAGCTGCTTTAGAGGGAGAGAACCAGGTCAGCAGAGCTGCTTTAGAGCCAGAGAACCAGGTCAGCAGAGCTGCTCTAGAGCCTATGAACCAGGTCAGCAGAGCTGCTCCAGACCCAGAGAACCAGGTCAGCAGAGTTGCTGTGGCACCAGAGAAACCTTGTCAGCAGAGCTGCTTTAGAGCCAGAGAACCAGGTCAGCAGAGCTGCTCTAGAGCCAGAGAACCAGGTCAGCAGAGCTGCTTAAGAGCCAGAGAACCAGGTCAGCAGAGCTGCTCTAGAGCCTAAGAACAGGTCAGCAGAGCTGCTCTAGAGCCTAATAACCAGGTCAGCAGAGCTGCTCTAGAGCCAGATAACCAGGCCAGCAGAGCTGCTTTAGAGCCAGAGAAAACAGATCAGCAGAGCTGCTTTAGAGGGAGAGAACGAGGTCAGCAGAGCTGCTCTAGAGCCTAAGAACCAGGTCAGCAGAGCTGCTCTAGAGCCAGAGAACCAGGTCAGCAGACCTGCGTTAGAGGGAGAGAACCAGGTCAGCAGAGCTGCTACAGAGCCTAAGAACCAGGTCAGCAGAGCTAGTCCAGAGCCTAAGAAGCAGGTCAACACAGCTGCTCTAGAGCCAGAGAACCAGGTCAGCAGAGCTGCTTTAGCGCCAGAGAACCAGGTCAGCAGGGCTGCTTTAGAGCCTGAGAACCAGGTCAGCAGAGTTGCACAAGAGCCTAAGAACCAGGTCAGCAGAGCTGCTCTAGAGCCTAAGAACCAGGTCAGCAGAGCTTCTCTAGAGGCAGAGAACCAGGTCAGCAGAGCTGCTTTAGAGGGAGAGAACCAGGTCAGCAGAGCTGCTCTAGAGCCAGAGGACCAGGTCAGCCTAGCTGCTGTAGAGCCAGAGAACCAGGTCAGCAGAGCGGCACTAGAGCCTAAGAACAAGGTCAGCAGAGCTGCTCTAGAGCCAGAGAAGCAGGTCAGCAGAGCTGTTTTAGAGGGAGAGAACCAGGTCAGCAGAGCTTCTCTAGAGGCAGACAACCAGGTCAGCAGAGCTGCTTTAGAGGGAGAGAACCAGGTCAGCAGAGCTGCTCTAGAGCCAGAGGACCAGGTCAGCCTAGCTGCTGTAGAGCCAGAGAACCAGGTCAGCAGAGCTGCACTAGTGCCTAAGAACAAGGTCAGCAGAGCCGCTCTAGAGCCAGAGAAACCAGGTCAGCAGACCTGCTTTAGAGCCTAAGAATCAGGTCAGCAGAGCTGCTATAGAGCCTAATAACCAGGTCAGCAGAGCTGCTCTAGAGCCAAATAACCAGGTCAGCAGAGCTGCTGTAGAGCCAGAGAAACCAGATCAGCAGAGCTGCTTTAGAGGGAGAGAGCCAGGTCAGCAGAGCTGCAATAGAGCCTAAGAACCAGGTCAGCAGAGCTGCTCTAGAGCCAGAGAACCAGGACAGCAGAGCTGCTGTAGAGCTAGAGAAACCAGGTCAGCAGAGTTGCTTTAGAGAGAGAGAACCAGGTCAGCAGAGCTGCTCCAGAGCCAGAGAACCAGGTCAGCAGAGCTGCACTAGAGCCTAAGAACCAGTTCAGCAGAGCTGCTCTAGAGCATAAGAACCAGGTCAGCAGAGCTGCTCTAGAGGCAGGAACCAGGTCAGCAGAGCTGCTTTAGAGGGTGAGAACTAGGTCAGCAGAGCTGCTCTAGAGCCAGAGGACCAGGTCAGCAGAGCTGCTCCAGAGCCAGAGAACCAGGTCAGCAGAGCTGCTCTAGAGCCAGAGAACTAGGTCAGCCTAGCTGCTGTAGAGCCAGAGAACCAGGTCAGCAGAGCTGCACTAGAGCATAAGAACAAGGTCAGCAGAGCTGGTCTAGAGTCAGAGAAACCAGGTCAGCAGAGCTGCTTTAGAGGGAGAGAACCAGGTCAGCAGAGCTGCTTTAAAGGGAGAGAACCAGGTCAGCAGAGCTGCACTATAGCCTAAGAACAAGGTTGCAGAGCTGCTCTAGAGCCAGAGAAACCAGGTCAGCAGAGCTACTTTAGAGACAGAGAACCAGGTCAGCAGAGCTTCTTTAAAGCCAGAGAACCAAGTCAGCAGAGCAGCTCTAGAGCCTAAGAACCAGGTCGGCAGAGCTGCTTTAGAGGGAGAGAACCAGGTCAGCAGAGCTGCTCTAGAGCCAGAGAACCAGGTCAGCAGAGCTTCTTTAGCGCCAGAGAACCAGGTCAGAAGAGCTGCTTTAGAGGTAGAGAACCAGGTCAACAGAGCAGCTTTAGAGCCAGAGTACCAGGTCAGCAGAGCTGGTCTAGAGCCTATGAACCAGGTCAGCAGAGCTGCTCCAGACCCAGATAACCAGGTCAGCAGAGCTGCTGTAGAGCCAGAGAACCAGGTCAGCAGAGCTGCTCTAGAGCCTATAAACCAGGTCAGCAGAGCTGCTCTAGACCCAGAGAACCAGGTCAGCAGAGTTGCTGTGGCACCAGAGAAACCTTGTCAGCAGATCTGCATTAGAGCCGAAGAAGCAGGCAAGCATAGCTGCTCTAGAGCCAGAGAACCAGGTCAGCAGAGCTGCTTAAGAGCCAGAGAACCAGGTCAGCAGAGCTGCTCTAGAGCCTAAGAACAGGTCAGCAGAGCTGCTCTAGAGCCTAATAACCAGGTCAGCAGAGCTGCTCTAGAGCCAGATAACCAGGTCAGCAGAGCTGCTTTAGAGCCAGAGAAACCAGATCAGCGGAGCTGCTTTAGAGGGAGAGAACCAGGTCAGCAGAGCTGCTCTAGAGCCTAAGAACCAGGTCAGCAGAGCTGCTCTAGAGCCAGAGAACCAGGTCAGCAGAGCTCCTTTAGCGCCAGAGATCCAGGTCAGCAGAGCTAGTCCAGAGCCTAAGAAGCAGGTCAACACAGCTGCTCTAGAGCCGGAGAACCAGGTCAGCAGAGCTGCTTTAGCGCCAGAGAACCAGGTCAGCAGGGCTGCTTTAGAGCCTGAGAACCAGGTCAGCAGAGTTGCACAAGAGCCTAAGAACCAGGTCAGCAGAGCTGCTCTAGAGCCTAAGAACCAGGTCAGCAGAGCTGCTCTAGAGGCAAAGAACCAGGTCAGCAGAGCTGCTTTAGAGGGAGAGAACCAGGTCAGCAGAGCTGCTCTAGAGCCAGAGGACCAGGTCAGCCTAGCTGCTGTAGAGCCAGAGAACCAGGTCAGCAGAGCTGCACTAGTGCCTAATAACAAGGTCAGCAGAGCCGCTCTAGAGCCAGAGAAACCAGGTCAGCAGACCTGCTTTAGAGCCTAAGAATCAGGTCAGCAGAGCTGCTATAGAGCCTAATAACCAGGTCAGCAGAGCTGCTCTAGAGCCAGAGAACCAGGACAGCAGAGCTGCTGTAGAGCTAGAGAAACCAGGTCAGCAGAGCTGCTTTAGAGGGAGAGAACCAGGTCAGCAGAGCTGCTCCAGAGCCAGAGAACCAGGTCAGCAGAGCTGCACTAGAGCCTAAGAACCAGTTCAGCAGAGCTGCTCTAGAGCATAAGAACCAGGTCAGCAGAGCTGCTCTAGAGGCAGGAACCAGGTCAGCAGAGCTGCTTTAGAGGGTGAGAACCAGGTCAGCAGAGCTGCTCTAGAGCCAGAGGACCAGGTCAGCAGAGCTGCTCCAGAGCCAGAGAACCAGGTCAGCAGAGCTGCTCTAGAGCCAGAGAACTAGGTCAGCCTAGCTGCTGTAGAGCCAGAGAACCAGGTCAGCAGAGCTGCACTAGAGCATAAGAACAAGGTCAGCAGAGCTGGTCTAGAGTCAGAGAAACCAGGTCAGCAGAGCTGCTTTAGAGGGAGAGAACCAGGTCAGCAGAGCTGCTCCAGAGCCAGAGAACCAGGTCAGCAGAGATGCACTAGAGCCTAAGAACCAGTTCAGCAGAGCTGCTCTAGAGCATAAGAACCAGGTCAGCAGAGCTGTTCTAGCGGCAGGAACCAGGTCAACAGAGCTGCTTTAGAGGGTGAGAACCAGGTCAGCAGAGCTGCTCTAGAGCCAGAGGACCAGGGCAGCAGAGCTGCCCCAGAGCCAGAGAACCAGGTCAGCAGAGCTGCTCTAGAGCCAGAGAACTAGGTCAGCCTAGCTGCTGTAGAGCCAGAGAACCAGGTCAGCAGAGCTGCACTAGAGCATAGGAACAAGGTCAGCAGAGCTGGTCTAGAGTCAGAGAAGCCAGGTCAGCAGAGCTGCTTTAGAGGGAGAGAACCAGGTCAGCAGAGCTGCTCCAAAGCCAGAGAACCAGGTCAGCAGAGCTGCACTAGAGCCTAAGAACCAGTTCAGCAGAGCTGCTCTAGAGCATAAGAACCAGGTCAGCAGAGCTGCTCTAGAGGCAGGAACCAGGTCAGCAGAGCTGCTTTAGAGGGTGAGAACCAGGTCAGCAGAGCTGCTCTAGAGCCAGAGGACCAGGTCAGCAGAGCTGCTCCAGAGCCAGAGAACCAGGTCAGCAGAGCTGCTCTAGAGCCAGAGAACTAGGTCAGCCTAGCTGCTGTAGAGCCAGAGAACCAGGTCAGCAGAGCTGCACTAGAGCATAAGAACAAGGTCAGCAGAGCTGGTCTAGAGTCAGAGAAACCAGGTCAGCAGAGCTGCTTTAGAGGGAGAGAACCAGGTCAGCAGAGCTGCACTATAGCCTAAGAACAAGGTTGCAGAGCTGCTCTAGAGCCAGAGAAACCAGGTCAGCAGAGCTGCTTTAGAGACAGAGAACCAGGTCAGCAGAGCTTCTTTAAAGCCAGAGAACCAAGTCAGCAGAGCTGCTCTAGAGCCTAAGAACCAGGTCGGCAGAGCTGCTTTGGAGGGACAGAACCAGGTCAGCAGAGCTGCTCTAGAGCCAGAGAACCAGGTCAGCAGAGCTTCTTTAGCGCCAGAGAACCAGGTCAGAAGAGCTGCTTTAGAGGTAGAGAACCAGGTCAACAGAGCTGCTTTAGAGCCAGAGAACCAGGTCAGCAGAGCTGGTCTAGAGCCTATGAACCTGATCAGCAGAGCTGCTCCAGACCCAGATAACCAGGTCAGCAGAGCTGCTGTAGAGCCAGAGAAACCAGGTCAGCAGAGCTGCTTTTGAGGGAAAGAACCAGGTCAGCACAGCTGGTCTAGAGCCTAAGAACCAGGACAGTACAGTTGCTCTAGATCCAGAGAACCAGGTCTGCAAGCTGCTTTAGAGACAGAAAACCAGGTCAGCAGAGTTGCTTTAGATCCAGAGACACCCGGTCAGCAGAGCTGCTTTATAGCCAGAGAACCAGGTCAGCAGAGTTGCTTTAGAGCCATAGAACCAGGTCAGCAGAGCCGTTGTAGAGCCAGAGAACCAGGTCAGCAGAGCTGCTCTAGAGCCTAAAAAGCCGGACAGCAGATCTGCTCTAGAGGCAGAGAACCAGGACAGCAGAGCTGCTCTAGAGGCAGAGAACCAGGTCAGCAGACCTGCTTTAGAGCCTAAGAATCAGGTCAGCAGAGCTGCTATAGAGCCTAATAACCAGGTCAGCAGAGCTGCTCTAGAGCCAGAGAACCAGGACAGCAGAGCTGCTGTAGAGCTAGAGAAACCAGGTCAGCAGAGCTGCTTTAGAGGGAGAGAACCAGGTCAGCAGAGCTGCTCCAGAGCCAGAGAACCAGGTCAGCAGAGCTGCACTAGAGCCTAAGAACCAGTTCAGCAGAGCTGCTCTAGAGCATAAGAACCAGGTCAGCAGAGCTGCTCTAGAGGCAGGAACCAGGTCAGCAGAGCTGCTTTAGAGGGTGAGAACCAGGTCAGCAGAGCTGCTCTAGAGCCAGAGGACCAGGTCAGCAGAGCTGCTCCAGAGCCAGAGAACCAGGTCAGCAGAGCTGCTCTAGAGCCAGAGAACTAGGTCAGCCTAGCTGCTGTAGAGCCAGAGAACCAGGTCAGCAGAGCTGCACTAGAGCATAAGAACAAGGTCAGCAGAGCTGGTCTAGAGTCAGAGAAACCAGGTCAGCAGAGCTGCTTTAGAGGGAGAGAACCAGGTCAGCAGAGCTGCTCCAGAGCCAGAGAACCAGGTCAGCAGAGCTGCACTAGAGCCTAAGAACCAGTTCAGCAGAGCTGCTCTAGAGCATAAGAACCAGGTCAGCAGAGCTGTTCTAGAGGCAGGAACCAGGTCAGCAGAGCTGCTTTAGAGGGTGAGAACCAGGTCAGCAGAGCTGCCCTAGAGCCAGAGGACCAGGGCAGCAGAGCTGCCCCAGAGCCAGAGAACCAGGTCAGCAGAGCTGCTCTAGAGCCAGAGAACTAGGTCAGCCTAGCTGCTGTAGAGCCAGAGATCCAGGTCAGCAGAGCTGCACTAGAGCATAGGAACAAGGTCAGCAGAGCTGGTCTAGAGTCAGAGAAGCCAGGTCAGCAGAGCTGCTTTAGAGGGAGAGAACCAGGTCAGCAGAGCTGCTCCAAAGCCAGAGAACCAGGTCAGCAGAGCTGCACTAGAGCCTAAGAACCAGTTCAGCAGAGCTGCTCTAGAGCATAAGAACCAGGTCAGCAGAGCTGCTCTAGAGGCAGGAACCAGGTCAGCAGAGCTGCTTTAGAGGGTGAGAACCAGGTCAGCAGAGCTGCTCTAGAGCCAGAGGACCAGGTCAGCAGAGCTGCTCCAGAGCCAGAGAACCAGGTCAGCAGAGCTGCTCTAGAGCCAGAGAACTAGGTCAGCCTAGCTGCTGTAGAGCCAGAGAACCAGGTCAGCAGAGCTGCACTAGTGCATAAGAACAAGGTCAGCAGAGCTGGTCTAGAGTCAGAGAAACCAGGTCAGCAGAGCTGCTTTAGAGGGAGAGAACCAGGTCAGCAGAGCTGCACTATAGCCTAAGAACAAGGTTGCAGAGCTGCTCTAGAGCCAGAGAAACCAGGTCAGCAGAGCTGCTTTAGAGACAGAGAACCAGGTCAGCAGAGCTTCTTTAAAGCCAGAGAACCAAGTCAGCAGAGCTGCTCTAGAGCCTAAGAACCAGGTCGGCAGAGCTGCTTTGGAGGGACAGAACCAGGTCAGCAGAGCTGCACTATAGCCTAAGAACAAGGTTGCAGAGCTGCTCTAGAGCCAGAGAAACCAGGTCAGCAGAGCTGCTTTAGAGACAGAGAACCAGGTCAGCAGAGCTTCTTTAAAGCCAGAGAACCAAGTCAGCAGAGCTGCTCTAGAGCCTAAGAACCAGGTCGGCAGAGCTGCTTTGGAGGGACAGAACCAGGTCAGCAGAGCTGCTCTAGAGCCAGAGAACCAGGTCAGCAGAGCTTCTTTAGCGCCAGAGAACCAGGTCAGAAGAGCTGCTTTAGAGGTAGAGAACCAGGTCAACAGAGCTGCTTTAGAGCCAGAGAACCAGGTCAGCAGAGCTGGTCTAGAGCCTATGAACCTGATCAGCAGAGCTGCTCCAGATCCAGATAACCAGGTCAGCAGAGCTGCTGTAGAGCCAGAGAAACCAGGTCAGCAGAGCTGCTTTTGAGGGAAAGAACCAGGTCAGCACAGCTGGTCTAGAGCCTAAGAACCAGGACAGTACAGTTGCTCTAGATCCAGAGAACCAGGTCTGCAAGCTGCTTTAGAGACAGAAAACCAGGTCAGCAGAGCTGCTTTATAGCCAGAGAACCAGGTCAGCAGAGTTGCTTTAGAGCCATAGAACCAGGTCAGCAGAGCCGTTGTAGAGCCAGAGAACCAGGTCAGCAGAGCTGCTCTAGAGCCTAAAAAGCCGGACAGCAGAGCTGCTCCAGAGGCTAAGAACCAGGTCAGCACAGCTGCTCTAGAGCCAGAGAACCAGGTCAGCAGAGCTGATTTAGTGCCAGAGAACCAGGTCAGCAGAGCTGCTTTAGAGCCAGAGAACCAGGTCAGCAGAGCTGCACTAGAGCCTAAGAACCAGGTCAGCAGAGCTGCTCTAGAGCCTAAGAACCAGGTCAGCAGAGCTGCTCTAGAGGCAGAGAACCAGGTCAGCAGAGCTGCTTTAGAGGGAGAGAACCAGGTCAGCAGAGCTGCTCTAGAGCCAGAGGACCAGGTCAGCTGAGTTGCTGTAGAGCCAGAGAACCAGGTCAGCAGAGCTGCACTAGAGCCTTAGAACAAGGTCAGCAGAGCTGCTCTAGAGCCAGAGAAACCAGGTCAGCTGAGCTGCTTTAGAGGGAGAGAACCAGGTCAGCAGAGATGCTTTAGGGGGAGAGAACCAGGTCAGCAGAGCTGCTCTAGAGCCTAAGAACTAGGTCAGCAGAGCTACTCTAGAGCCAGAGAACCAGGTCAGCAGAGCTGATTTAGAGGGAGAAAACCAGGTCAGCAGAGCTGCTCCAGAGCCTAAGAACCAGGTCAACACAGCTGCTCTAGAGCCAGAGAACCAGGTCAGCAGAGCTGCTGTAGAGCTAGAGAAACCAGGTCAGCAGAGCTGCTTTAGAGGGCGAGAACCAGGTCAGCAGAGCTGCTCCAGAGCCTAAGAACCAGGTCAGCAGAGCTGCTCTAGAGCCAGAGAACCAGGTCAGCAGAGCTGCTGTAGAGCTAGAGAAACCAGGTCAGCAGAGCTGCTTTAGAGCCAGAGAACCAGGTCAGCAAAGCTGCTTTAGAGCCAGAGAACCAGGTCATCAGAGCTGCTCTAGAGCCTATGAACCAGGTCAGGAGAGCTGCTCCAGGCCCAGAAAACCAGGTCAGCAGAGCTGCTGTAGAGCCAGAGAAACCTGGTCAGCAGATCTGCATTAGAGCGTAAGAAGCAGGCAAGCATAGCTGCTCTAGAGCCAGAGAACCAGGTCATCAGAGCTGCTTTAGAGCCAGAGAACCAAATCAGCAAAGCTGCTCTAGAGCCTTAGAACCAGGTCAGCAGAGCTGCTTTAGAGCCAGAGAACCAAATCAGCAAAGCTGCTCTAGAGCCTTAGAACCAGGTCAGCATAGCTGCTCTAGAGGCAGAGAACCAGGTCAGCAGAGCTGCTTTAGAAGGAGAGAACCAGGTCAGCAGAACTGCTCTAGAGCCAGAGGACCAGGTCAGCCGAGCTGCTGTAGATCCAGAGAACCAGGTCAGCAGACCTGCTCTAGAGGCTAAGAACCAGGTCAGCAGAGCTGCTCTAGAGCCAGAGAAACCAGGTCAGCAGAGCTGCTTTAGAGGGAGAGAAGCAGGTCAGCAGAGCTGCTTTAGAGGGAGAGAACCAGGTCAACAGAGCTCCTCTAGAGCCTAAGAACGAGGTCAGCAGAGCTGCTCTACAGCCTAAGAACCAGTTCAGCAGAGCTGCTCTAGAGGCAGAGAAACCAGGTCAGCAAAGCTGCTTTAGAGGGAGAGAACCAGGTCAGCAGAGCTGCTTTAGAGCCAGAGAACCAGGTCAGCAGAGCTGCTCTAGAGCCTATGAACCAGGTCAGCAGAGCTGCTCCAGACCCAGAGAACCAGGTCAGCAGAGTTGCTGTGGCACCAGAGAAACCTTGTCAGCAGAGCTGCTTTAGAGCCAGAGAACCAGGTCAGCAGAGCTGCTCTAGAGCCAGAGAACCAGGTCAGCAGAGCTGCTTAAGAGCCAGAGAACCAGGTCAGCAGAGCTGCTCTAGAGCCGAAGAACAGGTCAGCAGAGCTGCTCTAGAGCCTAATAACCAGGTCAGCAGAGCTGCTCTAGAGCCAGATAACCAGGCCAGCAGAGCTGCTTTAGAGCCAGAGAAAACAGATCAGCAGAGCTGCTTTAGAGGGAGAGAACCAGGTCAGCAGAGCTGCTCTAGAGCCTAAGAACCAGGTCAGCAGAGCTGCTCTAGAGCCAGAGAACCAGGTCAGCAGACCTGCGTTAGAGGGAGAGAACCAGGTCAGCAGAGCTGCTACAGAGCCTAAGAACCAGGTCAGCAGAGCTAGTCCAGAGCCTAAGAAGCAGGTCAACACAGCTGCTCTAGAGCCAGAGAACCAGGTCAGCAGAGCTGCTTTAGCGCCAGAGAACCAGGTCAGCAGGGCTGCTTTAGAGCCTGAGAACCAGGTCAGCAGAGTTGCACAAGAGCCTAAGAACCAGGTCAGCAGAGCTGCTCTAGAGCCTAAGAACCAGGTCAGCAGAGCTTCTCTAGAGGCAGAGAACCAGGTCAGCAGAGCTGCTTTAGAGGGAGAGAACCAGGTCAGCAGAGCTGCTCTAGAGCCAGAGGACCAGGTCAGCCTAGCTGCTGTAGCGCCAGAGAACCAGGTCAGCAGAGCGGCACTAGAGCCTAAGAACAAGGTCAGCAGAGCTGCTCTAGAGCCAGAGAAGCAGGTCAGCAGAGCTGTTTTAGAGGGAGAGAACCAGGTCAGCAGAGCTTCTCTAGAGGCAGACAACCAGGTCAGCAGAGCTGCTTTAGAGGGAGAGAACCAGGTCAGCAGAGCTGCTCTAGAGCCAGAGGACCAGGTCAGCCTAGCTGCTGTAGAGCCAGAGAACCAGGTCAGCAGAGCTGCACTAGTGCCTAAGAACAAGGTCAGCAGAGCCGCTCTAGAGCCAGAGAAACCAGGTCAGCAGACCTGCTTTAGAGCCTAAGAATCAGGTCAGCAGAGCTGCTATAGAGCCTAATAACCAGGTCAGCAGAGCTGCTCTAGAGCCAGATAACCAGGTCAGCAGAGCTGCTGTAGAGCCAGAGAAACCAGATCAGCAGAGCTGCTTTAGAGGGAGAGAGCCAGGTCAGCAGAGCTGCAATAGAGCCTAAGAACCAGGTCAGCAGAGCTGCTCTAGAGCCAGAGAACCAGGACAGCAGAGCTGCTGTAGAGCTAGAGAAACCAGGTCAGCAGAGTTGCTTTAGAGGGAGAGAACCAGGTCAGCAGAGCTGCTCCAGAGCCAGAGAACCAGGTCAGCAGAGCTGCACTAGAGCCTAAGAACCAGTTCAGCAGAGCTGCTCTAGAGCATAAGAACCAGGTCAGCAGAGCTGCTCTAGAGGCAGGAACCAGGTCAGCAGAGCTGCTTTAGAGGGTGAGAACTAGGTCAGCAGAGCTGCTCTAGAGCCAGAGGACCAGGTCAGCAGAGCTGCTCCAGAGCCAGAGAACCAGGTCAGCAGAGCTGCTCTAGAGCCAGAGAACTAGGTCAGCCTAGCTGCTGTAGAGCCAGAGAACCAGGTCAGCAGAGCTGCACTAGAGCATAAGAACAAGGTCAGCAGAGCTGGTCTAGAGTCAGAGAAACCAGGTCAGCAGAGCTGCTTTAGAGGGAGAGAACCAGGTCAGCAGAGCTGCTTTAAAGGGAGAGAACCAGGTCAGCAGAGCTGCACTATAGCCTAAGAACAAGGTTGCAGAGCTGCTCTAGAGCCAGAGAAACCAGGTCAGCAGAGCTACTTTAGAGACAGAGAACCAGGTCAGCAGAGCTTCTTTAAAGCCAGAGAACCAAGTCAGCAGAGCAGCTCTAGAGCCTAAGAACCAGGTCGGCAGAGCTGCTTTAGAGGGAGAGAACCAGGTCAGCAGAGCTGCTCTAGAGCCAGAGAACCAGGTCAGCAGAGCTTCTTTAGCGCCAGAGAACCAGGTCAGAAGAGCTGCTTTAGAGGTAGAGAACCAGGTCAACAGAGCAGCTTTAGAGCCAGAGTACCAGGTCAGCAGAGCTGGTCTAGAGCCTATGAACCAGGTCAGCAGAGCTGCTCCAGACCCAGATAACCAGGTCAGCAGAGCTGCTGTAGAGCCAGAGAACCAGGTCAGCAGAGCTGCTCTAGAGCCTATAAATCAGGTCAGCAGAGCTGCTCCAGACCCAGAGAACCAGGTCAGCAGAGTTGCTGTGGCACCAGAGAAACCTTGTCAGCAGATCTGCATTAGAGCCGAAGAAGCAGGCAAGCATAGCTGCTCTAGAGCCAGAGAACCAGGTCAGCAGAGCTGCTTAAGAGCCAGAGAACCAGGTCAGCAGAGCTGCTCTAGAGCCTAAGAACAGGTCAGCAGAGCTGCTCTAGAGCCTAATAACCAGGTCAGCAGAGCTGCTCTAGAGCCAGATAACCAGGTCAGCAGAGCTGCTTTAGAGCCAGAGAAACCAGATCAGCGGAGCTGCTTTAGAGGGAGAGAACCAGGTCAGCAGAGCTGCTCTAGAGCCTAAGAACCAGGTCAGCAGAGCTGCTCTAGAGCCAGAGAACCAGGTCAGCAGAGCTCCTTTAGCGCCAGAGATCCAGGTCAGCAGAGCTAGTCCAGAGCCTAAGAAGCAGGTCAACACAGCTGCTCTAGAGCCGGAGAACCAGGTCAGCAGAGCTGCTTTAGCGCCAGAGAACCAGGTCAGCAGGGCTGCTTTAGAGCCTGAGAACCAGGTCAGCAGAGTTGCACAAGAGCCTAAGAACCAGGTCAGCAGAGCTGCTCTAGAGCCTAAGAACCAGGTCAGCAGAGCTGCTCTAGAGGCAAAGAACCAGGTCAGCAGAGCTGCTTTAGAGGGAGAGAACCAGGTCAGCAGAGCTGCTCTAGAGCCAGAGGACCAGGTCAGCCTAGCTGCTGTAGAGCCAGAGAACCAGGTCAGCAGAGCTGCACTAGTGCCTAATAACAAGGTCAGCAGAGCCGCTCTAGAGCCAGAGAAACCAGGTCAGCAGACCTGCTTTAGAGCCTAAGAATCAGGTCAGCAGAGCTGCTATAGAGCCTAATAACCAGGTCAGCAGAGCTGCTCTAGAGCCAGAGAACCAGGACAGCAGAGCTGCTGTAGAGCTAGAGAAACCAGGTCAGCAGAGCTGCTTTAGAGGGAGAGAACCAGGTCAGCAGAGCTGCTCCAGAGCCAGAGAACCAGGTCAGCAGAGCTGCACTAGAGCCTAAGAACCAGTTCAGCAGAGCTGCTCTAGAGCATAAGAACCAGGTCAGCAGAGCTGCTCTAGAGGCAGGAACCAGGTCAGCAGAGCTGCTTTAGAGGGTGAGAACCAGGTCAGCAGAGCTGCTCTAGAGCCAGAGGACCAGGTCAGCAGAGCTGCTCCAGAGCCAGAGAACCAGGTCAGCAGAGCTGCTCTAGAGCCAGAGAACTAGGTCAGCCTAGCTGCTGTAGAGCCAGAGAACCAGGTCAGCAGAGCTGCACTAGAGCATAAGAACAAGGTCAGCAGAGCTGGTCTAGAGTCAGAGAAACCAGGTCAGCAGAGCTGCTTTAGAGGGAGAGAACCAGGTCAGCAGAGCTGCTCCAGAGCCAGAGAACCAGGTCAGCAGAGATGCACTAGAGCCTAAGAACCAGTTCAGCAGAGCTGCTCTAGAGCATAAGAACCAGGTCAGCAGAGCTGTTCTAGCGGCAGGAACCAGGTCAACAGAGCTGCTTTAGAGGGTGAGAACCAGGTCAGCAGAGCTGCTCTAGAGCCAGAGGACCAGGGCAGCAGAGCTGCCCCAGAGCCAGAGAACCAGGTCAGCAGAGCTGCTCTAGAGCCAGAGAACTAGGTCAGCCTAGCTGCTGTAGAGCCAGAGAACCAGGTCAGCAGAGCTGCACTAGAGCATAGGAACAAGGTCAGCAGAGCTGGTCTAGAGTCAGAGAAGCCAGGTCAGCAGAGCTGCTTTAGAGGGAGAGAACCAGGTCAGCAGAGCTGCTCCAAAGCCAGAGAACCAGGTCAGCAGAGCTGCACTAGAGCCTAAGAACCAGTTCAGCAGAGCTGCTCTAGAGCATAAGAACCAGGTCAGCAGAGCTGCTCTAGAGGCAGGAACCAGGTCAGCAGAGCTGCTTTAGAGGGTGAGAACCAGGTCAGCAGAGCTGCTCTAGAGCCAGAGGACCAGGTCAGCAGAGCTGCTCCAGAGCCAGAGAACCAGGTCAGCAGAGCTGCTCTAGAGCCAGAGAACTAGGTCAGCCTAGCTGCTGTAGAGCCAGAGAACCAGGTCAGCAGAGCTGCACTAGAGCATAAGAACAAGGTCAGCAGAGCTGGTCTAGAGTCAGAGAAACCAGGTCAGCAGAGCTGCTTTAGAGGGAGAGAACCAGGTCAGCAGAGCTGCACTATAGCCTAAGAACAAGGTTGCAGAGCTGCTCTAGAGCCAGAGAAACCAGGTCAGCAGAGCTGCTTTAGAGACAGAGAACCAGGTCAGCAGAGCTTCTTTAAAGCCAGAGAACCAAGTCAGCAGAGCTGCTCTAGAGCCTAAGAACCAGGTCGGCAGAGCTGCTTTGGAGGGACAGAACCAGGTCAGCAGAGCTGCTCTAGAGCCAGAGAACCAGGTCAGCAGAGCTTCTTTAGCGCCAGAGAACCAGGTCAGAAGAGCTGCTTTAGAGGTAGAGAACCAGGTCAACAGAGCTGCTTTAGAGCCAGAGAACCAGGTCAGCAGAGCTGGTCTAGAGCCTATGAACCTGATCAGCAGAGCTGCTCCAGACCCAGATAACCAGGTCAGCAGAGCTGCTGTAGAGCCAGAGAAACCAGGTCAGCAGAGCTGCTTTTGAGGGAAAGAACCAGGTCAGCACAGCTGGTCTAGAGCCTAAGAACCAGGACAGTACAGTTGCTCTAGATCCAGAGAACCAGGTCTGCAAGCTGCTTTAGAGACAGAAAACCAGGTCAGCAGAGCTGCTTTATAGCCAGAGAACCAGGTCAGCAGAGTTGCTTTAGAGCCATAGAACCAGGTCAGCAGAGCCGTTGTAGAGCCAGAGAACCAGGTCAGCAGAGCTGCTCTAGAGCCTAAAAAGCCGGACAGCAGAGCTGCTCCAGAGGCTAAGAACCAGGTCAGCACAGCTGCTCTAGAGCCAGAGAACCAGGTCAGCAGAGCTGATTTAGTGCCAGAGAACCAGGTCAGCAGAGCTGCTTTAGAGCCAGAGAACCAGGTCAGCAGAGCTGCACTAGAGCCTAAGAACCAGGTCAGCAGAGCTGCTCTAGAGCCTAAGAACCAGGTCAGCAGAGCTGCTCTAGAGGCAGAGAACCAGGTCAGCAGAGCTGCTTTAGAGGGAGAGAACCAGGTCAGCAGAGCTGCTCTAGAGCCAGAGGACCAGGTCAGCTGAGTTGCTGTAGAGCCAGAGAACCAGGTCAGCAGAGCTGCACTAGAGCCTTAGAACAAGGTCAGCAGAGCTGCTCTAGAGCCAGAGAAACCAGGTCAGCTGAGCTGCTTTAGAGGGAGAGAACCAGGTCAGCAGAGATGCTTTAGGGGGAGAGAACCAGGTCAGCAGAGCTGCTCTAGAGCCTAAGAACTAGGTCAGCAGAGCTACTCTAGAGCCAGAGAACCAGGTCAGCAGAGCTGATTTAGAGGGAGAAAACCAGGTCAGCAGAGCTGCTCCAGAGCCTAAGAACCAGGTCAACACAGCTGCTCTAGAGCCAGAGAACCAGGTCAGCAGAGCTGCTGTAGAGCTAGAGAAACCAGGTCAGCAGAGCTGCTTTAGAGGGCGAGAACCAGGTCAGCAGAGCTGCTCCAGAGCCTAAGAACCAGGTCAGCAGAGCTGCTCTAGAGCCAGAGAACCAGGTCAGCAGAGCTGCTGTAGAGCTAGAGAAACCAGGTCAGCAGAGCTGCTTTAGAGCCAGAGAACCAGGTCAGCAAAGCTGCTTTAGAGCCAGAGAACCAGGTCATCAGAGCTGCTCTAGAGCCTATGAACCAGGTCAGGAGAGCTGCTCCAGGCCCAGAAAACCAGGTCAGCAGAGCTGCTGTAGAGCCAGAGAAACCTGGTCAGCAGATCTGCATTAGAGCGTAAGAAGCAGGCAAGCATAGCTGCTCTAGAGCCAGAGAACCAGGTCATCAGAGCTGCTTTAGAGCCAGAGAACCAAATCAGCAAAGCTGCTCTAGAGCCTTAGAACCAGGTCAGCAGAGCTGCTTTAGAGCCAGAGAACCAAATCAGCAAAGCTGCTCTAGAGCCTTAGAACCAGGTCAGCAGAGCTGCTCTAGAGGCAGAGAAACCAGGTCAGCAAAGCTTCTTGAGAGGAAGAGAACCAGGTCAGCAGAGCTGCTTTAGAGCCAGAGAACCAGGTCAGCAGAGCTGCTTTAGAGCCAGAGAACCAGGTCATCAGAGCTGCTCCAGAGCCTATGAACCAGGTCAGGAGAGCTGCTCCATGCCCAGAGAACCAGGTCAGCAGAGCTGCTGTAGAGCCAGAGAAACCTGGCCAGCAGATCTGCATTAGAGCCTAAGAAGCAGGCAAGCATAGCTGCTCTAGAGCCAGAGAACCAGGTCAGCAGAGCTGCTTTAGAGCCAGAGAACCAAGTCAGCAGAGCTGCTCTAGAGCCTAAGAATCAGGTTAGCAGAGCTGCTCTAGAGCCTAATAACTAGGTCAGCAGAGCTACTCTAGAGCCAGATAACCATGTCAGCAGAGCTGCTGTAGAGCCAGAGAAACCAGATCAGCAGAGCTGCTCTAGAGCCTATGAACCAGGTCAGCTGAGGTGCTCCAGGCCCAGAGAACCAGGTCAGCAGAGCTGCTGTAGAGCCAGAGAAACCTGGTCAGCAGATCTGCATTAGAGTCTAAGAAGCAGGCAAGCATAGCTTCTCTAGAGCCAGAGAACCAGGTCAGCAGAGCTGCTCTAGAGCCTAAGAATCAGGTCAGCAGAGCTGCTCTAGAGCCAGATAACCAGGTCAGCAGAGCTGCTCTAGAGCCAGATAAACAGGTCAGCAGAGCTGCTGTAGAGCCAGAGAAACCAGATCAGCTGAGCTGCTTTAGAGGGAGAGAACCAAGTCAGCAGAGCTGCTCTAGAGCCTAAGAACCAGGTCAACAGAGCTGCTCTAGAGGCTAAGAACCAGGTCAGCAGAGCTGCTCTAGAGGCAGAGAACCAGGTCATCAGAGATGCTTTAGAGGGAGAGAACCAGGTCAGCAGAGCTGCTCTAGAGCCAGAGCACCAGCTCAGCCTAGCTGCTGTAGGGCCAGAGAACCAGGTCAGCAGAGCTGAACTAGAGCTTAAGAACAAGGTCAGCAGAGCTGCTCTAGAGCCAGAGAAGCAGGTCAGCAGAGCTGCTTTAGAGGGAGAGAACCAGGTCAGCAGAGCTGCTCTAGAGCCTAAGAACCAGGTCAGCACCGCTGCTCTAGAGCCAGAGAACCAGGTCAGCAGATCTGCATTAGAGCCTAAGAAGCAGGCAAGAATAGCTGCTCTAGAGCCAGAGAACCAGGTCAGCAGAGCTGCTCTAGATCCTAAGAATCAGGTCAGCAGAGCTGCTCTAGAGCCTAATACCCAGGTCAGCAGAGCTGCTCTAGAGCCAGATAACCAGGTCAGCAGAGCTGCTGTAGAGCTAGAGAAACCAGATCAGCAGAGCTGCTTTAGAGGGAGAGAACCAGGTCAGCAGAGCTGCTCTAGAGCCAGAGGACCAGGTCAGCCTAGCTGCTGTAGAGCCAGAGAACCAGGTCAGCAGAGCTGCACTAGAGCCTAAGAACAAGGTCAGCAGAGCTCCTTTAGAGCCAGAGAAGCAGGTCAGCAGAGCTGTTTTAGAGGGAGAGAACCAGGTCAGCAGAGCTGCTCTAGAGCCTAAGAACCAGGTCAGCACAGCTGCTCTAGAGCCAGAGAACCAGGTCAGCAGAGTTGCTCTAGAGTCAGAGAACCAGGTCAGCAGAGCTGCTTAAGAGCCTACGAACCAGGTCAGCAGAGCTGCTCTAGAGCCAGAGAAGCAGGTCAGCAGAGCTGCTTTAGAGGGAGAGAACCAGGTCAGCAGAGCTGCTCTAGAGCCTAAGAACCAGGTCAGCACCGCTGCTCTAGAGCCAGAGAACCAGGTCAGCAGAGCTGCTTTAGAGCCTAAGAACCAGGTCAGCAAAGCTGCTTGAGAGGGAGAGAACCAGGTCAGCAGAGCTGCTTATGAGCCAGAGAACCAGGTCAGCAGAGCTGCTCTAGAGCCTAAGAACCAGGTCAGCAAAGCTGCTTGAGAGGGAGAGAACCAGGTCAGCAGAGCTGCTTTAGAGCCAGAGAACCAGGTCAGCAGAGCTGCTCTGGAGCCTATGAACCAGGTCAGCAGAGCTGCTCCAGACCCAGAGAACCAGGACAGCAGAGCTGCTGTAGAGCCAGAGAAACCTGGTCAGCAGATCTGCATTAGAGCCTAAGAAGCAGGCAAGAATAGCTGCTCTAGAGCCAGAGAACCAGGTCAGCAGAGCTACTCTAGAGCCTAGGAACCAGGTCAGCAGAGCTGCTCTGGAGGCAGAGAAACCAGGTCAGCAGAGCTGCTGTAGAGCCAGAGAAACCTGGTCAGCAGACCTGCTTTAGAGCCTAAGAACCAGGCAAGCATGCCTGCTCTAGAGCTAGAGAACCAGGTCAGCAGAGCTGCTTTAGAGTCAGAGAACCAGTTCAGCAGAGCTGCTCTAGAGCCTAAGAACCAGGTCAGCAGAGCTGCTGTAGAGCCTAAGAACCAGGTCAGCAGAGCCGCTCTAGAGCCTAAGAACCAGGTCAGAAGAGCTGTTCTAGAGCCTAAGAACCAGGTCAGCACAGCTGTTTAGAGCCAGAGAACCAGGTCAGCAGACCTGCTTTAGAGCAGGAGAAACCAGGACAGCAGAGCTGCTTTAGAGACAGAAAACCAGGTTAGCAGAACTGCATTAGAGCCAGAGAACCAGGTCAGCAGAGCAGTTGTAGAGCCAGAGAACCAGGTCAGCAGAGCTGCTCTAGAGTCAGAGAACCAGGTCAGCAAAGCGGCTTTCGAGCCAGAAAACCAGGTTAGCAGAGCTGCTTTAGAGCAAGGTCAGCAGAGCTGCTTTAGAGCCAGAGAAGCAGGTCAGCAGAGCTGCTCTAGAGCCTAAGAACCAGGTCAGCAGAGCTGCTTTAAAGCCAGAGAACCATGTTAGAAGAGCTGCTTTAGAGCCAGGTCAGCAGTTCTGCTTTAGAGCCAGAGAGGAAGGTCAGCAGAGCTGCTCTAGAGCCTAAGAACCAGGTCAGCAGAGCTGCTCTAGAGGCAGAGAACCAGGTCAGCAGAGCTGCTTTAGAAGGAGAGAACCAGGTCAGCAGAACTGCTCTAGAGCCAGAGGACCAGGTCAGCCGAGTTGCTGTAGAGCCAGAGAACCAGGTCAGCAGACCTCCTCTAGAGGCTAAGAACCAGGTCAGCAGAGCTGCTCTAGAGCCAGAGAAACCAGGTCAGCAGAGCTGCTTTAGAGGGAGAGAAGCAGGTCAGCAGAGCTGCTTTAGAGGGAGAGAACCAGGTCAGCAGAGCTGCACTAGAGCCAGAGAACCAGGTCAGCAGAGCTGCTTTAGAGTCAGAGAACCAGGTCAGCAGAGCTGCTTAAGAGTCAGAGAACCAGGTCAGCAGAGCTGCTCTAGAGCCTAAGAACCAGGTCAGCAGAGCTGCCCTAGAGGCAGAGAACCAGGTCAGCAAAGCTGCTTTAGAGGGAGAGAACCAGGTCAGCAGAGCTGCTTTAGAGCCAGAGAACCAGGTCAGCAGAGCTGCTGTAGAGACAGAGAAACCAGATCAGCAGAGCTGCTTTAGAGGGAGAGAACCAGGTAAGCAGAGCTGCTCTAGAGCCTAAGAACTAGGTCAGCAGAGCTGCTCTAGAGCCAGAGAACCAGGTCAGCAGAGCTGCTGTAGAGCTAGAGAAACAAGGTCAGCAGAGCTGCTTTAGAGGGAGGGAACCAGATCAGCAGAGCTGCTCCAGAGCCTAAGAACCAGATCAACACAGCTGCTCTAGAGCCAGAGAACCAGGTCAGCAGAGCTGCTTTAGCGCCAGAGATCCAGGTCAGCAGAGCTAATCCAGAGCCTAAGAACCAGGTCAGCAGAGCTGCTTTAGAGTCAGAGAACCAGGTGAGCAAAGCTGCTTAAGAGGCAGAGAACCAGGTCACTAGAGCTGCTCTAGAGCCTAAGAAAAAGGTCAGCAGAGCTGCTCTAGAGGCAGAGAAACCAGGTCAGCAAAGCTGCTTTAGAGGGAGAGAACCAGGTCAGCAGAGCTGCTTTAGAGCCAGAGAACCAGGTCAGCAGAGCTGCTCTAGAGCCTATGATCCAGGTCAGCAGAGCTGCTCCAGGCCCAGAGAACCAGGTCAGCAGAGCTGCGGTAGAGCCAGAGAAACCTGGTCAGCAGATCTGCATTAGAGCCTAAGATGCAGGCAAGCATAGCTTCTCTAGAGCCAGAGAACCAGGTCAGCAGAGCTGCTCTAGAGCCTAAGAATCAGGTCAGCAGAGCTACTCTAGAGCCTAATACCCAGGTCAGCAGAGCTGCTCTAGAGCCAGATAACCAGGTCAGCAGAGCTGCTGTAGAGCCAGAGAAACCAGATCAGCAGAGCTGCTTTAGAGGGAGAGAACCAGGTCAGCAGAGCTGCTCTAGAGCCTAAGAACCAGGTCAGCAGAGCTGCTATTGAGCCAGAGAACCAGGTCAGTAGAGCTGCTGTAGAGCTAGAGAAACAAGGTCAGCAGAGCTGCTTTAGTGGGAGAGAACCAGGTCAGCAGAGCTGCTCCAGAGCCTAAGAACCAGGTCAACACAGCTGCTCTAGAGCCAGAGAACCAGGTGGTCAGCAGAGCTGCTTTAGCGCCAGAGAACCAGGTCAGCAGAGCTGCTTTAGAGCCAGAGAACCAGGTCAGCAGAGCTGTTCTAGAGGCTAAGAACCAGGTCAGCAGAGCTGCTCTAGAGGCAGAGAACCAGGTCAGGAGAGCTGCTTTAGAGGGAGAGAACCAGGTCAGCAGAGCTGCTCTAGAGCCAGAGGACCAGGTCAGCCTAGCTGCTGTAGAACCAGAGAACCAGGTCAGCAGAGCTGCACTAGAGCCTAAGAACAAGGTCAGCAGAGCTGCTCTAGAGCAAGAGAAGCAGGCCAGTAGAGCTGTTTTAGAGGGAGAGAACCAGGTCAGCAGAGCTGCTCTAGAGCCTAAGAACCAGGTCAACACAGCTGCTCTAGAGCCAGAGAACCAGGTCAGCAGAGCTGCTTTAGAGTCAGAGAACCAGGTCAGCAGAGCTGCTTAAGAGCCTAAGAACCACGTCAGCAGAGCTGCTCTAGAGCCTAAGAACCAGGTCAGCAGAGCTGCTCTAGAGGCAGAGAAACCAGGTCAGCAAAGCTCCTTGAGAGGGAGAGAACCAGGTCAGCAGAGCTGCTTTAGAACCAGAGAACCAGGTCAGCAGAGCTGCTTTAGAGCCAGAGAACCAGGTCATCAGAGCTGCTCTAGAGCCTATGAACCAGGTCAGGAGAGCTGCTCCAGGCCCAGAAAACCAGGTCAGCAGAGCTACTGTAGAGCCAGAGAAACCTGGTCAGCAGATCTGCATTCGAGCCTAAGAAGCAGGTAAGCATAGCTGCTCTAGAGCCAGAGAACCAGGTCAGCAGAGCTGCTTTAGAGCCAGAGAACCAAATCAGCAAAGCTGCTCTAGAGCCTAAGAATCAGGTCAGCAGAGCTGCTCTAGAGCCTAATAACTAGGTCAGCAGAGCTGCTCTAGAGCCAGATAACCAGGTCAGCAGAGCTGCTGTAGAGCCATAGAAACCAGATCAGCAGAGCTGCTCTAGAGCCTATGAACCAGGTCAGCAGAGCTGCTCCAGGCCCAGAGAACCAGGTCAGCAGAGCTGCTGTAGAGCCAGAGAAATCTGGTCAGCAGATCTGCATAAGAGCCTAAGAAGCAGGCAAGCATAGCTTCTCTAGAGCCAGATAACCAGGTCAGCAGAGCTACTGTAGAGCCAGAGAAACCAGATCAGCAGAGCTGCTTTAGAGGGAGAGAACCAGGTCAGCAGAGCTACTCTAGAGCCAGAGAACCAGGTCAGCAGAGCTGCTTTAGAGGGAGAAAACCAGGTCAGCAGAGCTGCTCCAGAGCCTAAGAACCAGGTCAACACAGCTGCTCTAGAGCCAGAGAACCAGGTCAGCAGAGCTGCTTTAGAGGGAGAAAACCAGGTCAGCAGAGCTGCTCCAGAGCCTAAGAACCAGGTCAACACAGCTGCTCTAGAGCCAGAGAACCAGGTAAGCAGAGCTGCTTTAGAGTCAGAGAACCAGGTCAGCAGAGCTGCTTAAGAGCCAGAGAACCTGGTCAGCAGAGCTGCTCTAGAGCCTTAGAACCAGGTCAGCAGAGCTGCTCTAGAGGCAGAGAAACCAGGTCAGCAAAGCTGCTTTAGAGGGAGAGAACCAGGTCAGCAGACCTGCTTTAGAGCCAGAGAACCAGGTCAGCAGAGCTGCACTAGAGCCTAAGAACCAGGTCAGCAGAGCTGCTCTAGAGGCAGAGAACCAGGTCAGGAGAGCTGCTTTAGAAGGAGAGAACCAGGTCAGCAGAGCTGCTCTAGAGCCAGAGGACCAGGTCAGCCTAGCTGCTGTAGAGCCGGAGAACCAGGTCAGCAGAGCTGCACTAGAGCCTAAGAACAGGGTCAGCAGAGCTGCTCTAGAGCCAGAGAAGCAGGTCAGTAGAGCTGTTTTAGAGGGAGAGAACCAGGTCAGCAGAGCTGCTCTAGAGCCTAAGAACCAGGTCAGCACAGCTGCTCTAGAGCCAGAGAACCAGGTCAGCAGATATGCTTTAGAGTCAGAGAACCAGGTCAGCAGAGCTGCTTAAGAGCCTAAGAACCAGGTCAGCAGAGCTGCTCTAGAGCCTTAGAACCAGGTCAGCAGAGCGGCTCTAGAGGCAGAGAAACCAGGTCAGCAAAGCTTCTTGAGAGGAAGAGAACCAGGTCAGCAGAGCTGCTTTAGAGCCAGAGAACCAGGTCAGTAGAGCTGCTTTGGAGCCAGAGAACCAGGTCATCAGAGCTGCTCTAGAGCCTATGAACCAGGTCAGGAGAGCTGCTCCATGCCCAGAGAACCAGGTCAGCAGAGCTGCTGTAGAGCCAGAGAAACCTGGCCAGCAGATCTGCATTAGAGCCTGAGAAGCAGGCAAGCATAGCTGGTCTAGAGCCAGGGAACCAGGTCAGCAGAGCTGCTTTAGAGCCAGAGAACCAAGTCAGCTGAGCTGCTCTAGAGCCTAAGAATCAGGTTAGCAGAGCTGCTCTAGAGCCTGATAACTAGGTCAGCAGAGCTGCTCTAGAGCCAGATAACCATGTCAGCAGAGCTGCTGTAGAGCCAGAGAAACCAGATCAGCAGAGCTGCGCTAGAGCCTATGAACCAGGTCAGCTGAGCTGCTCCAGGCCCAGCGAACCAGGTCAGCAGAGCTGCTGTAGAGACAGAGAAACCTGGTCAGCAGATCTGCATTAGAGTCTAAGAAGCAGGCAAGCATAGCTTCTCTAGAGCCAGAGAACCAGGTCAGCAGAGCTGCTCTAGAGCCTAAGAATCAGGTCAGCAGAGCTGCTCTAGAGCCAGATAACCAGGTCAGCAGAGCTGCTCTAGAGCCAGATAACCAGGTCAGCAGAGCTGCTGTAGAGCCAGAGAAACCATATCAGCTGAGCTGCTTTAGAGGGAGAGAACCAGGTCAGCAGAGCTGCTCTAGAGCCTAAGAACCAGGTCAACAGAGCTGCTCTAGAGCCAGAGAACCAGGTCAGCAGAGCTGCTGTAGAGCTAGAGAAACCAGGTCAGCAGAGCTGCTTTAGAGGGAGAGAACCAGCTCAGCAGAGCTGCTCCAGAGCCTAAGAACCAGGTCAACACAGCTGCTCTAGAGCCAGAGAACCAGGTCAGCAGAGCTGCTTTAGCACCAGAGATCCAGGTCAGCAGAGCTAATCCAGAGCCTAAGAACCAGGTCAGCACAGCTGCTCTAGAGCCAGAGAACCAGGTCAGCAGAGCTGCTTTAGCGCCAGAGAACCAGGTCAGCAGAGCTGCTTTAGAGCCAGAGAACCAGGTCAGCAGAGCTGCACTAGAGCCTAAGAACCAAGTCAGCAGAGCTGCTCTAGAGGCTAAGAACCAGGTCAGCAGAGCTGCTCTAGAGGCAGAGAACCAGGTGAGCAGAGCTGCTTTAGAGGGAGAGAACCAGGTCAGCAGAGCTGCTCTAGAGCCAGAGCACCAGGTCAGCCTAGCTGCTGTAGAGCCAGAGAACCAGGTCAGCAGAGCTGCACTAGAGCTTAAGAACAAGGTCAGCAGAGCTGCTCTAGAGCCAGAGAAGCAGGTCAGCAGAGCTGCTTTAGAGGGAGAGAACCAGGTCAGCAGAGCTGCTCTAGAGCCTAAGAACCAGGTCAGCACCTCTGCTCTAGAGCCAGAGAACCAGGTCAGCAGAGCTGCTTTAGAGTCAGAGAACCAGGTCAGTAGAGCTGCTTAAGAGCCAGAGAACCAGGTCAGCAGAGCTGCTCTAGAGCCTAAGAACTAGGTCAGCAAAGCTGCTTGAGAGGGAGAGAAGCAGGTCAGCAGAGCTGCTTTAGAGCCAGAGAACCAGGTCAGCAGAGCTGCTCTGGAGCATATGAACCAGGTCAGCAGAGCTGCTCCAGACCCAGAGAACCAGAACAGCAGAGCTGCTGTAGAGCCAGAGAAACTTGGTCAGCAGATCTGCATTAGAGCCTAAGAAGCAGGCAAGAATAGCTGCTCTAGAGCCAGAGAACCAGGTCAGCAGAGCTGCTCTAGAGCCTAAGAATCAGGTCAGCAGAGCTGCTCTAGAGCCAGGTAACCAGGTCAGCAGAGCTGCTCTAGAGCCAGATAACCAGGTCAGCAGAGCTGCTGTAGAGCCAGAGAAACCAGATCAGCTGAGCTGCTTTAGAGGGAGAGAACCAGGTCAGCAGAGCTGCTCTAGAGCCTAAGAACCAGGTCAACAGAGCTGCTCTAGAGCCAGAGAACCAGGTCAGCAGAGCTGCTGTAGAGCTAGAGAAACCAGGTCAGCAGAGCTGCTTTAGAGGGAGAGAACCAGGTCAGCAGAGCTGCTCCAGAGCCTAAGAACCAGGTCAACACAGCTGCTCTAGAGCCAGACAACCAGGTCAGCAGAGCTGCTTTATCACCAGAGATCCAGGTCAGCAGAGCTAATCCAGAGCCTAAGAACCAGGTCAGCACAGCTGCTCTAGAGCCAGAGAACCAGGTCAGCAGAGCTGCTTTAGCGCCAGAGAACCAGGTCAGCAGAGCTGCTTTAGAGCCAGAGAACCAGGTCAGCAGAGCTGCACTAGAGCCTAAGAACCAAGTCAGCAGAGCTGCTCTAGAGGCTAAGAACCAGGTCAGCAGAGCTGCTCTAGAGGCAGAGAACAAGGTCAGCAGAGCTGCTTTAGAGGGAGAGAACCAGGTCAGCAGAGCTGCTCTAGAGCCAGAGCACCAGGTCAGCCTAGCTGCTGTAGAGCCAGAGAACCAGGTCAGCAGAGCTGCACTAGAGCTTAAGAACAAGGTCGGCAGAGCTGCTCTAGAGCCAGAGAAGCAGGTCAGCAGAGCTGCTTTAGAGGGAGAGAACCAGGTCAGCAGAGCTGCTCTAGAGCCTAAGAACTAGGTCAGCAAAGCTGCTTGAGAGGGAGAGAACCAGGTCAGCAGAGCTGTTTTAGAGCCAGAGAACCAGGTCAGCAGAGCTGCTCTGGAGCATATGAACCAGGTCAGCAGAGCTGCTCCAGACCCAGAGAACCAGAACAGCAGAGCTGCTGTAGAGCCAGAGAAACCTGGTCAGCAGATCTGCATTAGAGCCTAAGAAGCAGGCAAGAATAGCTGCTCTAGAGCCAGAGAACCAGGTCAGCAGAGCTGCTCTAGAGCCTAAGAATCAGGTCAGCAGAGCTGCTCTAGAGCCAGGTAACCAGGTCAGCAGAGCTGCTCTAGAGCCAGATAACCAGGCCAGCAGAGCTGCTGTAGAGCCAGAGAAACCAGATCAGCTGAGCTGCTTTAGAGGGAGAGAACCAGGTCAGCAGAGCTGCTCTAGAGCCTAAGAACCAGGTCAACAGAGCTGCTCTAGAGCCAGAGAACCAGGTCAGCAGAGCTGCTGTAGAGCTAGAGAAACCAGGTCAGCAGAGCTGCTTTAGAGGGAGAGAACCAGGTCAGCAGAGCTGCTCCAGAGCCTTAAAACCAGGTCAACACAGCTGCTCTAGAGCCAGACAACCAGGTCAGCAGAGCTGCTTTATCACCAGAGATCCAGGTCAGCAGAGCTAATCCAGAGCCAAAGACCCAGGTCAGCACAGCTGCTCTAGAGCCAGAGAACCAGGTCAGCAGAGCTGCTTTAGCGCCAGAGAACCAGGTCAGCAGAGCTGCTTTAGAGCCAGAGAACCAGGTCAGCAGAGCTGCACTAGAGCCTAAGAACCAAGTCAGCAGAGCTGCTCTAGAGGCTAAGAACCAGGTCAGCAGAGCTGCTCTAGAGGCAGAGAACAAGGTCAGCAGAGCTGCTTTAGAGGGAGAGAACCAGGTCAGCAGAGCTGCTCTAGAGCCAGAGCACTAGGTCAGCCTAGCTGCTGTAGAGCCAGAGAACCAGGTCAGCAGAGCTGCACTAGAGCTTAAGAACAAGGTCGGCAGAGCTGCTCTAGAGCCAGAGAAGCAGGTCAGCAGAGCTGCTTTAGAGGGAGAGAACCAGGTCAGCAGAGCTGCTCTAGAGCCCAAGAACCAGGTCAGCAACGCTGCTCTAGAGCCAGAGAACCAGGTCAGCAGAGCTGCTTTAGAGTCAGAGAACCAGGTCAGTAGAGCTGCTTAAGAGCCAGAGAACCAGGTCAGCAGAGCTGCTCTAGAGCCTAAGAACCAGGTCAGCAAAGCTGCTTGAGAGGGAGAGAACCAGGTCAGCAGAGCTGCTTTAGAGCCAGAGAACCAGGTCAGCAGAGCTGCTCTGGAGCCTATGAACCAGGTCAGCAGAGCTGCTCCAGACCCAGAGAACCAGGACAGCAGAGCTGCTGTAGAGCCAGAGAAACCTGGTCAGCAGATCTGCATTAGAGCCTAAGAAGCAGGCAAGAATAGCTGCTCTAGAGCCAGAGAACCAGGTCAGCAGAGCTGCTCTAGAGCCTAAGAATCAGGTCAGCAGAGCTGCTCTAGAGCCTAATACCCAGGTGAGCAGAGCTGCTTTAGAGCCAGATAACCAGGTCAGCAGAGCTGCTGTAGAGCTAGAGAAACCAGATCAGCAGACCTGCTTTAGAGGGAGAGAACCAGGTCAGCAGAGGTGCTCTAGAGCCTAAGAATCAGGTCAGCAGAGCTGCTCTAGAGCCAGATAACCAGGTCAGCAGAGCTGCTCTAGAGCCAGATAACCAGGTCAGCAGAGCTGCTGTAGAGCCAGAGAAACCAGATCAGCTGAGCTGCTTTAGAGGGAGAGAACCAGGTCAGCAGAGCTGCTCTAGAGCCTAAGAACCAGGTCAACAGAGCTGCTCTAGAGCCAGAGAACCAGGTCAGCAGAGCTGCTGTAGAGCTAGAGAAACCAGGTCAGCAGAGCTGCTTTAGAGGGAGAGAACCAGGTCAGCAGAGCTGCTCCAGAGCCTAAGAACCAGGTCAACACAGCTGCTCTAGAGCCAGAGAACCAGGTCAGCAGAGCTGCTTTAGCACCAGAGATCCAGGTCAGCAGAGCTAATCCAGAGCCTAAGAACCAGGTCAGCACAGCTGCTCTAGAGCCAGAGAACCAGGTCAGCAGAGCTGCTTTAGCGCTAGAGAACCAGGTCAGCAGAGCTGCTTTAGAGCCAGAGAACCAGGTCAGCAGAGCTGCACTAGAGCCTAAGAACCAAGTCAGCAGAGCTGCTCTAGAGGCTAAGAACCAGGTCAGCAGAGCGGCTCTAGAGGCAGAGAACCAGGTCAGCAGAGCTGCTTTAGAGGGAGAGAACCAGGTCAGCAGAGCTGCTCTAGAGCCAGAGCACCAGGTCAGCCTAGCTGCTGTAGAGCCAGAGAACCAGGTCAGCAGAGCTGCACTAGAGCTTAAGAACAAGGTCAGCAGAGCTGCTCTAGAGCCAGAGAAGCAGGTCAGCAGAGCTGCTTTAGAGGGAGAGAACCAGGTCAGCAGAGCTGCTCTAGAGCCTAAGAACCAGGTCAGCACCTCTGCTCTAGAGCCAGAGAACCAGGTCAGCAGAGCTGCTTTAGAGTCAGAGAACCAGGTCAGTAGAGCTGCTTAAGAGCCAGAGAACCAGGTCAGCAGAGCTGCTCTAGAGCCTAAGCACCAGGTCAGCAGAGCTGCTTTAGAGCCAGAGAACCAGGTCAGCAGAGCTGCTCTGGAGCCTATGAACCAGGTCAGCAGAGCTGCTCCAGACCCAGAGAACCAGAACAGCAGAGCTGCTGTAGAGCCAGAGAAACCTGGTCAGCAGATCTGCATTAGAGCCTAAGAAGCAGGCAAGAATAGCTGCTCTAGAGCCAGAGAACCAGGTCAGCAGAGCTGCTCTAGAGCCTAAGAATCAGGTCAGCAGAGCTGCTCTAGAGCCAGGTAACCAGGTCAGCAGAGCTGCTCTAGAGCCAGATAACCAGGTCAGCAGAGCTGCTGTAGAGCCAAGAAACCAGATCAGCTGAGCTGCTTTAGAGGGAGAGAACCAGGTCAGCAGAGCTGCTCTAGAGCCTAACAACCCGGTCAACAGAGCTGCTCTAGAGCCAGAGAACCAGGTCAGCAGAGCTGCTGTAGAGCTAGAGAAACCAGGTCAGCAGAGCTGCTTTAGAGGGAGAGAACCAGGTCAGCAGAGCTGCTACAGAGCCTAAGAACCAGGTCAACACAGCTGCTCTAGAGCCAGACAACCAGGTCAGCAGAGCTGCTTTATCACCAGAGATCCAGGTCAGCAGAGCTAATCCAGAGCCTAAGAACCAGGTCAGCACAGCTGCTCTAGAGCCAGAGAACCAGGTCAGCAGAGCTGCTTTAGCACCAGAGAACCAGGTCAGCAGAGCTGCTTTAGAGCCAGAGAACCAGGTCAGCAGAGCTGCACTAGAGCCTAAGAACCAAGTCAGCAGAGCTGCTCTAGAGGCTAAGAACCAGGTCATCAGAGCTGCTCTAGAGGCAGAGAACAAGGTCAGCAGAGCTGCTTTAGAGGGAGAGAACCAGGTCAGCAGAGCTGCTCTAGAGCCAGAGCACCAGGTCAGCCTAGCTGCTGTAGAGCCAGAGAACCAGGTCAGCAGAGCTGCACTAGAGCCTAAGAACAAGGTCAGCAGAGCTGCTCTAGAGCCAGAGAAGCAGGTCAGCAGAGCTGTTTTATAGGGAGAGAACCAGGTCATCAGAGCTGCTCTAGAGCCTAAGAACCAGGTCAGCACAGCTGCTCTAGAGCCAGGGAACGAGGTCAGCAGAGTTGCTTTAGATTCAGAGAACCAGGTCAGCAGAGCTGCTCTAGAGCCTAAGAACCAGGTCAGCAGAGCTGCTCTAGAGGCAGACAAACCAGGTCAGCAAAGCTGCTTGAGAGGGAGAGAACCAGGTCAGCAGAGCTGCTTTAGAGCTAGAGAACCAGGTCATTAGAGCTGCTCTAGAGCCTATGAACCAGGTCAGGAGAGCTGCTGCAGGCCCAGAGAACCAGGTCAGCAGAGCTGTTGTAGAGCCAGAGAAACCTGGTCAGCAGATCTGCATTAGAGCCTAAGAAGCAGGCAAGCATAGCTGCTCTAGAGCCAGAGAACCAGGTCAGCAGAGCTGCTTTAGAGCCAGAGAACCAAGTCAGCAGAGCTGCTCTAGAGCCTAAGTATCAGGTCAGCAGAGCTGCTCTAGAGCCTAATAACTAGGTCAGCAGAGCTGCTCTAGAGCTAGATAACCAGGTCAGCAGAGCTGCTGTAGAGCCAGAGAAACCAGATCAGCAGAGCTGCTCTAGAGCCTGTGAACCAGGTCAGCAGAGCTGCTCCAGGCCCAGAGAACCAGGTCAACAGAGCTGCTGTAGAGTCAGAGAAACCTGGTCAGCAGATCTGCATTAGAACCTAAGAAGCAGGCAAGCATAGCTTCTCTAGAGCCAGAGAACCACGTCAGCAGAGCTGATATAGAGCCTAAGAATCAGGTCAGCAGAGCTGCTCTAGAGCCTAATAACCAGATCAGCAGAGCTGCCCTAGAGCCAGATAACTAGGTCAGCAGAGCTGCTGTAGAGCCAGAGAAACCAGATCAGCCGAGCTGCTTTAGAGGGAGAGAACCAAGTCAGAAGAGCTGCTCTAGAGCCTAAGAACCAGGTCAACAGAGCTGCTCTAGAGCCAGAGAACCAGGTCAGCAGAGCTGCTGTAGAGCTAGAGAAACCAGGTCAGCAGAGCTGCTTTAGAGGGAGAGAACCAGGTCAGCAGAGCTGCTCCAGAGCCTAAGAACCAGGTCAACACAGCTGCTCTAGAGCCAGAGAACCAGGTCAGCAGAGCTGCTTTAGCACCAGAGATCCAGGTCAGCAGAGCTAATCTAGAGCCTAAGAACCAGGTCAGCACAGCTGCTCTAGAGCCAGAGAACCAGGTCAGCAGAGCTGCTTTAGTGCCAGAGAACCAGGTCAGCAGAGCTGCTTTAGAGCCAGAGAACCAGGTCAGCAGAGCTGCACTAGAGCCTAAGAACCAGGTCAGCAGAGCTGCTCTAGAGCCAGAGGCCCAGGGCAGCCTAGCTGCTGTAGAGCCAGAGAACCAGGTCAGCAGAGCTGCACTAGAGCCTAAGAACAAGGTCAGCACAGCTGCTCTAGAGCCAGAGAAGCAGGTCAGCAGAGTTGCTTTAGAGGGAGAGAACCAGGGCAGCAGAGCTGCTCTAGAGCCTAAGAACCAGGTCAGCACAGCTGCTCTAGAGCCAGAGAACCAGGTCAGCAGAGCTGCTTTAGAGACAGAGCACCAGGTCAGTAGAGTTGCTTAAGAGCCAGAGAACCAGGTCAGCAGAGCTGCTCTAGAGCCTAAGAACCAGGTCAGCAAAGCTGCTTGAGAGGGAGAGAACCAGGTCAGCAGAGCTGCTTTAGAACCAGAGAACCAGGTCAGCAGAGCTGATCTAGAGCCTATGAACCAGGTCTGCAGAGCTGCTCCAGGCCCAGAGAACCAGGTCAGCACAGCTGCTGTAGAGCCAGAGAAACCTGGTCAGCAGATCTGCATTAGAGCCTAAGAAACAGGCAATAATAGAGCCAGAGAACAAGGTCAGCAGAGCTGCTTTAGAGCCAGAGAACCAGGTCAGCAGAGCTGCTCTAGAGCCTACGAATCAGGTCAGCAGAGGTGCTCTAGAGCCTAATAACCAGGTCATCAGAGCTGCTCTAGAGCCAGATAACCAGGTCAGCAGAGCTGCTGTAGAGCCAGAGAAACCAGATCAGCAGAGCTGCTTTAGAAGGAGAGAACCAGGTCAGCAGATCTGCTCTAGAGCCACAGAACCAGGTCAGCAGAGCTGCTGTAGATCCAGAGAAGCAGGTCAGCAGAGCTGCTTTAGAGGGAGAGAACCAGGTCAGCACAGCTGCTCTAGAGCCTAAGAACCAGGTCAGCACCGCTGCTCTAGAGCCAGAGAACCAGGTCAGCAGAGCTGCTTTAGAGTCAGAGAACCAGGTCAGTAGAGCTGCTTAAGAGACAGAGAACCAGGTCAGCAGAGCTGCTCTAGAGCCTAAGAACCAGGTCAGCAAAGCTGCTTGAGAGGGAGAGAACCAGGTCAGCAGAGCTGCTTTAGAGCCAGAGAACCAGGTCAGCAGAGCTGCTCTGGAGCCTATGAACCAGGTCAGCAGAGCTGCTCCAGACCCAGAGAACCAGGACAGCAGAGCTGCTGTAGAGCCAGAGAAACCTGGTCAGCAGATCTGCATTAGAGCCTAAGAAGCAGGCAAGAATAGCTGCTCTAGAGCCAGAGAACCAGGTCAGCAGAGCTGCTCTAGAGCCTAAGAATCAAGTCAGTAGAGCTGCTCTAGAGCCTAATACCCAGGTCAGCAGAGCTGCTCTAGAGCCAGATAACCAGGTCAGCAGAGCTGCTGTAGAGCCAGAGAAACCAGATCAGCAGAGCTGCTTTAGAGGGAGAGAACCAGGTCAGCAGAGCTGCTCTAGAGCCTAAGAACCAGGTCAGCAGAGCTGCTCTAGAGCCAGAGAACCAGGTCAGCAGAGCTGCTGTAGAGCTAGAGAAACAAGGTCAGCAGAGCTGCTTTAGAGGGAGAGAACCAGGTCAGCAGAGCTGCACCAAAGCCTAAGAACCAGGTCAACACAGCTGCTCTAGAGCCAGAGAACCAGGTCAGCAGAGCTGCTTTAGCGCCAGAGATCCAGGTCAGCAGAGCTAATCCAGAGCCTAAGAACCAGGTCAACACATCTGCTCTAGAGCCAGAGAACCAGGTCAGCAGAGCTGCTTTAGCACCAGAGATCCAGGTCAGCAGAGCTAATCCAGAGCCTAAGAACCAGGTCAGCACAGCTGCTCTAGAGCCAGAGAACCAGGTCAGCAGAGCTGCTTTAGCGCCAGAGAACCAGGTCAGCAGAGCTGCTTTAGAGCCAGAGAACCAGGTCAGCAGAGCTGCACTAGAGCCTAAGAACCAAGTCAGCAGAGCTGCTCTAGAGGCTAAGAACCAGGTCAGCAGAGCGGCTCTAGAGGCAGAGAACCAGGTCAGCAGAGCTGCTTTAGAGGGAGAGAACCAGGTCAGCAGAGCTGCTCTAGAGCCAGAGCACCAGGTCAGCCTAGCTGCTGTAGAGCCAGAGAACCAGGTCAGCAGAGCTGCACTAGAGCTTAAGAACAAGGTCAGCAGAGCTGCTCTAGAGCCAGAGAAGCAGGTCAGCAGAGCTGCTTTAGAGGGAGAGAACCAGGTCAGCAGAGCTGCTCTAGAGCCTAAGAACCAGGTCAGCACCTCTGCTCTAGAGCCAGAGAACCAGGTCAGCAGAGCTGCTTTAGAGTCAGAGAACCAGGTCAGTAGAGCTGCTTAAGAGCCAGAGAACCAGGTCAGCAGAGCTGCTCTAGAGCCTAAGAACCAGGTCAGCAGAGCTGCTTTAGAGCCAGTGAACCAGGTCAGCAGAGCTGCTCTGGAGCCTATGAACCAGGTCAGCAGAGCTGCTCCAGACCCAGAGAACCAGAACAGCAGAGCTGCTGTAGAGCCAGAGAAACCTGGTCAGCAGATCTGCATTAGAGCCTAAGAAGCAAGCAAGAATAGCTGCTCTAGAGCCAGAGAACCAGGTCAGCAGAGCTGCTCTAGAGCCTAAGAATCAGGTCAGCAGAGCTGCTCTAGAGCCAGGTAACCAGGTCAGCAGAGCTGCTCTAGAGCCAGATAACCAGGTCAGCAGAGCTGCTGTAGAGCCAAGAAACCAGATCAGCTGAGCTGCTTTAGAGGGAGAGAACCAGGTCAGCAGAGCTGCTCTAGAGCCTAACAACCAGGTCAACAGAGCTGCTCTAGAGCCAGAGAACCAGGTCAGCAGAGCTGCTGTAGAGCTAGAGAAACCAGGTCAGCAGAGCTGCTTTAGAGGGAGAGAACCAGGTCAGCAGTGCTGCTACAGAGCCTAAGAACCAGGTCAACACAGCTGCTCTAGAGCCAGACAACCAGGTCAGCAGAGCTGCTTTATCACCAGAGATCCAGGTCAGCAGAGCTAATCCAGAGCCTAAGAACCAGGTCAGCACAGCTGCTCTAGAGCCAGAGAACCAGGTCAGCAGAGCTGCTTTAGCACCAGAGAACCAGGTCAGCAGAGCTGCTTTAGAGCCAGAGAACCAGGTCAGCAGAGCTGCACTAGAGCCTAAGAACCAAGTCAGCAGAGCTGCTCTAGAGGCTAAGAACCAGGTCATCAGAGCTGCTCTAGAGGCAGAGAACAAGGTCAGCAGAGCTGCTTTATAGGGAGAGAACCAGGTCATCAGAGCTGCTCTAGAGCCTAAGAACCAGGTCAGCACAGCTGCTCTAGAGCCAGGGAACGAGGTCAGCAGAGTTGCTTTAGATTCAGAGAACCAGGTCAGCAGAGCTGCTCTAGAGCCTAAGAACCAGGTCAGCAGAGCTGCTCTAGAGGCAGACAAACCAGGTCAGCAAAGCTGCTTGAGAGGGAGAGAACCAGGTCAGCAGAGCTGCTTTAGAGCTAGAGAACCAGGTCATTAGAGCTGCTCTAGAGCCTATGAACCAGGTCAGGAGAGCTGCTGCAGGCCCAGAGAACCAGGTCAGCAGAGCTGTTGTAGAGCCAGAGAAACCTGGTCAGCAGATCTGCATTAGAGCCTAAGAAGCAGGCAAGCATAGCTGCTCTAGAGCCAGAGAATCAGGTCAGCAGAGCTGCTTTAGAGCCAGAGAACCAAGTCAGCAGAGCTGCTCTAGAGCCTAAGTATCAGGTCAGCAGAGCTGCTCTAGAGCCTAATAACTAGGTCAGCAGAGCTGCTCTAGAGCTAGATAACCAGGTCAGCAGAGCTGCTGTAGAGCCAGAGAAACCAGATCAGCAGAGCTGCTCTAGAGCCTGTGAACCAGGTCAGCAGAGCTGCTCCAGGCCCAGAGAACCAGGTCAACAGAGCTGCTGTAGAGTCAGAGAAACCTGGTCAGCAGATCTGCATTAGAACCTAAGAAGCAGGCAAGCATAGCTTCTCTAGAGCCAGAGAACCACGTCAGCAGAGCTGATATAGAGCCTAAGAATCAGGTCAGCAGAGCTGCTCTAGAGCCTAATAACCAGGTCAGCAGAGCTGCCCTAGAGCCAGATAACTAGGTCAGCAGAGCTGCTGTAGAGCCAGAGAAACCAGATCAGCCGAGCTGCTTTAGAGGGAGAGAACCAAGTCAGAAGAGCTGCTCTAGAGCCTAAGAACCAGGTCAACAGAGCTGCTCTAGAGCCAGAGAACCAGGTCAGCAGAGCTGCTGTAGAGCTAGAGAAACCAGGTCAGCAGAGCTGCTTTAGAGGGAGAGAACCAGGTCAGCAGAGCTGCTCCAGAGCCTAAGAACCAGGTCAACACAGCTGCTCTAGAGCCAGAGAACCAGGTCAGCAGAGCTGCTTTAGCACCAGAGATCCAGGTCAGCAGAGCTAATCTAGAGCCTAAGAACCAGGTCAGCACAGCTGCTCTAGAGCCAGAGAACCAGGTCAGCAGAGCTGCTTTAGTGCCAGAGAACCAGGTCAGCAGAGCTGCTTTAGAGCCAGAGAACCAGGTCAGCAGAGCTGCACTAGAGCCTAAGAACCAGGTCAGCAGAGCTGCTCTAGAGGCTAAGAACCAGGTCAGCAGAGCTGCTCTAGAGGCAGAGAACCAGGTCAGCAGAGCTGCTTTAGAGGGAGAGAACCAGGTCAGCAGAGCTGCTCTAGAGCCAGAGGCCCAGGGCAGCCTAGCTGCTGTAGAGCCAGAGAACCAGGTCAGCAGAGCTGCACTAGAGCCTAAGAACAAGGTCAGCAGAGCTGCTCTAGAGCCAGAGAAGCAGGTCAGCAGAGTTGCTTTAGAGGGAGAGAACCAGGGCAGCAGAGCTGCTCTAGAGCCTAAGAACCAGGTCAGCACAGCTGCTCTAGAGCCAGAGAACCAGGTCAGCAGAGCTGCTTTAGAGTCAGAGCACCAGGTCAGTAGAGTTGCTTAAGAGCCAGAGAACCAGGTCAGCAGAGCTGCTCTAGAGCCTAAGAACCAGGTCAGCAAAGCTGCTTGAGAGGGAGAGAACCAGGTCAGCAGAGCTGCTTTAGAACCAGAGAACCAGGTCAGCAGAGCTGATCTAGAGCCTATGAACCAGGTCTGCAGAGCTGCTCCAGGCCCAGAGAACCAGGTCAGCACAGCTGCTGTAGAGCCAGAGAAACCTGGTCAGCAGATCTGCATTAGAGCCTAAGAAACAGGCAATAATAGAGCCAGAGAACAAGGTCAGCAGAGCTGCTTTAGAGCCAGAAAACCAGGGCAGCAGAGCTGCTCTAGAGCCTAAGAACCAGGTCAGCACAGCTGCTCTAGAGCCAGAGAACCAGGTCAGCAGAGCTGCTTTAGAGTCAGAGCACCAGGTCAGTAGAGTTGCTTAAGAGCCAGAGAACCAGGTCAGCAGAGCTGCTCTAGAGCCTAAGAACCAGGTCAGCAAAGCTGCTTGAGAGGGAGAGAACCAGGTCAGCAGAGCTGCTTTAGAACCAGAGAACCAGGTCAGCAGAGCTGATCTAGAGCCTATGAACCAGGTCTGCAGAGCTGCTCCAGGCCCAGAGAACCAGGTCAGCACAGCTGCTGTAGAGCCAGAGAAACCTGGTCAGCAGATCTGCATTAGAGCCTAAGAAACAGGCAATAATAGAGCCAGAGAACAAGGTCAGCAGAGTTGCTTTAGATTCAGAGAACCAGGTCAGCAGAGCTGCTCTAGAGCCTAAGAACCAGGTCAGCAGAGCTGCTCTAGAGGCAGACAAACCAGGTCAGCAAAGCTGCTTGAGAGGGAGAGAACCAGGTCAGCAGAGCTGCTTTAGAGCTAGAGAACCAGGTCATTAGAGCTGCTCTAGAGCCTATGAACCAGGTCAGGAGAGCTGCTGCAGGCCCAGAGAACCAGGTCAGCAGAGCTGTTGTAGAGCCAGAGAAACCTGGTCAGCAGATCTGCATTAGAGCCTAAGAAGCAGGCAAGCATAGCTGCTCTAGAGCCAGAGAATCAGGTCAGCAGAGCTGCTTTAGAGCCAGAGAACCAAGTCAGCAGAGCTGCTCTAGAGCCTAAGTATCAGGTCAGCAGAGCTGCTCTAGAGCCTAATAACTAGGTCAGCAGAGCTGCTCTAGAGCTAGATAACCAGGTCAGCAGAGCTGCTGTAGAGCCAGAGAAACCAGATCAGCAGAGCTGCTCTAGAGCCTGTGAACCAGGTCAGCAGAGCTGCTCCAGGCCCAGAGAACCAGGTCAACAGAGCTGCTGTAGAGTCAGAGAAACCTGGTCAGCAGATCTGCATTAGAACCTAAGAAGCAGGCAAGCATAGCTTCTCTAGAGCCAGAGAACCACGTCAGCAGAGCTGATATAGAGCCTAAGAATCAGGTCAGCAGAGCTGCTCTAGAGCCTAATAACCAGGTCAGCAGAGCTGCCCTAGAGCCAGATAACTAGGTCAGCAGAGCTGCTGTAGAGCCAGAGAAACCAGATCAGCCGAGCTGCTTTAGAGGGAGAGAACCAAGTCAGAAGAGCTGCTCTAGAGCCTAAGAACCAGGTCAACAGAGCTGCTCTAGAGCCAGAGAACCAGGTCAGCAGAGCTGCTGTAGAGCTAGAGAAACCAGGTCAGCAGAGCTGCTTTAGAGGGAGAGAACCAGGTCAGCAGAGCTGCTCCAGAGCCTAAGAACCAGGTCAACACAGCTGCTCTAGAGCCAGAGAACCAGGTCAGCAGAGCTGCTTTAGCACCAGAGATCCAGGTCAGCAGAGCTAATCTAGAGCCTAAGAACCAGGTCAGCACAGCTGCTCTAGAGCCAGAGAACCAGGTCAGCAGAGCTGCTTTAGTGCCAGAGAACCAGGTCAGCAGAGCTGCTTTAGAGCCAGAGAACCAGGTCAGCAGAGCTGCACTAGAGCCTAAGAACCAGGTCAGCAGAGCTGCTCTAGAGGCTAAGAACCAGGTCAGCAGAGCTGCTCTAGAGGCAGAGAACCAGGTCAGCAGAGCTGCTTTAGAGGGAGAGAACCAGGTCAGCAGAGCTGCTCTAGAGCCAGAGGCCCAGGGCAGCCTAGCTGCTGTAGAGCCAGAGAACCAGGTCAGCAGAGCTGCACTAGAGCCTAAGAACAAGGTCAGCAGAGCTGCTCTAGAGCCAGAGAAGCAGGTCAGCAGAGTTGCTTTAGAGGGAGAGAACCAGGGCAGCAGAGCTGCTCTAGAGCCTAAGAACCAGGTCAGCACAGCTGCTCTAGAGCCAGAGAACCAGGTCAGCAGAGCTGCTTTAGAGTCAGAGCACCAGGTCAGTAGAGTTGCTTAAGAGCCAGAGAACCAGGTCAGCAGAGCTGCTCTAGAGCCTAAGAACCAGGTCAGCAAAGCTGCTTGAGAGGGAGAGAACCAGGTCAGCAGAGCTGCTTTAGAACCAGAGAACCAGGTCAGCAGAGCTGATCTAGAGCCTATGAACCAGGTCTGCAGAGCTGCTCCAGGCCCAGAGAACCAGGTCAGCACAGCTGCTGTAGAGCCAGAGAAACCTGGTCAGCAGATCTGCATTAGAGCCTAAGAAACAGGCAATAATAGAGCCAGAGAACAAGGTCAGCAGAGCTGCTTTAGAGCCAGAAAACCAGGTCAGCAGAGCTGCTCTAGAGCCTACGAATCAGGTCAGCAGAGGTGCTCTAGAGCCTAATAACCAGGTCATCAGAGCTGCTCTAGAGCCAGATAACCAGGTCAGCAGAGCTGCTGTAGAGCCAGAGAAACCAGATCAGCAGAGCTGCTTTAGAAGGAGAGAACCAGGTCAGCAGATCTGCTCTAGAGCCACAGAACCAGGTCAGCAGAGATGCTGTAGATCCAGAGAAGCAGGTCAGCAGAGCTGCTTTAGAGGGAGAGAACCAGGTCAGCACAGCTGCTCTAGAGCCTAAGAACCAGGTCAGCACCGCTGCTCTAGAGCCAGAGAACCAGGTCAGCAGAGCTGCTTTAGAGTCAGAGAACCAGGTCAGTAGAGCTGCTTAAGAGACAGAGAACCAGGTCAGCAGAGCTGCTCTAGAGCCTAAGAACCAGGTCAGCAAAGCTGCTTGAGAGGGAGAGAACCAGGTCAGCAGAGCTGCTTTAGAGCCAGAGAACCAGGTCAGCAGAGCTGCTCTGGAGCCTATGAACCAGGTCAGCAGAGCTGCTCCAGACCCAGAGAACCAGGACAGCAGAGCTGCTGTAGAGCCAGAGAAACCTGGTCAGCAGATCTGCATTAGAGCCTAAGAAGCAGGCAAGAATAGCTGCTCTAGAGCCAGAGAACCAGGTCAGCAGAGCTGCTCTAGAGCCTAAGAATCAAGTCAGTAGACCTGCTCTAGAGCCTAATACCCAGGTCAGCAGAGCTGCTCTAGAGCCAGATAACCAGGTCAGCAGAGCTGCTGTAGAGCCAGAGAAACCAGATCAGCAGAGCTGCTTTAGAGGGAGAGAACCAGGTCAGCAGAGCTGCTCTAGAGCCTAAGAACCAGGTCAGCAGAGCTGCTCTAGAGCCAGAGAACCAGGTCAGCAGAGCTGCTGTAGAGCTAGAGAAACAAGGTCAGCAGAGCTGCTTTAGAGGAAGAGAACCAGGTCAGCAGAGCTGCACCAAAGCCTAAGAACCAGGTCAACACAGCTGCTCTAGAGCCAGAGAACCAGGTCAGCAGAGCTGCTTTAGCGCCAGAGATCCAGGTCAGCAGAGCTAATCCAGAGCCTAAGAACCAGGTCAGCACAGCTGCTCTAGAGCCAGAGAACCAGATGGTCAGCAGAGCTGCTTTAGCGCCAGAGAACCAGGTCAGCAGAGCTGCACTAGAGCCTAAGAACCAGGTCAGCAGAGCTGCTCTAGAGGCTAAGAACCAGGTCAGCAGAGCTGCTGTAGAGCCAGAGAACCAAGTCAGCAGAGCTACACTAGAGCCTAAGAACAAGGTCAGCAGAGCTGCTCTAGAGCCAGAGAAGCAGGTCAGCAGAGCTGTTTTAGAGGGAGAGAACCAGGTCAGCAGAGCTGCTCTAGAGCCTAAGAACCAGGTCAGCACAGCTGCTCTAGAGCCAGGGAACCAGGTCAGCAGAGTTGCTTTAGAGTCAGAGAACCAGGTCAGCAGTGCTGCTCTAGAGCCTAAGAACCAGGTCAGCAGAGCTGCTCTAGAGGCAGACAAACCAGGTCAGCAAAGCTGCTTGAGAGGGAGAGAACCAGGTCAGCAGAGCTGCTTTAGAGCTAGAGAACCAGGTCATTAGAGCTGCTCCTGAGCCTATGAACCAGGTCAGGAGAGCTGCTGCAGGCCTAGAGAACCAGGTCAGCAGAGCTGTTGTAGAGCCAGAGAAACCTGGTCAGCAGATCTGCATTAGAGCCTAAGAAGCAGGCAAGCATAGCTGCTCTAGAGCCAGAGAACCAGGTCAGCAGAGCTGCTCTAGAGCCTAAGTATCAGGTCAGCAGAGCTGCTCTAGAGCCTAATAACTAGGTCAGCAGAGCTGCTCTAGAGCTAGATAACCAGGTCAGCAGAGCTGCTGTAGAGCCAGAGAAACCAGGTCAGCAGAGCTGCTTTAGCGCCAGAGATCCAGGTCAGCAGAGCTAATCCAGAGCCTAAGAACCAGGTCAGCACAGCTGCTCTAGAGCCAGAGAACCAGATGGTCAGCAGAGCTGCTTTAGCGCCAGAGAACCAGGTCAGCAGAGCTGCACTAGAGCCTAAGAACCAGGTCAGCAGAGCTGCTCTAGAGGCTAAGAACCAGGTCAGCAGAGCTGCTCTAGAGGCAGAGAACCAGGTCAGGAGAGCTGCTTTAGCGGGAGAGAACCAGGTCAGCAGAGCTGCTCTAGAGCCAGAGGACCAGGTCAGCCTAGCTGCTGTAGAGCCAGAGAACCAGGTCAGCAGAGCTACACTAGAGCCTAAGAACAAGGTCAGCAGAGCTGCTCTAGAGCCAGAGAAGCAGGTCAGCAGAGCTGTTTTAGAGGGAGAGAACCAGGTCAGCAGAGCTGCTCTAGAGCCTAAGAACCAGGTCAGCACAGCTGCTCTAGAGCCAGGGAACCAGGTCAGCAGAGTTGCTTTAGAGTCAGAGAACCAGGTCAGCAGTGCTGCTCTAGAGCCTAAGAACCAGGTCAGCAGAGCTGCTCTAGAGGCAGACAAACCAGGTCAGCAAAGCTGCTTGAGAGGGAGAGAACCAGGTCAGCAGAGCTGCTTTAGAGCTAGAGAACCAGGTCATTAGAGCTGCTCTAGAGCCTATGAACCAGGTCAGGAGAGCTGCTGCAGGCCCAGAGAACCAGGTCAGCAGAGCTGTTGTAGAGCCAGAGAAACCTGGTCAGCAGATCTGCATTAGAGCCTAAGAAGCAGGCAAGCATAGCTGCTCTAGAGCCAGAGAACCAGGTCAGTAGAGCTGCTTTAGAGCCAGAGAACCAAGTCAGCAGAGCTGCTCTAGAGCCTAAGTATCAGGTCAGCTGAGCTGCTCTAGAGCCTAATAACTAGGTCAGCAGAGCTGCTCTAGAGCTAGATAACCAGGTCAGCAGAGCTGCTGTAGAGCCAGAGAAACCAGATCAGCAGAGCTGCTCTAGAGCCTGTGAACCAGGTGAGCAGAGCTGCTCCAGGCCCAGAGAACCAGGTCAACAGAGCTGCTGTAGAGTCAGAGAAACCTGGTCAGCAGATCTGCATTAGAACCTAAGAAGCAGGCAAGCATAGCTTCTCTAGAGCCAGAGAACCACGTCAGCAGAGCTGATCTAGAGCCTAAGAATCAGGTCAGCAGAGCTGCTCTAGAGCCTAATAACCAGGTCAGCAGAGCTGCCCTAGAGCCAGATAACTAGGTCAGCAGAGCGGCTGTAGAGCCAGAGAAACCAGATCAGCAGAGCTGCTTTAGAGAGAGAGAACCAGGTCAGCAGAGCTGCTCTAGAGCCTAAGAACCAGGTCAACAGAGCTGCTCTAGAGCCAGAGAACCAGGTCAGCAGAGCTGCTGTAGAGCTAGGGAAACCAGGTCAGCAGAGCTGCTTTAGAGGGAGAGAACCAGGTCAGCAGAGCTGCTCCAGAGCCTAAGAACCAGGTCAACACAGCTGCTCTAGAGCCAGAGAACCAGGTCAGCAGAGCTGCTTTAGCACCAGAGATCCAGGTCAGCAGAGCTAATCTAGAGCCTAAGAACCAGGTCAGCACAGCTGCTCTAGAGCCAGAGAACCAGGTCAGCAGAGCTGCTTTAGTGCCAGAGAACCAGGTCAGCAGAGCTGCTTTAGAGCCAGAGAACCAGGTCAGCAGAGCTGCACTAGAGCCTAAGAACCAGGTCAGCAGAGCTGCTCTAGAGGCTAAGAACCAGGTCAGCAGAGCTGCTCTAGAGGCAGAGAACCAGGTCAGCAGAGCTGCTTTAGAGGGAGAGAACCAGGTCAGCAGAGCTGCTCTAGAGCCAGAGGCCCAGGGCAGCCTAGCTGCTGTAGAGCCAGAGAACCAGGTCAGCAGAGCTGCACTAGAGCCTAAGAACAAGGTCAGCACAGCTGCTCTAGAGCCAGAGAAGCAGGTCAGCAGAGTTGCTTTAGAGGGAGAGAACCAGGGCAGCAGAGCTGCTCTAGAGCCTAAGAACCAGGTCAGCAAAGCTGCTCTAGAGCCAGAGAACCAGGTCAGCAGAGCTGCTTTAGAGTCAGAGCACCAGGTCAGTAGAGTTGCTTAAGAGCCAGAGAACCAGGTCAGCAGAGCTGCTCTAGAGCCTAAGAACCAGGTCAGCAAAGCTGCTTGAGAGGGAGAGAACCAGGTCAGCAGAGCTGCTTTAGAACCAGAGAACCAGGTCAGCAGAGCTGCTCTAGAGCCTATGACCCAGGTCAGCAGAGCTGCTCCAGGCCCAGAGAACCAGGTCAGCACAGCTGCTGTAGAGCCAGAGAAACCTGGTCAGCAGATCTGCATTAGAGCCTAAGAAACAGGCAATAATAGAGCCAGAGAACCAGGTCAGCAGAGCTGCTTTAGAGCCAGAGAACCAGGCCAGCAGAGCTGCTCTAGAGCCTATGAATCAGGTCAGCAGAGGTGCTCTAGAGCCTAATAACCAGGTCATCAGAGCTGCTCTAGAGCCAGATAACTAGGTCAGCAGAGCTGCTGTAGAGCCAGAGAAACCAGATCAGCAGAGCTGCTTTAGAAGGAGAGAACCAGGTCAGCAGATCTGCTCTAGAGCCAGAGAACCAGGTCAGCAGAGCTGCTGTAGAGCTAGAGAAACCAGGTCAGCAGAGCTGCTTTAGAGGGAGAGAACCAGGTCAGCAGAGCGGCTCCAGAGCCTAAGAACCAGGTCAGCACAGCTGCTCTAGAGCCAGAGAACCAGGTCAGCAGAGCTGCTTTAGCGCCAGAGATCCAGGTCAGCGGAGCTAATACAGAGCCTAAGAACCAGGTCAGCACAGCTGCTCTAGAGCCAGAGAACCAGGTCAGCAGAGTTGCTTTAGCGCCAGAGAACTAGGTCAGCAGAGCTGCTTTAGAGCCAGAGAACCTGGTCAGCAGAGCTGCACTAGAGTCTAAGAACCAGGTCAGCAGAGCTGCTCTAGAGGCAGAGAACCAGGTCAGCAGAGCTGCTCTAGAGCCAGCAGACCAGGTCAGCCTAACTGCTGTACAGCCAGAGAACCAGGTCAGCAGAGCTGCTCTAGAGGCTAAGAACCAGGTCAGCAGAGCTGCTCTAGAGGCAGAGAACCAGGTCAGGAGAGCTGCTTTAGAGGGAGAGAACCACGTCAGCAGAGCTGCTCTAGAGCCAGAGGACCAGTTCAGCCTAGCTGCTGTAGAGCCAGAGAACCAGGTCAGCAGAGCTGCATTAGAGCCTCAGAACAGGGTCAGCAGAGCTGCTCTAGAGCCAGAGAAGCAGGTCAGTAGAGCTGTTTTAGAGGGAGAGAACCAGGTCAGCAGAGCTGCTCTAGAGCCTAAGAACCAGGTCAGCACAGCTGCTCTAGAGCCAGAGAACCAGGTCAGCAGAGCTGCTTTAGAGTCAGAGAACCAGGTCAGCAGAGCTGCTCTAGAGCCTAAGAACCAGGTCAGCACAGCTGCTCTAGAGCCAGAGAACCAGGTCAGCGGAGTTGCTTTAGAGTCAGAGCACCAGGTCAGTAGAGCTGCTTAAGAGCCAGAGAACCAGGTTAGCAGAGCTGCTCTAGAGCCTAAGAACCAGGTCAGCAAAGCTGCTTGAGAGGGAGAGAACCAGGTCAGCAGAGCTGCTTTAGAACCAGAGAACCAGGTCAGTAGAGCTGCTCTAGATCCTATGAACCAGGTCAGCTGAGCTGCTCCAGGCCCAGAGAACCAGGTCAGCACAGCTGCTGTAGAGCCAGAGAAACCTGGTCAACAGATCTGCATTAGAGCCTTAGAAACAGGCAAGAATAGAGCCAGAGAACCAGGTCAGCAGGGCTGCTTTAGAGCCAGAGAACCAGGTCAGCAGAGCTGCTCTAGAGCCTAAGAATCAGGTCAGCAGAGGTGCTCTAGAGCCTAATAACCAGGTCAGCAGAGCTGCTCTAGAGCCAGATAACCAGGTCAGCAGATCTGCTGTAGAGCCAGAGAAACCAGATCAGCAGAGCTGCTTTAGAAGGAGAGAACCAGGTCAGCAGAGCTGCTCTAGAGCCTAAGAACCAGGTCAGCAGAGCTGCTCTGGAGCCAGAGAACCAGGTCAGCAGAGCTGCTGTAGAGCTAGAGAAACCAGGGCAACAGAGCTGCTTTAGAGGGAGAGAACCAGGTCAGCAGAGCTGCTCCAGAGCCTAAGAACCAGGTCAGCACAGCTGCTCTAGAGCCAGAGAACCAGGTCAGCAGAGCTGCTTTAGCGCCAGAGATCCAGGTCAGCGGAGCTAATACAGAGCCTAAGAACCAGGTCAGCACAGCTGCTCTAGAGCCAGAGAACCAGGTCAGCAGAGCTGCTTTAGCACCAGAGAACTAGGTCAGCAGAGCTGCTTTAGAGCCAGAGAACCAGGTCAGCAGAGCTGCACTAGAGTCTAAGAACCAGGTCAGCAGAGCTGCTCTAGAGGTAGAGAACCAGGTCAGCAGAGCTGCTTTAGAGGGAGAGAACCAGGTCAGCAGAGCTGCTCTAGGGCCAGCGGACCAGGTCAGCCTAGCTGCTGTACAGCCAGAGAACCAGGTCAGCAGAGCTGCTCTAGAGGCTAAGAACCAGGTCAGCAGAGCTGCTCTAGAGGCAGAGAACCAGGTCAGGAGAGCTGCTTTAGAGGGAGAGAACCAGGTCGGCAGAGCAGCTCTAGAGCCAGAGGACCAGGTCAGCCTAGCTGCTGTAGAGCCAGAGAACCAGGTCAGCAGAGCTGCACTAGAGCCTAAGAACAAGGTCAGCAGAGCTGCTCAAGAGCCAGAGAAGCAGGTCAGTAGAGCTGTTTTAGAGGGAGAGAACCAGGTCAGCAGAGCTGCTCTAGAGCCTAAGAACCAGGTCAGCACATTTGCTCTAGAGCCAGAGAACCAGGTCAGCAGAGCTGCTTTAGAGTCAGAGAACCAGGTCAGCAGAGCTGCTCTAGAGCCTAAGAACCAGGTCAGCAGAGCTGCTCTAGAGCCTAAGAACCAGGTCAGCAGAGCTGCTCTAGAGGCAGAGAATCCAGGTCAGCAAAGCTTCTTGAGAGGGAGAGAACCAGGTCAGCAGAGCTGCTCCAGACCCAGAGAACCAGGACAGCAGAGCTGCTGTAGAGCCAGAGAGACCTGGTCAGCAGATCTGCATTAGAGCCTAAGAAGCAGGCAAGAATAGCTGCTCTAGAGCCAGAGAACCAGGTCAGCAGAGCTGCTCTAGAGCCTAAGAATCAAGTCAGCAGAGCTGCTCTAGAGCCTAAGAACCAGGTCAGCAGAGCTGCTCTAGAGCCAGAGAACCAGGTCAGCAGAGCTGCTGTAGAGCTAGAGAAAAAAGGTCAGCAAAGCTGCTTTAGAGGGAGAGAACCAGGTCAGCAGAGCTGCTCCAGAGCCTAAGTACCAGGTCAACACAGCAGCTCTAGAGCCAGAGAACCAGGTCAGCAGAGCTGCTTTAGCGCCAGAGATCCAGGTCAGCAGAGCTAATCCAGAGCCTAAGAACCAGGTCAGCACAGCTGCTCTAGAGCCAGAGAACCAGATGGTCAGCAGAGCTGCTTTAGCGCCAGAGAACCAGGTCAGCAGAGCTGCACTAGAGCCTAAGAACCAGGTCAGCAGAGCTGCTCTAGAGGCTAAGAACCAGGTCAGCAGAGCTGCTCTAGAGGCAGAGAACCAGGTCAGGAGAGCTGCTTTAGCGGGAGAGAACCAGGTCAGCAGAGCTGCTCTAGAGCCAGAGGACCAGGTCAGCCTAGCTGCTGTAGAGCCAGAGAACCAGGTCAGCAGAGCTGCACTAGAGCCTAAGAACAAGGTCAGCAGAGCTGCTCTAGAGCCAGAGAAGCAGGTCAGCAGAGCTGTTTTAGAGGGAGAGAACCAGGTCAGCAGAGCTGCTCTAGAGCCTAAGAACCAGGTCAGCACAGCTGCTCTAGAGCCAGGGAACCAGGTCAGCAGAGTTGCTTTAGAGTCAGAGAACCAGGTCAGCAGTGCTGCTCTAGAGCCTAAGAACTAGGTCAGCAGAGCTGCTCTAGAGGCAGACAAACCAGGTCAGCAAAGCTGCTTGAGAGGGAGAGAACCAGGTCAGCAGAGCTGCTTTAGAGCTAGAGAACCAGGTCATTAGAGCTGCTCTAGAGCCTATGAACCAGGTCAGGAGAGCTGCTGCAGGCCCAGAGAACCAGGTCAGCAGAGCTGCTGTAGAGCCAGAGAAACCTGGTCAGCAGATCTGCATTAGAGCCTAAGAAGCAGGCAGGCATAGCTGCTCTAGAGCCAGAGAACCAGGTCAGCAGAGCTGCTTTAGAGCCAGAGAACCAAGTCAGCAGAGCTGCTCTAGAGCCTAAGTATCAGGTCAGCAGAGCTGCTCTAGAGCCTAAGAACAAGGTCAGCACAGCTGCTCTAGAGCCAGAGAAGCAGGTCAGCAGAGTTGCTCTAGAGCCTAAGAATCAGGTCAGCAGAGGTGCTCTAGAGCCTAATAACCAGGTCAGCAGAGCTGCTCTAGAGCCAGATAACCAGGTCAGCAGATCTGCTGTAGAGCCAGAGAAACCAGATCAGCAGAGCTGCTTTAGAAGGAGAGAACCAGGTCAGCAGAGCTGCTCTAGAGCCTAAGAACCAGGTCAGCAGAGCTGCTCTGGAGCCAGAGAACCAGGTCAGCAGAGCTGCTGTAGAGCTAGAGAAACCAGGGCAACAGAGCTGCTTTAGAGGGAGAGAACCAGGTCAGCAGAGCTGCTCCAGAGCCTAAGAACCAGGTCAGCACAGCTGCTCTAGAGCCAGAGAACCAGGTCAGCAGAGCTGCTTTAGCGCCAGAGATCCAGGTCAGCGGAGCTAATACAGAGCCTAAGAACCAGGTCAGCACAGCTGCTCTAGAGCCAGAGAACCAGGTCAGCAGAGCTGTTTTAGCACCAGAGAACTAGGTCAGCAGAGCTGCTTTAGAGCCAGAGAACCAGGTCAGCAGAGCTGCACTAGAGTCTAAGAACCAGGTCAGCAGAGCTGCTCTAGAGGTAGAGAACCAGGTCAGCAGAGCTGCTTTAGAGGGAGAGAACCAGGTCAGCAGAGCTGCTCTAGGGCCAGCAGACCAGGTCAGCCTAGCTGCTGTACAGCCAGAGAACCAGGTCAGCAGAGCTGCTCTAGAGGCTAAGAACCAGGTCAGCAGAGCTGCTCTAGAGGCAGAGAACCAGGTCAGGAGAGCTGCTTTAGAGGGAGAGAACCAGGTCGGCAGAGCAGCTCTAGAGCCAGAGGACCAGGTCAGCCTAGCTGCTGTAGAGCCAGAGAACCAGGTCAGCAGAGCTGCACTAGAGCCTAAGAACAAGGTCAGCAGAGCTGCTCAAGAGCCAGAGAAGCAGGTCAGTAGAGCTGTTTTAGAGGGAGAGAACCAGGTCAGCAGAGCTGCTCTAGAGGCTAAGAACCAGGTCAGCACATTTGCTCTAGAGCCAGAGAACCAGGTCAGCAGAGCTGCTTTAGAGTCAGAGAACCAGGTCAGCAGAGCTGCTCTAGAGCCTAAGAACCAGGTCAGCAGAGCTGCTCTAGAGCCTAAGAACCAGGTCAGCAGAGCTGCTCTAGAGGCAGAGAATCCAGGTCAGCAAAGCTTCTTGAGAGGGAGAGAACCAGGTCAGCAGAGCTGCTCCAGACCCAGAGAACCAGGACAGCAGAGCTGCTGTAGAGCCAGAGAGACCTGGTCAGCAGATCTGCATTAGAGCCTAAGAAGCAGGCAAGAATAGCTGCTCTAGAGCCAGAGAACCAGGTCAGCAGAGCTGCTCTAGAGCCTAAGAATCAAGTCAGCAGAGCTGCTCTAGAGCCTAAGAACCAGGTCAGCAGAGCTGCTCTAGAGCCAGAGAACCAGGTCAGCAGAGCTGCTGTAGAGCTAGAGAAACAAGGTCAGCAAAGCTGCTTTAGAGGGAGAGAACCAGGTCAGCAGAGCTGCTCCAGAGCCTAAGAACCAGGTCAACACAGCAGCTCTAGAGCCAGAGAACCAGGTCAGCAGAGCTGCTTTAGCGCCAGAGATCCAGGTCAGCAGAGCTAATCCAGAGCCTAAGAACCAGGTCAGCACAGCTGCTCTAGAGCCAGAGAACCAGATGGTCAGCAGAGCTGCTTTAGCGCCAGAGAACCAGGTCAGCAGAGCTGCACTAGAGCCTAAGAACCAGGTCAGCAGAGCTGCCCTAGAGGCTAAGAACCAGGTCAGCAGAGCTGCTCTAGAGGCAGAGAACCAGGTCAGGAGAGCTGCTTTAGCGGGAGAGAACCAGGTCAGCAGAGCTGCTCTAGAGCCAGAGGACCAGGTCAGCCTAGCTGCTGTAGAGCCAGAGAACCAGGTCAGCAGAGCTGCACTAGAGCCTAAGAACAAGGTCAGCAGAGCTGCTCTAGAGCCAGAGAAGCAGGTCAGCAGAGCTGTTTTAGAGGGAGAGAACCAGGTCAGCAGAGCTGCTCTAGAGCCTAAGAACCAGGTCAGCACAGCTGCTCTAGAGCCAGGGAACCAGGTCAGCAGAGTTGCTTTAGAGTCAGAGAACCAGGTCAGCAGTGCTGCTCTAGAGCCTAAGAACTAGGTCAGCAGAGCTGCTCTAGAGGCAGACAAACCAGGTCAGCAAAGCTGCTTGAGAGGGAGAGAACCAGGTCAGCAGAGCTGCTTTAGAGCTAGAGAACCAGGTCATTAGAGCTGCTCTAGAGCCTATGAACCAGGTCAGGAGAGCTGCTGCAGGCCCAGAGAACCAGGTCAGCAGAGCTGCTGTAGAGCCAGAGAAACCTGGTCAGCAGATCTGCATTAGAGCCTAAGAAGCAGGCAAGCATAGCTGCTCTAGAGCCAGAGAACCAGATCAGCAGAGCTGCTTTAGAGCCAGAGAACCAAGTCAGCAGAGCTGCTCTAGAGCCTAAGTATCAGGTCAGCAGAGCTGCTCTAGAGCCTAATTACTAGGTCAGCAGAGCTGCTCTAGAGCTAGATAACCAGGTCAGCAGAGCTGCTGTAGAGCCAGAGAAACCAGATCAGCAGAGCTGCTCTAGATCCTGTGAACCAGGTCAGCAGAGCTGCTCCAGGCCTAGAGAACCAGGTCAACAGAGCTGCTGTAGAGTCAGAGAAACCTGGTCAGCAGATCTGCATTAGAACCTAAGAAGCAGGCAAGCATAGCTTCTCTAGAGCCAGAGAACCAGGTCAGCAGAGCTGTTCTAGAGCCTGAGAATCAGGTCAGCAGAGCTGCTCTAGAGCCTAATAACCAGGTCAGCAGAGCTGCCCTAGAGCCAGATAACTAGGTCAGCAGAGCTGCTGTAGAGCCAGAGAAACCAGATCAGCAGAGCTGCTTTAGAGGGAGAGAACCAGGTGAGCAGAGCTGCTCTAGAGCCTAAGAACCAGGTCAACAGAGCTGCTCTAGAGCCAGAGAACCAGGTCAGCAGAGCTGCTGTAGAGCTAGAGAAACCAGGTCAGCAGAGCTGCTTTAGAGGGAGAGAACCAGGTCAGCAGAGCTGCTCCAGAGCCTAAGAACCAGGTCAACACAGCTGCTCTAGAGCCAGAGAACCAGGTCAGCAGAGCTGCTTTAGCACCAGAGATCCAGGTCAGCAGAGCTAATCTAGAGCCTAAGAACCAGGTCAGCACAGCTGCTCTAGGGCCAGAGAACCAGGTCAGCCTAGCTGCACTAGATCCTAAGAACCAGGTCAGCAGAGCTGCTCTAGAGGCTAAGAACCAGGTCAGCAGAGCTGCTCTAGAGGCAGAGAACCAGGTCAGCAGAGCTGCTTTAGAGGGAGAGAACCAGGTCAGCAGAGCTGCTTTAGCGCCAGAGAACCAGGTCAGCAGAGCTGCTTTAGAGCCAGAGAACCAGGTCAGCCTAGCTGCACTAGATCCTAAGAACCAGGTCAGCAGAGCTGCTCTAGAGGCTAAGAACCAGGTCAGCAGAGCTGCTCTAGAGGCAGAGAACCAGGTCAGCAGAGCTGCTTTAGAGGGAGAGAACCAGGTCAGCAGAGCTGCTCTAGAGCCAGAGGAACAGGGCAGCCTAGCTGCTGTAGACCCAGAGAACCAGGTCAGCAGAGCTGCACTAGAGCCTAAGAACAAGGTCAGCACAGCTGCTCTAGAGCCAGAGAAGCAGGTCAGCAGAGTTGCTTTAGAGGGAGAGAACCAGGGCAGCAGAGCTGCTCTAGAGCCTAAGAACCAGGTCAGCACAGGTGCTCTAGAGCCAGAGAACCAGGTCAGCAGAGCTGCTTTAGAGTCAGAGCACCAGGTCAGTAGAGCTGCTTTAGAGTCAGAGAACCAGGTCAGTAGAGCTGCTTTAGAGGGAGAGAACCAGGTCAGCAAAGCTACTCTAGAGCCTAAGAATCAGGTCAGCAGAGCTGCTCTAGAGCCTAATAACCAGGTCAGCAGAGCTGCCCTAGAGCCAGATAACTAGGTCAGCAGAGCTGCTGTAGAGCCAGAGAAACCAGATCAGCAGAGCTGCTTTAGAGGGAGAGAACCAGGTCAGCAGAGCTGCTCTAGAGCCTAAGAACCAGGTCAACAGAGCTGCTCTAGAGCCAGAGAACCAGGTCAGCAGAGCTGCTGTAGAGCTAGAGAAACCAGGTCAGCAGAGCTGCTTTAGAGGGAGAGAACCAGGTCAGCAGAGCTGCTCCAGAGCCTAAGAACCAGGTCAACACAGCTGCTCTAGAGCCAGAGAACCAGGTCAGCAGAGCTGCTTTAGCACCCGAGATCCGGGTCAGCAGAGCTAATCTAGAGCCTAAGAACCAGGTCAGCACAGCTGCTCTAGAGCCAGAGAACCAGGTCAGCAGAGCTGCTTTAGCGCCAGAGAACCAGGTCAGCAGAGCTGCTTTAGAGCCAGAGAACCAGGTCAGCAGAGCTGCACAAGAGCCTAAGAACCAGGTCAGCAGAGCTGCTCTAGAGGCTAAGAACCAGGTCAGCAGAGCTGCTTTAGAGGGAGAGAACCAGGTCAGCAGAGCTGCTCTAGAGCCAGAGGACCAGGGCAGCCTAGCTGCTGTAGAGCCAGAGAAGCAGGTCAGCAGAGCTGCACTAGAGCCTAAGAACAAGGTCAGCACAGCTGCTCTAGAGCCAGAGAAGCAGGTCAGCAGAGTTGCTTTAGAGGGAGAGAACCAGGGCAGCAGAGCTGCTCTAGAGCCTAAGAACCAGGTCAGCACAGCTGCTCTAGAGCCAGAGAACCAGGTCAGCAGAGCTGCTTTAGAGTCAGAGCACCAGGTCAGTAGAGCTGTTTTAGAGCCAGAGAACCAGGTCAGCAGAGCTGCTTTAGAGTCAGAGAACCAGGTCAGTAGAGCTGCTTTAGAGGGAGAGAACCAGGTCAACAAAGCTACTCTAGAGCCTAAGAACCAGGTAAGCAAAGCTGCTTGAGAGGGAGAGAACCAGGTCAGCAGAGCTGCTTTAGAGCCAGAGAACCAGGTCAGCAAAGCTGCTTGAGAGGGAGAGAACCAGGTCAGCAGAGCTGCTTTAGAGCCAGAGAACCAGGTCAGCAGAGCTGCTCTGGAGCCTATGAACCAGGTCAGCTGAGCTGCTCCAGACCCAGAGAACCAGGACAGCAGAGCTGCTGTAGAGCCAGAGAAACCTGGTCAGCAGATCTGCATTAGAGCCTAAGAAGCAGGCAAGAATAGCTGCTCTAGAGCCAGAGAACCAGGTCAGCAGAGCTGCTCTAGAGCCTAAGAATCAAGTCAGCAGAGCTGCTCTAGAGCCTAATACCCAGGTCAGCAGAGCTGCTCTAGAGCCAGATAACCAGGTCAGCAGAGCTGCTGTAGAGCCAGAGAAACCAGATCAGCAGAGCTGCTTTAGAGGGAGAGAACCAGGTCAGCAGAGCTGCTCTAGAGCCAGAGAACCAGGTCAGCAGAGCTGCTGTAGAGCTAGAGAAACAAGGTCAGCAGAGCTGCTTTAGAGGGAGAGAACCAGGTCAGCAGAGCTGCTCAAGAGCCTAAGAACCAGGTCAACACAGCTGCTCTAGAGCCAGAGAACCAGGTCAGCAGAGCTGCTTTAGCGCCAGAGATCCAGGTCAGCAGAGCTAATCCAGAGCCTAAGAACCAGGTCAGCACAGCTGCTCTAGATCCAGAGAACCAGATGGTCAGCAGAGCTGCTTTAGCGCCAGAAAACCAGGTCAGCAGAGCTGCACTAGAGCCTAAGAACCAGGGCAGCAGAGCTGCTCTAGAGCCTAAGAACCAGGTCAGCACAGGTGCTCTAGAGCCAGAGAACCAGGTCAGCAGAGCTGCTTTAGAGTCAGAGCACCAGGTCAGTAGAGCTGCTTTAGAGTCAGAGAACCAGGTCAGTAGAGCTGCTTTAGAGGGAGAGAACCAGGTCAGCAAAGCTACTCTAGAGCCTAAGAATCAGGTCAGCAGAGCTGCTCTAGAGCCTAATAACCAGGTCAGCAGAGTTGCCCTAGAGCCAGATAACTAGGTCAGCAGAGCTGCTGTAGAGCCAGAGAAACCAGATCAGCAGAGCTGCTTTAGAGGGAGAGAACCAGGTCAGCAGAGCTGCTCTAGAGCCTAAGAACCAGGTCAACAGAGCTGCTCTAGAGCCAGAGAACCAGGTCAGCAGAGCTGCTGTAGAGCTAGAGAAACCAGGTCAGCAGAGCTGCTTTAGAGGGAGAGAACCAGGTCAGCAGAGCTGCTCCAGAGCCTAAGAACCAGGTCAACACAGCTGCTCTAGAGCCAGAGAACCAGGTCAGCAGAGCTGCTTTAGCACCCGAGATCCGGGTCAGCAGAGCTAATCTAGAGCCTAAGAACCAGGTCAGCACAGCTGCTCTAGAGCCAGAGAACCAGGTCAGCAGAGCTGCTTTAGCGCCAGAGAACCAGGTCAGCAGAGCTGCTTTAGAGCCAGAGAACCAGGTCAGCAGAGCTGCACTAAAGCCTAAGAACCAGGTCAGCAGAGCTGCTCTAGAGGCTAAGAACCAGGTCAGCAGAGCTGCTTTAGAGGGAGAGAACCAGGTCAGCAGAGCTGCTCTAGAGCCAGAGGACCAGGGCAGCCTAGCTGCTGTAGAGCCAGAGAAGCAGGTCAGCAGAGCTGCACTAGAGCCTAAGAACAAGGTCAGCACAGCTGCTCTAGAGCCAGAGAAGCAGGTCAGCAGAGTTGCTTTAGAGGGAGAGAACCAGGGCAGCAGAGCTGCTCTAGAGCCTAAGAACCAGGTCAGCACAGCTGCTCTAGAGCCAGCGAACCAGGTCAGCAGAGCTGCTTTAGAGTCAGAGCACCAGGTCAGTAGAGCTGTTTTAGAGCCAGAGAACCAGGTCAGCAGAGCTGCTTTAGAGTCAGAGAACCAGGTCAGTAGAGCTGCTTTAGAGGGAGAGAACCAGGTCAACAAAGCTACTCTAGAGCCTAAGAACCAGGTAAGCAAAGCTGCTTGAGAGGGAGAGAACCAGGTCAGCAGAGCTGCTTTAGAGCCAGAGAACCAGGTCAGCAAAGCTGCTTGAGAGGGAGAGAACCAGGTCAGCAGAGCTGCTTTAGAGCCAGAGAACCAGGTCAGCAGAGCTGCTCTGGAGCCTATGAACCAGGTCAGCTGAGCTGCTCCAGACCCAGAGAACCAGGACAGCAGAGCTGCTGTAGAGCCAGAGAAACCTGGTCAGCAGATCTGCATTAGAGCCTAAGAAGCAGGCAAGAATAGCTGCTCTAGAGCCAGAGAACCAGGTCAGCAGAGCTGCTCTAGAGCCTAAGAATCAAGTCAGCAGAGCTGCTCTAGAGCCTAATACCCAGGTCAGCAGAGCTGCTCTAGAGCCAGATAACCAGGTCAGCAGAGCTGCTGTAGAGCCAGAGAAACCAGATCAGCAGAGCTGCTTTAGAGGGAGAGAACCAGGTCAGCAGAGCTGCTCTAGAGCCAGAGAACCAGGTCAGCAGAGCTGCTGTAGAGCTAGAGAAACAAGGTCAGCAGAGCTGCTTTAGAGGGAGAGAACCAGGTCAGCAGAGCTGCTCCAGAGCCTAAGAACCAGGTCAACACAGCTGCTCTAGAGCCAGAGAACCAGGTCAGCAGAGCTGCTTTAGCGCCAGAGATCCAGGTCAGCAGAGCTAATCCAGAGCCTAAGAACCAGGTCAGCACAGCTGCTCTAGATCCAGAGAACCAGATGGTCAGCAGAGCTGCTTTAGCGCCAGAGAACCAGGTCAGCAGAGCTGCACTAGAGCCTAAGAACCAGGTCAGCAGAGCTGCTCTAGAGGCTAAGAACCAGGTCAGCAGAGCTGCTCTAGAGGCAGAGAACCAGGTCAGGAGAGCTGCTTTAGCTGGAGAGAACCAGGTCAGCAGAGCTGTTCTAGAGCCAGGGGACCAGGTCAGCCTAGCTGCTGTAGAGCCAGAGAACCAGGTCAGCAGAGCTGCACTAGAGCCTAAGAACAAGGTCAGCAGAGCTGCTCTAGAGCCAGAGAAACAGGTCAGCAGAGCTGTTTTAGAGGGAGAGAACCAGGTCAGCAGAGCTGCTCTAGAGCCTAAGAACCAGGTCAGCACAGCTGCTCTAGAGCCAGGGAACCAGGTCAGCAGAGTTGCTTTAGAGTCAGAGAACCAGGTCAGCAGAGCTGCTCTAGAGCCTAAGAACCAGGTCAGCAGAGCTGCTCTAGAGGCAGACAAACCAGGTCAGCAAAGCTGCTTGAGAGGGAGAGAACCACGTCAGCAGAGCTGCTTTAGAGCTAGAGAACCAGGTCATCAGAGCTGCTCTAGAGCCTATGAACCAGGTCAGGAGAGCTGCTGCAGGCCCAGAGAACCAGGTCAGCAGAGCTGCTGTAGAGCCAGAGAAACCTGGTCAGCAGATCTGCATTAGAGCCTAAGAAGCAGGCAAGCATAGCTGCTCTAGAGCCAGAGAACCAGGTCAGCAGAGCTGCTTTAGAGCCAGAGAACCAAGTCAGCAGAGCTGCTCTAGAGCCTAAGTATCAGGTCAGCAGAGCTGCTCTAGAGCCTAATAACTAGGTCAGCAGAGCTGCTCTAGAGCCAGATAACCAGGTCAGCACAGCTGCTGTAGAGCTAGAGAAACCAGATCAGCAGAGCTGCTTTGGAGGGAGAGAACCAGGGCAGCAGAGCTGCTCTAGAGCCTAAGAACCAGGTCAGCACAGCTGCTCTAGAGCCAGAGAACCAGGTCAGCAGAGCTGCTTTAGAGTCAGAGCACCAGGTCAGTAGTGCTGTTTTAGAGCCAGAGAACCAGGTCAGCAGAGCTGCTTTAGAGTCAGAGAACCAGGTCAGTAGAGCTGCTTTAGAGGGAGAGAACCAGGTCAGCAAAGCTACTCTAGAGCCTAAGAACCAGGTAAGCAAAGCTGCTTGAGAGGGAGAGAACCAGGTCAGCAGAGCTGCTTTAGAGCCAGAGAACCAGGTCAGCAAAGCTGCTTGAGAGGGAAAGAACCAGGTCAGCAGAGCTGCTTTAGAGCCAGAGAACCAGGTCAGCAGAGCTGCTCTGGAGCCTATGAACCAGGTCAGCAGAGCTGCTCCAGACCCAGAGAACCAGGACAGCAGAGCTGCTGTAGAGCCAGAGAAACCTGGTCAGCAGATCTGCATTAGAGCCTAAGAAGCAGGCAAGAATAGCTGCTCTAGAGCCAGAGAACCAGGTCAGCAGAGCTGCTCTAGAGCCTAAGAATCAAGTCAGCAGAGCTGCTCTAGAGCCTAATACCCAGGTCAGCAGAGCTGCTCTAGAGCCAGATAACCAGGTCAGCAGAGCTGCTGTAGAGCCAGAGAAACCAGATCAGCAGAGCTGCTTTAGAGGGAGAGAACCAGGTCAGCAGAGCTGCTCTAGAGCCAGAGAACCAGGACAGCAGAGCTGCTGTAGAGCTAGAGAAACAAGGTTAGCAGAGCTGCTTTAGAGGGAGAGAACCAGGTCAGCAGAGCTGCTCCAGAGCCTAAGAACCAGGTCAACACAGCTGCTCTAGAGCCAGAGAACCAGGTCAGCAGAGCTGCTTTAGCGCCAGAGATCCAGGTCAGCAGAGCTAATCCAGAGCCTAAGAACCAGGTCAGCACAGCTGCTCTAGAGCCAGAGAACCAGATGGTCAGCAGAGCTGCTTTAGCACCAGAGAACCAGGTCAGCAGAGCTGCACTAGAGCCTAAGAACCAGGACCAGGTCAGCAGAGCTGCTCTAGAGGCTAAGAACCAGGTCAGCAGAGCTGCTCTAGAGGCAGAGAACCAGGTCAGGAGAGCTGCTTTAGCTGGAGAGAACCAGGTCAGCAGAGCTGCTCTAGAGCCAGAGGACCAGGTCAGCCTAGCTGCTGTAGAGCCAGAGAACCAGGTCAGCAGAGCTGCACTAGAGCCTAAGAACAAGGTCAGCAGAGCTGCTCTAGAGCCAGAGAAGCAGGTCAGCAGAGCTGTTTTAGAGGGAGAGAACCAGGTCAGCAGAGCTGCTCTAGAGCCTAAGAACCAGGTCAGCACAGCTGCTCTAGAGCCAGGGAACCAGGTCATCAGAGTTGCTTTAGAGTCAGAGAACCAGGTCAGCAGAGCTGCTCTAGAGCCCAAGAACCAGGTCAGCAGAGCTGCTCTAGAGGCAGACAAACCAGGTCAGCAAAGCTGCTTGAGAGGGAGAGAACCAGGTCAGCAGAGCTGCTTTAGAGCTAGAGAACCAGGTCATCAGAGCTGCTCTAGAGCCTATGAACCAGGTCAGGAGAGCTGCTGCAGGCCCAGAGAACCAGGTCAGCAGAGCTGCTGTAGAGCCAGAGAAACCTGGTCAGCAGATCTGCATTAGAGCCTAAGAAGCAGGCAAGCATAGCTGCTCTAGAGCCAGAGAACCAGGTCAGCAGAGCTGCTTTAGAGCCAGAGAACCAAGTCAGCAGAGCTGCTCTAGAGCCTAAGTATCAGGTCAGCAGCGCTGCTCTAGAGCCTTATAACTAGGTCAGCAGAGCTGCTCTAGAGCCAGATAACCAGGTCAGCAGAGCTGCTGTAGAGCTAGAGAAACCAGATCAGCAAAGCTGCTTTAGAGGGAGAGAACCAGGTCAGCAGAGCTGCTCTAGAGCCTAAGAACCAGGTCAGCAGAGCTGCTCTAGAGCCAGAGAACCAGGTCAGCAGAGCTGCTGTAGAGCTAGAGAAACAAGGTCAGCAGAGCTTCTTTAGAGTGAGAGAACCAGGTCAGCAGAGCTGCTCCAGAGCCTAAGAACCAGGTCAACACAGCTGCTCTAGAGCCAGAGAACCAGGTCAGCAGAGCTGCTTTAGCGCCAGAGATCCAGGTCAGCAGAGCTAATTCAGAGCCTAAGAACCAGGTCAGCACAGCTGCTCTAGAGCCAGAGAACCAGATGGTCAGCAGAGCTGCTTTAGCGCCAGAGAACCAGGTCAGCAGAGCTGCACTAGAGCCTAAGAACCAGGTCAGCAGAGCTGCTCTAGAGGCTAAGAACCAGGTCAGCAGAGCTGCTCTAGAGGCAGAGAACCAGGTCAGGAAAGCTGCTTTAGCGGGAGAGAACCAGGTCAGCAGAGCTGCTCTAGAGCCAGAGGACCAGGTCTGCCGAGCTGCTGTAGAGCCAGAGAACCAGGTCAGCAGAGCTGCACTAGAGCCTAAGAACAAGGTCAGCAGAGCTCCTCTAGAGCCAGAGAAGCAGGTCAGCAGAGCTGTTTTAGAGGGAGAGAACCAGGTCAGCAGAGCTGCACTAGAGCCTAAGAACCAGGTCAGCACAGCTGCTCTAGATCCAGAGAACCAGGTCAGCAGAGTTGCTCTAGAGTCAGAGAACCAGGTCAGCAGAGCTGCTTAAGAGCCTAAGAACCAGGTCAGCAGAGCTGCTCTAGATCCAGAGAAGCAGGTCAGCAGAGCTGCTTTAGAGGGAGAGAACCAGGTCAGCACAGCTGCTCTAGAGCCTAAGAACCAGGTCAGCACCGCTGCTCTAGAGCCAGAGAACCAGGTCAGCAGAGCTGCTTTAGAGTCAGAGAACCAGGTCAGTAGAGCTGCTTAAGAGACAGAGAACCAGGTCAGCAGAGCTGCTCTAGAGCCTAAGAACCAGGTCAGCAAAGCTGCTTGAGAGGGAGAGAACCAGGTCAGCAGAGCTGCTTTAGAGCCAGAGAACCAGGTCAGCAGAGCTGCTCTAGAGCCTATGAACCAGGTCAGGAGAGCTGCTGCAGGCCCAGAGAACCAGGTCAGCAGAGCTGCTGTAGAGCCAGAGAAACCTGGTCAGCAGATCTGCATTAGAGCCTAAGAAGCAGGCAAGCATAGCTGCTCTAGAGCCAGAGAACCAGGTCAGCAGAGCTGCTTTAGAGCCAGAGAACCAAGTCAGCAGAGCTGCTCTAGAGCCTAAGTATCAGGTCAGCAGAGCTGCTCTAGAGCCTAATAACTAGGTCAGCGGAGCTGCTCTAGAGCCAGATAACCAGGTCAGCAGAGCTGCTGTAGAGCTAGAGAAACCAGATCAGCAGAGCTGCTTTAGAGGGAGAGAACCAGGTCAGCAGAGCTGCTCTAGAGCCTAAGAACCAGGTCAGCAGAGCTGCTCTAGAGCCAGAGAACCAGGTCAGCAGAGCTGCTGTAGAGCTAGAGAAACAAGGTCAGCAGAGCTGCTTTAGAGCGAGAGAACCAGGTCAGCAGAGCTGCTCTAGAGCCTATGAACCAGGTCAGGAGAGCTGCTGCAGGCCCAGAGAACCAGGTCACCAGAGCTGCTGTAGAGCCAGAGAAACCTGGTCAGCAGATCTGCATTAGAGCCTAAGAAGCAGGCAAGCATAGCTGCTCTAGAGCCAGAGAACCAGGTCAGCAGAGCTGCTTTAGAGCCAGAGAACCAAGTCAGCAGAGCTGCTCTAGAGCCTAAGTATCAGGTCAGCAGAGCTGCTCTAGAGCCTAATAACTAGGTCAGCAGAGCTGCTCTAGAGCCAGATAACCAGGTCAGCAGAGCTGCTGTAGAGCTAGAGAAACCAGATCAGCAGAGCTGCTTTAGAGGGAGAGAACCAGGTCAGCAGAGCTGCTCTAGAGCCTAAGAACCAGGTCAGCAGAGCTGCTCTAGAGCCAGAGAACCAGGTCAGCAGAGCTGCTGTAGAGCTAGAGAAACAAGGTCAGCAGAGCTGCTTTAGAGCGAGAGAACCAGGTCAGCAGAGCTGCTCCAGAGCCTAAGAACCAGGTCAACACAGCTGCTCTAGAGCCAGAGAACCAGGTCAGCAGAGCTGCTTTAGCGCCAGAGATCCAGGTCAGCAGAGCTAATCCAGAGCCTAAGAACCAGGTCAGCACAGCTGCTCTAGAGCCAGAGAACCAGATGGTCAGCAGAGCTGCTTTAGCGCCAGAGAACCAGGTCAGCAGAGCTGCACTAGAGCCTAAGAACCAGGTCAGCAGAGCTGCTCTAGAGGCTAAGAACCAGGTCAGCAGAGCTGCTCTAGAGGCAGAGAACCAGGTCAGGAAAGCTGCTTTAGCGGGAGAGAACCAGGTCAGCAGAGTTGCTCTAGAGCCAGAGGACCAGGTCAGCCTAGCTGCTGTAGAGCGAGAGAACCAGGTCAGCAGAGCTGCAATAGAGCCTAAGAACAAGGTCAGCAGAGCTCCTCTAGAGCCAGAGAAGCAGGTCAGCAGAGCTGTTTTAGAGGGAGAGAACCAGGTCAGCAGAGCTGCACTAGAGCCTAAGAACCAGGTCAGCACAGCTGCTCTAGATCCAGAGAACCAGGTCAGCAGAGTTGCTCTAGAGTCAGAGAACCAGGTCAGCAGAGTTGCTTAAGAGCCTAAGAACCAGGTCAGCAGAGCTGCTCTAGATCCAGAGAAGCAGGTCAGCAGAGCTGCTTTAGAGGGAGAGAACCAGGTCAGCACAGCTGCTCTAGAGCCTAAGAACCAGGTCAGCACCGCTGCTCTAGAGCCAGAGAACCAGGTCAGCAGAGCTGCTTTAGAGTCAGAGAACCAGGTCAGTAGAGCTGCTTAAGAGACAGAGAACCAGGTCAGCAGAGCTGCTCTAGAGCCTAAGAACCAGGTCAGCAAAGCTGCTTGAGAATGAGAGAACCAGGTCAGCAGAGCTGCTTTAGAGCCAGAGAACCAGGTCAGCAGAGCTGCTCTAGAGCCTATGAACCAGGTCAGGAGAGCTGCTGCAGGCCCAGAGAACCAGATCAGCAGAGCTGCTGTAGAGCCAGAGAAACCTGGTCAGCAGATCTGCATTAGAGCCTAAGAAGCAGGCAAGCATAGCTGCTCTAGAGCCAGAGAACCAGGTCAGCAGAGCTGCTTTAGAGCCAGAGAACCAAGTCAGCAGAGCTGCTCTAGAGCCTAAGTATCAGGTCAGCAGAGCTGCTCTAGAGCCTAATAACTAGGTCAGCGGAGCTGCTCTAGAGCCAGATAACCAGGTCAGCAGAGCTGCTGTAGAGCTAGAGAAACCAGATCAGCAGAGCTGCTTTAGAGGGAGAGAACCAGGTCAGCAGAGCTGCTCTAGAGCCTAAGAACCAGGTCAGCAGAGCTGCTCTAGAGCCAGAGAACCAGGTCAGTAGAGCTGCTGTAGAGCTAGAGAAACAAGGTCAGCAGAGCTGCTTTAGAGCGAGAGAACCAGGTCAGCAGAGCTGCTCCAGAGCCTAAGAACCAGGTCAACACAGCTGCTCTAGAGCCAGAGAACCAGGTCAGCAGAGCTGCTTTAGCGCCAGAGATCCAGGTCAGCAGAGCTAATCCAGAGCCTAAGAACCAGGTCAGCACAGCTGCTCTAGAGCCAGAGAACCAGATGGTCAGCAGAGCTGCTTTAGCGCCAGAGAACCAGGTCAGCAGAGCTGCACTAGAGCCTAATACCCAGGTCAGCAGAGCTGCTCTAGAGCCAGATAACCAGGTCAGCAGATCTGCTGTAGAGCCAGAGAAACCAGATCAGCAGAGCTGCTTTAGAGGGAGAGAACCAGGTCAGCAGAGCTGCTCTAGAGCCAGAGAACCAGGTCAGCAGAGCTGCTGTAGAGCTAGAGAAACAAGGTCAGCAGAGCTGCTTTAGAGGGAGAGAACCAGGTCAGCAGAGCTGCTCCAGAGCCTAGGAACCAGGTTAACACAGCTGCTCTAGAGCCAGAGAACCAGGTCAGCAGAGCTGCTTTAGCGCCAGAGATCCAGGTCAGCAGAGCTAATCCAGAGCCTAAGAAACAGGTCAGCAGAGCTGCTCTAGAGGCAGAGAACCAGGTCAGGAGAGCTGCTTTAGCTGGAGAGAACCAGGTCAGCAGAGCTGCTCTAGAGCCAGAGGACCAGGTCAGCCTAGCTGCTGTAGAGCCAGAGAACCAGGTCAGCAGAGCTGCACTAGAGCCTAAGAACAAGGTCAGCAGAGCTGCTCTAGAGCCAGAGAAGCAGGTCAGCAGAGCTCTTTTAGAGGGAGAGAACCAGGTCAGCAGAGCTGCTCTAGAGCCTAAGAACCAGGTCAGCACAGCTGCTCTAGAGCCAGGGAACCAGGTCAGCAGAGTTGCTTTAGAGTCAGAGAACCAGGTCAGCAGAGCTGCTCTAGAGCCTAAGAACCAGGTCAGCAGAGCTGCTCTAGAGGCAGACAAACCAGGTCAGCAAAGCTGCTTGAGAGGGAGAGAACCAGGTCAGCACAGCTGCTCTAGAGCCTAAGAACCAGGTCAGCACCGCTGCTCTAGAGCCAGAGAACCAGGTCAGCAGAGCTGCTTTAGAGTCAGAGAACCAGGTCAGTAGAGCTGCTTAAGAGACAGAGAACCAGGTCAGCAGAGCTGCTCTAGAGCCTAAGAACCAGGTCAGCAAAGCTGCTTGAGAGGGAGAGAACCAGGTCAGCAGAGCTGCTTTAGAGCCAGAGAACCAGGTCAGCAGAGCTGCTCTGGAGCCTATGAACCAGGTCAGCAGAGCTGCTCCAGACCCAGAGAACCAGGACAGCAGAGCTGCTGTAGAGCCAGAGAAACCTGGCCAGCAGATCTGTATTAGAGCCTAAGAAGCAGGCAAGAATAGCTGCTCTAGAGCCAGAGAACCAGGCCAGCAGAGCTGCTCTAGAGCCTAAGAATCAAGTCAGTAGAGCTGCTCTAGAGCCTAATACCCAGGTCAGCAGAGCTGCTCTAGAGCCAGATAACCAGGTCAGCAGAGCTGCTGTAGAGCCAGAGAAACCAGATCAGCAGAGCTGCTTTAGAGGGAGAGAACCAGGTCAGCAGAGCTGCTCTAGAGCCTAAGAACCAGGTCAGCAGAGCTGCTCTAGAGCCAGAGAACCAGGTCAGCAGAGCTGCTGTAGAGCTAGAGAAACAAGGTCAGCAGAGCTGCTTTAGAGCGAGAGAACCAGGTCAGCAGAGCTGCTCCAGAGCCTAAGAACCAGGTCAACACAGCTGCTCTAGAGCCAGAGAACCAGGTCAGCAGAGCTGCTTTAGCGCCAGAGATCCAGGTCAGCAGAGCTAATCCAGAGCCTAAGAACCAGGTCAGCACAGCTGCTCTAGAGCCAGAGAACCAGATGGTCAGCAGAGCTGCTTTAGCGCCAGAGAACCAGGTCAGCAGAGCTGCACTAGAGCCTAATACCCAGGTCAGCAGAACTGCTCTAGAGCCAGATAACCAGGTCAGCAGAGCTTCTGTAGAGCCAGAGAAACCAGATCAGCAGAGCTGCTTTAGAGGGAGAGAACCAGGTCAGCAGAGCTGCTCTAGAGCCAGAGAACCAGGTCAGCAGAGCTGCTGTAGAGCTAGAGAAACAAGGTCAGCAGAGCTGCTTTAGAGGGAGAGAACCAGGTCAGCAGAGCTGCTCCAGAGCCTAAGAACCAGGTCAACACAGCTGCTCTAGAGCCAGAGAACCAGGTCAGCAGAGCTGCTTTAGCGCCAGAGATCCAGGTCAGCAGAGCTAATCCAGAGCCTAAGAACCAGGTCAGCACTGCTGCTCTAGAGCCAGAGAACCAGAGGGTCAGCAGAGCTGCTTTAGCGCCATAGAACCAGGTCAGCAGAGCTGCACTAGAGCCTAAGAACCAGGTCAGCAGAGCTGCTCTAGAGGCTAAGAACCAGGTCAGCAGAGCTGCTCTAGAGGCAGAGAACCAGGTCAGGAGAGCTGCTTTAGCTAGAGAGAACCAGGTCAGCAGAGCTGCTCTAGAGCCAGAGGACCAGGTCAGCCTAGCTGCTGTAGAGCCAGAGAACCAGGTCAGCAGAGCTGCACTAGAGCCTAAGAACAAGGTCAGCAGAGCCGCTCTAGAGCCAGAGAAGCAGGTGAGCAGAGCTGTTTTAGAGGGAGAGAACCAGGTCAGCAGAGCTGCTCTAGAGCCTAAGAACCAGGTCAGCACAGCTGCTCTAGAGCCAGGGAACCAGGTCAGCAGAGTTGCTTTAGAGTCAGAGAACCAGGTCAGCAGAGCTGCTCTAGAGCCTAAGAACCAGGTCAGCAGAGCTGCTCTAGAGGCAGACAAACCAGGTCAACAAAGCTGCTTGAGAGGGAGAGAACCAGGTCAGCAGAGCTGCTTTAGAGCTAGAGAACCAGGTCATCAGAGCTGCTCTAGAGCCTATGAACCAGGTCAGGAGAGCTGCTGCAGGCCCAGAGAACCAGGTAAGCAGAGCTGCTGTAGAGCCAGAGAAACCTGGTCAGCAGATCTGCATTAGAGCCTAAGAAGCAGGCAAGCATAGCTGCTCTAGAGCCAGAGAACCAGGTCAGCAGAGCTGCTTTAGAGCCAGAGAACCAAGTCAGCAGAGCTGCTCTAGAGCCTAAGTATCAGGTCAGCAGAGCTGCTCTAGAGCCTAATAACTAGGTCAGCGGAGCTGCTCTAGAGCCAGATAACCAGGTCAGCAGAGCTGCTGTAGAGCTAGAGAAACCAGATCAGCAGAGCTGCTTTAGAGGGAGAGAACCAGGTCAGCAGAGCTGCTCTAGAGCCTAAGAACCAGGTCAGCAGAGCTGCTCTAGAGCCAGAGAACCAGGTCAGCAGAGCTGCTGTAGAGCTAGAGAAACAAGGTCAGCAGAGCTGCTTTAGAGCGAGAGAACCAGGTCAGCAGAGCTGCTCCAGAGCCTAAGAACCAGGTCAACACAGCTGCTCTAGAGCCAGAGAACCAGGTCAGCAGAGCTGCTTTAGCGCCAGAGATCCAGGTCAGCAGAGCTAATCCAGAGCCTAAGAACCAGGTCAGCACAGCTGCTCTAAAGCCAGAGAACCAGATGGTCAGCAGAGCTGCTTTAGCGCCAGAGAACCAGGTCAGCAGAGCTGCACTAGAGCCTAAGAACCAGGTCAGCAGAGCTGCTCTAGAGGCTAAGAACCAGGTCATCAGAGCTGCTCTAGAGGCAGAGAACCAGGTCAGGAAAGCTGCTTTAGCGGGAGAGAACCAGGTCAGCAGAGCTGCTCTAGAACCAGAGGACCAGGTCAGCCTAGCTGCTGTAGAGCCAGAGAACCAGGTCAGCAGAGCTGCACTAGAGCCTAAGAACAAGGTCAGCAGAGCTGCTCTAGAGCCAGAGAAGCAGGTCAGCAGAGCTGTTTTAGAGGGAGAGAACCAGGTCAGCAGAGCTGCTCTAGAGCCTAAGAACCAGGTCAGCACAGCTGCTCTAGAGCCAGGGAACCAGGTCAGCAGAGTTGCTTTAGAGTCAGAGAACCAGGTCAGCAGAGCTGCTCTAGAGCCTAAGAACCAGGTCAGCAGAGCTGCTCTAGAGGCAGACAAACCAGGTAAGCAAAGCTGCTTGAGAGGGAGAGAACCAGGTCAGCACAGCTGCTCTAGAGCCTAAGAACCAGGTCAGCACCGCTGCTCTAGAGCCAGAGAACCAGGTCAGCAGAGCTGCTTTAGAGTCAGAGAACCAGGTCAGTAGAGCTGCTTAAGAGACAGAGAACCAGGTCAGCAGAGCTGCTCTAGAGCCTAAGAACCAGGTCAGCAAAGCTGCTTGAGAGGGAGAGAACCAGGTCAGCAGAGCTGCTTTAGAGCCAGAGAACCAGGTCAGCAGAGCTGCTCTGGAGCCTATGAACCAGGTCAGCAGAGCTGCTCCAGACCCAGAGAACCAGGACAGCAGAGCTGCTGTAGAGCCAGAGAAACCTGGTCAGCAGATCTGTATTAGAGCCTAAGAAGCAGGCAAGAATAGCTGCTCTAGAGCCAGAGAACCAGGTCAGCAGAGCTACTCTAGAGCCTAAGAATCAAGTCAGTAGAGCTGCTCTAGAGCCTAATACCCAGGTCAGCAGAGCTGCTCTAGAGCCAGATAACCAGGTCAGCAGAGCTGCTGTAGAGCCAGAGAAAACAGATCAGCAGAGCTGCTTTAGAGGGAGAGAACCAGGTCAGCAGAGCTGCTCTAGAGCCTAAGAACCAGGTCAGCAGAGCTGCTCTAGAGCCAGAGAACCAGGTCAGCAGAGCTGCTGTAGAGCTAGAGAAACAAGGTCAGCAGAGCTGCTTTAGAGCGAGAGAACCAGGTCAGCAGAGCTGCTCCAGAGCCTAAGAACCAGGTCAACACAGCTGCTCTAGAGCCAGAGAACCAGGTCAGCAGAGCTGCTTTAGCACCAGAGATCCAGGTCAGCAGAGCTAATCCAGAGCCTAAGAACCAGGTCAGCACAGCTGCTCGAGAGCCAGAGAACCACATGGTCAGCAGAGCTGCTTTAGCACCAGAGAACCAGGTCAGCAGAGCTGCACTAGAGCCTAAGAACCAGGTCAGCAGAGCTGCTCTAGAGGCTAAGAACCAGGTCAGCAGAGCTGCTCTAGAGGCAGAGAACCAGGTCAGGAGAGCTGCTTCAGCTGGAGAGAACCAGGTCAGCAGAGCTGCTCTAGAGCCAGAGGACCAGGTCAGCCTAGCTGCTGTAGAGCCAGAGAACCAGGTCAGCAGAGCTGCACTAGAGCCTAAGAACAAGGTCAGCAGAGCTGCTCTAGAGCCAGAGAAGCAGGTCATCAGAGCTGTTTTAGAGGGAGAGAACCAGGTCAGCAGAGCTGCTCTAGAGCCTAAGAACCAGGTCAGCACAGCTGCTCTAGAGCCAGGGAACCAGGTCAGCAGAGTTGCTTTAGAGTCAGAGAACCAGGTCGGCAGAGCTGCTCTAGAGGCAGACAAACCAGGTCAGCTAAGCTGCTTGAGAGGGAGAGAACCAGGTCAGCAGAGCTGCTTTAGAGCTAGAGAACCAGGTCATCAGAGCTGCTCTAGAGCCTATGAACCAGGTCAGGAGAGCTGCTGCAGGCCCAGAGAACCAGGTCAGCAGAGCTGCTGTAGAGCCAGAGAAACCTGGTCAGCAGATCTGCATTAGAGCCTAAGAAGCAGGCAAGCATAGCTGCTCTAGAGCCAGAGAACCAGGTCAGCAGAGCTGCTTTAGAGCCAGAGAACCAAGTCAGCAGAGCTGCTCTAGAGCCTAAGTATCAGGTCAGCAGCGCTGCTCTAGAGCCTTATAACTAGGTCAGCAGAGCTGCTCTAGAGCCAGATAACCAGGTCCGCAGAGCTGCTGTAGAGCTAGAGAAACCAGATCAGCAGAGCTGCTTTAGAGGGAGAGAACCAGGTCAGCAGAGCTGCTCTAGAGCCTAAGAACCAGGTCAGCAGAGCTGCTCTAGAGCCAGAGAACCAGGTCAGCAGAGCTGCTGTAGAGCTAGAGAAACAAGGTCAGCAGAGCTGCTTTAGAGCGAGAGAACCAGGTCAGCAGAGCTGCTCCAGAGCCTAAGAACCAGGTCAACACAGCTGCTCTAGAGCCAGAGAACCTGGTCAGCAGAGCTGCTTTAGCGCCAGAGATCCAGGTCAGCAGAGCTAATCCAGAGCCTAAGAACCAGGTCAGCACAGCTGCTCTAGAGCCAGAGAACCAGATGGTCAGCAGAGCTGCTTTAGCGCCAGAGAACCAGGTCAGCAGAGCTGCACTAGAGCCTAAGAACCAGGTCAGCAGAGCTGCTCTAGAGGCTAAGAACCAGGTCAGCAGAGCTGCTCTAGAGGCAGAGAACCAGGTCAGGAAAGCTGCTTTAGCGGGAGAGAACCAGGTCAGCAGAGCTGCTCTAGAGCCAGAGGACCAGGTCAGCCGAGCTGCTGTAGAGCCAGAGAACCAGGTCAGCAGAGCTGCACTAGAGCCTAAGAACAAGGTCAGCAGAGCTCCTCTAGAGCCAGAGAAGCAGGTCAGCAGAGCTGTTTTAGAGGGAGAGAACCAGGTCAGCAGAGCTGCACTAGAGCCTAAGAACCAGGTCAGCACAGCTGCTCTAGATCCAGAGAACCAGGTCAGCAGAGTTGCTCTAGAGTCAGAGAACCAGGTCAGCAGAGCTGCTTAAGAGCCTAAGAACCAGGTCAGCAGAACTGCTCTAGATCCAGAGAAGCAGGTCAGCAGAGCTGCTTTAGAGGGAGAGAACCAGGTCAGCACAGCTGCTCTAGAGCCTAAGAACCAGGTCAGCACCGCTGCTCTAGAGCCAGAGAACCAGGTCAGCAGAGCTGCTTTAGAGTCAGAGAACCAGGTCAGTAGAGCTGCTTAAGAGACAGAGAACCAGGTCAGCAGAGCTGCTCTAGAGCCTAAGAACCAGGTCAGCAAAGCTGCTTGAGAGGGAGAGAACCAGGTCAGCAGAGCTGCTTTAGAGGGAGAGAACCAGGTCAGCAGAGCTGCTCTAGAGCCTAAGAACCAGGTCAGGAGAGCTGCTGCAGGCCCAGAGAACCAGGTCAGCAGAGCTGCTGTAGAGCCAGAGAAACCTGGTCAGCAGATCTGCATTAGAGCCTAAGAAGCAGGCAAGCATAGCTGTTCTAGAGCCAGAGAACCAGGTCAGCAGAGCTGCTTTAGAGCCAGAGAACCAAGTCAGCAGAGCTGCTCTAGAGCCTAAGTATCAGGTCAGCAGAGCTGCTCTAGAGCCTAATAACTAGGTCAGCGGAGCTGCTCTAGAGCCAGATAACCAGGTCAGCAGAGCTGCTGTAGAGCTAGAGAAACCAGATCAGCAGAGCTGCTTTAGAGGGAGAGAACCAGGTCAGCAGAGCTGCTCTAGAGCCTAAGAACCAGGTCAGCAGAGCTGCTCTAGAGCCAGAGAACCAGGTCAGCAGAGCTGCTGTAGAGCTAGAGAAACAAGGTCAGCAGAGCTGCTTTAGAGCGAGAGAACCAGGTCAGCAGAGCTGCTCTAGAGCCTATGAACCAGGTCAGGAGAGCTGCTGCAGGCCCAGAGAACCAGGTCAGCAGAGCTGCTGTAGAGCCAGAGAAACCTGGTCAGCAGATCTGCATTAGAGCCTAAGAAGCAGGCAAGCATAGCTGCTCTAGAGCCAGAGAACCAGGTCAGCAGAGCTGCTTTAGAGCCAGAGAACCAAGTCAGCAGAGCTGCTCTAGAGCCTAAGTATCAGGTCAGCAGAGCTGCTCTAGAGCCTAATAACTAGGTCAGCAGAGCTGCTCTAGAGCCAGATAACCAGGTCAGCAGAGCTGCTGTAGAGCTAGAGAAACCAGATCAGCAGAGCTGCTTTAGAGGGAGAGAACCAGGTCAGCAGAGCTGCTCTAGAGCCTAAGAACCAGGTCTGCAGAGCTGCTCTAGAGCCAGAGAACCAGGTCAGCAGAGCTGCTGTAGAGCTAGAGAAACAAGGTCAGCAGAGCTGCTTTAGAGCGAGAGAACCAGGTCAGCAGAGCTGCTCCAGAGCCTAAGAACCAGGTCAACACAGCTGCTCTAGAGCCAGAGAACCAGGTCAGCAGAGCTGCTTTAGCGCCAGAGATCCAGGTCAGCAGAGCTAATCCAGAGCCTAAGAACCAGGTCAGCACAGCTGCTCTAGAGCCAGAGAACCAGATGGTCAGCAGAGCTGCTTTAGCGCCAGAGAACCAGGTCAGCAGAGCTGCACTAGAGCCTAAGAACCAGGTCAGCAGAGCTGCTCTAGAGGCTAAGAACCAGGTCAGCAGAGCTGCTCTAGAGGCAGAGAACCAGGTCAGGAAAGCTGCTTTAGAGGGAGAGAACCAGGTCAGCAGAGCTGCTCTAGAGCCAGAGGACCAGGTCAGCCTAGCTGCTGTAGAGCCAGAGAACCAGGTCAGCAGAGCTGCAATAGAGCCTAAGAACAAGGTCAGCAGAGCTCCTCTAGAGCCAGAGAAGCAGGTCAGCAGAGCTGTTTTAGAGGGAGAGAACCAGGTCAGCAGAGCTGCACTAGAGCCTAAGAACCAGGTCAGCACAGCTGCTCTAGATCCAGAGAACCAGGTCAGCAGAGTTGCTCTAGAGTCAGAGAACCAGGTCAGCAGAGCTGCTTAAGAGCCTAAGAACCAGGTCAGCAGAGCTGCTCTAGATCCAGAGAAGCAGGTCAGCAGAGTTGCTTTAGAGGGAGAGAACCAGGTCAGCACAGCTGCTCTAGAGCCTAAGAACCAGGTCAGCACCGCTGCTCTAGAGCCAGAGAACCAGGTCAGCAGAGCTGCTTTAGAGTCAGAGAACCAGGTCAGTAGAGCTGCTTAAGAGACAGAGAACCAGGTCAGCAGAGCTGCTCTAGAGCCTAAGAACCAGGTCAGCAAAGCTGCTTGAGAGGGAGAGAACCAGGTCAGCAGAGCTGCTTTAGAGCCAGAGAACCAGGTCAGCAGAGCAGCTCTAGAGCCTATGAACCAGGTCAGTAGAGCTGCTGCAGGCCCAGAGAACCAGATCAGCAGAGCTGCTGTAGAGCCAGAGAAACCTGGTCAGCAGATCTGCATTAGAGCCTAAGAAGCAGGCAAGCATAGCTGCTCTAGAGCCAGAGAACCAGGTCAGCAGAGCTGCTTTAGAGCCAGAGAACCAAGTCAGCAGAGCTGCCCTAGAGCCTAAGTATCAGGTCAGCAGAGCTGCTCTAGAGCCTAATAACTAGGTCAGCGGAGCTGCTCTAGAGCCAGATAACCAGGTCAGCAGAGCTGCTGTAGAGCTAGAGAAACCAGATCAGCAGAGCTGCTTTAGAGGGAGAGAACCAGGTCAGCAGAGCTGCTCTAGAGCCTAAGAACCAGGTCAGCAGAGCTGCTCTAGAGCCAGAGAACCAGGTCAGCAGAGCTGCTGTAGAGCTAGAAAAACAAGGTCAGCAGAGCTGCTTTAGAGCGAGAGAACCAGGTCAGCAGAGCTGCTCCAGAGCCTAAGAACCAGGTCAACACAGCTGCTCTAGAGCCAGAGAACCAGGTCAGCAGAGCTGCTTTAGCGCCAGAGATCCAGGTCAGCAGAGCTAATCCAGAGCCTAAGAACCAGGTCAGCACAGCTGCTCTAGAGCCAGAGAACCAGATGGTCAGCAGAGCTGCTTTAGCGCCAGAGAACCAGGTCAGCAGAGCTGCACTAGAGCCTAATACTCAGGTCAGCAGAGCTGCTCTAGAGCCAGATAACCAGGTCAGCAGAGCTGCTGTAGAGCCAGAGAAACCAGATCAGCAGAGCTGCTTTAGAGGGAGAGAACCAGGTCAGCAGAGCCGCTCTAGAGCCAGAGAACCAGGTCAGCAGAGCTGCTGTAGAGCTAGAGAAACAAGGTCAGCAGAGCTGCTTTAGAGGGAGAGAACCAGGTCAGCAGAGCTGCTCCAGAGCCTAGGATCCAGGATAACACAGCTGCTCTAGAGCCAGAGAACCAGGTCAGCAGAGCTGCTTTAGCGCCAGAGATCCAGGTCAGCAGAGCTAATCCAGAGCCTAAGAACCAGGTCAGCACAGCTGCTCTAGAGCCAGAGAACCAGATGGTCAGCAGAGCTGCTTTAGCACCAGAGAACCAGGTCAGCAGAGCTGCACTAGAGCCTAAGAACCAGGTCAGCAGAGCTGCTCTAGAGGCTAAGAACCAGGTCAGCAGAGCTGCTCTAGAGGCAGAGAACCAGGTCAGGAGAGCTGCTTTAGCTGGAGAGAACCAGGTCAGCAGAGCTGCTCTAGAGCCAGAGGACCAGGTCAGCCTAGCTGCTGTAGAGCCAGAGAACCAGGTCAGCAGAGCTGCACTAGAGCCTAAGAACAAGGTCAACAGAGCTGCTCTAGAGCCAGAGAAGCAGGTCAGCAGAGCTGTTTTAGAGGGAGAGAACCAGGTCAGCAGAGCTGCTCTAGAGCCAGGGAACCAGGTCAGCAGAGTTGCTTTAGAGTCAGAGAACCAGGTCAGCAGAGCTGCTCTAGAGCCTAAGAACCAGGTCAGCAGAGCTGCTCTAGAGGCAGACAAACCAGGTCAGCAAAGCTGCTTGAGAGGGAGAGAACCAGGTCAGCAGAGCTGCTTTAGAGCTAGAGAACCAGGTCATCAGAGCTGCTCTAGAGCCTATGAACCAGGTCAGGAGAGCTGCTGCAGGCCCAGAGAACCAGGTCAGCAGAGCTGCTGTAGAGCCAGAGAAACCTGGTCAGCAGATCTGCATTAGAGCCTAAGAAGCAGGCAAGCATAGCTGCTCTAGAGCCAGAGAACCAGGTCAGCAGAGCTGCTTTAGAGCCAGAGAACCAAGTCAGCAGAGCTGCTCTAGAGCCTAAGTATCAGTTCAGCAGAGCTGCTCTAGAGCCTAATAACTAGGTCAGCGGAGCTGCTCTAGAGCCAGATAACCAGGTCAGCAGAGCTGCTGTAGAGCTAGAGAAACCAGATCAGCAGAGCTGCTTTAGAGGGAGAGAACCAGGTCAGCAGAGCTGCTCTAGAGCCTAAGAACCAGGTCAGCAGAGCTGCTCTAGAGCCAGAGAACCAGGTCAGCAGAGCTGCTGTAGAGCTAGAGAAACAAGGTCAGCAGAGCTGCTTTAGAGCGAGAGAACCAGGTCAGCAGAGCTGCTCCAGAGCCTAAGAACCAGGTCAACACAGCTGCTCTAGAGCCAGAGAACCAGGTCAGCAGAGCTGCTTTAGCGCCAGAGATCCAGGTCAGCAGAGCTAATCCAGAGCCTAAGAACCAGGTCAGCACAGCTGCTCTAGAGCCAGAGAACCAGATGGTCAGCAGAGCTGCTTTAGCGCCAGAGAACCAGGTCAGCAGAGCTGCGCTAGAGCCTAAGAACCAGGTCAGCAGAGCTGCTCTAGAGGCTAAGAACCAGGTCAGCAGAGCTGCTCTAGAGGCAGAGAACCAGGTCAGGAAAGCTGCTTTAGCGGTAGAGAACCAGGTCAGCAGAGCTGCTCTAGAGCCAGAGGACCAGGTCAGTCTAGCTGCTGTAGAGCCAGAGAACCAGGTCAGCAGAGCTGCACTAGAGCCTAAGAACAAGGTCAGCAGAGCTGCTCTAGAGCCAGAGAAGCAGGTCAGCAGAGCTGTTTTAGAGGGAGAGAACCAGGTCAGCAGAGCTGCTCTAGAGCCTAAGAACCAGGTCAGCACAGCTGCTCTAGAGCCAGGGAACCAGGTCAGCAGAGTTGCTTTAGAGTCAGAGAACCAGGTCAGCAGAGCTGCTCTAGAGCCTAAGAACCAGGTCAGCAGAGCTGCTCTAGAGGCAGACAAACCAGGTCAGCAAAGCTGCTTGAGAGGGAGAGAACCAGGTCAGCACAGCTGCTCTAGAGCCTAAGAACCAGGTCAGCACCGCTGCTCTAGAGCCAGAGAACCAGGTCAGCAGAGCTGCTTTAGAGTCAGAGAACCAGGTCAGTAGAGCTGCTTAAGAGACAGAGAACCAGGTCAGCAGAGCTGCTCTAGAGCCTAAGAACCAGGTCAGCAAAGCTGCTTGAGAGGGAGAGAACCAGGTAAGCAGAGCTGCTTTAGAGCCAGAGAACCAGGTCAGCAGAGCTGCTCTGGAGCCTATGAACCAGGTCAGCAGAGCTGCTCCAGACCCAGAGAACCAGGACAGCAGAGCTGCTGTAGAGCCAGAGAAACCTGGTCAGCAGATCTGTATTAGAGCCTAAGAAGCAGGCAAGAATAGCTGCTCTAGAGCCAGAGAACCAGGTCAGCAGAGCTGCTCTAGAGCCTAAGAATCAAGTCAGTAGAGCTGCTCTAGAGCCTAATACCCAGGTCAGCAGAGCTGCTCTAGAGCCAGATAACCAGGTCAGCAGAGCTGCTGTAGAGCCAGAGAAACCAGATCAGCAGAGCTGCTTTAGAGGGAGAGAACCAGGTCAGCAGAGCTGCTCTAGAGCCTAAGAACCAGGTCAGCAGAGCTGCTCTAGAGCCAGAGAACCAGGTCAGCAGAGCTGCTGTAGAGCTAGAGAAACAAGGTCAGCAGAGCTGCTTTAGAGCGAGAGAACCAGGTCAGCAGAGCTGCTCCAGAGCCTAAGAACCAGGTCAACACAGCTGCTCTAGAGCCAGAGAACCAGGTCAGCAGAGCTGCTTTAGCGCCAAGAGATCCAGGTCAGCAGAGCTAATCCAGAGCCTAAGAACCAGGTCAGCACAGCTGCTCTAGAGCCAGAGAACCAGATGGTCAGCAGAGCTGCTTTAGCGCCAGAGAACCAGGTCAGCAGAGCTGCACTAGAGCCTAATACCCAGGTCAGCAGAGCTGCTCTAGAGCCAGATAACCAGGTCAGCAGAGCTGCTGTAGAGCCAGAGAAACCAGATCAGCAGAGCTGCTTTAGAGGGAGAGAACCAGGTCAGCAGAGCTGCTCTAGAGCCAGAGAACCAGGTCAGCAGAGCTGCTGTAGAGCTAGAGAAACAAGGTCAGCGGAGCTGCTTTAGAGGGAGAGAACCAGGTCAGCAGAGCTGCTCCAGAGCCTAAGAACCAGGTCAACACAGCTTCTCTAGAGCCAGAGAACCAGGTCAGCAGAGCTGCTTTAGCGCCAGAGATCCAGGTCAGCAGAGCTAATCCAGAGCCTAAGAACCAGGTCAGCACAGCTGCTCTAGAGCCAGAGAACCAGATGGTCAGCAGAGCTGCTTTAGCGCCAGAGAACCAGGTCAGCAGAGCTGCACTAGAGCCTAAGAACCAGGTCAGCAGAGCTGCTCTAGAGGCTAAGAACCAGGTCAGCAGAGCTGCTCTAGAGGCAGAGAACCAGGTCAGGAGAGCTGCTTTAGCTGGAGAGAACCAGGTCAGCAGAGCTGCTCTAGAGCCAGAGGACCAGGTCAGCCTAGCTGCTGTAGAGCCAGAGAACCAGGTCAGCAGAGCTGCACTAGAGCCTAAGAACAAGGTCAGCAGAGCTGCTCTAGAGCCAGAGAACCAGGTCAGCAGAGCTGCTTTAGCGCCAAGAGATCCAGGTCAGCAGAGCTAATCCAGAGCCTAAGAACCAGGTCAGCACAGCTGCTCTAGAGCCAGAGAACCAGATGGTCAGCAGAGCTGCTTTAGCGCCAGAGAACCAGGTCAGCAGAGCTGCACTAGAGCCTAATACCCAGGTCAGCAGATCTGCTCTAGAGCCAGATAACCAGGTCAGCAGAGCTGCTGTAGAGCCAGAGAAACCAGATCAGCAGAGCTGCTTTAGAGGGAGAGAACCAGGTCAGCAGAGCTGCTCTAGAGCCAGAGAACCAGGTCAGCAGAGCTGCTGTAGAGCTAGAGAAACAAGGTCAGCGGAGCTGCTTTAGAGGGAGAGAACCAGGTCAGCAGAGCTGCTCCAGAGCCTAAGAACCAGGTCAACACAGCTGCTCTAGAGCCAGAGAACCAGGTCAGCAGAGCTGCTTTAGCGCCAGAGATCCAGGTCAGCAGAGCTAATCCAGAGCCTAAGAACCAGGTCAGCACAGCTGCTCTAGAGCCAGAGAACCAGATGGTCAGCAGAGCTGCTTTAGCGCCAGAGAACCAGGTCAGCAGAGCTGCACTAGAGCCTAAGAACCAGGTCAGCAGAGCTGCTCTAGAGGCTAAGAACCAGGTCAGCAGAGCTGCTCTAGAGGCAGAGAACCAGGTCAGGAGAGCTGCTTTAGCTGGAGAGAACCAGGTCAGCAGAGCTGCTCTAGAGCCAGAGGACCAGGTCAGCCTAGCTGCTGTAGAGCCAGAGAACCAGGTCAGCAGAGCTGCACTAGAGCCTAAGAACAAGGTCAGCAGAGCTGCTCTAGAGCCAGAGAAGCAGGTCAGCAGAGCTGTTTTAGAGGGAGAGAACCAGGTCAGCAGAGCTGCTCTAGAGCCTAAGAACCAGGTCAGCACAGCTGCTCTAGAGCCAGGGAACCAGGTCAGCAGAGTTGCTTTAGAGTCAGAGAACCAGGTCAGCAGAGCTGCTCTAGAGCCTAAGAACCAGGTCAGCAGAGCTGCTCTAGAGGCAGACAAACCAGGTCAGCAAAGCTGCTTGAGAGGGAGAGAACCAGGTCAGCAGAGCTGCTTTAGAGCTAGAGAACCAGGTCATCAGAGCTGCTCTAGAGCCTATGAACCAGGTCAGGAGAGCTGCTGCAGGCCCAGAGAACCAGGTCAGCAGAGCTGCTGTAGAGCCAGAGAAACCTGGTCAGCAGATCTGCATTAGAGCCTAAGAAGCAGGCAAGCATAGCTGCTCTAGAGCCAGAGAACCAGGTCAGCAGAGCTGCTTTAGAGCCAGAGAACCAAGTCAGCAGAGCTGCTCTAGAGCCTAAGTATCAGGTCAGCAGAGCTGCTCTAGAGCCTAAAACTAGGTCAGCGGAGCTGCTCTAGAGCCAGATAACCAGGTCAGCAGAGCTGCTGTAGAGCTAGAGAAACCAGATCAGCAGAGCTGCTTTAGAGGGAGAGAACCAGGTCAGCAGAGCTGCTCTAGAGCCTAAGAACCAGGTCAGCAGAGCTGCTCTAGAGCCAGAGAACCAGGTCAGCAGAGCTGCTGTAGAGCTAGAGAAACAAGGTCAGCAGAGCTGCTTTAGAGCGAGAGAACCAGGTCAGCAGAGCTGCTCCAGAGCCTAAGAACCAGGTCAACACAGCTGCTCTAGAGCCAGAGAACCAGGTCAGCAGAGCTGCTTTAGCGCCAGAGATCCAGGTCAGCAGAGCTAATCCAGAGCCTAAGAACCAGGTCAGCACAGCTGCTCTAGAGCCAGAGAACCAGATGGTCAGCAGAGCTGCTTTAGCGCCAGAGAACCAGGTCAGCAGAGCTGCACTAGAGCCTAAGAACCAGGTCAGCAGAGCTGCTCTAGAGGCTAAGAACCAGGTCAGCAGAGCTGCTCTAGAGGCAGAGAACCAGGTCAGGAAAGCTGCTTTAGCGGGAGAGAACCAGGTCAGCAGAGCTGCTCTAGAGCCAGAGGACCAGGTCAGCCTAGCTGCTGTAGAGCCAGAGAACCAGGTCAGCAGAGCTGCACTAGAGCCTAAGAACAAGGTCAGCAGAGCTGCTCTAGAGCCAGAGAAGCAGGTCAGCAGAGCTGTTTTAGAGGGAGAGAACCAGGTCAGCAGAGCTGCTCTAGAGCCTAAGAACCAGGTCAGCACAGCTGCTCTAGAGCCAGGGAACCAGGTCAGCAGAGTTGCGTTAGAGTCAGAGAACCAGGTCAGCAGAGCTGCTCTAGAGCCTAAGAACCAGGTCAGCAGAGCTGCTCTAGAGGCAGACAAACCAGGTCAGCAAAGCTGCTTGAGAGGGAGAGAACCAGGTCAGCACAGCTGCTCTAGAGCCTAAGAACCAGGTCAGCACCGCTGCTCTAGAGCCAGAGAACCAGGTCAGCAGAGCTGCTTTAGAGTCAGAGAACCAGGTCAGTAGAGCTGCTTAAGAGACAGAGAACCAGGTCAGCAGAGCTGCTCTAGAGCCTAAGAACCAGGTCAGCAAAGCTGCTTGAGAGGGAGAGAACCAGGTCAGCAGAGCTGCTTTAGAGCCAGAGAACCAGGTCAGCAGAGCTGCTCTGGAGCCTATGAACCAGGTCAGCAGAGCTGCTCCAGACCCAGAGAACCAGGACAGCAGAGCTGCTGTAGAGCCAGAGAAACCTGGTCAGCAGATCTGTATTAGAGCCTAAGAAGCAGGCAAGAATAGCTGCTCTAGAGCCAGAGAACCAGGTCAGCAGAGCTGCTCTAGAGCCTAAGAATCAAGTCAGTAGAGCTGCTCTAGAGCCTAATACCCAGGTCAGCAGAGCTGCTCTAGAGCCAGATAACCAGGTCAGCAGAGCTGCTGTAGAGCCAGAGAAAACAGATCAGCAGAGCTGCTTTAGAGGGAGAGAACCAGGTCAGCAGAGCTGCTCTAGAGCCAGAGAACCAGGTCAGCAGAGCTGCTGTAGAGCTAGAGAAACAAGGTCAGCAGAGCTGCTTTAGAGGGAGAGAACCAGGTCAGCAGAGCTGCTCCAGAGCCTAAGAACCAGGTCAACACAGCAGCTCTAGAGCCAGAGAACCAGGTCAGCAGAGCTGCTTTAGCGCCAGAGATCCAGGTCAGCAGAGCTAATCCAGAGCCTAAGAACCAGGTCAGCACAGCTGCTCTAGAGCCAGAGAACCAGATGGTCAGCAGAGCTGCTTTAGCGCCAGAGAACCAGGTCAGCAGAGCTGCACTAGAGCCTAAGAACCAGGTCAGCAGAGCTGCTGTAGAGCCAGAGAAACCAGATCAGCAGAGCTGCTTTAGAGGGAGAGAACCAGGTCAGCAGAGCTGCTCTGGAGCCTAAGAACCAGGTCAGCAGAGCTGCTCTAGAGCCAGAGAACAAGGTCAGCAGAGCTGCTGTAGAGCTAGAGAAACAAGGTCAGCAGAGCTGCTTTAGAGGGAGAGAACCAGGTCAGCAGAGCTGCTCTAGAGCCAGAGGACCAGGGCAGCCTAGCTGCTGTAGAGCCAGAGAACCAGGTCAGCAGAGCTGCACTAGAGCCTAAGAACAAGGTCTAGAGCCAGAGAAGCAGGTCGGCAGAGTTGCTTTAGAGGGAGAGAACCAGGGCAGCAGAGCTGCTCTAGAGCCTAAGAACCAGGTCAGCACAGCTGCTCTAGAGCCAGAGAACCAGGTCAGCAGGGCTGCTTTAGAGTCAGAGCACCAGGTCAGTAGAAATCCTTTAGAGTCAGAGAACCAGGTCAGTAGAGCTGCTTTAGAGGGAGAGAACCAGGTCAGCAAAGCTACTCTAGAGCCTAAGAATCAGGTCAGCAGAGCTGCTCTAGAGCCTAATAACCAGGTCAGCAGAGCTGCCCTAGAGCCAGATAACTAGGTCAGCAGAGCTGCTGTAGAGCCAGTGAAACCAGATCAGCAGAGCTGCTTTAGAGGGAGAGAACCAGGTCAGCAGAGCTGCTCTAGAGCCTAAGAACCAGGTCAACAGAGCTGCTCTAGAGCCAGAGAACCAGGTCAGCAGAGCTGCTGTAGAGCTAGAGAAACCAGGTCAGCAGAGCTGCTTTAGAGGGAGAGAACCAGGTCAGCAGAGCTGCTCCAGAGCCTAAGAACCAGGTCAACACAGCTGCTCTAGAGCCAGAGAGCCAGGTCAGCAGAGCTGCTTTAGCACCAGAGTTCCAGGTCAGCAGAACTAATCTAGAGCCTAAGAACCAGGTCAGCACAGCTGCTCTAGAGCCAGAGAACCAGGTCAGCAGAGCTGCTTTAGCGCCAGAGAACCAGGTCAGCAGAGCTGCTTTAGTGCCAGAGAACCAGGTCAGCAGAGCTGCACTAGAGCCTAAGAACCAGGTCAGCAGAGCTGCTCTAGAGCCAGATAACCAGGTCAGCAGAGCTGCTGTAGAGCCAGAGAAAACAGATCAGCAGAGCTGCTTTAGAGGGAGAGAACCAGGTCAGCAGAGCTGCTCTAGAGCCAGAGAACCAGGTCAGCAGAGCTGCTGTAGAGCTAGAGAAACAAGGTCAGCAGAGCTGCTTTAGAGGGAGAGAACCAGGTCAGCAGAGCTGCTCCAGAGCCTAAGAACCAGGTCAACACAGCAGCTCTAGAGCCAGAGAACCAGGTCAGCATAGCTGCTTTAGCGCCAGAGATCCAGGTCAGCAGAGCTAATCCAGAGCCTAAGAACCAGGTCAGCACAGCTGCTCTAGAGCCAGAGAACCAGATGGTCAGCAGAGCTGCTTTAGCGCCAGAGAACCAGGTCAGCAGAGCTGCACTAGAGCCTAAGAACCAGGTCAGCAGAGCTGCTGTAGAGCCAGAGAAACCAGATCAGCAGAGCTGCTTTAGAGGGAGAGAACCAGGTCAGCAGAGCTGCTCTGGAGCCTAAGAACCAGGTCAGCAGAGCTGCTCTAGAGCCAGAGAACAAGGTCAGCAGAGCTGCTGTAGAGCTAGAGAAACAAGGTCAGCAGAGCTGCTTTAGAGGGAGAGAACCAGGTCAGCAGAGCTGCTCTAGAGCCAGAGGACCAGGGCAGCCTAGCTGCTGTAGAGCCAGAGAACCAGGTCAGCAGAGCTGCACTAGAGCCTAAGAACAAGGTCTAGAGCCAGAGAAGCAGGTCAGCAGAGTTGCTTTAGAGGGAGAGAACCAGGGCAGCAGAGCTGCTCTAGAGCCTAAGAACCAGGTCAGCACAGCTGCTCTAGAGCCAGAGAACCAGGTCAGCAGGGCTGCTTTAGAGTCAGAGCACCAGGTCAGTAGAAATCCTTTAGAGTCAGAGAACCAGGTCAGTAGAGCTGCTTTAGAGGGAGAGAACCAGGTCAGCAAAGCTACTCTAGAGCCTAAGAATCAGGTCAGCAGAGCTGCTCTAGAGCCTAATAACCAGGTCAGCAGAGCTGCCCTAGAGCCAGATAACTAGGTCAGCAGAGCCGCTGTAGAGCCAGTGAAACCAGATCAGCAGAGCTGCTTTAGAGGGAGAGAACCAGGTCAGCAGAGCTGCTCTAGAGCCTAAGAACCAGGTCAACAGAGCTGCTCTAGAGCCAGAGAACCAGGTCAGCAGAGCTGCTGTAGAGCTAGAGAAACCAGGTCAGCAGAGCTGCTTTAGAGGGAGAGAACCAGGTCAGCAGAGCTGCTCCAGAGCCTAAGAACCAGGTCAACACAGCTGCTCTAGAGCCAGAGAGCCAGGTCAGCAGAGCTGCTTTAGCACCAGAGTTCCAGGTCAGCAGAACTAATCTAGAGCCTAAGAACCAGGTCAGCACAGCTGCTCTAGAGCCAGAGAACCAGGTCAGCAGAGCTGCTTTAGCGCCAGAGAACCAGGTCAGCAGAGCTGCTTTAGTGCCAGAGAACCAGGTCAGCAGAGCTGCACTAGAGCCTAAGAACCAGGTCAGCAGAGCTGCTCTAGAGGCTAAGAACCAGGTCAGCAGAGCTGCTTTAGAGGGAGAGAACCAGGTCAGCAGAGCTGCTCTAGAGCCAGAGGACCAGGGCAGCCTAGCTGCTGTAGAGCCAGAGAAGCAGGTCAGCAGAGCTGCACTAGAGCCTAAGAACAAGGTCAGCACAGCCGCTTTAGAGCCAGAGAAGCAGGTCAGCAGAGTTGCTTTAGAGGGAGAGAACCAGGGCAGCAGAGCTGCCCTAGAGCCTAAGAACCAGGTCAGCACAGCTGCTCTAGAGCCAGAGAACCAGGTCAGCAGAGCTGCTTTAGAGTCAGAGCACCAGGTCAGTAGAGCTGTTTTAGAGCCAGAGAACCAGGTCAGCAGAGCTGCTTTAGAGTCAGAGATCCAGGTCAGTAGAGCTGCTTTAGAGGGAGAGAACCAGGTCAGCAAAGCTACTCTAGAGCCTAAGAACCAGGTAAGCAAAGCTGCTTGAGAGGGAGATAACCAGGTCAGCAGAGCTGCTTTAGAGCCAGAGAACCAGGTCAGCAAAGCTGCTTGAGAGGGAGAGAACCAGGTCAGCAGAGCTGCTTTAGAGCCAGAGAACCAGGTCAGCAGAGCTGCTCTGGAGCCTATGAACCAGGTCAGCAGAGCTGCTCCAGACCCAGAGAACCAGGACAGCAGAGCTGCTGTAGAGCCAGAGAAACCTGGTCAGCAGATCTGCATTAGAGCCTAAGAAGCAGGCATGAATAGCTGCTCTAGAGCCAGAGAACCAGGTCAGCAGAGCTGCTCTAGAGCCAGATAACCAGGTCAGCAGAGCTGCTGTAGAGCCAGAGAAACCAGATCAGCAGAGCTGCTTTAGAGGGAGAGAACCAGGTCAGCAGAGCTGCTCTAGAGCCAGAGAACCAGGTCAGCAGAGCTGCTGTAGAGCTAGAGAAACAAGGTCAGCAGAGCTGCTTTAGAGGGAGAGAACCAGGTCAGCAGAGCTGCTCCAGAGCCTAAGAACCAGGTCAACACAGCTGCTCTAGAGCCAGAGAACCAGGTCAGCAGAGCTGCTTTAGCGCCAGAGATCCAGGTCAGCAGAGCTAATCCAGAGCCTAAGAACCAGGTCAGCACAGCTGCTCTAGAGCCAGAGAACCAGATGGTCAGCAGAGCTGCTTTAGCGCCAGAGAACCAGGTCAGCAGAGCTGCACTAGAGCCTAAGAACCAGGTCAGCAGAGCTGCTCTAGAGGCTAAGAACCAGGTCAGCAGAGCTGCTCTAGAGGCAGAGAACCAGGTCAGGAGAGCTGCTCTAGAGCCAGAGGACCAGGTCAGCCTAGCTGCTGTAGAGCCAGAGAACCAGGTCAGCAGAGCTGCACTAGAGCCTATGAACAAGGTCAGCAGAGCTGCTCTAGAGCCAGAGAAGCAGGTCAGCAGAGCTGTTTTAGAGGGAGAGAACCAGGTCAGCAGAGCTGCTCTAGAGCCTAAGAACCAGGTCAGCACAGCTGCTCTAGAGCCAGGGAACCAGGTCAGCAGAGTTGCTTTAGAGTCAGAGAACCAGGTCAGCAGAGCTGCTCTAGAGCCTAAGAACCAGGTCAGCAGAGCTGCTCTAGAGGCAGACAAACCAGGTCAGCAAAGCTGCTTGAGAGGGAGAGAACCAGGTCTGCAGAGCTGCTTTAGAGCTAGAGAACCAGGTCATCAGAGCTGCTCTAGAGCCTATGAACCAGGTCAGAAGAGCTGCTGCAGGCCCAGAGAACCAGGTCAGCAGAGCTGCTGTAGAGCCAGAGAAACCTGGTCAGCAGATCTGCATTAGAGCCTAAGAAGCAGGCAAGCATAGCTGCTCTAGAGCCAGAGAACCAGGTCAGCAGAGCTGCTTTAGAGCCAGAGAACCAAGTCAGCAGAGCTGCTCTAGAGCCTAAGTATCAGGTCAGCAGAGCTGCTCTAGAGCCTAATAACTAGGTCAGCGGAGCTGCTCTAGAGCCAGATAACCAGGTCAGCAGAGCTGCTGTAGAGCTAGAGAAACCAGATCAGCAGAGCTGCTTTAGAGGGAGAGAACCAGGTCAGCAGAGCTGCTCTAGAGCCTAAGAACCAGGTCAGCAGAGCTGCTCTAGAGCCAGAGAACCAGGTCAGCAGAGCTGCTGTAGAGCTAGAGAAACAAGGTCAGCAGAGCTGCTTTAGAGCGAGAGAACCAGGTCAGCGGAGCTGCTCCAGAGCCTAAGAACCAGGTCAACACAGCTGCTCTAGAGCCAGAGAACCAGGTCAGCAGAGCTGCTTTGGCGCCAGAGATCCAGGTCAGCAGAGTTAATCCAGAGCCTAAGAACCAGGTCAGCACAGCTGCTCTAGAGCCAGAGAACCAGATGGTCAGCAGAGCTGCTTTAGCGCCAGAGAACCAGGTCAGCAGAGCTGCACTAGAGCCTAAGAACCAGGTCAGCAGAGCTGCTCTAGAGGCTAAGAACCAGGTCAGCAGAGCTGCTCTAGAGGCAGAGAACCAGGTCAGGAGAGCTGCTTTAGCTGGAGATAACCAGGTCAGCAGAGCTGTTCTAGAGCCAGAGGACCAGGTCAGCCTAGCTGCTTTAGAGCCAGAGAACCAGGTCAGCAGAGCTGCACTAGAGCCTAAGAACAAGGTCAGCAGAGCTGCTCTAGAGCCAGAGAAGCAGGTCAGCAGAGCTGTTTTAGAGGGAGAGAACCAGGTCAGCAGAGCTGCTCTGGAGCCTAAGAACCAGGTCAGCACAGCTGCTCTAGAGCCAGGGAACCAGGTCAGCAGAGTGGCTTTAGAGTCAGAGAACCAGGTCAGCAGAGCTGCTCTAGAGGCAGACAAACCAGGTCAGCAAAGCTGCTTGAGAGGGAGAGAACCAGGTCAGCAGAGCTGCTTTAGAGCTAGAGAACCAGGTCATCAGAGCTGCTCTAGAGCCTATGAACCAGGTCAGGAGAGCTGCTGCAGGCCCAGAGAACCAGGTCAGCAGAGCTGCTGTAGAGCCAGAGAAACCTGGTCCGCAGATCTGCATTAGAGCCTAAGAAGCAGGCAAGCATAGCTGCTCTAGAGCCAGAGAACCAGGTCAGCAGAGCTGCTTTAGAGCCAGAGAACCAAGTCAGCAGAGCTGCTCTAGAGCCTAAGTATCAGGTCAGCAGCGCTGCTCTAGAGCCTTATAACTAGGTCAGCAGAGCTGCTCTAGAGCCAGATAACCAGGTCAGCAGAGCTGCTGTAGAGCTAGAGAAACCAGATCAGCAGAGCTGCTTTAGAGGGAGAGAACCAGGTCAGCAGAGCTGCTCTAGAGCCTAAGAACCAGGTCAGCAGAGCTGCTCTAGAGCCAGAGAACCAGGTCAGCAGAGCTGCTGTAGAGCTAGAGAAACAAGGTCAGCAGAGCTGCTTTAGAGCGAGAGAACCAGGTCAGCAGAGCTGCTCCAGAGCCTAAGAACCAGGTCAACACAGCTGCTCTAGAGCCAGAGAACCTGGTCAGCAGAGCTGCTTTAGCGCCAGAGATCCAGGTCAGCAGAGCTAATCCAGAGCCTAAGAACCAGGTCAGCACAGCTGCTCTAGAGCCAGAGAACCAGATGGTCAGCAGAGCTGCTTTAGCGCCAGAGAACCAGGTCAGCAGAGCTGCACTAGAGCCTAAGAACCAGGTCAGCAGAGCTGCTCTAGAGGCTAAGAACCAGGTCAGCAGAGCTGCTCTAGAGGCAGAGAACCAGGTCAGGAAAGCTGCTTTAGCGGGAGAGAACCAGGTCAGCAGAGCTGCTCTAGAGCCAGAGGACCAGGTCAGCTGAGCTGCTGTAGAGCCAGAGAACCAGGTCAGCAGAGCTGCACTAGAGCCTAAGAACAAGGTCAGCAGAGCTCCTCTAGAGCCAGAGAAGCAGGTCAGCAGAGCTGTTTTAGAGGGAGAGAACCAGGTCAGCAGAGCTGCACTAGAGCCTAAGAACCAGGTCAGCACAGCTGCTCTAGATCCAGAGAACCAGGTCAGCAGAGTTGCTCTAGAGTCAGAGAACCAGGTCAGCAGAGCTGCTTAAGAGCCTAAGAACCAGGTCAGCAGAGCTGCTCTAGATCCAGAGAAGCAGGTCAGCAGAGCTGCTTTAGAGGGAGAGAACCAGGTCAGCACAGCTGCTCTAGAGCCTAAGAACCAGGTCAGCACCGCTGCTCTAGAGCCAGAGAACCAGGTCAGCAGAGCTGCTTTAGAGTCAGAGAACCAGGTCAGTAGAGCTGCTTAAGAGACAGAGAACCAGGTCAGCAGAGCTGCTCTAGAGCCTAAGAACCAGGTCAGCAAAGCTGCTTGAGAGGGAGAGAACCAGGTCAGCAGAGCTGCTTTAGAGGGAGAGAACCAGGTCAGCAGAGCTGCTCTAGAGCCTAAGAACCAGGTCAGGAGAGCTGCTGCAGGCCCAGAGAACCAGGTCAGCAGAGCTGCTGTAGAGCCAGATAAACCTGGTCAGCAGATCTGCATTAGAGCCTAAGAAGCAGGCAAGCATAGCTGTTCTAGAGCCAGAGAACCAGGTCAGCAGAGCTGCTTTAGAGCCAGAGAACCAAGTCAGCAGAGCTGCTCTAGAGCCTATGTATCAGGTCAGCAGAGCTGCTCTAGAGCCTAATAACTAGGTCAGCGGAGCTGCTCTAGAGCCAGATAACCAGGTCAGCAGAGCTGCTGTAGAGCTAGAGAAACCAGATCAGCAGAGCTGCTTTAGAGGGAGAGAACCAGGTCAGCAGAGCTGCTCTAGAGCCTAAGAACCAGGTCAGCAGAGCTGCTCTAGAGCCAGAGAACCAGGTCAGCAGAGCTGCTGTAGAGCTAGAGAAACAAGGTCAGCAGAGCTGCTTTAGAGCGAGAGAACCAGGTCAGCAGAGCTGCTCTAGAGCCTATGAACCAGGTCAGGAGAGCTGCTGCAGGCCCAGAGAACCAGGTCAGCAGAGCTGCTGTAGAGCCAGAGAAACCTGGTAAGCAGATCTGCATTAGAGCCTAAGAAGCTGGCAAGCATAGCTGCTCTAGAGCCAGAGAACCAGGTCAGCAGAGCTGCTTTAGAGCCAGAGAACCAAGTCAGCAGAGCTGCTCTAGAGCCTAAGTATCAGGTCAGCAGAGCTGCTCTAGAGCCTAATAACTAGGTCAGCAGAGCTGCTCTAGAGCCAGATAACCAGGTCAGCAGAGCTGCTGTAGAGCTAGATTAACCAGATCAGCAGAGCTGCTTTAGAGGGAGAGAACCAGGTCAGCAGAGCTGCTCTAGAGCCTAAGAACCAGGTCTGCAGAGCTGCTCTAGAGCCAGAGAACCAGGTCAGCAGAGCTGCTGTAGAGCTAGAGAAACAAGGTCAGCAGAGCTGCTTTAGAGCGAGAGAACCAGGTCAGCAGAGCTGCTCCAGAGCCTAAGAACCAGGTCAACACAGCTGCTCTAGAGCCAGAGAACCAGGTCAGCAGAGCTAATCCAGAGCCTAAGAACCAGGTCAGCACAGCTGCTCTAGAGCCAGAGAACCAGATGGTCAGCAGAGCTGCTTTAGCGCCAGAGAACCAGGTCAGCAGAGCTGCACTAGAGCCTAAGAACCAGGTCAGCAGAGCTGCTCTAGAGGCTAAGAACCAGGTCAGCAGAGCTGCTCTAGAGGCAGAGAACCAGGTCAGGAAAGCTGCTTTAGCGGGAGAGAACCAGGTCAGCAGAGCTGCTCTAGAGCCAGAGGACCAGGTCAGCCTAGCTGCGGTAGAGCCAGAGAACCAGGTCAGCAGAGCTGCAATAGAGCCTAAGAACAAGGTCAGCAGAGCTCCTCTAGAGCCAGAGAAGCAGGTCAGCAGAGCTGTTTTAGAGGGAGAGAACCAGGTCAGCAGAGCTGCACTAGAGCCTAAGAACCAGGTCAGCACAGCTGCTCTAGATCCAGAGAACCAGGTCAGCAGAGTTGCTCTAGAGTCAGAGAACCAGGTCAGCAGAGCTGCTTAAGAGCCTAAGAACCAGGTCAGCAGAGCTGCTCTAGATCCAGAGAAGCAGGTCAGCAGAGCTGCTTTAGAGGGAGAGAACCAGGTCAGCACAGCTGCTCTAGAGCCTAAGAACCAGGTCAGCACCGCTGCTCTAGAGCCAGAGAACCAGGTCAGCAGAGCTGCTTTAGAGTCAGAGAACCAGGTCAGTAGAGCTGCTTAAGAGACAGAGAACCAGGTCAGCAGAGCTGCTCTAGAGCCTAAGAACCAGGTCAGCAAAGCTGCTTGAGAGGGAGAGAACCAGGTCAGCAGAGCTGCTTTAGAGCCAGAGAACCAGGTCAGCAGAGCAGCTCTAGAGACTATGAACCAGGTCAGGAGAGCTGCTGCAGGCCCAGAGAACCAGATCAGCAGAGCTGCTGTAGAGCCAGAGAAACCTGGTCAGCAGATCTGCATTAGAGCCTAAGAAGCAGGCAAGCATAGCTGCTCTAGAGCCAGAGAACCAGGTCAGCAGAGCTGCTTTAGAGCCAGAGAACCAAGTCAGCAGAGCTGCCCTAGAGCCTAAGTATCAGGTCAGCAGAGCTGCTCTAGAGCCTAATAACTAGGTCAGCGGAGCTGCTCTAGAGCCAGATAACCAGGTCAGCAGAGCTGCTGTAGAGCTAGAGAACCAGGTCAGCAGAGCTGCTGTAGAGCTAGAGAAACAAGGTCAGCAGAGCTGCTTTAGAGCGAGAGAACCAGGTCAGCAGAGCTGCTCCAGAGCCTAAGAACCAGGTCAACACAGCTGCTCTAGAGCCAGAGAACCAGGTCAGCAGAGCTGCTCTAGAGCCTAAGAACCAGGTCAGCAGAGCTGCTCTAGAGCCAGAGAACCAGGTCAGCAGAGCTGCTGTAGAGCTAGAGAAACAAGGTCAGCAGAGCTGCTTTAGAGCGAGAGAACCAGGTCAGCAGAGCTGCTCCAGAGCCTAAGAACCAGGTCAACACAGCTGCTCTAGAGCCAGAGAACCAGGTCAGCAGAGCTGCTTTAGCGCCAGAGATCCAGGTCAGCAGAGCTAATCCAGAGCCTAAGAACCAGGTCAGCACAGCTGCTCTAGAGCCAGAGAACCAGATGGTCAGCAGAGCTGCTTTAGCGCCAGAGAACCAGGTCAGCAGAGCTGCACTAGAGCCTAATACCCAGGTCAGCAGAGCTGCTCTAGAGCCAGATAACCAGGTCAGCAGAGCTGCTGTAGAGCCAGAGAAACCAGATCAGCAGAGCTGCTTTAGAGGGAGAGAACCAGGTCAGCAGAGCTGCTCTAGAGCCAGAGAACCAGGTCAGCAGAGCTGCTGTAGAGCTAGAGAAACAAGGTCAGCAGAGCTGCTTTAGAGGGAGAGAACCAGGTCAGCAGGCAGAGCTGCTCCAGAGCCTAGGAACCAGGATAACACAGCTGCTCTAGAGCCAGAGAACCAGGTCAGCAGAGCTGCTTTAGCGCCAGAGATCCAGGTCAGCAGAGCTAATCCAGAGCCTAAGAACCAGGTCAGCACAGCTGCTCTAGAGCCAGAGAACCAGATGGTCAGCAGAGCTGCTTTAGCGCCAGAGAACCAGGTCAGCAGAGCTGCACTAGAGCCTAAGAACCAGGTCAGCAGAGCTGCTCTAGAGGCTAAGAACCAGGTCAGCAGAGCTGCTCTAGAGGCAGAGAACCAGGTCAGGAGAGCTGCTTTAAATGGAGAGAACCAGGTCAGCAGAGTTGCTCTAGAGCCAGAGGACCAGGTCAGCCTAGCTGCTGTAGAGCCAGAGAACCAGGTCAGCAGAGCTGCACTAGAGCCTAAGAACAAGGTCAACAGAGCTGCTCTAGAGCCAGAGAAGCAGGTCAGCAGAGCTGTTTTAGAGGGAGAGAACCAGGTCAGCAGAGCTGCTCTAGAGCCTAAGAACCAGGTCAGCACAGCTGCTCTAGAGCCAGGGAACCAGGTCAGCAGAGTTGCTTTAGAGTCAGAGAACCAGGTCAGCAGAGCTGCTCTAGAGCCTAAGAACCAGGTCAGCAGAGCTGCTCTAGAGGCAGACAAACCAGGTCAGCAAAGCTGCTTGAGAGGGAGAGAACCAGGTCAGCAGAGCTGCTTTAGAGCTAGAGAACCAGGTCATCAGAGCTGCTCTAGAGCCTATGAACCAGGTCAGGAGAGCTGCTGCAGGCCCAGAGAACCAGGTCAGCAGAGCTGCTGTAGAGGCAGAGAAACCTGGTCAGCAGATCTGCATTAGAGCCTAAGAAGCAGGCAAGCATAGCTGCTCTAGAGCCAGAGAACCAGGTCAGCAGGGCTGCTTTAGAGCCAGAGAACCAAGTCAGCAGAGCTGCTCTAGAGCCTAAGTATCAGGTCAGCAGAGCTGCTCTAGAGCCTAATAACTAGGTCAGCGGAGCTGCTCTAGAGCCAGATAACCAGGTCAGCAGAGCTGCTGTAGAGCTAGAGAAACCAGATCAGCAGAGCTGCTTTAGAGGGAGAGAACCAGGTCAGCAGAGATGCTCTAGAGCCTAAGAACCAGGTCAGCAGAGCTGCTCTAGAGCCAGAGAACCAGGTCAGCAGAGCTGCTGTAGAGCTAGAGAAACAAGGTCAGCAGAGCTGCTTTAGAGCGAGAGAACCAGGTCAGCAGAGCTGCTCCAGAGCCTAAGAACCAGGTCAACACAGCTGCTCTAGAGCCAGAGAACCAGGTCAGCAGAGCTGCTTTAGCGCCAGAGATCCAGGTCAGCAGAGCTAATCCAGAGCCTAAGAACCAGGTCAGCACAGCTGCTCTAGAGCCAGAGAACCAGATGGTCAGCAGAGCTGCTTTAGCGCCAGAGAACCAGGTCAGCAGAGCTGCGCTAGAGCCTAAGAACCAGGTCAGCAGAGCTGCTCTAGAGGCTAAGAACCAGGTCAGCAGAGCTGCTCTAGAGGCAGAGAACCAGGTCAGGAAAGCTGCTTTAGCGGTAGAGAACCAGGTCAGCAGAGCTGCTCTAGAGCCAGAGGACCAGGTCAGTCTAGCTGCTGTAGAGCCAGAGAACCAGGTCAGCAGAGCTGCACTAGAGCCTAAGAACAAGGTCAGCAGAGCTGCTCTAGAGCCAGAGAAGCAGGTCAGCAGAGCTGTTTTAGAGGGAGAGAACCAGGTCAGCAGAGCTGCTCTAGAGCCTAAAAACCAGGTCAGCACAGCTGCTCTAGAGCCAGGGAACCAGGTCAGCAGAGTTGCTTTAGAGTCAGAGAACCAGGTCAGCAGAGCTGCTCTAGAGCCTAAGAACCAGGTCAGCAGAGCTGCTCTAGAGGCAGACAAACCAGGTCAGCAAAGCTGCTTGAGAGGGAGAGAACCAGGTCAGCACAGCTGCTCTAGAGCCTAAGAACCAGGTCAGCACCGCTGCTCTAGAGCCAGAGAACCAGGTAGGCAGAGCTGCTTTAGAGTCAGAGAACCAGGTCAGTAGAGCTGCTTAAGAGACAGAGAACCAGGTCAGCATAGCTGCTCTAGAGCCTAAGAACCAGGTCAGCAAAGCTGCTTGAGAGGGAGAGAACCAGGTCAGCAGAGCTGCTCTAGAGCCAGAGAACCAGGTCAGCAGAGCTGCTCTGGAGCCTATGAACCAGGTCAGCAGAGCTGCTCCAGACCCAGAGAACCAGGACAGCAGAGCTGCTGTAGAGCCAGAGAAACCTGGTCAGCAGATCTGTATTAGAGCCTAAGAAGCAGGCAAGAATAGCTGCTCTAGAGCCAGAGAACCAGGTCAGCAGAGCTGCTCTAGAGCCTAAGAATCAAGTCAGTAGAGCTGCTCTAGAGCCTAATACCCAGGTCAGCAGAGCTGCTCTAGAGCCAGATAACCAGGTCAGCAGAGCTGCTGTAGAGCCAGAGAAACCAGATCAGCAGAGCTGCTTTAGAGGGACAGAACCAGGTCAGCAGAGCTGCTCTAGAGCCTAAGAACCAGGTCAGCAGAGCTGCTCTAGAGCCAGAGAACCAGGTCAGCAGAGCTGCTGTAGAGCTAGAGAAACAAGGTCAGCAGAGCTGCTTTAGAGCGAGAGAACCAGGTCAGCAGAGCTGCTCCAGAGCCTAAGAACCAGGTCAACACAGCTGCTCTAGAGCCAGAGAACCAGGTCAGCAGAGCTGCTTTAGTGCCAGAGATCCAGGTCAGCAGAGCTAATCCAGAGCCTAAGAACCAGGTCAGCACAGCTGCTCTAGAGCCAGAGAACCAGATGGTCAGCAGAGCTGCTTTAGCGCCAGAGAACCAGGTCAGCAGAGCTGCACTAGAGCCTAATACCCAGGTCAGCAGAGCTGCTCTAGAGCCAGATAACCAGGTCAGCAGAGCTGCTGTAGAGCCAGAGAAACCAGATCAGCAGAGCTGCTTTAGAGGGAGAGAACCAGGTCAGCAGAGCTGCTCTAGAGCCAGAGAACCAGGTCAGCAGAGCTGCTCTAGAGCCAGAGAACCAGGTCAGCAGAGCTGCTGTAGAGCTAGAAAAACAAGGTCAGCAGAGCTGCTTTAGAGGGAGAGAACCAGGTCAGCAGAGCTGCTCCAGAGCCTAAGAACCAGGTCAACACAGCTGCTCTAGAGCCAGAGAACCAGGTCAGCAGAGCTGCTTTAGCGCCAGAGATCCAGGTCAGCAGAGCTAATCCAGAGCCTAAGAACCAGGTCAGCACAGCTGCTCTAGAGCCAGAGAACCAGATGGTCAGCAGAGCTGCTTTAGCGCCAGAGAACCAGGTCAGCAGAGCTGCACTAGAGCCTAAGAACCAGGTCAGCAGTGCTGCTCTAGAGGCTAAGAACCAGGTCAGCAGAGCTGCTCTAGAGGCAGAGAACCAGGTCAGGAGAGCTGCTTTAGCTGTAGAGAACCAGGTCAGCAGAGCTGCTCTAGAGCCAGAGGACCAGGTCAGCCTAGCTGCTGTAGAGCCAGAGAACCAGGTCAGCAGAGCTGCACTAGAGCCTAAGAACAAGGTCAGCAGAGCTGCTCTAGAGCCAGAGAAGCAGGTCAGCAGAGCTGTTTTAGAGGGAGAGAACCAGGTCAGCAGAGGTGCTCTAGAGCCTAAGAACCAGGTCAGCACAGCTGCTCTAGAGCCAGGGAACCAGGTCAGCAGAGTTGCTTTAGAGTCAGAGAACCAGGTCAGCAGAGCTGCTCTAGAGCCTAAGAACCAGGTCAGCAGAGCTGCTCTAGAGGCAGACAAACCAGGTCAGCAAAGCTGCTTGAGAGGGAGAGAACCAGGTCAGCAGAGCTGCTTTAGAGCTAGAGAACCAGGTCATCAGAGCTGCTCTAGAGCCTATGAACCAGGTCAGGAGAGCTGCTGCAGGCCCAGAGAACCAGGTCAGCATAGCTGCTGTAGAGCCAGAGAAACCTGGTCAGCAGATCTGCATTAGAGCCTAAGAAGCAGGCAAGCATAGCTGCTCTAGAGCCAGAGAACCAGGTCAGCAGAGCTGCTTTAGAGCCAGAGAACCAAGTCAGCAGAGCTGCTCTAGAGCCTAAGTATCAGGTCAGCAGAGCTGCTCTAGAGCCTAATAACTAGGTCAGCGGAGCTGCTCTAGAGCCAGATAACCAGGTCAGCAGAGCTGCTGTAGAGCTAGAGAAACCAGATCAGCAGAGCTGCTTTAGAGGCAGAGAACCAGGTCAGCAGAGCTGCTCTAGAGCCTAAGAACCAGGTCAGCAGAGCTGCTCTAGAGCCAGAGAACCAGGTCAGCAGAGCTGCTGTAGAGCTAGAGAAACAAGGTCAGCAGAGCTGCTTTAGAGCGAGAGAACCAGGTCAGCAGAGCTGCTCCAGAGCCTAAGAACCAGGTCAACACAGCTGCTCTAGAGCCAGAGAACCAGGTCAGCAGAGCTGCTTTAGCGCCAGAGATCCAGGTCAGCAGAGCTAATCCAGAGCCTAAGAACCAGGTCAGCACAGCTGCTCTAGAGCCAGAGAACCAGATGGTCAGCAGAGCTGCTTTAGCACCAGAGAACCAGGTCAGCAGAGCTGCACTAGAGCCTAAGAACCAGGTCAGCTGAGCTGCTCTAGAGGCTAAGAACCAGGTCAGCAGAGCTGCTCTAGAGGCAGAGAACCAGGTCAGGAAATCTGCTTTAGCGGGAGAGAACCAGGTCAGCAGAGCTGCTCTAGAGCCAGAGGACCAGGTCAGCCTAGCTGCTGTAGAGCCAGAGAACCAGGTCAGCAGAGCTGCACTAGAGCCTAAGAACAAGGTCAGCAGAGCTGCTCTAGAGCCAGAGAAGCAGGTCAGCAGAGCTGTTTTAGAGGGAGAGAACCAGGTCAGCAGAGCTGCTCTAGAGCCTAAGAACCAGGTCAGCACAGCTGCTCTAGAGCCAGGGAACCAGGTCAGCAGAGTTGCTTTAGAGTCAGAGAACCAGGTCAGCAGAGCTGCTCTAGAGCCTAAGAACCAGGTCAGCAGAGCTGCTCTAGAGGCAGACAAACCAGGTCAGCAAAGCTGCTTGAGAGGGAGAGAACCAGGTCAGCACAGCTGCTCTAGAGCCTAAGAACCAGGTCAGCACCGCTGCTCTAGAGCCAGAGAACCAGGTCAGCAGAGCTGCTTTAGAGTCAGAGAACCAGGTCAGTAGAGCTGCTTAAGAGACAGAGAACCAGGTCAGCAGAGCTGCTCTAGAGCCTAAGAACCAGGTCAGCAAAGCTGCTTGAGAGGGAGAGAACCAGGTCAGCAGAGCTGCTTTAGAGCCAGAGAACCAGGTCAGCAGAGCTGCTCTGGAGCCTATGAACCAGGTCAGCAGAGCTGCTCCAGACCCAGAGAACCAGGACAGCAGAGCTGCTGTAGAGCCAGAGAAACCTGGTCAGCAGATCTGTATTAGAGCCTAAGAAGCAGGCAAGAATAGCTGCTCTAGAGCCAGAGAACCAGGTCAGCAGAGCTGCTCTAGAGCCTAAGAATCAAGTCAGTAGAGCTGCTCTAGAGCCTAATACCCAGGTCAGCAGAGCTGCTCTAGAGCCAGATAACCAGGTCAGCAGAGCTGCTGTAGAGCCAGAGAAACCAGATCAGCAGAGCTGCTTTAGAGGGAGAGAACCAGGTCAGCAGAGCTGCTCTAGAGCCAGAGAACCAGGTCAGCAGAGCTGCTGTAGAGCTAGAGAAACAAGGTCAGCAGAGCTGCTTTAGAGGGAGAGAACCAGGTCAGCAGAGCTGCTCTAGAGCCAGAGAACCAGGTCAGCAGAGCTGCTTTAGCGCCAGAGATCCAGGTCAGCAGAGCTAATCCAGAGCCTAAGAACCAGGTCAGCACAGCTGCTCTAGAGCCAGAGAACCAGATGGTCAGCAGAGCTGCTCTAGAGCCTAATACCCAGGTCAGCAGAGCTGCTCTAGAGCCAGATAACCAGGTCAGCAGAGCTGCTGTAGAGCCAGAGAAACCAGATCAGCAGAGCTGCTTTAGAGGGACAGAACCAGGTCAGCAGAGCTGCTCTAGAGCCTAAGAACCAGGTCAGCAGAGCTGCTCTAGAGCCAGAGAACCAGGTCAGCAGAGCTGCTGTAGAGCTAGAGAAACAAGGTCAGCAGAGCTGCTTTAGAGCGAGAGAACCAGGTCAGCAGAGCTGCTCCAGAGCCTAAGAACCAGGTCAACACAGCTGCTCTAGAGCCAGAGAACCAGGTCAGCAGAGCTGCTTTAGTGCCAGAGATCCAGGTCAGCAGAGCTAATCCAGAGCCTAAGAACCAGGTCAGCACAGCTGCTCTAGAGCCAGAGAACCAGATGGTCAGCAGAGCTGCTTTAGCGCCAGAGAACCAGGTCAGCAGAGCTGCACTAGAGCCTAATACCCAGGTCAGCAGAGCTGCTCTAGAGCCAGATAACCAGGTCAGCAGAGCTGCTGTAGAGCCAGAGAAACCAGATCAGCAGAGCTGCTTTAGAGGGAGAGAACCAGGTCAGCAGAGCTGCTCTAGAGCCAGAGAACCAGGTCAGCAGAGCTGCTCTAGAGCCAGAGAACCAGGTCAGCAGAGCTGCTGTAGAGCTAGAAAAACAAGGTCAGCAGAGCTGCTTTAGAGGGAGAGAACCAGGTCAGCAGAGCTGCTCCAGAGCCTAAGAACCAGGTCAACACAGCTGCTCTAGAGCCAGAGAACCAGGTCAGCAGAGCTGCTTTAGCGCCAGAGATCCAGGTCAGCAGAGCTAATCCAGAGCCTAAGAACCAGGTCAGCACAGCTGCTCTAGAGCCAGAGAACCAGATGGTCAGCAGAGCTGCTTTAGCGCCAGAGAACCAGGTCAGCAGAGCTGCACTAGAGCCTAAGAACCAGGTCAGCAGTGCTGCTCTAGAGGCTAAGAACCAGGTCAGCAGAGCTGCTCTAGAGGCAGAGAACCAGGTCAGGAGAGCTGCTTTAGCTGTAGAGAACCAGGTCAGCAGAGCTGCTCTAGAGCCAGAGGACCAGGTCAGCCTAGCTGCTGTAGAGCCAGAGAACCAGGTCAGCAGAGCTGCACTAGAGCCTAAGAACAAGGTCAGCAGAGCTGCTCTAGAGCCAGAGAAGCAGGTCAGCAGAGCTGTTTTAGAGGGAGAGAACCAGGTCAGCAGAGCTGCTCTAGAGCCTAAGAACCAGGTCAGCACAGCTGCTCTAGAGCCAGGGAACCAGGTCAGCAGAGTTGCTTTAGAGTCAGAGAACCAGGTCAGCAGAGCTGCTCTAGAGCCTAAGAACCAGGTCAGCAGAGCTGCTCTAGAGGCAGACAAACCAGGTCAGCAAAGCTGCTTGAGAGGGAGAGAACCAGGTCAGCAGAGCTGCTTTAGAGCTAGAGAACCAGGTCATCAGAGCTGCTCTAGAGCCTATGAACCAGGTCAGGAGAGCTGCTGCAGGCCCAGAGAACCAGGTCAGCATAGCTGCTGTAGAGCCAGAGAAACCTGGTCAGCAGATCTGCATTAGAGCCTAAGAAGCAGGCAAGCATAGCTGCTCTAGAGCCAGAGAACCAGGTCAGCAGAGCTGCTTTAGAGCCAGAGAACCAAGTCAGCAGAGCTGCTCTAGAGCCTAAGTATCAGGTCAGCAGAGCTGCTCTAGAGCCTAATAACTAGGTCAGCGGAGCTGCTCTAGAGCCAGATAACCAGGTCAGCAGAGCTGCTGTAGAGCTAGAGAAACCAGATCAGCAGAGCTGCTTTAGAGGCAGAGAACCAGGTCAGCAGAGCTGCTCTAGAGCCTAAGAACCAGGTCAGCAGAGCTGCTCTAGAGCCAGAGAACCAGGTCAGCAGAGCTGCTGTAGAGCTAGAGAAACAAGGTCAGCAGAGCTGCTTTAGAGCGAGAGAACCAGGTCAGCAGAGCTGCTCCAGAGCCTAAGAACCAGGTCAACACAGCTGCTCTAGAGCCAGAGAACCAGGTCAGCAGAGCTGCTTTAGCGCCAGAGATCCAGGTCAGCAGAGCTAATCCAGAGCCTAAGAACCAGGTCAGCACAGCTGCTCTAGAGCCAGAGAACCAGATGGTCAGCAGAGCTGCTTTAGCACCAGAGAACCAGGTCAGCAGAGCTGCACTAGAGCCTAAGAACCAGGTCAGCTGAGCTGCTCTAGAGGCTAAGAACCAGGTCAGCAGAGCTGCTCTAGAGGCAGAGAACCAGGTCAGGAAAGCTGCTTTAGCGGGAGAGAACCAGGTCAGCAGAGCTGCTCTAGAGCCAGAGGACCAGGTCAGCCTAGCTGCTGTAGAGCCAGAGAACCAGGTCAGCAGAGCTGCACTAGAGCCTAAGAACAAGGTCAGCAGAGCTGCTCTAGAGCCAGAGAAGCAGGTCAGCAGAGCTGTTTTAGAGGGAGAGAACCAGGTCAGCAGAGCTGCTCTAGAGCCTAAGAACCAGGTCAGCACAGCTGCTCTGAAGCCAGGGAACCAGGTCAGCAGAGTTGCTTTAGAGTCAGAGAACCAGGTCAGCAGAGCTGCTCTAGAGCCTAAGAACCAGGTCAGCAGAGCTGCTCTAGAGGCAGACAAACCAGGTCAGCAAAGCTGCTTGAGAGGGAGAGAACCAGGTCAGCACAGCTGCTCTAGAGCCTAAGAACCAGGTCAGCACCGCTGCTCTAGAGCCAGAGAACCAGGTCAGCAGAGCTGCTTTAGAGTCAGAGAACCAGGTCAGTAGAGCTGCTTAAGAGACAGAGAACCAGGTCAGCAGAGCTGCTCTAGAGCCTAAGAACCAGGTCAGCAAAGCTGCTTGAGAGGGAGAGAACCAGGTCAGCAGAGCTGCTTTAGAGCCAGAGAACCAGGTCAGCAGAGCTGCTCTGGAGCCTATGAACCAGGTCAGCAGAGCTGCTCCAGACCCAGAGAACCAGGACAGCAGAGCTGCTGTAGAGCCAGAGAAACCTGGTCAGCAGATCTGTATTAGAGCCTAAGAAGCAGGCAAGAATAGCTGCTCTAGAGCCAGAGAACCAGGTCAGCAGAGCTGCTCTAGAGCCTAAGAATCAAGTCAGTAGAGCTGCTCTAGAGCCTAATACCCAGGTCAGCAGAGCTGCTCTAGAGCCAGATAACCAGGTCAGCAGAGCTGCTGTAGAGCCAGAGAAACCAGATCAGCAGAGCTGCTTTAGAGGGAGAGAACCAGGTCAGCAGAGCTGCTCTAGAGCCAGAGAACCAGGTCAGCAGAGCTGCTGTAGAGCTAGAGAAACAAGGTCAGCAGAGCTGCTTTAGAGGGAGAGAACCAGGTCAGCAGAGCTGCTCTAGAGCCAGAGAACCAGGTCAGCAGAGCTGCTTTAGCGCCAGAGATCCAGGTCAGCAGAGCTAATCCAGAGCCTAAGAACCAGGTCAGCACAGCTGCTCTAGAGCCAGAGAACCAGATGGTCAGCAGAGCTGCTTTAGCGCCAGAGAACCAGGTCAGCAGAGCTGCACTAGAGCCTAAGAACCAGGTCAGCAGAGCTGCTGTAGAGCCAGAGAAACCAGATCAGCAGAGCTGCTTTAGAGGGAGAGAACCAGGTCAGCAGAGCTGCTCTAGAGCCTAAGAACCAGGTCAGCAGAGCTGCTCTAGAGCCAGAGAACAAGGTCAGCAGAGCTGCTGTAGAGCTAGAGAAACAAGGTCAGCAGAGCTGCTTTAGAGGGAGAGAACCAGGTCAGCAGAGCTGCTCTAGAGCCAGAGGACCAGGGCAGCCTAGCTGCTGTAGAGCCAGAGAACCAGGTCAGCAGAGCTGCACTAGAGCCTAAGAACAAGGTCTAGAGCCAGAGAAGCAGGTCAGCAGAGTTGCTTTAGAGGGAGAGAACCAGGGCAGCAGAGCTGCTCTAGAGCCTAAGAACCAGGTCAGCACAGCTGCTCTAGAGCCAGAGAACCAGGTCAGCAGAGCTGCTTTAGAGTCAGAGCACCAGGTCAGTAGAAATCCTTTAGAGTCAGAGAACCAGGTCAGTAGAGCTGCTTTAGAGGGAGAGAACCAGGTCAGCAAAGCTACTCTAGAGCCTAAGAATCAGGTCAGCAGAGCTGCTCTAGAGCCTAATAACCAGGTCAGCAGAGCTGCCCTAGAGCCAGATAACTAGGTCAGCAGAGCTGCTTTAGAGGGAGAGAACCAGGTCAGCAGAGCTGCTCTAGAGCCTAAGAACCAGGTCAACAGAGCTGCTCTAGAGCCAGAGAACCAGGTCAGCAGAGCTGCTGTAGAGCTAGAGAAACCAGGTCAGCAGAGCTGCTTTCGAGGGAGAGAACCAGGTCAGCAGAGCTGCTCCAGAGCCTAAGAACCAGGTCAACACAGCTGCTCTAGAGCCAGAGAGCCAGGTCAGCAGAGCTGCTTTAGCACCAGAGATCCAGGTCAGCAGAACTAATCTAGAGCCTAAGAACCAGGTCAGCACAGCTGCTCTAGAGCCAGAGAACCAGGTCAGCAGAGCTGCTTTAGCGCCAGAGAACCAGGTCAGCAGAGCTGCTTTAGAGCCAGAGAACCAGGTCAGCAGAGCTGCACTAGAGCCTAAGAACCAGGTCAGCAGAGCTGCTCTAGAGGCTAAGAACCAGGTCAGCAGAGCTGCTTTAGAGGGAGAGAACCAGGTCAGCAGAGCTGCTCTAGAGCCAGAGGACCAGGGCAGCCTAGCTGCTGTAGAGCCAGAGAAGCAGGTCAGCAGAGCTGCACTAGAGCCTAAGAACAAGGTCAGCACAGCTGCTCTAGAGCCAGAGAAGCAGGTCAGCAGAGTTGCTTTAGAGGGAGAGAACCAGGGCAGCAGAGCTGCTCTAGAGCCTAAGAACCAGGTCAGCACAGCTGCTCTAGAGCCAGAGAACCAGGTCAGCAGAGCTGCTTTAGAGTCAGAGCACCAGGTCAGTAGAGCTGTGTTAGAGCCAGAGAACCAGGTCAGCAGAGCTGCTTTAGAGTCAGAGATCCAGGTCAGTAGAGCTGCTTTAGAGGGAGTGAACCAGGTCAGCAAAGCTACTCTAGAGCCTAAGAACCAGGTAAGCAAAGCTGCTTGAGAGGGAGATAACCAGGTCAGCAGAGCTGCTTTAGAGCCAGAGAACCAGGTCAGCAAAGCTGCTTGAGAGGGAGAGAACCAGGTCAGCAGAGCTGCTTTAGAGCCAGAGAACCAGGTCAGCAGAGCTGCTCTGGAGCCTATGAACCAGGTCAGCAGAGCTGCTCCAGACCCAGAGAACCAGGACAGCAGGGCTGCTGTAGAGCCAGAGAAACCTGGTCAGCAGATCTGCATTAGAGCCTAAGAAGCAGGCAAGAATAGCTGCTCTACAGCCAGAGAACCAGGTCAGCAGAGCTGCTCTAGAGCCAGATAACCAGGTCAGCAGAGCTGCTGTAGAGCCAGAGAAACCAGATCAGCAGAGCTGCTTTAGAGGGAGAGAACCAGGTCAGCAGAGCTGCTCTAGAGCCAGAGAACCAGGTCAGCAGAGCTGCTGTAGAGCTAGAGAAACAAGGTCAGCAGAGCTGCTCCAGAGCCTAAGAACCAGGTCAACACAGCTGCTCTAGAGCCAGAGAACCAGGTCAGCAGAGCTGCTTTAGCGCCAGAGATCCATGTCAGCAGAGCTAATCCAGAGCCTAAGAACCAGGTCAGCACAGCTGCTCTAGAGCCAGAGAACCAGATGGTCAGCAGAGTTGCTTTAGCGCCAGAGAACCAGGTCAGCAGAGCTGCACTAGAGCCTAAGAACCAGGTCAGCAGAGCTGCTCTAGAGGCTAAGAACCAGGTCAGCAGAGCTGCTCTAGAGGCAGAGAACCAGGTCAGGAGAGCTGCTCTAGAGCCAGAGGACCAGGTCAGCCTAGCTGCTGTAGAGCCAGAGAACCAGGTCAGCAGAGCTGCACTAGAGCCTATGAACAAGGTCAGCAGAGCTGCTCTAGAGCCAGAGAAGCAGGTCAGCAGAGCTGTTTTAGAGGGAGAGAACCAGGTCAGCAGAGCTGCTCTAGAGCCTAAGAACCAGGTCAGCACAGCTGCTCTAGAGCCAGGGAACCAGGTCAGCAGAGTTGCTTTAGAGTCAGAGAACCAGGTCAGCAGAGCTGCTCTAGAGCCTAAGAACCAGGTCAGCAGAGCTGCTCTAGAGGCAGACAAACCAGGTCAGCAAAGCTGCTTGAGAGGGAGAGAACCAGGTCAGCAGAGCTGCTCTAGAGCCTAAGAACCAGGTCAGCACAGCTGCTCTAGAGCCAGAGAACCAGGTCAGCAGAGCTGCTTTAGAGTCAGAGCACCAGGTCAGTAGAGCTGTTTTAGAGCCAGAGAACCAGGTCAGCAGAGCTGCTTTAGAGTCAGAGATCCAGGTCAGTAGAGCTGCTTTAGAGGGAGAGAACCAGGTCAGCAAAGCTACTTTAGAGCCTAAGAACCAGGTAAGCAAAGCTGCTTGAGAGGGAGATAACCAGGTCAGCAGAGCTGCTTTAGAGCCAGAGAACCAGGTCAGCAAAGCTGCTTGAGAGGGAGAGAACCAGGTCAGCAGAGCTGCTTTAGAGCCAGAGAACCAGGTCAGCAGAGCTGCTCTGGAGCCTATGAACCAGGTCAGCAGAGCTGCTCCAGACCCAGAGAACCAGGACAGCAGAGCTGCTGTAGAGCCAGAGAAACCTGGTCAGCAGATCTGCATTAGAGCCTAAGAAGCACGCAAGAATAGCTGCTCTAGAGCCAGAGAACCAGGTCAGCAGAGCTGCTCTAGAGCCAGATAACCAGGTCAGCAGAGCTGCTGTAGAGCCAGAGAAACCAGATCAGCAGAGCTGCTTTAGAGGGAGAGAACCAGGTCAGCAGAGCTGCTCTAGAGCCAGAGAACCAGGTCAGCAGAGCTGCTGTAGAGCTAGAGAAACAAGGTCAGCAGAGCTGCTTTAGAGGGAGAGAACCAGGTCAGCAGAGCTGCTCCAGAGCCTAAGAACCAGGTCAACACAGCTGCTCTAGAGCCAGAGAACCAGGTCAGCAGAGCTGCTTTAGCGCCAGAGATCCAGGTCAGCAGAGCTAATCCAGAGCCTAAGAACCAGGTCAGCACAGCTGCTCTGGAGCCAGAGAACCAGATGGTCAGCAGAGCTGCTTTAGCGCCAGAGAACCAGGTCACCAGAGCTGCACTGGAGCCTAAGAACCAGGTCAGCAGAGCTGCTCTAGAGGCTAAGAACCAGGTCAGCAGAGCTGCTCTAGAGGCAGAGAACCAGGTCAGGAGAGCTGCTCTAGAGCCAGAGGACCAGGTCAGCCTAGCTGCTGTAGAGCCAGAGAACCAGGTCAGCAGAGCTGCACTAGAGCCTATGAACAAGGTCAGCAGAGCTGCTCTAGAGCCAGAGAAGCAGGTCAGCAGAGCTGTTTTAGAGGGAGAGAACCAGGTCAGCAGAGCTGCTCTAGAGCCTAAGAACCAGGTCAGCACAGCTGCTCTAGAGCCAGGGAACCAGGTCAGCAGAGTTGCTTTAGAGTCAGAGAACCAGGTCAGCAGAGCTGCTCTAGAGCCTAAGAACCAGGTCAGCAGAGCTGCTCTAGAGGCAGACAAACCAGGTCAGCAAAGCTGCTTGAGAGGGAGAGAACCAGGTCAGCAGAGCTGCTTTAGAGCTAGAGAACCAGGTCATCAGAGCTGCTCTAGAGCCTATGAACCAGGTCAGGAGAGCTGCTGCAGGCCCAGAGAACCAGGTCAGCAGAGCTGCTGTAGAGCCAGAGAAACCTGGTCAGCAGATCTGCATTAGAGCCTAAGAAGCAGGCAAGCATAGCTGCTCTAGAGCCAGAGAACCAGGCCAGCAGAGCTGCTTTAGAGCCAGAGAACCAAGTCAGCAGAGCTACTCTAGAGCCTAAGTATCAGGTCAGCAGAGCTGCTCTAGAGCCTAATAACTAGGTCAGCGGAGCTGCTCTAGAGCCAGATAACCAGGTCAGCAGAGCTGCTGTAGAGCTAGAGAAACCAGATCAGCAGAGCTGCTTTAGAGGGAGAGAACCAGGTCAGCAGAGCTGCTCTAGAGCCTAAGAACCAGGTCAGCAGAGCTGCTCTAGAGCCAGAGAACCAGGTCAGCAGAGCTGCTGTAGAGCTAGAGAAACAAGGTCAGCAGAGCTGCTTTAGAGCGAGAGAACCAGGTCAGCGGAGCTGCTCCAGAGCCTAAGAATCAGGTCAACACAGCTGCTCTAGAGCCAGAGAACCAGGTCAGCAGAGCTGCTTTAGCGCCAGAGATCCAGGTCAGCAGAGCTAATCCAGAGCCTAAGAACCAGGTCAGCACAGCTGCTCTAGAGCCAGAGAACCAGATGGTCAGCAGAGCTGCTTTAGCGCCAGAGAACCAGGTCAGCAGAGCTGCACTAGAGCCTAAGAACCAGGTCAGCAGAGCTGCTCTAGAGGCTAAGAACCAGGTCAGCAGAGCTGCTCTAGAGGCAGAGAACCAGGTCAGGAGAGCTGCTTTAGCTGGAGAGAACCAGGTCAGCAGAGCTGCTCTAGAGCCAGAGGACCAGGTCAGCCTAGCTGCTGTAGAGCCAGAGAACCAGGTCAGCAGAGCTGCACTAGAGCCTAAGAACAAGGTCAGCAGAGCTGCTCTAGAGCCAGAGAAGCAGGTCAGCAGAGCTGTTTTAGAGGGAGAGAACCAGGTCAGCAGAGCTGCTCTAGAGCATAAGAACCAGGTCAGCACAGCTGCTCTAGAGCCAGGGAACCAGGTCAGCAGAGTTGCTTTAGAGTCAGAGAACCAGGCCAGCAGAGCTGCTCTAGAGCCTAAGAACCAGGTCAGCAGAGCTGCTCTACAGGCAGACAAACCAGGTCAGCAAGGCTGCTTGAGAGGGAGAGAACCAGGTCAGCAGAGCTGCTTTAGAGCTAGAGAACCAGGTCATCAGAGCTGCTCTAGAGCCTATGAACCAGGTCAGGAGAGCTGCTGCAGGCCCAGAGAACCAGGTCAGCAGAGCTGCTGTAGAGCCAGAGAAACCTGGTCAGCAGATCTGCATTAGAGCCTAAGAAGCAGGCAAGCATAGCTGCTCTAGAGCCAGAGAACCAGGTCAGCAGAGCTGCTTTAGAGCCAGAGAACCAAGTCAGCAGAGCTGCTCTAGAGCCTAAGTATCAGGTCAGCAGAGCTGCTCTAGAGCCTAATAACTAGGTCAGCGGAGCTGCTCTAGAGCCAGATAACCAGGTCAGCAGAGCTGCTGTAGAGCTAGAGAAACCAGATCAGCAGAGCTGCTTTAGAGGGAGAGAACCAGGTCAGCAGATCTGCTCTAGAGCCTAAGAACCAGGTCAGCAGAGCTGCTCTAGAGCCAGAGAACCAGGTCAGCAGAGCTGCTGTAGAGCTAGAGAAACAAGGTCAGCAGAGCTTCTTTAGAGCGAGAGAACCAGGTCAGCAGAGCTGCTCCAGAGCCTAAGAACCAGGTCAACACAGCTGCTCTAGAGCCAGAGAACCAGGTCAGCAGAGCTGCTTTAGCGCCAGAGATCCAGGTCAGCAGAGCTAATCCAGAGCCTAAGAACCAGGTCAGCACAGCTGCTCTAGAGCCAGAGAACCAGATGGTCAGCAGAGCTGCTTTAGCGCCAGAGAACCAGGTCAGCAGAGCTGCACTAGAGCCTAAGAACCAGGTCAGCAGAGCTGCTCTAGAGGCTAAGAACCAGGTCAGCAGAGCTGCTCTAGAGGCAGAGAACCAGGTCAGGAAAGCTGCTTTAGCGGGAGAGAACCAGGTCAGCAGAGCTGCTCTAGAGCCAGAGGACCAGGTCAGCCTAGCTGCTGTAGAGCCAGAGAACCAGGTCAGCAGAGCTGCACTAGAGCCTAAGAACAAGGTCAGCAGAGCTCCTCTAGAGCCAGAGAAGCAGGTCAGCAGAGCTGTTTTAGAGGGAGAGAACCAGGTCAGCAGAGCTGCACTAGAGCCTAAGAACCAGGTCAGCACAGCTGCTCTAGATCCAGAGAACCAGGTCAGCAGAGTTGCTCTAGAGTCAGAGAACCAGGTCAGCAGAGCTGCTTAAGAGCCTAAGAACCAGGTCAGCAGAGCTGCTCTAGATCCAGAGAAGCAGGTCAGCAGAGCTGCTTTAGAGGGAGAGAACCAGGTCAGCACAGCTGCTCTAGAGCCTAAGAACCAGGTCAGCACCACTGCTCTAGAGCCAGAGAACCAGGTCAGCAGAGCTGCTTTAGAGTCAGAGAACCAGGTCAGTAGAGCTGCTTAAGAGACAGAGAACCAGGTCAGCAGAGCTGCTCTAGAGCCTAAGAACCAGGTCAGCAAAGCTGCTTGAGAGGGAGAGAACCAGGTCAGCAGAGCTGCTTTAGAGCCAGAGAACCAGGTCAGCAGAGCTGCTCTGGAGCCTATGAACCAGGTCAGCAGAGCTGCTCCAGACCCAGAGAACCAGGACAGCAGAGCTGCTGTAGAGCCAGAGAAACCTGGTCAGCAGATCTGCATTAGAGCCTAAGAAGCAGGCTAGAATAGCTGCTCTAGAGCCAGAGAACCAGGTCAGCAGAGCTGCTCTAGAGCCTAAGAATCAAGTCAGTAGAGCTGCTCTAGAGCCTAATACCCAGGTCAGCAGAGCTGCTCTAGAGCCAGATAACCAGGTCAGCAGAGCTGCTGTAGAGCCAGAGAAACCAGATCAGCAGAGCTGCTTTAGAGGGAGAGAACCAGGTCAGCAGAGCTGCTCTAGAGCCTAAGAACCAGGTCAGCAGAGCTGCTCTAGAGCCAGAGAAACAGGTCAGCAGAGCTGCTGTAGAGCTAGAGAAACAAGGTCAGCAGAGCTGCTTTAGAGGGAGAGAACCAGGTCAGCAGAGCTGCACCAGAGCCTAAGAACCAGGTCAACACAGCTGCTCTAGAGCCAGAGAACCAGGTCAGCAGAGCTGCTTTAGCGCCAGAGATCCAGGTCAGCAGAGCTAATCCAGAGCCTAAGAACCAGGTCAGCACAGCTGCTCTAGAGCCAGAGAACCAGATGGTCAGCAGAGCTTCTTTAGCGCCAGAGAACCAGGTCAGCAGAGCTGCACTAGAGCCTAAGAACCAGGTCAGCAGAGCTGCTCTAGAGGCTAAGAACCAGGTCAGCAGAGCTGCTCTAGAGGCAGAGAACCAGGTCAGGAGAGCTGCTTTAGCGGGAGAGAACCAGGTCAGCAGAGCTGCTCTAGAGCCAGAGGACCAGGTCAGCCTATCTGCTGTAGAGCCAGAGAACCAGGTCAGCAGAGCTACACTAGAGCCTAAGAACAAGGTCAGCAGAGCTGCTCTAGAGCCAGAGAAGCAGGTCAGCAGAGCTGTTTAAGAGGGAGAGAACCAGGTCAGCAGAGCTGCTCTAGAGCCTAAGAACCAGGTCAGCACAGCTGCTCTAGAGCCAGGGAACCAGGTCAGCAGAGTTGCTTTAGAGTCAGAGAACCAGGTCAGCAGTGCTGCTCTAGAGCCTAAGAACCAGGTCAGCAGAGCTGCTCTAGAGGCAGACAAACCAGGTCAGCAAAGCTGCTTGAGAGGGAGAGAACCAGGTCAGCAGAGCTGCTTTAGAGCTAGAGAACCAGGTCATTAGAGCTGCTCTAGAGACTATGAACCAGGTCAGGAGAGCTGCTGCAGGCCCAGAGAACCAGGTCAACAGAGCTGCTGTAGAGTCAGAGAAACCTGGTCAGCAGATCTGCATTAGAACCTGAGAAGCAGGCACGCATAGCTTCTCTAGAGCCAGAGAACCAGGTCAGCAGAGCTGATCTAGAGCCTAAGAATCAGGTCAGCAGAGCTGCTCTAGAGCCTAATAACCAGGTCAGCAGAGCTGCCCTAGAGCCAGATAACTAGGTCAGCAGAGCTGCTGTAGAGCCAGAGAAACCAGATCAGCAGAGCTGCTTTAGAGGGAGAGAACCAGGTCAGCAGAGCTGCTCTAGAGCCTAAGAATCAGGTCAACAGAGCTGCTCTAGAGCCAGAGAACCAGGTCAGCAGAGCTGCTGTAGAGCTAGAGAAACCAGGTCAGCAGAGCTGCTTTAGAGGGAGAGAACCAGGTCAGCAGAGCTGCTCCAGAGCCTAAGAACCAGGTCAACACAGCTGCTCTAGAGCCAGAGAACCAGGTCAGCAGAGCTGCTTTAGAACCAGAGATCCAGGTCAGCAGAGCTAATCTAGAGCCTAAGAACCAGGTCAGCACAGCTGCTCTAGAGCCAGAGAACCAGGTCAGCAGAGCTGCTTTAGTGCCAGAGAACCAGGTCAGCAGAGCTGCTTTAGAGCCAGAGAACCAGGTCAGCAGAGCTGCACTAGAGCCTAAGAACCAGGTCAGCAGAGCTGCTCTAGAGGCTAAGAACCAGGTCAGCAGAGCTGCTCTAGAGGCAGAGAACCAGGTCAGCAGAGCTGCTTTACAGGGAGAGAACCAGGTCAGCAGAGCTGCTCTAGAGCCAGAGGCCCAGGGCAGCCTAGCTGCTGTAGAGCCAGAGAACCAGGTCAGCAGAGCTGCACTAGAGCCTAAGAACAAGGTCAGCACAGCTGCTCTAGAGCCAGAGAAGCAGGTCAGCAGAGTTGCTTTAGAGGGAGAGAACCAGGGCAGCAGAGCTGCTCTAGAGCCTAAGAACCAGGTCAGCACAGCTGCTCTAGAGCCAGAGAACCAGGTCAGCAGAGCTGCTCTAGAGCCTAAGAACCAGGTCAGCAAAGCTGCTTGAGAGGGAGAGAACCAGGTCAGCAGAGCTGCTTTAGAACCAGAGAACCAGGTCAGCAGAGCTGCTCTAGAGCCTATGAACCAGGTCAGCAGAGCTGCTCCAGGCCCAGAGAACCAGGTCAGCACAGCTGCTGTAGAGCCAGAGAAACCTGGTCAGCAGATCTGCATTAGAGCCTAAGAAACATGCAATAATAGAGCCAGAGAACCAGGTCAGCAGAGCTGCTTTAGAGCCAGAGAACCAGGTCAGCAGAGCTGCTCTAGAGCCTACGATTCAGGTCAGCAGAGGTGCTCTAGAGCCTAATAACCAGGTCATCAGAGCTGCTCTAGAGCCAGATAACCAGGTCAGCAGAGCTGCTGTAGAGCCAGAGAAACCAGATCAGCAGAGCTGCTTTAGAAGGAGAGAACCAGGTCAGCAGATCTGCTCTAGAGCCAGAGAACCAGGTCAGCAGAGCTGCTGTAGAGCTAGAGAAACCAGGTCAGCAGAGCTGCTTTAGAGGGAGAGAACCAGGTCAGCAGAGCGGCTCCAGAGCCTATGAACCAGGTCAGCACAGCTGCTCTAGAGCCAGAGTACCAGGTCAGCAGAGCTGCTTTAGCGCCAGAGATCCAGGTCAGCGGAGCTAATACAGAGCCTAAGAACCAGGTCAGCACAGCTGCTCTAGAGCCAGAGAACCAGGTCAGCAGAGTTGCTTTAGCGCCAGAGAACTAGGTCAGCAGAGCTGCTTTAGAGCCAGAGAACCTGGTCAGCAGAGCTGCACTAGAGTCTAAGAACCAGGTCAGCAGAGCTGCTCTAGAGGCAGAGAACCAGGTCAGCAGAGCTGCTTTAGAGGGAGAGAACCAGGTCAGCAGAGCTGCTCTAGAGCCAGCGGACCAGGTCAGCCTAACTGCTGTACAGCCAGAGAACCAGGTCAGCAGAGCTGCTGTAGAGGCTAAGAACCAGGTCAGCAGAGCTGCTCTAGAGGCAGAGAACCAGGTCAGGAGAGCTGCTTTAGAGGGAGAGAACCACGTCAGCAGAGCTGCTCTAGAGCCAGAGGACCAGTTCAGCCTAGCTGCTGTAGAGCCAGAGAACCAGGTCAGCAGAGCTGCATTAGAGCCTCAGAACAGGGTCAGCAGAGCTGCTCTAGAGCCAGAGAAGCAGGTCAGTAGAGCTGTTTTAGAGGGAGAGAACCAGGTCAGCAGAGCTGCTCTAGAGCCTAAGAACTAGGTCAGCACAGCTGCTCTAGAGCCAGAGAACCAGGTCAGCAGAGCTGCTCTAGAGCCTAAGAACCAGGTCAGCACAGCTGCTCTAGAGCCAGAGAACCAGGTCAGCGGAGTTGCTTTAGAGTCAGAGCACCAGGTCAGTAGAGCTGCTTAAGAGCCAGAGAACCAGGTCAGCAGAGCTGCTCTAGAGCCTAAGAACCAGGTCAGCAAAGCTGCTTGAGAGGGAGAGAACCAGGTCAGCAGAGCTGCTTTAGAACCAGAGAACCAGGTCAGTAGAGCTGCTCTAGAGCCTATGAACCAGGTCAGCTGAGCTGCTCCAGGCCCAGAGAACCAGGTCAGCACAGCTGCTGTAGAGCCAGAGAAACCTGGTCAGCAGATCTGCATTAGAGCCTTAGAAACAGGCAAGAATAGAGCCAGAGAACCAGGTCAGCAGGGCTGCTTTAGAGCCAGAGAACCAGGTCAGCAGAGCTGCTCTAGAGCCTAAGAATCAGGTCAGCAGAGGTGCGCTAGAGCCTAATAACCAGGTCAGCAGAGCTGCTCTAGAGCCAGATAACCAGGTCAGCAGAGCTGCTGTAGAGCCAGAGAAACCAGATCAGCAGAGCTGCTTTAGAAGGAGAGAACCAGGTCAGCAGAGCTGCTCTAGAGCCTAAGAACCAGGTCAGCAGAGCTGCTCTAGAGCCAGAGAACCAGGTCAGCAGAGCTGCTGTAGAGCTAGAGAAACCAGGGCAACAGAGCTGCTTTAGAGGGAGAGAACCAGGTCAGCAGAGCTGCTCCAGAGCCTAAGAACCAGGTCAGCACAGCTGCTCTAGAGCCAGAGAACCAGGTCAGCAGAGCTGCTTTAGCGCCAGAGATCCAGGTCAGCGGAGCTAATACAGAGCCTAAGAACCAGGTCAGCATAGCTGCTCTAGAGCCAGAGAACCAGGTCAGCAGAGCTGCTTTAGCACCAGAGAACTAGGTCAGCAGAGCTGCTTTAGAGCCAGAGAACCAGGTCAGCAGAGCTGCACTAGAGTCTAAGAACCAGGTCAGCAGAGCTGCTCTAGAGGCAGAGAACCAGGTCAGCAGAGCTGCTTTAGAGGGAGAGAACCAGGTCAGCAGAGCTGCTCTAGGGCCAGCGGACCAGGTCAGCCTAGCTGCTGTACAGCCAGAGAACCAGGTCAGCAGAGCTGCTCTAGAGGCTAAGAACCAGGTCAGCAGAGCTGCTCTAGAGGCAGAGAACCAGGTCAGGAGAGCTGCTTTAGAGGGAGAGAACCAGGTCGGCAGAGCAGCTCTAGAGCCAGAGGACCAGGTCAGCCTAGCTGCTGTAGAGCCAGAGAACCAGGTCAGCAGAGCTGCACTAGAGCCTAAGAACAAGGTCAGCAGAGCTGCTCAAGAGCCAGAGAAGCAGGTCAGTAGAGCTGTTTTAGAGGGAGAGAACCAGGTCAGCAGAGCTGCTCTAGAGCCTAAGAACCAAGTCAGCACATTTGCTCTAGAGCCAGAGAACCAGGTCAGCAGAGCTGCTTTAGAGTCAGAGAACCAGGTCAGCAGAGCTGCTCTAGAGCCTAAGAACCAGGTCAGCAGAGCTGCTCTAGAGCCTAAGAACCAGGTCAGCAGAGCTGCTCTAGAGGCAGAGAAACCAGGTCAGCAAAGCTTCTTGAGAGGGAGAGAACCAGGTCAGCAGAGCTGCTTTAGAGCCAGAGAACCAGGTCAGCAGAGCTGCTCTAGAGCCTAAGAATCAGGTCAGCAGAGCTGCTCTAGAGCCTAATAACTAGGTCAGCAGAGCTGCTCTAGAGCCAGATAACCAGGTCAGCAGAGCTGCTTTAGAGCCAGAGAAACCAGATCAGCAGAGCTGCTCTAGAGCCTATGAACCAGGTCAGCAGAGCTGCTCCAGGCTCAGAGAACCAGGTCAGCAGAGCTGCTGTAGAGCCAGAGAAACCTGGTCAGCAGATCTGCATTAGAGTCTAAGAAGCAGGCAAGCATAGCTTCTCTAGAGCCAGAGAACCAGGTCAGCAGAGCTGCTCTAGAGCCTAAGAATCAGGTCAGCAGAGCTGCTCTAGAGCCTAATAACCAGGTCAGCAGAGCTGCTCTAGAGCCAGAGAAACCAGATCAGCAAAGCTGCTTTAGAGGGAGAGAACCAGGTCAGCAGAGCTGCTCTAGAGTCTAAGAACCAGGTCAACAGAGCTGCTCTAGAGCCAGAGAACCAGGTCAGCAGAGCTGCTGTAGAGCCAGAGAACCAGGTCAGCAGAGCTGCACTAGAGCCTAAGAACAGGGTCAGCAGAGCTGCTCTAAAGCCAGAGAAGCAGGTCAGTAGAGCTGTTTTAGAGGGAGAGAACCAGGTCAGCAGAGCTGCTCTAGAGCCTAAGAACCAGGTCAACAGAGCTGCTCTAGAGCCAGAGGACCAGGTCAGCCTAGCTGCTGTAGAGCCAGAGAACCAGGTCAGCAGAGCTGCACTAGAGCCTAAGAACAGGGTCAGCAGAGCTGCTCTAGAGCCAGAGAAGCAGGTCAGTAGAGCTGTTTTAGAGGGAGAGAACCAGGTCAGCAGAGCTGCTCTACAGCCTAAGAACCAGGTCAGCACAGCTGCTCTAGAGCCAGAGAACCAGGTCAGCAGAGCTGCTTTAGAGTCAGAGAACCAGGTCAGCAGAGCTGCTTTAGAGCATAAGAACCAGGTCAGCAGAGCTGCTCTAGAGCCTAAGAACCAGGTCAGCAGAGCTGCTCTAGAGGCAGAGAAACCAGGTCAGCAAAGCTTCTTGAGAGGGAGAGAACCAGGTCAGCAGAGCTGCTTTAGAGCCAGAGAACCAGGTCAGCAGAGCTGCTTTAGAGCCAGAGAACCAGGTCATCAGAGCTGCTCTTGAGCCTATGAACCAGGTCAGGAGAGCTGCTCCAGGCCCAGAGAACCAGGTCAGCAGAGCTGCTGTAGAGCCAGAGAAACCTGGTCAGCAGATCTGCATTAGAGCATAAGAAGCAGGCAAACATAGCTGCTCTAGAGCCAGAGAACCAGGTCAGCAGAGCTGCTTTAGAGCCAGAGAACCAAGTCAGCAGAGCTGCTCTAGAGCCTAAGAATCAGGCCAGCAGAGCTGATCTAGAGCCTAATAACTAGGTCAGCAGAGCTGCTCTAGAGCCAGATAACCAGGTCAGCAGAGCTGCTGTAGAGCCAGAGAAACCAGATCAGCAGAGCTGCTCTAGAGCCTATGAACCAGGTCAGCAGAGCTGCTCCAGGCCCAGAGAACCAGGTCAGCAGAGCTGCTGTAGAGCCAGAGAAACCTGGTCAGCAGATCTGCATTAGAGTCTAAGAAGCAGGCAAGCATAGCTTCTCTAGAGCCAGAGAACCAGGTCAGCAGAATTGCTCTAGAGCCTAAGAATCAGGTCAGCAGAGCTGCTCTAGAGCCTAATAACCAGGTCAGCAGAGCTGCTCTAGAGCCAGATAACCAGGTCAGCAGAGCTGCTGTAGAGCCAGAGAAACCAGATCAGCAGAGCTGCTTTAGAGGGAGAGAACCAGGTCAGCAGAGCTGCTCTAGAGCCTAAGAACCAGGTCAACAGATCTGATCTAGAGCCAGAGAACCAGGTCAGCAGAGCTGCTGTAGAGCTAGAGAAACCAGGTCAGCAGAGCTGCTTTAGAGAGAGAGAAACAGGTCAGCAGAGCTGCTGTAGAGCCAGAGAACCAGGTCAGCAGAGCTGCACTAGAGCCTAAGAACAGGGTCAGCAGAGCTGCTCTAGAGCCAGAGAAGCAGGTCAGTAGAGCTGTTTTAGAGGGAGAGAACCAGGTCAGCAGAGCTGCTCTACAGCCTAAGAACCAGGTCAGCACAGCTGCTCTAGAGCCAGAGAACCAGGTCAGCAGAGCTGCTTTAGAGTCGGAGAACCAGGTCAGCAGAGCTGCTTAAGAGCCTAAGAACCAGGTCAGCAGATCTGCTCTAGAGCCTAAGAACCAGGTCAGCAGAGCTGCTCTAGAGGCAGAGAAACCAGGTCAGCAAAGCTTCTTGAGAGGGAGAGAACCAGGTCAGCAGAGCTGCTTTAGAGCCAGAGAACCAGGTCAGCAGAGCTGCTTTAGAGCCAGAGAACCAGGTCATCAGAGCTGCTCTACAGCCTAAGAACCAGGTCAGCACAGCTGCTCTAGAGCCAGAGAACCAGGTCAGCAGAGCTGCTGTAGAGCCAGAGAAACCTGGTCAGCAGATCTGCATTAGAGCCTAAGAAGCAGGCAAGCATAGCTGCTCTAGAGCCAGAGAACCAGGTCAGCAGAGCTGCTTTAGAGCCAGAGAACCAAGTCAGCAGAGCTGCTCTAGAGCCTAAGAATCAGGCCAGCAGAGCTGCTCTAGAGCCTAATAACTAGGTCAGCAGAGCTGCTCTAGAGACAGATAACCAGGTCAGCAGAGCTGCTGTAGAGCCAGAGAAACCAGATCAGCAGAGCTGCTCTAGAGCCTATGAACCAGGTCAGCAGAGCTGCTCCAGGCCCAGAGAACCAGGTCAGCAGAGCTGCTGTAGAGCCAGAGAAACCTGGTCAGCAGATCTGCATTAGAGTCTAAGAAGCAGGCAAGCATAGCTTCTCTAGAGCCAGAGAACCAGGTCAGCAGAGCTGCTCTAGAGCCTAAGAATCAGGTCAGCAGAGCTGCTCTAGAGCCTAAGAACCAGGTCAGCACAGCTGCTCTAGAGCCAGAGAACCAGGTCATCAGAGCTGCTTTAGAGTCAGAGAACCAGGTCAGTAGAGCTGCTTAAGAGCCAGAGAACCAGGTCAGCAGAGCTGCTCCAGAGCCTAAGAACCAGGTCAACACAGCTGCTCTAGAGCCAGCGAACTAGGTCAGCAGAGCTACTTTAGCACCAGAGATCCAGGTCAGCAGAGCTAATCCAGAGCCTAAGAACCAGGTCAGCACAGCTGCTCTAGAGCCAGAGAACCAGGTCAGCAGAGCTGCTTTAGCGCCAGAGAACCAGGTCAGCAGAGCTGCTTTAGAGCCAGAGAACCAGGTCAGCAGAGCTGCACTAGAGCCTAAGAACCAAGTCAGCAGAGCTGCTCTAGAGGCTAAGAACCAGGTCAGCAGAGCTGCTCTAGAGGCAGAGAACCAGGTCAGCAGAGCTGCTGTAGAGCCAGAGAACCAGGTCAGCAGAGCTGCACTAGAGCCTAATAACAAGGTCAGCAGAGCTGCTCTAGAGCCAGAGAAGCAGGTCAGCAGAGCTGCTTTAATGGGAGAGAACCAGGTCAGCAGAGCTGCTCTAGAGCCTAAGAACCAGGTCAGCACCGCTGCTCTAGAGCCAGAGAACCAGGTCAGCAGAGCTGCTTTAGAGTCAGAGAACCAGGTCAGTAGAGCTGCTTAAGAGCCAGAGAACCAGGTCAGCAGAGCTGCTCTAGAGCCTAAGAACCAGGTCAGCAAAGCTGCTTGAGAGGGATTGAACCAGGTCAGCAGAGCTTCTTTAGAGCCAGAGAACCAGGTCAGCAGAGCTGCTCTGGAGCCTATGAACCAGGTCAGCAGAGCTGCCTTAGACCCAGAGAACCAGGTCAGCAGAGCTGCTGTAGAGCCAGAGAAACCAGATCAGCAGAGCTGCTTTAGAGGGAGAGAACCAGGTCAGCAGAGCTGCTCTAGAGCCTAAGAACCAGGTCAGCAGAGCTGCTCTAGAGCCAGAGAACCAGGTCAGCAGAGCTGCTGTAGAGCTAGAGAAACAAGGTCAGCAGAGCTGCTTTAGAGTGAGAGAACCAGGTCAGCAGAGCTGCTGTAGAGCCAGAGAAACCAGATCAGCAGAGCTGCTTTAGAGGGAGAGAGACATGTCAGCAGAGCTGCAATAGAGCCTATGAACCAGGTCAGCAGAGCCGCTCTAGAGCCAGAGAACCAGGTCAGCAGAGCTGCTGTAGAGCTAGAGAAACCAGGACAGCAGAGCTGCTTTAGAGGGAGAGAACCAGGTCAGCAGAGCTGCTCCAGAGCCAGAGAACCAGGTCAGCAGAGCTGCACTAGAGCATAAGAACCAGTTCAGCAGAGCTGCTCTAGAGCCTAAGAACCAGGTCAGCAGAGCTGCTCTAGAGGCAGGAACCAGGCCAGCAGAGCTGCTTTAGAGGGTGAGAAGCAGGTCAGCAGAGCTGCTCTAGAGCCAGAGGAGCAGGTCAGCAGAGCTGCTCCAGATCCAGAGAACCAGGTCAGCAGAGCTGCTCTAGAGCCAGAGGACTAGGTCAGCCTAGCTGCTGTAGAGCCAGAGAACCAGAGCATTAGAGCATAAGAACAAGGTCAGCAGAGCTGGTCTAGAGTCAGAGAAACCAGGTCAGCAGAGCTGCTTTAGAGGGAGAGAACCAGGTCAGCAGAGCTGCTTTAAAGGGAGAGAACCAGGTCAGCAGAGCTGCACTATAGCCTAAGAACAAGGTTGCAGAGCTGCTCTATAGCCAGAGAAACCAGGTCAGCAGAGCTGCTTTAGAGATAGAGAACCAGGTCAGCAGAGCTGCTTTAAAGCCAGAGAACCAGGTCATCAGAGCTGCTCTAGAGCCTAAGAACCAGGTCGGCAGAGCTGCTCTAGAGGCACAGAAACCAGGTCAGCAGAGCTGCTTTAAAGGGAGAGAACCAGGTCAGCAGAGCTGCTCTAGAGCCAGAGAACCAGGTCAGCAGAGCTTCTTTAGCACCAGAGAACCAGGTCAGCAGAGCTGCTTTAGAGGTAGAGAACCATGTCAACAGAGCTGCTTTAGAGCCAGAGAACCAGGTCAGCATAGCTGCTCTAGAGCCTATGAACCAGGTCAGCAGAGCTGCTCCAGACCCAGATAACCAGGTCAGCAGAGCTGCTATAGAGCCAGAGAAACCAGGTCAGCAGAGCTGCTGTTGAGGGAAAGAACCAGGTCAGCACAGCTGGTCTAGAGCCTAAGAACCAGGACAGTACAGCTGCTCTAGAGCCAGAGAACCAGGTCAGCAAAGCTGCTTTAGAGCCAGAAAACCAGGTCAGCAGAGTTGCTTTAGATCCAGAGACACCCGGTCAGCAGAGCTGCTTTAGAGCCAGAGAACCAGGTCAGCAGAGCTGCTTTAGAGCCAGGTCAGCAGAGATGCTTTAGAGCCAGAAAACCAGGTCAGCAGAGCTGCTTTAGAGGGAGAGAACCAGGTCAGCAGGGCTGCTCTAGAGCCAGAGGACCAGGTCAGCCGAGCTGCTGTAGAGCCACAGAACCAGGTCAGCTGAGCTGCTTTAGAGCCATAGAACCAGGTCAACAGAGCCGCTTTAGAGCCAGAGAACCAGGTCAGCAGAGCCATTGTAGAGCCAGAGAACCAGGTCAGCAGAGCTGCTCTAGAGCCTAAAAAGCCGGACAGCAGAGCTGCTATAGAGGCAGAGAACCAGGACAGCAGAGCTGCTCTAGAGGCAGAGAACCAGGTCAGCAGAGCTGCTGTAGAGTCAGAGAAACCAGGTCAGCATAGCTGCTTTAGAGGGAGAGAACCTGGTCAGCAGAGCTGCTCTAGAGCCTAAGAACCAGGTCAGCACAGCTGCTCTGGAGACAGAGAATCAGGTCAGCAGAGCTGCTTTAGAGCCAGAGTACCAGGTCAGCATAGCTGCTCTAGAGGCAGAGAACCAGGTCAGCAGAGCTGCTTTAGAAGGAGAGAACCAGGTCAGCAGAACTGCTCTAGAGCCAGAGGACCAGGTCAGCCGAGCTGCTGTTGAGCCAGAGAACCAGGTCAGCAGACCTGCTCTAGAGGCTAAGAACCAGGTCATCAGAGCTGCTTTAGATGGAGAGAAGCAGGTCAGCAGAGCTGCTTTAGAGGGAGAGAACCAGGTCAGCAGAGCTCATCTAGAGCCTAAGAACCAGGTCAGCACAGCTGCTCCTGAGCCAGAGAACCAGGTCAGCAGAGCTGCTTTAGAGTCAGAGAACCAGGTCAGCAGAGCCGCTCTAGAGCCTAAGAACCAGGTCAGCAGAGCTGCTCTAGAGGCAGAGAAACCAGGTCAGCAAAGCTGCTTTAGAGGGAGAGAACCAGGTCAGCAGAGCTGCTTTAGAGCCAGAGAAACAGGTCAGCAGAGTTGCTGTGGAGCCAGAGAAACCTGGTCAGCAGATCTGCATTAGAGCCGAAGAAGCAGGCAAGCATAGCTGCTCTAGAGCCAGAGAACCAGGTCAGCAGAGCTGCTTAAGAGCCAGAGAACCAGGTCAGCAGAGCTGCTCTAGAGGCTAAGAACAGGTCAGCAGAGCTGCTCTAGAGCCTAATAACCAGGTCAGCAGAGCTGCTCTAGAGCCAGATAACCAGTTCAGCAGAGCTGCTTTAGAGCCAGAGAAACCAGATCAGCAGAGCTGCTTTAGAGGGAGAGAACCAGGTCAGCAGAGCTGCTCTAGATCCTAAGAACCAGGTCAGCAGAGCTGCTCTAGAGCCAGAGAACCAGGTCAGCAGACCTGCGTTAGAGGGAGAGAACCAGGTCAGCAGAGCTGCTCCAGAGCCTAAGAACCAGGTCAGCACAGCTGCTCTAGAGCCAGAGAACCAGGTCAGCAGAGCTCCTTTAGCACCAGAGATCCAGGTCAGCAGGGCTGCTTTAGAGCCTGAGAACCAGGTCCGCAGAGTTGCACTAGAGCCTAAGAACCAGGTCAGCAGAGCTGCTCTAGAGCCTAAGAACCAGGTCAGCAGAGCTGCTCTAGAGGCAGAGAACCAGGTCAGCAGAGCTGCTTTAGAGGGAGAGAACCAGGTCAGCAGAGCTGCTCTAGAGCCAGAGGACCAGGTCAGCCTAGCTGCTGTAGAGCCAGAGAACCAGGTCAGCAGAGCTGCACTAGTGCCTAAGAACAAGGTCAGCAGAGCTGCTCTAGAGCCAGAGAAACCAGGTCAGCAGACCTGCTTTAGAGTCTAAGAATCAGGTCAGCAGAGCTGCTATAGAGCCTAATAACCAGGTCAGCAGAGCTGCTCTAGAGCCAGATAACCAGGTCAGCAGAGCTGCTGTAGAGCCAGAGAAACCAGATCAGCAGAGCTGCTTTAGAGGGAGAGAGCCAGGTCAGCAGAGCTGCAATAGAGCCTAAGAACCAGGTCAGCAGAGATGCTCTAGAGCCAGAGAACCAGGGCAGCAGATCTGCTGTAGAGCTAGAGAAACCAGGTCAGCAGAGCTGCTTTAGAGGGAGAGAACCAGGTCAGCAGAGCTGCTTTAGAGCCAGAGAAACAGGTCAGCAGAGTTGCTGTGGAGCCAGAGAAACCTAGTCAGCAGATCTGCAATAGAGCGTAAGAAGCAGGCAAGCATAGCTGCTCTAGAGCCAGAGAACCAGGTCAGCAGAGCTGCTTAAGAGCCAGAGAACCAGGTCAGCAGAGCTGCTCTAGAGGCTAAGAACAGGTCAGCAGAGCTGCTCTAGAGCCTAATAACCAGGTCAGCAGAGCTGCTCTAGAGCCAGATAACCAGGTCAGCAGAGCTGCTTTAGAGCCAGAGAAACCAGATCAGCAGAGCTGCTTTAGAGGGAGAGAACCAGGTCAGCAGAGCTGCTCTAGAGCCTAAGAACCAGGTCAGCAGAGCTGCTCTAGAGCCAGAGAACCAGGTCAGCAGACCTGCGTTAGAGGGAGAGAACCAGGTCAGCAGAGCTGCTCCAGAGGCTAAGAACCAGGTCAGCACAGCTGCTCTAGAGCCAGAGAACCAGGTCAGCAGAGCTCCTTTAGCGCCAGAGATCCAGGTCAGCAGGGCTGCTTTAGAGCCTGAGAACCAGGTCAGCAGAGTTGCACTAGAGCCTAAGAACCAGGTCAGCAGAGCTGCTCTAGAGCCTAAGAACCAGGTCAGCAGAGCTGCTCTAGAGGCAGAGAACCAGGTCAGCAGAGCTGCTTTAGAGGGAGAGAACCAGGTCAGCAGAGCTGCTCTAGAGCCAGAGGACCAGGTCAGCCTAGCTGCTGTAGAGCCAGAGAACCAGGTCAGCAGAGCTGCACTAGTGCCTAAGAACAAGGTCAGCAGAGCTGCTCTAGAGCCAGAGAAACCAGGTCAGCAGGCCTGCTTTAGAGCCTAAGAATCAGGTCAGCAGAGCTGCTATAGAGCCTAATAACCAGGTCAGCAGAGCTGCTCTAGAGCCAGATAACCAGGTCAGCAGAGCTGCTGTAGAGCCAGAGAAACCAGATCAGCAAAGCTGCTTTAGAGGGAGAGAGCCAGGTCAGCAGAGCTGCAATAGAGCCTAAGAACCAGGTCAGCAGAGCTGCTCTAGAGCCAGAGAACCAGGGCAGCAGATCTGCTGTAGAGCTAGAGAAACCAGGTCAGCAGAGCTGCTTTAGAGGGAGAGAACCAGGTCAGCAGAGCTGCTCCAGAGCCAGAGAACCAGGTCAGCAGAGCTGCACTAGAGCCTAAGAACCAGTTCAGCAGAGCTGCTCTAGAGCCTAAGAACCAGGTCAGCAGAGCTGCTCTAGAGGCAGAAACCAGGTCAGAAGAGCTGCTTTAGAGGGTGAGAACCAGGTCAGCAGAGCTGCTCTAGAGCCAGAGGACCAGGTCAGCAGAGCTGCTCCAGAGCCAGAGAACCAGGTCAGCAGAGCTGCTCTAGAGCCAGAGAACTTGGTCAGCCTAGCTGCTGTAGAGCCAGAGAACCAGGTCAGCAGAGCTGCACTAGAGCATAAGAACAAGGTCAGCAGAGCTGGTCTAGAGTCAGAGAAACCAGGTCAGCAGAGCTGCTTTAGAGGGAGAGAACCAGGTCAGCAGAGCTGCTTTAAAGGGAGAGAACCAGGTCAGCAGAGCTGCACTATAGCCTAAGAACAAGGTTGCAGAGCTGCTCTAGAGCCAGAGAAACCAGGTCAGCAGAGTTGCTTTAGAGACAGAGAACCAGGTCAGCAGAGCTGCTTTAAAGCCAGAGAACCAAGTCAGCAGAGCTGCTCTAGAGCCTAAGAACCAGGTCGGCAGAGCTGCTCTAGAGGCACAGAAACCAGGTCAGCAGAGCTGCTTTAGAGGGAGAGAACCAGGTCAGCAGAGCTGCTCTAGAGCCAGAGAACCAGGTCAGCAGAGCTTCTTTAGCACCAGAGAACCAGGTCAGCAGAGCTGCTTTAGAGGTAGAGAACCAGGTCAACAGAGCTGCTTTAGAGCCAGAGAACCAGGTCAGCAGAGCTGGTCTAGAGCCTATGAACCAGGTCAGCAGAGCTGCTCCAGACCCAGATAACCAGGTCAGCAGAGCTGCTGTAGAGCCAGAGAAACCAGGTCAGCAGAGGTGCTTTTGAGGGAAACAACCAGGTCAGCACAGCTGGTCTAGAGCCTAAGAACCAGGACAGTACAGCTGCTCTAGAGCCAGAGAACCAGGTCAGCAAAGCTACTTTAGAGCCAGAAAACCAGGTCAGCAGAGTTGCTTTAGATCCAGAGACACCCGGTCAGCAGAGCTGCTTTAGAGCCAGAGAACCAGGTCAGCAGAGCTTCTTTAGAGCCAGGTCAGCAGAGCTGCTTTAGAGCCAGAAAACCAGGTCAGCAGAGCTGCTTTAGAGGGAGAGAACCAGGTCAGCAGGGCTGCTCTAGAGCCAGAGGACCAGGTCAGCCGAGCTTCTTTAGTGCCAGAGAACCAGAGCCTAAAAGGCCGGACAGCAGATCTGCTCTAGAGGCAGAGAACCAGGACAGCAGAGCTGCTCTAGAGGCAGAGAACCAAGTCAGCAGAGCTGCTGTAGAGTCAGAGAAACCAGGTCAGCATAGATGCTTTAGAGGGAGAGAACCAGGTCAGCAGAGCTGCTCTAGAGCCTAAGAACCAGGTCTGGAGCCAGAGAACAAGGTCAGCAGAGCTGCTTTAAAGCCAGAGAACCAGGTCAGCAGAGCTGCTCTAGAGCCTAAGAACCAGGTCAGCAGAGCTGCTGTAGAGCCAGAGAACCAGGTCAGCAGAGCGGCTCTAGAGCCAGAGAACCAGATCAGCAGAGCTGCTGTACAGCTAGAGAATCCATGTCAGCAGAGCTGTTTTAGAGGGAGAGAACCAGGTCAGCAGAGCTGCTCCAGAGCCTAAGAACCAGGTCAGCACAGCTGTTCTAGAGCCAGAGAACCAGGTCAGCAGAGCTGCTTTAGCGCCAGAGAACCAGGTCAGCACAGCTGCTCTAGAGCCAGAGAAGCAGGTCAGCAGAGCTGCTTTAGCGCCAGAGAACCAGGTCAGCAGAGCTGCTTTAGCGCCAGAGAACCAGGTCAGCAGAGCTGCTTTAGAGCCAGAGAACCAGATCAGCAGAGCTGCACTAGAGCCTAAGAACCAGGTCAGCAGAGCTGCTCTAGAGCCTAAGAACCAGGTCAGCAGAGCTGCTCTAGAGGCAGAGAACCAGGTCAGCAGAGCTGCTTTAGAGGGAGAGAACCAGGTCAGCAGAGCTGCTCTAGAGCCAGAGGACCAGGTCAGCCGAGTTGCTGTAGAGCCAGAGAACCAGGTCAGCAGAGCTGCACTAGAGCCTAAGAACAAGGTCAGCAGAGCTGCTCTAGAGCCAGAGAAACCAGGTCAGCTGAGCTGCTTTAGAGGGAGAGAACCAGGTCAGCAGAGCTCCTTTAGAGGGAAAGAACCAGGTCAGCAGAGCTGCTCTAGAGCCTAAGAACCAGATAAGGACAGCTGCTCTAGAGCCAGAGAACCAGGTCAGCAGAGCTGCTTTAGAGCCAGAGATCCAGGTCAGCAGAGCTGCTTTAAAGCCAGAGAACCAGGTCAGCAGAGCTGCTCTAGAGCCTAAGAACCAGGTCGGCAGAGCTGCTCTAGAGGCAGAGAAACCAGGTCAGCAGAGCTGCTTTAGAGGGAGAGAACCAGGTCAGCAGAGCTGCTCTAGAGCCAGAGAACCAGGTCAGCAGAGCTTCTTTAGCGCCAGAGAACCATGTCAGCAGAGCTGCTTTAGAGCCAGAGAACCAGGTCAGCAGAGCTGCTCTAGAGCCTAAGAACCAGGTCAGCAGAGCTGCTCTAGAGGCAGAGAACCAGGTCAGCAGAGCTGCTTTAGAAGGAGAGAACCAGGTCAGCAGAACTGCTCTAGAGCCAGAGGACCAGGTCAGCCGAGCTGCTGTAGAGCCAGAGTACCAGGTCAGCAGAGCTGCTCAAGAGTCAGAGAAACCAGGTCAGCAGAGCAACTTTAGAGGGAGAGAACCAGGTCAGCAGAGCTGCTCTAGAGCCTAAGAACCAGGTCAGCAGAGCTGCTCTAGAGGCAGAGAACCAGGTCAGCAGAGCTGCTTTAGAAGGAGAGAACCAGGTCAGCAGAACTGCTCTAGAGCCAGAGGACCAGGTCAGCCGAGCTGCTGTAGAGCCAGAGTACCGGGTCAGCACAGCTGCTCTAGAGCCAGAGAAACCAGGTCAGCAGACCTGCTTTAGAGTCTAAGAATCAGGTCAGCAGAGCTGCTATAGAGCCTAATAACCAGGTCAGCAGAGCTGCTCTAGAGCCAGATAACCAGGTCAGCAGAGCTGCTGTAGAGCCAGAGAAACCAGATCAGCAGAGCTGCTTTAGAGGGAGAGAGCCAGGTCAGCAGAGCTGCAATAGAGCCTTAGAACCAGGTCAGCAGAGCTGCTCTAGAGCCAGAGAACCAGGGCAGCAGATCTGCTGTAGAGCTAGAGAAACCAGGTCAGCAGAGCTGCTTTAGAGGGAGAGAACCAGGTCAGCAGAGCTGCTTTAGAGCCAGAGAAACAGGTCAGCAGAGTTGCTGTGGAGCCAGAGAAACCTGGTCAGCAGATCTGCATTAGAGCCGAAGAAGCAGGCAAGCATAGCTGCTCTAGAGCCAGAGAACCAGGTCAGCAGAGCTGCTTAAGAGCCAGAGAACCAGGTCAGCAGAGCTGCTCTAGAGGCTAAGAACAGGTCAGCAGAGCTGCTCTAGAGCCTAATAACCAGGTCAGCAGAGCTGCTCTAGAGCCAGATAACCAGGTCAGCAGAGCTGCTTTAGAGCCAGAGAAACCAGATCAGCAGAGCTGCTTTAGAGGGAGAGAACCAGGTCAGCAGAGCTGCTCTAGAGCCTAAGAACCAGGTCAGCAGAGCTGCTCTAGAGCCAGAGAACCAGGTCAGCAGACCTGCGTTAGAGGGAGAGAACCAGGTCAGCAGAGCTGCTCCAGAGCCTTAGAACCAGGTCAGCACAGCTGCTCTAGAGCCAGAGAACCAGGTCAGCAGAGCTCCTTTAGCGCCAGAGATCCAGGTCAGCAGGGCTGCTTTAGAGCCTGAGAACCAGGTCAGCAGAGTTGCACTAGAGCCTAAGAACCAGGTAAGCAGAGCTGCTCTAGAGCCTAAGAACCAGGTCAGCAGAGCTGCTCTAGAGGCAGAGAACCAGGTCAGCAGAGCTGCTTTAGAGGGAGAGAACCAGGTCAGCAGAGCTGCTCTAGAGCCAGAGGACCAGGTCAGCCTAGCTGCTGTAGAGCCAGAGAACCAGGTCAGCAGAGCTGCACTAGTGCCTAAGAACAAGGTCAGCAGAGCTGCTCTAGAGCCAGAGAAACCAGGTCAGCAGACCTGCTTTAGAGCCTAAGAATCAGGTCAGCAGAGCTGCTATAGAGCCTAATAACAAGGTCAGCAGAGCTGCTCTAGAGCCAGATAACCAGGTCAGCAGAGCTGCTGTAGAGCCAGAGAAACTAGATCAGCAGAGCTGCTTTAGAGGGAGAGAGCCAGGTCAGCAGAGCTGCAATAGAGCCTAAGAACCAGGTCAGCAGAGCTGCTCTAGAGCCAGCGAACCAGGGCAGCAGATCTGCTGTAGAGATAGAGAAACCAGGTCAGCAGAGCTGCTTTAGAGGGAGAGAACCAGGTCAGCAGAGCTGCTCCAGAGCCAGAGAACCAGGTCAGCAGAGCTGCACTAGAGCCTAAAAACCAGTTCAGCAGAGCTGCTCTAGAGCCTAAGAACCAGGTCAGCAGAGCTGCTCTAGAGGCAGGAACCAGGTCAGCAGAGCTGCTTTAGAGGGTGAGAACCAGGTCAGCAGAGCTGCTCTAGAGCCAGAGGACCAGGTCAGCAGAGCTGCTCCAGAGCCAGAGAACCAGGTCAGCAGAGCTGCTCTAGAGCCAGAGAACTTGGTCAGCCTAGCTGCTGTAGAGCCAGAGAACCAGGTCAGCAGAGCTGCACTAGAGCATAAGAACAAGGTCAGCAGAGCTGGTCTAGAGTCAGAGAAACCAGGTCAGCAGAGCTGCTTTAGAGGGAGAGAACCAGGTCAGCAGAGCTGCTTTAATGGGAGAGAACCAGGTCAGCAGAGCTGCACTATAGCCTAAGAACAAGGTGGCAGAGCTGCTCTAGAGCCAGAGAAACCAGGTCAGCAGAGTTGCTTTAGAGACAGAGAACCAGGTCAGCAGAGCTGCTTTAAAGCCAGAGAACCAAGTCAGCAGAGCTGCTCTAGAGCCTAAGAACCAGGTCGGCAGAGCTGCTCTAGAGGCACAGAAACCAGGTCAGCAGAGCTGCTTTAGAGGGAGAGAACCAGGTCAGCAGAGCTGCTCTAGAGCCAGAGAACCAGGTCAGCAGAGCTTCTTTAGCACTAGAGAACCAGGTCAGCAGAGCTGCTTTAGAGGTAGAGAACCAGGTCAGCAGAGCTGGTCTAGAGCCTATGAACCAGGTCAGCAGAGCTGCTCCAGACCCAGATAACCAGGTCAGCAGAGCTGCTGTAGAGCCTAAGAACCAGGTTAGCGGAGCTGCTCTAGAGCCAGATAACCAGGTCAGCAGAGCTGCTGTAGAGCCAGAGAAACCAGGTCAGCAGAGTGGCTTTAGAAGGAGAGAACCAGGTCAGCAGAGCTGCTCTAGAGCCTAAGAACCAGGTCAGCAGAGCTGGTCTAGAGCCTAAGAACCAGGTCAGCAGACGAGCTTTAGAGCAGGAGAAACCAGGACAGCAGAGCTGCTTTAGAGACAGAAAACCAGGTTAGCAGAACTGCATTAGAGCCAGAGAACCAGGTCAGCAGAGCAGTTGTAGAGCCAGAGAACCAGGTCAGCAGAGCTGCTCTAGAGCCTGAGAACCCGGACAGTACAGCTTCTCTAGAGTCAGAGAACCAGGTCAGCAAAGCTGCTTTCGAGCCAGAAAACCAGGTTAGCAGAGCTGCTTTAGAGCCAGGTCAGCAGAGCTGCTTTAGAGCCAGAGAAGCAGGTCAGCAGAGCTGCTCTAGAGTCTAAGAACCAGGTCAGCAGAGCTGCTCTAGAGGCAGAGAACCAGGTCAGCAGAGCTGCTTTAGAGGGAGAGAACCAGGTCAGCAGAGCTGCTCTAGAGCCAGAGGACCAGGTCAGCCTAGCTGCTGTAGAGCCAGAGAACCAGGTCAGCAGAGCTGCACTAGTGCCTAAGAACAAGGTCAGCAGAGCTGCTCTAGAGCCAGAGAAACCAGGTCAGCAGACCTGCTTTAGAGCCTAAGAATCAGGTCAGCAGAGCTGCTATAGAGCCTAATAACCAGGTCAGCAGAGCTGCTCTAGAGCCAGATAACCAGGTCAGCAGAGCTGATGTAGAGCCAGAGAAACCAGATCAGCAGAGCTGCTTTAGAGGGAGAGAGCCAGGTCAGCAGAGCTGCAATAGAGCCTAAGAACCAGGTCAGCAGAGCTGCTCTAGAGCCAGAGAACCAGGACAGCAGAGCTGCTGTAGAGCTAGAGAAACCAGGTCAGCAGAGCTGCTTTAGAGGGAGAGAACCAGGTCAGCAGAACTGCTCCAGAGCCAGAGAACCAGGTCAGCAGAGCTGCACTAGAGCCTAAGAACCAGTTCAGCAGAGCTGCTCTAGAGCCTAAGAACCAAGTCAGCAGAGCTGCTCTAGAGCCTAAGAACCAGGTCGGCAGAGCTGCTCTAGAGGCACAGAAACCAGGTCAGCAGAGCTGCTCTAGAGCCAGAGGACCAGGTCAGCAGAGCTGCTCCAGAGCCAGAGAACCAGGTCAGCAGAGCTGCTCTAGAGCCAGAGAACTAGGTCAGCAGAGCTGCTGTAGAGCCAGAGAACCAGGTCAGCAGAGCTGCACTAGAGCATAAGAACAAGGTCAGCAGAGCTTGTCTAGAGTCAGAGAAACCAGGTCAGCAGAGCTGCTTAAGAGGGAGAGAACCAGGTCAGCAGAGCTGCTTTAAAGGGAGAGAACCAGGTCAGCAGAGCTGCACTATAGCCTAAGAACAAGGTTGCAGAGCTGCTCTAGAGCCAGAGAAACCAGGTCAGCAGAGCTGCTTTAGAGACAGAGAACCAGGTCATCAGAGCTGCTTTAAAGCCAGATAACCAAGTCAGCAGAGCTGCTCTAGAGCCTAAGAACCAGGTCGGCAGAGCTGCTCTAGAGGCACAGAAACCAGGTCAGCAGAGCTGCTTTAGAGGGCGAGAACCAGGTCAGCAGAGCTGCTCTAGAGCCAGAGAACCAGGTCAGCAGAGCTTCTTTAGCGCCAGAGAACCAGGTCAGCAGAGCTGCTTTAGAGGTAGAGAACCAGGTCAACAGAGCTGCTTTAGAGCCAGAGAACCAGGTCAGCAGAGCTGCTTTAAAGCCAGAGAACCAGGTCAGCAGAGCTGCTCTAGAGCCTAAGAACCAGGTCGGCAGAGCTGCTCTAGAGGCAGAGAAACCAGGTCAGCAGAGCTGCTTTAGAGGGAGAGAACCAGGTCAGCAAAGCTGCTCTAGAGCCAGAGAACCAGGTCAGCAGAGCTTCTTTAGCGCCAGAGAACCATGTCAGCAGAGCTGCTTTAGAGCCAGAGAACCATGTTACCAGAGCTGCGCTAGAGCCTAAGAACCAGGTCAGCAGAGCTGCTCTAGAGGCAGAGAACCAGGTCAGCAGAGCTGCTTTAGAAGGAGAGAACCAGGTCAGCAGAACTGCTCTAGAGCCAGAGGACCAGGTCAGCCAAGCTGCTGTAGAGCCAGAGTACCAGGTCAGCAGAGCTGCTCAAGAGTCAGAGAAACCAGGTCAGCAGAGCAGCTTTAGAGGGAGAGAACCATGTCAGCAGAGCTGTTCTAGAGCCTAAGAACCAGGTCAGCACAGCTGCTCTAGAGCCAGAGAACCAGGTCAGCACTGCTGCTTTAGAGCCAGAGAACCAGGTCAGCAGAGCTGCTTATGAGCCGGAGAACCAGGTCAGCAGAGCTACTCTAGAGCCTAGGAACCAGGTCAGCAGAGCTGCTCTGGAGGCAGAGAAACCAGGTCAGCAGAGCTGCTGTAGAGCCAGAGAAACCTGGTCAGCAGACCTGCTTTAGAGCCTAAGAACCAGGCAAGCATAGCTGCTTTAGAGCTAGAGAACCAGGTCAGCAGAGCTGCTTTAGAGCCTGAGAACCAGGTCGGCAGAGCTGCTCTAGAGCCTAAGAACCAGGTCAGCAGAGCTGCTGTAGAGCCTAAGAACCAGGTTAGCAGAGCTACTCTAGAGCCAGATAACCAGGTCAGCAGAGCTGCTGTAGAGCCAGAGAAACCAGGTCAGCAGAGTGGCTTTAGAAGGAGAGAACCAGGTCAGCAGAGCTGCTCTAGAGCCTAAGAACCAGGTCAGCAGAGCTGCTCTAGAGCCTAAGAACCAGGTCAGCAGACCTGCTTTAGAGCAGGAGAAACCAGGACAGCAGAGCTGCTTTAGAGACAGAAAACCAGGTTAGCAGAACTGCATTAGAGCCAGAGAACCAGGTCAGCAGAGCAGTTGTAGAGCCAGAGAACCAGGTCAGCAGAGCTGCTCTAGAGCCTGAGAACCAGGACTGTACAGGTTCTCTAGAGTCAGAGAACCAGGTTAGCAAAGCTGCTTTCGAGCCAGAAAACCAGGTTAGCAGAGCTGCTCTAGAGCCAGAGGACCAGGTCAGCCTAGCTGCTGTAGAGCCAGAGAACCAGGTCAGCAGAGCTGCACTAGTGCCTAAGAACAAGGTCAGCAGAGCTGCTCTAGAGCCAGAGAAACCAGGTCAGCAGACCTGCTTTAGAGCCTAAGAATCAGGTCAGCAGAGCTGCTATAGAGCCTAATAACCAGGTCAGCAGAGCTGATGTAGAGCCAGAGAAACCAGATCAGCAGAGCTGCTTTAGAGGGAGAGAGCCAGGTCAGCAGAGCTGCAATAGAGCCTAAGAACCAGGTCAGCAGAGCTGCTCTAGAGCCAGAGAACCAGGACAGCAGAGCTGCTGTAGAGCTAGAGAAACCAGGTCAGCAGAGCTGCTTTAGAGGGAGAGAACCAGGTCAGCAGAACTGCTCCAGAGCCAGAGAACCAGGTCAGCAGAGCTGCACTAGAGCCTAAGAACCAGTTCAGCAGAGCTGCTCTAGAGCCTAAGAACCAAGTCAGCAGAGCTGCTCTAGAGCCTAAGAACCAGGTCGGCAGAGCTGCTCTAGAGGCACAGAAACCAGGTCAGCAGAGCTGCTCTAGAGCCAGAGGACCAGGTCAGCAGAGCTGCTCCAGAGCCAGAGAACCAGGTCAGTAGAGCTGCTCTAGAGCCAGAGAACTAGGTCAGCAGAGCTGCTGTAGAGCCAGAGAACCAGGTCAGCAGAGCTGCACTAGAGCATAAGAACAAGGTCAGCAGAGCTTGTCTAGAGTCAGAGAAACCAGGTCAGCAGAGCTGCTTAAGAGGGAGAGAACCAGGTCAGCAGAGCTGCTTTAAAGGGAGAGAACCAGGTCAGCAGAGCTGCACTATAGCCTAAGAACAAGGTTGCAGAGCTGCTCTAGAGCCAGAGAAACCAGGTCAGCAGAGCTGCTTTAGAGACAGAGAACCAGGTCAGCAGAGCTGCTTTAAAGCCAGATAACCAAGTCAGCAGAGCTGCTCTAGAGCCTAAGAACCAGGTCGGCAGAGCTGCTCTAGAGGCACAGAAACCAGGTCAGCAGAGCTGCTTTAGAGGGCGAGAACCAGGTCAGCAGAGCTGCTCTAGAGCCAGAGAACCAGGTCAGCAGAGCTTCTTTAGCGCCAGAGAACCAGGTCAGCAGAGCTGCTTTAGAGGTAGAGAACCAGGTCAACAGAGCTGCTTTAGAGCCAGAGAACCAGGTCAGCAGAGCTGCTTTAAAACCAGAGAACCAGGTCAGCAGAGCTGCTCTAGAGCCTAAGAACCAGGTCGGCAGAGCTGCTCTAGAGACAGAGAAACCAGGTCAGCAGAGCTGCTTTAGAGGGAGAGAACCAGGTCAGCAAAGCTGCTCTAGAGCCAGAGAACCAGGTCAGCAGAGCTTCTTTAGCGCCAGAGAACCATGTCAGCAGAGCTGCTTTAGAGCCAGAGAACCATGTCACCAGAGCTGCTCTAGAGCCTAAGAACCAGGTCAGCAGAGCTGCTCTAGAGGCAGAGAACCAGGTCAGCAGAGCTGCTTTAGAAGGAGAGAACCAGGTCAGCAGAACTGCTCTAGAGCCAGAGGACCAGGTCAGCCGAGCTGCTGTAGAGCCAGAGTACCAGGTCAGCAGAGCTGCTCAAGAGTCAGAGAAACCAGGTCAGCAGAGCAGCTTTAGAGGGAGAGAACCATGTCAGCAGAGCTGTTCTAGAGCCTAAGAACCAGGTCAGCACAGCTGCTCTAGAGCCAGAGAACCAGGTCAGCACTGCTGCTTTAGAGCCAGAGAACCAGGTCAGCAGAGCTGCTTATGAGCCGGAGAACCAGGTCAGCAGAGCTACTATAGAGCCTAGGAACCAGGTCAGCAGAGCTGCTCTGGAGGCAGAGAAACCAGGTCAGCAGAGCTGCTGTAGAGCCAGAGAAACCTGGTCAGCAGACCTGCTTTAGAGCCTAAGAACCAGGCAAGCATAGCTGCTTTAGAGCTAGAGAACCAGGTCAGCAGAGCTGCTTTAGAGCCAGAGAACCAGGTCGGCAGAGCTGCTCTAGAGCCTAAGAACCAGGTCAGCAGAGCTGCTGTAGAGCCTAAGAACCAGGTTAGCAGAGCTACTCTAGAGCCAGATAACCAGGTCAGCAGAGCTGCTGTAGAGCCAGAGAAACCAGGTCAGCAGAGTGGCTTTAGAAGGAGAGAACCAGGTCAGCAGAGCTGCTCTAGAGCCTAAGAACCAGGTCAGCAGAGCTGCTCTACAGCCTAAGAACCAGGTCAGCAGACCTGCTTTAGAGCAGGAGAAACCAGGACAGTAGAGCTGCTTTAGAGACAGAAAACCAGGTTAGCAGAACTGCATTAGAGCCAGAGATCCAGGTCAGCAGAGCAGTTGTAGAGCCAGAGAACCAGGTCAGCAGAGCTGCTCTAGAGCCTGAGAACCAGGACAGTACAGGTTCTCTAGAGTCAGAGAACCAGGTTAGCAAAGCTGCTTTCGAGCCAGAAAACCAGGTTAGCAGAGCTGCTTTAGAGCCAGGTCAGCAGAGCTGCTTTAGAGCCAGAGAAGCAGGTCAGCAGAGCTGCTCTAGAGTCTAAGAACCAGGTCAGCAGAGTTGCGCTAGAGGCAGAGAACCAGGTCAGCAGAGCTGCTTTAGAGGGAGAGAACCAGGTCAGCAGAGCTGCTCTAGAGCCAGAAGACCAGGTCAGCCTAGCTGCTGTAAAGCCAGAGAACCAGGTCAGCAGAGCTGCACTAGTGCCTAAGAACAAGGTCAGCAGAGCTGCTATAGAGCCAGAGAAACCAGGTCAGCAGACCTGCTTTAGAGCCTAAGAATCAGGTCAGCAGAGCTGCTATAGAGCCTAATAACCAGGTCAGCAGAGCTGCTCTAGAGCCAGATAACCAAGTCAGCAGAGCTGATGTAGAGCCAGAGAAACCAGATCAGCAGAGCTGCTTTAGAGGGAGAGAGCCAGGTCAGCAGAGCTGCAATAGAGCCTAAGAACCAGGTCAGCAGAGCTGCTCTAGAGCCAGAGAACCAGGGCAGCAGAGCTGCTGTAGAGCTAGAGAAACCAGGTCATCAGAGCTGCTTTAGAGGGAGAGAACCAGGTCAGCAGAACTGCTCCAGAGCCAGAGAACCAGGTCAGCAGAGCTGCACTAGAGCCTAAGAACCAGTTCAGCAGAGCTGCTCTAGAGCCTAAGAACCAAGTCAGCAGAGCTGCTCTAGAGCCCAAGAACCAGGTCGGCAGAGCTGCTCTAGAGGCACAGAAACCAGGTCAGCAGAGCTGCTCTAGAGCCAGAGGACCAGGTCAGCAGAGCTGCTCCAGAGCCAGAGAACCAGGTCAGCAGAGCTGCTCTAGAGCCAGAGAACTAGGTCAGCCTAGCTGCTTTAGAGCCAGAGAACCAGGTCAGCAGAGCTGCACTAGAGCATAAGAACAAGGTCAGCAGAGCTTGTCTAGAGTCTGAGAAACCAGGTCAGCAGAGCTGCTTTAGAGGGAGAGAACCAGGTCGGCAGAGCTGCTTTAAAGGGAGAGATCCAGGTCAGCAGAGCTGCACTATAGCCTAAGAACAAGGTTGCAGAGCTGCTTTAGAGACAGAGAACCAGGTCAGCAGAGCTGCTTTAAAGCCAGATAACCAAGTCAGCAGAGCTGCTCTAGAGCCTAAGAACCAGGTCGGCAGAGCTGCTCTAGAGGCACAGAAACCAGGTCAGCAGAGCTGCTTTAGAGGGCGAGAACCAGGTCAGCAGAGCTGCTCTAGAGCCAGAGAACCAGGTCAGCAGAGCTTCTTTAGCGCCAGAGAACCAGGTCAGCAGAGCTGCTTTAGAGGTAGAGAACCAGGTCAACAGAGCTGCTTTAGAGCCAGAGAACCAGTCAGCAGAGCTGGTCTAGAGCCTATGAACCAGGTCAGCAGAGCTGCTCCAGACCCAGATAACCAGGTCAGCAGAGCTGCTGTAGAGCGAGAGAAACCAGGTCAGCAGAGGTGCTTTTGAGGGAAACTACCAGGTCAGCACAGCTGGTCTAGAGCCTAAGAACCAGGACAGTACAGCTGCTCTAGAGCCAGAGAACCAGGTCAGCAAAGCTGCTTTAGAGCCAGAAAACCAGGTCAGCAGAGATGCTTTAGAGTGAGAGAACCAGGTCAGCAGGGCTGCTCTAGAGCCAGAGGACCAGGTCAGCCGAGCTGCTGTAGAGCCAGAGAACCAGTTCAGCTGAGCTGCTTTAGAGCCATAGAACCAGGTCAGCAGAGCCGTTGTAGAGCCAGAGAACCAGGTCAGCAGAGCTGCTCTAGAGCCTAAAAAGCCGGACAGCAGATCTGCTCTAGAGGAAGAGAACCAGGACAGCAGAGCTGCTCTAGAGGCAGAGAACCAGGTCAGCAGAGCTGCTGTAGAGTCAGAGAAACCAGGTCAGCATAGCTGCTTTAGAGGGAGAGAACCAGGTCAGCAGAGCTGCTCTAGAGCCTAAGAACCAGGTCTGGAGCCAGAGAACCAGGTCAGCAGAGTTGCTTTAGAGCCAGAGAACCAGGTCAGCAGAGCTGCTGTAGAGCCTAAGAACCAGGTCAGCAGAGCTGCTGTAGAGCCAGAGAACCAGGTCAGCAGAGCGGCTCTAGAGCCAGAGAACCAGGTCAGCAGAGCTGCTGTACAGCTAGAGAAACCAGGTCAGCAGAGCTGTTTTAGAGGGAGAGAACCAGGTCAGCAGAGCTGCTCCAGAGCCTAAGAACCAGGTCAGTACAGCTGTTCTAGAGCCAGAGAACCAGGTCAGCAGAGCTGTTCTAGAGCCAGAGAACCAGGTCAGCAGAGCTGCTTTAGCGCCAGAGAACCAGGTCAGCACAGCTGCTCTAGAGCCAGAGAAGCAGGTCAGCAGAGCTGCTTTAGCGCCAGAGAACCAGGTCAGCAGAGCTGCTTTAGCGCCAGAGAACCAGGTCAGCAGAGCTGCTTTAGAGCCAGAGAACCAGGTCAGCAGAGCTGCACTAGAGCCTAAGAACCAGGTCAGCAGAGCTGCTCTAGAGCCTAAGAACCAGGTGAGCAGAGCTGCTCTAGAGCCAGAGAAACCAGGTCAGCTGAGCTGCTTTAGAGGGAGAGAACCAGGTCAGCAGAGCTGCTTTAGAGGGAAAAAACCAGGTCAGCAGAGCTGCTCTAGAGCCTAAGAACCAGATAAGCACAGCTGCTCTAGAGCCAGAGAACCAGGTCAGCAGAGCTGCTTTAGAGCCAGAGAACCAGGTCAGCAGAGCTGCTTTAAAGCCAGAGAACCAGGTCAGCAGAGCTGCTCTAGAGCCTAAGAACCAGGTCGGCAGAGCTGCTCTAGAGGCAGAGAAACCAGGTCAGCAGAGCTGCTTTAGAGGGAGAGAACCAGGTCAGCAAAGATGCTCTAGAGCCAGAGAACCAGGTCAGCAGAGCTTCTTTAGCACCAGAGAACCATGTCAGCAGAGCTGCTTTAGAGCCAGAGAACCATGTCAGCAGAGCTGCTCTAGAGCCTAAGAACCAGGTCAGCAGAGCTGCTCTAGAGGCAGAGAACCAGGTCAGCAGAGCTGCTTTAGAAGGAGAGAACCAGGTCAGCAGAACTGCTCTAGAGCCAGAGGACCAAGTCAGCCGAGCTGCTGTAGAGCCAGAGTACCAGGTCAGCAAATTTGCTTTAGAGCCAGAAAACCAGGTCAGCAGAGCTGCTTCAGAGGGAGAGAACCAGGTCAGCAGGGCTGCTCTAGAGCCAGAGGACCAGGTCAGCCGAGCTGCTGTAGAGCCAGAGAACCAGTTCAGCTGAGCTGCTTTAGAGCCATAGAACCAGGTCAGCAGAGCCGTTGTAGAGCCAGAGAACCAGGTCAGCAGAGCTGCTCTAGAGCCTAAAAAGCCGGATAGCAGATCTGCTCTAGAGGCAGAGAACCAGGACAGCAGAGCTGCTCTAGAGGCAGAGAACCAGGTCAGCAGAGCTGCTGTAGAGTCAGAGAAACCAGGTCAGCATAGCTGCTTTAGAGGGAGAGAACCAGGTCAGCAGAGCTGCTCTAGAGCCTAAGAACCAGGTCTGGAGCCAGAGAACCAGGACAGCAGAGCTGCTCTAGAGGCAGAGAACCAGGTCAGCAGGGCTGCTCTAGAGCCAGAGGACCAGGTCAGCCGAGCTGCTGTAGAGCCAGAGAACCAGTTCAGCTGAGCTGCTTTAGAGCCATAGAACCAGGTCAGCAGAGCCGTTGTAGAGCCAGAGAACCAGGTCAGCAGAGCTGCTCTAGAGCCTAAAAAGCCGGATAGCAGATCTGCTCTAGAGGCAGAGAACCAGGACAGCAGAGCTGCTCTAGAGGCAGAGAACCAGGTCAGCAGAGCTGCTGTAGAGTCAGAGAAACCAGGTCAGCATAGCTGCTTTAGAGGGAGAGAACCAGGTCAGCAGAGCTGCTCTAGAGCCTAAGAACCAGGTCTGGAGCCAGAGAACCAGGTCAGCAGAGCTGCTTTGGAGCCAGAGAACCAGGTCAGCAAAGCTGCTCTAGAGCCTAAGAACCAGGTCAGCAGAGATGCTGTAGAGCCAGAGAACCAGGTCAGCAGAGCGGCTCTAGAGCCAGAGAACCAGTTCAGCAGAGCTGCTGTACAGCTAGAGAAACCAGGTCAGCAGAGCTGTTTTAGAGGGAGAGAACCAGGTCAGCAGAGCTGCTCCAGAGCCTAAGAACCAGGTCAGCACAGCTGTTCTAGAGCCAGAGAACCAGGTCAGGAGAGCTGCTTTAGCGCCAGAGAACCAGGTAAGCACAGCTGCTCTAGAGCCAGAGAAGCAGGTCAGCAGAGCTGCTTTAGCGCCAGAGAACCAGGTCAGCAGAGCTGCTTTAGCGCCAGAGAACCAGGTCAGCAGAGCTGCTTTAGAGCCAGAGAACCAGGTCAGCAGAGCTGCTCTAGAGCCAGAGAACCAGGGCAGCAGAGCTGCTGTAGAGCTAGAGAAACCAGGTCAGCAGAGCTGCTTTAGATGGAGAGAACCAGGTCAGCAGAGCTGCTCCAGAGCCAGAGAACCAGGTCAGCAGAGCTGCACTAGAGCCTAAGAACCAGTTCAGCAGAGCTGCTCTAGAGCCTAAGAACCAGGTCAGCAGAGCTGCTCTAGAGGCAGGATCCAGGTCAGCAGAGCTGCTTTAGAGGGTGAGAACCAGGTCAGCAGAGCTGCTCTAGAGCCAGAGGACCAGGTCAGCAGAGCTGCTGCAGAGCCAGAGAACCAGGTCAGCAGAGCTGCTCTAGAGCCAGAGAACTAGGTCAGCCTAGCTGCTGTAGAGCCAGAGAACCAGGTCAGCAGAGCTGCACTAGAGCATAAGAACAAGGTCAGCAGAGCTGGTCTAGAGTCAGAGAAACCAGGTCAGCAGAGCTGCTTTAGAGGGAGAGAACCAGGTCAGCAGAGCTGCTTTAAAGGGAGAGAACCAGGTCAGCAGAGCTGCACTATAGCCTAAGAACAAGGTTGCAGAGCTGCTCTAGAGCCAGAGAAACCAGGTCAGCAGAGCTGCTTTAGAGACAGAGAACCAGGTCAGCAGAGCTGCTTTAAAGCCAGAGAACCAGGTCAGCAGAGCGGCTCTAGAGCCAGAGAACCAGTTCAGCAGAGCTGCTGTACAGCTAGAGAAACCAGGTCAGCAGAGCTGTTTTAGAGGGAGAGAACCAGGTCAGCAGAGCTGCTCCAAAGCCTAAGAACCAGGTCAGCACAGCTGTTCTAAAGCCAGAGAACCAGGTCAGGAGAGCTGCTTTAGCGCCAGAGAACCAGGTCAGCACAGCTGCTCTAGAGCCAGAGAAGCAGGTCAGCAGAGCTGGTTTAGCGCCAGAGAACCAGGTCAGCAGAGCTGCTTTAGCGCCAGAGAACCAGGTCAGCAGAGCTGCTTTAGAGCCAGAGAACCAGGTCAGCAGAGCTGCTCTAGAGCCAGAGAACCAGGGCAGCAGAGCTGCTGTAGAGCTAGAGAAACCAGGTCAGCAGAGCTGCTTTGGATGGAGAGAACCAGGTCAGCAGAGCTGCTCCAGAGCCAGAGAACCAGGTCAGCAGAGCTGCACTAGAGCCTAAGAACCAGTTCAGCAGAGCTGCTCTAGAGCCTTAGAACCAGGTCAGCAGAGCTGCTCTAGAGGCAGGATCCAGGTCAGCAGAGCTGCTTTAGAGGGTGAGAACCAGGTCAGCAGAGCTGCTCTAGAGCCAGCGGACCAGGTCAGCAGAGCTGCTGCAGAGCCAGAGAACCAGGTCAGCAGAGCTGCTCTAGAGCCAGAGAACTAGGTCAGCCTAGCTGCTGTAGAGCCAGAGAACCAGGTCAGCAGAGCTGCACTAGAGCATAAGAACAAGGTCAGCAGAGCTGGTCTAGAGTCAGAGAAACCAGGTCAGCAGAGCTGCTTTAGAGGGAGAGAACCAGGTCAGCAGAGCTGCTTTAAAGGGAGAGAACCAGGTCAGCAGAGCTGCACTATAGCCTAAGAACAAGGTTGCAGAGCTGCTCTAGAGCCAGAGAAACCAGGTCAGCAGAGCTGCTTTAGAGACAGAGAACCAGGTCAGCAGAGCTGCTTTAAAGCCAGAGAACCAAGTCAGCAGAGCTGCTCTAGAGCCTAAGAACCAGGTCGGCAGAGCTGCTCTAGAGGCACAGAAACCAGGTCAGCATAGCTGCTTTAGAGGGAGAGAACCAGGTCAGCAGAGCTGCTCTAGAGCTAGAGAACCAGGTCAGCAGAGCTTCTTTAGCGCCAGAGAACCAGGTCAGCAGAGCTGCTTTAGAGGTAGAGAACCAGATCAACAGAGCTGCTTTAGAGCTAGAGAACCAGGTCAGCAGAGCTGGTCTAGAGCCTATGAACCAGGTCAGCAGAGCTGCTCCAGACCCAGATAACCAAGTCAGCAGAGCTGCTGTAGAGCCAGAGAAACCAGGTCAGCAGAGGTGCTTTTGAGGGAAACAACCAGGTCAGCACAGCTGGTCTAGAGCCTAAGAACCAGGACAGTACAGCTGCTCTAGAGCCAGAGAACCAGGTCAGCAAAGCTGCTTTAGAGCCAGAAAACCAGGTCAGCAGAGCTGCACTAGAGCCTAAGAACCAGTTCAGCAGAGCTGCTCTAGAGCCTAAGAACCAGGTCAGCAGAGCTGCTCTAGAGGCAGGATCCAGGTCAGCAGAGCTGCTTTAGAGGGTGAGAACCAGGTCAGCAGAGCTGCTCTAGAGCCAGAGGACCAGGTCAGCAGAGCTGCTGCAGAGCCAGAGAACCAGGTCAGCAGAGCTGCTCTAGAGCCAGAGAACTAGGTCAGCCTAGCTGCTGTAGAGCCAGAGAACCAGGTCAGCAGAGCTACACTAGAGCATAAGAACAAGGTCAGCAGAGCTGGTCTAGAGTCAGAGAAACCAGGTCAGCAGAGCTGCTTTAGAGGGAGAGAACCAGGTCAGCAGAGCTGCTTTAAAGGGAGAGAACCAGGTCAGCAGAGCTGCACTATAGCCTAAGAACAAGGTTGCAGAGCTGCTCTAGAGCCAGAGAAACCAGGTCAGCAGAGCTGCTTTAGAGACAGAGAACCAGGTCAGCAGAGCTGCTTTAAAGCCAGAGAACCAGGTCAGCAGAGCGGCTCTAGAGCCAGAGAACCAGTTCAGCAGAGCTGCTGTACAGCTAGAGAAACCAGGTCAGCAGAGCTGTTTTAGAGGGAGAGAACCAGGTCAGCAGAGCTGCTCCAAAGCCTAAGAACCAGGTCAGCACAGCTGTTCTAAAGCCAGAGAACCAGGTCAGGAGAGCTGCTTTAGCGCCAGAGAACCAGGTCAGCACAGCTGCTCTAGAGCCAGAGAAGCAGGTCAGCAGAGCTGGTTTAGCGCCAGAGAACCAGGTCAGCAGAGCTGCTTTAGCGCCAGAGAACCAGGTCAGCAGAGCTGCTTTAGAGCCAGAGAACCAGGTCAGCAGAGCTGCTCTAGAGCCAGAGAACCAGGGCAGCAGAGCTGCTGTAGAGCTAGAGAAACCAGGTCAGCAGAGCTGCTTTAGATGGAGAGAACCAGGTCAGCAGAGCTGCTCCAGAGCCAGAGAACCAGGTTAGCAGAGCTGCACTAGAGCCTAAGAACCAGTTCAGCAGAGCTGCTCTAGAGCCTTAGAACCAGGTCAGCAGAGCTGCTCTAGAGGCAGGATCCAGGTCAGCAGAGCTGCTTTAGAGGGTGAGAACCAGGTCAGCAGAGCTGCTCTAGAGCCAGAGGACCAGGTCAGCAGAGCTGCTGCAGAGCCAGAGAACCAGGTCAGCAGAGCTGCTCTAGAGCCAGAGAACTAGGTCAGCCTAGCTGCTGTAGAGCCAGAGAACCAGGTCAGCAGAGCTGCACTAGAGCATAAGAACAAGGTCAGCAGAGCTGGTCTAGAGTCAGAGAAACCAGGTCAGCAGAGCTGCTTTAGAGGGAGAGAACCAGGTCAGCAGAGCTGCTTTAAAGGGAGAGAACCAGGTCAGCAGAGCTGCACTATAGCCTAAGAACAAGGTTGCAGAGCTGCTCTAGAGCCAGAGAAACCAGGTCAGCAGAGCTGCTTTAGAGACAGAGAACCAGGTCAGCAGAGCTGCTTTAAAGCCAGAGAACCAAGTCAGCAGAGCTGCTCTAGAGCCTAAGAACCAGGTCGGCAGAGCTGCTCTAGAGGCACAGAAACCAGGTCAGCATAGCTGCTTTAGAGGGAGAGAACCAGGTCAGCAGAGCTGCTCTAGAGCCAGAGAACCAGGTCAGCAGAGCTTCTTTAGCGCCAGAGAACCAGGTCAGCAGAGCTGCTTTAGAGGTAGAGAACCAGATCAACAGAGCTGCTTTAGAGCTAGAGAACCAGGTCAGCAGAGCTGGTCTAGAGCCTATGAACCAGGTCAGCAGAGCTGCTCCAGACCCAGATAACCAAGTCAGCAGAGCTGCTGTAGAGCCAGAGAAACCAGGTCAGCAGAGGTGCTTTTGAGGGAAACAACCAGGTCAGCACAGCTGGTCTAGAGCCTAAGAACCAGGACAGTACAGCTGCTCTAGAGCCAGAGAACCAGGTCAGCAAAGCTGCTTTAGAGCCAGAAAACCAGGTCAGCAGAGCTGCTTTAGAGGGAGAGAACCAGGTCAGCAGGGCTGCTCTAGAGCCAGAGGACCAGGTCAGCCGAGCTGCTGTAGAGCCAGAGAACCAGTTCAGCTGAGCTGCTTTAGAGCCATAAAACCAAGTCAGCAGAGCCGTTGTAGAGACAGAGAACCAGGTCAGCAGAGCTGCTCTAGAGCCTAAAAAGCCGGACAGCAGCTCTGCTCTAGAGGCAGAGAACCAGGACAGCAGAGCTGCTCTAGAGGTAGAGAACCAGGTCAGCAGAGCTGCTGTAGAGTCAGAGAAACCAGGTCAGCATAGCTGCTTTAGAGGGAGAGAACCAGGTCAGCAGAGCTGCTCTAGAGCATAAGAACCAGGTCTGGAGCCAGAGAACCAGGTCAGCAGAGCTGCTTTAGCGCCAGAGAACCAGGTCAGCAGAGCTGCTTTAGAGCCAGAGAACCAGGTCAGCAGAGCTGCACTAGAGCCTAAGAACCAGGTCAGCAGAGCTGCTCTAGAGCCTAAGAACCAGGTCAGCAGAGCTGCTCTAGAGGCAGAGAACCAGGTCAGCAGAGCTGCTTTAGAGGGAGAGAACCAGGTCAGCAGAGCTGCTCTAGAGCCAGAGGACCAGGTCAGCCGAGTTGCTGTAGAACCAGAGAACCAGGTCAGCAGAGCTGCACTAGAGCCTAAGAACAAGGTCAGCAGAGCTGCTCTAGAGCCAGAGAAACCAGGTCAGCTGAGCTGCTTTAGAGGGAGAGAACCAGGTCAGCAGAGCTGCTTTAGAGGGAAACAACCAGGTCAGCAGAGCTGCTCTAGAGCCTAAGAACCAGATAAGCACAGCTGCTCTAGAGCCAGAGAACCAGGTCAGCAGAGCTGCTTTAGAGCCAGAGAACCAGGTCAGCAGAGCTGCTTTAAAGCCAGAGAACCAGGTCAGCAGAGCTGCTCTAGAGCCTAAGAACCAGGTCGGCAGAGCTGCTCTAGAGGCAGAGAAACCAGGTCAGCAGAGCTGCTTTAGAGGGAGAGAACCAGGTCAGCAAAGCTGCTCTAGAGCCAGAGAACCAGGTCAGCAGAGCTTCTTTAGCGCCAGAGAACCATGTCAGCAGAGCTGCTTTAGAGCCAGAGAACCATGTCAGCAGAGCTGCTCTAGAGCCTAAGAACCAGATCAGCAGAGCTGCTCTAGAGGCAGAGAACCAGGTCAGCAGAGCTGCTTTAGAAGGAGAGAACCAGGTCAGCAGAACTACTCTAGAGCCAGAGGACCAGGTCAGCCGAGCTGCTGTAGAGCCAGAGTACCAGGTCAGCAGAGCTGCTCAAGAGTCAGAGAAACCAGGTCAGCAGAGCAGCTATAGAGGGAGAGAACCATGTCAGCAGAGCTGTTCTAGAGCCTAAGAACCAGGTCAGCACAGCTGCTCTAGAGCCAGAGAACCAGGTCAGCACTGCTGCTGTAGAGCCAGAGAAACCTGGTCAGCAGACCTGCTTTAGAGCCTAAGAACCAGGCAAGCATAGCTGCTCTAGAGCTAGAGAACCAGGTCAGCAGAGCTGCTTTAGAGCCAGAGAAGCAGGTCAGCAGAGCTGCTCTAGAGCCTAAGAACCAGGTCAGCAGAGCTGCTGTAGAGCCTAAGAACCAGGTTAGCAGAGCTGCTCTAGAGCCAGATAACCAGGTCAGCAGAGCTGCTGTAGAGCCAGAGAAACCAGGTCAGCAGAGTGGCTTTAGAAGGAGAGAACCAGGTCAGCAGAGCTGCTCTAGAGCCTAAGAACCAGGTCAGCAGAGCTGCTCTAGAGCCTAAGAACCATGTCAGCAGACCTGCTTTAGAGCAGGAGAAACCAGGTTAGCAGAACTGCATTAGAGTCAGAGAACCAGGTCAGCAGAGCAGTTGTAGAGCCAGAGAACCAGGTCAGCAGAGCTGCTCTAGAGCCTGAGAACCAGGACAGTACAGCTGCTCTAGAGTCAGAGAACCAGGTCAGCAAAGCTGCTTTCAATCCAGAAAACCAGGTTAGCAGAGCTGCTTTAGAGCCAGGTCAGCAGAGCTGCTTTAGAGCCAGAGAAGCAGGTCAGCGGAGCTGCTCTAGAGTCTAAGAACCAGGTCAGCAGAGCTGCTCTAGAGGCAGAGAACCAGGTCAGCAGAGCTGCTTTAGAGGGAGAGAACCAGGTCAGCAGAGCTGCTCTAGAGCCAGAAGACCAGGTCAGCCAAGCTGCTGTAGAGCCAGAGAACCAGGTCAGCAGAGCTGCACTAGTGCCTAAGAACAAGGTCAGCAGAGCTGCTCTAGAGCCAGAGAAACCAGGTCAGCAGACCTGCTTTAGCGCCAGAGAACCATGTCAGCAGAGCTGCTTTAGAGCCAGAGAACCATGTCAGCAGAGCTGCTCTAGAGCCTAAGAACCAGATCAGCAGAGCTGCTCTAGAGCCTAAGAACCAGATCAGCAGAGCTGCTCTAGAGGCAGAGAACCAGGTCAGCAGAGCTGCTTTAGAAGGAGAGAACCAGGTCAGCAGAACTACTCTAGAGCCAGAGGACCAGGTCAGCCGAGCTGCTGTAGAGCCAGAGTACCAGGTCAGCAGAGCTGCTCAAGAGTCAGAGAAACCAGGTCAGCAGAGCAGCTTTAGAGGGAGAGAACCATGTCAGCAGAGCTGTTCTAGAGCCTAAGAACCAGGTCAGCACAGCTGCTCTAGAGCCAGAGAACCAGGTCAGCACTGCTGCTGTAGAGCCAGAGAAACCTGGTCAGCAGACCTGCTTTAGAGCCTAAGAACCAGGCAAGCATAGCTGCTCTAGAGCTAGAGAACCAGGTCAGCAGAGCTGCTTTAGAGCCAGAGAAGCAGGTCAGCAGAGCTGCTCTAGAGCCTAAGAACCAGGTCAGCAGAGCTGCTGTAGAGCCTAAGAACCAGGTTAGCAGAGCTGCTCTAGAGCCAGATAACCAGGTCAGCAGAGCTGCTGTAGAGCCAGAGAAACCAGGTCAGCAGAGTGGCTTTAGAAGGAGAGAACCAGGTCAGCAGAGCTGCTCTAGAGCCTAAGAACCAGGTCAGCAGAGCTGCTCTAGAGCCTAAGAACCATGTCAGCAGACCTGCTTTAGAGCAGGAGAAACCAGGTTAGCAGAACTGCATTAGAGTCAGAGAACCAGGTCAGCAGAGCAGTTGTAGAGCCAGAGAACCAGGTCAGCAGAGCTGCTCTAGAGCCTGAGAACCAGGACAGTACAGCTGCTCTAGAGTCAGAGAACCAGGTCAGCAAAGCTGCTTTCAATCCAGAAAACCAGGTTAGCAGAGCTGCTTTAGAGCCAGGTCAGCAGAGCTGCTTTAGAGCCAGAGAAGCAGGTCAGCGGAGCTGCTCTAGAGTCTAAGAACCAGGTCAGCAGAGCTGCTCTAGAGGCAGAGAACCAGGTCAGCAGAGCTGCTTTAGAGGGAGAGAACCAGGTCAGCAGAGCTGCTCTAGAGCCAGAAGACCAGGTCAGCCAAGCTGCTGTAGAGCCAGAGAACCAGGTCAGCAGAGCTGCACTAGTGCCTAAGAACAAGGTCAGCAGAGCTGCTCTAGAGCCAGAGAAACCAGGTCAGCAGACCTGCTTTAGAGCCTAAGAATCAGGTCAGCAGAGCTGCTATAGAGCCTAATAACCAGGTCAGCAGAGCTGCTCTAGAGCCAGATAACCAGGTCAGCAGAGCTGCTGTAGAGCCAGAGAAACCAGATCAGCAGAGCTGCTTTAGAGGGAGAGAGCGAGGTCAGCAGAGCTGCAATAGAGCCTAAGAACCAGGTCAGCAGAGCTGCTCTAGAGCCAGAGAACCAGGGCAGCAGAGCTGCTGTAGAGCTAGAGAAACCAGGTCAGCAGAGCTGCTTTAGAGGGAGAGAACCAGGTCAGCAGAGCTGCTCCAGAGCCAGAGAACCAGGTCAGCAGTGCTGCACTAGAGCCTAAGAACCAGTTCAGCAGAGCTGCTCTAGAGCCTAAGAACCAGGTCAGCAGAGCTGTTCTAGAGGCAGGAACCAGGTCAGCAGAGCTGCTTGAGAGGGTGAGAACCAGGTCAGCAGAGCTGCTCTAGAGCCAGAGGACCAGGTCAGCAGAGCTGCTCCAGAGCCAGAGAACCAGGTCAGCAGAGCTGCTCTAGAGCCAGAGAACCAGGTCAGCAGAGCTGCACTAGAGCATAAGAACAACGTCAGCAGAGCTGGTCTAGACTCAGAGAAACCGGTCAGCAGAGCTGCTTTAGAGGGAGAGAACCAGGTCAGCAGAGCTGCTTTAAAGGGAGAGAACCAGGTCAGCAGAGCTGCACTATAGCCTAAGAACAAGGTTGCAGAGCTGCTCTAGAGCCAGAGAAACCAGGTCAGCAGAGCTGCTTTAGAGACAGAGAACCAGGTCAGCAGAGCTGCTTTAAAGCCAGAGAACCAAGTCAGCAGAGCTGCTCTAGAGCCTAAGAACCAGGTCGGCAGAGCTGCTCTAGAGGCACAGAAACCAGGTCAGCATAGCTGCTTTAGAGGGAGAGAACCAGGTCAGCAGAGCTGCTCTAGAGCCAGAGAACCAGGTCAGCAGAGCTTCTTTAGCGCCAGAGAACCAGGTCAGCAGAGCTGCTTTAGAGGTAGAGAACCAGATCAACAGAGCTGCTTTAGAGCTAGAGAACCAGGTCAGCAGAGCTGGTCTAGAGCCTATGAACCAGGTCAGCAGAGCTGCTCCAGACCCAGATAACCAAGTCAGCAGAGCTGCTGTAGAGCCAGAGAAACCAGGTCAGCAGAGGTGCTTTTGAGGGAAACAACCAGGTCAGCACAGCTGGTCTAGAGCCTAAGAACCAGGACAGTACAGCTGCTCTAGAGCCAGAGAACCAGGTCAGCAAAGCTGCTTTAGAGCCAGAAAACCAGGTCAGCAGAGCTGCTTTAGAGGGAGAGAACCAGGTCAGCAGGGCTGCTCTAGAGCCAGAGGACCAGGTCAGCCGAGCTGCTGTAGAGCCAGAGAACCAGTTCAGCTGAGCTGCTTTAGAGCCATAAAACCAAGTCAGCAGAGCCGTTGTAGAGACAGAGAACCAGGTCAGCAGAGCTGCTCTAGAGCCTAAAAAGCCGGACAGCAGCTCTGCTCTAGAGGCAGAGAACCAGGACAGCAGAGCTGCTCTAGAGGTAGAGAACCAGGTCAGCAGAGCTGCTGTAGAGTCAGAGAAACCAGGTCAGCATAGCTGCTTTAGAGGGAGAGAACCAGGTCAGCAGAGCTGCTCTAGAGCATAAGAACCAGGTCTGGAGCCAGAGAACCAGGTCAGCAGAGCTGCTTTAGCGCCAGAGAACCAGGTCAGCAGAGCTGCTTTAGAGCCAGAGAACCAGGTCAGCAGAGCTGCACTAGAGCCTAAGAACCAGGTCAGCAGAGCTGCTCTAGAGCCTAAGAACCAGGTCAGCAGAGCTGCTCTAGAGGCAGAGAACCAGGTCAGCAGAGCTGCTTTAGAGGGAGAGAACCAGGTCAGCAGAGCTGCTCTAGAGCCAGAGGACCAGGTCAGCCGAGTTGCTGTAGAACCAGAGAACCAGGTCAGCAGAGCTGCACTAGAGCCTAAGAACAAGGTCAGCAGAGCTGCTCTAGAGCCAGAGAAACCAGGTCAGCTGAGCTGCTTTAGAGGGAGAGAACCAGGTCAGCAGAGCTGCTTTAGAGGGAAACAACCAGGTCAGCAGAGCTGCTCTAGAGCCTAAGAACCAGATAAGCACAGCTGCTCTAGAGCCAGAGAACCAGGTCAGCAGAGCTGCTTTAGAGCCAGAGAACCAGGTCAGCAGAGCTGCTTTAAAGCCAGAGAACCAGGTCAGCAGAGCTGCTCTAGAGCCTAAGAACCAGGTCGGCAGAGCTGCTCTAGAGGCAGAGAAACCAGGTCAGCAGAGCTGCTTTAGAGGGAGAGAACCAGGTCAGCAAAGCTGCTCTAGAGCCAGAGAACCAGGTCAGCAGAGCTTCTTTAGCGCCAGAGAACCATGTCAGCAGAGCTGCTTTAGAGCCAGAGAACCATGTCAGCAGAGCTGCTCTAGAGCCTAAGAACCAGATCAGCAGAGCTGCTCTAGAGGCAGAGAACCAGGTCAGCAGAGCTGCTTTAGAAGGAGAGAACCAGGTCAGCAGAACTACTCTAGAGCCAGAGGACCAGGTCAGCCGAGCTGCTGTAGAGCCAGAGTACCAGGTCAGCAGAGCTGCTCAAGAGTCAGAGAAACCAGGTCAGCAGAGCAGCTTTAGAGGGAGAGAACCATGTCAGCAGAGCTGTTCTAGAGCCTAAGAACCAGGTCAGCACAGCTGCTCTAGAGCCAGAGAACCAGGTCAGCACTGCTGCTGTAGAGCCAGAGAAACCTGGTCAGCAGACCTGCTTTAGAGCCTAAGAACCAGGCAAGCATAGCTGCTCTAGAGCTAGAGAACCAGGTCAGCAGAGCTGCATTAGAGCCAGAGAAGCAGGTCAGCAGAGCTGCTCTAGAGCCTAAGAACCAGGTCAGCAGAGCTGCTGTAGAGCCTAAGAACCAGGTTAGCAGAGCTGCTCTAGAGCCAGATAACCAGGTCAGCAGAGCTGCTGTAGAGCCAGAGAAACCAGGTCAGCAGAGTGGCTTTAGAAGGAGAGAACCAGGTCAGCAGAGCTGCTCTAGAGCCTAAGAACCAGGTCAGCAGAGCTGCTCTAGAGCCTAAGAACCATGTCAGCAGACCTGCTTTAGAGCAGGAGAAACCAGGTTAGCAGAACTGCATTAGAGTCAGAGAACCAGGTCAGCAGAGCAGTTGTAGAGCCAGAGAACCAGGTCAGCAGAGCTGCTCTAGAGCCTGAGAACCAGGACAGTACAGCTGCTCTAGAGTCAGAGAACCAGGTCAGCAAAGCTGCTTTCAATCCAGAAAACCAGGTTAGCAGAGCTGCTTTAGAGCCAGGTCAGCAGAGCTGCTTTAGAGCCAGAGAAGCAGGTCAGCGGAGCTGCTCTAGAGTCTAAGAACCAGGTCAGCAGAGCTGCTCTAGAGGCAGAGAACCAGGTCAGCAGAGCTGCTTTAGAGGGAGAGAACCAGGTCAGCAGAGCTGCTCTAGAGCCAGAAGACCAGGTCAGCCAAGCTGCTGTAGAGCCAGAGAACCAGGTCAGCAGAGCTGCACTAGTGCCTAAGAACAAGGTCAGCAGAGCTGCTCTAGAGCCAGAGAAACCAGGTCAGCAGACCTGCTTTAGCGCCAGAGAACCATGTCAGCAGAGCTGCTTTAGAGCCAGAGAACCATGTCAGCAGAGCTGCTCTAGAGCCTAAGAACCAGATCAGCAGAGCTGCTCTAGAGGCAGAGAACCAGGTCAGCAGAGCTGCTTTAGAAGGAGAGAACCAGGTCAGCAGAACTACTCTAGAGCCAGAGGACCAGGTCAGCCGAGCTGCTGTAGAGCCAGAGTACCAGGTCAGCAGAGCTGCTCAAGAGTCAGAGAAACCAGGTCAGCAGAGCAGCTTTAGAGGGAGAGAACCATGTCAGCAGAGCTGTTCTAGAGCCTAAGAACCAGGTCAGCACAGCTGCTCTAGAGCCAGAGAACCAGGTCAGCACTGCTGCTGTAGAGCCAGAGAAACCTGGTCAGCAGACCTGCTTTAGAGCCTAAGAACCAGGCAAGCATAGCTGCTCTAGAGCTAGAGAACCAGGTCAGCAGAGCTGCTTTAGAGCCAGAGAAGCAGGTCAGCAGAGCTGCTCTAGAGCCTAAGAACCAGGTCAGCAGAGCTGCTGTAGAGCCTAAGAACCAGGTTAGCAGAGCTGCTCTAGAGCCAGATAACCAGGTCAGCAGAGCTGCTGTAGAGCCAGAGAAACCAGGTCAGCAGAGTGGCTTTAGAAGGAGAGAACCAGGTCAGCAGAGCTGCTCTAGAGCCTAAGAACCAGGTCAGCAGAGCTGCTCTAGAGCCTAAGAACCATGTCAGCAGACCTGCTTTAGAGCAGGAGAAACCAGGTTAGCAGAACTGCATTAGAGTCAGAGAACCAGGTCAGCAGAGCAGTTGTAGAGCCAGAGAACCAGGTCAGCAGAGCTGCTCTAGAGCCTGAGAACCAGGACAGTACAGCTGCTCTAGAGTCAGAGAACCAGGTCAGCAAAGCTGCTTTCAATCCAGAAAACCAGGTTAGCAGAGCTGCTTTAGAGCCAGGTCAGCAGAGCTGCTTTAGAGCCAGAGAAGCAGGTCAGCGGAGCTGCTCTAGAGTCTAAGAACCAGGTCAGCAGAGCTGCTCTAGAGGCAGAGAACCAGGTCAGCAGAGCTGCTTTAGAGGGAGAGAACCAGGTCAGCAGAGCTGCTCTAGAGCCAGAAGACCAGGTCAGCCAAGCTGCTGTAGAGCCAGAGAACCAGGTCAGCAGAGCTGCACTAGTGCCTAAGAACAAGGTCAGCAGAGCTGCTCTAGAGCCAGAGAAACCAGGTCAGCAGACCTGCTTTAGCGCCAGAGAACCATGTCAGCAGAGCTGCTTTAGAGCCAGAGAACCATGTCAGCAGAGCTGCTCTAGAGCCTAAGAACCAGATCAGCAGAGCTGCTCTAGAGGCAGAGAACCAGGTCAGCAGAGCTGCTTTAGAAGGAGAGAACCAGGTCAGCAGAACTACTCTAGAGCCAGAGGACCAGGTCAGCCGAGCTGCTGTAGAGCCAGAGTACCAGGTCAGCAGAGCTGCTCAAGAGTCAGAGAAACCAGGTCAGCAGAGCAGCTTTAGAGGGAGAGAACCATGTCAGCAGAGCTGTTCTAGAGCCTAAGAACCAGGTCAGCACAGCTGCTCTAGAGCCAGAGAACCAGGTCAGCACTGCTGCTGTAGAGCCAGAGAAACCTGGTCAGCAGACCTGCTTTAGAGCCTAAGAACCAGGCAAGCATAGCTGCTCTAGAGCTAGAGAACCAGGTCAGCAGAGCTGCTTTAGAGCCAGAGAAGCAGGTCAGCAGAGCTGCTCTAGAGCCTAAGAACCAGGTCAGCAGAGCTGCTGTAGAGCCTAAGAACCAGGTTAGCAGAGCTGCTCTAGAGCCAGATAACCAGGTCAGCAGAGCTGCTGTAGAGCCAGAGAAACCAGGTCAGCAGAGTGGCTTTAGAAGGAGAGAACCAGGTCAGCAGAGCTGCTCTAGAGCCTAAGAACCAGGTCAGCAGAGCTGCTCTAGAGCCTAAGAACCATGTCAGCAGACCTGCTTTAGAGCAGGAGAAACCAGGTTAGCAGAACTGCATTAGAGTCAGAGAACCAGGTCAGCAGAGCAGTTGTAGAGCCAGAGAACCAGGTCAGCAGAGCTGCTCTAGAGCCTGAGAACCAGGACAGTACAGCTGCTCTAGAGTCAGAGAACCAGGTCAGCAAAGCTGCTTTCAATCCAGAAAACCAGGTTAGCAGAGCTGCTTTAGAGCCAGGTCAGCAGAGCTGCTTTAGAGCCAGAGAAGCAGGTCAGCGGAGCTGCTCTAGAGTCTAAGAACCAGGTCAGCAGAGCTGCTCTAGAGGCAGAGAACCAGGTCAGCAGAGCTGCTTTAGAGGGAGAGAACCAGGTCAGCAGAGCTGCTCTAGAGCCAGAAGACCAGGTCAGCCAAGCTGCTGTAGAGCCAGAGAACCAGGTCAGCAGAGCTGCACTAGTGCCTAAGAACAAGGTCAGCAGAGCTGCTCTAGAGCCAGAGAAACCAGGTCAGCAGACCTGCTTTAGAGCCTAAGAATCAGGTCAGCAGAGCTGCTATAGAGCCTAATAACCAGGTCAGCAGAGCTGCTCTAGAGCCAGATAACCAGGTCAGCAGAGCTGCTGTAGAGCCAGAGAAACCAGATCAGCAGAGCTGCTTTAGAGGGAGAGAGCGAGGTCAGCAGAGCTGCAATAGAGCCTAAGAACCAGGTCAGCAGAGCTGCTCTAGAGCCAGAGAACCAGGGCAGCAGAGCTGCTGTAGAGCTAGAGAAACCAGGTCAGCAGAGCTGCTTTAGAGGGAGAGAACCAGGTCAGCAGAGCTGCTCCAGAGCCAGAGAACCAGGTCAGCAGTGCTGCACTAGAGCCTAAGAACCAGTTCAGCAGAGCTGCTCTAGAGCCTAAGAACCAGGTCAGCAGAGCTGTTCTAGAGGCAGGAACCAGGTCAGCAGAGCTGCTTGAGAGGGTGAGAACCAGGTCAGCAGAGCTGCTCTAGAGCCAGAGGACCAGGTCAGCAGAGCTGCTCCAGAGCCAGAGAACCAGGTCAGCAGAGCTGCTCTAGAGCCAGAGAACCAGGTCAGCAGAGCTGCACTAGAGCATAAGAACAACGTCAGCAGAGCTGGTCTAGACTCAGAGAAACCGGTCAGCAGAGCTGCTTTAGAGGGAGAGAACCAGGTCAGCAGAGCGGCTTTAAAGGGAGAGAACCAGGTCAGCAGAGCTGCACTATAGCCTAAGAACAAGGTTGCAGAGCTGCTCTAGAGCCAGAGAAACCAGGTCAGCAGAGCTGCTTTAGAGACAGAGAACCAGGTCAGCAGAGCTGCTTTAAAGCCAGAGAACCAAGTCAGCAGAGCTGCTCTAGAGCCTAAGAACCAGGTCGGCAGAGCTGCTCTAGAGGCACAGAAACCAGGTCAGCATAGCTGCTTTAGAGGGAGAGAACCAGGTCAGCAGAGCTGCTCTAGAGCCAGAGAACCAGGTCAGCAGAGCTTCTTTAGCGCCAGAGAACCAGGTCAGCAGAGCTGCTTTAGAGGTAGAGAACCAGATCAACAGAGCTGCTTTAGAGCTAGAGAACCAGGTCAGCAGAGCTGGTCTAGAGCCTATGAACCAGGTCAGCAGAGCTGCTCCAGACCCAGATAACCAAGTCAGCAGAGCTGCTGTAGAGCCAGAGAAACCAGGTCAGCAGAGGTGCTTTTGAGGGAAACAACCAGGTCAGCACAGCTGGTCTAGAGCCTAAGAACCAGGACAGTACAGCTGCTCTAGAGCCAGAGAACCAGGTCAGCAAAGCTGCTTTAGAGCCAGAAAACCAGGTCAGCAGAGCTGCTTTAGAGGGAGAGAACCAGGTCAGCAGGGCTGCTCTAGAGCCAGAGGACCAGGTCAGCCGAGCTGCTGTAGAGCCAGAGAACCAGTTCAGCTGAGCTGCTTTAGAGCCATAAAACCAAGTCAGCAGAGCCGTTGTAGAGACAGAGAACCAGGTCAGCAGAGCTGCTCTAGAGCCTAAAAAGCCGGACAGCAGCTCTGCTCTAGAGGCAGAGAACCAGGACAGCAGAGCTGCTCTAGAGGTAGAGAACCAGGTCAGCAGAGCTGCTGTAGAGTCAGAGAAACCAGGTCAGCATAGCTGCTTTAGAGGGAGAGAACCAGGTCAGCAGAGCTGCTCTAGAGCATAAGAACCAGGTCTGGAGCCAGAGAACCAGGTCAGCAGAGCTGCTTTAGCGCCAGAGAACCAGGTCAGCAGAGCTGCTTTAGAGCCAGAGAACCAGGTCAGCAGAGCTGCACTAGAGCCTAAGAACCAGGTCAGCAGAGCTGCTCTAGAGCCTAAGAACCAGGTCAGCAGAGCTGCTCTAGAGGCAGAGAACCAGGTCAGCAGAGCTGCTTTAGAGGGAGAGAACCAGGTCAGCAGAGCTGCTCTAGAGCCAGAGGACCAGGTCAGCCGAGTTGCTGTAGAACCAGAGAACCAGGTCAGCAGAGCTGCACTAGAGCCTAAGAACAAGGTCAGCAGAGCTGCTCTAGAGCCAGAGAAACCAGGTCAGCTGAGCTGCTTTAGAGGGAGAGAACCAGGTCAGCAGTGCTGCTTTAGAGGGAAACAACCAGGTCAGCAGAGCTGCTCTAGAGCCTAAGAACCAGATAAGCACAGCTGCTCTAGAGCCAGAGAACCAGGTCAGCAGAGCTGCTTTAGAGCCAGAGAACCAGGTCAGCAGAGCTGCTTTAAAGCCAGAGAACCAGGTCAGCAGAGCTGCTCTAGAGCCTAAGAACCAGGTCGGCAGAGCTGCTCTAGAGGCAGAGAAACCAGGTCAGCAGAGCTGCTTTAGAGGGAGAGAACCAGGTCAGCAAAGCTGCTCTAGAGCCAGAGAACCAGGTCAGCAGAGCTTCTTTAGCGCCAGAGAACCATGTCAGCAGAGCTGCTTTAGAGCCAGAGAACCATGTCAGCAGAGCTGCTCTAGAGCCTAAGAACCAGATCAGCAGAGCTGCTCTAGAGGCAGAGAACCAGGTCAGCAGAGCTGCTTTAGAAGGAGAGAACCAGGTCAGCAGAACTACTCTAGAGCCAGAGGACCAGGTCAGCCGAGCTGCTGTAGAGCCAGAGTACCAGGTCAGCAGAGCTGCTCAAGAGTCAGAGAAACCAGGTCAGCAGAGCAGCTTTAGAGGGAGAGAACCATGTCAGCAGAGCTGTTCTAGAGCCTAAGAACCAGGTCAGCACAGCTGCTCTAGAGCCAGAGAACCAGGTCAGCACTGCTGCTGTAGAGCCAGAGAAACCTGGTCAGCAGACCTGCTTTAGAGCCTAAGAACCAGGCAAGCATAGCTGCTCTAGAGCTAGAGAACCAGGTCAGCAGAGCTGCATTAGAGCCAGAGAAGCAGGTCAGCAGAGCTGCTCTAGAGCCTAAGAACCAGGTCAGCAGAGCTGCTGTAGAGCCTAAGAACCAGGTTAGCAGAGCTGCTCTAGAGCCAGATAACCAGGTCAGCAGAGCTGCTGTAGAGCCAGAGAAACCAGGTCAGCAGAGTGGCTTTAGAAGGAGAGAACCAGGTCAGCAGAGCTGCTCTAGAGCCTAAGAACCAGGTCAGCAGAGCTGCTCTAGAGCCTAAGAACCATGTCAGCAGACCTGCTTTAGAGCAGGAGAAACCAGGTTAGCAGAACTGCATTAGAGTCAGAGAACCAGGTCAGCAGAGCAGTTGTAGAGCCAGAGAACCAGGTCAGCAGAGCTGCTCTAGAGCCTGAGAACCAGGACAGTACAGCTGCTCTAGAGTCAGAGAACCAGGTCAGCAAAGCTGCTTTCAATCCAGAAAACCAGGTTAGCAGAGCTGCTTTAGAGCCAGGTCAGCAGAGCTGCTTTAGAGCCAGAGAAGCAGGTCAGCGGAGCTGCTCTAGAGTCTAAGAACCAGGTCAGCAGAGCTGCTCTAGAGGCAGAGAACCAGGTCAGCAGAGCTGCTTTAGAGGGAGAGAACCAGGTCAGCAGAGCTGCTCTAGAGCCAGAAGACCAGGTCAGCCAAGCTGCTGTAGAGCCAGAGAACCAGGTCAGCAGAGCTGCACTAGTGCCTAAGAACAAGGTCAGCAGAGCTGCTCTAGAGCCAGAGAAACCAGGTCAGCAGACCTGCTTTAGCGCCAGAGAACCATGTCAGCAGAGCTGCTTTAGAGCCAGAGAACCATGTCAGCAGAGCTGCTCTAGAGCCTAAGAACCAGATCAGCAGAGCTGCTCTAGAGGCAGAGAACCAGGTCAGCAGAGCTGCTTTAGAAGGAGAGAACCAGGTCAGCAGAACTACTCTAGAGCCAGAGGACCAGGTCAGCCGAGCTGCTGTAGAGCCAGAGTACCAGGTCAGCAGAGCTGCTCAAGAGTCAGAGAAACCAGGTCAGCAGAGCAGCTTTAGAGGGAGAGAACCATGTCAGCAGAGCTGTTCTAGAGCCTAAGAACCAGGTCAGCACAGCTGCTCTAGAGCCAGAGAACCAGGTCAGCACTGCTGCTGTAGAGCCAGAGAAACCTGGTCAGCAGACCTGCTTTAGAGCCTAAGAACCAGGCAAGCATAGCTGCTCTAGAGCTAGAGAACCAGGTCAGCAGAGCTGCTTTAGAGCCAGAGAAGCAGGTCAGCAGAGCTGCTCTAGAGCCTAAGAACCAGGTCAGCAGAGCTGCTGTAGAGCCTAAGAACCAGGTTAGCAGAGCTGCTCTAGAGCCAGATAACCAGGTCAGCAGAGCTGCTGTAGAGCCAGAGAAACCAGGTCAGCAGAGTGGCTTTAGAAGGAGAGAACCAGGTCAGCAGAGCTGCTCTAGAGCCTAAGAACCAGGTCAGCAGAGCTGCTCTAGAGCCTAAGAACCATGTCAGCAGACCTGCTTTAGAGCAGGAGAAACCAGGTTAGCAGAACTGCATTAGAGTCAGAGAACCAGGTCAGCAGAGCAGTTGTAGAGCCAGAGAACCAGGTCAGCAGAGCTGCTCTAGAGCCTGAGAACCAGGACAGTACAGCTGCTCTAGAGTCAGAGAACCAGGTCAGCAAAGCTGCTTTCAATCCAGAAAACCAGGTTAGCAGAGCTGCTTTAGAGCCAGGTCAGCAGAGCTGCTTTAGAGCCAGAGAAGCAGGTCAGCGGAGCTGCTCTAGAGTCTAAGAACCAGGTCAGCAGAGCTGCTCTAGAGGCAGAGAACCAGGTCAGCAGAGCTGCTTTAGAGGGAGAGAACCAGGTCAGCAGAGCTGCTCTAGAGCCAGAAGACCAGGTCAGCCAAGCTGCTGTAGAGCCAGAGAACCAGGTCAGCAGAGCTGCACTAGTGCCTAAGAACAAGGTCAGCAGAGCTGCTCTAGAGCCAGAGAAACCAGGTCAGCAGACCTGCTTTAGCGCCAGAGAACCATGTCAGCAGAGCTGCTTTAGAGCCAGAGAACCATGTCAGCAGAGCTGCTCTAGAGCCTAAGAACCAGATCAGCAGAGCTGCTCTAGAGGCAGAGAACCAGGTCAGCAGAGCTGCTTTAGAAGGAGAGAACCAGGTCAGCAGAACTACTCTAGAGCCAGAGGACCAGGTCAGCCGAGCTGCTGTAGAGCCAGAGTACCAGGTCAGCAGAGCTGCTCAAGAGTCAGAGAAACCAGGTCAGCAGAGCAGCTTTAGAGGGAGAGAACCATGTCAGCAGAGCTGTTCTAGAGCCTAAGAACCAGGTCAGCACAGCTGCTCTAGAGCCAGAGAACCAGGTCAGCACTGCTGCTGTAGAGCCAGAGAAACCTGGTCAGCAGACCTGCTTTAGAGCCTAAGAACCAGGCAAGCATAGCTGCTCTAGAGCTAGAGAACCAGGTCAGCAGAGCTGCTTTAGAGCCAGAGAAGCAGGTCAGCAGAGCTGCTCTAGAGCCTAAGAACCAGGTCAGCAGAGCTGCTGTAGAGCCTAAGAACCAGGTTAGCAGAGCTGCTCTAGAGCCAGATAACCAGGTCAGCAGAGCTGCTGTAGAGCCAGAGAAACCAGGTCAGCAGAGTGGCTTTAGAAGGAGAGAACCAGGTCAGCAGAGCTGCTCTAGAGCCTAAGAACCAGGTCAGCAGAGCTGCTCTAGAGCCTAAGAACCATGTCAGCAGACCTGCTTTAGAGCAGGAGAAACCAGGTTAGCAGAACTGCATTAGAGTCAGAGAACCAGGTCAGCAGAGCAGTTGTAGAGCCAGAGAACCAGGTCAGCAGAGCTGCTCTAGAGCCTGAGAACCAGGACAGTACAGCTGCTCTAGAGTCAGAGAACCAGGTCAGCAAAGCTGCTTTCAATCCAGAAAACCAGGTTAGCAGAGCTGCTTTAGAGCCAGGTCAGCAGAGCTGCTTTAGAGCCAGAGAAGCAGGTCAGCGGAGCTGCTCTAGAGTCTAAGAACCAGGTCAGCAGAGCTGCTCTAGAGGCAGAGAACCAGGTCAGCAGAGCTGCTTTAGAGGGAGAGAACCAGGTCAGCAGAGCTGCTCTAGAGCCAGAAGACCAGGTCAGCCAAGCTGCTGTAGAGCCAGAGAACCAGGTCAGCAGAGCTGCACTAGTGCCTAAGAACAAGGTCAGCAGAGCTGCTCTAGAGCCAGAGAAACCAGGTCAGCAGACCTGCTTTAGAGCCTAAGAATCAGGTCAGCAGAGCTGCTATAGAGCCTAATAACCAGGTCAGCAGAGCTGCTCTAGAGCCAGATAACCAGGTCAGCAGAGCTGCTGTAGAGCCAGAGAAACCAGATCAGCAGAGCTGCTTTAGAGGGAGAGAGCGAGGTCAGCAGAGCTGAAATAGAGCCTAAGAACCAGGTCAGCAGAGCTGCTCTAGAGCCAGAGAACCAGGGCAGCAGAGCTGCTGTAGAGCTAGAGAAACCAGGTCAGCAGAGCTGCTTTAGAGGGAGAGAACCAGGTCAGCAGAGCTGCTCCAGAGCCAGAGAACCAGGTCAGCAGTGCTGCACTAGAGCCTAAGAACCAGTTCAGCAGAGCTGCTCTAGAGCCTAAGAACCAGGTCAGCAGAGCTGTTCTAGAGGAAGGAACCAGGTCAGCAGAGCTGCTTGAGAGGGTGAGAACCAGGTCAGCAGAGCTGCTCTAGAGCCAGAGGACCAGGTCAGCAGAGCTGCTCCAGAGCCAGAGAACCAGGTCAGCAGAGCTGCTCTAGAGCCAGAGAACCAGGTCAGCAGAGCTGCACTAGAGCATAAGAACAACGTCAGCAGAGCTGGTCTAGACTCAGAGAAACCAGGTCAGCAGAGCTGCTTTAGAGGGAGAGAACCAGGTCAGCAGAGCTGCTTTAAAGGGAGAGAACCAGGTCAGCAGAGCTGCACTATAGCCTAAGAACAAGGTTGCAGAGCTGCTCTAGAGCCAGAGAAACCAGGTCAGCAGAGCTGCTTTAGAGACAGAGAACCAGGTCAGCAGAGCTGCTTTAAAGCCAGATAACCAAGTCAGCAGAGCTGCTCTAGAGCCTAAGAACCAGGTCGGCAGAGCTGCTCTAGAGGCACAGAAACCAGGTCAGCAGAGCTGCTTTAGAGGGAGAGAACCAGGTCAGCAGAGCTGCTCCAGAGCCAGAGAACCAGGTCAGCAGTGCTGCACTAGAGCCTAAGAACCAGTTCAGCAGAGCTGCTCTAGAGCCTAAGAACCAGGTCAGCAGAGCTGTTCTAGAGGAAGGAACCAGGTCAGCAGAGCTGCTTGAGAGGGTGAGAACCAGGTCAGCAGAGCTGCTCTAGAGCCAGAGGACCAGGTCAGCAGAGCTGCTCCAGAGCCAGAGAACCAGGTCAGCAGAGCTGCTCTAGAGCCAGAGAACCAGGTCAGCAGAGCTGCACTAGAGCATAAGAACAACGTCAGCAGAGCTGGTCTAGACTCAGAGAAACCAGGTCAGCAGAGCTGCTTTAGAGGGAGAGAACCAGGTCAGCAGAGCTGCTTTAAAGGGAGAGAACCAGGTCAGCAGAGCTGCACTATAGCCTAAGAACAAGGTTGCAGAGCTGCTCTAGAGCCAGAGAAACCAGGTCAGCAGAGCTGCTTTAGAGACAGAGAACCAGGTCAGCAGAGCTGCTTTAAAGCCAGATAACCAAGTCAGCAGAGCTGCTCTAGAGCCTAAGAACCAGGTCGGCAGAGCTGCTCTAGAGGCACAGAAACCAGGTCAGCAGAGCTGCTTTAGAGGGAGAGAACCAGGTCAGCAGAGCTGCTCTAGAGCCAGAGAACCAGGTCAGCAGAGCTTCTTTAGCGCCAGAGAACCAGGTCAGCAGAGCTGCTTTAGAGGTAGAGAACCAGGTCAACAGAGCTGCTCTAGAGCCAGAGAACCAGGTCAGCAGAGCTGCTTTAGCGCCAGAGAACCAGGTCAGCAGAGCTGCTTTAGAGCCAGAGAACCAGGTCAGCAGAGCTGCTCTAGAGCCAGAGAAACAGGGCAGCAGAGCTGCTGTAGAGCTAGAGAAACCAGGTCAACAGAGCTGCTTTAGAGCCTAAGAATCAGGTCAGCAGAGCTGCTATAGAGCCTAATAACCAGGTCAGCAGAGCTGCTCTAGAGCCAGATAACCAGGTCAGCAGAGCTGCTGTAGAGCCAGAGAAACCAGATCAGCAGAGCTGCTTTAGAGGGAGAGAGCGAGGTCAGCAGAGCTGCAATAGAGCCTAAGAACCAGGTCAGCAGAGCTGCTCTAGAGCCAGAGAACCAGGGCAGCAGAGCTGCTGTAGAGCTAGAGAAACCAGGTCAGCAGAGCTGCTTTAGAGGGAGAGAACCAGGTCAGCAGAGCTGCTCCAGAGCCAGAGAACCAGGTCAGCAGTGCTGCACTAGAGCCTAAGAACCAGTTCAGCAGAGCTGCTCTAGAGCCTAAGAACCAGGTCAGCAGAGCTGTTCTAGAGGCAGGAACCAGGTCAGCAGAGCTGCTTGAGAGGGTGAGAACCAGGTCAGCAGAGCTGCTCTAGAGCCAGAGGACCAGGTCAGCAGAGCTGCTCCAGAGCCAGAGAACCAGGTCAGCAGAGCTGCTCTAGAGCCAGAGAACCAGGTCAGCAGAGCTGCACTAGAGCATAAGAACAACGTCAGCAGAGCTGGTCTAGACTCAGAGAAACCAGGTCAGCAGAGCTGCTTTAGAGGGAGAGAACCAGGTCAGCAGAGCTGCTTTAAAGGGAGAGAACCAGGTCAGCAGAGCTGCACTATAGCCTAAGAACAAGGTTGCAGAGCTGCTCTAGAGCCAGAGAAACCAGGTCAGCAGAGCTGCTTTAGAGACAGAGAACCAGGTCAGCAGAGCTGCTTTAAAGCCAGATAACCAAGTCAGCAGAGCTGCTCTAGAGCCTAAGAACCAGGTCGGCAGAGCTGCTCTAGAGGCACAGAAACCAGGTCAGCAGAGCTGCTTTAGAGGGAGAGAACCAGGTCAGCAGAGCTGCTCTAGAGCCAGAGAACCAGGTCAGCAGAGCTTCTTTAGCGCCAGAGAACCAGGTCAGCAGAGCTGCTTTAGAGGTAGAGAACCAGGTCAACAGAGCTGCTATAGAGCCAAAGAACCAGGTCAGCAGAGCTGCTTTAGCGCCAGAGAACCAGGTCAGCAGAGCTGCTTTAGAGCCAGAGAACCAGGTCAGCAGAGCTGCTCTAGAGCCAGAGAAACAGGGCAGCAGAGCTGCTGTAGAGCTAGAGAAACCAGGTCAACAGAGCTGCTTTAGAGGGAGAGAACCAGGTCAGCAGAGCTGCTCCAGAGCCAGAGAACCAGGTCAGCAGAGCTGCACTAGAGCCTAAGAACCAGTTCAGCAGAGCTGCTCTAGAGCCTAAGAACCAGGTCAGCAGAGCTGCTCTAGAGGCAGGAACCAGGTCAGCAGAGCTGCTTTAGAGGGTGAGAACCAGGTCAGCAGAGCTGCTCTAGAGCCAGAGGACCAGGTCGGCAGAGCTGCTCCAGAGCCAGAGAACCAGGTCAGCAGAGCTGCTCTAGAGCCAGAGAACTAGGTCAGTCTACCTGCTGTAGAGCCAGAGAACCAGGTCAGCAGAGCTGCACTAGAGCATAAGAACAAGGTCAGCAGAGCTGGTCTAGAGTCAGAGAAACCGGGCCAGCAGAGCTGCTTTAGAGGGAGAGAACCAGGTCAGCAGAGCTGCTTTAAAGGGAGAGAACCAGGTCAGCAGAGCTGCACTATAGCCTAAGAACAAGGTTGCAGAGCTGCTCTAGAGCCAGAGAAACCAGGTCAGCAGAGCTGCTTTAGAGACAGAGAACCAGGTCAGCAGAGCTGCTTTAAAGCCAGAGAACCAAGTCAGCAGAGCTGCTCTAGAGCCTAAGAACCAGGTCGGCAGAGCTGCTCTAGAGGCACAGAAACCAGGTCAGCAGAGCTGCTTTAGAGGGAGAGAACCAGGTCGGCAGAGCTGCTCTAGAGCCAGAGAACCAGGTCAGCAGAGCTTCTTTAGCACCAGAGAACCAGGTCAGCAGAGCTGCTTTAGAGCTAGAGAACCAGGTCAGCAGAGCTGGTCTAGAGCCTGTGAACCAGGTCAGCAGAGCTGCTCCAGACCCAGATAACCAGGTCAGCAGAGCTGCTGTAGAGCCAGAGAAACCAGGTCAGCAGAGGTGCTTTTGAGGGAAACAACCAGGTCAGCACAGCTGGTCTAGAGCCTAAGAACCAGGACAGTACAGCTGCTCTAGAGCCAGAGAACCAGGTCAGCAAAGCTGCTTTAGAGCCAGAAAACCAGGTCAGCAGAGCTGCTTTAGAGGGAGAGAACCAGGTCAGCAGGGCTGCTCTAGAGCCAGAGGACCAGGTCAGCCGAGCTGCTGTAGAGCCAGAGAACCAGTTCAGCTGAGCTGCTTTAGAGCCATAGAACCAGGTCAGCAGAGCCGTTGTAGAGCCAGAGAACCAGGTCAGCAGAGCTGCTCTAGAGCCTAAAAAGCCGGACAGCAGATCTGCTGCTCTAGAGGCAGAGAACCAGGTCAGCAGAGCTGCTGTAGAGTCAGTGAAACCAGGTCAGCATAGCTGCTTTAGAGGGAGAGAACCAGGTCAGCAGAGCTGCTGTAGAGCCTAAGAACCAGGTCAGCAGAGCTGCTGTAGAGCCAGAGAACCAGGTCAGCAGAGCGGCTCTAGAGCCAGAGAACCAGGTCAGCAGAGCTGCTGTACAGCTAGAGAAACCAGGTCAGCAGAGCTGTTTTAGAGGGAGAGAACCAGGTCAGCAGAGCTGCTCCAGAGCCTAAGAACCAGGTCAGCACAGCTGTTCTAGAGCCAGAGAACCAGGTCAGTAGAGCTGCTTTAGCGCCAGAGAACCAGGTCAGCACAGCTGCTCTAGAGCCAGAGAAGCAGGTCAGCAGAGCTACTTTAGCGCCAGAGAACCAGGTCAGCAGAGCTGCACTAGAGCCTAAAAAGCCGGACAGCAGATCTGCTGCTCTAGAGGCAGAGAACCAGGTAAGCAGAGCTGCTGTAGAGTCAGAGAAACCAGGTCAGCATAGCTGCTTTAGAGGGAGAGAACCAGGTCAGCAGAGCTGCTCTAGAGCCTAAGAACCAGGTCTGGAGCCAGAGAACCAGGTCAGCAGAGCTGCTGTAGAGCCTAAGAACCAGGTCAGCAGAGCTGCTGTAGAGCCAGAGAACCAGGTCAGCAGAGCGGCTCTAGAGCCAGAGAACCAGGTCAGCAGAGCTGCTGTACAGCTAGAGAAACCAGGTCAGCAGAGCTGTTTTAGAGGGAGAGAACCAGGTCAGCAGAGCTGCTCCAGAGCCTAAGAACCAGGTCAGCACAGCTGTTCTAGAGCCAGAGAACCAGGTCAGTAGAGCTGCTTTAGCGCCAGAGAACCAGGTCAGCACAGCTGCTCTAGAGCCAGAGAAGCAGGTCAGCAGAGCTACTTAGCGCCAGAGAACCAGGTCAGCAGAGCTGCACTAGAGCCTAAGAACCAGGTCAGCAGAGCTGCTCTAGAGCCTAAGAACCAGGTCAGCAGAGCTGCTCTAGAGCCAGAGAAACCAGGTCAGCTGAGCTGCTTTAGAGGGAGAGAACCAGGTCAGCAGAGCTGCTTTAGAGGGAAAGAACCAGGTCAGCAGAGCTGCTCTAGAGCCTAAGAACCAGATAAGCACAGCTGCTCTAGAGCCAGAGAACCAGGTCAGCAGAGCTGCTTTAGAGCCAGAGAACCAGGTCAGCAGAGCTGCTTTAAAGCCAGAGAACCAGGTCAGCAGAGCTGCTCTTGAGCCTAAGAACCAGGTCGGCAGAGCTGCTCTAGAGGCAGAGAAACCAGGTCAGCAGAGCTGTTTTAGAGGGAGAGAACCAGGTCAGCAAAGCTGCTCTAGAGCCAGAGAACCAGGTCAGCAGAGCTTCTTTAGCGCCAGAGAACCATGTCAGCAGAGCTGCTTTAGAGCCAGAGATCCATGTCAGCAGAGCTGCTCTAGAGCCTAAGAACCAGGTCAGCAGAGCTGCTCTAGAGGCAGAGAACCAGGTCAGCAGAGCTGCTTTATAAGGAGAGAACCAGGTCAGCAGAACTGCTCTAGAGCCAGAGGACCAGGTCAGCCGAGCTGCTGTAAAGCCAGAGTACCAGGTCAGCAAATCTGCTTTAGAGCCAGAAAACCAGGTCAGCAGAGCTGCTTCAGAGGGAGAGAACCAGGTCAGCAGGGCTGCTCTAGAGCCAGAGGACCAGGTCAGATGAGCTGCTGTAGAGCCAGAGAACCAGTTCAGCTGAGCTGCTTTAGAGCCATAGAACCAGGTCAGCAGAGCCGTTGTAGAGCCAGAGAACCAGGTCAGCAGAGCTGCTCTAGAGCCTAAAAAGCCGGATAGCAGATCTGCTCTAGAGGCAGAGAACCAGGACAGCAGAGCTGCTCTAGAGGCAGAGAACCAGGTCAGCAGAGCTGCTGTAGAGTCAGAGAAACCAGGTCAGCATAGCTGCTTTAGAGGGAGAGAACCAGGTCAGCAGAGCTGCTCTAGAGCCTAAGAACCAGGTCTGGAGCCAGAGAACCAGGTCAGCAGAGCTGCTTTAGAGCCAGAGAACCAGGTCAGCAGAGCTGCTCTAGAGCCTAAGAACCAGGTCAGCAGAGCTGCTGTAGAGCCAGAGAACCAGGTCAGCAGAGCGGCTCTAGAGCCAGAGAACCAGTTCAGCAGAGCTGCTGTACAGCTAGAGAAACCAGGTCAGCAGAGCTGTCTTAGAGGGAGAGAACCAGGTCAGCAGAGCTGCTCCAGAGCCTAAGAACCAGGTCAGCACAGCTATTCTAGAGCCAGAGAACCAGGTCAGGAGAGCTGCTTTAGCGCCAGAGAACCAGGTCAGCACAGCTGCTCTAGAGCCAGAGAAGCAGGTCAGCAGAGCTGCTTTAGCGCCAGAGAACCAGGTCAGCAGAGCTGCTTTAGCGCCAGAGAACCAGGTCAGCAGAGCTGCTTTAGAGCCAGAGAACCAGGTCAGCAGAGCTGCTCTAGAGCCAGAGAACCAGGGCAGCAGAGCTGCTGTAGAGCTAGAGAAACCAGGTCAGCAGAGCTGCTTTAGAGGGAGAGAACCAGGTCAGCAGAGCTGCTCCAGAGCCAGAGAACAAGGTCAGCAGAGCTGCACTAGAGCCTAAGAACCAGTTCAGCAGAGCTGCTCTAGAGCCAGAGAACTAGGTCAGTCTAGCTGCTGTAGAGCCAGAGAACCAGGTCAGCAGAGCTGCACTAGAGCATAAGAACAAGGTCAGCAGAGCTGGTCTAGAGTCAGAGAAACCAGGCCAGCAGAGCTGCTTTAGAGGGAGAGAACCAGGTCAGCAGAGCTGCTTTAAAGGTAGAGAACCAGGTCAGCAGAGCTGCACTATAGCCTAAGAACAAGGTTGCAGAGCTGCTCTAGAGCCAGAGAAACCAGTTCAGCAGAGCTGCTTTAGAGACAGAGAACCAGGTCAGCAGAGCTGCTTTAAAGCCAGAGAACCAAGTCAGCAGAGCTGCTCTAGAGCCTAAGAACCAGGTCGGCAGAGCTGCTCTAGAGGCACAGAAACCAGGTCAGCAGAGCTGCTTTAGAGGGAGAGAACCAGGTCAGCAGAGCTGCTCTAGAGCCAGAGAACCAGGTCAGCAGAGCTTCTTTAGCGCCAGAGAACCAGGTCAGCAGAGCTGCTTTAGAGCTAGAGAACCAGGTCAGCAGAGCTGGTCTAGAGCCTATGAACCAGGTCAGCAGAGCTGCTCCAGACCCAGATAACCAGGTCAGCAGAGCTGCTGTAGAGCCAGAGAAACCAGGTCAGCAGAGGTGCTTTTGAGGGAAACAACCAGGTCAGCACAGCTGGTCTAGAGCCTAAGAACCAGGACAGTACAGCTGCTCTAGAGCCAGAGAACCTGGTCAGCAAAGCTGCTTTAGAGCCAGAAAACCAGGTCAGCAGAGCTGCTTTAGAGGGAGAGAACCAGGTCAGCAGGGCTGCTCTAGAGCCAGAGGACCAGGTCAGCCGAGCTGCTGTAGAGCCAGAGAACCAGTTCAGCTGAACTGCTTTAGAGCCATAGAACCAGGTCAGCAGAGCCGTTGTAGAGCCAGAGAACCAGGTCAGCAGAGCTGCTCTAGAGCCTAAAAAGCCGGACAGCCGATCTGCTCTAGAGGCAGAGAACCAGGACAGCAGAGCTGCTCTAGAGGCAGAGAACCAGGTCAGCAGAGCTTCTGTAGAGTCAGAGAAACCAGGTCAGCATAGCTGCTTTAGAGGGAGAGAACCAGGTCAGCAGAGCTGCTCTAGAGCCTAAGAACCAGGTCTGGAGCCAGAGAACCAGGTCAGCAGAGCTGCTTTAGAGGCAGAGAACCAGGTCAGCAGAGCTGCTCTAGAGCCTAAGAACCAGGTCAGCAGAGCTGCTGTAGAGCCAGAGAACCAGGTCAGCAGAGCGGCTCTAGAGCCAGAGAACCAGGTCAGCAGAGCTGCTGTACAGCTAGAGAAACCAGGTCAGCAGAGCTGTTTTAGAGGGAGAGAACCAGGTCAGCAGAGCTGCTCCAGAGCCTAAGAACCAGGTCAGCACAGCTGTTCTAGAGCCAGAGAACCAGGTCAGCAGAGCTGCATTAGCGCCAGAGAACCAGGTCAGCAGAGCTGCTCCAGAGGCTAAGAACCAGGTCAGCACAGCTGCTCTAGAGCCAGAGAAGCAGGTCAGCAGAGCTGCTTTAGCGCCAGAGAACCAGGTCAGCAGAGCTGCTTTAGAGCCAGAGAACCAGGTCAGCAGAGCTGCAGTAGAGCCTAAGAACCAGGCCAGCAGAGCTGCTCTAGAGCCTAAGAACCAGGTCAGCAGAGCTTCTCTAGAGGCAGAGAACCAGGTCAGCAGAGCTGCTTTAGAGTGAGAGAACCAGGTCAGCAGAGCTGCTCTAGAGCCAGAGGACCAGGTCAGCCGAGTGGCTGTAGAGCCAGAGAACCAGGTCAGCAGAGCTGCACTAGAGCCTAAGAACAAGGTCAGCAGAGCTGCTCTAGAGCCAGAGAAACCAGGTCAGCTGAGCTGCTTTAGAGGGAGAGAACCAGGTCAGCAGAGCTGCTCTAGAGCCTAAGAACCAGATAAGCACAGCTGCTCTAGAGCCAGAGAACCAGGTCAGCAGAGCTGCTTTAGAGCCAGAGAACCAGGTCAGCAGAGCTGCTCTAGAGCCTAAGAACCAGGTCGGCAGAGCTGCTCTAGAGGCAGAGAAACCATGTCAGCAGAGCTGCTTTAGAGGGAGAGAACCAGGTCAGCAGAGCTGCTCTAGAGCCAGAGAACCAGGTCAGCAGAGCTTCTTTAGCGCCAGAGAACCATGTCAGCAGAGCTGCTTTAGAGCCAGAGAACCAGGTCAGCAGAGCTGCTCTGGAGCCTAAGAACCAGGTCAGCAGAGCTGCTTTAGATGGAGAGAACCAGGTAAGCAGAACTGCTCTAGAGCCAGAGGACCAGCTCAGCCGAGCTGCTGTAGAGCCAGAGTACCAGGTCAGCAGAGCTGCTCAAGAGTCAGAGAAACCAGGTCAGCAGAGCAGCTTTAGAGGGAGAGAACCATGTCAGCAGAGCTGTTCTAGAGCCTAAGAACCAGGTCAGCACGGCTGCTCTAGAGCCAGAGAACCAGTTCAGCACAGCTGCTTTAGAGCCAGAGAACCAGGTCAGAAGAGCTGCTTAAGAGCCGGAGAACCAGGTCAGCAGAGCTACTCTAGAGCCTAGCAACCAGGTCAGCAGAGCTGCTCTGGAGGCAGAGAAACCAGGTCAGCAGAGCTGCTGTAGAGCCAGAGAAACCTGGTCAGCAGACCTGCTTTAGAGCCTGAGAACCAGGCAAGCATAGCTGCTCTAGAGCTAGAGAACCAGGTCAGCAGAGCTGCTTTAGAGCCAGAGAACCAGGTCAGCAGAGCTGCTCTAGAGCCTAAGAACCAGGTCAGCAGAGCTGCTGTAGAGCCTAAGAACCAGGTTAGCAGAGCTGCTCTAGAGCCAGATAACCAGGTCAGCAGAGCTGCTGTAGAGCCAGAGAAACCAGGTCAGCAGAGTGGCTTTAGAAGGAGAGAACCAGGTCAGCAGAGCTGCTCTAGAGCCTAAGAACCAGGTCAGCAGAGCTGCTCTAGAGCCTAAGAACCAGGTCAGCACAGCTGTTTAGAGCCAGAAAATCAGGTCAGCAGACCTGCTTTAGAGCAGGAGAAACCAGGACAGCAGAGCTGCTTTAGAGACAGAAAACCAGGTTAGCAGAACTGCATTCGAGCCAGAGAACCAGGTCAGCAGAGCAGTTGTAGAGCCAGAGAACCAGGTCAGCAGAGCTGCTCTAGAGCCTGAGAACCAGGACAGTACAGCTGCTCTGGAGTCAGAGAACCAGGTCAGCAAAGCTGCTTTCGAGCCAGAAAACCAGGCCAGCAGAGCTGCTCTAGAGCCTAAGAACCAGGTCAGCAGAGCTGCTCTAGAGTCAGAGAACCAGGTCAGCAAAGCTGCTTTCGAGCCAGAAAACCAGGCCAGCAGAGCTGCTCTAGAGCCTAAGAACCAGGTCAGCAGAGCTGCTCTAGAGGCAGAGAACCAGGTCAGCAGAACTGCTTTAGAGGGAGAGAACCAGGTCAGCAGAGCTGTTTAGAGCCAGAAAACCAGGTCAGCAGACCTGCTTTAGAGCAGGAGAAACCAGGACAGCAGAGCTGCTTTAGAGACAGAAAACCAGGTTAGCAGAACTGCATTCGAGCCAGAGAACCAGGTCAGCAGAGCAGTTGTAGAGCCAGAGAACCAGGTCAGCAGAGCTGCTCTAGAGCCTGAGAACCAGGACAGTACAGCTGCTCTGGAGTCAGAGAACCAGGTCAGCAAAGCTGCTTTCGAGCCAGAAAACCAGGCCAGCAGAGCTGCTCTAGAGCCTAAGAACCAGGTCAGCAGAGCTGCTCTAGAGTCAGAGAACCAGGTCAGCAAAGCTGCTTTCGAGCCAGAAAACCAGGCCAGCAGAGCTGCTCTAGAGCCTAAGAACCAGGTCAGCAGAGCTGCTCTAGAGGCAGAGAACCAGGTCAGCAGAGCTGCTTTAGAGGGAGAGAACCAGGTCAGCAGAGCTGCTCTAGAGCTAGAGTACCAGGTCAGCCGAGTTGCTGTAGAGCCAGAGAACCAGGTCAGCAGAGCTGCACTAGAGCCTAAGAACAAGGTCAGCAGAGCTGCTCTAGAGCCAGAGAAACCAGGTCAGCTGAGCTGCTTTAGAGGGAGAGAACCAGGTCAGCAGAGCTGCTTTAGTGGGAAAGAACCAGGTCAGCAGAGCTGCTCTAGAGCCTAAGAACCAGCAAAGCACAGCTGCTCTAGAGCCAGAGAACCAGGTCAGCAGAGCTGCTTTAGAGCCAGAGAACCAGGTCAGCAGAGCTGCTTTAAAGCCAGAGAACCAGGTCAGCAGAGCTGCTCTAGAGCCTAAGAACCAGGTCGGCAGAGCTGCTCTAGAGGCAGAGAAACCATGTCAGCAGAGCTGCTTTAGAGGGAGAGAACCAGGTCAGCAGAGCTGCTCTAGAGCCAGAGAACCAGGTCAGCAGAGCTTCTTTAGCGCCAGAGAACAATGTCTGCAGAGCTGCTTTAGAGCCAGAGAACCAGGTCAGCAGAGCTGCTCTAGAGCCTAAGAACCAGGTCAGCAGAGCTGCTCTAGAGGCAGAGAACCAGGTCAGCAGAGCTGCTTTATAAGGAGAGAACCAGATCAGCAGAACTGCTCTAGAGCCAGAGGACCTGGTCAGCCGAGCTGCTGTAGAGCCAGAGTACCAGGTCAGCAGAGCTGCTCAAGAGTCAGAGAAACCAGGTCAGCAGATCAGCTTTAGAGGGAGAGAACCATGTCAGCAGAGCTGTTCTAGAGCCTAAGAACCAGGTCAGCACAGCTGCTTTAGAGCCAGAGAACCAGGTCAGCACAGCTGCTTTAGAGCCAGAGAACCAGGTCAGCAGAGCTGCTTAAGAGCCGGAGAACCAGGTCACCAGAGCTACTCTAGAGCCTAGGAACCAGGTCAGCAGAGCTGCTCTGGAGGCAGAGAAACCAGGTCAGCAGAGCTGCTGTAGAGCCAGAGAAACCTGGTCAGCAGACCTGCTTTAGAGCCTACGAACCAGGCAAGCATAGCTGCTCTAGAGCTAGAGAACCAGGTCAGCAGAGCTGCTTTAGAGCCAGAGAACCAGGTCAGCAGAGCTGCTCTAGAGCCTAAGAACCAGGTCAGCAGAGCTGCTGTAGAGCCTAAGAACCAGGTCAGCAGAGCTGCTGTAGAGCCAGAGAAACCAGGTCAGCAGAGTGGCTTTAGAAGGAGAGAACCAGGTCAGCAGAGCTGCTCTAGAGCCAAAGAACCAGTTCAGCAGAGCTGCTCTAGAGCCTAAGAACCAGGTCAGCACAGCTGTTTAGAGCCAGAAAACCAGGTCAGCAGACCTGCTTTAGAGCAGGAGAAACCAGGACAGCAGAGCTGCTTTAGAGACAGAAAACCAGGTTAGCAGAACTGCATTAGAGCCAGAGAACCAGGTCAGCAGAGCAGTTGTAGAGCCAGAGAACCAGGTTAACAGAGCTGCTCTAGAGCCTGAGAACCAGGACAGTACAGCTGCTCTAGAGTCAGAGAACCAGGTCAGCAAAGCTGCTTTCGAGCCAGAAAACCAGGTTAGCAGAGCTGCTTTAGAGCCAGGTCAGCAGAGCTGCTTTAGAGCCAGAGAAGCAGGTCAGCAGAGCTGCTCTAAAGCCTAAGAACCAGGTCAGCAGAGCTGCTTTAAAGCCAGAGAACCAGGTTAGCAGAGCTGCTTTAGAGCCAGGTCAGCAGTCCTGCTTTAGAGTCAGCGAGGAAGGTCAGCAGAGCTGCTCTAGAGCCTAAGAACCAGGTCAGCAGAGCTGCTCTAGAGGCAGAGAACCAGGTCAGCAGAGCTGCTTTAGAAGGAGAGAACCAGGCCAGCAGAACTGCTCTAGAGCCAGAGGACCAGGTCAGCCGAGCTGCTGTAGAGCCAGAGAACCAGGTCAGCAGACCTCCTCTAGAGGCTAAGAACCAGGTCAGCAGAGCTGCTCTAGAGGGAGAGAAGCAGGTCAGCAGAGCTGCTTTAGAGGGAGAGAACCAGGTCAGCAGAGCTGCACTAGAGACCAGAGAACCTGGTCAGCAGAGCTGCTTTAGAGTCAGAGAACCAGGTCAGCAGAGCTGCTTAAGAGTCAGAGAACCAGGTCAGCAGAGCTGCTCTAGAGCCTAAGAACCAGGTCATCAGAGCTGCCCTAGAGGCAGAGAAACCAGGTCAGCAAAGCTGCTTTAGAGGGAGAGAACCAGGTCAGCAGAGCTGCTTTAGAGCCAGAGAACCAGGTCAGCAGAGCTGCTGTAGAGACAGAGAAACCAGATCAGCAGAGCTGCTTTAGAGGGAGAGAACCAGGTCAGCAGAGCTGCTCTAGAGACTAAGAACTAGGTCAGCAGAGCTGCTCTAGAGCCAGAGAACCAGGTCAGCAGAGCTGCTGTAGAGCTAGAGAAACAAGGTCAGCAGAGCTGCTTTAGAGGGAGAGAACCAGGTCAGCAGAGCTGCTCCAGAGCCTAAGAACCAGGTCAACACAGCTGCTCTAAAGCCAGAGAACCAGGTCAGCAGAGCTGCTTTAGCGCCAGAGATCCAGGTCAGCAGAGCTAATCCAGAGCCTAAGAACCAGGTCAGCAGAGCTGCTTTAGAGTCAGAGGACCAGGTGAGCAAAGCTGCTTAAGAGCCAGAGAACCAGGTCAGCAGAGCTGCTCTAGAGCCTAAGAATCAGGTCAGCAGAGCTGCTCTAGAGGCAGAGAAACCAGGTCAGCAAAGCTGCTTTAGAGGGAGAGAACCAGGTCAGCAGAGCTGCTTTAGAGCCAGAGAACCAGGTCAGCAGAGCTGCTCTAGAGCCTATGAACCAGGTCAGCAGAGCTGCTCCAGGCCCAGAGAACCAGGTCAGCAGAGCTGCTCTGGAGGCAGAGAAACCAGGTCAGCAGAGCTGCTGTAGAGCCAGAGAAACCTGGTCAGCAGACCTGCTTTAGAGCCTAAGAACCAGGCAAGCATAGCTGCTCTAGAGCTAGAGAACCAGGTCAGCAGAGCTGCTTTAGAGCCAGAGAACCAGGTCAGCAGAGCTGCTCTAGAGCCTAAGAACCAGGTCAGCAGAGCTGCTGTAGAGCCTAAGAACCAGGTTAGCAGAGCTGCTCTAGAGGCAGATAACCAGGTCAGCAGAGCTGCTGTAGAGCCAGAGAAACCAGGCCAGCAGAGTGGCTTTAGAAGGAGAGAACCAGGTCAGCAGAGCTGCTCTAGAGCCTAAGAACCAGGTCAGCAGAGCTGTTCTAGAACCTAAGAACCAGGTCAGCACAGCTGTTTAGAGCCAGAAAACCAGGTCAGGAGACCTGCTTTAGAGCAGGAGAAACCAGGACAGCAGAGCTGCTTTAGAGACAGAAAACCAGGTTAGCAGAACTGCATTAGAGCCAGAGAACCAGGTCAGCAGAGCAGTTGTAGAGCCAGAGAACCAGGTCAGGAGAGCTGCTCTAGAGCCTGAGAACCAGGACAGTACAGCTGCTCTAGAGTCAGAGAACCAGGTCAGCAAAGCTGCTTTCGAGCCAGAAAACCAGGTTAGCAGAGCTGCTTTAGAGCCAGGTCAGCAGAGCTGCTTTAGAGCCAGAGAAGAAGGTCATCAGAGCTGCTCTAGAGCCTAAGAACCAGGTCAGCAGAGCTGCTTTAAAGCCAGAGACCCAGGTTAGCAGAGCTGCTTTAGAGCCCGGTCAGCAGTCCTGCTTTAAAGTCAGCAAGGAAGGTCAGCAGAGCTGCTCTAGAGCCTAAGAACCAGGTCAGCAGAGCTGCTCTAGAGGCAGAGAACCAGGTCAGCAGAGCTGCTTTAGAAGGAGAGAACCAGGTCAGCAGAACTGCTCTAGAGCCAGAGGACCAGGTCAGCCGAGCTGCTGTAGAGCCAGAGAACCAGGTCAGCAGACCTCCTCTAGAGGCTAAGAACCAGGTCAGCAGAGCTGCTCTAGAGGGAGAGAAGCAGGTCAGCAGAGCTGCTTTAGAGGGAGAGAACCAGGTCAGCAGAGCTGCACTAGAGCCAGAGAACCTGGTCAGCAGAGCTGCTTTAGAGTCAGAGAACCAGGTCAGCAGAGCTGCTTAAGAGTCAGAGAACCAGGTCAGCAGAGCTGCTCTAGAGCCTAAGAACCAGGTCAGCAGAGCTGCCCTAGAGGCAGAGAAACCAGGTCAGCAAAGCTGCTTTAGAGGGAGAGAACCAGGTCAGCAGAGCTGCTTTAGAGCCAGAGAACCAGGTCAGCAGAGCTGCTGTAGAGACAGAGAAACCAGATCAGCAGAGCTGCTTTAGAGGGAGAGAACCAGGTCAGCAGAGCTGCTCTAGAGACTAAGAACTAGGTCAGCAGAGCTGCTCTAGAGCCAGAGAAACCAGATCAGCAGAGCTGCTTTAGAGGGAGAGAACCAGGTCAGCAGAGCTGCTCTAGAGCCTAAGAACCAGGTCAGCAGAGCTGCTCTAGAGCCAGAGAACCAGGTCAGTAGAGCTGCTGTAGAGCTAGAGAAACAAGGTCAGCAGAGCTGCTTTAGAGGGAGAGAACCAGGTCAGCAGAGCTGCTCCAGAGCCTAAGAACCAGGTCAACACAGCTGCTCTAGAGCCAGAGAACCAGGTCAGCAGAGCTGCTTTAGCGCCAGAGATCCAGGTCAGCAGAGCTAATCCAGAGCCTAAGAACCAGGTCAGCACAGCTGCTCTAGAGCCAGAGAACCAGGTGGTCAGCAGAGCTGCTTTAGAGCCAGAGAACCAGGTCAGCAGAGCTGCTTTAGAGCCAGAGAACCAGGTCAGCAGAGCTGCACTAGAGCCTAAGAACCAGGTCAGCAGAGCTGCTCTAGAGGCTAAGAACCAGGTCAGCAGAGCTGCTCTAGAGGCAGAGAACCAGGTCAGGAGAGCTGCTTTAGAGGGAGAGAACCAGGTCAGCAGAGCTGCTCTAGAGCCAGAGGACCAGGTCAGCCTAGCTGCTGTAGAGCCAGAGAAACCAGGTCAACAGAGCTGCTTTAGAGCCTGAGAACCAGGTCAGCAGATCTGCTCTAGAGCCAGACAACCAGGTCAGCCGAGCTGCTTTAGAGCCAGAGAACCAGGTTAGCAGAGCTGCTCTAGAGGCTAAGAACCAGGTCAGCAGAGCTGCTCTAGAGCCTAAGAACCAGGTCAGCAGAGCTGTTCTAGAACCTAAGAACCAGGTCAGCACAGCTGTTTAGAGCCAGAAAACCAGGTCAGCAGACCTGCTTTAGAGCAGGAGAAACCAGGACAGCAGAGCTGCTTTAGAGACAGAAAGCCAGGTTAGCAGAACTGCATTAGAGCCAGAGAACCAGGTCAGCAGAGCAGTTGTAGAGCCAGAGAACCAGGTCAGCAGAGCTGCTCTAGAGCCTGAGAACCAGGACAGTACAGCTGCTCTAGAGTCAGAGAACCAGGTCAGCAAAGCTGCTTTCGAGCCAGAAAACCAGGTTAGCAGAGCTGCTTTAGAGCCAGGTCAGCAGAGCTGCTTTAGAGCCAGAGAAGCAGGTCATCAGAGCTGCTCTAGAGCCTAAGAACCAGGTCAGCAGAGCTGCTTTAAAGCCAGAGAACCAGGTTAGCAGAGCTGCTTTAGAGCCCGGTCAGCAGTCCTGCTTTAAAGTCAGCAAGGAAGGTCAGCAGAGCTGCTCTAGAGCCTAAGAACCAGGTCAGCAGAGCTGCTCTAGAGGCAGAGAACCAGGTCAGCAGAGCTGCTTTAGAAGGAGAGAACCAGGTCAGCAGAACTGCTCTAGAGCCAGAGGACCAGGTCAGCCGAGCTGCTGTAGAGCCAGAGAACCAGGTCAGCAGACCTCCTCTAGAGGCTAAGAACCAGGTCAGCAGAGCTGCTCTAGAGGGAGAGAAGCAGGTCAGCAGAGCTGCTTTAGAGGGAGAGAACCAGGTCAGCAGAGCTGCACTAGAGCCAGAGAACCTGGTCAGCAGAGCTGCTTTAGAGTCAGAGAACCAGGTCAGCAGAGCTGCTTAAGAGTCAGAGAACCAGGTCATCAGAGCTGCTCTAGAGCCTAAGAACCAGGTCAGCAGAGCTGCCCTAGAGGCAGAGAAACCAGGTCAGCAAAGCTGCTTTAGAGGGAGAGAACCAGGTCAGCAGAGCTGCTTTAGAGCCAGAGAACCAGGTCAGCAGAGCTGCTGTAGAGACAGAGAAACCAGATCAGCAGAGCTGCTTTAGAGGGAGAGAACCAGGTCAGCAGAGCTGCTCTAGAGACTAAGAACTAGGTCAGCAGAGCTGCTCTAGAGCCAGAGAAACCAGATCAGCAGAGCTGCTTTAGAGGGAGAGAACCAGGTCAGCAAAGCTGCTCTAGAGCCTAAGAACCAGGTCAGCAGAGCTGCTCTAGAGCCAGAGAACCAGGTCAGTAGAGCTGCTGTAGAGCTAGAGAAACAAGGTCAGCAGAGCTGCTTTAGAGGGAGAGAACCAGGTCAGCAGAGCTGCTCCAGAGCCTAAGAACCAGGTCAACACAGCTGCTCTAGAGCCAGAGAACCAGGTCAGCAGAGCTGCTTTAGCGCCAGAGATCCAGGTCAGCAGAGCTAATCCAGAGCCTAAGAACCAGGTCAGCACAGCTGCTCTAGAGCCAGAGAACCAGGTGGTCAGCAGAGCTGCTTTAGTGCCAGAGAACCAGGTCAGCAGAGCTGCTTTAGAGCCAGAGAACCAGGTCAGCAGAGCTGCACTAGAGCCTAAGAACCAGGTCAGCAGAGCTGCTCTAGAGGCTAAGAACCAGGTCAGCAGAGCTGCTCTAGAGGCAGAGGACCAGGTCAGGAGAGCTGCTTTGGAGGGAGAGAACCAGGTCAGCAGAGCTGCTCTAGAGCCAGAGGACCAGGTCAGCCTAGCTGCTGTAGAACCAGAGAACCAGGTCAGCAGAGCTGCACTAGAGCCTAAGAACAAGGTCAGCAGAGCTGCTCTAGAGCCAGAGAAGCAGGCCAGTAGACCTGTTTTAGAGGGAGAGAACCAGGTCAGCAGAGCTGCTCTAGAGCCTAAGAACCAGGTCAGCAGAGCTGCTCTAGAGGCAGAGAAACCAGGTCAGCAAAGCTCCTTGAGAGGGAGAGAACCAGGTCAGCAGAGATGCTTTAGAGCCAGAGAACCAGGTCAGCAGAGCTGCTTTAGAGCCAGAGAACCAGGTCATCAGAGTTTCTCTAGAGCCTATGAACCAGGTCAGGAGAGCTGTTCCAGGCCCAGAGAACCAGGCCAGCAGAGCTGCTGTAGAGCCAGCGAAACCTGGTCAGCAGATCTGCATTAGAGCCTAAGAAGCAGGCAAACATAGCTGCTCTAGAGCCAGAGAACCAGGTCAGCAGAGCTGCTTTAGAGCCAGAGAACCAAGTCAGCAAAGCTGCTCTAGAGCCTAAGAATCAGGTCAGCAGAGCTGCTCTAGAGCCTAATAACTAGGTCAGCAGAGCTGCTCTAGAGCCAGATAACCAGGTCAGCAGAGCTGCTGTAGAGCCAGAGAAACCAGATCAGCAGAGCTGCTCTAGAGCCTATGAACCAGGTCAGCAGAGCTGCTCCAGGCCCAGAGAACCAGGTCAGCAGAGCTGCTGTAGAGCCAGAGAAACCTGGTCAGCAGATCTGCATTAGAGCCTAAGAAGCAGGCAAGCATAGCTTCTCTAGAGCCAGATAACCAGGTCAGCAGAGCTGCTGTAGAGCCAGTGAAACCAGATCAGCAGAGCTGCTTTAGAGGGAGAGAACCAGGTCAGCAGAGCTGCTCTAGAGCCTAAGAACTAGGTCAGCAGAGCTACTCTAGAGCCAGAGAACCAGGTCAGCAGAGCTGCTTTAGAGGGAGAAAACCAGGTCAGCAGAGCTGCTCCAGAGCCTAAGAACCAGGTCAACACAGCTGCTCTAGAGCCAGAGAACCAGGTCAGGAGAGCTGCTTTAGCGCCAGAGATCCAGGTCAGCAGAGCTAATCCAGAGCCTAAGAACCAGGTCAGCAGAGCTGCTTTAGAGTCAGAGAACCAGGTCAGCAGAGCTGCTTAAGAGCCAGAGAACCAGGTCAGCAGAGCTGCTCTAGAGCCTAAGAACCAGGTCAGCAGAGCTGCTCTTTAGGCAGAGAAACCAGGTCAGCAAAGCTGCTTTAGAGGGAGAGAACCAGGTCAGCAGAGGTGCTCTAGAGCCTATGAACCAGGTCAGCAGAGCTGCTCCAGGCCCAGAGAACCAGGTCAGCAGAGCTGCGGTAGAGCCAGAGAGACCTGGTCAGCAGATCCGCATTAGAGCCTAAGAAGCAGGCAAGCATAGCTTCTCTAGAGCCAGAGAACCAGGTCAGCAGAGCTGCTCTAAAGCCTAATACCCAGGTCAGCAGAGCTGCTCTAGAGCCATATAACCACGTCAGCAGAGCTGCTGTAGAGCCAGAGAAATCAGATCAGCAGAGCTGCTTTAGAGGGAGAGAACCAGGTCAGCAGAGCTGCTCTAGAGCCTAAGAACCAGGTCAGCAGAGCTGCTCTAGAGCCAGAGAATCAGGTCAGCAGAGCTGCTGTAGAGCTAGAGAAACAAGGTCAGCAGAGCTGCTTTAGAGGGAGAGAACCAGGTCAGCAGAGCTGCTCCAGAGCCTAAGAACCAGGTCAACACAGCTGCTCTAGAGCCAGAGAACCAGGTCAGCAGAGCTGATTTAGCGCCAGAGATCCAGGTCAGCAGAGCTAATCCAGAGCCTAAGAACCAGGTCAGCACAGCTGCTCTAGAGCCAGAGAACCAGGTGGTCAGCAGAGCTGCTTTAGCGCCAGAGAACCAGGTCAGCAGAGCTGCTTTAGAGCCAGAGAACCAGGTCAGCAGAGCTGCACTAGAGCCTAAGAACCAGGTCAGCAGAGCTGCTCTAGAGGCTAAGAACCAGGTCAGCAGAGCTGCTCTAGATGCAGAGAACCAAGTCAGGAGAGCTGCTTTAGAGGGAGAGAACCAGGTCAGCAGAGATGCTCTAGAGCTTGAGGACCAGGTCAGCCTAGCTGCTGTAGAGCCAGAGAACCAGGTCAGCAGATCTGCACTACAGCCGAAGAACAGGGTCAGCAGAGCTGCTCTAGAGCCAGAGAAGCAGGTCAGTAGAGCTGTTTTAGAGGGAGAGAACCAGGTCAGCAGAGCTGCTCTAGAGCCTAAGAACCAGGTCAGCAGAGCTGCTTTAGAGTCAGAGAACCAGGTCAGCAGAGCTGCTTAAGAGCCTAAGAACCAGGTCAGCAGAGCTGCTCTAGAGCCTAAGAACCAGGTCAGCAGAGCTGCTCTAGAGGCAGAGAAACCAGGTCAGCAAAGCTTCTTGAGAGGGAGAGAACCAGGTTAGCAGAGGTGCTTTAGAGCCAGAGAACCAGGCCAGTAGAGCTGCTTTAGAGCAAGAGAACCAGGTCAGCAGAGCTGCACTACAGCCTAAGAACAGGTTCAGCAGAGCTGCTCTAGAGCCAGAGAAGCAGGTCAGTAGAGCTGTTTTAGAGGGAGAGAACCAGGTCAGCAGAGCTGCTCTAGAGCCTAAGAACCAGGTCAGCACAGCTGCTCTAGAGCCAGAGAACCAGGTCAGCAGAGCTGCTTTAGAGTCAGAGAACCAGGTCAGCAGAGCTGCTTAAGAGCCTAAGAACCAGGCCAGCAGAGCTGCTCTAGAGCCTAAGAACTAGGTCAGCAGAGCTGCTCTAGAGCCAGAGAACCAGGTCAGCAGAGCTGCTGTAGAGCTAGAGAAACAAGGTCAGCAGAGCTGCTTTAGAGGGAGAGAACCAGGTCAGCAGAGCTGCTCCAGAGCCTAAGAACCAGGTCAACACAGCTGCTCTAGAGCCAGAGAACCAGGTCAGCAGAGCTGCTTTAGCGCCAGAGATCCAGGTCAGCAGAGCTAATCCAGAGCCTAAGAACCAGGTCAGCAGAGCTGCTTTAGAGTCAGAGAACCAGGTGAGCAAAGCTGCTTAAGAGCCAGAGAACCAGGTCAGCAGAGCTGCTCTAGAGCCTAAGAACCAGGTCAGCAGAGCTGCTCTAGAGGCAGAGAAACCAGGTCAGCAAAGCTGCTTTAGAGGGAGAGAACCAGGTCAGCAGAGCTGCTTTAGAGCCAGAGAACCAGGTCAGCAAAGCTGCTCTAGAGCCTATGAACCAGGTCAGCAGAGCTGCTGCAGGCCCAGAGAACCAGGTCAGCAGAGCTGCGGTAGAGCCACAGAAACCTGGTCAGCAGATCTGCATTAGAGCCTAAGAACCAGGTCAGCAGAGCTACTCTAGAGCCTAATACCCAGGTCAGCAGAGCTTCTCTATAGCCAGAGAACCAGGTCAGCAGAGCTGCTCTAGAGCCTAAGAATCAGGTCAGCAGAGCTACTCTAGAGCCTAATACCCAGGTCAGCAGAGCTGCTCTAGAGCCAGATAACCAGGTCAGCAGAGCTGCTGTAGAGCCAGAGAAACCAGATCAGCAGAGCTGCTTTAGAGGGAGAGAACCAGGTCAGCAGAGCTGCTCTAGAGCATAAGAACCAGGTCAGCAGAGCTGCTCTAGAGCCAGAGAACCAGGTCAGTAGAGCTGCTGTAGAGCTAGAGAAACAAGGTCAGCAGAGCTGCTTTAGAGGGAGAGAACCAGGACAGCAGATCTGCTCCAGAGCCTAAGAACCAGGTCAACACAGCTGCTCTAGAGCCAGAGAACCAGGTCAGCAGAGGTGCTTTAGCGCCAGAGATCCAGGTCAGCAGAGCTAATCCAGAGCCTAAGAACCAGGTCAGCACAGCTGCTCTAGAGCCAGAGTACCAGGTGGTCAGCAGAGCTGCTTTAGTGCCAGAGAACCAGGTCAGCAGAGCTGCTTTATAGCCAGAGAACCAGGTCAGCAGAGCTGCACTAGAGCCTAAGAACCAGGTCAGCAGAGCTGCTCTAGAGGCTAAGAACCAGGTCAGCAGAGCTGCTCTAGAGGCAGAGAACCAGGTCAGGAGAGCTGCTTTAGAGGGAGAGAACCAGGTCAGCAGAGCTGCTCTAGAGCCAGAGGACCAGGTCAGCCTAGCTGCTGTAGAACCAGAGAACCAGGTCAGCAGAGCTGCACTAGAGCCTAAGAACAAGGTCAGCAGAGCTGCTCTAGAGCCAGAGAAGCAGGCCAGTAGAGCTGTTTTAGAGGGAGAGAACCAGGTCAGCAGAGCTGCTCTAGAGCCTAAGAACCAGGTCAGCACAGCTGCTCTAGAGCCAGAGAACCAGGTCAGCAGAGCTGCTTTATAGTCAGAGAACCAGGTCAGCAGAGCTGCTTAAGAGCCTAAGAACCAGGTCAGCAGAGCTGCTCTAGAGCCTAAGAACCAGGTCAGCAGAGCTGCTCTAGAGGCAGAGAAACCAGGTCAGCAAAGCTCCTTGAGAGGGAGAGAACCAGGTCAGCAGAGCTGCTTTAGAGCCAGAGAAACAGGTCAGCAGAGCTGCTTTAGAGCCAGAGAACCAGGTCAGCAGAGCTGCTCTAGAGCCTATGAACCAGGTCAGGAGAGCTGATCCAGGCCCAGAGAACCAGGTCAGCAGAGCTGCTGTAGAGCCAGCGAAACCTGGTCAGCAGATCTGCATTAGAGCCTAAGAAGCAGGCAAGCATAGCTGCTCTATAGCCAGAGAACCAGGTCAGCAGAGCTGCTGTAGAGCCAGAGAAACCAGATCAGCAGAGCTGCTTTAGAGGGAGAGAACCAGGTCAGCAGAGCTGCTCTAGAGCCTAAGAACCAGGTCAGCACAGCTGCTCTAGAGCCAGAGAACCAGGTCAGCAGAGCTGCTTTAGAGTCAGAGAACCAGGTCAGCAGAGCTGCTTAAGAGCCTAAGAACCAGGTCAGCAGAGCTGCTCTAGAGCCTAAGAACTAGGTCAGCAGAGCTTCTCTATAGCCAGAGAACCAGGTCAGCAGAGCTGCTCTAGAGCCTAAGAATCAGGTCAGCAGAGCTACTCTAGAGCCTAATACCCAGGTCAGCAGAGCTGCTCTAGAGCCAGATAACCAGGTCAGCAGAGCTGCTGTAGAGCCAGAGAAACCAGATCAGCAGAGCTGCTTTAGAGGGAGAGAACCAGGTCAGCAGAGCTGCTCTAGAGCATAAGAACCAGGTCAGCAGAGCTGCTCTAGAGCCAGAGAACCAGGTCAGTAGAGCTGCTGTAGAGCTAGAGAAACAAGGTCAGCAGAGCTGCTTTAGAGGGAGAGAACCAGGACAGCAGATCTGCTCCAGAGCCTAAGAACCAGGTCAACACAGCTGCTCTAGAGCCAGAGAACCAGGTCAGCAGAGGTGCTTTAGCGGCAGAGATCCAGGTCAGCAGAGCTAATCCAGAGCCTAAGAACCAGGTCAGCACAGCTGCTCTAGAGCCAGAGTACCAGGTGGTCAGCAGAGCTGCTTTAGTGCCAGAGAACCAGGTCAGCAGAGCTGCTTTATAGCCAGAGAACCAGGTCAGCAGAGCTGCACTAGAGCCTAAGAACCAGGTCAGCAGAGCTGCTCTAGAGGCTAAGAACCAGGTCAGCAGAGCTGCTCTAGATGCAGAGAACCAAGTCAGGAGAGCTGCTTTAGAGGGAGAGAACCAGGTCAGCAGAGATGCTCTAGAGCTAGAGGACCAGGTCAGCCTAGCTGCTGTAGAGCCAGAGAACCAGGTCAGCAGATCTGCACTACAGCCGAAGAACAGGGTCAGCAGAGCTGCTCTAGAGCCAGAGAAGCAGGTCAGTAGAGCTGTTTTAGAGGGAGAGAACCAGGTCAGCAGAGCTGCTCTAGAGCCTAAGAACCAGGTCAGCAGAGCTGCTTTAGAGTCAGAGAACCAGGTCAGCAGAGCTGCTTAAGAGCCTAAGAACCAGGTCAGCAGAGCTGCTCTAGAGCCTAAGAACCAGGTCAGCAGAGCTGCTCTAGAGGCAGAGAAACCAGGTCAGCAAAGCTTCTTGAGAGGGAGAGAACCAGGTTAGCAGAGGTGCTTTAGAGCCAGAGAACCAGGCCAGTAGAGCTGCTTTAGAGCAAGAGAACCAGGTCAGCAGAGCTGCACTACAGCCTAAGAACAGGTTCAGCAGAGCTGCTCTAGAGCCAGAGAAGCAGGTCAGTAGAGCTGTTTTAGAGGGAGAGAACCAGGTCAGCAGAGCTGCTCTAGAGCCTAAGAACCAGGTCAGCACAGCTGCTCTAGAGCCAGAGAACCAGGTCAGCAGAGCTGCTTTAGAGTCAGAGAACCAGGTCAGCAGAGCTGCTTAAGAGCCTAAGAACCAGGCCAGCAGAGCTGCTCTAGAGCCTAAGAACTAGGTCAGCAGAGCTGCTCTAGAGCCAGAGAACCAGGTCAGCAGAGCTGCTGTAGAGCTAGAGAAACAAGGTCAGCAGAGCTGCTTTAGAGGGAGAGAACCAGGTCAGCAGAGCTGCTCCAGAGCCTAAGAACCAGGTCAACACAGCTGCTCTAGAGCCAGAGAACCAGGTCAGCAGAGCTGCTTTAGCGCCAGAGATCCAGGTCAGCAGAGCTAATCCAGAGCCTAAGAACCAGGTCAGCAGAGCTGCTTTAGAGTCAGAGAACCAGGTGAGCAAAGCTGCTTAAGAGCCAGAGAACCAGGTCAGCAGAGCTGCTCTAGAGCCTAAGAACCAGGTCAGCAGAGCTGCTCTAGAGGCAGAGAAACCAGGTCAGCAAAGCTGCTTTAGAGGGAGAGAACCAGGTCAGCAGAGCTGCTTTAGAGCCAGAGAACCAGGTCAGCAAAGCTGCTCTAGAGCCTATGAACCAGGTCAGCAGAGCTGCTGCAGGCCCAGAGAACCAGGTCAGCAGAGCTGCGGTAGAGCCACAGAAACCTGGTCAGCAGATCTGCATTAGAGCCTAAGAACCAGGTCAGCAGAGCTACTCTAGAGCCTAATACCCAGGTCAGCAGAGCTTCTCTATAGCCAGAGAACCAGGTCAGCAGAGCTGCTCTAGAGCCTAAGAATCAGGTCAGCAGAGCTACTCTAGAGCCTAATACCCAGGTCAGCAGAGCTGCTCTAGAGCCAGATAACCAGGTCAGCAGAGCTGCTGTAGAGCCAGAGAAACCAGATCAGCAGAGCTGCTTTAGAGGGAGAGAACCAGGTCAGCAGAGCTGCTCTAGAGCATAAGAACCAGGTCAGCAGAGCTGCTCTAGAGCCAGAGAACCAGGTCAGTAGAGCTGCTGTAGAGCTAGAGAAACAAGGTCAGCAGAGCTGCTTTAGAGGGAGAGAACCAGGACAGCAGATCTGCTCCAGAGCCTAAGAACCAGGTCAACACAGCTGCTCTAGAGCCAGAGAACCAGGTCAGCAGAGGTGCTTTAGCGCCAGAGATCCAGGTCAGCAGAGCTAATCCAGAGCCTAAGAACCAGGTCAGCACAGCTGCTCTAGAGCCAGAGTACCAGGTGGTCAGCAGAGCTGCTTTAGTGCCAGAGAACCAGGTCAGCAGAGCTGCTTTATAGCCAGAGAACCAGGTCAGCAGAGCTGCACTAGAGCCTAAGAACCAGGTCAGCAGAGCTGCTCTAGAGGCTAAGAACCAGGTCAGCAGAGCTGCTCTAGAGGCAGAGAACCAGGTCAGGAGAGCTGCTTTAGAGGGAGAGAACCAGGTCAGCAGAGCTGCTCTAGAGCCAGAGGACCAGGTCAGCCTAGCTGCTGTAGAACCAGAGAACCAGGTCAGCAGAGCTGCACTAGAGCCTAAGAACAAGGTCAGCAGAGCTGCTCTAGAGCCAGAGAAGCAGGCCAGTAGAGCTGTTTTAGAGGGAGAGAACCAGGTCAGCAGAGCTGCTCTAGAGCCTAAGAACCAGGTCAGCACAGCTGCTCTAGAGCCAGAGAACCAGGTCAGCAGAGCTGCTTTATAGTCAGAGAACCAGGTCAGCAGAGCTGCTTAAGAGCCTAAGAACCAGGTCAGCAGAGCTGCTCTAGAGCCTAAGAACCAGGTCAGCAGAGCTGCTCTAGAGGCAGAGAAACCAGGTCAGCAAAGCTCCTTGAGAGGGAGAGAACCAGGTCAGCAGAGCTGCTTTAGAGCCAGAGAAACAGGTCAGCAGAGCTGCTTTAGAGCCAGAGAACCAGGTCAGCAGAGCTGCTCTAGAGCCTATGAACCAGGTCAGGAGAGCTGATCCAGGCCCAGAGAACCAGGTCAGCAGAGCTGCTGTAGAGCCAGCGAAACCTGGTCAGCAGATCTGCATTAGAGCCTAAGAAGCAGGCAAGCATAGCTGCTCTATAGCCAGAGAACCAGGTCAGCAGAGCTGCTGTAGAGCCAGAGAAACCAGATCAGCAGAGCTGCTTTAGAGGGAGAGAACCAGGTCAGCAGAGCTGCTCTAGAGCCTAAGAACCAGGTCAGCACAGCTGCTCTAGAGCCAGAGAACCAGGTCAGCAGAGCTGCTTTAGAGTCAGAGAACCAGGTCAGCAGAGCTGCTTAAGAGCCTAAGAACCAGGTCAGCAGAGCTGCTCTAGAGCCTAAGAACTAGGTCAGCAGAGCTGCTCTAGAGCCAGAGAACCAGGTCAGCAGAGCTGCTGTAGAGCTAGAGAAACAAGGTCAGCAGAGCTGCTTTAGAGGGAGAGAACCAGGTCAGCAGAGCTGCTCCAGAGCCTAAGAACCAGGTCAACACAGCTGCTCTAGAGCCAGAGAACCAGGTCAGCAGAGCTGCTTTAGCGCCAGAGATCCAGGTCAGCAGAGCTAATCCAGAGCCTAAGAACCAGGTCAGCAGAGCTGCTTTAGAGTCAGAGAACCAGGTGAGCAAAGCTGCTTAAGAGCCAGAGAACCAGGTCAGCAGAGCTGCTCTAGAGCCTAAGAACCAGGTCAGCAGAGCTGCTCTAGAGGCAGAGAAACCAGGTCAGCAAAGCTGCTTTAGAGGGAGAGAACCAGGTCAGCAGAGCTGCTTTAGAGCCAGAGAACCAGGTCAGCAAAGCTGCTCTAGAGCCTATGAACCAGGTCAGCAGAGCTGCTGCAGGCCCAGAGAACCAGGTCAGCAGAGCTGCGGTAGAGCCACAGAAACCTGGTCAGCAGATCTGCATTAGAGCCTAAGAAGCAGGCAAGCATAGCTTCTCTATAGCCAGAGAACCAGGTCAGCAGAGCTGCTCTAGAGCCTAAGAATCAGGTCAGCAGAGCTACTCTAGAGCCTAATACCCAGGTCAGCAGAGCTGCTCTAGAGCCAGATAACCAGGTCAGCAGAGCTGCTGTAGAGCCAGAGAAACCAGATCAGCAGAGCTGCTTTAGAGGGAGAGAACCAGGTCAGCAGAGCTGCTCTAGAGCATAAGAACCAGGTCAGCAGAGCTGCTCTAGAGCCAGAGAACCAGGTCAGTAGAGCTGCTGTAGAGCTAGAGAAACAAGGTCAGCAGAGCTGCTTTAGAGGGAGAGAACCAGGTCAGCAGATCTGCTCCAGAGCCTAAGAACCAGGTCAACACAGCTGCTCTAGAGCCAGAGAACCAGGTCAGCAGAGGTGCTTTAGCGCCAGAGATCCAGGTCAGCAGAGCTAATCCAGAGCCTAAGAACCAGGTCAGCACAGCTGCTCTAGAGCCAGAGAACCAGGTGGTCAGCAGAGCTGCTTTAGTGCCAGAGAACCAGGTCAGCAGAGCTGCTTTATAGCCAGAGAACCAGGTCAGCAGAGCTGCACTAGAGCCTAAGAACCAGGTCGGCAGAGCTGCTCTAGAGGCTAAGAACCAGGTCAGCAGAGCTGCTCTAGAGGCAGAGAACCAGGTCAGGAGAGCTGCTTTAGAGGGAGAGAACCAGGTCAGCAGAGCTGCTCTAGAGCCAGAGGACCAGGTCAGCCTAGCTGCTGTAGAACCAGAGAACCAGGTCAGCAGAGCTGCACTAGAGCCTAAGAACAAGGTCAGCAGAGCTGCTCTAGAGCCAGAGAAGCAGGCCAGTAGAGCTGTTTTAGAGGGAGAGAACCAGGTCAGCAGAGCTGCTCTAGAGCCTAAGAACCAGGTCAGCACAGCTGCTCTAGAGCCAGAGAACCAGGTCAGCAGAGCTGCTTTATAGTCAGAGAACCAGGTCAGCAGAGCTGCTTAAGAGCCTAAGAACCAGGTCAGCAGAGCTGCTCTAGAGCCTAAGAACCAGGTCAGCAGAGCTGCTCTAGAGGCAGAGAAACCAGGTCAGCAAAGCTCCTTGAGAGGGAGAGAACCAGGTCAGCAGAGCTGCTTTAGAGCCAGAGAAACAGGTCAGCAGAGCTGCTTTAGAGCCAGAGAACCAGGTCATCAGAGCTGCTCTAGAGCCTATGAACCAGGTCAGGAGAGCTGATCCAGGCCCAGAGAACCAGGTCAGCAGAGCTGCTGTAGAGCCAGCGAAACCTGGTCAGCAGATCTGCATTAGAGCCTAAGAAGCAGGCAAGCATAGCTGCTCTAGAGCCAGAGAACCAGGTCAGCAGAGCTGCTGTAGAGCCAGAGAAACCAGATCAGCAGAGCTGCTTTAGAGGGAGAGAACCAGGTCAGCAGAGCTGCTCTAGAGCCTAAGAACTAGGTCAGCAGAGCTACTCTAGAGCCAGAGAACCAGGTCAGCAGAGCTGCTTTAGAGGGAGAAAAGCAGGTCAGCAGAGCTGCTCCAGAGCCTAAGAACCAGGTCAACACAGCTGCTCTAGAGCCAGAGAACCAGGTCAGCAGAGCTGCTTTAGAGCCAGAGATCCAGGTCAGCAGAGCTAATCCAGAGCCTAAGAACCAGGTCAGCAGAGCTGCTTTAGAGTCAGAGAACCAGGTCAGCAGAGCTGCTTAAGAGCCAGAGAACCAGGTCAGCAGAGCTGCTCTAGAGCCTAAGAACCAGGTCAGCAGAGCTGCTCTAGAGGCAGAGAAACCAGGTCAGCAAAGATGCTTTAGAGGGAGAGAACCAGGTCAGCAGAGGTGCTCTAGAGCCTATGAACCAGGTCAGCAGAGCTGCTCCAGGCCCAGAGAACCAGGTCAGCAGAGCTGCGGTAGAGCCAGAGAAACCTGGTCAGCAGATCTGCATTAGAGCCTAAGAAGCAGGCAAGCATAGCTTCTCTAGAGCCAGAGAACCAGGTCAGCAGAGCTGCTCTAGATCCTAAGAAGTAGGTCAGCAGAGCTGCTCTAGAGCCTAATACCCAGGTCAGCAGAGCTGCTCTAGAGCCAGATAACCAGGTCAGCAGAGCTGCTGTAGAGCCAGAGAAATCAGATCAGAAGAGCTGCTTTAGAGGGAGAGAACCAGGTCAGCAGAGTTGCTCTAGAGCCTAAGAACCAGGTCAGCAGAGCTGCTCTAGAGCCAGAGAACCAGGTCAGCAGAGCTGCTGTAGAGCTAGAGAAACAAGGTCAGCAGAGCTGCTTTAGAGGGAGAGAACCAGGTCAGCAGAGCTGCGTTAGAGCCTAAGAAACAGGTCAACACAGCTGCTCTAGAGCCAGAGAACCAGGTCAGCAGAGCTGCTTTAGCGCCAGAGATCCAGGTCAGCAGAGCTAATCCAGAGCCTAAGAACCAGGTCAGCACAGCTGCTCTAGAGCCAGAGAACCAGGTGGTCAGCAGAGCTGCTTTAGCGCCAGAGAACCAGGTCAGCAGAGCTGCTTTAGAGCCAGAGAACCAGGTCAGCAGAGCTGCACTAGAGCCTAAGAACCAGGTCAGCAGAGCTGCTCTAGAGGCTAAGAACCAGGTCAGCAGAGCTGCTCTAGAGGCAGAGAACCAGGTCAGGAGAGCTGCTTTAGAGGGAGAGAACCAGGTCAGCAGAGCTGCTCTAGAGCCAGAGGACCAGGTCAGCCTAGCTGCTGTAGAGCCAGAGAACCAGGTCAGCAGAGCTGCACTACAGCCTAAGAACAGGGTCAGCAGAGCTGCTCTAGAGCCTGAGAAGCAGGTCAGTAGAGCTGTTTTAGAGGGAGAGAACCAGGTCAGCAGAGCTGCTCTAGAGCCTAAGAACCAGGTCAGCACAGCTGCTCTAGAGCCAGAGAACCAGGTCAGCAGAGCTGCTTTAGAGTCAGAGAACCAGGTCAGCAAAGCTGCTTAAGAGCCTAAGAAGCATGTCAGCAGAGCTGCTCTAGAGCCTAAGAACCAGGTCAGCAGAGCTGCTCTAGAGGCAGAGAAACCAGGTCAGCAAAGCTTCTTGAGAAGGAGAGAAGCAGGTCAGCAGAGCTGCTTTAGAGCCAGAGAACCAGGTCAGTAGAGCTGCTTTAGAGCCAGAGAACCAGGTCATCAGAGCAGCTCTAGAGCCTATGAACCAGGTCAGGAGAGCTGCTCCAGGCCCAGAGAACCAGGTCAGCAGAGCTGCTGTAGAGCCAGAGAAACCTGGTCAGCAGATCTGCATTAGAGCCTAAGAAGCAGGCAAGCATAGCTGCTCTAGAGCCAGAGAACCAGGTCAGCAGAGCTGCTTTAGAGCCAGAGAACCAAGTCAGCAGAGCTGCTCTAGAGCCTAAGAATCAGGTCAGCAGAGCTGCTCTAGAGCCTAATAACTAGGTCAGCAGAGCTGCTCTAGAGCCAGATAACCAGGTCAGCAGAGCTGCTGTAGAGCCAGAGAAACCAGATCAGCAGAGCTGCTCTAGACCCTATGAACCAGGTCAGCAGAGCTGCTCCAGGCCCAGAGAACCAGGTCAGCAGAGCTGCTGTAGAGCCAGAGAAACCTGGTCAGCAGATCTGCATTAGAGTCTAAGAAGCAGACAAGCATAGCTTCTCTAGAGCCAGAGAACCAGGTCAGCAGAGCTGCTCTAGAGCCTAAGAATCAGGTCAGCAGAGCTGCTCTAGAGCCTAATAACCAGGTCAGCAGAGCTGCTCTAGAGCCAGATAACCAGGTCAGCAGAGCTGCTGTAGAGCCAGAGAAACCAGATCAGCAGAGCTGCTTTAGAGGGAGAGAACCAGGTCAGCAGAGCTGCTCTAGAGCCTAAGAACCAGGTTAACAGAGCTGCTGTAGAGCTAGAGAAACCAGGTCAGCAGAGCTGCTTTAGAGGGAGAGAACCAGGTCAGCAGAGCTGCTCCAGAGCCTAAGAACCAGGTCAACACAGCTGCTCTAGAGACAGAGAACCAGGTCAGCAGAGCTGCTTTAGCACCAGAGATCCAGGTCAGCAGAGCTAATCCAGAGCCTAAGAACCAGGTCATAACAGCTGCTCTAGAGCCAGAGAACCAGGTCAGCAGAGCTGCTTTAGCGCCAGAGAACCAGGTCAGCAGAGCTGCTTTAGAGCCAGAGAACCAGGTCAGCAGAGCTGCACTAGAGCCTAAGAACCAAGTCAGCAGAGCTGCTCTAGAGGCTAAGAACCAGGTCAGCAGAGCTGCTCTAGAGGCAGAGAACCAAGTCAGCAGAGCTGCTTTAGAGGGAGAGAACCAGGTCAGCAGAGCTGCTATAGAGCCAGAGCACCAGGTCAGCCTAGCTGCTGTAGAGCCAGAGAACCAGGTCAGCAGAGCTGCACTAGAGCCTAAGAACAAGGTCAGCAGAGCTGCTGTAGAGCCAGAGAAGCAGGTCAGCAGAGCTGCTTTAGAGGGAGAGAACCAGGTCAGTAGAGCTGCTTAAGAGCCAGAGAACCAGGTCAGCAGAGCTGCTCTAGAGCCTAAGAACCAGGTCAGCAAAGCTGCTTGAGAGGGAGAGAACCAGGTCAGCAGAGCTGCTTTAGAGCCAGAGAACCAGGTCAGCAGAGCTGCTCTGGAGCCTATGAACCAGGTCAGCAGAGCTGCTCCAGACCCAGAGAACCAGGTCAGCAGAGCTGCTGTAGAGCCAGAGAAACCTGGTCAGCAGATCTGCTTTAGAGCCTAGGAAGCAGGCAAGAATAGCTGCTCTAGAGCCAGAGAACCAGGTCAGCAGAGCTGCTCTAGAGCCTAAGAATCAGGTCAGCAGAGCTGCTCTAGAGCCTAATACCCAGGTCAGCAGAGCTGCTCTAGAGCCAGATAACCAGGTCAGCAGAGCTTCTTTAGAGCCAGAGAAACCAGATCAGCAGAGCTGCTTTAGAGGGAGAGAACCAGGTCAGCAGAGCTGCTCTAGAGCCTAAGAACCAGGTAAGCAGAGCTGCTCTAGAGCCAGAGAACCAGGTCAGCAGAGCTGCTGTAGAGCTAGAGAAACAAGGTCAGCAGAGCTGCTTTAGAGGGAGAGAACCAGGTCAGCAGAGCTGCTCCAGAGCCTAAGAACCAGGTCAACACAGCTGCTCTAGAGCCAGAGAACCAGGTCAGCAGAGCTGCTTTATCGCCAGATATCCAGGTCAGCAGAGCTAATCCAGAGCCTAAGAACCAGGTCAGCAGAGCTGCTTTAGAGGCTAAGAACCAGGTCAGCAGAGCTGCTCCAGAGCCTAAGAACCAGGTCAGCACAGCTGCTCTAGAGCCAGAGAACCAGATGGTCAGCAGAGCTGCTTTAGCACCAGATAACCAGGTCAGCAGAGCTGCACTAGAGCCTAAGAACCAGGTCAGCAGAGCTGCTCTAGAGGCTAAGAACCAGGTCAGCAGAGCTGCTCTAGAGGCAGAGAACCAGGTCAGGAGAGCTGCTTTAGCGGGAGAGAACCAGGTCAGCAGAGCTGCTCTAGTGCCAGAGGACCAGGTCAGCCTAGCTGCTGTAGAGCCAGAGAACCAGGTCAGCAGAGCTGCACTAGAGCCTAAGAACAAGGTCAGCACAGCTGCTCTAGAGCCAGAGAAGCAGGTCAGCAGAGCTGCTTTAGAGGGAGAGAACCAGGTCAGCAGAGCTGCTCTAGAGCCTAAGAACCAGGTCAGCACAGCTGCTCTAGAGCCAGAGAACCAGGTCAGCAGAGCTGCTTTAGAGTCAGAGAACCAGGTCAGCAGAGCTGCTTAAGAGCCAGAGAACCAGGTCAGCAGAGCTGCTGTAGAGCTAGAGAAACAAGGTCAGCAGAGCTGCTTTAGAGGGAGAGAACCAGGTCAGCAGAGCTGCTCCAGAGCCTAAGAACCAGGTCAACACAGCTGCTCTAGAGCCAGAGAACCAGGTCAGCAGAGCTGCTTTATCGCCAGATATCCAGGTCAGCAGAGCTAATCCAGAGCCTAAGAACCAGGTCAGCAGAGCTGCTCTAGAGGCTAAGAACCAGGTCAGCAGAGCTGCTCCAGAGCCTAAGAACCAGGTCAGCACAGCTGCTCTAGAGCCAGAGAACCAGATGGTCAGCAGAGCTGCTTTAGCGCCAGATAACCAGGTCAGCAGAGCTGCACTAGAGCCTAAGAACCAGGTCAGCAGAGCTGCTCTAGAGGCTAAGAACCAGGTCAGCAGAGCTGCTCTAGAGGCAGAGAACCAGGTCAGGAGAGCTGCTTTAGCGGGAGAGAACCAGGTCAGCAGAGCTGCTCTAGTGCCAGAGGACCAGGTCAGCCTAGCTGCTGTAGAGCCAGAGAACCAGGTCAGCAGAGCTGCTCTAGAGGCAGACAAACCAGGTCAGCAAAGCTGCTTGAGAGGGAGAGAACCAGGTCAGCAGAGCTGCTTTAGAGTCAGAGAACCAGGTCAGCAGAGCTGCTTAAGAGCCTAAGAACCAGGTCAGCAGAGCTGCTCTAGAGCCTAAGAACCAGGTCAGGAAAGCAGCTGCAGGCCCAGAGAACCAGGTCAGAAGAGCTGCTGTAGAGCCAGAGAAACCTGGTCAGCAGATCTGCATTAGAGCCTAAGAAGCAGGCCAGCATAGCTGTTCTAGAGTCAGAGAATCAGGTCAGCAGAGCTGCTTTAGAGCCAGAGAACCAAGTCAGCAGAGCTGCTCTAGAGCCTAAGGATCAGGTCAGCAGAGCTGCTCTAGAGCCTAAGAACAAGGTCAGCACAGCTGCTCTCGAGCCAGAGAAGCAGGTCAGCAGAGCTGCTTTAGAGGGAGAGAACCAGGTCAGCAGAGCTGCTCTAGAGCCTAAGAACCAGGTCAGCACAGCTGCTCTAGAGCCAGAGAACCAGGTCAGCAGAGCTGCTTTAGAGTCAGAGAACCAGGTCAGCAGAGCTGCTTAAGAGCCAGAGAACCTGGTCAGCAGAGCTGCTCTAGAGCCTAAGAACCAGGTCAGCAGAGCTGCTCTAGAGGCAGAGAAACCAGGTCAGCAAAGCTGCTTTAGAGGCAGAGAACCAGGTCAGCAGAGCTGCTTTAGAGGGAGAGAACCAGGTCAGCAGAGCTGCTCTAGAGCCAGAGGACCAGGTCAGCAGAGCTGCTCTAGAGCCTAAGAACCAGGTCAGCAGAGCTGCTCTAGAGGCAGACAAACCAGGTCAGCAAAGCTGCTTGAGAGGGAGAGAACCAGGTCAGCAGAGCTGCTTTAGAGTCAGAGAACCAGGTCAGCAGAGCTGCTTAAGAGCCTAAGAACCAGGTCAGCAGAGCTGCTCTAGAGCCTAAGAACCAGGTCAGGAAAGCAGCTGCAGGCCCAGAGAACCAGGTCAGAAGAGCTGCTGTAGAGCCAGAGAAACCTGGTCAGCAGATCTGCATTAGAGCCTAAGAAGCAGGCCAGCATAGCTGTTCTAGAGTCAGAGAATCAGGTCAGCAGAGCTGCTTTAGAGCCAGAGAACCAAGTCAGCAGAGCTGCTCTAGAGCCTAAGGATCAGGTCAGCAGAGCTGCTCTAGAGCCTAATAACTAGGTCAGCAGAGCTGCTCTAGAGCTAGATAACCAGGTCAGCAGAGCTGCTGTAGAGCCAGAGAAACCAGATCAGCAGAGCTGCTCTAGAGCCTATGGACCAGGTCAGCAGAGCTGCTCCAGGCCCAGAGAACCAGGTCAACAGAGCTGCTGTAGAGCCAGAGAAACCTGGTCAGCAGATCTGCATTAGAGCCTAAGAAGCAGGCAAGCATAGCTTCTCTAGAGCCAGAGAACCAGGTCAGCAGAGCTGCTCTAGAGCCTAAGAGTCAGGTCAGCAGAGCTGCTCTAGAGCCTAATAACCAGGTCAGCAGAGCTGCTCTAGAGCCAGATAACCAGGTCAGCAGAGCTGCTGTAGAGCCAGAGAAACCAGATCAGCAGAGCTGCTTTAGAGGGAGAGAACCAGGTAGGCAGAGCTGCTCTAGAGCATAAGAACCAGGTCAACAGAGCTGCTCTAGAGCCAGAGAACCAGGTCAGCAGAGCTGCTGTAGAGCTAGAGAAACCAGGTCAGCAGAGTTGCTTAATAGGGAGAGAACCAAGTCAGCAGAGCTGCTCCAGAGTCTAAGAACCAGGTCAACACAGCTGCTCTAGAGCCAGAGAACCGGGTCAGCAGAGCTGCTTTAGCACCAGAGATCCAGGTCAGCAGAGCTAATCTAGAGCCTAAGAACCAGGTCAGCACAGCTGCTCTAGAGCCAGAGAACCAGGTCAGCAGAGCTGCTTTAGCGCCAGAGAACCAGGTCAGCAGAGCTGCTTTAGAGCCAGAGAACCAGGTCAGCAGAGCTGCACTAGAGCCTAAGAACCAGGTCAGCAGAGCTGCTCTAGAGGCTAAGAACCAGGTCAGCAGAGCTGCTCTAGAGGCAGAGAACCAGGTCAGCAGAGCTGCTTTAGAGGGAGAGAACCAGGTCAGCAGAGCTGCTCTAGAGCCAGAGGACCAAGTCAGCCTAGCTGCTGTAGAGCCTAAGAACAAGGTCAGCACAGCTGCTCTAGAGCCAGAGAAGCAGGTCAGCAGAGCTGCTTTAGAGGGAGAGAACCAGGTCAGCACAGCTGCTCTAGAGCCAGAGAACCAGATGGTCAGCAGAGCTGCTTTAGCGCCAGATAACCAGGTCAGCAGAGCTGCACTAGAGCCTAAGAACCAGGTCAGCAAAGCTGCTCTAGAGGCTAAGAACCAGGTCAGCAGAGCTGCTCTAGAGGCAGAGAACCAGGTCAGGAGAGCAGCTTTAGCGGGAGAGAACCAGGTCAGCAGAGCTGCTCTAGTGCCAGAGGACCAGGTCAGCCTAGCTGCTGTAGAGCCAGAGAACCAGGTCAGCAGAGCTGCACTAGAGCCTAAGAACAAGGTCAGCACAGCTGCTCTAGAGCCAGAGAAGCAGGTCAGCAGAGCTGCTTTAGAGGGAGAGAACCAGGTCAGCAGAGCTGCTCTAGAGCCTAAGAACCAGGTCAGCACAGCTGCTCTAGAGCCAGAGAACCAGGTCAGCAGAGCTGCTTTAGAGTCAGAGAACCAGGTCAGCAGAGCTGCTTAAGAGCCAGAGAACCTGGTCAGCAGAGCTGCTCTAGAGCCTAAGAACCAGGTCAGCAGAGCTGCTCTAGAGGCAGAGAAACCAGGTCAGCAAAGCTGCTTTAGAGGCAGAGAACCAGGTCAGCAGAGCTGCTTTAGAGGGAGAGAACCAGGTCAGCAGAGCTGCTCTAGAGCCAGAGGACCAGGTCAGCAGAGCTGCTCTAGAGCCTAAGAACCAGGTCAGCAGAGCTGCTCTAGAGGCAGACAAACCAGGTCAGCAAAGCTGCTTGAGAGGGAGAGAACCAGGTCAGCAGAGCTGCTTTAGAGTCAGAGAACCAGGTCAGCAGAGCTGCTTAAAAGCCTAAGAACCAGGTCAGCAGAGCTGCTCTAGAGCCTAAGAACCAGGTCAGGAAAGCAGCTGCAGGCCCAGAGAACCAGGTCAGCAGAGCTACTGTAGAGCCAGAGAAACCTGGTCAGCAGATCTGCATTAGAGCCTAAGAAGCAGGCCAGCATAGCTGTTCTAGAGTCAGAGAATCAGGTCAGCAGAGCTGCTTTAGAGCCAGAGAACCAAGTCAGCAGAGCTGCTCTAGAGCCTAAGGATCAGGTCAGCAGAGCTGCTCTAGAGCCTAATAACTAGGTCAGCAGAGCTGCTCTAGAGCTAGATAACCAGGTCAGCAGAGCTGCTGTAGAGCCAGAGAAACCAGATCAGCAGAGCTGCTCTAGAGCCTATGGACCAGGTCAGCAGAGCTGCTCCAGGCCCAGAGAACCAGGTCAACAGAGCTGCTGTAGAGCCAGAGAAACCTGGTCAGCAGATCTGCATTAGAGCCTAAGAAGCAGGCAAGCATAGCTTCTCTAGAGCCAGAGAACCAGGTCAGCAGAGCTGCTCTAGAGCCTAAGAATCAGGTCAGCAGAGCTGCTCTAGAGCCTAATAACCAGGTCAGCAGAGCTGCTCTAGAGCCAGATAACCAGGTCAGCAGAGCTGCTGTAGAGCCAGAGAAACCAGATCAGCAGAGCTGCTTTAGAGGGAGAGAACCAGGTCAGCAGAGCTGCTCCAGAGCCTAAGAACCAGGTCAACACAGCTGCTCTAGAGCCAGAGAACCGGGTCAGCAGACCTGCTTTAGCACCAGAGATCCAGGTCAGCAGAGCTAATCTAGAGCCTAAGAACCAGGTCAGCACAGCTGCTCTAGAGCCAGAGAACCAGGTCAGCAGAGCTGCTTTAGCGCCAGAGAACCAGGTCAGCAGAGCTGCTTTAGAGCCAGAGAACCAGGTCAGCAGAGCTGCACTAGAGCCTAAGAACCAGGTCAGCAGAGCTGCTCTAGAGGCTAAGAACCAGGTCAGCAGAGCTGCTCTAGAGGCAGAGAACCAGGTCAGCAGAGCTGCTTTAGAGGGAGAGAACCAGGTCAGCAGAGCTGCTCTAGAGCCAGACGACCAAGTCAGCCTAGCTGCTGTAGAGCCTAAGAACAAGGTCAGCACAGCTGCTCTAGAGCCAGAGAAGCAGGTCAGCAGAGCTGCTTTAGAGGGAGAGAACCAGGTCAGCAGAGCTGCTCTAGAGCCTAAGAACCAGGTCAGCACAGCTGCTCTAAAGCGAGAGGACCAGGTCAGCAGAGCTGCTCTAGAGCCAGAGAAGCAGGTCAGTAGAGCTGTTTTAGAGGGAGAGAACCAGGTCAGCAGAGCTGCTTAAGAGCCAGAGAACCAGGTCAGCAGAGCTGCTCTAGAGCCTAAGAACCAGGTCAGCAAAGCTGCTTGAGAGTGAGAGAACCAGGTCAGCAGAGCTGCTTTAGAACCAGAGAACCAGGTCAGCAGAGCTGCTCTAGAGCCTATGAACCAGGTCAGCAGAGCTGCTCCAGGCCCAGAGAACCAGGTCAGCACAGCTGCTGTAGAGCCAGAGAAACCTGGTCAGCAGATCTGCATTAGAGCCTAAGAAACAGGCAAGAATAGCTGCTCTAGAGCCAGAGAACCAGGTCAGCTGAGCTGCTTTAGAGCCAGAGAACCAGGTCAGCAGAGCTGCTCTAGAGCCTAAGAATCAGGTCAGCAGAGCTGCTCTAGAGCCTAATAACCAGGTCAGCAGAGCTGCTCTAGAGCCAGATAACCAGGTCAGCAGAGCTGCTCTAGAGCCAGAGAAACCATATCAGCAGAGCTGCTTTAGAAGGAGAGAACCAGGTCAGCAGAGCTGCTCTAGAGCCTAAGAACCTGGTGAGCAGAGCTGCTCTAGAGCCAGAGAACCAGGTCAGCAGAGCTGCTGTAGAGCTAGAGAAACCAGGTCAGCAGAGCTGCTTTAGAGGGAGAGAACCAGGTCAGCAGAGCTGCTCCAGAGCCTAAGAACCAGGTCAACACAGCTGCTCTAGAGCCAGAAAACCAGGTCAGCAGAGCTGCTTTAGCACCAGAGATCCAGGTCAGCAGAGCTAATCCAGATCCTAAGAACCAGGTCAGCACAGCTGCTCTAGAGCCAGAGAACCAGGTCAGCAGAGCTGCTTTAGCGCCAGAGAACCAGGTCAGCAGAGCTGCTTTAGAGCCAGAGAACCAGGTCAGCAGAGCTGCACTAGAGCCTAAGAACCAAGTCAGCAGAGCTGCTCTAGAGGCTAAGAACCAGGTCAGCAGAGCTGCTCTAGAGGCAGAGAACCAAGTCAGCAGAGCTGCTTTAGAGGGAGAGAACCAGGTCAGCAGAGCTGCTATAGAGCCAGAGCACCAGGTCAGCCTAGCTGCTGTAGAGCCAGAGAACCAGGTCAGCAGAGCTGCACTAGAGCCTAAGAACAAGGTCAGCAGAGCTGCTGTAGAGCCAGAGAAGCAGGTCAGCAGAGCTGCTTTAGAGGGAGAGAACCAGGTCAGTAGAGCTGCTTAAGAGCCAGAGAACCAGGTCAGCAGAGCTGCTCTAGAGCCTAAGAACCAGGTCAGCAAAGCTGCTTGAGAGGGAGAGAACCAGGTCAGCAGAGCTGCTTTAGAGCCAGAGAACCAGGTCAGCAGAGCTGCTCTGGAGCCTATGAACCAGGTCAGCAGAGCTGCTCCAGACCCAGAGAACCAGGTCAGCAGAGCTGCTGTAGAGCCAGAGAAACCTGGTTAGCAGATCTGCTTTAGAGCCTAAGAAGCAGGCAAGAATAGCTGCTCTAGAGCCAGAGAACCAGGTCAGCAGAGCTGCTCTAGAGCCTAAGAATCAGGTCAGCAGAGCTGCTCTAGAGCCTAATACCCAGGTCAGCAGAGCTGCTCTAGAGCCAGATAACCAGGTCAGCAGAGCTTCTGTAGAGCCAGAGAAACCAGATCAGCAGAGCTGCTTTAGAGGGAGAGAACCAGGTCAGCAGAGCTGCTCTAGAGCCTAATACCAGGTAAGCAGAGCTGCTCTAGAGCCAGAGAACCAGGTCAGCAGAGCTGCTGTAGAGCTAGAGAAACAAGGTCAGCAGAGCTGCTTTAGAGGGAGAGAACCAGGTCAGCAGAGCTGCTCCAGAGCCTAAGAACCAGGTCAACACAGCTGCTCTAGAGCCAGAGAACCAGGTCAGCAGAGCTGCTTTATCGCCAGATATCCAGGTCAGCAGAGCTAATCCAGAGCCTAAGAACCAGGTCAGCAGAGCTGCTCTAGAGGCTAGGAACCAGGTCAGCAGAGCTGCTCCAGAGCCTAAGAACCAGGTCAGCACAGCTGCTCTAGAGCCAGAGAACCAGATGGTCAGCAGAGCTGCTTTAGCGCCAGAGAACCAGGTCAGCAGAGCTGCACTAGAGCCTAAGAACCAGGTCAGCAGAGCTGCTCTAGAGGCTAAGAACCAGGTCAGCAGAGCTGCTCCAGAGCCTAAGAACCAGGTCAGCACAGCTGCTCTAGAGCCAGAGAACCAGATGGTCAGCAGAGCTGCTTTAGCGCCAGAGAACCAGGTGAGCAGAGCTGTACTAGAGACTAAGAGCCAGGTCAGCAGAGCTGCTCTAGAGGCTAAGAACCAGGTCAGCAGAGCTGCTCTAGAGGCAGAGAACCAGGTCAGGAGAGCTGCTTTAGCAGGAGAGAACCAGGTCAGCAGAGCTGCTCTAGAGCCAGAGGACCAGGTCAGCCTAGCTGCTGTAGAGCCAGAGAACCAGGTCAGCAGAGCTGCACTAGAGCCTAAGAACAAGGTCAGCAGAGCTGCTCTAGAGCCAGAGAAGCAGGTCAGCAGAGCTGTTTTAGAGGGAGAGAACCAGGTCAGCAGAGCTGCTCTAGAGCCTAAGAACCAGGTCAGCACAGCTGCTCTAGAGCCAGAGAACCAGGTCAGCAGAGTTGTTTAGAGTCAGAGAACCAGGTCAGCAGAGCTGCTTAAGAGCCTAAGAACCAGGTCAGCAGAGCTGCTCTAGAGCCTAAGAACCAGGTCAGCAGAGCTGCTCTAGAGGCAGACAAACCAGGTCAGCAAAGCTGCTTGAGAGGGAGAGAACCAGGTCAGCAGAGCTGCTTTAGAGTCAGAGAACCAGGTCAGCAGTGCTGCTTAAGAGCCTAAGAACCAGGTCAGCAGAGCTGCTCTAGAGCCTAAGAACCAGGTCAGGAGAGCTGCTGCAGGCCCAGAGAACCAGGTCAGCAGAGCTGCTGTAGAGCCAGAGAAACCTGGTCAGCAGATCTGCATTAGAGCCTAAGAAGCAGACAAGCATAGCTGTTCTAGAGCCAGAGAATCAGGTCAGCAGAGCTGCTTTAGAGCCAGAGAACCAAGTCAGCAGAGCTGCTCTAGAGCCTAAGGATCAGGTCAGCAGAGCTGCTCTAGAGCCTAATAACTAGGTCAGCAGAGCTGCTCTAGAGCTAGATAACCAGGTCAGCAGAGCTGCTGTAGAGCCAGAGAAACCAGATCAGCAGAGCTGATCTAGAGCCTATGGACCAGGTCAGCAGAGCTGCTCCAGGCCCAGAGAACCAGGTCAACAGAGCTGCTGTAGAGCCAGAGAATCCTGGTCAGCAGATCTGCATTAGAGCCTAAGAAGCAGGGAAGAATAGCTTCTCTAGAGCCAGAGAACCAGGTCAGCAGAGCTGCTCTAGAGCCTAAGAATCAGGTCAGCAGAGCTGCTCTAGAGCCTAATAACCAGGTCAGCAGAGCTGCTCTAGAGCCAGATAACCAGGTCAGCAGAGCTGCTGTAGAGCCAGAGAAACCAGATCAGCAGAGCTGCTTTAGAGGGAGAGAACCAGGTCAGCAGAGCTGCTCTAGAGCATAAGAACCAGGTCAACAGAGCTGCTCTAGAGCCAGAGAACCAGGTCAGCAGAGCTGCTTTAGCACCAGAGATCCAGGTCAGCAGAGCTAATCTAGAGCCTAAGAACCAGGTCAGCACAGCTGCTCTAGAGCCAGAGAACCAGGTCAGCAGAGCTGCTTTAGCGCCAGAGAACCAGGTCAGCAGAGCTGCTTTAGAGCCAGAGAACCAGGTCAGCAGAGCTGCACTAGAGCCTAAGAACCAGGTCAGCAGAGCTGCTCTAGAGGCTAAGAACCAGGTCAGCAGAGCTGCTCTAGAGGCAGAGAACCAGGTCAGCAGACCTGCTTTAGAGGGAGAGAACCAGGTCAGCAGAGCTGCTCTAGAGCCAGAGGACCAGGTCAGCCTAGCTGCTGTAGAGCCAGAGAACCAGGTCAGCAGAGCTGCACTAGAGCCAGAGAAACCAGATCAGCAGAGCTGCTCTAGAGCCTATGGACCAGGTCAGCAGAGCTGCTCCAGGCCCAGAGAACCAGGTCAACAGAGCTGCTGTAGAGCCAGAGAAACCTGGTCAGCAGATCTGCATTAGAGCCTAAGAAGCAGGCAAGCATAGCTTCTCTAGAGCCAGAGAACCAGGTCAGCAGAGCTGCTCTAGAGCCTAAGAATCAGGTCAGCAGAGCTGCTCTAGAGCCTAATAACCAGGTCAGCAGAGCTGCTCTAGAGCCAGATAACCAGGTCAGCAGAGCTGCTGTAGAGCCAGAGAAACCAGATCAGCAGAGCTGCTTTAGAGGGAGAGAACCAGGTCAGCAGAGCTGCTCTAGAGCATAAGAACCAGGTCAACAGAGCTGCTCTAGAGCCAGAGAACCAGGTCAGCAGAGCTGCTGTAGAGCTAGAGAAACCAGGTAAGCAGAGTTGCTTAAGAGGGAGAGAACCAGGTCAGCAGAGCTGCTCCAGAGCCTAAGAACCAGGTCAACACAGCTGCTCTAGAGCCAGAGAACCGGGTCAGCAGAGCTGCTTTAGCACCAGAGATCCAGGTCAGCAGAGCTAATCTAGAGCCTAAGAACCAGGTCAGCACAGCTGCTCTAGAGCCAGAGAACCAGGTCAGCAGAGCTGCTTTAGCGCCAGAGAACCAGGTCAGCAGAGCTGCTTTAGAGCCAGAGAACCAGGTCAGCAGAGCTGCACTAGAGCCTAAGAACCAGGTCAGCAGAGCTGCTCTAGAGGCTAAGAACCAGGTCAGCAGAGCTGCTCTAGAGGCAGAGAACCAGGTCAGCAGAGCTGCTTTAGAGGGAGAGAACCAGGTCAGCAGAGCTGCTCTAGAGCCAGAGGACCAGGTCAGCCTAGCTGCTGTAGAGCCTAAGAACAAGGTCAGCACAGCTGCTCTAGAGCCAGAGAAGCAGGTCAGCAGAGCTGCTTTAGAGGGAGAGAACCAGGTCAGCAGAGCTGCTCTAGAGCCTAAGAACCAGGTCAGCACAGCTGCTCTAAAGCCAGAGAACCAGGTCAGCAGAGCTGCTCTAGAGCCAGAGAAGCAGTTCAGTAGAGCTGTTTTAGAGGGAGAGAACCAGGTCAGCAGAGCTGCTTAAGAGCCAGAGAACCAGGTCAGCAGAGCTGCTCTAGAGCCTAAGAACCAGGTCAGCAAAGCTGCTTGAGAGGGAGAGAACCAGGTCAGCAGAGCTGCTTTAGAACCAGAGAACCAGGTCAGCAGAGCTGCTCAAGAGCCTATGAACCAGGTCAGCAGAGCTGCTCCAGGCCCAGAGAACCAGGTCAGCACAGCTGCTGTAGAGCCAGAGAAACCTGGTCAGCAGATCTGCATTAGAGCCTAAGAAACAGGCAAGAATAGCTGCTCTAGAGCCAGAGAACCAGGTCAGCTGAGCTGCTTTAGAGCCAGAGAACCAGGTCAGCAGAGCTGCTCTAGAGCCTAAGAATCAGGTCAGCAGAGCTGCTCTAGAGCCTAATAACCAGGTCAGCAGAGCTGCTCTAGAGCCAGATAACCAGGTCAGCAGAGCTGCTCTAGAGCCAGAGAAACCATATCAGCAGAGCTGCTTTAGAAGGAGAGAACCAGGTCAGCAGAGCTGCTCTAGAGCCTAAGAACCTGGTAAGCAGAGCTGCTCTAGAGCCAGAGAACCAGGTCAGCAGAGCTGCTGTAGAGCTAGAGAAACCAGGTCAGCAGAGCTGCTTTAGAGGGAGAGAACCAGGTCAGCAGAGCTGCTCCAGAGCCTAAGAACCAGGTCAACACAGCTGCTCTAGAGCCAGAAAACCAGGTCAGCAGAGCTGCTTTAGCACCAGAGATCCAGGTCAGCAGAGCTAATCCAGATCCTAAGAACCAGGTCAGCACAGCTGCTCTAGAGCCAGAGAACCAGGTCAGCAGAGCTGCTTTAGCGCCAGAGAACCAGGTCAGCAGAGCTGCTTTAGAGCCAGAGAACCAGGTCAGCAGAGCTGCACTAGAGCCTAAGAACCAAGTCAGCAGAGCTGCTCTAGAGGCTAAGAACCAGGTCAGCAGAGCTGCTCTAGAGTCAGAGAACCAAGTCAGCAGAGCTGCTTTAGAGGGAGAGAACCAGGTCAGCAGAGCTGCTATAGAGTCAGAGCACCAGGTCAGCCTAGCTTCTGTAGAGCCAGAGAACCAGGTCAGCAGAGCTGCACTAGAGCCTAAGAACAAGGTCAGCAGAGCTGCTGTAGAGCCAGAGAAGCAGGTCAGCAGAGCTGCTTTAGAGGGAGAGAACCAGGTCAGTAGAGCTGCTTAAGAGCCAGAGAACCAGGTCAGCAGAGCTGCTCTAGAGCCTAAGAACCAGGTCAGCAAAGCTGCTTGAGAGGGAGAGAACCAGGTCAGCAGAGCTGCTTTAGAGCCAGAGAACCAGGTCAGCAGAGCTGCTCTGGAGCCTATGAACCAGGTCAGCAGAGCTGCTCCAGACCCAGAGAACCAGGTCAGCAGAGCTGCTGTAGAGCCAGAGAAACCTGGTTAGCAGATCTGCTTTAGAGCCTAAGAAGCAGGCAAGAATAGCTGCTCTAGAGCCAGAGAACCAGGTCAGCAGAGCTGCTCTAGAGCCTAAGAATCAGGTCAGCAGAGCTGCTCTAGAGCCTAATACCCAGGTCAGCAGAGCTGCTCTAGAGCCAGATAACCAGGTCAGCAGAGCTTCTGTAGAGCCAGAGAAACCAGATCAGCAGAGCTGCTTTAGAGGGAGAGAACCAGGTCAGCAGAGCTGCTCTAGAGCCTAATAACCAGGTAAGCAGAGCTGCTCTAGAGCCAGAGAACCAGGTCAGCAGAGCTGCTGTAGAGCTAGAGAAACAAGGTCAGCAGAGCTGCTTTAGAGGGAGAGAACCAGGTCAGCAGAGCTGCTCCAGAGCCTAAGAACCAGGTCAACACAGCTGCTCTAGAGCCAGAGAACCAGGTCAGCAGAGCTGCTTTATCGCCAGATATCCAGGTCAGCAGAGCTAATCCAGAGCCTAAGAACCAGGTCAGCAGAGCTGCTCTAGAGGCTAGGAACCAGGTCAGCAGAGCTGCTCCAGAGCCTAAGAACCAGGTCAGCACAGCTGCTCTAGAGCCAGAGAACCAGATGGTCAGCAGAGCTGCTTTAGCGCCAGAGAACCAGGTCAGCAGAGCTGCACTAGAGCCTAAGAACCAGGTCAGCAGAGCTGCTCTAGAGGCTAAGAACCAGGTCAGCAGAGCTGCTCCAGAGCCTAAGAACCAGGTCAGCACAGCTGCTCTAGAGCCAGAGAACCAGATGGTCAGCAGAGCTGCTTTAGCACCAGAGAACCAGGTGAGCAGAGCTGTACTAGAGCCTAAGAACCAGGTCAGCAGAGCTGCTCTAGAGGCTAAGAACCAGGTCAGCAGAGCTGCTCTAGAGGCAGAGAACCAGGTCAGGAGAGCTGCTTTAGCGGGAGAGAACCAGGTCAGCAGAGCTGCTCTAGAGCCAGAGGACCAGGTCAGCCTAGCTGCTGTAGAGCCAGAGAACCAGGTCAGCAGAGCTGCACTAGAGCCTAAGAACAAGGTCAGCAGAGCTGCTCTAGAGCCAGAGAAGCAGGTCAGCAGAGCTGTTTTAGAGGGAGAGAACCAGGTCAGCAGAGCTGCTCTAGAGCCTAAGAACCAGGTCAGCACAGCTGCTCTAGAGCCAGAGAACCAGGTCAGCAGAGTTGTTTAGAGTCAGAGAACCAGGTCAGCAGATCTGCTTAAGAGCCTAAGAACCAGGTCAGCAGAGCTGCTCTAGAGCCTAAGAACCAGGTCAGCAGAGCTGCTCTAGAGGCAGACAAACCAGGTCAGCAAAGCTGCTTGAGAGAGAGAGAACCAGGTCAGCAGAGCTGCTTTAGAGTCAGAGAACCAGGTCAGCAGAGCTGCTTAAGAGCCTAAGAACCAGGTCAGCAGAGCTGCTCTAGAGCCTAAGAACCAGGTCAGGAGAGCTGCTGCAGGCCCAGAGAACCAGGTCAGCAGAGCTGCTGTAGAGCCAGAGAAACCTGGTCAGCAGATCTGCATTAGAGCCTAAGAACCAGGTCAGCAGAGCTGCTCTAGAGCCTAAGAACCAGGTCAGCAGAGCTGCTCTAGAGGCAGACAAACCAGGTCAGCAAAGCTGCTTGAGAGAGAGAGAACCAGGTCAGCAGAGCTGCTTTAGAGTCAGAGAACCAGGTCAGCAGAGCTGCTTAAGAGCCTAAGAACCAGGTCAGCAGAGCTGCTCTAGAGCCTAAGAACCAGGTCAGGAGAGCTGCTGCAGGCCCAGAGAACCAGGTCAGCAGAGCTGCTGTAGAGCCAGAGAAACCTGGTCAGCAGATCTGCATTAGAGCCTAAGGATCAGACAAGCATAGCTGTTCTAGAGCCAGAGAATCAGGTCAGCAGAGCTGCTTTAGAGCCAGAGAACCAAGTCAGCAGAGCTGCTCTAGAGCCTAAGGATCAGGTCAGCAGAGCTGCTCTAGAGCCTAATAACTAGGTCAGCAGAGCTGCTCTAGAGCTAGATAACCAGGTCAGCAGAGCTGCTGTAGAGCCAGAGAAACCAGATCAGCAGAGCTGATCTAGAGCCTATGGACCAGGTCAGCAGAGCTGCTCCAGGCCCAGAGAACCAGGTCAACAGAGCTGGTGTAGAGCCAGAGAATCCTGGTCAGCAGATCTGCATTAGAGCCTAAGAAGCAGGGAAGAATAGCTTCTCTAGAGCCAGAGAACCAGGTCAGCAGAGCTGCTCTAGAGCCTAAGAATCAGGTCAGCAGAGCTACTCTAGAGCCTAATAACCAGGTCAGCAGAGCTGCTCTAGAGCCAGATAACCAGGTCAGCAGAGCTGCTGTAGAGCCAGAGAAACCAGATCAGCAGAGCTGCTTTAGAGGGAGAGAACCAGGTCAGCAGAGCTGCTCTAGAGCATAAGAACCAGGTCAACAGAGCTGCTCTAGAGCCAGAGAACCAGGTCAGCAGAGCTGCTTTAGCGCCAGAGAACCAGGTCAGCAGAGCTGCTTTAGAGCCAGAGAACCAGGTCAGCAGAGCTGCACTAGAGCCTAAGAACCAGGTCAGCAGAGCTGCTCTAGAGGCTAAGAACCAGGTCAGCAGAGCTGCTCTAGAGGCAGAGAACCAGGTCAGCAGACCTGCTTTAGAGGGAGAGAACCAGGTCAGCAGAGCTGCTCTAGAGCCAGAGGACCAGGTCAGCCTAGCTGCTGTAGAGCCAGAGAACCAGGTCAGCAGAGCTGCACTAGAGCCTAAGAACAAGGTCAGCACAGCTGCTCTAGAGCCAGAGACGCAGGTCAGCAGAGCTGCTTTAGAGGGAGAGAACCAGGTCAGCAGAGCTGCTCTAGAGCCTAAGAACCAGGCCAGCACAGCTGCTATAGAGCCAGAGAACCAGGTCAGCAGAGCTGCTCTAGAGCCAGAGAAGCAGGTCAGTAGAGCTGTTTTAGAGGGAGAGAACCAGGTCAGCAGAGCTGCTTAAGAGCCAGAGAACCAGGTCAGCAGAGCTGCTCTAGAGCCTAAGAACCAGGTCAGCAAAGCTGCTTGAGAGGGAGAGAACCAGGTCAGCAGAGCTGCTTTAGAACCAGAGAACCAGGTCAGCAGAGCTGCTCTAGAGCCTATGAACCAGGTCAGCAGAGCTGCATTAGAGCCTAAGAAACAGGGAAGAATAGCTGCTCTAGAGCCAGAGAACCAGGTCAGCTGAGCTGCTTTAGAGCCAGAGAACCAGGTCAACAGAGCTGCTCTAGAGCCTAAGAATCAGGTCAGCAGAGCTGCTCTAGAGCCTAATAACCAGGTCAGCAGAGCTGCTCTAGAGCCAGATAACCAGGGCAGCAGAGCTGCTCTAGAGCCAGAGAAACCAGATCAGCAGAGCTGCTTTAGAAGGAGAGAACCAGGTCAGCAGAGCTGCTCTAGAGCCTAAGAACCTGGTAAGCAGAGCTGCTCTAGAGCCAGAGAACCAGGTCAGCAGAGCTGCTGTAGAGCTAGAGAAACCAGATCAGCAGAGCTGCTTTAGAGGGAGAGAACCAGGTCAGCAGAGCTGCTCTAGAGCCTAAGAACCAGGTTAACAGAGCTGCTCTAGAGCCAGAGAACCAGGTCAGCAGAGCTGCTGTAGAGCTAGAGAAACCAGGTCAGCAGAGCTGCTTTAGAGGGAGAGACCCAGGTCAGCAGAGCTGCTCCAGAGCCTAAGAACCAGGTCAACACAGCTGCTCTAGAGCCAGAGAACCAGGTTAGCAGAGCTGCTTTAGCACCAGAGATCCAGGTCAGCAGAGCTAATCCAGAGCCTAAGAACCAGGTCAGCACAGCTGCTCTAGAGCCAGAGAACCAGGTCAGCAGAGCTGCTTTAGCGCCAGAGAACCAGGTCAGCAGAGCTGCTTTAGAGCCAGAGAACGAGGTCAGCAGAGCTGCACTAGAGCCTAAGAACCAAGTCAGCAGAGCTGCTCTAGAGGCTAAGAACCAGGTCAGCAAAGCTGCTCTAGAGGCAGAGAACCAGGTCAGCAGAGCTGCTTTAGAGGGAGAGAACCAGGTCAGCAGAGCTGCTATAGAGCCAGAGAACCAGGTCAGCCTAGCTGCTGTAGAGCCAGAGAACCAGGTCAGCAGAGCTGCACTAGAGCCTAAGAACAAGGTCAGCAGAGCTGCTGTAGAGCCAGAGAAGCAGGTCAGCAGAGCTGCTTTAGAGGGAGAGAACCAGGTCAGTAGAGCTGCTTAAGAGCCAGAGAACCAGGTCAGCAGAGCTGCTCTAGAGCCTAAGAACCAGGTCAGCAAAGCTGCTTGAGAGGGAGAGAACCAGGTCAGCAGAGCTGCTTTAGAGCCAGAGAACCAGGTCAGCAGAGCTGCTCTGGAGCCTATGAACCAGGTCAGCAGAGCTGCTCCAGACCCAGAGAACCAGGTCAGCAGAGCTGCTGTAGAGCCAGAGAAACCTGGTCAGCAGATCTGCTCTAGAGCCTAAGAATCAGGTCAGCAGAGCTGCTCTAGAGCCTAATACCCAGGTCAGCAGAGCTGCTCTAGAGCCAGATAACCAGGTCAGCAGAGCTTCTGTAGAGCCAGAGAAACCATATCAGCAGAACTGCTTTAGAGGGAGAGAACCAGGTCAGCAGCGCTGCTTTAGAGTCAGAGAACCAGGTCAGCAGAGCTGCTTAAGAGCCTAAGAACCAGGTCAGCAGAGCTGCTTTAGAGGGAGAGAACCAGGTCAGCAGAGCTGCTCTAGAGCCTAAGAACCAGGTCAGCACAGCTGCTCTAGAGCCAGAGAACCAGGTCAGCAGAGCTGCTTTAGAGTCAGAGAACCAGGTCAGCAGAGCTGCTTAAGAGCCTAAGAACCAGGTCAGCAGAGCTGCTCTGGAGGCAGAGAAACCAGGTCAGCAGCGCTGCTTTAGAGGGAGAGAACCATCTCAGCAGAGCTGCTCTAGAGCCTAAGAACCAGGTCAGCACAGCTGCTCTAGAGCCTAATAACTAGGTCAGCAGAGCTGCTCTAGATCTAGATAACCAGGTCAGCAGAGCTGTTGTAGAGCCAGAGGACCAGGTCAGCCTAGCTGCTGTAGAGCCAGAGAACCAGGTCAGCAGAGCTGCACTAGAGCCTAAGAACAGGGTCAGCAGAGCTGCTCTAGAGCCAGAGAAGCAGGTCAGTAGAGCTGTTTTAGAGGGAGAGAACCAGGTAAGCAGAGCTGCTCTAGAGCCTACGAACCATGTCAGCACAGCTGCTCTAGAGCCAGAGAACCAGGTCAGCAGAGCTGCTTTAGAGTCAGAGAACCAGGTCAGCAGAGCTGCTTAAGAGCCTAAGAACCAGGTCAGCAGAGCTGCTTTAGAGGGAGAGAACCAGGTCAGCAGAGCTGCTCTAGAGCCTAAGAACCAGGTCAGCACAGCTGCTCTAGAGCCAGAGAACCAGGTCAGTAGAGCTGCTTTAGAGTCAGAGAACCAGGTCATCAGAGCTGCTTAAGAGCCAGAGAACCAGGTCATCAGAGCTGCTCTAGAGCCTATGAACCAGGTCAGGAGAGCTGCTCCAGGCCCAGAGAACCAGGTCAGCAGAGCTGCTGTAGAGCCAGAGAAACCTGGTCAGCAGATCTGCATTAGAGTCTAAGAAGCAGGCAAGCATAGCTGTTCTAGAGCCAGAGAATCAGGTCAGCAGAGCTGCTTTAGAGCCAGAGAACCAAGTCAGCAGAGCTGCTCTAGAGCCTAAGGATCAGGTCAGCAGAGCTGCTCTAGAGCCTAATAACTAGGTCAGCAGAGCTGCTCTAGAGCTAGATAACCAGGTCAGCAGAGCTGCTGTAGAGCCAGAGAAACCAGATCAGCAGAGCTGCTCTAGAGCCTATGGACCAGGTCAGCAGAGCTGCTCCAGTACCAGAGAACCAGGTCAACAGAGCTGCTGTAGAGCCAGAGAAACCTGGTCAGCAGATCTGCATTAGAGCCTAAGAAGCAGGCAAGCATAGCTTCTCTAGAGCCAGAGAACCAGGTCAGCAGAGCTGCTCTAGAGCCTAAGAATCAGGTCAGCAGAGCTGCTCTAGAGCCTAATAACCAGGTCAGCAGAGCTGCTCTAGAGCCAGATAACCAGGTCAGCAGAGCTGCTCTAGAGCCTAAGGATCAGGTCAGCAGAGCTGCTCTAGAGCCTAATAACTAGGTCAGCAGAGCTGCTCTAGAGCTAGATAACCAGGTCAGCAGAGCTGCTGTAGAGCCAGAGAAACCAGATCAGCAGAGCTGATCTAGAGCCTATGGACCAGGTCAGCAGAGCTGCTCCAGGCCCAGAGAACCAGGTCAACAGAGCTGGTGTAGAGCCAGAGAATCCTGGTCAGCAGATCTGCATTAGAGCCTAAGAAGCAGGGAAGAATAGCTTCTCTAGAGCCAGAGAACCAGGTCAGCAGAGCTGCTCTAGAGCCTAAGAATCAGGTCAGCAGAGCTACTCTAGAGCCTAATAACCAGGTCAGCAGAGCTGCTCTAGAGCCAGATAACCAGGTCAGCAGAGCTGCTGTAGAGCCAGAGAAACCAGATCAGCAGAGCTGCTTTAGAGGGAGAGAACCAGGTCAGCAGAGCTGCTCTAGAGCATAAGAACCAGGTCAACAGAGCTGCTCTAGAGCCAGAGAACCAGGTCAGCAGAGCTGCTTTAGCACCAGAGATCCAGGTCAGCAGAGCTAATCTAGAACCTAAGAACCAGGTCAGCACAGCTGCTCTAGAGCCAGAGAACCAGGTCAGCAGAGCTGCTTTAGAGCCAGAGAACCAGGTCAGCAGAGCTGCACTAGAGCCTAAGAACCAGGTCAGCAGAGCTGCTCTAGAGGCTAAGAACCAGGTCAGCAGAGCTGCTCTAGAGGCAGAGAACCAGGTCAGCAGACCTGCTTTAGAGGGAGAGAACCAGGTCAGCAGAGCTGCTCTAGAGCAAGAGGACCAGGTCAGCCTAGCTGCTGTAGAGCCAGAGAACCAGGTCAGCAGAGCTGCACTAGAGCCTAAGAACAAGGTCAGCAAAGCTGCTCTAGAGCCAGAGACGCAGGTCAGCAGAGCTGCTTTAGAGGGAGAGAACCAGGTCAGCAGAGCTGCTCTAGAGCCTAAGAACCAGGCCAGCACAGCTGCTATAGAGCCAGAGAACCAGGTCAGCAGAGCTGCTCTAGAGCCAGAGAAGCAGGTCAGTAGAGCTGTTTTAGAGGGAGAGAACCAGGTCAGCAGAGCTGCTTAAGAGCCAGAGAACCAGGTCAGCAGAGCTGCTCTAGAGCCTAAGAACCAGGTCAGCAAAGCTGCTTGAGAGGGAGAGAACCAGGTCAGCAGAGCTGCTTTAGAACCAGAGAACCAGGTCAGCAGAGCTGCTCTAGAGCCTATGAACCAGGTCAGCAGAGCTGCATTAGAGCCTAAGAAACAGGGAAGAATAGCTGCTCTAGAGCCAGAGAACCAGGTCAGCTGAGCTGCTTTAGAGCCAGAGAACCAGGTCAGCAGAGCTGCTCTAGAGCCTAAGAATCAGGTCAGCAGAGCTGCTCTAGAGCCTAATAACCAGGTCAGCAGAGCTGCTCTAGAGCCAGATAACCAGGTCAGCAGAGCTGCTCTAGAGCCAGAGAAACCAGATCAGCAGAGCTGCTTTAGAAGGAGAGAACCAGGTCAGCAGAGCTGCTCTAGAGACTAAGAACCTGGTAAGCAGAGCTGCTCTAGAGCCAGAGAACCAGGTCAGCAGAGCTGCTGTAGAGCTAGAGAAACCAGATCAGCAGAGCTGCTTTAGAGGGAGAGAACCAGGTCAGCAGAGCTGCTCTAGAGCCTAAGAACCAGGTTAACAGAGCTGCTCTAGAGCCAGAGAACCAGGTCAGCAGAGCTGCTGTAGAGCTAGAGAAACCAGGTCAGCAGAGCTGCTTTAGAGGGAGAGACCCAGGTCAGCAGAGCTGCTCCAGAGCCTAAGAACCAGGTCAACACAGCTGCTCTAGAGCCAGAGAACCAGGTTAGCAGAGCTGCTTTAGCACCAGAGATCCAGGTCAGCAGAGCTAATCCAGAGCCTAAGAACCAGGTCAGCACAGCTGCTCTAGAGCCAGAGAACCAGGTCAGCAGAGCTGCTTTAGCGCCAGAGAACCAGGTCAGCAGAGCTGCTTTAGAGCCAGAGAACGAGGTCAGCAGAGCTGCACTAGAGCCTAAGAACCAAGTCAGCAGAGCTGCTCTAGAGGCTAAGAACCAGGTCAGCAAAGCTGCTCTAGAGGCAGAGAACCAGGTCAGCAGAGCTGCTTTAGAGGGAAAGAACCAGGTCAGCAGAGCTGCTATAGAGCCAGAGAACCAGGTCAGCCTAGCTGCTGTAGAGCCAGAGAACCAGGTCAGCAGAGCTGCACTAGAGCCTAAGAACAAGGTCAGCAGAGCTGCTGTAGAGCCAGAGAAGCAGGTCAGCAGAGCTGCTTTAGAGGGAGAGAACCAGGTCAGTAGAGCTGCTTAAGAGCCAGAGAACCAGGTCAGCAGAGCTGCTCTAGAGCCTAAGAACCAGGTCAGCAAAGCTGCTTGAGAGGGAGAGAACCAGGTCAGCAGAGCTGCTTTAGAGCCAGAGAACCAGGTCAGCAGAGCTGCTCTGGAGCCTATGAACCAGGTCAGCAGAGCTGCTCCAGACCCAGAGAACCAGGTCAGCAGAGCTGCTGTAGAGCCAGAGAAACCTGGTCAGCAGATCTGCTCTAGAGCCTAAGAATCAGGTCAGCAGAGCTGCTCTAGAGCCTAATACCCAGGTCAGCAGAGCTGCTCTAGAGCCAGATAACCAGGTCAGCAGAGCTTCTGTAGAGCCAGAGAAACCATATCAGCAGAACTGCTTTAGAGGGAGAGAACCAGGTCAGCAGCGCTGCTTTAGAGTCAGAGAACCAGGTCAGCAGAGCTGCTTAAGAGCCTAAGAACCAGGTCAGCAGAGCTGCTTTAGAGGGAGAGAACCAGGTCAGCAGAGCTGCTCTAGAGCCTAAGAACCAGGTCAGCACAGCTGCTCTAGAGCCAGAGAACCAGGTCAGCAGAGCTGCTTTAGAGTCAGAGAACCAGGTCAGCAGAGTTGCTTAAGAGCCTAAGAACCAGGTCAGCAGAGCTGCTCTGGAGGCAGAGAAACCAGGTCAGCAGAGCTGCTTTAGAGGGAGAGAACCAGGTCAGCAGAGCTGCTCTAGAGCCTAAGAACCAGGTCAGCACAGCTGCTCTAGAGCCTAATAACTAGGTCAGCAGAGCTGCTCTAGATCTAGATAACCAGGTCAGCAGAGCTGCTGTAGAGCCAGAGGACCAGGTCAGCCTAGCTGCTGTAGAGCCAGAGAACCAGGTCAGCAGAGCTGCACTAGAGCCTAAGAACAGGGTCAGCAGAGCTGCTCTAGAGCCAGAGAAGCAGGTCAGTAGAGCTGTTTTAGAGGGAGAGAACCAGGTAAGCAGAGCTGCTCTAGAGCCTACGAACCATGTCAGCACAGCTGCTCTAGAGCCAGAGAACCAGGTCAGCAGAGCTGCTTTAGAGTCAGAGAACCAGGTCAGCAGAGCTGCTTAAGAGCCTAAGAACCAGGTCAGCAGAGCTGCTTTAGAGGGAGAGAACCAGGTCAGCAGAGCTGCTCTAGAGCCTAAGAACCAGGTCAGCACAGCTGCTCTAGAGCCAGAGAACCAGGTCAGCAGAGCTGCTTTAGAGTCAGAGAACCAGGTCATCAGAGCTGCTTAAGAGCCAGAGAACCAGGTCATCAGAGCTGCTCTAGAGCCTATGAACCAGGTCAGGAGAGCTGCTCCAGGCCCAGAGAACCAGGTCAGCAGAGCTGCTGTAGAGCCAGAGAAACCTGGTCAGCAGATCTGCATTAGAGTCTAAGAAGCAGGCAAGCATAGCTGTTCTAGAGCCAGAGAATCAGGCCAGCAGAGCTGCTTTAGAGCCAGAGAACCAAGTCAGCAGAGCTGCTCTAGAGCCTAAGGATCAGGTCAGCAGAGCTGCTCTAGAGCCTAATAACTAGGTCAGCAGAGCTGCTCTAGAGCTAGATAACCAGGTCAGCAGAGCTGCTGTAGAGCCAGAGAAACCAGATCAGCAGAGCTGCTCTAGAGCCTATGGACCAGGTCAGCAGAGCTGCTCCAGTACCAGAGAACCAGGTCAACAGAGCTGCTGTAGAGCCAGAGAAACCTGGTCAGCAGATCTGCATTAGAGCCTAAGAAGCAGGCAAGCATAGCTTCTCTAGAGCCAGAGAACCAGGTCAGCAGAGCTGCTCTAGAGCCTAAGAATCAGGTCAGCAGAGCTGCTCTAGAGCCTAATAACCAGGTCAGCAGAGCTGCTCTAGAGCCAGATAACCAGGTCAGCAGAGCTGCTCTAGAGCCAGAGAAACCAGATCAGCAGAGCTGCTTTAGAGGGAGAGAACCAGGCCAGCAGAGCTGCTCTAGAGCATAAGAACCAGGTCAACAGAGCTGCTCTAGAGCCAGAGAACCAGGTCAGCAGAGCTGCTGTAGAGCTAGAGAAACCAGGTCAGCAGAGCTGCTTTAGAGGGAGAGAACCAGGTCAGCAGAGCTGCTCCAGAGCCTAAGAACCAGGTCAACACAGCTGCTCTAGAGCCAGAGAACCAGGTCAGCAGAGCTGCTTTAGCACCAGAGATCCAGGTCAGCAGAGCTAATCTAGAGCCTAAGAACCAGGTCAGCACAGCTGCTCTAGAGCCAGAGAACCAGGTCAGCAGAGCTGCTTTAGCGCCAGAGAACCAGGTCAGCAGAGCTGCTTTAGAGCCAGAGAACCAGGTCAGCAGAGCTGCACTAGAGCCTAAGAACCAGGTCAGCAGAGCTGCTCTAGAGGCTAAGAACCAGGTCAGCAGAGCTGCTCTAGAGGCAGAGAACCAGGTCAGCAGAGCTGCTTTAGAGGGAGAGAACCAGGTCAGCAGAGCTGCTCTAGAGCCAGAGGACCAGGTCAGCCTAGCTGCTGTAGAGCCAGAGAACCAGGTCAGCAGAGCTGCACTAGAGCCTAAGAACAAGGTCAGCAAAGCTGCTCTAGAGCCAGAGAAGCAGGTCAGCAGAGCTGCTTTAGAGGGAGAGAACCAGGTCAGCAGAGCTGCTCTAGAGCCTAAGAACCAGGTCAGCACAGCTGCTCTAGAGCCAGAGAACCAGGTCAGCAGAGCTGCTCTAGAGCCAGAGAAGCAGGTCAGTAGAGCTGTTTTAGAGGGAGAGAACCAGGTCAGCAGAGCTGCTTAAGAGCCAGAGAACCAGGTCAGCAGAGCTGCTCTAGAGCCTAAGAACCAGGTCAGCAAAGCTGCTTGAGAGCCAGATAACCAGGTCAGCAGAGCTTCTGTAGAGCCAGAGAAACCATATCAGCAGAACTGCTTTAGAGGGAGAGAACCAGGTCAGCAGCGCTGCTTTAGAGTCAGAGAACCAGGTCAGCAGAGCTGCTTAAGAGCCTAAGAACCAGGTCAGCAGAGCTGCTTTAGAGGGAGAGAACCAGGTCAGCAGAGCTGCTCTAGAGCCTAAGAACCAGGTCAGCACAGCTGCTCTAGAGCCAGAGAACCAGGTCAGCAGAGCTGCTTTAGAGTCAGAGAACCAGGTCAGCAGAGTTGCTTAAGAGCCTAAGAACCAGGTCAGCAGAGCTGCTCTGGAGGCAGAGAAACCAGGTCAGCAGAGCTGCTTTAGAGGGAGAGAACCAGGTCAGCAGAGCTGCTCTAGAGCCTAAGAACCAGGTCAGCACAGCTGCTCTAGAGCCTAATAACTAGGTCAGCAGAGCTGCTCTAGATCTAGATAACCAGGTCAGCAGAGCTGCTGTAGAGCCAGAGGACCAGGTCAGCCTAGCTGCTGTAGAGCCAGAGAACCAGGTCAGCAGAGCTGCACTAGAGCCTAAGAACAGGGTCAGCAGAGCTGCTCTAGAGCCAGAGAAGCAGGTCAGTAGAGCTGTTTTAGAGGGAGAGAACCAGGTAAGCAGAGCTGCTCTAGAGCCTACGAACCATGTCAGCACAGCTGCTCTAGAGCCAGAGAACCAGGTCAGCAGAGCTGCTTTAGAGTCAGAGAACCAGGTCAGCAGAGCTGCTTAAGAGCCTAAGAACCAGGTCAGCAGAGCTGCTTTAGAGGGAGAGAACCAGGTCAGCAGAGCTGCTCTAGAGCCTAAGAACCAGGTCAGCACAGCTGCTCTAGAGCCAGAGAACCAGGTCAGCAGAGCTGCTTTAGAGTCAGAGAACCAGGTCATCAGAGCTGCTTAAGAGCCAGAGAACCAGGTCATCAGAGCTGCTCTAGAGCCTATGAACCAGGTCAGGAGAGCTGCTCCAGGCCCAGAGAACCAGGTCAGCAGAGCTGCTGTAGAGCCAGAGAAACCTGGTCAGCAGATCTGCATTAGAGTCTAAGAAGCAGGCAAGCATAGCTGTTCTAGAGCCAGAGAATCAGGCCAGCAGAGCTGCTTTAGAGCCAGAGAACCAAGTCAGCAGAGCTGCTCTAGAGCCTAAGGATCAGGTCAGCAGAGCTGCTCTAGAGCCTAATAACTAGGTCAGCAGAGCTGCTCTAGAGCTAGATAACCAGGTCAGCAGAGCTGCTGTAGAGCCAGAGAAACCAGATCAGCAGAGCTGCTCTAGAGCCTATGGACCAGGTCAGCAGAGCTGCTCCAGTACCAGAGAACCAGGTCAACAGAGCTGCTGTAGAGCCAGAGAAACCTGGTCAGCAGATCTGCATTAGAGCCTAAGAAGCAGGCAAGCATAGCTTCTCTAGAGCCAGAGAACCAGGTCAGCAGAGCTGCTCTAGAGCCTAAGAATCAGGTCAGCAGAGCTGCTCTAGAGCCTAATAACCAGGTCAGCAGAGCTGCTCTAGAGCCAGATAACCAGGTCAGCAGAGCTGCTCTAGAGCCAGAGAAACCAGATCAGCAGAGCTGCTTTAGAGGGAGAGAACCAGGTCAGCAGAGCTGCTCTAGAGCATAAGAACCAGGTCAACAGAGCTGCTCTAGAGCCAGAGAACCAGGTCAGCAGAGCTGCTGTAGAGCTAGAGAAACCAGGTCAGCAGAGCTGCTTTAGAGGGAGAGAACCAGGTCAGCAGAGCTGCTCCAGAGCCTAAGAACCAGGTCAACACAGCTGCTCTAGAGCCAGAGAACCAGGTCAGCAGAGCTGCTTTAGCACCAGAGATCCAGGTCAGCAGAGCTAATCTAGAGCCTAAGAACCAGGTCAGCACAGCTGCTCTAGAGCCAGAGAACCAGGTCAGCAGAGCTGCTTTAGCGCCAGAGAACGAGGTCAGCAGAGCTGCTTTAGAGCCAGAGAACCAGGTCAGCAGAGCTGCACTAGAGCCTAAGAACCAGGTCAGCAGAGCTGCTCTAGAGGCTAAGAACCAGGTCAGCAGAGCTGCTCTAGAGGCAGAGAACCAGGTCAGCAGAGCTGCTTTAGAGGGAGAGAACCAGGTCAGCAGAGCTGCTCTAGAGCCAGAGGACCAGGTCAGCCTAGCTGCTGTAGAGCCAGAGAACCAGGTCAGCAGAGCTGCACTAGAGCCTAAGAACAAGGTCAGCAAAGCTGCTCTAGAGCCAGAGAAGCAGGTCAGCAGAGCTGCTTTAGAGGGAGAGAACCAGGTCAGCAGAGCTGCTCTAGAGCCTAAGAACCAGGTCAGCACAGCTGCTCTAGAGCCAGAGAACCAGGTCAGCAGAGCTGCTCTAGAGCCAGAGAAGCAGGTCAGTAGAGCTGTTTTAGAGGGAGAGAACCAGGTCAGCAGAGCTGCTTAAGAGCCAGAGAACCAGGTCAGCAGAGCTGCTCTAGAGCCTAAGAACCAGGTCAGCAAAGCTGCTTGAGAGGGAGAGAACCAGGTCAGCAGAGCTGCTTTAGAACCAGAGAACCAGGTCAGCAGAGCTGCTCTAGAGCCTATGAACCAGGTCAGCAGAGCTGCTCCAGGCCCAGAGAACCAGGTCAGCACAGCTGCTGTAGAGCCAGAGAAACCTGGTCAGCAGATCTGCATTAGAGCCTAAGAAACAGGCAAGAATAGCTGCTCTAGAGCCTAAGAATCAGGTCAGCAGAGCTGCTCTAGAGCCTAATAACCAGGTCAGCAGAGCTGCTCTAGAGCCAGATAACCAGGTCAGCAGAGCTGCTCTAGAGCCAGAGAAACCAGATCAGCAGAGCTGCTTTAGAAGGAGAGAACCAGGTCAGCAGAGCTGCTCTAGAGCCTAAGAACCTGGTCAGCAGAGCTGCTCTAGAGCCAGAGAACCAGGTCAGCAGAGCTGCTGTAGAGCTAGAGAAACCAGGTCAGCAGAGCTGCTTTAGAGGGAGAGAACCAGGTCAGCAGAGCTGCTCCAGAGCCTAAGAACCAGGTCAGCACTGCTGCTCTAGAGCCAGAGAACCAGGTCAGCAGAGCTGCTTTAGCGCCAGAGATCCAGGTCAGCGGAGCTAATACAGAGCCTAAGAACCAGGTCAGCACAGCTGCTCTAGAGCCAGAGAACCAGGTCAGCAGAGCTGCTTTAGCGCCAGAGAACCAGGTCAGCAGAGCTGCTTTAGAGCCAGAGAACCAGGTCAGCAGAGCTGCACTAGAGTCTAGGAACCAGGTCAGCAGAGCTGCTCTAGAGCCAGAGAACCAGGTCAGCAGAGCTGCTCTAGACCCAGCGGACCAGGTCAGCCTAGCTGCTGTACAGCCAGAGAACCAGGTCAGCAGAGCTGCTCTAGAGGCTAAGAACCAGGTCGGCAGAGCTGCTCTAGAGGCAGAGAACCAGGTCAGGAGAGCTGCTCTAGAGGCAGAGAACCAAGTCAGCAGAGCTGCTTTAGAGGGAGAGAACCAGGTCAGCAGAGCTGCTATAGAGCCAGAGCACCAGGTCAGCCTAGCTGCTGTAGAGCCAGAGAACCAGGTCAGCAGAGCTGCACTAGAGCCTAAGAACAAGGTCAGCAGAGCTGCTCTAGAGCCAGAGAAGCAGGTCAGCAGAGCTGCTTTAGAGGGAGAGAACCAGGTCAGCAGAGCTGCTCTAGAGCCTAAGAACCAGGTCAGCACCGCTGCTCTAGAGCCAGAGAACCAGGTCAGCAGAGCTGCTTTAGAGTCAGAGAACCAGGTCAGCAGAGCTGCTCTAGAGCCTATGAACCAGGTCAGCAGAGCTGCATTAGAGCCTAAGAAACAGGCAAGAATAGCTGCTCTAGAGCCAGAGAACCAGGTCAGCTGAGCTGCTCTAGAGCCCTAAGAACCAGGTTAACAGAGCTGCTCTAGTGCCAGAGAAACCAGATCAGCAGAGCTGCTTTAGAAGGAGAGAACCAGGTCAGCAGAGCTGCTCTAGAGCCTAAGAACCTGGTAAGCAGAGCTGCTCTAGAGCCAGAGAACGAGGTCAGCAGAGCTGCTGTAGAGCTAGAGAAACCAGATCAGCAGAGCTGCTTTAGAGGGAGAGAACCAGGTCAGCAGAGCTGCTCTAGAGCCCTAAGAACCAGGTTAACAGAGCTGCTCTAGTGCCAGAGAACCAGGTCAGCAGAGCTGCTGTAGAGCTAGAGAAACCAGGTCAGCAGAGCTGCTTTAGAGGGAGAGACCCAGGTCAGCAGAGCTGCTCAAGAGCCTAAGAACCAGGTCAACACAGCTGCTCTAGAGCCAGAGAACCAGGTTAGCAGAGCTGCTTTAGCACCAGAGATCCAGGTCAGCAGAGCTAATCCAGAGCCTAAGAACCAGGTCAGCACAGCTGCTCTAGAGCCAGAGAACCAGGTCAGCAGAGCTGCTTTAGCAACAGAGAACCAGGTCAGCAGAGCTGCTTTAGAGCCAGAGAACGAGGTCAGCAGAGCTGCACTAGAGCCTAAGAACCAAGTCAGCAGAGCTGCTCTAGAGGCTAAGAACCAGGTCAGCAGAGCTGCTCTAGAGGCAGAGAACCAGGTCAGCAGAGCTGCTTTAGAACCAGAGAACCAGGTCAGCAGAGCTGCTCTAGAGCCTATGAACCAGGTCAGCAGAGCTGCTCCAGGCCCAGAGAACCAGGTCAGCACAGCTGCTGTAGAGCCAGAGAAACCTGGTCAGCAGATCTGCATTAGAGCCTAAGAAACAGGCAAGAATAGCTGCTCTAGAGCCAGAGAACCAGGTCAGCTGAGCTGCTTTAGAGCCAGAGAACCAGGTCAGCAGAGCTGCTCTAGAGCCTAAGAATCAGGTCAGCAGAGCTGCTCTAGAGCCTAATAACCAGGTCAGCAGAGCTGCTCTAGAGCCAGATAACCAGGTCAGCAGAGCTGCTCTAGAGCCAGAGAAACCAGATCAGCAGAGCTGCTTTAGAAGGAGAGAACCAGGTCAGCAGAGCTGCTCTAGAGCCTAAGAACCTGGTAAGCAGAGCTGCTCTAGAGCCAGAGAACCAGGTCAGCAGAGCTGCTGTAGAGCTAGAGAAACCAGATCAGCAGAGCTGCTTTAGAGGGAGAGAACCAGGTCAGCAGAGCTGATCTAGAGCCTAAGAACCAGGTTAACAGAGCTGCTCTAGAGCCAGAGAACCAGGTCAGCAGAGCTGCTGTAGAGCTAGAGAAACCAGGTCAGCAGAGCTGCTTTAGAGGGAGAGAACTAGGTCAGCAGAGCTGCTCCAGAGCCTAAGAACCAGGTCAACACAGCTGCTCTAGAGCCAGAGAACCAGGTTAGCAGAGCTGCTTTAGCACCAGAGATCCAGGTCAGCAGAGCTAATCCAGAGCCTAAGAACCAGGTCAGCACAGCTGCTCTAGAGCCAGAGAACCAGGTCAGCAGAGCTGCTTTAGCGCCAGAGAACCAGGTCAGCAGAGCTGCTTTAGAGCCAGAGAACGAGGTCAGCAGAGCTGCACTAGAGCCTAAGAACCAAGTCAGCAGAGCTGCTCTAGAGGCTAAGAACCAGGTCAGCAGAGCTGCTCTAGAGGCAGAGAACCAAGTCAGCAGAGCTGCTTTAGAGGGAGAGAACCAGGTCAGCAGAGCTGCTATAGAGCCAGAGAACCAGGTCAGCCTAGCTGCTGTAGAGCCAGAGAACCAGGTCAGCAGAGCTGCACTAGAGCCTAAGAACAAGGTCAGCAGAGCTGCTGTAGAGCCAGAGAAGCAGGTCAGCAGAGCTGCTTTAGAGGGAGAGAACCAGGTCAGTAGAGCTGCTTAAGAGCCAGAGAACCAGGTCAGCAGAGCTGCTCTAGAGCCTAAGAACCAGGTCAGCAAAGCTGCTTGAGAGGGAGAGAACCAGGTCAGCAGAGCTGCTTTAGAGCCAGAGAACCAGGTCAGCAGAGCTGCTCTGGAGCCTATGAACCAGGTCAGCAGAGCTGCTCCAGACCCAGAGAACCAGGTCAGCAGAGCTGCTGTAGAGCCAGAGAAACCTGGTCAGCAGATCCGCTCTAGAGCCTAAGAATCAGGTCAGCAGAGCTGCTCTAGAGCCTAATACCCAGGTCAGCAGAGCTGCTCTAGAGCCAGATAACCAGGTCAGCAGAGCTTCTGTAGAGCCAGAGAAACCATATCACCAGAACTGCTTTAGAGGGAGAGAACCAGGTCAGCAGCGCTGCTTTAGAGTCAGAGAACCAGGTCAGCAGAGCTGCTTAAGAGCCTAAGAACCAGGTCAGCAGAGCTGCTTTAGAGGGAGAGAACCAGGTCAGCAGAGCTGCTCTAGAGCCTAAGAACCAGGTCAGCACAGCTGCTCTAGAGCCAGAGAACCAGGTCAGCAGAGCTGCTTTAGAGTCAGAGAACCAGGTCAGCACAGCTGCTCTAGAGCCAGAGAACCAGGTCAGCAGAGCTGCTTTAGAGTCAGAGAACCAGGTCAGCAGAGCTGCTTAAGAGCCTAAGAACCAGGTCAGCAGAGCTGCTCTGGAGGCAGAGAAACCAGGTCAGCAGAGCTGCTTTAGAGGGAGAGAACCAGGTCAGCAGAGCTGCTCTAGAGCCTAAGAACCAGGTCAGCACAGCTGCTCTAGAGCCTAATAACTAGGTCAGCAGAGCTGCTCTAGAGCTAGATAACCAGGTCAGCAGAGCTGCTGTAGAGCCAGAGGACCAGGTCAGCCTAGCTGCTGTAGAGCCAGAGAACCAGGTCAGCAGAGCTGCACTAGAGCCAGAGAAGCAGGTCAGTAGAGCTGTTTTAGAGGGAGAGAACCAGGTAAGCAGAGCTGCTCTAGAGCCTAAGAACCATGTCAGCACAGCTGCTCTAGAGCCAGAGAACCAGGTCAGCAGAGCTGCTTTAGAGTCAGAGAACCAGGTCAGCAGAGCTGCTTAAGAGCCTAAGAACCAGGTCAGCAGAGCTGCTTTAGAGGGAGAGAACCAGGTCAGCAGAGCTGCTCTAGAGCCTAAGAACCAGGTCAGCACAGCTGCTCTAGAGCCAGAGAACCAGGTCAGCGGAGCTGCTTTAGAGTCAGAGAACCAGGTCAGCAGAGCTGCTTAAGAGCCAGAGAACCAGGTCATCAGAGCTGCTCTAGAGCCTATGAACCAGGTCAGGAGAGCTGCTCCAGGCCCAGAGAACCAGGTCAGCAGAGCTGCTGTAGAGCCAGAGAAACCTGGTCAGCAGATCTGCATTAGAGTCTAAGAAGCAGGCAAGCATAGCTTCTCTAGAGCCAGAGAACCAGGTCAGCAGAGCTGCTCTAGAGCCTAAGAATCAGGTCAGCAGAGCTGCTGTAGAGCCTAAGAATCAGGTCAGCAGAGCTGCTCTAGAGCCTAATAACTAGGTCAGTAGAGCTGCTCTAGAGCCAGATAACCAGGTGAGCAGAGCTGCTGTAGAGCCAGAGAAACCAGATCAGCAGAGCTGCTCTAGAGCCTATGAACCAGGTCAGCAGAGCTGCTCCCGGCCCAGAGAACCAGGTCAGCAGAGCTGCTGTAGAGCCAGAGAAACCTGGCCAGCAGATCTGCATTAGAGTCTAAGAAGCAGGCAAGCATCGCTTCTCTAGAGCCAGAGAACCAGGTCAGCAGAGCTGCTCTAGAGCCTAAGAATCAGGTCAGCAGAGCTGCTCTAGAGCCTAATAACCAGGTCATCAGAGCTGCTCTAGAGCCATATAACCAGGTCAGCAGAGCTGCTGTAGAGCCAGAGAAACCAGATCAGCAGAGCTGCTTTAGAGGGAGAGAACCAGGTCAGCAGAGCTGCTCTAGAGCCTAAGAACCAGGTCAACAGAGCTGCTCTAGAGCCTTAGAACCAGGTCAGCAGAGCTGCTGTAGAGCTAGAGAAACCAGGTCAGCATAGCTGCTTTAGAGGGAGAGAACCAGGTCAGCTGAGCTGCTCCAGTGCCTAAGAACCAGGTCAACACAGCTGCTCTAGAGCCAGAGAACCAGGTCAGCAGAGCTGCTTTATCGCCAGATATCCAGGTCAGCAGAGCTAATCCAGAGCCTAAGAACCAGGTCAGCAGAGCTGCTCTAGAGGCTAAGAACCAGGTCAGCAGAGCTGCTCCAGAGCCTAAGAACCAGGTCAGCACAGCTGCTCTAGAGCCAGAGAACCAGATGGTCAGCAGAGCTGCTTTAGCGCCAGAGAACCAGGTCAGCAGAGCTGCACTAGAGCCTAATAACCAGGTCAGCAGAGCTGCTCTAGAGGCTAAGAACCAGGTCAGCAGAGCTGCTCTAGAGGCAGAGAACCAGGTCAGGAGAGCTGCTTTAGCGGGAGAGAACCAGGTCAGCAGAGCTGCTCTAGAGCCAGAGGACCAGGTCAGCCTAGCTGCTGTAGAGCCAGAGAACCAGGTCAGCAGAGCTGCACTAGAGCCTAAGAACAAGGTCAGCAGAGCTGCTCTAGAGCCAGAGAAGCAGGTCAGCAGAGCTGTTTTAGAGGGAGAGAACCATGTCAGCAGAGCTGCTCTAGAGCCTAAGAACCAGGTCAGCACAGCTGCTCTAGAGCCAGAGAACCAGGTCAGCAGAGTTGCTTTAGAGTCAGAGAACCAGGTCAGCAGAGCTGCTTAAGAGCCTAAGAACCAGGTCAGCAGAGCTGCTCTAGAGCCTAAGAACCAGGTCAGCAGAGCTGCTCTAGAGGCAGACAAACCAGGTCAGCAAAGCTGCTTGAGAGGGAGAGAACCAGGTCAGCAGAGCTGCTTTAGAGTCAGAGAACCAGGTCAGCAGAGCTGCTTAAGAGCCTAAGAACCAGGTCAGCAGAGCTGCTCTAGAGCCTAAGAACCAGGTCAGGAGAGCTGCTGCAGGCCCAGAGAACCAGGTCAGCAGAGCTGCTGTAGAGCCAGAGAAACCTGGTCAGCAGATCTGCATTAGAGCCTAAGAAGCAGGCAAGCATAGCTGTTCTAGAGCCAGAGAATCAGGTCAGCAGAGCTGCTTTAGAGCCAGAGAACCAAGTCAGCAGAGCTGCTCTAGAGCCTAAGGATCAGGTCAGCAGAGCTGCTCTAGAGCCTAATAACTAGGTCAGCAGAGCTGCTCTAGAGCTAGATAACCAGGTCAGCAGAGCTGCTGTAGAGCCAGAGAAACCAGATCAGCAGAGCTGCTCTAGAGCCTATGGACCAGGTCAGCAGAGCTGCTCCAGGCCCAGAGAACCAGGTCAACAGAGCTGCTGTAGAGCCAGAGAAACCTGGTCAGCAGATCTGCATTAGAGCCTAAGAAGCAGGCAAGCATAGCTTCTCTAGAGCCAGAGAACCAGGTCAGCAGAGATGCTCTAGAGCCTAAGAATCAGGTCAGCAGAGCTGCTCTAGAGCCTAATAACCAGGTCAGCAGAGCTGCTCTAGAGCCAGATAACCAGGTCAGCAGAGCTGCTCTAGAGCCAGAGAAACCAGATCAGCAGAGCTGCTTTAGAGGGAGAGAACCAGGTCAGCAGAGCTGCTCTAGAGCATAAGAACCAGGTCAACAGAGCTGCTCTAGAGCCAGAGAACCAGGTCAGCAGAGCTGCTGTAGAGCTAGAGAAACCAGGTCAGCAGAGCTGCTTTAGAGGGAGAGAACCAGGTCAGCAGAGCTGCTCCAGAGCCTAAGAACCAGGTCAACACAGCTGCTCTAGAGCCAGAGAACCAGGTCAGCAGAGCTGCTTTAGCACCAGAGATCCAGGTCAGCAGAGCTAATCTAGAGCCTAAGAACCAGGTCAGCACAGCTGCTCTAGAGCCAGAGAACCAGGTCAGCAGAGCTGCTTTAGCGCCACAGAACCAGGTCAGCAGAGCTGCTTTAGAGCCAGAGAACCAGGTCAGCAGAGCTGCACTAGAGCCTAAGAACCAGGTCAGCAGAGCTGCTCTAGAGGCTAAGAACCAGGTCAGCAGAGCTGCTCTAGAGGCAGAGAACCAGGTCAGCAGAGCTGCTTTAGAGGGAGAGAACCAGGTCAGCAGAGCTGCTCTAGGGCCAGAGGACCAGGTCAGCCTAGCTGCTGTAGAGCCAGAGAACCAGGTCAGCAGAGCTGCACTAGAGCCTAAGAACAAGGTCAGCAAAGCTGCTCTAGAGCCAGAGAAGCAGGTCAGCAGAGCTGCTTTAGAGGGAGAGAACCAGGTCAGCAGAGCTGCTCTAGAGCCAGAGAACCAGGTCAGCAGAGCTGCTCTAGAGCCAGAGAAGCAGGTCAGTAGAGCTGTTTTAGAGGGAGAGAACCAGGTCAGCAGAGCTGCTTAAGAGCCAGAGAACCAGGTCAGCAGAGCTGCTCTAGAGCCTAAGAACCAGGTCAGCAAAGCTGCTTGAGAGGGAGAGAACCAGGTCAGCAGAGCTGCTTTAGAACCAGAGAACCAGGTCAGCAGAGCTGCTCTAGAGCCTATGAACCAGGTCAGCAGAGCTGCTCCAGGCCCAGAGAACCAGGTCAGCACAGCTGCTGTAGAGCCAGAGAAACCTGGTCAGCAGATCTGCATTAGAGCCTAAGAAACAGGCAAGAATAGCTGCTCTAGAGCCAGAGAACCAGGTCAGCTGAGCTGCTTTAGAGCCAGAGAACCAGGTCAGCAGAGCTGCTCTAGAGCCTAAGAATCAGGTCAGCAGAGCTGCTCTAGAGCCTAATAACCAGGTCAGCAGAGCTGCTCTAGAGCCAGATAACCAGGTCAGCAGAGCTGCTCTAGAGCCAGAGAAACCAGATCAGCAGAGCTGCTTTAGAAGGAGAGAACCAGGTCAGCAGAGCTGCACTAGAGCCTAAGAACCTGGTCAACAGAGCTGCTCTAGAGCCAGAGAACTAGGTCAGCAGAGCTGCTGTAGAGCTAGAGAAACCAGGTCAGCAGAGCTGCTTTAGAGGGAGAGAACCAGGTCATCAGAGCTGCTCCAGAGCCTAAGAACCAGGTCAGCACAGCTGCTCTAGAGCCAGAGAACCAGGTCAGCAGAGCTGCTTTAGCGCCAGAGATCCAGGTCAGCGGAGCTAATACAGAGCCTAAGAACCAGGTCAGCACAGCTGCTCTAGAGCCAGAGAACCAGGTCAGCAGAGCTGCTTTAGCGCCAGAGAACCAGGTCAGCAAAGCTGCTTTAGAGCCAGAGAACGAGGTCAGCAGAGCTGCACTAGAGTCTAAGAACCAGATCAGCAGAGCTGCTCTAGAGCCAGAGAACCAGGTCAGCAGAGCTGCTCTAGACCCAGCGGACCAGGTCAGCCTAGCTGCTGTACAGCCAGAGAACCAGGTCAGCAGAGCTGCTCTAGAGGCTAAGAACCAGGTCGGCAGAGCTGCTCTACAGGCAGAGAACCAGGTCAGGAGAGCTGCTCTAGAGGCAGAGAACCAAGTCAGCAGAGCTGCTTTAGAGGGAGAGAACCAGGTCAGCAGAGCTGCTATAGAGCCAGAGCACCAGGTCAGCCTAGCTGCTGTAGAGCCAGAGAACCAGGTCAGCAGAGCTGCACTAGAGCCTAAGAACAAGGTCAGCAGAGCTGCTCTAGAGCCAGAGAAGCAGGTCAGCAGAGCTGCTTTAGCGGGAGAGAACCAGGTCAGCAGAGCTGCTCTAGAGCCTAAGAACCAGGTCAGCACCGCTGCTCTAGAGCCAGAGAACCAGGTCAGCAGAGCTGCTTTAGAGTCAGAGAACCAGGTCAGTAGAGCTGCTTAAGAGCCAGAGAACCAGGTCAGGAGAGCTGCTCTAAAGCCTATGAACCAGATCAGCAAAGCTGCTTGAGCGGGAGAGAACCAGGTCAGCAGAGCTGCTTTAGAGCCAGAGAACCAGGTCAGCAGAGCTGCTCTGGAGCCTATGAACCAGGTCAGCAGAGCTGCTCCAGACCCAGAGAACCAGGTCAGCAGAGCTGCTGTAGAGCCAGAGAAACCTGGTCAGCAGATCTGCATTAGAGCCTAAGAAGCAGGCAAGAATAGCTGCTCTAGAGCCAGAGAACCAGGTCAGCAGAGCTGCTCTAGAGCCTAAGAATCAGGTCAGCAGAGCTGCTCTAGAGCCTAATACCCAGGTCAGCAGAGCTGCTCAAGAGCCAGATAACCAGGTCAGCAGAGCTTCTGTAGAGCCAGAGAAACCAGATCAGCAGAGCTGCTTTAGAGGGAGAGAACCAGGTCAGCAGAGCTGCTCTAGAGCCTAAGAACCAGGGCAGCAGAGCTGCTCTAGAGCCAGAGAACCAGGTCAGCAGAGCTGCTGTAGAGCTAGAGAAACAAGGTCAGCAGAGCTGCTTTAGAGGGAGAGAACCAGGTCAGCAGAGCTGCTCCAGAGCCTAAGAACCAGGTCAACACAGCTGCTCTAGAGCCAGAGAACCAGGTCAGCAGAGCTGCTTTAGCGCCAGAGATCCAGGTCAGCAGAGCTAATCCAGAGCCTAAGAACCAGGTCATCACAGCTGCTCTAGAGCCAGAGAACCAGATGGTCAGCAGAGCTGCTTTAGCGCCAGAGAACCAGGTCAGCAGAGCTGCACTAGAGCCTAAGAACCAGGTCAGCAGAGCTGCTCTAGAGGCTAAGAACCAGGTCAGCAGAGCTGCTCTAGAGGCAGAGAACCAGGTCAGGAGAGCTGCTTTAACGGGAGAGAACCAGGTCAGCAGAGCTGCTCTAGAGCCAGAGGACCAGGTCAGCCTAGCTGCTGTAGAGCCAGAGAACCAGGTCAGCAGAGCTGCACTAGAGCCTAAGAACAAGGTCAGCAGAGCTGCTCTAGAGCCAGAGAAGCAGGTCAGCAGAGCTGTTTTAGAGGGAGAGAACCAGGTCAGCAGAGCTGCTCTAGAGCCTAAGAACCAGGTCAGCACAGCTGCTCTAGAGCCAGAGAACCAGGTCAGCAGAGTTGCTTTAGAGTCAGAGAACCAGGTCACCAGAGCTGCTTAAGAGCCTAAGAACCAGGTCAGCAGAGCTGCTCTAGAGCCTAAGAACCAGGTCAGCAGAGCTGCTCTAGAGGCAGACAAACCAGGTCAGCAAAGCTGTTTGAGAGGGAGAGAACCAGGTCAGCAGAGCTGCTTTAGAGCCAGAGAACCAGGTCATCAGAGCTGCTCTAGAGCCTATGAACCAGGTCAGGAGAGCTGCTGCACGCCCAGAGAACCAGGTCAGCAGAGCTGCTGTAGAGCCAGAGAAACCTGGTCAGCAGATCTGCATTAGAGCCTAAGAAGCAGGCAAGCATAGCTGTTCTAGAGCCAGAGAATCAGGTCAGCAGAGCTGCGTTAGAGCCAGAGAACCAAGTCAGCAGAGCTGCTCTAGAGCCTAAGGATCAGGTCAGCAGAGCTGCTCTAGAGCCTAATAACTAGGTCAGCAGAGCTGCTCTAGAGCTAGATAACCAGGTCAGCAGAGCTGCTGTAGAGCCAGAGAAACCAGATCAGCAGAGCTGCTCTAGAGCCTATGGACCAGGTCAGCAGAGCTGCTCCAGGCCCAGAGAACCAGGTCAACAGAGCTGCTGTAGAGCCAGAGAAACCTGGTCAGCAGATCTGCATTAGAACCTAAGAAGCAGGCAAGCATAGCTTCTCTAGAGCCAGAGAACCAGGTCAGCAGAGCTGCTCTAGAGCCTAAGAATCAGGTCAGCAGAGCTGCTCTAGAGCCTAATAACCAGGTCAGCAGAGCTGCTCTAGAGCCAGATAACCAGGTCAGCAGAGCTGCTGTAGAGCCAGAGAAACCAGATCAGCAGAGCTGCTTTAGAGGGAGAGAACCAGGTCAGCAGAGCTGCTCTAGAGCCTAAGAACCAGGTCAGCAGAGCTGCGCTAGAGCCAGAGAACCAGGTCAGCAGAGCTGCTGTAGAGCTAGAGAAACAAGGTCAGCAGAGCTGCTTTAGAGGGAGAGAACCAGGTCAGCAGAGCTGCTCCAGAGCCTAAGAACCAGGTCAACACAGCTGCTCTAGAGCCAGAGAACCAGGTCAGCAGAGCTGCTTTAGCGCCAGAGATCCAGGTCAGCAGAGCTAATCCAGAGCCTAAGAACCAGGTCAGCACAGCTGCTCTAGAGCCAGAGAACCAGATGGTCAGCAGAGCTGCTTTAGTGCCAGAGAACCAGGTCAGCAGAGCTGCACTAGAGCCTAAGAACCAGGTCAGCAGAGCTGCTCTAGAGGCTAAGAACCAGGTCAGCAGAGCTGCTCTAGAGGCAGAGAACCAGGTCAGGAGAGCTGCTTTAGCGGGAGAGAACCAGGTCAGCAGAGCTGCTCTAGAGCCTAAGAATCAGGTCAGCAGAGCTGCTCTAGAGCCTAATAACCAGGTCAGCAGAGCTGCTCTAGAGCCAGATAACCAGGTCAGCAGAGCTGCTCTAGAGCCAGAGAAACCAGATCAGCAGAGCTGCTTTAGAAGGAGAGAACCAGGTCAGCAGAGCTGCTCTAGAGCCTAAGAACCTGGTCAGCAGAGCTGCTCTAGAGCCAGAGAACCAGGTCAGCAGAGCTGCTGTAGAGCCAGAGAACCAGGTCAGCGGAGCTGCTTTAGTGCCAGAGATCCAGGTCAGCGGAGCTAATACAGAGCCTAAGAACCAGGTCAGCACAGCTGCTCTAGAGCCAGAGAACCAGGTCAGCAGAGCTGCTTTAGCGCCAGAGAATCAGGTCAGCAGAGCTGCTTTAGAGCCAGAGAACCAGGTCAGCAGAGCTGCACTAGAGTCTAGGAACCAGGTCAGCAGAGCTGCTCTAGAGGGAGAGAACCAGGTCAGCAGAGCTGCTTTAGAGGGAGAGAACAATGTCAGCAGAGCTGCTCTAGACCCAGCGGACCAGGTCAGCCTAGCTGCTGTACAGCCAGAGAACCAGGTCAGCAGAGCTGCTCTAGAGGCTAAGAACCAGGTCAGCAGAGCTGCTCTAGAGGCAGAGAACCAGGTCAGGAGAGCTGCTCTAGAGGCAGAGAACCAAGTCAGCAGAGCTGCTTTAGAGGGAGAGAACCAGGTCAGCAGAGCTGCTATAGAGCAAGAGCACCAGGTCAGCCTAGCTGCTGTAGAGCCAGAGAACCAGGTCAGCAGAGCTGCACTAGAGCCTAAGAACAAGGTCAGCAGAGCTGCTCTAGAGCCAGAGAAGCAGGTCAGCAGAGCTGCTTTAGAGGGAGAGAACCAGGTCAGCAGAGCTGCTCTAGAGCCTAAGAACCAGGTCAGCAGAGCTGCTCTAGAGCCAGAGAACCAGGTCAGCAGAGCTGCTGTAGAGCTAGAGAAACAAGGTCAGCAGAGCTGCTTTAGAGGGAGAGAACCAGGTCAGCAGAGCTGCTCCAGAGCCTAAGAACCAGGTCAACACAGCTGCTGTAGAGCCAGAGAACCAGGTCAGCAGAGCTGCTTTAGCGCCAGAGATCCAGGTCAGCAGAGCTAATCCAGAGCCTAAGAACCAGGTCAGCACAGCTGCTCTAGAGCCAGAGAACCAGATGGTCAGCAGAGCTGCTTTAGCGCCAGAGAACCAGGTCAGCAGAGCTGCACTAGAGCCTAAGAACCAGGTCAGCAGAGCTGCTCTAGAGGCTAAGAACCAGGTCAGCAGAGCTGCTCTAGAGGCAGAGAACAAGGTCAGGAGAGCTGCTTTAACGGGAGAGAACCAGGTCAGCAGAGCTGCTCTAGAGCCAGAGGACCAGGTCAGCCTAGCTGCTGTAGAGCCAGAGAACCAGGTCAGCAGAGCTGCACTAGAGCCTAAGAACAAGGTCAGCAGAGCTGCTCTAGAGCCAGAGAAGCAGGTCAGCAGAGCTGTTTTAGAGGGAGAGAACCAGATCAGCAGAGATGCTCTAGAGACTAAGAACCAGGTCAGCACAACTGCTCTAGAGCCAGAGAACCAGGTCAGCAGAGTTGCTTTAGAGTCAGAGAACCAGGTCACCAGAGCTGCTTAAGAGCCTAAGAACTAGGTCAGAAGAGCTGCTCTAGAGCCTAAGAACCAGGTCAGCAGAGCTGCTCTAGAGGCAGACAAACCAGGTCAGCAAAGCTGCTTGAGAGGGAGAGAACCAGGTCATCAGAGCTGCTCTAGAGCCTATGAACCAGGTCAGGAGAGCTGCTGCACGCCCAGAGAACCAGGTCAGCAGAGCTGCTGTAGAGCCAGAGAAACCTGGTCAGCAGATCTGCATTAGAGCCTAAGAAGCAGGCAAGCATAGCTGTTCTAGAGCCAGAGAATCAGGTCAGCAGAGCTGCTTTAGAGCCAGAGAACCAAGTCAGCAGAGCTGCTCTAGAGCCTAAGGATCAGGTCAGCAGAGCTGCTCTAGAGCCTAATAACTAGATCAGCAGAGCTGCTCTAGAGCTAGATAACCAGGTCAGCAGAGCTGCTGTAGAGCCAGAGAAACCAGATCAGCAGAGCTGCTCTAGAGCCTATGGACCAGGTCAGCAGAGCTGCTCCAGGCCCAGAGAACCAGGTCAACAGAGCTGCTGTAGAGCCAGAGAAACCTGGTCAGCAGATCTGCATTAGAACCTAAGAAGCAGGCAAGCATAGCTTCTCTAGAGCCAGAGAACCAGGTCAGCAGAGCTGCTCTAGAGCCTAAGAATCAGGTCAGCAGAGCTGCTCTAGAGCCTAATAACCAGGTCAGCAGAGCTGCTCTAGAGCCAGATAACCAGGTCAGCAGAGCTGCTGTAGAGCCAGAGAAACCAGATCAGCAGAGCTGCTTTAGAGGGAGAGAACAAGGTCAGCAGAGCTGCTCTAGAGCCTAAGAACCAGGTCAGCAGAGCTGCTCTAGAGCCAGAGAACCAAGTCAGCAGAGCTGCTGTAGAGCTAGAGAAACAAGGTCAGCAGAGCTGCTTTAGAGGGAGAGAACCAGGTCAGCAGAGCTGCTCCCGAGCCTAATAACTAGGTCAGCAGAGCTGCTCTAGAGCTAGATAACCAGGTCAGCAGAGCTGCTGTAGAGCCAGAGAAACCAGATCAGCAGAGCTGCTCTAGAGCCTATGGACCAGGTCAGCAGAGCTGCTCCAGGCCCAGAGAACCAGGTCAACAGAGCTGCTGTAGAGCCAGAGAAACCTGGTCAGCAGAGCTGCTGTAGAGCTAGAGAAACCAGGTCAGCAGAGCTGCATTAGAGGGAGAGAACCAGGTCAGCAGAGCTGCTCTAGAGCCTAATAACCAGGTCAGCAGAGCTGCTCTAGAGCCAGATAACCAGGTCAGCAGAGCTGCTTTAGAGCCAGAGAAACCAGATCAGCAGAGCTGCTTTAGAGGGAGAGAACCAGGTCAGCAGAGCTGCTCTAGAGCATAAGAACCAGGTCAACAGAGCTGCTCTAGAGCCAGAGAACCAGGTCAGCAGAGCTGCTGTAGAGCTAGAGAAACCAGGTCAGCAGAGCTGCTTTAGAGGGAGAGAACCAGGTCAGCAGAGCTGCTCCAGAGCCTAAGAACCAGGTCAACACAGCTGCTCTAGAGCCAGAGAACCAGGTCAGCAGAGCTGCTTTAGCACCAGAGATCCAGGTCAGCAGAGCTAATCTAGAGCCTAAGAACCAGGTCAGCACAGCTGCTCTAGAGCCAGAGAACCAGGTCAGCAGAGCTGCTTTAGCGCCACAGAACCAGGTCAGCAGAGCTGCTTTAGAGCCAGAGAACCAGGTCAGCAGAGCTGCACTAGAGCCTAAGAACCAGGTCAGCAGAGCTGCTCTAGAGGCTAAGAACCAGGTCAGCAGAGCTGCTCTAGAGGCAGAGAACCAGGTCAGCAGAGCTGCTTTAGAGGGAGAGAACCAGGTCAGCAGAGCTGCTTTAGAGGGAGAGAAGCAGGTCAGCAGAGCTGCTCTAGAGCCTAAGAACCAGGTCAGCACAGCTGCTCTAGAGCCAGAGAACCAGGTCAGCAGAGCTGCTCTAGAGCCAGAGAAGCAGGTCAGTAGAGCTGTTTTAGAGGGAGAGAACCAGGTCAGCAGAGCTGCTTAAGAGCCAGAGAACCAGGTCAGCAGAGCTGCTCTAGAGCCTAAGAACCAGGTCAGCAAAGCTGCTTGAGAGGGAGAGAACCAGGTCAGCAGAGCTTCTTTAGAACCAGAGAACCAGGTCAGCAGAGCTGCTCTAGAGCCTATGAACCAGGTCAGCAGAGCTGCTCCAGGCCCAGAGAACCAGGTCAGCACAGCTGCTGTAGAGCCAGAGAAACCTGGTCAGCAGATCTGCATTAGAGCCTAAGAAACAGGCAAGAATAGCTGCTCTAGAGCCAGAGAACCAGGTCAGCTGAGCTGCTTTAGAGCCAGAGAACCAGGTCAGCAGAGCTGCTCTAGAGCCTAAGAATCAGGTCAGCAGAGCTGCTCTAGAGCCTAATAACCAGGTCAGCAGAGCTGCTCTAGAGCCAGATAACCAGATCAGCAGAGCTGCTTTAGAAGGAGAGAACCAGGTCAGCAGAGCTGCTCTAGAGCCTAAGAACCTGGTCAGCAGAGCTGCTCTAGAGCCAGAGAACCAGGTCAGCAGAGCTGCTGTAGAGCTAGAGAAACCAGGTCAGCAGAGCTGCTTTAGAGGGAGAGAACCAGGTCAGCAGAGCTGCTCCAGAGCCTAAGAACCAGGTCAGCACAGCTGCTCTAGAGCCAGAGAACCAGGTCAGCAGAGCTGCTTTAGCGCCAGAGATTCAGGTCAGCGGAGCTAATACAGAGCCTAAGAACCAGGTCAGCACAGCTGCTCTAGAGCCAGAGAACCAGGTCAGCAGAGCTGCTTTAGCGCCAGAGAACCAGGTCAGCAGAGCTGCTTTAGAGCCAGAGAACCAGGTCAGCAGAGCTGCACTAGAGTCTAAGAACCAGGTCAGCAGAGCTGCTCTAGAGCCAGAGAACCAGGTCAGCAGAGCTGCTCTAGACCCAGCGGACCAGGTCAGCCTATCTGCTGTACAGCCAGAGAACCAGGTCAGCAGAGCTGCTCTAGAGGCTAAGAACCAGGTCGGCAGAGCTGCTCTAGAGGCAGAGAACCAGGTCAGGAGAGCTGCTCTAGAGGCAGAGAACCAAGTCAGCAGAGCTGCTCTAGAGCCTAAGAACCAGGTCAGCACCGCTTCTCTAGAGCCAGAGAACCAGGTCAGCAGAGCTGCTTTAGAGTCAGAGAACCAGGTCAGTAGAGCTGCTTAAGAGCCAGAGAACCAGGTCAGCAGAGCTGCTCTAGAGCCTAAGAACCAGGTCAGCAAAGCTGCTTGAGAGGGAGAGAACCAGGTCAGCAGAGCTGCTTTAGAGCCAGAGAACCAGGTCAGCAGAGCTGCTCTGGAGCCTATGAACCAGGTCAGGAGAGCTGCTGCAGGCCCAGAGAACCAGGTCAGCAGAGCTGCTGTAGAGCCAGAGAAACCTGGTCAGCAGATCTGCATTAGAGCCTAAGAAGCAGACAAGCATAGCTGTTCTAGAGCCAGAGAATCAGGTCAGCAGAGCTGCTTTAGAGCCAGAGAACCAAGTCAGAAGAGCTGCTCTAGAGCCTAAGGATCAGGTCAGCAGAGCTGCTCTAGAGCCTAATAACTAGGTCAGCAGAGCTGCTCTAGAGCTAGATAACCAGGTCAGCAGAGCTGCTGTAGAGCCAGAGAAACCAGATCAGCAGAGCTGCTCTAGAGCCTATGGACCAGGTCAGCAGAGCTGCTCCAGGCCCAGAGAACCAGGTCAACAGAGCTGCTGTAGAGCCAGAGAAACCTGGTCAGCAGATCTGCATTAGAGCCTAAGAAGCAGGCAAGAATAGCTGCTCTAGAGCCAGAGAACCAGGTCAGCAGAGCTGCTCTAGAGCCTAAGAATCAGGTCAGCAGAGCTGCTCTAGAGCCTAATACCCAGGTTAGCAGAGCTGCTCAAGAGCCAGATAACCAGGTCAGCAGAGCTTCTGTAGAGCCAGAGAAACCAGATCAGCAGAGCTGCTTTAGAGGGAGAGAACCAGGTCAGCAGAGCTGCTCTAGAGCCTAAGAACCAGGGCAGCAGAGCTGCTCTAGAGCCAGAGAACCAGGTCAGCAGAGCTGCTGTAGAGCTAGAGAAACAAGGTCAGCAGAGCTGCTTTAGAGGGAGAGAACCAGGTCAGCAGAGCTGCTCCAGAGCCTAAGAACCAGGTCAACACAGCTGCTCTAGAGCCAGAGAACCAGGTCAGCAGAGCTGCTTTAGCGCCAGAGATCCAGGTCAGCAGAGCTAATCCAGAGCCTAAGAACCAGGTCAGCACAGCTGCTCTAGAGCCAGAGAACCAGATGGTCAGCAGAGCTGCTTTAGCGCCAGAGAACCAGGTCAGCAGAGCTGCACTAGAGCCTAAGAACCAGGTCAGCAGAGCTGCTCTAGAGGCTAAGAACCAGGTCAGCAGAGCTGCTCTAGAGGCAGAGAACCAGGTCAGGAGAGCTGCTTTAACGGGAGAGAACCATGTCAGCAGAGCTGCTCTAGAGCCAGAGGACCAGGTCAGCCTAGCTGCTGTAGAGCCAGAGAACCAGGTCAGCAGAGCTGCACTAGAGCCTAAGAACAAGGTCAGCAGAGCTGCTCTAGAGCCAGAGAAGCAGGTCAGCAGAGCTGTTTCAGAGGGAGAGAACCAGGTCAGCAGAGCTGCTCTAGAGCCTAAGAACCAGGTCAGCACAGCTGCTCTAGAGCCAGAGAACCAGGTCAGCAGAGTTGCTTTAGAGTCAGAGAACCAGGTCACCAGAGCTGCTTAAGAGCCTAAGAACCAGGTCAGCAGAGCTGCTCTAGAGCCTAAGAACCAGGTCAGCAGAGCTGCTCTAGAGACAGACAAACCAGGTCAGCAAAGCTGTTTGAGAGGGAGAGAACCACGTCAGCAGAGCTGCTTTAGAACCAGAGAACCAGGTCATCAGAGCTGCTCTAGAGCCTATGAACCAGGTCAGGAGAGCTGCTGCACGCCCAGAGAACCAGGTCAGCAGAGCTGCTGTAGAGCCAGAGAAACCTGGTCAGCAGATCTGCATTAGAGCCTAAGAAGCAGGCAAGCATAGCTGTTCTAGAGCCAGAGAATCAGGTCAGCAGAGCTGCTTTAGAGCCAGAGAACCAAGTCAGCAGAGCTGCTCTAGAGCCTAAGGATCAGGTCAGCAGAGCTGCTCTAGAGCCTAATAACTAGGTCAGCAGAGCTGCTCTAGAGCTAGATAACCAGGTCAGCAGAGCTGCTGTAGAGCCAGAGAAACCAGATCAGCAGAGCTGCTCTAGAGCCTATGGACCAGGTCAGCAGAGCTTCTCCAGGCCCAGAGAACCAGGTCAACAGAGCTGCTGTAGAGCCAGAGAAACCTGGTCAGCAGATCTGCATTAGAACCTAAGAAGCAGGCAAGCATAGCTTCTCTAGAGCCAGAGAACCAGGTCAGCAGAGCTGCTCTAGAGCCTAAGAATCAGGTCAGCAGAGCTGCTCTAGAGCCTAATAACCAGGTCAGCAGAGCTGCTCTAGAGCCAGATAACCAGGTCAGCAGAGCTGCTGTAGAGCCAGAGAAACCAGATCAGCAGAGCTGCTTTAGAGGGAGAGAACCAGGTCAGCAGAGCTGCTCTAGAGCCTAAGAACCAGGTCAGCAGAGCTGCTCTAGAGCCAGAGAACCAGGTCAGCAGAGCTGCTGTAGAGCTAGAGAAACAAGGTCAGCAGAGCTGCTTTAGAGGGAGAGAACCAGGTCAGCAGAGCTGCTCCAGAGCCTAAGAACCAGGTCAACACAGCTGCTCTAGAGCCAGAGAACCAGGTCAGCAGAGCTGCTTTAGCGCCAGAGATCCAGGTCAGCAGAGCTAATCCAGAGCCTAAGAACCAGGTCAGCACAGCTGCTCTAGAGCCAGAGAACCAGATGGTCAGCAGAGCTGCTTTAGTGCCAGAGAACCAGGTCAGCAGAGCTGCACTAGAGCCTAAGAACCAGGTCAGCAGAGCTGCTCTAGAGGCTAAGAACCAGGTCAGCAGAGCTGCTCTAGAGGCAGAGAACCAGGTCAGGAGAGCTGCTTTAGCGGGAGAGAACCAGGTCAGCAGAGCTGCTCTAGAGCCTATGAATCAGGTCAGCAGAGCTGCTCTAGAGCCTAATAACCAGGTCAGCAGAGCTGCTCTAGAGCCAGATAACCAGGTCAGCAGAGCTGCTCTAGAGCCAGAGAAACCAGATCAGCAGAGCTGCTTTAGAAGGAGAGAACCAGGTCAGCAGAGCTGCTCTAGAGCCTAAGAACCTGGTCAGCAGAGCTGCTCTAGAGCCAGAGAACCAGGTCAGCAGAGCTGCTGTAGAGCCAGAGAACCAGGTCAGCAGAGCTGCTTTAGTGCCAGAGATCCAGGTCAGCGGAGCTAATACAGAGCCTAAGAACCAGGTCAGCACAGCTGCTCTAGAGCCAGAGAAACAGGTCAGCAGAGCTGCTTTAGCGCCAGAGAACCAGGTCAGCAGAGCTGCTTTAGAGCCAGAGAACCAGGTCAGCAGAGCTGCACTAGAGTCTAAGAACCAGGTCAGCAGAGCTGCTCTAGAGGCAGAGAACCAGGTCAGCAGAGCTGCTTTAGAGGGAGAGAACAATGTCAGCAGAGCTGCTCTAGACCCAGCGGACCAGGTAAGCCTAGCTGCTGTACAGCCAGAGAACCAGGTCAGCAGAGCTGCTCTAGAGGCTAAGAACCAGGTCAGCAGAGCTGCTCTAGAGGCAGAGAACCAGGTCAGGAGAGCTGCTCTAGAGGCAGAGAACCAAGTCAGCAGAGCTGCTTTAGAGGGAGAGAACCAGGTCAGCAGAGCTGCTATAGAGCCAGAGCACCAGGTCAGCCTAGCTGCTGTAGAGCCAGAGAACCAGGTCAGCAGAGCTGCACTAGAGCCTAAGAACAAGGTCAGCAGAGCTGCTCTAGAGCCAGAGAAGCAGGTCAGCAGAGCTGCTTTAGAGGGAGAGAACCAGGTCAGCAGAGCTGCTCTAGAGCCTAAGAACCAGGTCAGCAGAGCTGCTCTAGAGCCAGAGAACCAGGTCAGCAGAGCTGCTGTAGAGCTAGAGAAACAAGGTCAGCAGAGCTGCTTTAGAGGGAGAGAACCAGGTCAGCAGAGCTGCTCCAGAGCCAGAGAACCAGGTCAGCAGAGCTGCTTTAGCGCCAGAGATCCAGGTCAGCAGAGCTAATCCAGAGCCTAAGAACCAGGTCAGCACAGCTGCTCTAGAGCCAGAGAACCAGATGGTCAGCAGAGCTGCTTTAGCGCCAGAGAACCAGGTCAGCAGAGCTGCACTAGAGCCTAAGAACCAGGTCAGCAGAGCTGCTCTAGAGGCTAAGAACCAGGTCAGCAGAGCTGCTCTAGAGGCAGAGAACAAGGTCAGGAGAGCTGCTTTAACGGGAGAGAACCAGGTCAGCAGAGCTGCTCTAGAGCCAGAGGACCAGGTCAGCCTAGCTGCTGTAGAGCCAGAGAACCAGGTCAGCAGAGCTGCACTAGAGCCTAAGAACAAGGTCAGCAGAGCTGCTCTAGAGCCAGAGAAGCAGGTCAGCAGAGCTGTTTTAGAGGGAGAGAACCAGATCAGCAGAGATGCTCTAGAGCCTAAGAACCAGGTCAGCACAGCTGCTCTAGAGCCAGAGAACCAGGTCAGCAGAGTTGCTTTAGAGTCAGAGAACCAGGTCACCAGAGCTGCTTAAGAGCCTAAGAACCAGGTCAGCAGAGCTGCTCTAGAGCCTAAGAACCAGGTCAGCAGAGCTGCTCTAGAGGCAGACAAACCAGGTCAGCAAAGCTGCTTGAGAGGGAGAGAACCAGGTCAGCAGAGCTGATTTAGAGCCAGAGAACCAGGTCATCAGAGCTGCTCTAGAGCCTATGAACCAGGTCAGGAGAGCTGCTGCACGCCCAGAGAACCAGGTCAGCAGAGCTGCTGTAGAGCCAGAGAAACCTGGTCAGCAGATCTGCATTAGAGCCTAAGAAGCAGGCAAGCATAGCTGTTCTAGAGCCAGAGAATCAGGTCAGCAGAGCTGCTTTAGAGCCAGAGAACCAAGTCAGCAGAGCTGCTCTAGAGCCTAAGGATCAGGTCAGCAGAGCTGCTCTAGAGCCTAATAACTAGGTCAGCAGAGCTGCTCTAGAGCTAGATAACCAGGTCAGCAGAGCTGCTGTAGAGCCAGAGAAACCAGATCAGCAGAGCTGCTCTAGAGCCTATGGACCAGGTCAGCAGAGCTGCTCCAGGCCCAGAGAACCAGGTCAACAGAGCTGCTGTAGAGCCAGAGAAACCTGGTCAGCAGATCTGCATTAGAGCCTAAGAAGCAGGCAAGCATAGCTTCTCTAGAGCCAGAGAACCAGGTCAGCAGAGATGCTCTAGAGCCTAAGAATCAGGTCAGCAGAGCTGCTCTAGAGCCTAATAACCAGGTCAGCAGAGCTGCTCTAGAGCCAGATAACCAGGTCAGCAGAGCTGCTCTAGAGCCAGAGAAACCAGATCAGCAGAGCTGCTTTAGAGGGAGAGAACCAGGTCAGCAGAGCTGCTCTAGAGCATAAGAACCAGGTCAACAGAGCTGCTCTAGAGCCAGAGAACCAGGTCAGCAGAGCTGCTGTAGAGCTAGAGAAACCAGGTCAGCAGAGCTGCTTTAGAGGGAGAGAACCAGGTCAGCAGAGCTGCTCCAGAGCCTAAGAACCAGGTCAACACAGCTGCTCTAGAGCCAGAGAACCAGGTCAGCAGAGCTGCTTTAGCACCAGAGATCCAGGTCAGCAGAGCTAATCTAGAGCCTAAGAACCAGGTCAGCACAGCTGCTCTAGAGCCAGAGAACCAGGTCAGCAGAGCTGCTTTAGCGCCACAGAACCAGGTCAGCAGAGCTGCTTTAGAGCCAGAGAACCAGGTCAGCAGAGCTGCACTAGAGCCTAAGAACCAGGTCAGCAGAGCTGCTCTAGAGGCTAAGAACCAGGTCAGCAGAGCTGCTCTAGAGGCAGAGAACCAGGTCAGCAGAGCTGCTTTAGAGGGAGAGAACCAGGTCAGCAGAGCTGCTCTAGGGCCAGAGGACCAGGTCAGCCTAGCTGCTGTAGAGCCAGAGAACCAGGTCAGCAGAGCTGCACTAGAGCCTAAGAACAAGGTCAGCAAAGCTGCTCTAGAGCCAGAGAAGCAGGTCAGCAGAGCTGCTTTAGAGGGAGAGAACCAGGTCAGCAGAGCTGCTCTAGAGCCTAAGAACCAGGTCAGCACAGCTGCTCTAGAGCCAGAGAACCAGGTCAGCAGAGCTGCTCTAGAGCCAGAGAAGCAGGTCAGTAGAGCTGTTTTAGAGGGAGAGAACCAGGTCAGCAGAGCTGCTTAAGAGCCAGAGAACCAGGTCAGCAGAGCTGCTCTAGAGCCTAAGAACCAGGTCAGCAAAGCTGCTTGAGAGGGAGAGAACCAGGTCAGCAGAGCTGCTTTAGAACCAGAGAACCAGGTCAGCAGAGCTGCTCTAGAGCCTATGAACCAGGTCAGCAGAGCTGCTCCAGGCCCAGAGAACCAGGTCAGCACAGCTGCTGTAGAGCCAGAGAAACCTGGTCAGCAGATCTGCATTAGAGCCTAAGAAACAGGCAAGAATAGCTGCTCTAGAGCCAGAGAACCAGGTCAGCTGAGCTGCTTTAGAGCCAGAGAACCAGGTCAGCAGAGCTGCTCTAGAGCCTAAGAATCAGGTCAGCAGAGCTGCTCTAGAGCCTAATAACCAGGTCAGCAGAGCTGCTCTAGAGCCAGATAACCAGGTCAGCAGAGCTGCTCTAGAGCCAGAGAAACCAGATCAGCAGAGCTGCTTTAGAAGGAGAGAACCAGGTCAGCAGAGCTGCACTAGAGCCTAAGAACCTGGTCAGCAGAGCTGCTCTAGAGCCAGAGAACCAGGTCAGCAGAGCTGCTGTAGAGCTAGAGAAACCAGGTCAGCAGAGCTGCTTTAGAGGGAGAGAACCAGGTCATCAGAGCTGCTCCAGAGCCTAAGAACCAGGTCAGCACAGCTGCTCTAGAGCCAGAGAACCAGGTCAGCAGAGCTGCTTTAGCGCCAGAGATCCAGGTCAGCGGAGCTAATACAGAGCCTAAGAACCAGGTCAGCACAGCTGCTCTAGAGCCAGAGAACCAGGTCAGCAGAGCTGCTTTAGCGCCAGAGAACCAGGTCAGCAAAGCTGCTTTAGAGCCAGAGAACGAGGTCAGCAGAGCTGCACTAGAGTCTAAGAACCAGATCAGCAGAGCTGCTCTAGAGCCAGAGAACCAGGTCAGCAGAGCTGCTCTAGACCCAGCGGACCAGGTCAGCCTAGCTGCTGTACAGCCAGAGAACCAGGTCAGCAGAGCTGCTCTAGAGGCTAAGAACCAGGTCGGCAGAGCTGCTCTACAGGCAGAGAACCAGGTCAGGAGAGCTGCTCTAGAGGCAGAGAACCAAGTCAGCAGAGCTGCTTTAGAGGGAGAGAACCAGGTCAGCAGAGCTGCTATAGAGCCAGAGCACCAGGTCAGCCTAGCTGCTGTAGAGCCAGAGAACCAGGTCAGCAGAGCTGCACTAGAGCCTAAGAACAAGGTCAGCAGAGCTGCTCTAGAGCCAGAGAAGCAGGTCAGCAGAGCTGCTTTAGCGGGAGAGAACCAGGTCAGCAGAGCTGCTCTAGAGCCTAAGAACCAGGTCAGCACCGCTGCTCTAGAGCCAGAGAACCAGGTCAGCAGAGCTGCTTTAGAGTCAGAGAACCAGGTCAGTAGAGCTGCTTAAGAGCCAGAGAACCAGGTCAGGAGAGCTGCTCTAAAGCCTATGAACCAGATCAGCAAAGCTGCTTGAGCGGGAGAGAACCAGGTCAGCAGAGCTGCTTTAGAGCCAGAGAACCAGGTCAGCAGAGCTGCTCTGGAGCCTATGAACCAGGTCAGCAGAGCTGCTCCAGACCCAGAGAACCAGGTCAGCAGAGCTGCTGTAGAGCCAGAGAAACCTGGTCAGCAGATCTGCATTAGAGCCTAAGAAGCAGGCAAGAATAGCTGCTCTAGAGCCAGAGAACCAGGTCAGCAGAGCTGCTCTAGAGCCTAAGAATCAGGTCAGCAGAGCTGCTCTAGAGCCTAATACCCAGGTCAGCAGAGCTGCTCAAGAGCCAGATAACCAGGTCAGCAGAGCTTCTGTAGAGCCAGAGAAACCAGATCAGCAGAGCTGCTTTAGAGGGAGAGAACCAGGTCAGCAGAGCTGCTCTAGAGCCTAAGAACCAGGGCAGCAGAGCTGCTCTAGAGCCAGAGAACCAGGTCAGCAGAGCTGCTGTAGAGCTAGAGAAACAAGGTCAGCAGAGCTGCTTTAGAGGGAGAGAACCAGGTCAGCAGAGCTGCTCCAGAGCCTAAGAACCAGGTCAACACAGCTGCTCTAGAGCCAGAGAACCAGGTCAGCAGAGCTGCTTTAGCGCCAGAGATCCAGGTCAGCAGAGCTAATCCAGAGCCTAAGAACCAGGTCATCACAGCTGCTCTAGAGCCAGAGAACCAGATGGTCAGCAGAGCTGCTTTAGCGCCAGAGAACCAGGTCAGCAGAGCTGCACTAGAGCCTAAGAACCAGGTCAGCAGAGCTGCTCTAGAGGCTAAGAACCAGGTCAGCAGAGCTGCTCTAGAGGCAGAGAACCAGGTCAGGAGAGCTGCTTTAACGGGAGAGAACCAGGTCAGCAGAGCTGCTCTAGAGCCAGAGGACCAGGTCAGCCTAGCTGCTGTAGAGCCAGAGAACCAGGTCAGCAGAGCTGCACTAGAGCCTAAGAACAAGGTCAGCAGAGCTGCTCTAGAGCCAGAGAAGCAGGTCAGCAGAGCTGTTTTAGAGGGAGAGAACCAGGTCAGCAGAGCTGCTCTAGAGCCTAAGAACCAGGTCAGCACAGCTGCTCTAGAGCCAGAGAACCAGGTCAGCAGAGTTGCTTTAGAGTCAGAGAACCAGGTCACCAGAGCTGCTTAAGAGCCTAAGAACCAGGTCAGCAGAGCTGCTCTAGAGCCTAAGAACCAGGTCAGCAGAGCTGCTCTAGAGGCAGACAAACCAGGTCAGCAAAGCTGTTTGAGAGGGAGAGAACCAGGTCAGCAGAGCTGCTTTAGAGCCAGAGAACCAGGTCATCAGAGCTGCTCTAGAGCCTATGAACCAGGTCAGGAGAGCTGCTGCACGCCCAGAGAACCAGGTCAGCAGAGCTGCTGTAGAGCCAGAGAAACCTGGTCAGCAGATCTGCATTAGAGCCTAAGAAGCAGGCAAGCATAGCTGTTCTAGAGCCAGAGAATCAGGTCAGCAGAGCTGCGTTAGAGCCAGAGAACCAAGTCAGCAGAGCTGCTCTAGAGCCTAAGGATCAGGTCAGCAGAGCTGCTCTAGAGCCTAATAACTAGGTCAGCAGAGCTGCTCTAGAGCTAGATAACCAGGTCAGCAGAGCTGCTGTAGAGCCAGAGAAACCAGATCAGCAGAGCTGCTCTAGAGCCTATGGACCAGGTCAGCAGAGCTGCTCCAGGCCCAGAGAACCAGGTCAACAGAGCTGCTGTAGAGCCAGAGAAACCTGGTCAGCAGATCTGCATTAGAACCTAAGAAGCAGGCAAGCATAGCTTCTCTAGAGCCAGAGAACCAGGTCAGCAGAGCTGCTCTAGAGCCTAAGAATCAGGTCAGCAGAGCTGCTCTAGAGCCTAATAACCAGGTCAGCAGAGCTGCTCTAGAGCCAGATAACCAGGTCAGCAGAGCTGCTGTAGAGCCAGAGAAACCAGATCAGCAGAGCTGCTTTAGAGGGAGAGAACCAGGTCAGCAGAGCTGCTCTAGAGCCTAAGAACCAGGTCAGCAGAGCTGCGCTAGAGCCAGAGAACCAGGTCAGCAGAGCTGCTGTAGAGCTAGAGAAACAAGGTCAGCAGAGCTGCTTTAGAGGGAGAGAACCAGGTCAGCAGAGCTGCTCCAGAGCCTAAGAACCAGGTCAACACAGCTGCTCTAGAGCCAGAGAACCAGGTCAGCAGAGCTGCTTTAGCGCCAGAGATCCAGGTCAGCAGAGCTAATCCAGAGCCTAAGAACCAGGTCAGCACAGCTGCTCTAGAGCCAGAGAACCAGATGGTCAGCAGAGCTGCTTTAGCGCCAGAGAACCAGGTCAGCAGAGCTGCACTAGAGCCTAAGAACCAGGTCAGCAGAGCTGCTCTAGAGGCTAAGAACCAGGTCAGCAGAGCTGCTCTAGAGGCAGAGAACCAGGTCAGGAGAGCTGCTTTAGCGGGAGAGAACCAGGTCAGCAGAGCTGCTCTAGAGCCTAAGAATCAGGTCAGCAGAGCTGCTCTAGAGCCTAATAACCAGGTCAGCAGAGCTGCTCTAGAGCCAGATAACCAGGTCAGCAGAGCTGCTCTAGAGCCAGAGAAACCAGATCAGCAGAGCTGCTTTAGAAGGAGAGAACCAGGTCAGCAGAGCTGCTCTAGAGCCTAAGAACCTGGTCAGCAGAGCTGCTCTAGAGCCAGAGAACCAGGTCAGCAGAGCTGCTGTAGAGCCAGAGAACCAGGTCAGCGGAGCTGCTTTAGTGCCAGAGATCCAGGTCAGCGGAGCTAATACAGAGCCTAAGAACCAGGTCAGCACAGCTGCTCTAGAGCCAGAGAACCAGGTCAGCAGAGCTGCTTTAGCGCCAGAGAATCAGGTCAGCAGAGCTGCTTTAGAGCCAGAGAACCAGGTCAGCAGAGCTGCACTAGAGTCTAGGAACCAGGTCAGCAGAGCTGCTCTAGAGGGAGAGAACCAGGTCAGCAGAGCTGCTTTAGAGGGAGAGAACAATGTCAGCAGAGCTGCTCTAGACCCAGCGGACCAGGTCAGCCTAGCTGCTGTACAGCCAGAGAACCAGGTCAGCAGAGCTGCTCTAGAGGCTAAGAACCAGGTCAGCAGAGCTGCTCTAGAGGCAGAGAACCAGGTCAGGAGAGCTGCTCTAGAGGCAGAGAACCAAGTCAGCAGAGCTGCTTTAGAGGGAGAGAACCAGGTCAGCAGAGCTGCTATAGAGCAAGAGCACCAGGTCAGCCTAGCTGCTGTAGAGCCAGAGAACCAGGTCAGCAGAGCTGCACTAGAGCCTAAGAACAAGGTCAGCAGAGCTGCTCTAGAGCCAGAGAAGCAGGTCAGCAGAGCTGCTTTAGAGGGAGAGAACCAGGTCAGCAGAGCTGCTCTAGAGCCTAAGAACCAGGTCAGCAGAGCTGCTCTAGAGCCAGAGAACCAGGTCAGCAGAGCTGCTGTAGAGCTAGAGAAACAAGGTCAGCAGAGCTGCTTTAGAGGGAGAGAACCAGGTCAGCAGAGCTGCTCCAGAGCCTAAGAACCAGGTCAACACAGCTGCTGTAGAGCCAGAGAACCAGGTCAGCAGAGCTGCTTTAGCGCCAGAGATCCAGGTCAGCAGAGCTAATCCAGAGCCTAAGAACCAGGTCAGCACAGCTGCTCTAGAGCCAGAGAACCAGATGGTCAGCAGAGCTGCTTTAGCGCCAGAGAACCAGGTCAGCAGAGCTGCACTAGAGCCTAAGAACCAGGTCAGCAGAGCTGCTCTAGAGGCTAAGAACCAGGTCAGCAGAGCTGCTCTAGAGGCAGAGAACAAGGTCAGGAGAGCTGCTTTAACGGGAGAGAACCAGGTCAGCAGAGCTGCTCTAGAGCCAGAGGACCAGGTCAGCCTAGCTGCTGTAGAGCCAGAGAACCAGGTCAGCAGAGCTGCACTAGAGCCTAAGAACAAGGTCAGCAGAGCTGCTCTAGAGCCAGAGAAGCAGGTCAGCAGAGCTGTTTTAGAGGGAGAGAACCAGATCAGCAGAGATGCTCTAGAGACTAAGAACCAGGTCAGCACAACTGCTCTAGAGCCAGAGAACCAGGTCAGCAGAGTTGCTTTAGAGTCAGAGAACCAGGTCACCAGAGCTGCTTAAGAGCCTAAGAACTAGGTCAGAAGAGCTGCTCTAGAGCCTAAGAACCAGGTCAGCAGAGCTGCTCTAGAGGCAGACAAACCAGGTCAGCAAAGCTGCTTGAGAGGGAGAGAACCAGGTCATCAGAGCTGCTCTAGAGCCTATGAACCAGGTCAGGAGAGCTGCTGCACGCCCAGAGAACCAGGTCAGCAGAGCTGCTGTAGAGCCAGAGAAACCTGGTCAGCAGATCTGCATTAGAGCCTAAGAAGCAGGCAAGCATAGCTGTTCTAGAGCCAGAGAATCAGGTCAGCAGAGCTGCTTTAGAGCCAGAGAACCAAGTCAGCAGAGCTGCTCTAGAGCCTAAGGATCAGGTCAGCAGAGCTGCTCTAGAGCCTAATAACTAGATCAGCAGAGCTGCTCTAGAGCTAGATAACCAGGTCAGCAGAGCTGCTGTAGAGCCAGAGAAACCAGATCAGCAGAGCTGCTCTAGAGCCTATGGACCAGGTCAGCAGAGCTGCTCCAGGCCCAGAGAACCAGGTCAACAGAGCTGCTGTAGAGCCAGAGAAACCTGGTCAGCAGATCTGCATTAGAACCTAAGAAGCAGGCAAGCATAGCTTCTCTAGAGCCAAAGAACCAGGTCAGCAGAGCTGCTCTAGAGCCTAAGAATCAGGTCAGCAGAGCTGCTCTAGAGCCTAATAACCAGGTCAGCAGAGCTGCTCTAGAGCCAGATAACCAGGTCAGCAGAGCTGCTGTAGAGCCAGAGAAACCAGATCAGCAGAGCTGCTTTAGAGGGAGAGAACAAGGTCAGCAGAGCTGCTCTAGAGCCTAAGAACCAGGTCAGCAGAGCTGCTCTAGAGCCAGAGAACCAAGTCAGCAGAGCTGCTGTAGAGCTAGAGAAACAAGGTCAGCAGAGCTGCTTTAGAGGGAGAGAACCAGGTCAGCAGAGCTGCTCCCGAGCCTAATAACTAGGTCAGCAGAGCTGCTCTAGAGCTAGATAACCAGGTCAGCAGAGCTGCTGTAGAGCCAGAGAAACCAGATCAGCAGAGCTGCTCTAGAGCCTATGGACCAGGTCAGCAGAGCTGCTCCAGGCCCAGAGAACCAGGTCAACAGAGCTGCTGTAGAGCCAGAGAAACCTGGTCAGCAGAGCTGCTGTAGAGCTAGAGAAACCAGGTCAGCAGAGCTGCATTAGAGGGAGAGAACCAGGTCAGCAGAGCTGCTCTAGAGCCTAATAACCAGGTCAGCAGAGCTGCTCTAGAGCCAGATAACCAGGTCAGCAGAGCTGCTTTAGAGCCAGAGAAACCAGATCAGCAGAGCTGCTTTAGAGGGAGAGAACCAGGTCAGCAGAGCTGCTCTAGAGCATAAGAACCAGGTCAACAGAGCTGCTCTAGAGCCAGAGAACCAGGTCAGCAGAGCTGCTGTAGAGCTAGAGAAACCAGGTCAGCAGAGCTGCTTTAGAGGGAGAGAACCAGGTCAGCAGAGCTGCTCCAGAGCCTAAGAACCAGGTCAACACAGCTGCTCTAGAGCCAGAGAACCAGGTCAGCAGAGCTGCTTTAGCACCAGAGATCCAGGTCAGCAGAGCTAATCTAGAGCCTAAGAACCAGGTCAGCACAGCTGCTCTAGAGCCAGAGAACCAGGTCAGCAGAGCTGCTTTAGCGCCACAGAACCAGGTCAGCAGAGCTGCTTTAGAGCCAGAGAACCAGGTCAGCAGAGCTGCACTAGAGCCTAAGAACCAGGTCAGCAGAGCTGCTCTAGAGGCTAAGAACCAGGTCAGCAGAGCTGCTCTAGAGGCAGAGAACCAGGTCAGCAGAGCTGCTTTAGAGGGAGAGAACCAGGTCAGCAGAGCTGCTTTAGAGGGAGAGAAGCAGGTCAGCAGAGCTGCTCTAGAGCCTAAGAACCAGGTCAGCACAGCTGCTCTAGAGCCAGAGAACCAGGTCAGCAGAGCTGCTCTAGAGCCAGAGAAGCAGGTCAGTAGAGCTGTTTTAGAGGGAGAGAACCAGGTCAGCAGAGCTGCTTAAGAGCCAGAGAACCAGGTCAGCAGAGCTGCTCTAGAGCCTAAGAACCAGGTCAGCAAAGCTGCTTGAGAGGGAGAGAACCAGGTCAGCAGAGCTTCTTTAGAACCAGAGAACCAGGTCAGCAGAGCTGCTCTAGAGCCTATGAACCAGGTCAGCAGAGCTGCTCCAGGCCCAGAGAACCAGGTCAGCACAGCTGCTGTAGAGCCAGAGAAACCTGGTCAGCAGATCTGCATTAGAGCCTAAGAAACAGGCAAGAATAGCTGCTCTAGAGCCAGAGAACCAGGTCAGCTGAGCTGCTTTAGAGCCAGAGAACCAGGTCAGCAGAGCTGCTCTAGAGCCTAAGAATCAGGTCAGCAGAGCTGCTCTAGAGCCTAATAACCAGGTCAGCAGAGCTGCTCTAGAGCCAGATAACCAGATCAGCAGAGCTGCTTTAGAAGGAGAGAACCAGGTCAGCAGAGCTGCTCTAGAGCCTAAGAACCTGGTCAGCAGAGCTGCTCTAGAGCCAGAGAACCAGGTCAGCAGAGCTGCTGTAGAGCTAGAGAAACCAGGTCAGCAGAGCTGCTTTAGAGGGAGAGAACCAGGTCAGCAGAGCTGCTCCAGAGCCTAAGAACCAGGTCAGCACAGCTGCTCTAGAGCCAGAGAACCAGGTCAGCAGAGCTGCTTTAGCGCCAGAGATTCAGGTCAGCGGAGCTAATACAGAGCCTAAGAACCAGGTCAGCACAGCTGCTCTAGAGCCAGAGAACCAGGTCAGCAGAGCTGCTTTAGCGCCAGAGAACCAGGTCAGCAGAGCTGCTTTAGAGCCAGAGAACCAGGTCAGCAGAGCTGCACTAGAGTCTAAGAACCAGGTCAGCAGAGCTGCTCTAGAGCCAGAGAACCAGGTCAGCAGAGCTGCTCTAGACCCAGCGGACCAGGTCAGCCTATCTGCTGTACAGCCAGAGAACCAGGTCAGCAGAGCTGCTCTAGAGGCTAAGAACCAGGTCGGCAGAGCTGCTCTAGAGGCAGAGAACCAGGTCAGGAGAGCTGCTCTAGAGGCAGAGAACCAAGTCAGCAGAGCTGCTCTAGAGCCTAAGAACCAGGTCAGCACCGCTTCTCTAGAGCCAGAGAACCAGGTCAGCAGAGCTGCTTTAGAGTCAGAGAACCAGGTCAGTAGAGCTGCTTAAGAGCCAGAGAACCAGGTCAGCAGAGCTGCTCTAGAGCCTAAGAACCAGGTCAGCAAAGCTGCTTGAGAGGGAGAGAACCAGGTCAGCAGAGCTGCTTTAGAGCCAGAGAACCAGGTCAGCAGAGCTGCTCTGGAGCCTATGAACCAGGTCAGGAGAGCTGCTGCAGGCCCAGAGAACCAGGTCAGCAGAGCTGCTGTAGAGCCAGAGAAACCTGGTCAGCAGATCTGCATTAGAGCCTAAGAAGCAGACAAGCATAGCTGTTCTAGAGCCAGAGAATCAGGTCAGCAGAGCTGCTTTAGAGCCAGAGAACCAAGTCAGCAGAGCTGCTCTAGAGCCTAAGGATCAGGTCAGCAGAGCTGCTCTAGAGCCTAATAACTAGGTCAGCAGAGCTGCTCTAGAGCTAGATAACCAGGTCAGCAGAGCTGCTGTAGAGCCAGAGAAACCAGATCAGCAGAGCTGCTCTAGAGCCTATGGACCAGGTCAGCAGAGCTGCTCCAGGCCCAGAGAACCAGGTCAACAGAGCTGCTGTAGAGCCAGAGAAACCTGGTCAGCAGATCTGCATTAGAGCCTAAGAAGCAGGCAAGAATAGCTGCTCTAGAGCCAGAGAACCAGGTCAGCAGAGCTGCTCTAGAGCCTAAGAATCAGGTCAGCAGAGCTGCTCTAGAGCCTAATACCCAGGTTAGCAGAGCTGCTCAAGAGCCAGATAACCAGGTCAGCAGAGCTTCTGTAGAGCCAGAGAAACCAGATCAGCAGAGCTGCTTTAGAGGGAGAGAACCAGGTCAGCAGAGCTGCTCTAGAGCCTAAGAACCAGGGCAGCAGAGCTGCTCTAGAGCCAGAGAACCAGGTCAGCAGAGCTGCTGTAGAGCTAGAGAAACAAGGTCAGCAGAGCTGCTTTAGAGGGAGAGAACCAGGTCAGCAGAGCTGCTCCAGAGCCTAAGAACCAGGTCAACACAGCTGCTCTAGAGCCAGAGAACCAGGTCAGCAGAGCTGCTTTAGCGCCAGAGATCCAGGTCAGCAGAGCTAATCCAGAGCCTAAGAACCAGGTCAGCACAGCTGCTCTAGAGCCAGAGAACCAGATGGTCAGCAGAGCTGCTTTAGCGCCAGAGAACCAGGTCAGCAGAGCTGCACTAGAGCCTAAGAACCAGGTCAGCAGAGCTGCTCTAGAGGCTAAGAACCAGGTCAGCAGAGCTGCTCTAGAGGCAGAGAACCAGGTCAGGAGAGCTGCTTTAACGGGAGAGAACCATGTCAGCAGAGCTGCTCTAGAGCCAGAGGACCAGGTCAGCCTAGCTGCTGTAGAGCCAGAGAACCAGGTCAGCAGAGCTGCACTAGAGCCTAAGAACAAGGTCAGCAGAGCTGCTCTAGAGCCAGAGAAGCAGGTCAGCAGAGCTGTTTCAGAGGGAGAGAACCAGGTCAGCAGAGCTGCTCTAGAGCCTAAGAACCAGGTCAGCACAGCTGCTCTAGAGCCAGAGAACCAGGTCAGCAGAGTTGCTTTAGAGTCAGAGAACCAGGTCACCAGAGCTGCTTAAGAGCCTAAGAACCAGGTCAGCAGAGCTGCTCTAGAGCCTAAGAACCAGGTCAGCAGAGCTGCTCTAGAGACAGACAAACCAGGTCAGCAAAGCTGTTTGAGAGGGAGAGAACCACGTCAGCAGAGCTGCTTTAGAACCAGAGAACCAGGTCATCAGAGCTGCTCTAGAGCCTATGAACCAGGTCAGGAGAGCTGCTGCACGCCCAGAGAACCAGGTCAGCAGAGCTGCTGTAGAGCCAGAGAAACCTGGTCAGCAGATCTGCATTAGAGCCTAAGAAGCAGGCAAGCATAGCTGTTCTAGAGCCAGAGAATCAGGTCAGCAGAGCTGCTTTAGAGCCAGAGAACCAAGTCAGCAGAGCTGCTCTAGAGCCTAAGGATCAGGTCAGCAGAGCTGCTCTAGAGCCTAATAACTAGGTCAGCAGAGCTGCTCTAGAGCTAGATAACCAGGTCAGCAGAGCTGCTGTAGAGCCAGAGAAACCAGATCAGCAGAGCTGCTCTAGAGCCTATGGACCAGGTCAGCAGAGCTTCTCCAGGCCCAGAGAACCAGGTCAACAGAGCTGCTGTAGAGCCAGAGAAACCTGGTCAGCAGATCTGCATTAGAACCTAAGAAGCAGGCAAGCATAGCTTCTCTAGAGCCAGAGAACCAGGTCAGCAGAGCTGCTCTAGAGCCTAAGAATCAGGTCAGCAGAGCTGCTCTAGAGCCTAATAACCAGGTCAGCAGAGCTGCTCTAGAGCCAGATAACCAGGTCAGCAGAGCTGCTGTAGAGCCAGAGAAACCAGATCAGCAGAGCTGCTTTAGAGGGAGAGAACCAGGTCAGCAGAGCTGCTCTAGAGCCTAAGAACCAGGTCAGCAGAGCTGCTCTAGAGCCAGAGAACCAGGTCAGCAGAGCTGCTGTAGAGCTAGAGAAACAAGGTCAGCAGAGCTGCTTTAGAGGGAGAGAACCAGGTCAGCAGAGCTGCTCCAGAGCCTAAGAACCAGGTCAACACAGCTGCTCTAGAGCCAGAGAACCAGGTCAGCAGAGCTGCTTTAGCGCCAGAGATCCAGGTCAGCAGAGCTAATCCAGAGCCTAAGAACCAGGTCAGCACAGCTGCTCTAGAGCCAGAGAACCAGATGGTCAGCAGAGCTGCTTTAGTGCCAGAGAACCAGGTCAGCAGAGCTGTACTAGAGCCTAAGAACCAGGTCAGCAGAGCTGCTCTAGAGGCTAAGAACCAGGTCAGCAGAGCTGCTCTAGAGGCAGAGAACCAGGTCAGGAGAGCTGCTTTAGCGGGAGAGAACCAGGTCAGCAGAGCTGCTCTAGAGCCTATGAATCAGGTCAGCAGAGCTGCTCTAGAGCCTAATAACCAGGTCAGCAGAGCTGCTCTAGAGCCAGATAACCAGGTCAGCAGAGCTGCTCTAGAGCCAGAGAAACCAGATCAGCAGAGCTGCTTTAGAAGGAGAGAACCAGGTCAGCAGAGCTGCTCTAGAGCCTAAGAACCTGGTCAGCAGAGCTGCTCTAGAGCCAGAGAACCAGGTCAGCAGAGCTGCTGTAGAGCCAGAGAACCAGGTCAGCAGAGCTGCTTTAGTGCCAGAGATCCAGGTCAGCGGAGCTAATACAGAGCCTAAGAACCAGGTCAGCACAGCTGCTCTAGAGCCAGAGAAACAGGTCAGCAGAGCTGCTTTAGCGCCAGAGAACCAGGTCAGCAGAGCTGCTTTAGAGCCAGAGAACCAGGTCAGCAGAGCTGCACTAGAGTCTAAGAACCAGGTCAGCAGAGCTGCTCTAGAGGCAGAGAACCAGGTCAGCAGAGCTGCTTTAGAGGGAGAGAACAATGTCAGCAGAGCTGCTCTAGACCCAGCGGACCAGGTAAGCCTAGCTGCTGTACAGCCAGAGAACCAGGTCAGCAGAGCTGCTCTAGAGGCTAAGAACCAGGTCAGCAGAGCTGCTCTAGAGGCAGAGAACCAGGTCAGGAGAGCTGCTCTAGAGGCAGAGAACCAAGTCAGCAGAGCTGCTTTAGAGGGAGAGAACCAGGTCAGCAGAGCTGCTATAGAGCCAGAGCACCAGGTCAGCCTAGCTGCTGTAGAGCCAGAGAACCAGGTCAGCAGAGCTGCACTAGAGCCTAAGAACAAGGTCAGCAGAGCTGCTCTAGAGCCAGAGAAGCAGGTCAGCAGAGCTGCTTTAGAGGGAGAGAACCAGGTCAGCAGAGCTGCTCTAGAGCCTAAGAACCAGGTCAGCAGAGCTGCTCTAGAGCCAGAGAACCAGGTCAGCAGAGCTGCTGTAGAGCTAGAGAAACAAGGTCAGCAGAGCTGCTTTAGAGGGAGAGAACCAGGTCAGCAGAGCTGCTCCAGAGCCTAAGAACCAGGTCAACACAGCTGCTCTAGAGCCAGAGAACCAGGTCAGCAGAGCTGCTTTAGCGCCAGAGATCCAGGTCAGCAGAGCTAATCCAGAGCCTAAGAACCAGGTCAGCACAGCTGCTCTAGAGCCAGAGAACCAGATGGTCAGCAGAGCTGCTTTAGCGCCAGAGAACCAGGTCAGCAGAGCTGCACTAGAGCCTAAGAACCAGGTCAGCAGAGCTGCTCTAGAGGCTAAGAACCAGGTCAGCAGAGCTGCTCTAGAGGCAGAGAACAAGGTCAGGAGAGCTGCTTTAACGGGAGAGAACCAGGTCAGCAGAGCTGCTCTAGAGCCAGAGGACCAGGTCAGCCTAGCTGCTGTAGAGCCAGAGAACCAGGTCAGCAGAGCTGCACTAGAGCCTAAGAACAAGGTCAGCAGAGCTGCTCTAGAGCCAGAGAAGCAGGTCAGCAGAGCTGTTTTAGAGGGAGAGAACCAGATCAGCAGAGATGCTCTAGAGCCTAAGAACCAGGTCAGCACAGCTGCTCTAGAGCCAGAGAACCAGGTCAGCAGAGTTGCTTTAGAGTCAGAGAACCAGGTCACCAGAGCTGCTTAAGAGCCTAAGAACCAGGTCAGCAGAGCTGCTCTAGAGCCTAAGAACCAGGTCAGCAGAGCTGCTCTAGAGGCAGACAAACCAGGTCAGCAAAGCTGCTTGAGAGGGAGAGAACCAGGTCAGCAGAGCTGATTTAGAGCCAGAGAACCAGGTCATCAGAGCTGCTCTAGAGCCTATGAACCAGGTCAGGAGAGCTGCTGCACGCCCAGAGAACCAGGTCAGCAGAGCTGCTGTAGAGCCAGAGAAACCTGGTCAGCAGATCTGCATTAGAGCCTAAGAAGCAGGCAAGCATAGCTGTTCTAGAGCCAGAGAATCAGGTCAGCAGAGCTGCTTTAGAGCCAGAGAACCAAGTCAGCAGAGCTGCTCTAGAGCCTAAGGATCAGGTCAGCAGAGCTGCTCTAGAGCCTAATAACTAGGTCAGCAGAGCTGCTCTAGAGCTAGATAACCAGGTCAGCAGAGCTGCTGTAGAGCCAGAGAAACCAGATCAGCAGAGCTGCTCTAGAGCCTATGGACCAGGTCAGCAGAGCTGCTCCAGGCCCAGAGAACCAGGTCAACAGAGCTGCTGTAGAGCCAGAGAAACCTGGTCAGCAGATCTGCATTAGAACCTAAGAAACAGGCAAGCATAGCTTCTCTAGAGCCAGAGAACCAGGTCAGCAGAGCTGCTCTAGAGCCTAAGAATCAGGTCAGCAGAGCTGCTCTAGAGCCTAATAACCAGGTCAGCAGAGCTGCTCTAGAGCCAGATAACCAGGTCAGCAGAGCTGCTGTAGAGCCAGAGAAACCAGATCAGCAGAGCTGCTTTAGAGGGAGAGAACCAGGTCAGCAGAGCTGCTCTAGAGCCTAAGAACCAGGTCAGCAGAGCTGCTCTAGAGCCTAAGAACCAGGTCAGCAGAGCTGCTCTAGAGCCAGAGAACCAGGTCAGCAGAGCTGCTGTAGAGCTAGAGAAACAAGGTCAGCAGAGCTGCTTTAGAGGGAGAGAACCAGGTCAGCAGAGCTGCTCCCGAGCCTAAGAACCAGGTCAACACAGCTGCTCTAAAGCCAGAGAACCAGATGGTCAGCAGAGCTGCTTTAGCGCCAGAGAACCAGGTCAGCAGAGCTGCACTAGAGCCTAAGAACCAGGTCAGCAGAGCTGCTCTAGAGGCTAAGAACCAGGTCAGCAGAGCTGCTCTAGAGGCAGAGAACCAGGTCAGGAGAGCTGCTTTAGAGGGAGAGAACCAGGTCAGCAGAGCTGCTCTAGAGCCAGAGGACCAGGTCAGCAGAGCTGCTTTAGCGCCAGAGAACCAGGTCAGCAGAGCTGCTTTAGAGCCAGAGAACCAGGTCAGCAGAGCTAATCCAGAGCCTAAGAACCAGGTCATCACAGCTGCTCTAGAGCCAGAGAACCAGATGGTCAGCAGAGCTGCTTTAGCGCCAGAGAACCAGGTCAGCAGAGCTGCACTAGAGCCTAAGAACCAGGTCAGCAGAGCTGCTCTAGAGGCTAAGAACCAGGTCAGCAGAGCTGCTCTAGAGGCAGAGAACCAGGTCAGGAGAGCTGCTTTAACGGGAGAGAACCAGGTCAGCAGAGCTGCTCTAGAGCCAGAGGACCAGGTCAGCCTAGCTGCTGTAGAGCCAGAGAACCAGGTCAGCAGAGCTGCACTAGAGCCTAAGAACAAGGTCAGCAGAGCTGCTCTAGAGCCAGAGAAGCAGGTCAGCAGAGCTGTTTTAGAGGGAGAGAACCAGATCAGCAGAGATGCTCTAGAGACTAAGAACCAGGTCAGCACAACTGCTCTAGAGCCAGAGAACCAGGTCAGCAGAGTTGCTTTAGAGTCAGAGAACCAGGTCACCAGAGCTGCTTAAGAGCCTAAGAACTAGGTCAGAAGAGCTGCTCTAGAGCCTAAGAACCAGGTCAGCAGAGCTGCTCTAGAGGCAGACAAACCAGGTCAGCAAAGCTGCTTGAGAGGGAGAGAACCAGGTCATCAGAGCTGCTCTAGAGCCTATGAACCAGGTCAGGAGAGCTGCTGCACGCCCAGAGAACCAGGTCAGCAGAGCTGCTGTAGAGCCAGAGAAACCTGGTCAGCAGATCTGCATTAGAGCCTAAGAAGCAGGCAAGCATAGCTGTTCTAGAGCCAGAGAATCAGGTCAGCAGAGCTGCTTTAGAGCCAGAGAACCAAGTCAGCAGAGCTGCTCTAGAGCCTAAGGATCAGGTCAGCAGAGCTGCTCTAGAGCCTAATAACTAGATCAGCAGAGCTGCTCTAGAGCTAGATAACCAGGTCAGCAGAGCTGCTGTAGAGCCAGAGAAACCAGATCAGCAGAGCTGCTCTAGAGCCTATGGACCAGGTCAGCAGAGCTGCTCCAGGCCCAGAGAACCAGGTCAACAGAGCTGCTGTAGAGCCAGAGAAACCTGGTCAGCAGATCTGCATTAGAACCTAAGAAGCAGGCAAGCATAGCTTCTCTAGAGCCAGAGAACCAGGTCAGCAGAGCTGCTCTAGAGCCTAAGAATCAGGTCAGCAGAGCTGCTCTAGAGCCTAATAACCAGGTCAGCAGAGCTGCTCTAGAGCCAGATAACCAGGTCAGCAGAGCTGCTGTAGAGCCAGAGAAACCAGATCAGCAGAGCTGCTTTAGAGGGAGAGAACAAGGTCAGCAGAGCTGCTCTAGAGCCTAAGAACCAGGTCAGCAGAGCTGCTCTAGAGCCAGAGAACCAAGTCAGCAGAGCTGCTGTAGAGCTAGAGAAACAAGGTCAGCAGAGCTGCTTTAGAGGGAGAGAACCAGGTCAGCAGAGCTGCTCCCGAGCCTAATAACTAGGTCAGCAGAGCTGCTCTAGAGCTAGATAACCAGGTCAGCAGAGCTGCTGTAGAGCCAGAGAAACCAGATCAGCAGAGCTGCTCTAGAGCCTATGGACCAGGTCAGCAGAGCTGCTCCAGGCCCAGAGAACCAGGTCAACAGAGCTGCTGTAGAGCCAGAGAAACCTGGTCAGCAGAGCTGCTGTAGAGCTAGAGAAACCAGGTCAGCAGAGCTGCATTAGAGGGAGAGAACCAGGTCAGCAGAGCTGCTCTAGAGCCTAATAACCAGGTCAGCAGAGCTGCTCTAGAGCCAGATAACCAGGTCAGCAGAGCTGCTTTAGAGCCAGAGAAACCAGATCAGCAGAGCTGCTTTAGAGGGAGAGAACCAGGTCAGCAGAGCTGCTCTAGAGCATAAGAACCAGGTCAACAGAGCTGCTCTAGAGCCAGAGAACCAGGTCAGCAGAGCTGCTGTAGAGCTAGAGAAACCAGGTCAGCAGAGCTGCTTTAGAGGGAGAGAACCAGGTCAGCAGAGCTGCTCCAGAGCCTAAGAACCAGGTCAACACAGCTGCTCTAGAGCCAGAGAACCAGGTCAGCAGAGCTGCTTTAGCACCAGAGATCCAGGTCAGCAGAGCTAATCTAGAGCCTAAGAACCAGGTCAGCACAGCTGCTCTAGAGCCAGAGAACCAGGTCAGCAGAGCTGCTTTAGCGCCACAGAACCAGGTCAGCAGAGCTGCTTTAGAGCCAGAGAACCAGGTCAGCAGAGCTGCACTAGAGCCTAAGAACCAGGTCAGCAGAGCTGCTCTAGAGGCTAAGAACCAGGTCAGCAGAGCTGCTCTAGAGGCAGAGAACCAGGTCAGCAGAGCTGCTTTAGAGGGAGAGAACCAGGTCAGCAGAGCTGCTTTAGAGGGAGAGAAGCAGGTCAGCAGAGCTGCTCTAGAGCCTAAGAACCAGGTCAGCACAGCTGCTCTAGAGCCAGAGAACCAGGTCAGCAGAGCTGCTCTAGAGCCAGAGAAGCAGGTCAGTAGAGCTGTTTTAGAGGGAGAGAACCAGGTCAGCAGAGCTGCTTAAGAGCCAGAGAACCAGGTCAGCAGAGCTGCTCTAGAGCCTAAGAACCAGGTCAGCAAAGCTGCTTGAGAGGGAGAGAACCAGGTCAGCAGAGCTTCTTTAGAACCAGAGAACCAGGTCAGCAGAGCTGCTCTAGAGCCTATGAACCAGGTCAGCAGAGCTGCTCCAGGCCCAGAGAACCAGGTCAGCACAGCTGCTGTAGAGCCAGAGAAACCTGGTCAGCAGATCTGCATTAGAGCCTAAGAAACAGGCAAGAATAGCTGCTCTAGAGCCAGAGAACCAGGTCAGCTGAGCTGCTTTAGAGCCAGAGAACCAGGTCAGCAGAGCTGCTCTAGAGCCTAAGAATCAGGTCAGCAGAGCTGCTCTAGAGCCTAATAACCAGGTCAGCAGAGCTGCTCTAGAGCCAGATAACCAGATCAGCAGAGCTGCTTTAGAAGGAGAGAACCAGGTCAGCAGAGCTGCTCTAGAGCCTAAGAACCTGGTCAGCAGAGCTGCTCTAGAGCCAGAGAACCAGGTCAGCAGAGCTGCTGTAGAGCTAGAGAAACCAGGTCAGCAGAGCTGCTTTAGAGGGAGAGAACCAGGTCAGCAGAGCTGCTCCAGAGCCTAAGAACCAGGTCAGCACAGCTGCTCTAGAGCCAGAGAACCAGGTCAGCAGAGCTGCTTTAGCGCCAGAGATTCAGGTCAGCGGAGCTAATACAGAGCCTAAGAACCAGGTCAGCACAGCTGCTCTAGAGCCAGAGAACCAGGTCAGCAGAGCTGCTTTAGCGCCAGAGAACCAGGTCAGCAGAGCTGCTTTAGAGCCAGAGAACCAGGTCAGCAGAGCTGCACTAGAGTCTAAGAACCAGGTCAGCAGAGCTGCTCTAGAGCCAGAGAACCAGGTCAGCAGAGCTGCTCTAGAGCCTAAGAATCAGGTCAGCAGAGCTGCTCTAGAGCCTAATAACCAGGTCAGCAGAGCTGCTCTAGAGCCAGATAACCAGGTCAGCAGAGCTGCTGTAGAGCCAGAGAAACCAGATCAGCAGAGCTGCTTTAGAGGGAGAGAACAAGGTCAGCAGAGCTGCTCTAGAGCCTAAGAACCAGGTCAGCAGAGCTGCTCTAGAGCCAGAGAACCAAGTCAGCAGAGCTGCTGTAGAGCTAGAGAAACAAGGTCAGCAGAGCTGCTTTAGAGGGAGAGAACCAGGTCAGCAGAGCTGCTCCCGAGCCTAATAACTAGGTCAGCAGAGCTGCTCTAGAGCTAGATAACCAGGTCAGCAGAGCTGCTGTAGAGCCAGAGAAACCAGATCAGCAGAGCTGCTCTAGAGCCTATGGACCAGGTCAGCAGAGCTGCTCCAGGCCCAGAGAACCAGGTCAACAGAGCTGCTGTAGAGCCAGAGAAACCTGGTCAGCAGAGCTGCTGTAGAGCTAGAGAAACCAGGTCAGCAGAGCTGCATTAGAGGGAGAGAACCAGGTCAGCAGAGCTGCTCTAGAGCCTAATAACCAGGTCAGCAGAGCTGCTCTAGAGCCAGATAACCAGGTCAGCAGAGCTGCTTTAGAGCCAGAGAAACCAGATCAGCAGAGCTGCTTTAGAGGGAGAGAACCAGGTCAGCAGAGCTGCTCTAGAGCATAAGAACCAGGTCAACAGAGCTGCTCTAGATCCAGAGAACCAGGTCAGCAGAGCTGCTGTAGAGCTAGAGAAACCAGGTCAGCAGAGCTGCTTTAGAGGGAGAGAACCAGGTCAGCAGAGCTGCTCCAGAGCCTAAGAACCAGGTCAACACAGCTGCTCTAGAGCCAGAGAACCAGGTCAGCAGAGCTGCTTTAGCACCAGAGATCCAGGTCAGCAGAGCTAATCTAGAGCCTAAGAACCAGGTCAGCACAGCTGCTCTAGAGCCAGAGAACCAGGTCAGCAGAGCTGCTTTAGCGCCACAGAACCAGGTCAGCAGAGCTGCTTTAGAGCCAGAGAACCAGGTCAGCAGAGCTGCACTAGAGCCTAAGAACCAGGTCAGCAGAGCTGCTCTAGAGGCTAAGAACCAGGTCAGCAGAGCTGCTCTAGAGGCAGAGAACCAGGTCAGCAGAGCTGCTTTAGAGGGAGAGAACCAGGTCAGCAGAGCTGCTTTAGAGGGAGAGAAGCAGGTCAGCAGAGCTGCTCTAGAGCCTAAGAACCAGGTCAGCACAGCTGCTCTAGAGCCAGAGAACCAGGTCAGCAGAGCTGCTCTAGAGCCAGAGAAGCAGGTCAGTAGAGCTGTTTTAGAGGGAGAGAACCAGGTCAGCAGAGCTGCTTAAGAGCCAGAGAACCAGGTCAGCAGAGCTGCTCTAGAGCCTAAGAACCAGGTCAGCAAAGCTGCTTGAGAGGGAGAGAACCAGGTCAGCAGAGCTTCTTTAGAACCAGAGAACCAGGTCAGCAGAGCTGCTCTAGAGCCTATGAACCAGGTCAGCAGAGCTGCTCCAGGCCCAGAGAACCAGGTCAGCACAGCTGCTGTAGAGCCAGAGAAACCTGGTCAGCAGATCTGCATTAGAGCCTAAGAAACAGGCAAGAATAGCTGCTCTAGAGCCAGAGAACCAGGTCAGCTGAGCTGCTTTAGAGCCAGAGAACCAGGTCAGCAGAGCTGCTCTAGAGCCTAAGAATCAGGTCAGCAGAGCTGCTCTAGAGCCTAATAACCAGGTCAGCAGAGCTGCTCTAGAGCCAGATAACCAGATCAGCAGAGCTGCTTTAGAAGGAGAGAACCAGGTCAGCTGAGCTGCTTTAGAGCCAGAGAACCAGGTCAGCAGAGCTGCTCTAGAGCCTAAGAATCAGGTCAGCAGAGCTGCTCTAGAGCCTAATAACCAGGTCAGCAGAGCTGCTCTAGAGCCAGATAACCAGATCAGCAGAGCTGCTTTAGAAGGAGAGAACCAGGTCAGCAGAGCTGCTCTAGAGCTAGATAACCAGGTCAGCAGAGCTGCTGTAGAGCCAGAGAAACCAGATCAGCAGAGCTGCTCTAGAGCCTATGGACCAGGTCAGCAGAGCTGCTCCAGGCCCAGAGAACCAGGTCAACAGAGCTGCTGTAGAGCCAGAGAAACCTGGTCAGCAGAGCTGCTGTAGAGCTAGAGAAACCAGGTCAGCAGAGCTGCATTAGAGGGAGAGAACCAGGTCAGCAGAGCTGCTCTAGAGCCTAATAACCAGGTCAGCAGAGCTGCTCTAGAGCCAGATAACCAGGTCAGCAGAGCTGCTTTAGAGCCAGAGAAACCAGATCAGCAGAGCTGCTTTAGAGGGAGAGAACCAGGTCAGCAGAGCTGCTCTAGAGCATAAGAACCAGGTCAACAGAGCTGCTCTAGATCCAGAGAACCAGGTCAGCAGAGCTGCTGTAGAGCTAGAGAAACCAGGTCAGCAGAGCTGCTTTAGAGGGAGAGAACCAGGTCAGCAGAGCTGCTCCAGAGCCTAAGAACCAGGTCAACACAGCTGCTCTAGAGCCAGAGAACCAGGTCAGCAGAGCTGCTTTAGCACCAGAGATCCAGGTCAGCAGAGCTAATCTAGAGCCTAAGAACCAGGTCAGCACAGCTGCTCTAGAGCCAGAGAACCAGGTCAGCAGAGCTGCTTTAGCGCCACAGAACCAGGTCAGCAGAGCTGCTTTAGAGCCAGAGAACCAGGTCAGCAGAGCTGCACTAGAGCCTAAGAACCAGGTCAGCAGAGCTGCTCTAGAGGCTAAGAACCAGGTCAGCAGAGCTGCTCTAGAGGCAGAGAACCAGGTCAGCAGAGCTGCTTTAGAGGGAGAGAACCAGGTCAGCAGAGCTGCTTTAGAGGGAGAGAAGCAGGTCAGCAGAGCTGCTCTAGAGCCTAAGAACCAGGTCAGCACAGCTGCTCTAGAGCCAGAGAACCAGGTCAGCAGAGCTGCTCTAGAGCCAGAGAAGCAGGTCAGTAGAGCTGTTTTAGAGGGAGAGAACCAGGTCAGCAGAGCTGCTTAAGAGCCAGAGAACCAGGTCAGCAGAGCTGCTCTAGAGCCTAAGAACCAGGTCAGCAAAGCTGCTTGAGAGGGAGAGAACCAGGTCAGCAGAGCTTCTTTAGAACCAGAGAACCAGGTCAGCAGAGCTGCTCTAGAGCCTATGAACCAGGTCAGCAGAGCTGCTCCAGGCCCAGAGAACCAGGTCAGCACAGCTGCTGTAGAGCCAGAGAAACCTGGTCAGCAGATCTGCATTAGAGCCTAAGAAACAGGCAAGAATAGCTGCTCTAGAGCCAGAGAACCAGGTCAGCTGAGCTGCTTTAGAGCCAGAGAACCAGGTCAGCAGAGCTGCTCTAGAGCCTAAGAATCAGGTCAGCAGAGCTGCTCTAGAGCCTAATAACCAGGTCAGCAGAGCTGCTCTAGAGCCAGATAACCAGATCAGCAGAGCTGCTTTAGAAGGAGAGAACCAGGTCAGCAGAGCTGCTCTAGAGCCTAAGAACCTGGTCAGCAGAGCTGCTCTAGAGCCAGAGAACCAGGTCAGCAGAGCTGCTGTAGAGCTAGAGAAACCAGGTCAGCAGAGCTGCTTTAGAGGGAGAGAACCAGGTCAGCAGAGCTGCTCCAGAGCCTAAGAACCAGGTCAGCACAGCTGCTCTAGAGCCAGAGAACCAGGTCAGCAGAGCTGCTTTAGCGCCAGAGATTCAGGTCAGCGGAGCTAATACAGAGCCTAAGAACCAGGTCAGCACAGCTGCTCTAGAGCCAGAGAACCAGGTCAGCAGAGCTGCTTTAGCGCCAGAGAACCAGGTCAGCAGAGCTGCTTTAGAGCCAGAGAACCAGGTCAGCAGAGCTGCACTAGAGTCTAAGAACCAGGTCAGCAGAGCTGCTCTAGAGCCAGAGAACCAGGTCAGCAGAGCTGCTCTAGACCCAGCGGACCAGGTCAGCCTATCTGCTGTACAGCCAGAGAACCAGGTCAGCAGAGCTGCTCTAGAGGCTAAGAACCAGGTCGGCAGAGCTGCTCTAGAGGCAGAGAACCAGGTCAGGAGAGCTGCTCTAGAGGCAGAGAACCAAGTCAGCAGAGCTGCTCTAGAGCCTAAGAACCAGGTCAGCACCGCTTCTCTAGAGCCAGAGAACCAGGTCAGCAGAGCTGCTTTAGAGTCAGAGAACCAGGTCAGTAGAGCTGCTTAAGAGCCAGAGAACCAGGTCAGCAGAGCTGCTCTAGAGCCTAAGAACCAGGTCAGCAAAGCTGCTTGAGAGGGAGAGAACCAGGTCAGCAGAGCTGCTTTAGAGCCAGAGAACCAGGTCAGCAGAGCTGCTCTGGAGCCTATGAACCAGGTCAGGAGAGCTGCTGCAGGCCCAGAGAACCAGGTCAGCAGAGCTGCTGTAGAGCCAGAGAAACCTGGTCAGCAGATCTGCATTAGAGCCTAAGAAGCAGACAAGCATAGCTGTTCTAGAGCCAGAGAATCAGGTCAGCAGAGCTGCTTTAGAGCCAGAGAACCAAGTCAGCAGAGCTGCTCTAGAGCCTAAGGATCAGGTCAGCAGAGCTGCTCTAGAGCCTAATAACTAGGTCAGCAGAGCTGCTCTAGAGCTAGATAACCAGGTCAGCAGAGCTGCTGTAGAGCCAGAGAAACCAGATCAGCAGAGCTGCTCTAGAGCCTATGGACCAGGTCAGCAGAGCTGCTCCAGGCCCAGAGAACCAGGTCAACAGAGCTGCTGTAGAGCCAGAGAAACCTGGTCAGCAGATCTGCATTAGAGCCTAAGAAGCAGGCAAGAATAGCTGCTCTAGAGCCAGAGAACCAGGTCAGCAGAGCTGCTCTAGAGCCTAAGAATCAGGTCAGCAGAGCTGCTCTAGAGCCTAATACCCAGGTTAGCAGAGCTGCTCAAGAGCCAGATAACCAGGTCAGCAGAGCTTCTGTAGAGCCAGAGAAACCAGATCAGCAGAGCTGCTTTAGAGGGAGAGAACCAGGTCAGCAGAGCTGCTCTAGAGCCTAAGAACCAGGGCAGCAGAGCTGCTCTAGAGCCAGAGAACCAGGTCAGCAGAGCTGCTGTAGAGCTAGAGAAACAAGGTCAGCAGAGCTGCTTTAGAGGGAGAGAACCAGGTCAGCAGAGCTGCTCCAGAGCCTAAGAACCAGGTCAACACAGCTGCTCTAGAGCCAGAGAACCAGGTCAGCAGAGCTGCTTTAGCGCCAGAGATCCAGGTCAGCAGAGCTAATCCAGAGCCTAAGAACCAGGTCAGCACAGCTGCTCTAGAGCCAGAGAACCAGATGGTCAGCAGAGCTGCTTTAGCGCCAGAGAACCAGGTCAGCAGAGCTGCACTAGAGCCTAAGAACCAGGTCAGCAGAGCTGCTCTAGAGGCTAAGAACCAGGTCAGCAGAGCTGCTCTAGAGGCAGAGAACCAGGTCAGGAGAGCTGCTTTAACGGGAGAGAACCATGTCAGCAGAGCTGCTCTAGAGCCAGAGGACCAGGTCAGCCTAGCTGCTGTAGAGCCAGAGAACCAGGTCAGCAGAGCTGCACTAGAGCCTAAGAACAAGGTCAGCAGAGCTGCTCTAGAGCCAGAGAAGCAGGTCAGCAGAGCTGTTTCAGAGGGAGAGAACCAGGTCAGCAGAGCTGCTCTAGAGCCTAAGAACCAGGTCAGCACAGCTGCTCTAGAGCCAGAGAACCAGGTCAGCAGAGTTGCTTTAGAGTCAGAGAACCAGGTCACCAGAGCTGCTTAAGAGCCTAAGAACCAGGTCAGCAGAGCTGCTCTAGAGCCTAAGAACCAGGTCAGCAGAGCTGCTCTAGAGACAGACAAACCAGGTCAGCAAAGCTGTTTGAGAGGGAGAGAACCACGTCAGCAGAGCTGCTTTAGAACCAGAGAACCAGGTCATCAGAGCTGCTCTAGAGCCTATGAACCAGGTCAGGAGAGCTGCTGCACGCCCAGAGAACCAGGTCAGCAGAGCTGCTGTAGAGCCAGAGAAACCTGGTCAGCAGATCTGCATTAGAGCCTAAGAAGCAGGCAAGCATAGCTGTTCTAGAGCCAGAGAATCAGGTCAGCAGAGCTGCTTTAGAGCCAGAGAACCAAGTCAGCAGAGCTGCTCTAGAGCCTAAGGATCAGGTCAGCAGAGCTGCTCTAGAGCCTAATAACTAGGTCAGCAGAGCTGCTCTAGAGCTAGATAACCAGGTCAGCAGAGCTGCTGTAGAGCCAGAGAAACCAGATCAGCAGAGCTGCTCTAGAGCCTATGGACCAGGTCAGCAGAGCTTCTCCAGGCCCAGAGAACCAGGTCAACAGAGCTGCTGTAGAGCCAGAGAAACCTGGTCAGCAGATCTGCATTAGAACCTAAGAAGCAGGCAAGCATAGCTTCTCTAGAGCCAGAGAACCAGGTCAGCAGAGCTGCTCTAGAGCCTAAGAATCAGGTCAGCAGAGCTGCTCTAGAGCCTAATAACTAGGTCAGCAGAGCTGCTCTAGAGCCAGATAACCAGGTCAGCAGAGCTGCTGTAGAGCCAGAGAAACCAGATCAGCAGAGCTGCTTTAGAGGGAGAGAACCAGGTCAGCAGAGCTGCTCTAGAGCCTAAGAACCAGGTCAGCAGAGCTGCTCTAGAGCCAGAGAACCAGGTCAGCAGAGCTGCTGTAGAGCTAGAGAAACAAGGTCAGCAGAGCTGCTTTAGAGGGAGAGAACCAGGTCAGCAGAGCTGCTCCAGAGCCTAAGAACCAGGTCAACACAGCTGCTCTAGAGCCAGAGAACCAGGTCAGCAGAGCTGCTTTAGCGCCAGAGATCCAGGTCAGCAGAGCTAATCCAGAGCCTAAGAACCAGGTCAGCACAGCTGCTCTAGAGCCAGAGAACCAGATGGTCAGCAGAGCTGCTTTAGTGCCAGAGAACCAGGTCAGCAGAGCTGCACTAGAGCCTAAGAACCAGGTCAGCAGAGCTGCTCTAGAGGCTAAGAACCAGGTCAGCAGAGCTGCTCTAGAGGCAGAGAACCAGGTCAGGAGAGCTGCTTTAGCGGGAGAGAACCAGGTCAGCAGAGCTGCTCTAGAGCCTATGAATCAGGTCAGCAGAGCTGCTCTAGAGCCTAATAACCAGGTCAGCAGAGCTGCTCTAGAGCCAGATAACCAGGTCAGCAGAGCTGCTCTAGAGCCAGAGAAACCAGATCAGCAGAGCTGCTTTAGAAGGAGAGAACCAGGTCAGCAGAGCTGCTCTAGAGCCTAAGAACCTGGTCAGCAGAGCTGCTCTAGAGCCAGAGAACCAGGTCAGCAGAGCTGCTGTAGAGCCAGAGAACCAGGTCAGCAGAGCTGCTTTAGTGCCAGAGATCCAGGTCAGCGGAGCTAATACAGAGCCTAAGAACCAGGTCAGCACAGCTGCTCTAGAGCCAGAGAAACAGGTCAGCAGAGCTGCTTTAGCGCCAGAGAACCAGGTCAGCAGAGCTGCTTTAGAGCCAGAGAACCAGGTCAGCAGAGCTGCACTAGAGTCTAAGAACCAGGTCAGCAGAGCTGCTCTAGAGGCAGAGAACCAGGTCAGCAGAGCTGCTTTAGAGGGAGAGAACAATGTCAGCAGAGCTGCTCTAGACCCAGCGGACCAGGTAAGCCTAGCTGCTGTACAGCCAGAGAACCAGGTCAGCAGAGCTGCTCTAGAGGCTAAGAACCAGGTCAGCAGAGCTGCTCTAGAGGCAGAGAACCAGGTCAGGAGAGCTGCTCTAGAGGCAGAGAACCAAGTCAGCAGAGCTGCTTTAGAGGGAGAGAACCAGGTCAGCAGAGCTGCTATAGAGCCAGAGCACCAGGTCAGCCTAGCTGCTGTAGAGCCAGAGAACCAGGTCAGCAGAGCTGCACTAGAGCCTAAGAACAAGGTCAGCAGAGCTGCTCTAGAGCCAGAGAAGCAGGTCAGCAGAGCTGCTTTAGAGGGAGAGAACCAGGTCAGCAGAGCTGCTCTAGAGCCTAAGAACCAGGTCAGCAGAGCTGCTCTAGAGCCAGAGAACCAGGTCAGCAGAGCTGCTGTAGAGCTAGAGAAACAAGGTCAGCAGAGCTGCTTTAGAGGGAGAGAACCAGGTCAGCAGAGCTGCTCCAGAGCCTAAGAACCAGGTCAACACAGCTGCTCTAGAGCCAGAGAACCAGGTCAGCAGAGCTGCTTTAGCGCCAGAGATCCAGGTCAGCAGAGCTAATCCAGAGCCTAAGAACCAGGTCAGCACAGCTGCTCTAGAGCCAGAGAACCAGATGGTCAGCAGATCTGCTTTAGCGCCAGAGAACCAGGTCAGCAGAGCTGCACTAGAGCCTAAGAACCAGGTCAGCAGAGCTGCTCTAGAGGCTAAGAACCAGGTCAGCAGAGCTGCTCTAGAGGCAGAGAACAAGGTCAGGAGAGCTGCTTTAACGGGAGAGAACCAGGTCAGCAGAGCTGCTCTAGAGCCAGAGGACCAGGTCAGCCTAGCTGCTGTAGAGCCAGAGAACCAGGTCAGCAGAGCTGCACTAGAGCCTAAGAACAAGGTCAGCAGAGCTGCTCTAGAGCCAGAGAAGCAGGTCAGCAGAGCTGTTTTAGAGGGAGAGAACCAGATCAGCAGAGATGCTCTAGAGCCTAAGAACCAGGTCAGCACAGCTGCTCTAGAGCCAGAGAACCAGGTCAGCAGAGTTGCTTTAGAGTCAGAGAACCAGGTCACCAGAGCTGCTTAAGAGCCTAAGAACCAGGTCAGCAGAGCTGCTCTAGAGCCTAAGAACCAGGTCAGCAGAGCTGCTCTAGAGGCAGACAAACCAGGTCAGCAAAGCTGCTTGAGAGGGAGAGAACCAGGTCAGCAGAGCTGATTTAGAGCCAGAGAACCAGGTCATCAGAGCTGCTCTAGAGCCTATGAACCAGGTCAGGAGAGCTGCTGCACGCCCAGAGAACCAGGTCAGCAGAGCTGCTGTAGAGCCAGAGAAACCTGGTCAGCAGATCTGCATTAGAGCCTAAGAAGCAGGCAAGCATAGCTGTTCTAGAGCCAGAGAATCAGGTCAGCAGAGCTGCTTTAGAGCCAGAGAACCAAGTCAGCAGAGCTGCTCTAGAGCCTAAGGATCAGGTCAGCAGAGCTGCTCTAGAGCCTAATAACTAGGTCAGCAGAGCTGCTCTAGAGCTAGATAACCAGGTCAGCAGAGCTGCTGTAGAGCCAGAGAAACCAGATCAGCAGAGCTGCTCTAGAGCCTATGGACCAGGTCAGCAGAGCTGCTCCAGGCCCAGAGAACCAGGTCAACAGAGCTGCTGTAGAGCCAGAGAAACCTGGTCAGCAGATCTGCATTAGAACCTAAGAAACAGGCAAGCATAGCTTCTCTAGAGCCAGAGAACCAGGTCAGCAGAGCTGCTCTAGAGCCTAAGAATCAGGTCAGCAGAGCTGCTCTAGAGCCTAATAACCAGGTCAGCAGAGCTGCTCTAGAGCCAGATAACCAGGTCAGCAGAGCTGCTGTAGAGCCAGAGAAACCAGATCAGCAGAGCTGCTTTAGAGGGAGAGAACCAGGTCAGCAGAGCTGCTCTAGAGCCTAAGAACCAGGTCAGCAGAGCTGCTCTAGAGCCTAAGAACCAGGTCAGCAGAGCTGCTCTAGAGCCAGAGAACCAGGTCAGCAGAGCTGCTGTAGAGCTAGAGAAACAAGGTCAGCAGAGCTGCTTTAGAGGGAGAGAACCAGGTCAGCAGAGCTGCTCCCGAGCCTAAGAACCAGGTCAACACAGCTGCTCTAAAGCCAGAGAACCAGATGGTCAGCAGAGCTGCTTTAGCGCCAGAGAACCAGGTCAGCAGAGCTGCACTAGAGCCTAAGAACCAGGTCAGCAGAGCTGCTCTAGAGGCTAAGAACCAGGTCAGCAGAGCTGCTCTAGAGGCAGAGAACCAGGTCAGGAGAGCTGCTTTAGAGGGAGAGAACCAGGTCAGCAGAGCTGCTCTAGAGCCAGAGGACCAGGTCAGCAGAGCTGCTTTAGCGCCAGAGAACCAGGTCAGCAGAGCTGCTTTAGAGCCAGAGAACCAGGTCAGCAGAGCTGCACTAGAGCCTAAGAACCAGGTCAGCAGAGCTGCTCTAGAGGCTAAGAACCAGGTCAGCAGAGCTGCTCTAGAGGCAGAGAACCAGGTCAGCAGAGCTGCTTTAGAGGGAGAGAACCAGGTCAGCAGAGCTGCTCTAGAGCCAGAGGACCAGGTCAGCCTAGCTGCTGTAGAGCCAGAGAACCAGGTCAGCAGAGCTGCACTAGCGCCTAAGAACAAGGTCAGCACAGCTGCTCTAGAGCCAGAGAGGCAGGTCAGCAGAGCTGCTTTAGAGGGAGAGAACGAGGTCAGCAGAGCTGCTCTAGAGCCTAAGAACCAGGTCAGCACAGCTGCTCTAGAGCCAGAGAACCCGGTCAGCAGAGCTGCTTTAGAGTCAGAGCACCAGGTCAGTAAATCTGCTTAAGAGCCAGAGAACCAGGTCAGCAGAACTGCTTTAGAACCAGAGAACCAGGTCAGCAGAGCTGCTCTAGAGCCTATGTACCAGGTCAGCAGAGCTGCTCTAGAGCCTAAGAACCAGGTCAGCAGAGCTGCTCTAGAGGCAGAGAAACCAGGTCAGCAAAGCTTTTTGAGAGGGAGAGAACCAGGTCAGCAGAGCTGCTTTAGAGCCAGAGAACCAGGTCAGCAGAGCTGCTTTAGAGCCAGAGAACCAGGTCATCAGAGCTGCTCTAGAGCCTATGAACCAGGTCAGGAGAGCTGCTCCAGGCCCAGAGAACCAGGTCAGATGAGCTGCTGTAGAGCTAGAGAAACCTGGTCAGCAGATCTGCATTAGAGCCTAAGAAGCAGGCAAGCATAGCTGCTCTAGAGCCAGAGAACCAGGTCAGCAGAGCTGCTTTAGAGCCAGAGAACCAAGTCAGCAGAGCTGCTCTAGAGCCTAAGAATCAGGTCAGCAGAGCTGCCCTAGAGCCTAATAACTAGGTCAGCAGAGCTGCTCTAGAGCCAGAGAACCAGGTCAGCAGAGCTGCTGTAGAGCTAGAGAAACAAGGTCAGCAGAGCTGCTTTAGAGGGAGAGAACCAGGTCAGCAGAGCTGCTCCAGAGCCTAAGAACCAGGTCATCACAGCTGCTCTAGAGCCAGAGAACCAGGTCAGCAGAGCTGCTTTAGCGCCAGAGATCCAGGTCAGCAGAGTTAATGCAGAACCTAAGAACCAGGTCAGCACAGCTGCTCTAGAGCCAGAGAACCAGATGGTCAGCAGAGCTGCTTTAGCGCCAGAGAACCAGGTCAGCAGAGCTGCACTGGAGCCTAAGAACCAGGTCAGCAGAGCTGCTCTAGAGGCTAAGAACCAGGTCAGCAGAGCTGCTCTAGAGGCAGAGAACCAGGTCAGGAGAGCTGCTTTAGCGGGAGAGAACCAGGTCAGCAGAGCTGCTCTAGAGCCAGAGGACCAGGTCAGCCTAGCTGCTATAGAGCCAGAGAACCAGGACAGCAGAGCTGCACTAGAGCCTAAGAACAAGGTCAGCAGAGCTGCTCTAGAGCCAGAGAAGCAGGTCAGCAGAGCTGTTTTAGAGGGAGAGAACCAGGTCAGCAGAGCTGCACTAGAGCCTAAGAACCAGGTCAGCAGAGCTGCTCTAGAGGCTAAGAACCAGGTCAGCAGAGCTGCTCTAGAGGCAGAGACCCAGGTCAGCAGAGCTGCTTTAGAGGGAGAGAACCAGGTCAGCAGAGCTGCTCTAGAGCCAGAGGACCAGGTCAGCCTAGCTGCTGTAGAGCCAGAGAACCAGGTCAGCAGAGCTGCACTAGCGCCTAAGAACAAGGTCAGCACAGCTGCTCTAGAGCCAGAGAAGCAGGTCAGCAGAGCTGCTTTAGAGGGAGAGAACGAGGTCAGCAGAGCTGCTCTAGAGCCTACGAACCAGGTCAGCACAGCTGCTCTAGAGCCAGAGAACCAGGTCAGCAGAGCTGCTTTAGAGTCAGAGCACCAGGTCAGTAGATCTGCTTAAGAGCCAGAGAACAAGGTCAGCAGAACTGCTTTAGAACCAGAGAACCAGGTCAGCAGAGCTGCTCTAGAGCCTATGTACCAGGTCAGCAGAGCTGCTCCAGGCCCAGAGAACCAGGTCAGCACAGCTGCTGTAGAGCCAGAGAAACCTGGTCAGCAGATCTGCATTAGAGCCTAAGAAACAGGCAAGAATAGCTGCTCTAGAGCCAGATAACCAGGTCAGCAGAGCTGCTTTAGAGCCAGAGAACCAGGTCAGCAGAGCTGCTCTAGAGCCTAAGAATCAGGTCAGCAGAGCTGCTCTAGAGCCTAATAACCAGGTCAGCAGAGCTGCTCTAGAGCCAGATAACCAGGTCAGCAGAGCTGCTCTAGAGCCAGAGAAACCAGATCAGCAGAGCTGCTTCAGAAGGAGAGAACCAGGTCAGCAGAGCTGCTCTAGAGCCTAAGAACCAGGTCAGCAGAGCTGCTCTAGAGCCAGAGAACCAGGTCAGCAGAGCTTCTGTAGAGCTAGAGAAACCAGGTCAGCAGAGCTGCTTTAGAGGGAGAGAACCAGGTCAGCAGAGCTGCTCCAGAGCCTAAGAACCAGGTCAGCACAGCTGCTCTAGAGCCAGAGAACCAGGTCAGCAGAGCTGCTTTAGCGCCAGAGATCCAGGTCAGCGGAGCTAATACAGAGCCTAAGAACCAGGTCAGCACAGCTGCTCTAGAGCCAGAGAACCAGGTCAGCAGAGCTGCTTTAGCGCCAGAGAACCAGATCAGCAGAGCTGCTTTAGAGCCAGAGAACCAGGTCAGCAGAGCTGCACTACAGTCTAAGAACCAGGTCAGCAGAGCTGCTCTAGAGGTAGAGAACCAGGTCAGGAGAGCTGCTTTAGAGGTAGAGAACCAGGTCAGCAAAGCTGCTCTAGACCCAGCGGACCAGCTCAGCCTAGCTGCTGTACAGCCAGAGAACCAGGTCAGCAGAGCTGCTCTAGAGGCTAAGAACCAGGTCAGCAGAGCTGCTCTAGAGGCAGAGAACCAGGTCAGGAGAGCTGCTTTAGAGGTAGAGAACCAGGTCAGCAGAGCTGCTCTAGAGCCAGAGGACCAGGTCAGCCTAGCTGCTGTAGAGCCAGAGAACCAGGTCAGCAGAGCTGCACTAGAGCCTAAGAACAGGGTCAGCAGAGCTGCTCTAGAGCCAGAGAAGCAGGTCAGTAGAGCTGTTTTAGAGGGAGAGAACCAGGTCAGCAGAGCTGCTCTAGAGCCTAATAACCAGGTCAACAGAGCTGCTCTAAAACCAGAGAACCAGGTCAGCAGAGCTGCTGTAGAGCTAGAGAAACCAGGTCAGCAGAGCTGCTTTAGAGGGAGAGAACCAGGTCAGCAGAGCTGCTCCAGAGCCTAAGAACCAGGTCAACACAGCTGGTCTAGGGCCAGAGAACCAGGTCAGCAGAGCTGCTTTAGCACCAGAGATCCAGGTCAGCAGAGCTAATCTAGAGCCTAAGAACCAGGTCAGCACAGCTGCTCTAGAGCCAGAGAACCAGGTCAGCAGAGCTGCTTTAGCGCCAGAGAACCAGGTCAGCAGAGCTGCTTTAGAGCCAGAGAACCAGGTCAGCAGAGCTGCACTAGAGCCTAAGAACCAGGTCAGCAGAGCTGCTCTAGAGGCTAAGAACCAGGTCAGCAGAGCTGCTCTAGAGGCATAGAACCAGGTCAGCAGAGCTGCTTTAGAGGGAGAGAACCAGGTCAGCAGAGCTGCTCTAGAGCCAGAGGACCAGGTCAGCCTAGCTGCTGTAGAGCCAGAGAACCAGGTCAGCAGAGCTGCACTAGAGCCTAAGAACAAGGTCAGCACAGCTGCTCTAGAGCCAGAGAAGCAGGTCAGCAGAGCTGCTTTAGAGGGAGAGAACCAGGTCAGCAGAGCTGCTCTAGAGCCTTAGAATCAGGTCAGCACAGCTGCTCTAGTGCCAGAGAACCAGGTCAGCAGAGCTGCTTTAGAGTCAGAGAACCAGGTCAGTAGAGCTGCTTAAGAGCCAGAGAACCAGGTCAGCAGAGCTGCTCTAGAGCCTAAGAACCAGGTCAGCAAAGCTGCTTGAGAGGGAGAGAACCAGGTCAGCAGAGCTGCTTTAGAACCAGAGAACCAGGTCAGCAGAGCTGCTCTAGAGCCTATGAACCAGGTCAGCAGAGCTGCTCCAGGCCCAGAGAACCAGGTCAGCAGAGCTGCTATAGAGCCAGAGCACCAGGTCAGCCTAGCTGCTGTAGAGCCAGAGAACCAGGTCAGCAGAGCTGCACTAGAGCCCAAGAACAAGGTCAGCAGAGCTGCTCTAGAGCCAGAGAAGCAGGTCAGCAGAGCTGCTTTAGAGGGAGAGAACCAGGTCAGCAGAGCTGCTCTAGAGCCTAAGAACCAGGTCAGCACCGCTGCTCTAGAGCCAGAGAACCAGGTCAGTAGAGCTGCTTTAGAGTCAGAGAACCAGGTCAGTAGAGCTGCTTAAGAGCCAGAGAACCAGGTCAGCAGAGCTGCTCTAGAGCCTAAGAACCAGTTCAGCAAAGCTGCTTGAGAGGGAGAGAACCAGGTCAGCAGAGCTGCTGTAGAGCCAGAGAAACCTGGTCAGCAGATCTGCATTAGAGTCTAAGAAGCAGGCAAGAATAGCTGTTCTAGAGCCAGAGAACCAGGTCAGCAGAGCTGCTCTAGAGCCTAAGAATCAGGTCAGCAGAGCTGCTCTAGAGCCTAATACCCAGGTCAGCAGAGCTGCTCAAGAGCCAGATAACCAGGTCAGCAGAGCTTCTGTAGAGCCAGAGAAACCAGATCAGCAGAGCTGCTTTAGAGGGAGAGAACCAGGTCAGCAGAGCTGCTCTAGAGCCTAAGAACCAGGGCAGCAGAGCTGCTCTAGAGCCAGAGAACCAGGCCAGCAGAGCTGCTGTAGAGCTAGAGATCCAGGTCAGCAGAGCTAATCCAGAGCCTAAGAACCAGGTCAGCACAGCTGCTCTAGAGCCAGAGAACCAGATGGTCAGCAGAGCTGCTTTAGCGCCAGAGAACCAGGTCAGCAGAGCTGCACTAGATCCTAAGAACCAGGTCAGCAGAGCTGCTCTAGAGGCTAAGAACCAGGTCAGCAGAGCTGCTCTAGAGGCAGAGAACCAGGTCAGGAGAGCTGCTTTAACGGGAGAGAACAAGGTCAGCAGAGCTGCTCTAGAGCCAGAGGACCAGGTCAGCCTAGCTGCTGTAGAGCCAGAGAACCAGGTCAGCAGAGCTGCACTAGAGCCTAAGAACAAGGTCAGCAGAGCTGCTCTAGAGCCAGAGAAGCAGGTCAGCAGAGCTGTTTTAGAGGGAGAGAACCAGGTCAGCAGAGCTGCTCTAGAGCCTAAGAACCAGGTCAGCACAGCTGCTCTAGAGCCAGAGAACCAGGTCAGCAGAGTTGCTTTAGAGTCAGAGAACCAGGTCACCAGAGCTGCTTAAGAGCCTAAGAACCAGGTCAGCAGAGCTGCTCTAGAGCCTAAGAACCAGGTCAGCAGAGCTGCTCTAGAGGCAGACAAACCAGGTCAGCAAAGCTGCTTGAGAGGGAGAGAACCAGGTCAGCAGAGCTGCTTTAGAGCCAGAGAACCAGGTCATCAGAGCTGCTCTAGAGCCTATGAACCAGGTCAGGAGAGCTGCTGCACGCCCAGAGAACCAGGTCAGCAGAGCTGCTGTAGAGCCAGAGAAACCTGGTCAGCAGATCTGCATTAGAGCCTAAGAAGCAGGCAAGCATAGCTGTTCTAGAGCCAGAGAATCAGGTCAGCAGAGCTGCTTTAGAGCCAGAGAACCAAGTCAGCAGAGCTGCTCTAGAGCCTAAGGATCAGGTCAGCAGAGCTGCTCTAGAGCCTAATAACTAGGTCAGCAGAGCTGCTCTAGAGCTAGATAACCAGGTCAGCAGAGCTGCTGTAGAGCCAGAGAAACCAGATCAGCAGAGCTGCTCTAGAGCCTATGGACCAGGGCAGCAGAGCTGCTCCAGGCCCAGAGAAGCAGGTCAACAGAGCTGCTGTAGAGCCAGAGAAACCTGGTCAGCAGATCTGCATTAGAACCTAAGAAGCAGGCAAGCATAGCTTCTCTAGAGCCAGAGAACCAGGTCAGCAGAGCTGCTCTAGAGCCTAAGAATCAGGTCAGCAGAGCTGCTCTAGAGCCTAATAACCAGGTCAGCAGAGCTGCTCTAGAGCCAGATAACCAGGTTAGCAGAGCTGCTGTAGAGCCAGAGAAACCAGATCAGCAGAGCTGCTTTAGAGGGAGAGAACCAGGTCAGCAGAGCTGCTCTAGAGCCTAAGAACCAGGTCAGCAGAGCTGCTCTAGAGCCAGAGAACCAGGTCAGCAGAGCTGCTGTAGAGCTAGAGAAACAAGGTCAGCAGAGCTGCTTTAGAGGGAGAGAACCAGGTCAGCAGAGCTGCTCCAGAGCCTAAGAACCAGGTCAACACAGCTGCTCTAGAGCCAGAGAACCAGGTCAGCAGAGCTGCTTTAGCGCCAGAGATCCAGGTCAGCAGAGCTAATCCAGAGCCTAAGAACCAGGTCAGCACAGCTGCTCTAGAGCCAGAGAACCAGATGGTCAGCAGAGCTGCTTTAGTGCCAGAGAACCAGGTCAGCAGAGCTGCACTAGAGCCTAAGAACCAGGTCAGCAGAGCTGCTCTAGAGGCTAAGAACCAGGTCAGCAGAGCTGCTCTAGAGGCAGAGAACCAGGTCAGGAGAGCTGCTTTAGCGGGAGAGAACCAGGTCAGCAGAGCTGCTCTAGAGCCTAAGAATCAGGTCAGCAGAGCTGCTCTAGAGCCTAATAACCAGGTCAGCAGAGCTGCTCTAGAGCCAGATAACCAGGTCAGCAGAGCTGCTCTAGAGCCAGAGAAACCAGATCAGCAGAGCTGCTTTAGAAGGAGAGAACCAGGTCAGCAGAGCTGCTCTAGAGCCTTAGAACCTGGTCAGCAGAGCTGCTCTAGAGCCAGAGAACCAGGTCAGCAGAGCTGCTGTAGAGCCAGAGAACCAGGTCAGCAGAGCTGCTTTAGCGCCAGAGATCCAGGTCAGCGGAGCTAATACAGAGCCTAAGAACCAGGTCAGCACAGCTGCTCTAGAGCCAGAGAACCAGGTCAGCAGAGCTGCTTTAGCGCCAGAGAACCAGGTCAGCAGAGCTGCTTTAGAGCCAGAGAACCAGGTCAGCAGAGCTGCACTAGAGTCTAAGAACCAGGTCAGCAGAGCTGCTCTAGAGGCAGAGAACCAGGTCAGCAGAGCTGCTTTAGAGGGAGAGAACAATGTCAGCAGAGCTGCTCTAGACCCAGCGGACCAGGTCAGCCTAGCTGCTGTACAGCCAGAGAACCAGGTCAGCAGAGCTGCTCTAGAGGCTAAGAACCAGGTCAGCAGAGCTACTCTAGAGGCAGAGAACCAGGTCAGGAGAGCTGCTCTAGAGGCAGAGAACCAAGTCAGCAGAGCTGCTTTAGAGGGAGAGAACCAGGTCAGCAGAGATGCTATAGAGCCAGAGCACCAGGTCAGCCTAGCTGCTGTAGAGCCAGAGAACCAGGTCAGCAGAGCTGCACTAGAGCCTAAGAACAAGGTCAGCAGAGCTGCTCTAGAGCCAGAGAAGCAGGTCAGCAGAGCTGCTTTAGAGGGAGAGAACCAGGTCAGCAGAGCTGCTCTAGAGCCTAAGAACCAGGTCAGCAGAGCTGCTCTAGAGCCAGAGAACCAGGTCAGCAGAGCTGCTGTAGAGCTAGAGAAACAAGGTCAGCAGAGCTGCTTTAGAGGGAGAGAACCAGGTCAGCAGAGCTGCTCCAGAGCCTAAGAACCAGGTCAACACAGCTGCTCTAGAGCCAGAGAACCAGGTCAGCAGAGCTGCTTTAGCGCCAGAGATCCAGGTCAGCAGAGCTAATCCAGAGCCTAAGAACCAGGTCAGCACAGCTGCTCTAGAGCCAGAGAACCAGATGGTCAGCAGAGCTGCTTTAGCGCCAGAGAACCAGGTCAGCAGAGCTGCACTAGAGCCTAAGAACCAGGTCAGCAGAGCTGCTCTAGAGGCTAAGAACCAGGTCAGCAGAGCTGCTCTAGAGGCAGAGAACAAGGTCAGGAGAGCTGCTTTAACGGGAGAGAACCAGGTCAGCAGAGCTGCTCTAGAGCCAGAGGACCAGGTCAGCCTAGCTGCTGTAGAGCCAGAGAACCAGGTCAGCAGAGCTGCACTAGAGCCTAAGAACAAGGTCAGCAGAGCTGCTCTAGAGCCAGAGAAGCAGGTCAGCAGAGCTGTTTTAGAGGGAGAGAACCAGATCAGCAGAGATGCTCTAGAGCCTAAGAACCAGGTCAGCACAGCTGCTCTAGAGCCAGAGAACCAGGTCAGCAGAGTTGCTTTAGAGTCAGAGAACCAGGTCACCAGAGCTGCTTAAGAGCCTAAGAACCAGGTCAGCAGAGCTGCTCTAGAGCCTAAGAACCAGGTCAGCAGAGCTGCTCTAGAGGCAGACAAACCAGGTCAGCAAAGCTGCTTGGGAGGGAGAGAACCAGGTCAGCAGAGCTGATTTAGAGCCAGAGAACCAGGTCATCAGAGCTGCTCTAGAGCCTATGAACCAGGTCAGGAGAGCTGCTGCACGCCCAGAGAACCAGGTCAGCAGAGCTGCTGTAGAGCCAGAGAAACCTGGTCAGCAGATCTGCATTAGAGCCTAAGAAGCAGGCAAGCATAGCTGTTCTAGAGCCAGAGAATCAGGTCAGCAGAGCTGCTTTAGAGCCAGAGAACCAAGTCAGCAGAGCTGCTCTAGAGCCTAAGGATCAGGTCAGCAGAGCTGCTCTAGAGCCTAATAACTAGGTCAGCAGAGCTGCTCTAGAGCTAGATAACCAGGTCAGCAGAGCTGCTGTAGAGCCAGAGAAACCAGATCAGCAGAGCTGCTCTAGAGCCTATGGACCAGGTCAGCAGAGCTGCTCCAGGCCCAGAGAACCAGGTCAACAGAGCTGCTGTAGAGCCAGAGAAACCTGGTCAGCAGATCTGCATTAGAACCTAAGAAGCAGGCAAGCATAGCTTCTCTAGAGCCAGAGAACCAGGTCAGCAGATCTGTATTAGAGCCTAAGAAGTAGGCAAGCATAGCTGTTCTAGAGCCAGAGAATCAGGTCAGCAGAGCTGCTTTAGAGCCAGAGAACCAAGTCAGCAGAGCTGCTCTAGAGCCTAAGGATCAGGTCAGCAGAGCTGCTCTAGAGCCTAATAACTAGGTCAGCAGAGCTGCTCTAGAGCTAGATAACCAGGTCAGCAGAGCTGCTGTAGAGCCAGAGATCCAGGTCAGCAGAGCTAATCCAGAGCCTAAGAACCAGGTCAGCACAGCTGCTCTAGAGCCAGAGAACCAGATGGTCAGCAGAGCTGCTTTAGCGCCAGAGAACCAGGTCAGCAGAGCTGCACTAGAGCCTAAGAACCAGGTCAGCAGAGCTGCTCTAGAGGCTAAGAACCAGGTCAGCAAAGCTGCTCTAGAGGCAGAGAACAAGGTCAGGAGAGCTGCTTTAACGGGAGAGAACCAGGTCAGCAGAGCTGCTCTAGAGCCAGAGGACCAGGTCAGCCTAGCTGCTGTAGAGCCAGAGAACCAGGTCAGCAGAGCTGCACTAGAGCCTAAGAACAAGGTCAGCAGAGCTGCTCTAGAGCCAGAGAAGCAGGTCAGCAGAGCTGTTTTAGAGGGAGCAAACCAGATCAGCAGAGATGCTCTAGAGCCTAAGAACCAGGTCAGCACAGCTGCTCTAGAGCCAGAGAACCAGGTCAGCAGAGTTGCTTTAGAGTCAGAGAACCAGGTCACCAGAGCTGCTTAAGAGCCTAAGAACCAGGTCAGCAGAGCTGCTCTAGAGCCTAAGAACCAGGTCAGCAGAGCTGCTCTAGAGGCAGACAAACCAGGTCAGCAAAGCTGCTTGGGAGGGAGAGAACCAGGTCAGCAGAGCTGATTTAGAGCCAGAGAACCAGGTCATCAGAGCTGCTCTAGAGCCTATGAACCAGGTCAGGAGAGCTGCTGCACGCCCAGAGAACCAGGTCAGCAGAGCTGCTGTAGAGCCAGAGAAACCTGGTCAGCAGATCTGCATTAGAGCCTAAGAAGCAGGCAAGCATAGCTGTTCTAGAGCCAGAGAATCAGGTCAGCAGAGCTGCTTTAGAGCCAGAGAACCAAGTCAGCAGAGCTGCTCTAGAGCCTAAGGATCAGGTCAGCAGAGCTGCTCTAGAGCCTAATAACTAGGTCAGCAGAGCTGCTCTAGAGCTAGATAACCAGGTCAGCAGAGCTGCTGTAGAGCCAGAGAAACCAGATCAGCAGAGCTGCTCTAGAGCCTATGGACCAGGTCAGCAGAGCTGCTCCAGGCCCAGAGAACCAGGTCAACAGAGCTGCTGTAGAGCCAGAGAAACCTGGTCAGCAGATCTGCATTAGAACCTAAGAAGCAGGCAAGCATAGCTTCTCTAGAGCCAGAGAACCAGGTCAGCAGATCTGTATTAGAGCCTAAGAAGTAGGCAAGCATAGCTGTTCTAGAGCCAGAGAATCAGGTCAGCAGAGCTGCTTTAGAGCCAGAGAACCAAGTCAGCAGAGCTGCTCTAGAGCCTAAGGATCAGGTCAGCAGAGCTGCTCTAGAGCCTAATAACTAGGTCAGCAGAGCTGCTCTAGAGCTAGATAACCAGGTCAGCAGAGCTGCTGTAGAGCCAGAGAAACCAGATCAGCAGAGCTACTCTAGAGCCTATGGACCAGGTCAGCAGAGCTGCTCCAGGCCCAGAGAACCAGGTCAACAGAGCTGCTGTAGAGCCAGAGAAACCTGGTCAGCAGATCTGCATTAGAACCTAAGAAGCAGGCAAGCATAGCTTCTCTAGAGCCAGAGAACCAGATCAGCAGAGCTGCTCTAGAGCCTAAGAATCAGGTCAGCAGAGCTGCTCTAGAGCCTAATAACCAGGTCAGCAGAGCTGCTCTAGAGCCTAATAACTAGGTCAGCAGAGCTGCTCTAGAGCTAGATAACCAGGTCAGCAGAGCTGCTGTAGAGCCAGAGAAACCAGATCAGCAGAGCTACTCTAGAGCCTATGGACCAGGTCAGCAGAGCTGCTCCAGGCCCAGAGAACCAGGTCAACAGAGCTGCTGTAGAGCCAGAGAAACCTGGTCAGCAGATCTGCATTAGAACCTAAGAAGCAGGCAAGCATAGCTTCTCTAGAGCCAGAGAACCAGATCAGCAGAGCTGCTCTAGAGCCTAAGAATCAGGTCAGCAGAGCTGCTCTAGAGCCTAATAACCAGGTCAGCAGAGCTGCTCTAGAGCCAGATAACCAGGTCAGCAGAGCTGCTGTAGAGCCAGAGAAACCAGATCAGCAGAGCTGCTTTAGAGGGAGAGAACCAGGTCAGCAGAGCTGCTCTAGAGCCTAAGAACCAGGTCAGCAGAGCTGCTCTAGAGCCAGAGAACCAGGTCAGCAGAGCTGCTGTAGAGCTAGAGAAACAAGGTCAGCAGAGCTGCTTTAGAGGGAGAGAACCAGGTCAGCAGAGCTGTTCCTGAGCCTAAGAACCAGGTCAACACAGCTGCTCTAGAGCCAGAGAACCAGATGGTCAGCAGAGCTGCTTTAGCGCCAGAGAACCAGGTCAGCAGAGCTGCACTAGAGCCTAAGAACCAGGTCAGCAGAGCTGCTCTAGAGGCTTAGAACCAGGTCAGCAGAGCTGCTCTAGAGGCAGAGAACCAGGTCAGGAGAGCTGCTTTAGAGGGAGAGAACCAGGTCAGCAGAGCTGCTCTAGAGCCAGAGGACCAGGTCAGCCTAGCTGCTGTAGAGCCAGAGAACCAGGTCAGCAGAGCTGCACTAGCGCCTAAGAACAAGGTCAGCACAGCTGCTCTAGAGCCAGAGAACCAGGTCAGCAGAGCTGCTTTAGAGTCAGAGCACCAGGTCAGTAGATCTGCTTAAGAGCCAGAGAACCAGGTCAGCAGCACTGCTTTAGAACCAGAGAACCAGGTCAGCAGAGCTGCTCTAGAGCCTATGAACCAGGTCAGCAGAGCTGCTCCAGGCCCAGAGAACCAGGTCAGCACAGCTGCTGTAGAGCCAGAGAAACCTGGTCAGCAGATCTGCATTAGAGCCTAAGAAACAGGCAAGAATAGCTGCTCTAGAGCCAAGGAACCAGGTCAGCAGAGCTGCTTTAGAGCCAGAGAACCAGGTCAGCAGAGCTGCTCTAGAGCCTAAGAATCAGGTCAGCAGAGCTGCTCTAGAGCCTAATAACCAGGTCAGCAGAGATGCTCTAGAGCCAGATAACCAGATCAGCAGAGCTGCTCTAGAGCCAGAGAAACCAGATCAGCAGAGCTGCTTTAGAAGGAGAGAACCAGGTCAGCAGAGCTGCTCTAGAGCCTAAGAACCAGGTCAGCAGAGCTGCTCTAGAGCCAGAGAACCAGGTCAGCAGAGCTTCTGTAGAGCTAGAGAAACCAGGTCAGCAGAGCTGCTTTAGAGGGAGAGAACCAGGTAAGCAGAGCTGCTCCAGAGCCTAAGAACCAGGTCAGCACAGCTGCTCTAGAGCCAGAGAACCAGGTCAGCAGAGCTGCTTTAGCCCCAGAGATCCAGGTCAGCGGAGCTAATACAGAGCCTAAGAACCAGGTCAGCACAGCTGCTCTAGAGCCAGAGAACCAGGTCAGCAGAGCTGCTTTAGCGCCAGAGAACCACGTCAGCAGAGCTGCTTTAGAGCCAGAGAACCAGGTCAGCAGAGCTGCACTACAGTCTAAGAACCAGGTCAGCAGAGCTGCTCTAGAGGCAGAGAACCAGGTCAGGAGAGCTGCTTTAGAGGTAGAGAACCAGGTCAGCAAAGCTGCTCTAGACCCAGCGGACCAGGTCAGCCTAGCTGCTGTACAGCCAGAGAACCAGGTCAGCAGAGCTGCTCTAGAGGCTAAGAACCAGGTCAGCAGAGCTGCTCTAGAGGCAGAGAACCAGGTCAGGAGAGCTGCTTTAGAGGTAGAGAACCAGGTCAGCAGAGCTGCTCTAGAGCCAGAGGACCAGGTCAGCCTAGCTGCTGTAGAGCCAGAGAACCAGGTCAGCAGAGCTGCACTAGAGCCTAAGAACAGGGTCAGCAGAGCTGCTCTAGAGCCAGAGAAGCAGGTCAGTAGAGCTGTTTTAGAGGGAGAGAACCAGGTCAGCAGAGCTGCTCTAGAGCCTAAGAACCTGGTCAGCACAGCTGCTCTAGAGCCAGAGAACCAGGTCAGCAGAGCTGCTTTAGAGTCAGAGAACCAGGTCAGCAGAGCTGCTTAGGAGCCTAAGAACAAGGTCAGCAGAGCTGCTCTAGAGCCTAAGAACCAGGTCAGCAGAGCTGCTCTAGAGGCAGAGAAACCAGGTCAGCAAAGCTTCTTGAGAGGGAGAGAACCAGGTCAGCAGAGCTGCTTTAGAGCCAGAGAACCAGGTCAGCAGAGCTGCTTTAGAGCCAGAGAACCAGGTCATCAGAGCTGCTCTAGAGCCTATGAACCAGGTCAGGAGAGCTGCTCCAGGCCCAGAGAACCAGGTCAGATGAGCTGCTGTAGAGCTAGAGAAACCTGGTCAGCAGATCTGCATTAGAGCCTAAGAAGCAGGCAAGCATAGCTGCTCTAGAGCCAGAGAACCAGGTCAGCAGAGCTGCTTTAGAGCCAGAGAACCAAGTCAGCAGAGCTGCTCTAGAGCCTAAGAATCAGGTCAGCAGAGCTGCTCTAGAGCCTAATAACTAGGTCAGCAGAGCTGCTCTAGAGCCAGAGAACCAGGTCAGCAGAGCTGCTGTAGAGCTAGAGAAACAAGGTCAGCAGAGCTGCTTTAGAGGGAGAGAACCAGGTCAGCAGAGCTGCTCCAGAGCCTAAGAACCAGGTCATCACAGCTGCTCTAGAGCCAGAGAACCAGGTCAGCAGAGCTGCTTTAGCGCCAGAGATCCAGGTCAGCAGAGTTAATCCAGAGCCTAAGAACCAGGTCAGCACAGCTGCTCTAGAGCCAGAGAACCAGATGGTCAGCAGAGCTGCTTTAGTGCCAGAGAACCAGGTCAGCAGAGCTGCACTAGAGCCTAAGAACCAGGTCAGCAGAGCTGCTCTAGAGGCTAAGAACCAGGTCAGCAGAGCTGCTCTAGAGGCAGAGAACCAGGTCAGGAGAGCTGCTTTAGCGGGAGAGAACCAGGTCAGCAGAGCTGCTCTAGAGCCAGAGGACCAGGTCAGCCTAGCTGCTGTAGAGCCAGAGAACCAGGACAGCAGAGCTGCACTAGAGCCTAAGAACAAGGTCAGCAGAGCTGCTCTAGAGCCAGAGAAGCAGGTCAGCAGAGCTGTTTTAGAGGGAGAGAACCAGGTCAGCAGAGCTGCACTAGAGCCTAAGAACCAGGTCAGCAGAGCTGCTCTAGAGGCTAAGAACCAGGTCAGCAGAGCTGCTCTAGAGGCAGAGAACCAGGTCAGCAGAGCTGCTTTAGAGGGAGAGAACCAGGTCAGCAGAGCTGCTCTAGAGCCTATGAACCAGGTCAGGAGAGCTGCTCCAGGCCCAGAGAACCAGGTCAGATGAGCTGCTGTAGAGCTAGAGAAACCTGGTCAGCAGATCTGCATTAGAGCCTAAGAAGCAGGCAAGCATAGCTGCTCTAGAGCCAGAGAACCAGGTCAGCAGAGCTGCTTTAGAGCCAGAGAACCAAGTCAGCAGAGCTGCTCTAGAGCCTAAGAATCAGGTCAGCAGAGCTGCTCTAGAGCCTAATAACTAGGTCAGCAGAGCTGCTCTAGAGCCAGAGAACCAGGTCAGCAGAGCTGCTGTAGAGCTAGAGAAACAAGGTCAGCAGAGCTGCTTTAGAGGGAGAGAACCAGGTCAGCAGAGCTGCTCCAGAGCCTAAGAACCAGGTCATCACAGCTGCTCTAGAGCCAGAGAACCAGGTCAGCAGAGCTGCTTTAGTGCCAGAGAACTAGGTCAGCAGAGCTGCCTTAGAGCCAGAGAACCAGGTCAGCAGAGCTGCTCTAGAGCCAGATAACCAGGTCAGCAGAGCTGCTCTAGAGCCAGAGAAACCAGATCAGCAGAGCTGCTTTAGAAGGAGAGAACCAGGTCAGCAGAGCTGCTCTAGAGCCTAAGAACCAGGTCAGCAGAGCTGCTCTAGAGCCAGAGAACCAGGTCAGCAGAGCTTCTGTAGAGCTAGAGAAACCAGGTCAGCAGAGCTGCTTTAGAGGGAGAGAACCAGGTCAGCAGAGCTGCTCCAGAGCCTAAGAACCAGGTCAGCACAGCTGCTCTAGAGCCAGAGAACCAGGTCAGCAGAGCTGCTTTAGCGCCAGAGATCCAGGTCAGCGGAGCTAATACAGAGCCTAAGAACCAGGTCAGCACAGCTGCTCTAGAGCCAGAGAACCAGGTCAGCAGAGCTGCTTTAGCGCCAGAGAACCAGGTCAGCAGAGCTGCTTTAGAGCCAGAGAACCAGGTCAGCAGAGCTGCACTACAGTCTAAGAACCAGGTCAGCAGAGCTGCTCTAGAGGCAGAGAACCAGGTCAGGAGAGCTGCTTTAGAGGTAGAGAACCAGGTCAGCAAAGCTGCTCTAGACCCAGCGGACCAGGTCAGCCTAGCTGCTGTACAGCCAGAGAGCCAGGTCAGCAGAGCTGCTCTAGAGGCTAAGAACCAGGTCAGCAGAGCTGCTCTAGAGGCAGCGAACCAGGTCAGGAGAGCTGCTTTAGAGGTAGAGAACCAGGTCAGCAGAGCTGCTCTAGAGCCAGAGGACCAGGTCAGCCTAGCTGCTGTAGAGCCAGAGAACCAGGTCAGCAGAGCTGCACTAGAGCCTAAGAACAGGGTCAGCAGAGCTGCTCTAGAGCCAGAGAAGCAGGTCAGTAGAGCTGTTTTAGAGGGAGAGAACCAGGTCAGCAGAGCTGCTCTAGAGCCTAAGAACCTGGTCAGCACAGCTGCTCTAGAGCCAGAGAACCAGGTCAGCAGAGCTGCTTTAGAGTCAGAGAACCAGGTCAGCAGAGCTGCTTAGGAGCCTAAGAACAAGGTCAGCATAGCTGCTCTAGAGCCTAAGAACCAGGTCAGCAGAGCTGCTCTAGAGGCAGAGAAACCAGGTCAGCAAAGCTTCTTGAGAGGGAGAGAACCAGGTCAGCAGAGCTGCTTTAGAGCCAGAGAACCAGGTCAGCAGAGCTGCTTTAGAGCCAGAGAACCAGGTCATCAGAGCTGCTCTAGAGCCTATGAACCAGGTCAGGAGCGCTGCTCCAGGCCCAGAGAACCAGGTCAGATGAGCTGCTGTAGAGCTAGAGAAACCTGGTCAGCAGATCTGCATTAGAGCCTAAGAAGCAGGCAAGCATAGCTGCTCTAGAGCCAGAGCACCAGGTCAGCAGAGCTGCTTTAGAGCCAGAGAACCAAGTCAGCAGAGCTGCTCTAGAGCCTAAGAATCAGGTCAGCAGAGCTGCTCTAGAGCCTAATAACTAGGTCAGCAGAGCTGCTCTAGAGCCAGAGAACCAGGTCATCAGAGCTGCTGTAGAGCTAGAGAAACAAGGTCAGCAAAGCTGCTTTAGAGGGAGAGAACCAGGTCAGCAGAGCTGCTCCAGAGCCTAAGAACCAGGTCATCACAGCTGCTCTAGAGCCAGAGAACCAGGTCAGCAGAGCTGCTTTAGCGCCAGAGATCCAGGCCAGCAGAGTTAATTCAGAGCCTAAGAACCAGGTCAGCACAGCTGCTCTAGAGCCAGAGAACCAGATGGTCAGCAGAGCTGCTTTAGTGCCAGAGAACCAGGTCAGCAGAGCTGCACTAGAGCCTAAGAACCAGGTCAGCAGAGCTGCTCTAGAGGCTAAGAACCAGGTCAGCAGAGCTGCTCTAGAGGCAGAGAACCAGGTCAGGAGAGCTGCTTTAGCGTGAGAGAACCAGGTCAGCAGAGCTGCTCTAGAGCCAGAGGACCAGGTCAGCCTAGCTGCTGTAGAGCCAGAGAACCAGGACAGCAGAGCTGCACTAGAGCCTAAGAACAAGGTCAGCAGAGCTGCTCTAGAGCCAGAGAAGCAGGTCAGCAGAGCTGTTTTAGAGGGAGAGAACCAGGTCAGCAGAGCTGCTCTAGAGCCTAAGAACCAGGTCAGCATAGCTGCTCTAGAGCCAGAGAACCACGTCAGCAGAGTTGCTTTAGAGTCAGAGAACCAGGTCAGCAGAGCTGCTTAAGAGCCTAAGAAAAGGGTCAGCAGAGCTGCTCTAGAGCCTAAGAACCAGGCCAGCAGAGCTGCTCTAGAGGCAGACAAACCAGGTCAGCAAAGCTGCTTGAGAGGGAGAGAACCAGGTCAGCAGAGCTGCTTTAGAGCCAGAGAACCAGGTCATCGGAGCTGCTCTAGAGCCTATGAACCAGGTCAGGAGAGCTGCTGCAGGCCCAGAGAACCAGGTCAGCAGAGCTGCTGTAGAGCCAGAGAAACCTGGTCAGCAGATCTGCATTAGAGCTTAAGAAGCAGGCAAGCATAGCTGCTCTAGAGCCAGAGAACCAGGTCAGCAGAGCTGCTTTAGAGCCAGAGAACCAAGTCAGCAGAGCTGCTCTAGAGCCTAAGGATCAGGTCAGTAGAGCTGCTCTAGAGCCTAATAACTAGGTCAGCAGAGCTGCTCTAGAGCTAGATAACCAGGTCAGCAGAGCTGCTGTAGAGCCAGAGAAACCAGATCAGGAGAGCTGTTCTAGAGCCTATGAACCAGGTCAACAGAGCTTCTCCAGGCCCAGAGAACCAGTTCAACAGAGCTGCTGTAGAGCCAGAGAAACCTGGTCAGCAGATCTGCATTAGAACCTAAGAAGCAGGCAAGCATAGCTTCTCTAGAACCAGAGAACCAGGTCAGCAGAGCTGCTCTAGAGCCTAAGAAGCAGGTCAGCAGAGCTGCTCTACAGCCTAATAACCAGGTCAGCAGAGCTGCTCTAGAGCCAGATAACCAGGTCAGCAGAGCTGCTGTAGAGCCAGAGAAACCAGATCAGCAGAGCTGCTTTAGAGGGAGAGAACCAGGTCAGCAGAGCTGCTCTAGAGCCTAAGAACCAGGTCAACAGAGCTGCTCTAAAACCAGAGAACCAGGTCAGCAGAGCTGCTGTAGAGCTAGAGAAACCAGGTCAGCAGAGCTGCTTTAGAGGGAGAGAACCAGGTCAGCAGAGCTGCTCCAGAGCCTAAGAACCAGGTCAACATAGCTGGTCTAGGGCCAGAGAACCAGGTCAGCAGAGCTGCTTTAGCACCAGAGATCCAGGTCAGCAGAGCTAATCTAGAGCCTAAGAACCAGGTCAGCACAGCTGCTCTAGAGCCAGAGAACCAGGTCAGCAGAGCTGCTTTAGCGCCAGAGAACCAGGTCAGCAGAGCTGCTTTAGAGCCAGAGAACCAGGTCAGCAGAGCTGCACTAGAGCCTAAGAACCAGGTCAGCAGAGCTGCTCTAGAGGCTAAGAACCAGGTCAGCAGAGCTGCTCTAGAGGCAGAGAACCAGGTCAGCAGAGCTGCTTTAGAGGGAGAGAAGCAGGTCAGCAGAGCTGCTCCAGAGCCAGAGGACCAGGTCAGCCTAGCTGCTGTAGAGCCAGAGAACCAGGTCAGCAGAGCTGCACTAGAGCCTAAGAACAAGGTCAGCACAGCTGCTCTAGAGCCAGAGAAGCAGGTCAGCAGAGCTGCTTTAGAGGGAGAGAACCAGGTCAGCAGAGCTGCTCTAGAGCCTTAGAACCAGGTCAGCACAGCTGCTCTAGTGCCAGAGAACCAGGTCAGCAGAGCTGCTTTAGAGTCAGAGAACCAGGTCAGTAGAGCTGCTTAAGAGCCAGAGAACCAGGTCAGCAGAGCTGCTCTAGAGCCTAAGAACCAGGTCAGCAAAGCTGCTTGAGAGGGAGAGAACCAGGTCAGCAGAGCTGCTTTAGAACCAGAGAACCAGGTCAGCAGAGCTGCTCTAGAGCCTATGAACCAGGTCAGCAGAGCTGCTCCAGGCCCAGAGAACCAGGTCAGCAGAGCTGCTATAGAGCCAGAGCACCAGGTCAGCCTAGCTGCTGTAGAGCCAGAGAACCAGGTCAGCAGAGCTGCACTAGAGCCTAAGAACAAGGTCAGCAGAGCTGCTCTAGAGCCAGAGAAGCAGGTCAGCAGAGCTGTTTTAGAGGGAGAGAACCAGGTCAGCAGAGCTGCTCTAGAGCCTAATAACCAGGTCAGCACCGCTGCTCTAGAGCCAGAGAACCAGGTCAGCAGAGCTGCTTTAGAGTCAGAGAACCAGGTCAGTAGAGCTGCTTAAGAGCCAGAGAACCAGGTCAGCAGAGCTGCTCTAGAGCCTAAGAACCAGGTCAGCAAAGCTGCTTGAGAGGGAGAGAACCAGGTCAGCAGAGCTGCTTTAGAGCCAGATAACCAGGTCAGCAGAGCTGCTCTGGAGCCTATGAACCAGGTCAGCAGAGCTGCTCCAGACCCAGAGAACCAGGTCAACAGAGCTGCTGTAGAGCCAGAGAAACCTGGTCAGCAGATCTGCATTAGAGCCTAAGAAGCAGGCAAGAATAGCTGTTCTAGAGCCAGAGAACCAGGTCAGCAGAGCTGCTCTAGAGCCTAAGAATCAGGTCAGCAGAGCTGCTCTAGAGCCTAATACCCAGGTCAGCAGAGCTGCTCAAGAGCCAGATAACCAGGTCAGCAGAGCTTCTGTAGAGCCAGAGAAACCAGATCAGCAGAGCTGCTTTAGAGGGAGAGAACCAGGTCAGCAGAGCTGCTCTAGAGCCTAAGAACCAGGGCAGCAGGGCTGCTCTAGAGCCAGAGAACCAGGTCAGCAGAGCTGCTGTAGAGCTAGAGATCCAGGTCAGCAGAGCTAATCCAGAGCCTAAGAACCAGGTCAGCACAGCTGCTCTAGAGCCAGAGAACCAGATGGTCAGCAGAGCTGCTTTAGCGCCAGAGAACCAGGTCAGCAGAGCTGCACTAGAGCCTAAGAACCAGGTCAGCAGAGCTGCTCTAGAGGCTAAGAACCAGGTCAGCAGAGCTGCTCTAGAGGCAGAGAACCAGGTCAGGAGAGCTGCTTTAACGGGAGAGAACCAGGTCAGCAGAGCTGCTCTAGAGCCAGAGGACCAGGTCAGCCTAGCTGCTGTAGAGCCAGAGAACCAGGTCAGCAGAGCTGCACTAGAGCCTAAGAACAAGGTCAGCAGAGCTGCTCTAGAGCCAGAGAAGCAGGTCAGCAGAGCTGTTTTAGAGGGAGAGAACCAGGTCAGCAGAGCTGCTCTAGAGCCTAAGAACCAGGTCAGCACAGCTGCTCTAGAGCCAGAGAACCAGGTCAGCAGAGTTGCTTTAGAGTCAGAGAACCAGGTCACCAGAGCTGCTTAAGAGCCTAAGAACCAGGTCAGCAGAGCTGCTCTAGAGCCTAAGAACCAGGTCAGCAGAGCTGCTCTAGAGGCAGACAAACCAGGTCAGCAAAGCTGCTTGAGAGGGAGAGAACCAGGTCAGCAGAGCTGCTTTAGAGCCAAAAAACCAGGTCATCAGAGCTGCTCTAGAGCCTATGAACCAGGTCAGGAGAGCTGCTGCACGCCCAGAGAACCAGGTCAGCAGAGCTGCTGTAGAGCCAGAGAAACCTGGTCAGCAGATCTGCATTAGAGCCTAAGAAGCAGGCAAGCATAGCTGTTCTAGAGCCAGAGAATCAGGTCAGCAGAGCTGCTTTAGAGCCAGAGAACCAAGTCAGCAGAGCTGCACTAGAGCCTAAGAACCAGGTCAGCAGAGCTGCTCTAGAGCCTAAGAACCAGGTCAGCAGAGCTGCTCTAGAGGCAGACAAACCAGTTCAGCAAAGCTGCTTGAGAGGGAGAGAACCAGGTCAGCAGAGCTGATTTAGAGCCAGAGAACCAGGTCATCAGAGCTGCTCTAGAGCCTATGAACCAGGTCAGGAGAGCTGCTGCACGCCCAGAGAACCAGGTCAGCAGAGCTGCTGTAGAGCCAGAGAAACCTGGTCAGCAGATCTGCATTAGAGCCTAAGAAGCAGGCAAGCATAGCTGTTCTAGAGCCAGAGAATCAGGTCAGCAGAGCTGCTTTAGAGCCAGAGAACCAAGTCAGCAGAGCTGCTCTAGAGCCTAAGGATCAGGTCAGCAGAGCTGCTCTAGAGCCTAATAACTAGGTCAGCAGAGCTGCTCTAGAGCTAGATAACCAGGTCAGCAGAGCTGCTGTAGAGCCAGAGAAACCAGATCAGCAGAGCTGCTCTAGAGCCTATGGACCAGGTCAGCAGAGCTGCTCCAGGCCCAGAAAACCAGGTCAACAGAGCTGCTGTAGAGCCAGAGAAACCTGGTCAGCAGATCTGCATTAGAACCTAAGAAGCAGGCAAGCATAGCTTCTCTAGAGCCAGAGAACCAGGTCAGCAGATCTGCATTAGAGCCTAAGAAGTAGGCAAGCATAGCTGTTCTAGAGCCAGAGAATCAGGTCAGCAGAGCTGCTTTAGAGCCAGAGAACCAAGTCAGCAGAGCTGCTCTAGAGCCTAAGGATCAGGTCGGCAGAGCTGCTCTAGAGCCTAATAACTAGGTCAGCAGAGCTGCTCTAGAGCTAGATAACCAGGTCAGCAGAGCTGCTGTAGAGCCAGAGAAACCAGATCAGCAGAGCTGCTCTAGAGCCTATGGACCAGGTCAGCAGAGCTGCTCCAGGCCCAGAGAACCAGGTCAACAGAGCTGCTGTAGAGCCAGAGAAACCTGGTCAGCAGATCTGCATTAGAACCTAAGAAGCAGGCAAGCATAGCTTCTCTAGAGCCAGAGAACCAGGTCAGCAGAGCTGCTCTAGAGCCTAAGAATCAGGTCAGCAGAGCTGCTCTAGAGCCTAATAACCAGGTCAGCAGAGCTGCTCTAGAGCCAGATAACCAGGTCAGCAGAGCTGCTGTAGAGCCAGAGAAACCAGATCAGCAGAGCTGCTTTAGAGGGAGAGAACCAGGTCAGCAGAGCTGCTCTAGAGCCTAAGAACCAGGTCAGCAGAGCTGCTCTAGAGCAAGAGAACCAGGTCAGCAGAGCTGCTGTAGAGCTAGAGAAACAAGGTCAGCAGAGCTGCTTTAGAGGGAGAGAACCAGGTCAGCAGAGCTGCTCCCGAGCCTAAGAACCAGGTCAACACAGCTGCTCTAGAGCCAGAGAACCAGATGGTTAGCAGAGCTGCTTTAGCGCCAGAGAACCAGGTCAGCAGAGCTGCACTAGAGCCTAGGAACCAGGTCAGCAGAGCTGCTCTAGAGGCTGAGAACCAGGTCAGCAGAGCTGCTCTAGAGGCAGAGAACCAGGTCAGGAGAGCTGCTTTAGAGGGAGAGAACCAGGTCAGCAGAGCTGCTCTAGAGCCAGAGGACCAGGTCAGCAGAGCTGCTTTAGCGCCAGAGAACCAGGTCAGCAGAGCTGCTTTAGAGCCAGAGAACCAGGTCAGCAGAGCTGCACTAGAGCCTAAGAACCAGGTCAGCAGAGCTGCTCTAGAGGCTAAGAACCAGGTCAGCAGAGCTGCTCTAGAGGCAGAGAACCAGGTCAGCAGAGCTGATTTAGAGGGAGAGAACCAGGTCAGCAGAGCTGCTCTAGAGCCAGAGGACCAGGTCAGCCTAGCTGCTGTAGAGCCAGAGAACCAGGTCAGCAGAGCTGCACTAGCGCCTAAGAACAAGGTCAGCACAGCTTCTCTAGAGCCAGAGAGGCAGGTCAGCAGAGCTGCTTTAGAGGGAGAGAACGAGGTCAGCAGAGCTGCTCTAGAGCCTAAGAACCAGGTCAGCACAGCTGCTCTAGAGCCAGAGAACCAGGTCAGCAGAGCTGCTTTCGAGTCAGAGCACCAGGTCAGTAGATCTGCTTAAGAGCCAGAGAACCAGGTCAGCAGAACTGCTTTAGAACCAGAGAACCAGGTCAGCAGAGCTGCTCTAGAGCCTATGAACCAGGTCAGCAGAGCTGCTCCAGGCCCAGAGAACCAGGTCAGCACAGCTGCTGTAGAGCCAGAGAAACCTGGTCAGCAGATCTGCATTAGAGGGAGAGAACCAGGTCAGCAGAGCTGCTCTAGAGCCTAAGAATCAGGTCAGCAGAGCTGCTCTAGAGCCTAATAACCAGGTCAGCAGAGCTGCTCTAGAGCCAGATAACCCGATCAGCAGAGCTGCTCTAGAGCCAGAGAACCAGATCAGCAGAGCTGCTTTAGAAGGAGAGAACCAGGTCAGCAGAGCTGCTCTAGAGCCTAAGAACCAGGTCAGCAGAGCTGCTCTAGAGCCAGAGAACCAGGTCAGCAGAGCTTCTGTAGAGCTAGAGAAACCAGGTCAGCAGAGCTGCTTTAGAGGGAGAGAACCAGGTAAGCAGAGCTGCTCCAGAGCCTAAGAACCAGGTCAGCACAGCTGCTCTAGAGCCAGAGAACCAGGTCAGCAGAGCTGCTTTAGCCCCAGAGATCCAGGTCAGCGGAGCTAATACAGAGCCTAAGAACCAGGTCAGCACAGCTGCTCTAGAGCCAGAGAACCAGGTCAGCAGAGCTGCTTTAGCGCCAGAGAACCAGGTCAGCAGAGCTGCTTTAGAGCCAGAGAACCAGGTCAGCAGAGCTGCACTACAGTCTAAGAACCAGGTCAGCAGAGCTGCTCTAGAGGCAGAGAACCAGGTCAGGAGAGCTGCTTTAGAGGTAGAGAACCAGGTCAGCAAAGCTGCTCTAGACCCAGCGGACCAGGTCAGCCTAGCTGCTGTACAGCCAGAGAACCAGGTCAGCAGAGCTGCTCTAGAGGCTAAGAACCAGGTCAGCAGAGCTGCTCTAGAGGCAGAGAACCAGGTCAGGAGAGCTGCTTTAGAGGTAGAGAACCAGGTCAGCAGAGCTGCTCTAGAGCCAGTCGACCAGGTCAGCCTAGCTGCTGTAGAGCCAGAGAACCAGGTCAGCAGAGCTGCACTAGAGCCTAAGAACAGGGTCAGCAGAGCTGCTCTAGAGCCAGAGAAGCAGGTCAGTAGAGCTGTTTTAGAGGGAGAGAACCAGGTCAGCAGAGCTGCTCTAGAGCCTAAGAACCTGGTCAGCACAGCTGCTCTAGAGCCAGAGAACCAGGTCAGCAGAGCTGCTTTAGAGTCAGAGAACCAGGTCAGCAGAGCTGCTTAGGAGCCTAAGAACAAGGTCAGCAGAGCTGCTCTAGAGCCTAAGAACCAGGTCAGCAGAGCTGCTTTAGAGCCAGAGAACCAGGTCAGCAGAGCTGCTTTAGAGCCAGAGAACCAGGTCATCAGAGCTGCTCTAGAGCCTATGAACCAGGTCAGGAGAGCTGCTCCAGGCCCAGAGAACCAGGTCAGATGAGCTGCTGTAGAGCTAGAGAAACCTGGTCAGCAGATCTGCATTAGAGCCTAAGAAGCAGGCAAGCATAGCTGCTCTAGAGCCAGAGAACCAGGTCAGCAGAGCTGCTTTAGAGCCAGAGAACCAAGTCAGCAGAGCTGCTCTAGAGCCTAAGAATCAGGTCAGCAGAGCTGCTCTAGAGCCTAATAACTAGGTCAGCAGAGCTGCTCTAGAGCCAGAGAACCAGGTCAGCAGAGCTGCTGTAGAGCTAGAGAAACAAGGTCAGCAGAGCTGCTTTAGAGGGAGAGAACCAGGTCAGCAGAGCTGCTCCAGAGCCTAAGAACCAGGTCATCACAGCTGCTCTAGAGCCAGAGAACCAGGTCAGCAGAGCTGCTTTAGCGCCAGAGATCCAGGTCAGCAGAGTTAATCCAGAGCCTAAGAACCAGGTCAGCACAGCTGCTCTAGAGCCAGAGAACCAGATGGTCAGCAGAGCTGCTTTAGCGCCAGAGAACCAGGTCAGCAGAGCTGCACTAGAGCCTAAGAACCAGGTCAGCAGAGCTGCTCTAGAGGCTAAGAACCAGGTCAGCAGAGCTGCTCTAGAGGCAGAGAACCAGGTCAGCAGAGCTGCTGTAGAGCTAGAGAAACAAGGTCAGCAGAGCTGCTTTAGAGGGAGAGAACCAGGTCAGCAGAGCTGCTCCCGAGCCTAAGAACCAGGTCAACACAGCTGCTCTAGAGCCAGAGAACCAGATGGTCAGCAGAGCTGCTTTAGCGCCAGAGAACCAGGTCAGCAGAGCTGCACTAGAGCCTAGGAACCAGGTCAGCAGAGCTGCTCTAGAGGCTGAGAACCAGGTCAGCAGAGCTGCTCTAGAGGCAGAGAACCAGGTCAGGAGAGCTGCTTTAGAGGGAGAGAACCAGGTCAGCAGAGCTGCTCTAGAGCCAGAGGACCAGGTCAGCAGAGCTGCTTTAGCGCCAGAGAACCAGGTCAGCAGAGCTGCTTTAGAGCCAGAGAACCAGGTCAGCAGAGCTGCACTAGAGCCTAAGAACCAGGTCAGCAGAGCTGCTCTAGAGGCTAAGAACCAGGTCAGCAGAGCTGCTCTAGAGGCAGAGAACCAGGTCAGCAGAGCTGCTTTAGAGGGAGAGAACCAGGTCAGCAGAGCTGCTCTAGAGCCAGAGGACCAGGTCAGCCTAGCTGCTGTAGAGCCAGAGAACCAGGTCAGCAGAGCTGCACTAGCGCCTAAGAACAAGGTCAGCACAGCTTCTCTAGAGCCAGAGAGGCAGGTCAGCAGAGCTGCTTTAGAGGGAGAGAACGAGGTCAGCAGAGCTGCTCTAGAGCCTAAGAACCAGGTCAGCACAGCTGCTCTAGAGCCAGAGAACCAGGTCAGCAGAGCTGCTTTCGAGTCAGAGCACCAGGTCAGTAGATCTGCTTAAGAGCCAGAGAACCAGGTCAGCAGAACTGCTTTAGAACCAGAGAACCAGGTCAGCAGAGCTGCTCTAGAGCCTATGAACCAGGTCAGCAGAGCTGCTCCAGGCCCAGAGAACCAGGTCAGCACAGCTGCTGTAGAGCCAGAGAAACCTGGTCAGCAGATCTGCATTAGAGGGAGAGAACCAGGTCAGCAGAGCTGCTCTAGAGCCTAAGAATCAGGTCAGCAGAGCTGCTCTAGAGCCTAATAACCAGGTCAGCAGAGCTGCTCTAGAGCCAGATAACCCGATCAGCAGAGCTGCTCTAGAGCCAGAGAACCAGATCAGCAGAGCTGCTTTAGAAGGAGAGAACCAGGTCAGCAGAGCTGCTCTAGAGCCTAAGAACCAGGTCAGCAGAGCTGCTCTAGAGCCAGAGAACCAGGTCAGCAGAGCTTCTGTAGAGCTAGAGAAACCAGGTCAGCAGAGCTGCTTTAGAGGGAGAGAACCAGGTAAGCAGAGCTGCTCCAGAGCCTAAGAACCAGGTCAGCACAGCTGCTCTAGAGCCAGAGAACCAGGTCAGCAGAGCTGCTTTAGCCCCAGAGATCCAGGTCAGCGGAGCTAATACAGAGCCTAAGAACCAGGTCAGCACAGCTGCTCTAGAGCCAGAGAACCAGGTCAGCAGAGCTGCTTTAGCGCCAGAGAACCAGGTCAGCAGAGCTGCTTTAGAGCCAGAGAACCAGGTCAGCAGAGCTGCACTACAGTCTAAGAACCAGGTCAGCAGAGCTGCTCTAGAGGCAGAGAACCAGGTCAGGAGAGCTGCTTTAGAGGTAGAGAACCAGGTCAGCAAAGCTGCTCTAGACCCAGCGGACCAGGTCAGCCTAGCTGCTGTACAGCCAGAGAACCAGGTCAGCAGAGCTGCTCTAGAGGCTAAGAACCAGGTCAGCAGAGCTGCTCTAGAGGCAGAGAACCAGGTCAGGAGAGCTGCTTTAGAGGTAGAGAACCAGGTCAGCAGAGCTGCTCTAGAGCCAGTCGACCAGGTCAGCCTAGCTGCTGTAGAGCCAGAGAACCAGGTCAGCAGAGCTGCACTAGAGCCTAAGAACAGGGTCAGCAGAGCTGCTCTAGAGCCAGAGAAGCAGGTCAGAAGAGCTGTTTTAGAGGGAGAGAACCAGGTCAGCAGAGCTGCTCTAGAGCCTAAGAACCTGGTCAGCACAGCTGCTCTAGAGCCAGAGAACCAGGTCAGCAGAGCTGCTTTAGAGTCAGAGAACCAGGTCAGCAGAGCTGCTTAGGAGCCTAAGAACAAGGTCAGCAGAGCTGCTCTAGAGCCTAAGAACCAGGTCAGCAGAGCTGCTCTAGAGGCAGAGAAACCAGGTCAGCAAAGCTTCTTGAGAGGGAGAGAACCAGGTCAGCAGAGCTGCTTTAGAGCCAGAGAACCAGGTCAGCAGAGCTGCTTTAGAGCCAGAGAACCAGGTCATCAGAGCTGCTCTAGAGCCTATGAACCAGGTCAGGAGAGCTGCTCCAGGCCCCGAGAACCAGGTCAGATGAGCTGCTGTAGAGCTAGAGAAACCTGGTCAGCAGATCTGCATTAGAGCCTAAGAAGCAGGCAAGCATAGCTGCTCTAGAGCCAGAGAACCAGGTCAGCAGAGCTGCTTTAAAGCCAGAGAACCAAGTCAGCAGAGCTGCTCTAGAGCCTAAGAATCAGGTCAGCAGAGCTGCTCTAGAGCCTAATAACTAGGTCAGCAGAGCTGCTCTAGAGCCAGAGAACCAGGTCAGCAGAGCTGCTGTAGAGCTAGAGAAACAAGGTCAGCAGAGCTGCTTTAGAGGGAGAGAACCAGGTCAGCAGAGCTGCTCCAGAGCCTAAGAACCAGGTCATCACAGCTGCTCTAGAGCCAGAGAACCAGGTCAGCAGAGCTGCTTTAGCGCCAGAGATCCAGGTCAGCAGAGTTAATCCAGAGCCTAAGAACCAGGTCAGCACAGCTGCTCTAGAGCCAGAGAACCAGATGGTCAGCAGAGCTGCTTTAGCGCCAGAGAACCAGGTCAGCAGAGCTGCACTAGAGCCTAAGAACCAGGTCAGCAGAGCTGCTCTAGAGGCTAAGAACCAGGTCAGCAGAGCTGCTCTAGAGGCAGAGAACCAGGTCAGCAGAGCTGCTTTAGCTGGAGAGAACCAGGTCAGCAGAGCTGCTCTAGAGCCAGAGGACCAGGTCAGCCTAGCTGCTGTAGAGCCAGAGAACCAGGACAGCAGAGCTGCACTAGAGCCTAAGAACAAGGTCAGCAGAACTGCTCTAGAGCCAGAGAAGCAGGTCAGCAGAGCTGTTTTAGAGGGAGAGAACCAGGTCAGCAGAGCTGCACTAGAGCCTAAGAACCAGGTCAGCAGAGCTGCTCTAGAGGCTAAGAACCAGGTCAGCAGAGCTGCTCTAGAGGCAGAGAACCAGGTCAGCAGAGCTGCTTTAGATGGAGAGAACCAGGTCAGCAGAGCTGCTCTAGAGCCTATGAACCAGGTCAGGAGAGCTGCTCCAGGCCCAGAGAACCAGGTCAGATGAGCTGCTGTAGAGCTAGAGAAACCTGGTCAGCAGATCTGCATTAGAGCCTAAGAAGCAGGCAAGCATAGCTGCTCTAGAGCCAGAGAACCAGGTCAGCAGAGCTGCTTTAGAGCCAGAGAACCAAGTCAGCAGAGCTGCTCTAGAGCCTAAGAATCAGGTTAGCAGAGCTGCTCTAGAGCCTAATAACTAGGTCAGCAGAGCTGCTCTAGAGCCAGAGAACCAGGTCAGCAGAGCTGCTGTAGAGCTAGAGAAACAAGGTCAGCAGAGCTGCTTTAGAGGGAGAGAACCAGGTCAGCAGAGCTGCTCCAGAGCCTAAGAACCAGGTCATCACAGCTGCTCTAGAGCCAGAGAACCAGGTCAGCAGAGCTGCTTTAGCGCCAGAGATCCAGGTCAGCAGAGTTAATCCAGAGCCTAAGAACCAGGTCAGCACAGCTGCTCTAGAGCCAGAGAACCAGATGGTCAGCAGAGCTGCTTTAGCGCCAGAGAACCAGGTCAGCAGAGCTGCACTAGAGCCTAAGAACCAGGTCAGCAGAGCTGCTCTAGAGGCTAAGAACCAGGTCAGCAGAGCTGCTCTAGAGGCAGAGAACCAGGTCAGGAGAGCTGCTTTAGCGGGAGAGAACCAGGTCAGCAGAGCTGCTCTAGAGCCAGAGGACCAGGTCAGCCTAGCTGCTGTAGAGCCAGAGAACCAGGACAGCAGAGCTGCACTAGAGCCTAAGAACAAGGTCAGCAGAGCTGCTCTAGAGCCAGAGAAGCAGGTCAGCAGAGCTGTTTTAGAGGGAGAGAACCAGGTCAGCAGAGCTGCACTAGAGCCTAAGAACCAGGTCAGCAGAGCTGCTCTAGAGGCTAAGAACCAGGTCAGCAGAGCTGCTCTAGAGGCAGAGAACCAGGTCAGCAGAGCTGCTTTAGAGGGAGAGAACCAGGTCAGCAGAGCTGCTCTAGAGCCAGAGGACCAGGTCAGCCTAGCTGCTGTAGAGCCAGAGAACCAGGTCAGCAGAGCTGCACTAGCGCCTAAGAACAAGGTCAGCACAGCTGCTCTAGAGCCAGAGAAGCAGGTCAGCAGAGCTGCTTTAGAGGGAGAGAACGAGGTCAGCAGAGCTGCTCTAGAGCCTAAGAACCAGGTCAGCACAGCTGCTCTAGAGCCAGAGAACCAGGTCAGCAGAGCTGCTTTAGAGTCAGAGCACCAGGTCAGTAGATCTGCTTAAGAGCCAGAGAACCAGGTCAGCAGAACTGCTTTAGAACCAGAGAACCAGGTCAGCAGAGCTGCTCTAGAGCCTATGTACCAGGTCAGCAGAGCTGCTCCAGGCCCAGAGAACCAGGTCAGCACAGCTGCTGTAGAGCCAGAGAAACCTGGTCAGCAGATCTGCATTAGAGCCTAAGAAACAGGCAAGAATAGCTGCTCTAGAGCCAGATAACCAGGTCAGCAGAGCTGCTTTAGAGCCAGAGAACCAGGTCAGCAGAGCTGCTCTAGAGCCTAAGAATCAGGTCAGCAGAGCTGCTCTAGAGCCTAATAACCAGGTCAGCAGAGCTGCTCTAGAGCCAGATAACCAGGTCAGCAGAGCTGCTCTAGAGCCAGAGAAACAAGATCAGCAGAGCTGCTTTAGAAGGAGAGAACCAGGTCAGCAGAGCTGCTCTAGAGCCTAAGAACCAGGTCAGCAGAGCTGCTCTAGAGCCAGAGAACCAGGTCAGCAGAGCTTCTGTAGAGCTAGAGAAACCAGGTCAGCAGAGCTGCTTTAGAGGGAGAGAACCAGGTCAGCAGAGCTGCTCCAGAGCCTAAGAACCAGGTCAGCACAGCTGCTCTAGAGCCAGAGAACCAGGTCAGCAGAGCTGCTTTAGCGCCAGAGATCCAGGTCAGCGGAGCTAATACAGAGCCTAAGAACCAGGTCAGCACAGCTGCTCTAGAGCCAGAGAACCAGGTCAGCAGAGCTGCTTTAGCGCCAGAGAACCAGGTCAGCAGAGCTGCTTTAGAGCCAGAGAACCAGGTCAGCAGAGCTGCACTACAGTCTAAGAACCAGGTCAGCACAGCTGCTCTAGAGGCAGAGAACCAGGTCAGGAGAGCTGCTTTAGAGGTAGAGAACCAGGTCAGCAAAGCTGCTCTAGACCCAGCGGACCAGGTCAGCCTAGCTGCTGTACAGCCAGAGAACCAGGTCAGCAGAGCTGCTCTAGAGGCTAAGAACCAGGTCAGCAGAGCTGCTCTAGAGGCAGAGAACCAGGTCAGGAGAGCTGCTTTAGAGGTAGAGAACTAGGTCAGCAGAGCTGCTCTAGAGCCAGAGGACCAGGTCAGCCTAGCTGCTGTAGAGCCAGAGAACCAGGTCAGCAGAGCTGCACTAGAGCCTAAGAACAGGGTCAGCAGAGCTGCTCTAGAGCCAGAGAAGCAGGTCAGTAGAGCTGTTTTAGAGGGAGAGAACCAGGTCAGCAGAGCTGCTCTAGAGCCTAAGAACCTGGTCAGCACAGCTGCTCTAGAGCCAGAGAACCAGGTCAGCAGAGCTGCTTTAGAGTCAGAGAACCAGGTCAGCAGAGCTGCTTAGGAGCCTAAGAACAAGGTCAGCAGAGCTGCTCTAGAGCCTAAGAACCAGGTCAGCAGAGCTGCTCTAGAGGCAGAGAAACCAGGTCAGCAAAGCTTCTTGAGAGGGAGAGAACCAGGTCAGCAGAGCTGCTTTAGAGCCAGAGAACCAGGTCAGCAGAGCTGCTTTAGAGCCAGAGAACCAGGTCATCAGAGCTGCTCTAGAGCCTATGAACCAGGTCAGGAGCGCTGCTCCAGGCCCAGAGAACCAGGTCAGATGAGCTGCTGTAGAGCTAGAGAAACCTGGTCAGCAGATCTGCATTAGAGCCTAAGAAGCAGGCAAGCATAGCTGCTCTAGAGCCAGAGAACCAGGTCAGCAGAGCTGCTTTAGAGCCAGAGAACCAAGTCAGCAGAGCTGCTCTAGAGCCTAAGAATCAGGTCAGCAGAGCTGCTCTAGAGCCTAATAACTAGGTCAGCAGAGCTGCTCTAGAGCCAGAGAACCAGATGGTCAGCAGAGCTGCTTTAGCGCCAGAGAACCAGGTCAGCAGAGCTGCACTAGAGCCTAAGAACCAGGTCAGCAGAGCTGCTCTAGAGGCTAAGAACCAGGTCAGCAGAGCTGCTCTAGAGGCAGAGAACCAGGTCAGGAAAGCTGCTTTAGCGGGAGAGAACCAGGTCAGCAGAGCTGCTCTAGAGCCAGAGGACCAGGTCAGCCTAGCTGCTGTAGAGCCAGAGAACCAGGACAGCAGAGCTGCACTAGAGCCTAAGAACAAGGTCAGCAGAGCTGCTATAGAGCCAGAGAAGCAGGTCAGCAGAGCTGTTTTAGAGGGAGAGAACCAGGTCAGCAGAGCTGCTCTAGAGCCTAAGAACCAGGTCAGCATAGCTGCTCTAGAGCCAGAGAACCACGTCAGCAGAGTTGCTTTAGAGTCAGAGAACCAGGTCAGCAGAGCTGCTTAAGAGCCTAAGAAAAGGGTCAGCAGAGCTGCTCTAGAGCCTAAGAACCAGGTCAGCAGAGCTGCTCTAGAGGCAGACAAACCAGGTCAGCAAAGCTGCTTGAGAGGGAGAGAACCAGGTCAGCAGAGCTGCTTTAGAGCCAGAGAACCAGGTCATCGGAGCTGCTCTAGAGCCTATGAACCAGGTCAGGAGAGCTGCTGCAGGCCCAGAGAACCAGGTCAGCAGAGCTGCTGTAGAGCCAGAGAAACCTGGTCAGCAGATCTGCATTAGAGCTTAAGAAGCAGGCAAGCATAGCTGCTCTAGAGCCAGAGAACCAGGTCAGCAGAGCTGCTTTAGAGCCAGAGAACCAAGTCAGCAGAGCTGCTCTAGAGCCTAAGGATCAGGTCAGCAGAGCTGCTCTAGAGCCTAATAACTAGGTCAGCAGAGCTGCTCTAGAGCTAGATAACCAGGTCAGCAGAGCTGCTGTAGAGCCAGAGAAACCAGATCAGGAGAGCTGTTCTAGAGCCCATGAACCAGGTCAGCAGAGCTTTTCCAGGCCCAGAGAACCAGTTCAACAGAGCTGCTGTAGAGCCAGAGAAACCTGGTCAGCAGATCTGCATTAGAACCTAAGAAGCAGGCAAGCATAGCTTCTCTAGAACCAGAGAACCAGGTCAGCAGAGCTGCTCTAGAGCCTAAGAATCAGGTCAGCAGAGCTGCTCTACAGCCTAATAACCAGGTCAGCAGAGCTGCTCTAGAGCCAGATAACCAGGTCAGCAGAGCTGCTGTAGAGCCAGAGAAACCAGATCAGCAGAGCTGCTTTAGAGGGAGAGAACCAGGTCAGCAGAGCTGCTCTAGAGCCTAAGAACCAGGTCAAAAGAGCTGCTCTAAAACCAGAGAACCAGGTCAGCAGAGCTGCTGTAGAGCTAGAGAAACCAGGTCAGCAGAGCTGCTTTAGAGGGAGAGAACCAGGTCAGCAGAGCTGCTCCAGAGCCTAAGAACCAGGTCAACACAGCTGGTCTAGGGCCAGAGAACCAGGTCAGCAGAGCTGCTTTAGCACCAGAGATCCAGGTCAGCAGAGCTAATCTAGAGCCTAAGAACCAGGTCAGCACAGCTGCTCTAGAGCCAGAGAACCAGGTCAGCAGAGCTGCTTTAGCGCCAGAGAACCAGGTCAGCAGAGCTGCTTTAGAGCCAGAGAACCAGGTCAGCAGAGCTGCACTAGAGCCTAAGAACCAGGTCAGCAGAGCTGCTCTAGAGGCTAAGAACCAGGTCAGCAGAGCTGCTCTAGAGGCAGAGAACCAGGTCAGCAGGGCTGCTTTAGAGGGAGAGAACCAGGTCAGCAGAGCTGCTCTAGAGCCAGAGGACCAGGTCAGCCTAGCTGCTGTAGAGCCAGAGAACCAGGTCAGCAGAGCTGCACTAGAGCCTAAGAAAAAGGTCAGCACAGCTGCTCTAGAGCCAGAGAAGCAGGTCAGCAGAGCTGCTTTAGAGGGAGAGAACCAGGTCAGCAGAGCTGCTCTAGAGCCTTAGAACCAGGTCAGCACAGCTGCTCTAGTGCCAGAGAACCAGGTCAGCAGAGCTGCTTTAGAGTCAGAGAACCAGGTCAGTAGAGCTGCTTAAGAGCCAGAGAACCAGGTCAGCAGAGCTGCTCTAGAGCCTAAGAACCAGGTCAGCAAAGCTGCTTGAGAGGGAGAGAACCAGGTCAGCAGAGCTGCTTTAGAACCAGAGAACCAGGTCAGCAGAGCTGCTCTAGAGCCTATGAACCAGGTCAGCAGAGCTGCTCCAGGCCCAGAGAACCAGGTCAGCACAGCTGCTGTAGAGCCAGAGAAACCTGGTCAGCAGATCTGCATTAGAGCCTAAGAAACAGGCAAGAATAGCTGCTCTAGAGCCAGAGAACCAGGTCAGCAGAGCTGCTTTAGAGCCAGAGAACCAGGTCAACAGAGCTGCTCTAGAGCCTAAGAATCAGGTCAGCAGAGCTGCTCTAGAGCCTAATAACCAGGTCAGCAGAGCTGCTCTAGAGCCAGATAACCAGGTCAGCAGAGCTGCTGTAGAGCCAGAGAAACCAGATCAGCAGAGCTGCTTTAGAGGGAGAGAACCAGGTCAGAAGAGCTGCTCTAGAGCCTAAGAACCAGGTCAACAGAGCTGCTCTAGAGCCAGAGAACCAGGTCAGCAGAGCTGCTGTAGAGCTAGAGAATCCAGGTCAGCAGAGCTGCTTTAGAGGGAGAGAACCAGGTCAGCAGAGCTGCTCCAGAGCCTAAGAACCAGGTCAACACAGCTGGTCTAGGGCCAGAGAACCAGGTCAGCAGAGCTGCTTTAGCACCAGAGATCCAGGTCAGCAGAGCTAATCTAGAGCCTAAGAACCAGGTCAGCACAGCTGCTCTAGAGCCAGAGAACCAGGTCAGCAGAGCTGCTCCAGGCCCAGAGAACCAGGTCAACAGAGCTGCTGTAGAGCCAGAGAAACCTGCTCAGCAGATCTGCATTAGAACCTAAGAAGCAGGCAAGCATAGCTTCTCTAGAGCCAGAGAACCAGGTCAGCAGAGCTGCTCTAGAGCCGAAGAATCAGGTCAGCAGAGCTGCTCTAGAGCCTAATAACCAGGTCAGCAGAGCTGCTCTAGAGCCAGATAACCAGGTCAGCAGAGCTGCTGTAGAGCCAGAGAAACCAGATCAGCAGAGCTGCTTTAGAGGGAAAGAACCAGGTCAGCAGAGCTGCTCTAGAGCCTAAGAACCAGGCCAACAGAGCTGCTCTAGAGCCAGAGAACCAGGTCAGCAGAGCTGCTGTAGAGCTAGAGAAACCAGGTCAGCAGAGCTGCTTTAGAGGGAGAGAACCAGGTCAGCGGAGCTGCTCCAGAGCCTAAGAACCAGGTCAACACAGCTGGTCTAGGGCCAGAGGATCAGGTCAGCAGAGCTGCTTTAGCACCAGAGATCCAGGTCAGCAGAGCTAATCTAGAGCCTAAGAACCAGGTCAGCACAGCTGCTCTAGAGCCAGAGAACCAGGTCAGCAGAGCTGCTTTAGAGCCAGAGAACCAGGTCAGCAGGGCTGCACTAGAGCCTAAGAACAAGGTCAGCAGAGCTGCTCTAGAGGCTAAGAACCAGGTCAGCAGAGCTGCTCTAGAGGCAGAGAACCAGGTCAGCAGAGCTGCTTTAGAGGGAGAGAACCAGGTCAGCACAGCTGCTCTAGAGTCAGAGGACCTGGTCAGCCTAGCTGCTGTAGAGCCAGAGAACCAGGTCAGCAGAGCTGCACTAGAGCCTAAGAACAAGGTCAGCACAGCTGCTCTAGAGCCAGAGAAGCAGGTCAGCAGAGCTGCTTTAGAGGGAGAGAACCAGGTCAGCAGAGCTGATCTAGAGCCTAAGAACCAGGTCAGCACAGCTGCTCTAGAGCCAGAGAACCAGGTCAGCAGAGCTGCTTTAGAGTCAGAGCACCAGGTCAGTAGAGCTGCTTAAGAGCCAGAGAACCAGGTCAGCAGAGCTGCTCTAGAGCCTAAGAACCAGGTCAGCAAAGCTGCTTGAGAGGGAGAGAACCAGGTCAGCAGAGCTGCTTTAGAACCAGAGAACCAGGTCAGCAGAGCTGCTCCAGGCCAAGAGAACCAGGTCAGCACAGCTGCTGTAGAGCCAGAGAAACCTGGTCAGCAGATCTGCATTAGAGCCTAAGAAACAGGCAAGAATAGCTGCTCTAGAGAAAGAGAACCAGGTCAGCAGAGCTGCTTTAGAGCCAGAGAACCAGGTCAGCAGAGCTACTCTAGAGCCTAAGAATCAGGTCAGCGGAGCTGCTCTAGAGCCTAATAACCAGGTCAGCAGAGCTGCTCTAGAGCCAGATAACCAGGTCAGCAGAGCTGCTGTAGAGCCAGAGAAACCAGATCAGCAGACCTGCTTTAGAAGGAGAGAACCAGGTCAGCAGAGCTGCTTTAGAGCCAGAGAACCAAGTCAGCAGAGCTGCTCTAGAGCCTAAGAATCAGGTCAGCAGAGCTGCTCTAGAGCCTAATAACTAGGTCAGCAGAGCTGCTCTAGAGCCAGAGAACCAGGTCAGCAGAGCTGCTGTAGAGCTAGAGAAACAAGGTCAGCAGAGCTGCTTTAGAGGGAGAGAACCAGGTCAGCAGAGCTGCTCCAGAGCCTAAGAACCAGGTCATCACAGCTGCTCTAGAGCCAGAGAACCAGGTCAGCAGAGCTGCTTTAGCGCCAGAGATCCAGGTCAGCAGAGTTAATCCAGAGCCTAAGAACCAGGTCAGCACAGCTGCTCTAGAGCCAGAGAACCAGATGGTCAGCAGAGCTGCTTTAGCGCCAGAGAACCAGGTCAGCAGAGCTGCACTAGAGCCTAAGAACCAGGTCAGCAGAGCTGCTCTAGAGGCTAAGAACCAGGTCAGCAGAGCTGCTCTAGAGGCAGAGAACCAGGTCAGCAGAGCTGCTGTAGAGCTAGAGAAACAAGGTCAGCAGAGCTGCTTTAGAGGGAGAGAACCAGGTCAGCAGAGCTGCTCCCGAGCCTAAGAACCAGGTCAACACAGCTGCTCTAGAGCCAGAGAACCAGATGGTCAGCAGAGCTGCTTTAGCGCCAGAGAACCAGGTCAGCAGAGCTGCACTAGAGCCTAGGAACCAGGTCAGCAGAGCTGCTCTAGAGGCTGAGAACCAGGTCAGCAGAGCTGCTCTAGAGGCAGAGAACCAGGTCAGGAGAGCTGCTTTAGAGGGAGAGAACCAGGTCAGCAGAGCTGCTCTAGAGCCAGAGGACCAGGTCAGCAGAGCTGCTTTAGCGCCAGAGAACCAGGTCAGCAGAGCTGCTTTAGAGCCAGAGAACCAGGTCAGCAGAGCTGCACTAGAGCCTAAGAACCAGGTCAGCAGAGCTGCTCTAGAGGCTAAGAACCAGGTCAGCAGAGCTGCTCTAGAGGCAGAGAACCAGGTCAGCAGAGCTGCTTTAGAGGGAGAGAACCAGGTCAGCAGAGCTGCTCTAGAGCCAGAGGACCAGGTCAGCCTAGCTGCTGTAGAGCCAGAGAACCAGGTCAGCAGAGCTGCACTAGCGCCTAAGAACAAGGTCAGCACAGCTTCTCTAGAGCCAGAGAGGCAGGTCAGCAGAGCTGCTTTAGAGGGAGAGAACGAGGTCAGCAGAGCTGCTCTAGAGCCTAAGAACCAGGTCAGCACAGCTGCTCTAGAGCCAGAGAACCAGGTCAGCAGAGCTGCTTTCGAGTCAGAGCACCAGGTCAGTAGATCTGCTTAAGAGCCAGAGAACCAGGTCAGCAGAACTGCTTTAGAACCAGAGAACCAGGTCAGCAGAGCTGCTCTAGAGCCTATGAACCAGGTCAGCAGAGCTGCTCCAGGCCCAGAGAACCAGGTCAGCACAGCTGCTGTAGAGCCAGAGAAACCTGGTCAGCAGATCTGCATTAGAGGGAGAGAACCAGGTCAGCAGAGCTGCTCTAGAGCCTAAGAATCAGGTCAGCAGAGCTGCTCTAGAGCCTAATAACCAGGTCAGCAGAGCTGCTCTAGAGCCAGATAACCCGATCAGCAGAGCTGCTCTAGAGCCAGAGAACCAGATCAGCGGAGCTGCTTTAGAAGGAGAGAACCAGGTCAGCAGAGCTGCTCTAGAGCCTAAGAACCAGGTCAGCAGAGCTGCTCTAGAGCCAGAGAACCAGGTCAGCAGAGCTTCTGTAGAGCTAGAGAAACCAGGTCAGCAGAGCTGCTTTAGAGGGAGAGAACCAGGTAAGCAGAGCTGCTCCAGAGCCTAAGAACCAGGTCAGCACAGCTGCTCTAGAGCCAGAGAACCAGGTCAGCAGAGCTGCTTTAGCCCCAGAGATCCAGGTCAGCGGAGCTAATACAGAGCCTAAGAACCAGGTCAGCACAGCTGCTCTAGAGCCAGAGAACCAGGTCAGCAGAGCTGCTTTAGCGCCAGAGAACCAGGTCAGCAGAGCTGCTTTAGAGCCAGAGAACCAGGTCAGCAGAGCTGCACTACAGTCTAAGAACCAGGTCAGCAGAGCTGCTCTAGAGGCAGAGAACCAGGTCAGGAGAGCTGCTTTAGAGGTAGAGAACCAGGTCAGCAAAGCTGCTCTAGACCCAGCGGACCAGGTCAGCCTAGCTGCTGTACAGCCAGAGAACCAGGTCAGCAGAGCTGCTCTAGAGCCTAAGAACCAGGTCAGCAGAGCTGCTCTAGAGGCAGAGAAACCAGGTCAGCAAAGCTGCTTGAGAGGGAGAGAACCAGGTCAGCAGAGCTGCTTTAGAGCCAGAGAACCAGGTCATCAGAGCTGCTCTAGAGCCTATGAACCAGGTCAGGAGAGCTGCTGCACGCCCCGAGAACCAGGTCAGATGAGCTGCTGTAGAGCTAGAGAAAACTGGTCAGCAGATCTGCATTAGAGCCTAAGAAGCAGGCAAGCATAGCTGCTCTAGAGCCAGAGAACCAGGTCAGCAGAGCTGCTTTAAAGCCAGAGAACCAAGTCAGCAGAGCTGCTCTAGAGCCTAAGAATCAGGTCAGCAGAGCTGCTCTAGAGCCTAATAACTAGGTCAGCAGAGCTGCTCTAGAGCCAGAGAACCAGGTCAGCAGAGCTGCTGTAGAGCTAGAGAAACAAGGTCAGCAGAGCTGCTTTAGAGGGAGAGAACCAGGTCAGCAGAGCTGCTCCAGAGCCTAAGAACCAGGTCATCACAGCTGCTCTAGAGCCAGAGAACCAGGTCAGCAGAGCTGCTTTAGCGCCAGAGATCCAGGTCAGCAGAGTTAATCCAGAGCCTAAGAACCAGGTCAGCACAGCTGCTCTAGAGCCAGAGAACCAGATGGTCAGCAGAGCTGCTTTAGCGCCAGAGAACCAGGTCAGCAGAGCTGCACTAGAGCCTAGGAACCAGGTCAGCAGAGCTGCTCTAGAGGCTGAGAACCAGGTCAGCAGAGCTGCTCTAGAGGCAGAGAACCAGGTCAGGAGAGCTGCTTTAGAGGGAGAGAACCAGGTCAGCAGAGCTGCTCTAGAGCCAGAGGACCAGGTCAGCAGAGCTGCTTTAGCGCCAGAGAACCAGGTCAGCAGAGCTGCTTTAGAGCCAGAGAACCAGGTCAGCAGAGCTGCACTAGAGCCTAAGAACCAGGTCAGCAGAGCTGCTCTAGAGGCTAAGAACCAGGTCAGCAGAGCTGCTCTAGAGGCAGAGAACCAGGTCAGCAGAGCTGCTTTAGAGGGAGAGAACCAGGTCAGCAGAGCTGCTCTAGAGCCAGAGGACCAGGTCAGCCTAGCTGCTGTAGAGCCAGAGAACCAGGTCAGCAGAGCTGCACTAGCGCCTAAGAACAAGGTCAGCACAGCTTCTCTAGAGCCAGAGAGGCAGGTCAGCAGAGCTGCTTTAGAGGGAGAGAACGAGGTCAGCAGAGCTGCTCTAGAGCCTAAGAACCAGGTCAGCACAGCTGCTCTAGAGCCAGAGAACCAGGTCAGCAGAGCTGCTTTCGAGTCAGAGCACCAGGTCAGTAGATCTGCTTAAGAGCCAGAGAACCAGGTCAGCAGAACTGCTTTAGAACCAGAGAACCAGGTCAGCAGAGCTGCTCTAGAGCCTATGAACCAGGTCAGCAGAGCTGCTCCAGGCCCAGAGAACCAGGTCAGCACAGCTGCTGTAGAGCCAGAGAAACCTGGTCAGCAGATCTGCATTAGAGGGAGAGAACCAGGTCAGCAGAGCTGCTCTAGAGCCTAAGAATCAGGTCAGCAGAGCTGCTCTAGAGCCTAATAACCAGGTCAGCAGAGCTGCTCTAGAGCCAGATAACCCGATCAGCAGAGCTGCTCTAGAGCCAGAGAACCAGATCAGCAGAGCTGCTTTAGAAGGAGAGAACCAGGTCAGCAGAGCTGCTCTAGAGCCTAAGAACCAGGTCAGCAGAGCTGCTCTAGAGCCAGAGAACCAGGTCAGCAGAGCTTCTGTAGAGCTAGAGAAACCAGGTCAGCAGAGCTGCTTTAGAGGGAGAGAACCAGGTAAGCAGAGCTGCTCCAGAGCCTAAGAACCAGGTCAGCACAGCTGCTCTAGAGCCAGAGAACCAGGTCAGCAGAGCTGCTTTAGCCCCAGAGATCCAGGTCAGCGGAGCTAATACAGAGCCTAAGAACCAGGTCAGCACAGCTGCTCTAGAGCCAGAGAACCAGGTCAGCAGAGCTGCTTTAGCGCCAGAGAACCAGGTCAGCAGAGCTGCTTTAGAGCCAGAGAACCAGGTCAGCAGAGCTGCACTACAGTCTAAGAAAGCAGGTCAGCAGAGCTGCTCTAGAGGCAGAGAACCAGGTCAGGAGAGCTGCTTTAGAGGTAGAGAACCAGGTCAGCAAAGCTGCTCTAGACCCAGCGGACCAGGTCAGCCTAGCTGCTGTACAGCCAGAGAACCAGGTCAGCAGAGCTGCTCTAGAGCCTAAGAACCAGGTCAGCAGAGCTGCTCTAGAGGCAGAGAAACCAGGTCAGCAAAGCTTCTTGAGAGGGAGAGAACCAGGTCAGCAGAGCTGCTTTAGAGCCAGAGAACCAGGTCAGCAGAGCTGCTTTAGAGCCAGAGAACCAGGTCATCAGAGCTGCTCTAGAGCCTATGAACCAGGTCAGGAGAGCTGCTCCAGGCCCCGAGAACCAGGTCAGATGAGCTGCTGTAGAGCTAGAGAAAACTGGTCAGCAGATCTGCATTAGAGCCTAAGAAGCAGGCAAGCATAGCTGCTCTAGAGCCAGAGAACCAGGTCAGCAGAGCTGCTTTAAAGCCAGAGAACCAAGTCAGCAGAGCTGCTCTAGAGCCTAAGAATCAGGTCAGCAGAGCTGCTCTAGAGCCTAATAACTAGGTCAGCAGAGCTGCTCTAGAGCCAGAGAACCAGGTCAGCAGAGCTGCTGTAGAGCTAGAGAAACAAGGTCAGCAGAGCTGCTTTAGAGGGAGAGAACCAGGTCAGCAGAGCTGCTCCAGAGCCTAAGAACCAGGTCATCACAGCTGCTCTAGAGCCAGAGAACCAGGTCAGCAGAGCTGCTTTAGCGCCAGAGATCCAGGTCAGCAGAGTTAATCCAGAGCCTAAGAACCAGGTCAGCACAGCTGCTCTAGAGCCAGAGAACCAGATGGTCAGCAGAGCTGCTTTAGCGCCAGAGAACCAGGTCAGCAGAGCTGCACTAGAGCCTAAGAACCAGGTCAGCAGAGCTGCTCTAGAGGCTAAGAACCAGGTCAGCAGAGCTGCTCTAGAGGCAGAGAACCAGGTCAGCAGAGCTGCTTTAGCTGGAGAGAACCAGGTCAGCAGAGCTGCTCTAGAGCCAGAGGACCAGGTCAGCCTAGCTGCTGTAGAGCCAGAGAACCAGGACAGCAGAGCTGCACTAGAGCCTAAGAACAAGGTCAGCAGAACTGCTCTAGAGCCAGAGAAGCAGGTCAGCAGAGCTGTTTTAGAGGGAGAGAACCAGGTCAGCAGAGCTGCACTAGAGCCTAAGAACCAGGTCAGCAGAGCTGCTCTAGAGGCTAAGAACCAGGTCAGCAGAGCTGCTCTAGAGGCAGAGAACCAGGTCAGCAGAGCTGCTTTAGATGGAGAGAACCAGGTCAGCAGAGCTGCTCTAGAGCCTATGAACCAGGTCAGGAGAGCTGCTCCAGGCCCAGAGAACCAGGTCAGATGAGCTGCTGTAGAGCTAGAGAAACCTGGTCAGCAGATCTGCATTAGAGCCTAAGAAGCAGGCAAGCATAGCTGCTCTAGAGCCAGAGAACCAGGTCAGCAGAGCTGCTTTAGAGCCAGAGAACCAAGTCAGCAGAGCTGCTCTAGAGCCTAAGAATCAGGTTAGCAGAGCTGCTCTAGAGCCTAATAACTAGGTCAGCAGAGCTGCTCTAGAGCCAGAGAACCAGGTCAGCAGAGCTGCTGTAGAGCTAGAGAAACAAGGTCAGCAGAGCTGCTTTAGAGGGAGAGAACCAGGTCAGCAGAGCTGCTCCAGAGCCTAAGAACCAGGTCATCACAGCTGCTCTAGAGCCAGAGAACCAGGCCAGCAGAGCTGCTTTAGCGCCAGAGATCCAGGTCAGCAGAGTTAATCCAGAGCCTAAGAACCAGGTCAGCACAGCTGCTCTAGAGCCAGAGAACCAGATGGTCAGCAGAGCTGCTTTAGCGCCAGAGAACCAGGTCAGCAGAGCTGCACTAGAGCCTAAGAACCAGGTCAGCAGAGCTGCTCTAGAGGCTAAGAACCAGGTCAGCAGAGCTGCTCTAGAGGCAGAGAACCAGGTCAGGAGAGCTGCTTTAGCGGGAGAGAACCAGGTCAGCAGAGCTGCTCTAGAGCCAGAGGACCAGGTCAGCCTAGCTGCTGTAGAGCCAGAGAACCAGGACAGCAGAGCTGCACTAGAGCCTAAGAACAAGGTCAGCAGAGCTGCTCTAGAGCCAGAGAAGCAGGTCAGCAGAGCTGTTTTAGAGGGAGAGAACCAGGTCAGCAGAGCTGCACTAGAGCCTAAGAACCAGGTCAGCAGAGCTGCTCTAGAGGCTAAGAACCAGGTCAGCAGAGCTGCTCTAGAGGCAGAGAACCAGGTCAGCAGAGCTGCTTTAGAGGGAGAGAACCAGGTCAGCAGAGCTGCTCTAGAGCCAGAGGACCAGGTCAGCCTAGCTGCTGTAGAGCCAGAGAACCAGGTCAGCAGAGCTGCACTAGCGCCTAAGAACAAGGTCAGCACAGCTGCTCTAGAGCCAGAGAAGCAGGTCAGCAGAGCTGCTTTAGAGGGAGAGAACGAGGTCAGCAGAGCTGCTCTAGAGCCTAAGAACCAGGTCAGCACAGCTGCTCTAGAGCCAGAGAACCAGGTCAGCAGAGCTGCTTTAGAGTCAGTGCACCAGGTCAGTAGATCTGCTTAAGAGCCAGAGAACCAGGTCAGCAGAACTGCTTTAGAACCAGAGAACCAGGTCAGCAGAGCTGCTCTAGAGCCTATGTACCAGGTCAGCAGAGCTGCTCCAGGCCCAGAGAACCAGGTCAGCACAGCTGCTGTAGAGCCAGAGAAACCTGGTCAGCAGATCTGCATTAGAGCCTAAGAAACAGGCAAGAATAGCTGCTCTAGAGCCAGATAACCAGGTCAGCAGAGCTGCTTTAGAGCCAGAGAACCAGGTCAGCAGAGCTGCTCTAGAGCCTAAGAATCAGGTCAGCAGAGCTGCTCTAGAGCCTAATAACCAGGTCAGCAGAGCTGCTCTAGAGCCAGATAACCAGGTCAGCAGAGCTGCTCTAGAGCCAGAGAAACAAGATCAGCAGAGCTGCTTTAGAAGGAGAGAACCAGGTCAGCAGAGCTGCTCTAGAGCCTAAGAACCAGGTCAGCAGAGCTGCTCTAGAGCCAGAGAACCAGGTCAGCAGAGCTTCTGTAGAGCTAGAGAAACCAGGTCAGCAGAGCTGCTTTAGAGGGAGAGAACCAGGTCAGCAGAGCTGCTCCAGAGCCTAAGAACCAGGTCAGCACAGCTGCTCTAGAGCCAGAGAACCAGGTCAGCAGAGCTGCTTTAGCGCCAGAGATCCAGGTCAGCGGAGCTAATACAGAGCCTAAGAACCAGGTCAGCACAGCTGCTCTAGAGCCAGAGAACCAGGTCAGCAGAGCTGCTTTAGCGCCAGAGAACCAGGTCAGCAGAGCTGCTTTAGAGCCAGAGAACCAGGTCAGCAGAGCTGCACTACAGTCTAAGAACCAGGTCAGCACAGCTGCTCTAGAGGCAGAGAACCAGGTCAGGAGAGCTGCTTTAGAGGTAGAGAACCAGGTCAGCAAAGCTGCTCTAGACCCAGCGGACCAGGTCAGCCTAGCTGCTGTACAGCCAGAGAACCAGGTCAGCAGAGCTGCTCTAGAGGCTAAGAACCAGGTCAGCAGAGCTGCTCTAGAGGCAGAGAACCAGGTCAGGAGAGCTGCTTTAGAGGTAGAGAACTAGGTCAGCAGAGCTGCTCTAGAGCCAGAGGACCAGGTCAGCCTAGCTGCTGTAGAGCCAGAGAACCAGGTCAGCAGAGCTGCACTAGAGCCTAAGAACAGGGTCAGCAGAGCTGCTCTAGAGCCAGAGAAGCAGGTCAGTAGAGCTGTTTTAGAGGGAGAGAACCAGGTCAGCAGAGCTGCTCTAGAGCCTAAGAACCTGGTCAGCACAGCTGCTCTAGAGCCAGAGAACCAGGTCAGCAGAGCTGCTTTAGAGTCAGAGAACCAGGTCAGCAGAGCTGCTTAGGAGCCTAAGAACAAGGTCAGCAGAGCTGCTCTAGAGCCTAAGAACCAGGTCAGCAGAGCTGCTCTAGAGGCAGAGAAACCAGGTCAGCAAAGCTTCTTGAGAGGGAGAGAACCAGGTCAGCAGAGCTGCTTTAGAGCCAGAGAACCAGGTCAGCAGAGCTGCTTTAGAGCCAGAGAACCAGGTCATCAGAGCTGCTCTAGAGCCTATGAACCAGGTCAGGAGCGCTGCTCCAGGCCCAGAGAACCAGGTCAGATGAGCTGCTGTAGAGCTAGAGAAACCTGGTCAGCAGATCTGCATTAGAGCCTAAGAAGCAGGCAAGCATAGCTGCTCTAGAGCCAGAGAACCAGGTCAGCAGAGCTGCTTTAGAGCCAGAGAACCAAGTCAGCAGAGCTGCTCTAGAGCCTAAGAATCAGGTCAGCAGAGCTGCTCTAGAGCCTAATAACTAGGTCAGCAGAGCTGCTCTAGAGCCAGAGAAGCAGGTCAGCAGAGCTGCTGTAGAGCTAGAGAAACAAGGTCAGCAGAGCTGCTTTAGAGGGAGAGAACCAGGTCAGCAGAGCTGCTCCAGAGCCTAAGAACCAGGTCATCACAGCTGCTCTAGAGCCAGAGAACCAGGTCAGCAGAGCTGCTTTAGCGCCAGAGATCCAGGTCAGCAGAGTTAATCCAGAGCCTAAGAACCAGGTCAGCACAGCTGCTCTAGAGCCATAGAACCAGATGGTCAGCAGAGCTGCTTTAGCGCCAGAGAACCAGGTCAGCAGAGCTGCACTAGAGCCTAAGAACCAGGTCAGCAGAGCTGCTCTAGAGGCTAAGAACCAGGTCAGCAGAGCTGCTCTAGAGGCAGAGAACCAGGTCAGGAAAGCTGCTTTAGCGGGAGAGAACCAGGTCAGCAGAGCTGCTCTAGAGCCAGAGGACCAGGTCAGCCTAGCTGCTGTAGAGCCAGAGAACCAGGACAGCAGAGCTGCACTAGAGCCTAAGAACAAGGTCAGCAGAGCTGCTATAGAGCCAGAGAAGCAGGTCAGCAGAGCTGTTTTAGAGGGAGAGAACCAGGTCAGCAGAGCTGCTCTAGAGCCTAAGAACCAGGTCAGCATAGCTGCTCTAGAGCCAGAGAACCACGTCAGCAGAGTTGCTTTAGAGTCAGAGAACCAGGTCAGCAGAGCTGCTTAAGAGCCTAAGAAAAGGGTCAGCAGAGCTGCTCTAGAGCCTAAGAACCAGGTCAGCAGAGCTGCTCTAGAGGCAGACAAACCAGGTCAGCAAAGCTGCTTGAGAGGGAGAGAACCAGGTCAGCAGAGCTGCTTTAGAGCCAGAGAACCAGGTCATCGGAGCTGCTCTAGAGCCTATGAACCAGGTCAGGAGAGCTGCTGCAGGCCCAGAGAACCAGGTCAGCAGAGCTGCTGTAGAGCAAGAGAAACCTGGTCAGCAGATCTGCATTAGAGCTTAAGAAGCAGGCAAGCATAGCTGCTCTAGAGCCAGAGAACCAGGTCAGCAGAGCTGCTTTAGAGCCAGAGAACCAAGTCAGCAGAGCTGCTCTAGAGCCTAAGGATCAGGTCAGCAGAGCTGCTCTAGAGCCTAATAACTAGGTCAGCAGAGCTGCTCTAGAGCTAGATAACCAGGTCAGCAGAGCTGCTGTAGAGCCAGAGAAACCAGATCAGGAGAGCTGTTCTAGAGCCCATGAACCAGGTCAGCAGAGCTTTTCCAGGCCCAGAGAACCAGTTCAACAGAGCTGCTGTAGAGCCAGAGAAACCTGGTCAGCAGATCTGCATTAGAACCTAAGAAGCAGGCAAGCATAGCTTCTCTAGAACCAGAGAACCAGGTCAGCAGAGCTGCTCTAGAGCCTAAGAATCAGGTCAGCAGAGCTGCTCTACAGCCTAATAACCAGGTCAGCAGAGCTGCTCTAGAGCCAGATAACCAGGTCAGCAGAGCTGCTGTAGAGCCAGAGAAACCAGATCAGCAGAGCTGCTTTAGAGGGAGAGAACCAGGTCAGCAGAGCTGCTCTAGAGCCTAAGAACCAGGTCAAAAGAGCTGCTCTAAAACCAGAGAACCAGGTCAGCAGAGCTGCTGTAGAGCTAGAGAAACCAGGTCAGCAGAGCTGCTTTAGAGGGAGAGAACCAGGTCAGCAGAGCTGCTCCAGAGCCTAAGAACCAGGTCAACACAGCTGGTCTAGGGCCAGAGAACCAGGTCAGCAGAGCTGCTTTAGCACCAGAGATCCAGGTCAGCAGAGCTAATCTAGAGCCTAAGAACCAGGTCAGCACAGCTGCTCTAGAGCCAGAGAACCAGGTCAGCAGAGCTGCTTTAGCGCCAGAGAACCAGGTCAGCAGAGCTGCTTTAGAGCCAGAGAACCAGGTCAGCAGAGCTGCACTAGAGCCTAAGAACCAGGTCAGCAGAGCTGCTCTAGAGGCTAAGAACCAGGTCAGCAGAGCTGCTCTAGAGGCAGAGAACCAGGTCAGCAGAGCTGCTTTAGAGGGAGAGAACCAGGTCAGCAGAGCTGCTCTAGAGCCAGAGGACCAGGTCAGCCTAGCTGCTGTAGAGCCAGAGAACCAGGTCAGCAGAGCTGCACTAGAGCCTAAGAAAAAGGTCAGCACAGCTGCTCTAGAGCCAGAGAAGCAGGTCAGCAGAGCTGCTTTAGAGGGAGAGAACCAGGTCAGCAGAGCTGCTCTAGAGCCTTAGAACCAGGTCAGCACAGCTGCTCTAGTGCCAGAGAACCAGGTCAGCAGAGCTGCTTTAGAGTCAGAGAACCAGGTCAGTAGAGCTGCTTAAGAGCCAGAGAACCAGGTCAGCAGAGCTGCTCTAGAGCCTAAGAACCAGGTCAGCAAAGCTGCTTGAGAGGGAGAGAACCAGGTCAGCAGAGCTGCTTTAGAACCAGAGAACCAGGTCAGCAGAGCTGCTCTAGAGCCTATGAACCAGGTCAGCAGAGCTGCTCCAGGCCCAGAGAACCAGGTCAGCACAGCTGCTGTAGAGCCAGAGAAACCTGGTCAGCAGATCTGCATTAGAGCCTAAGAAACAGGCAAGAATAGCTGCTCTAGAGCCAGAGAACCAGGTCAGCAGAGCTGCTTTAGAGCCAGAGAACCAGGTCAACAGAGCTGCTCTAGAGCCTAAGAATCAGGTCAGCAGAGCTGCTCTAGAGCCTAATAACCAGGTCAGCAGAGCTGCTCTAGAGCCAGATAACCAGGTCAGCAGAGCTGCTGTAGAGCCAGAGAAACCAGATCAGCAGAGCTGCTTTAGAGGGAGAGAACCAGGTCAGAAGAGCTGCTCTAGAGCCTAAGAACCAGGTCAACAGAGCTGCTCTAGAGCCAGAGAACCAGGTCAGCAGAGCTGCTGTAGAGCTAGAGAATCCAGGTCAGCAGAGCTGCTTTAGAGGGAGAGAACCAGGTCAGCAGAGCTGCTCCAGAGCCTAAGAACCAGGTCAACACAGCTGGTCTAGGGCCAGAGAACCAGGTCAGCAGAGCTGCTTTAGCACCAGAGATCCAGGTCAGCAGAGCTAATCTAGAGCCTAAGAACCAGGTCAGCACAGCTGCTCTAGAGCCAGAGAACCAGGTCAGCAGAGCTGCTCCAGGCCCAGAGAACCAGGTCAACAGAGCTGCTGTAGAGCCAGAGAAACCTGCTCAGCAGATCTGCATTAGAACCTAAGAAGCAGGCAAGCATAGCTTCTCTAGAGCCAGAGAACCAGGTCAGCAGAGCTGCTCTAGAGCCGAAGAATCAGGTCAGCAGAGCTGCTCTAGAGCCTAATAACCAGGTCAGCAGAGCTGCTCTAGAGCCAGATAACCAGGTCAGCAGAGCTGCTGTAGAGCCAGAGAAACCAGATCAGCAGAGCTGCTTTAGAGGGAAAGAACCAGGTCAGCAGAGCTGCTCTAGAGCCTAAGAACCAGGCCAACAGAGCTGCTCTAGAGCCAGAGAACCAGGTCAGCAGAGCTGCTGTAGAGCTAGAGAAACCAGGTCAGCAGAGCTGCTTTAGAGGGAGAGAACCAGGTCAGCGGAGCTGCTCCAGAGCCTAAGAACCAGGTCAACACAGCTGGTCTAGGGCCAGAGGATCAGGTCAGCAGAGCTGCTTTAGCACCAGAGATCCAGGTCAGCAGAGCTAATCTAGAGCCTAAGAACCAGGTCAGCACAGCTGCTCTAGAGCCAGAGAACCAGGTCAGCAGAGCTGCTTTAGAGCCAGAGAACCAGGTCAGCAGGGCTGCACTAGAGCCTAAGAACCAGGTCAGCAGAGCTGCTCTAGAGGCTAAGAACCAGGTCAGCAGAGCTGCTCTAGAGGCAGAGAACCAGGTCAGCAGAGCTGCTTTAGAGGGAGAGAACCAGGTCAGCAGAGCTGCTCTAGAGTCAGAGGACCTGGTCAGCCTAGCTGCTGTAGAGCCAGAGAACCAGGTCAGCAGAGCTGCACTAGAGCCTAAGAACAAGGTCAGCACAGCTGCTCTAGAGCCAGAGAAGCAGGTCAGCAGAGCTGCTTTAGAGGGAGAGAACCAGGTCAGCAGAGCTGATCTAGAGCCTAAGAACCAGGTCAGCACAGCTGCTCTAGAGCCAGAGAACCAGGTCAGCAGAGCTGCTTTAGAGTCAGAGCACCAGGTCAGTAGAGCTGCTTAAGAGCCAGAGAACCAGGTCAGCAGAGCTGCTCTAGAGCCTAAGAACCAGGTCAGCAAAGCTGCTTGAGAGGGAGAGAACCAGGTCAGCAGAGCTGCTTTAGAACCAGAGAACCAGGTCAGCAGAGCTGCTCCAGGCCAAGAGAACCAGGTCAGCACAGCTGCTGTAGAGCCAGAGAAACCTGGTCAGCAGATCTGCATTAGAGCCTAAGAAACAGGCAAGAATAGCTGCTCTAGAGAAAGAGAACCAGGTCAGCAGAGCTGCTTTAGAGCCAGAGAACCAGGTCAGCAGAGCTACTCTAGAGCCTAAGAATCAGGTCAGCGGAGCTGCTCTAGAGCCTAATAACCAGGTCAGCAGAGCTGCTCTAGAGCCAGATAACCAGGTCAGCAGAGCTGCTGTAGAGCCAGAGAAACCAGATCAGCAGAGCTGCTTTAGAAGGAGAGAACCAGGTCAGCAGAGCTGCTTTAGAGCCAGAGAACCAAGTCAGCAGAGCTGCTCTAGAGCCTAAGAATCAGGTCAGCAGAGCTGCTCTAGAGCCTAATAACTAGGTCAGCAGAGCTGCTCTAGAGCCAGAGAACCAGGTCAGCAGAGCTGCTGTAGAGCTAGAGAAACAAGGTCAGCAGAGCTGCTTTAGAGGGAGAGAACCAGGTCAGCAGAGCTGCTCCAGAGCCTAAGAACCAGGTCATCACAGCTGCTCTAGAGCCAGAGAACCAGGTCAGCAGAGCTGCTTTAGCGCCAGAGATCCAGGTCAGCAGAGTTAATCCAGAGCCTAAGAACCAGGTCAGCACAGCTGCTCTAGAGCCAGAGAACCAGATGGTCAGCAGAGCTGCTTTAGCGCCAGAGAACCAGGTCAGCAGAGCTGCACTAGAGCCTAAGAACCAGGTCAGCAGAGCTGCTCTAGAGGCTAAGAACCAGGTCAGCAGAGCTGCTCTAGAGGCAGAGAACCAGGTCAGCAGAGCTGCTGTAGAGCTAGAGAAACAAGGTCAGCAGAGCTGCTTTAGAGGGAGAGAACCAGGTCAGCAGAGCTGCTCCCGAGCCTAAGAACCAGGTCAACACAGCTGCTCTAGAGCCAGAGAACCAGATGGTCAGCAGAGCTGCTTTAGCGCCAGAGAACCAGGTCAGCAGAGCTGCACTAGAGCCTAGGAACCAGGTCAGCAGAGCTGCTCTAGAGGCTGAGAACCAGGTCAGCAGAGCTGCTCTAGAGGCAGAGAACCAGGTCAGGAGAGCTGCTTTAGAGGGAGAGAACCAGGTCAGCAGAGCTGCTCTAGAGCCAGAGGACCAGGTCAGCAGAGCTGCTTTAGCGCCAGAGAACCAGGTCAGCAGAGCTGCTTTAGAGCCAGAGAACCAGGTCAGCAGAGCTGCACTAGAGCCTAAGAACCAGGTCAGCAGAGCTGCTCTAGAGGCTAAGAACCAGGTCAGCAGAGCTGCTCTAGAGGCAGAGAACCAGGTCATCAGAGCTGCTTTAGAGGGAGAGAACCAGGTCAGCAGAGCTGCTCTAGAGCCAGAGGACCAGGTCAGCCTAGCTGCTGTAGAGCCAGAGAACCAGGTCAGCAGAGCTGCACTAGCGCCTAAGAACAAGGTCAGCACAGCTTCTCTAGAGCCAGAGAGGCAGGTCAGCAGAGCTGCTTTAGAGGGAGAGAACGAGGTCAGCAGAGCTGCTCTAGAGCCTAAGAACCAGGTCAGCACAGCTGCTCTAGAGCCAGAGAACCAGGTCAGCAGAGCTGCTTTCGAGTCAGAGCACCAGGTCAGTAGATCTGCTTAAGAGCCAGAGAACCAGGTCAGCAGAACTGCTTTAGAACCAGAGAACCAGGTCAGCAGAGCTGCTCTAGAGCCTATGAACCAGGTCAGCAGAGCTGCTCCAGGCCCAGAGAACCAGGTCAGCACAGCTGCTGTAGAGCCAGAGAAACCTGGTCAGCAGATCTGCATTAGAGGGAGAGAACCAGGTCAGCAGAGCTGCTCTAGAGCCTAAGAATCAGGTCAGCAGAGCTGCTCTAGAGCCTAATAACCAGGTCAGCAGAGCTGCTCTAGAGCCAGATAACCCGATCAGCAGAGCTGCTCTAGAGCCAGAGAACCAGATCAGCAGAGCTGCTTTAGAAGGAGAGAACCAGGTCAGCAGAGCTGCTCTAGAGCCTAAGAACCAGGTCAGCAGAGCTGCTCTAGAGCCAGAGAACCAGGTCAGCAGAGCTTCTGTAGAGCTAGAGAAACCAGGTCAGCAGAGCTGCTTTAGAGGGAGAGAACCAGGTAAGCAGAGCTGCTCCAGAGCCTAAGAACCAGGTCAGCACAGCTGCTCCAGAGCCAGAGAACCAGGTCAGCAGAGCTGCTTTAGCCCCAGAGATCCAGGTCAGCGGAGCTAATACAGAGCCTAAGAACCAGGTCAGCACAGCTGCTCTAGAGCCAGAGAACCAGGTCAGCAGAGCTGCTTTAGCGCCAGAGAACCAGGTCAGCAGAGCTGCTTTAGAGCCAGAGAACCAGGTCAGCAGAGCTGCACTACAGTCTAAGAACCAGGTCAGCAGAGCTGCTCTAGAGGCAGAGAACCAGGTCAGGAGAGCTGCTTTAGAGGTAGAGAACCAGGTCAGCAAAGCTGCTCTAGACCCAGCGGACCAGGTCAGCCTAGCTGCTGTACAGCCAGAGAACCAGGTCAGCAGAGCTGCTCTAGAGGCTAAGAACCAGGTCAGCAGAGCTGCTCTAGAGGCAGAGAACCAGGTCAGGAGAGCTGCTTTAGAGGTAGAGAACCAGGTCAGCAGAGCTGCTCTAGAGCCAGTCGACCAGGTCAGCCTAGCTGCTGTAGAGCCAGAGAACCAGGTCAGCAGAGCTGCACTAGAGCCTAAGAACAGGGTCAGCAGAGCTGCTCTAGAGCCAGAGAAGCAGGTCAGTAGAGCTGTTTTAGAGGGAGAGAACCAGGTCAGCAGAGCTGCTCTAGAGCCTAAGAACCTGGTCAGCACAGCTGCTCTAGAGCCAGAGAACCAGGTCAGCAGAGCTGCTTTAGAGTCAGAGAACCAGGTCAGCAGAGCTGCTTAGGAGCCTAAGAACAAGGTCAGCAGAGCTGCTCTAGAGCCTAAGAACCAGGTCAGCAGAGCTGCTCTAGAGGCAGAGAAACCAGGTCAGCAAAGCTTCTTGAGAGGGAGAGAACCAGGTCAGCAGAGCTGCTTTAGAGCCAGAGAACCAGGTCAGCAGAGCTGCTTTAGAGCCAGAGAACCAGGTCATCAGAGCTGCTCTAGAGCCTATGAACCAGGTCAGGAGAGCTGCTCCAGGCCCAGAGAACCAGGTCAGATGAGCTGCTGTAGAGCTAGAGAAACCTGGTCAGCAGATCTGCATTAGAGCCTAAGAAGCAGGCAAGCATAGCTGCTCTAGAGCCAGAGAACCAGGTCAGCAGAGCTGCTTTAGAGCCAGAGAACCAAGTCAGCAGAGCTGCTCTAGAGCCTAAGAATCAGGTCAGCAGAGCTGCTCTAGAGCCTAATAACTAGGTCAGCAGAGCTGCTCTAGAGCCAGAGAACCAGGTCAGCAGAGCTGCTGTAGAGCTAGAGAAACAAGGTCAGCAGAGCTGCTTTAGAGGGAGAGAACCAGGTCAGCAGAGCTGCTCCAGAGCCTAAGAACCAGGTCATCACAGCTGCTCTAGAGCCAGAGAACCAGGTCAGCAGAGCTGCTTTAGCGCCAGAGATCCAGGTCAGCAGAGTTAATCCAGAGCCTAAGAACCAGGTCAGCACAGCTGCTCTAGAGCCAGAGAACCAGATGGTCAGCAGAGCTGCTTTAGCGCCAGAGAACCAGGTCAGCAGAGCTGCACTAGAGCCTAAGAACCAGGTCAGCAGAGCTGCTCTAGAGGCTAAGAACCAGGTCAGCAGAGCTGCTCTAGAGGCAGAGAACCAGGTCAGCAGAGCTGCTTTAGCTGGAGAGAACCAGGTCAGCAGAGCTGCTCTAGAGCCAGAGGACCAGGTCAGCCTAGCTGCTGTAGAGCCAGAGAACCAGGACAGCAGAGCTGCACTAGAGCCTAAGAACAAGGTCAGCAGAACTGCTCTAGAGCCAGAGAAGCAGGTCAGCAGAGCTGTTTTAGAGGGAGAGAACCAGGTCAGCAGAGCTGCACTAGAGCCTAAGAACCAGGTCAGCAGAGCTGCTCTAGAGGCTAAGAACCAGGTCAGCAGAGCTGCTCTAGAGGCAGAGAACCAGGTCAGCAGAGCTGCTTTAGATGGAGAGAACCAGGTCAGCAGAGCTGCTCTAGAGCCTATGAACCAGGTCAGGAGAGCTGCTCCAGGCCCAGAGAACCAGGTCAGATGAGCTGCTGTAGAGCTAGAGAAACCTGGTCAGCAGATCTGCATTAGAGCCTAAGAAGCAGGCAAGCATAGCTGCTCTAGAGCCAGAGAACCAGGTCAGCAGAGCTGCTTTAGAGCCAGAGAACCAAGTCAGCAGAGCTGCTCTAGAGCCTAAGAATCAGGTCAGCAGAGCTGCTCTAGAGCCTAATAACTAGGTCAGCAGAGCTGCTCTAGAGCCAGAGAACCAGGTCAGCAGAGCTGCTGTAGAGCTAGAGAAACAAGGTCAGCAGAGCTGCTTTAGAGGGAGAGAACCAGGTCAGCAGAGCTGCTCCAGAGCCTAAGAACCAGGTCATCACAGCTGCTCTAGAGCCAGAGAACCAGGTCAGCAGAGCTGCTTTAGCGCCAGAGATCCAGGTCAGCAGAGTTAATCCAGAGCCTAAGAACCAGGTCAGCACAGCTGCTCTAGAGCCAGAGAACCAGATGGTCAGCAGAGCTGCTTTAGCGCCAGAGAACCAGGTCAGCAGAGCTGCACTAGAGCCTAAGAACCAGGTCAGCAGAGCTGCTCTAGAGGCTAAGAACCAGGTCAGCAGAGCTGCTCTAGAGGCAGAGAACCAGGTCAGGAGAGCTGCTTTAGCGGGAGAGAACCAGGTCAGCAGAGCTGCTCTAGAGCCAGAGGACCAGGTCAGCCTAGCTGCTGTAGAGCCAGAGAACCAGGACAGCAGAGCTGCACTAGAGCCTAAGAACAAGGTCAGCAGAGCTGCTCTAGAGCCAGAGAAGCAGGTCAGCAGAGCTGTTTTAGAGGGAGAGAACCAGGTCAGCAGAGCTGCACTAGAGCCTAAGAACCAGGTCAGCAGAGCTGCTCTAGAGGCTAAGAACCAGGTCAGCAGAGCTGCTCTAGAGGCAGAGAACCAGGTCAGCAGAGCTGCTTTAGAGGGAGAGAACCAGGTCAGCAGAGCTGCTCTAGAGCCAGAGGACCAGGTCAGCCTAGCTGCTGTAGAGCCAGAGAACCAGGTCAGCAGAGCTGCACTAGCGCCTAAGAACAAGGTCAGCACAGCTGCTCTAGAGCCAGAGAAGCAGGTCAGCAGAGCTGCTTTAGAGGGAGAGAACGAGGTCAGCAGAGCTGCTCTAGAGCCTAAGAACCAGGTCAGCACAGCTGCTCTAGAGCCAGAGAACCAGGTCAGCAGAGCTGCTTTAGAGTCAGAGCACCAGGTCAGTAGATCTGCTTAAGAGCCAGAGAACCAGGTCAGCAGAACTGCTTTAGAACCAGAGAACCAGGTCAGCAGAGCTGCTCTAGAGCCTATGTACCAGGTCAGCAGAGCTGCTCCAGGCCCAGAGAACCAGGTCAGCACAGCTGCTGTAGAGCCAGAGAAACCTGGTCAGCAGATCTGCATTAGAGCCTAAGAAACAGGCAAGAATAGCTGCTCTAGAGCCAGATAACCAGGTCAGCAGAGCTGCTTTAGAGCCAGAGAACCAGGTCAGCAGAGCTGCTCTAGAGCCTAAGAATCAGGTCAGCAGAGCTGCTCTAGAGCCTAATAACCAGGTCAGCAGAGCTGCTCTAGAGCCAGATAACCAGGTCAGCAGAGCTGCTCTAGAGCCAGAGAAACAAGATCAGCAGAGCTGCTTTAGAAGGAGAGAACCAGGTCAGCAGAGCTGCTCTAGAGCCTAAGAACCAGGTCAGCAGAGCTGCTCTAGAGCCAGAGAACCAGGTCAGCAGAGCTTCTGTAGAGCTAGAGAAACCAGGTCAGCAGAGCTGCTTTAGAGGGAGAGAACCAGGTCAGCAGAGCTGCTCCAGAGCCTAAGAACCAGGTCAGCACAGCTGCTCTAGAGCCAGAGAACCAGGTCAGCAGAGCTGCTTTAGCGCCAGAGATCCAGGTCAGCGGAGCTAATACAGAGCCTAAGAACCAGGTCAGCACAGCTGCTCTAGAGCCAGAGAACCAGGTCAGCAGAGCTGCTTTAGCGCCAGTGAACCAGGTCAGCAGAGCTGCTTTAGAGCCAGAGAACCAGGTCAGCAGAGCTGCACTACAGTCTAAGAACCAGGTCAGCACAGCTGCTCTAGAGGCAGAGAACCAGGTCAGGAGAGCTGCTTTAGAGGTAGAGAACCAGGTCAGCAAAGCTGCTCTAGACCCAGCGGACCAGGTCAGCCTAGCTGCTGTACAGCCAGAGAACCAGGTCAGCAGAGCTGCTCTAGAGGCTAAGAACCAGGTCAGCAGAGCTGCTCTAGAGGCAGAGAACCAGGTCAGGAGAGCTGCTTTAGAGGTAGAGAACTAGGTCAGCAGAGCTGCTCTAGAGCCAGAGGACCAGGTCAGCCTAGCTGCTGTAGAGCCAGAGAACCAGGTCAGCAGAGCTGCACTAGAGCCTAAGAACAGGGTCAGCAGAGCTGCTCTAGAGCCAGAGAAGCAGGTCAGTAGAGCTGTTTTAGAGGGAGAGAACCAGGTCAGCAGAGCTGCTCTAGAGCCTAAGAACCTGGTCAGCACAGCTGCTTTAGAGTCAGAGAACCAGGTCAGCAGAGCTGCTTAGGAGCCTAAGAACAAGGTCAGCAGAGCTGCTCTAGAGCCTAAGAACCAGGTCAGCAGAGCTGCTCTAGAGGCAGAGAAACCAGGTCAGCAAAGCTTCTTGAGAGGGAGAGAACCAGGTCAGCAGAGCTGCTTTAGAGCCAGAGAACCAGGTCAGCAGAGCTGCTTTAGAGCCAGAGAACCAGGTCATCAGAGCTGCTCTAGAGCCTATGAACCAGGTCAGGAGCGCTGCTCCAGGCCCAGAGAACCAGGTCAGATGAGCTGCTGTAGAGCTAGAGAAACCTGGTCAGCAGATCTGCATTAGAGCCTAAGAAGCAGGCAAGCATAGCTGCTCTAGAGCCAGAGAACCAGGTCAGCAGAGCTGCTTTAGAGCCAGAGAACCAAGTCAGCAGAGCTGCTCTAGAGCCTAAGAATCAGGTCAGCAGAGCTGCTCTAGAGCCTAATAACTAGGTCAGCAGAGCTGCTCTAGAGCCAGAGAACCAGGTCAGCAGAGCTGCTGTAGAGCTAGAGAAACAAGGTCAGCAGAGCTGCTTTAGAGGGAGAGAACCAGGTCAGCAGAGCTGCTCCAGAGCCTAAGAACCAGGTCATCACAGCTGCTCTAGAGCCAGAGAACCAGGTCAGCAGAGCTGCTTTAGCGCCAGAGATCCAGGTCAGCAGAGTTAATCCAGAGCCTAAGAACCAGGTCAGCACAGCTGCTCTAGAGCCAGAGAACCAGATGGTCAGCAGAGCTGCTTTAGCGCCAGAGAACCAGGTCAGCAGAGCTGCACTAGAGCCTAAGAACCAGGTCAGCAGAGCTGCTCTAGAGGCTAAGAACCAGGTCAGCAGAGCTGCTCTAGAGGCAGAGAACCAGGTCAGGAAAGCTGCTTTAGCGGGAGAGAACCAGGTCAGCAGAGCTGCTCTAGAGCCAGAGGACCAGGTCAGCCTAGCTGCTGTAGAGCCAGAGAACCAGGACAGCAGAGCTGCACTAGAGCCTAAGAACAAGGTCAGCAGAGCTGCTATAGAGCCAGAGAAGCAGGTCAGCAGAGCTGTTTTAGAGGGAGAGAACCAGGTCAGCAGAGCTGCTCTAGAGCCTAAGAACCAGGTCAGCATAGCTGCTCTAGAGCCAGAGAACCACGTCAGCAGAGTTGCTTTAGAGTCAGAGAACCAGGTCAGCAGAGCTGCTTAAGAGCCTAAGAAAAGGGTCAGCAGAGCTGCTCTAGAGCCTAAGAACCAGGTCAGCAGAGCTGCTCTAGAGGCAGACAAACCAGGTCAGCAAAGCTGCTTGAGAGGGAGAGAACCAGGTCAGCAGAGCTGCTTTAGAGCCAGAGAACCAGGTCATCGGAGCTGCTCTAGAGCCTATGAACCAGGTCAGGAGAGCTGCTGCAGGCCCAGAGAACCAGGTCAGCAGAGCTGCTGTAGAGCCAGAGAAACCTGGTCAGCAGATCTGCATTAGAGCTTAAGAAGCAGGCAAGCATAGCTGCTCTAGAGCCAGAGAACCAGGTCAGCAGAGCTGCTTTAGAGCCAGAGAACCAAGTCAGCAGAGCTGCTCTAGAGCCTAAGGATCAGGTCAGCAGAGCTGCTCTAGAGCCTAATAACTAGGTCAGCAGAGCTGCTCTAGAGCTAGATAACCAGGTCAGCAGAGCTGCTGTAGAGCCAGAGAAACCAGATCAGGAGAGCTGTTCTAGAGCCCATGAACCAGGTCAGCAGAGCTTTTCCAGGCCCAGAGAACCAGTTCAACAGAGCTGCTGTAGAGCCAGAGAAACCTGGTCAGCAGATCTGCATTAGAACCTAAGAAGCAGGCAAGCATAGCTTCTCTAGAACCAGAGAACCAGGTCAGCAGAGCTGCTCTAGAGCCTAAGAATCAGGTCAGCAGAGCTGCTCTACAGCCTAATAACCAGGTCAGCAGAGCTGCTCTAGAGCCAGATAACCAGGTCAGCAGAGCTGCTGTAGAGCCAGAGAAACCAGATCAGCAGAGCTGCTTTAGAGGGAGAGAACCAGGTCAGCAGAGCTGCTCTAGAGCCTAAGAACCAGGTCAAAAGAGCTGCTCTAAAACCAGAGAACCAGGTCAGCAGAGCTGCTGTAGAGCTAGAGAAACCAGGTCAGCAGAGCTGCTTTAGAGGGAGAGAACCAGGTCAGCAGAGCTGCTCCAGAGCCTAAGAACCAGGTCAACACAGCTGGTCTAGGGCCAGAGAACCAGGTCAGCAGAGCTGCTTTAGCACCAGAGATCCAGGTCAGCAGAGCTAATCTAGAGCCTAAGAACCAGGTCAGCACAGCTGCTCTAGAGCCAGAGAACCAGGTCAGCAGAGCTGCTTTAGCGCCAGAGAACCAGGTCAGCAGAGCTGCTTTAGAGCCAGAGAACCAGGTCAGCAGAGCTGCACTAGAGCCTAAGAACCAGGTCAGCAGAGCTGCTCTAGAGGCTAAGAACCAGGTCAGCAGAGCTGCTCTAGAGGCAGAGAACCAGGTCAGCAGAGCTGCTTTAGAGGGAGAGAACCAGGTCAGCAGAGCTGCTCTAGAGCCAGAGGACCAGGTCAGCCTAGCTGCTGTAGAGCCAGAGAACCAGCTCAGCAGAGCTGCACTAGAGCCTAAGAAAAAGGTTAGCACAGCTGCTCTAGAGCCAGAGAAGCAGGTCAGCAGAGCTGCTTTAGAGGGAGAGAACCAGGTCAGCAGAGCTGCTCTAGAGCCTTAGAACCAGGTCAGCACAGCTGCTCTAGTGCCAGAGAACCAGGTCAGCAGAGCTGCTTTAGAGTCAGAGAACCAGGTCAGTAGAGCTGCTTAAGAGCCAGAGAACCAGGTCAGCAGAGCTGCTCTAGAGCCTAAGAACCAGGTCAGCAAAGCTGCTTGAGAGGGAGAGAACCAGGTCAGCAGAGCTGCTTTAGAACCAGAGAACCAGGTCAGCAGAGCTGCTCTAGAGCCTATGAACCAGGTCAGCAGAGCTGCTCCAGGCCCAGAGAACCAGGTCAGCACAGCTGCTGTAGAGCCAGAGAAACCTGGTCAGCAGATCTGCATTAGAGCCTAAGAAACAGGCAAGAATAGCTGCTCTAGAGCCAGAGAACCAGGTCAGCAGAGCTGCTTTAGAGCCAGAGAACCAGGTCAACAGAGCTGCTCTAGAGCCTAAGAATCAGGTCAGCAGAGCTGCTCTAGAGCCTAATAACCAGGTCAGCAGAGCTGCTCTAGAGCCAGATAACCAGGTCAGCAGAGCTGCTGTAGAGCCAGAGAAACCAGATCAGCAGAGCTGCTTTAGAGGGAGAGAACCAGGTCAGAAGAGCTGCTCTAGAGCCTAAGAACCAGGTCAACAGAGCTGCTCTAGAGCCAGAGAACCAGGTCAGCAGAGCTGCTGTAGAGCTAGAGAATCCAGGTCAGCAGAGCTGCTTTAGAGGGAGAGAACCAGGTCAGCAGAGCTGCTCCAGAGCCTAAGAACCAGGTCAACACAGCTGGTCTAGGGCCAGAGAACCAGGTCAGCAGAGCTGCTTTAGCACCAGAGATCCAGGTCAGCAGAGCTAATCTAGAGCCTAAGAACCAGGTCAGCACAGCTGCTCTAGAGCCAGAGAACCAGGTCAGCAGAGCTGCTCCAGGCCCAGAGAACCAGGTCAACAGAGCTGCTGTAGAGCCAGAGAAACCTGCTCAGCAGATCTGCATTAGAACCTAAGAAGCAGGCAAGCATAGCTTCTCTAGAGCCAGAGAACCAGGTCAGCAGAGCTGCTCTAGAGCCGAAGAATCAGGTCAGCAGAGCTGCTTTAGAGCCTAATAACCAGGTCAGCAGAGCTGCTCTAGAGCCAGATAACCAGGTCAGCAGAGCTGCTGTAGAGCCAGAGAAACCAGATCAGCAGAGCTGCTTTAGAGGGAAAGAACCAGGTCAGCAGAGCTGCTCTAGAGCCTAAGAACCAGGCCAACAGAGCTGCTCTAGAGCCAGAGAACCAGGTCAGCAGAGCTGCTGTAGAGCTAGAGAAACCAGGTCAGCAGAGCTGCTTTAGAGGGAGAGAACCAGGTCAGCGGAGCTGCTCCAGAGCCTAAGAACCAGGTCAACACAGCTGGTCTAGGGCCAGAGGATCAGGTCAGCAGAGCTGCTTTAGCACCAGAGATCCAGGTCAGCAGAGCTAATCTAGAGCCTAAGAACCAGGTCAGCACAGCTGCTCTAGAGCCAGAGAACCAGGTCAGCAGAGCTGCTTTAGTGCCAGAGAACCAGGTCAGCAGAGCTGCTTTAGAGCCAGAGAACCAGGTCAGCAGAGCTGCACTAAAGCCTAAGAACAAGGTCAGCACAGCTGCTCTAGAGCCAGAGAAGCAGGTTAGCAGAGCTGCTTTAGAGGGAGAGAACCAGGTCAGCAGAGCTGCTCTAGAGCCTAAGAACCAGGTCAGCACAGCTGCTCTAGAGCCAGAGAACCAGGTCAGCAAAGCTGCTTTAGAGTCAGAGCACCAGGTCAGTAGAGCTGCTTAAGAGCCAGAGAACCAGGTCAGCAGAGCTGCTCTAGAGCCGAAGAACCAGGTCAGCAAAGCTGCTTGAGAGGGAGAGAACCAGGTCAGCAAAGCTGCTTTAGAACCAGAGAACCAGGTCAGCAGAGCTGCTCTAGAGCCTATGAACCAGGTCAGCAGAGCTGCTCCAGGCCCAGAGAACCAGGTCAGCACAGCTGCTGTAGAGCCAGAGAAACCTGGTCAGCAGACCTGCATTAGAGCCTAAGAAACAGGCAAGAATAGCTGCTCTAGAGCCAGAGAACCAGGTCAGCAGAGCTGCTTTAGAGCAAGAGAACCAGGTCAGCAGAGCTGCTCTAGAGCCTAAGAATCAGGTCAGCAGAGCTGCTGTAGAGCCTAATAACCAGGTCAGCAGAGCTGCTCTAGAGCCAGATAACCAGGTCAGCAGAGCTGCTGTAGAGCCAGAGAAACCAGATCAGCAGAGCTGCTTTAGAAGGAGAGAACCAGGTCAGCAGAGCTGCTCTAGAGCCTAAGAACCAGGTCAGCAGAGCTGCTCTAGAGCCATAGAACCAGGTCAGCAGAGCTGCTGTAGAGCTAGAGAAACCAGGTCAGCAGAGCTGCTTTAGAGGGAGAGAACCAGGTCAGCAGAGCTGCTCCGGAGCCTAAGAACCAGGTCAGCACAGCTGCTCTAGAGCCAGAGAACCAGGTCAGCAGAGCTGCTTTAGCGCCAGAGATCCAGGTCAGCGGAGCTAATACAGAGCCTAAGAACCAGGTCAGCACAGCTGCTCTAGAGCCAGAGAACCAGGTCAGCAGAGCTGCTTTAGCGCCAGAGAACCAGGTCAGCAGAGCTGCTTTAGAGCCAGAGAACCAGGTCAGCAGAGCTGCACTAGAGTCTAAGAACCAGGTCAGTAGAGCTGCTCTAGAGGCAGAGAACCAAGTCAGCAGAGCTGCTTTAGAGGGAGAGAACCAGGTCAGCAGAGCTGCTCTAGAGCCAGCGGACCAGGTCAGCCTAGCTGCTGTACAGCCAGAGAACCAGGTCAGCAGAGCTGCACTAGAGCCTAACAACAAGGTCAGCACAGCTGCTCTAGAGCCAGAGAAACCCTGTCAGCAGAGCTGCTTTAGAGCCCAAGAATCAGGTCAGCAGAGCTGCTCTAGAGCCTAATAACCAGGTCAGCAGAGCTGCTCTAGAGCCAGATTACCAGGTCAGCCTAGCTGCTGTAGAGCCAGAGAACCAGGTCAGCAGAGCTGCACTAGAGCCTAACAACAAGGTCAGCAGAGCTGCTCTAGAGCCAGATAAACCATGTCATCAGAGCTGCTTAAGAGCCCAAGAATCAGGTCAGCAGAGCTGCTCTAGAGCCTAATAACCAGGTCAGCAGAGCTGCTCTAGAGCCAGATAACCAGGTCAGCAGAGCTGCTGTAGAGTCAGAGAAACCTGATCAGCAGAGCTGCTTTAGAGGGAGAGAGCCAGGTCAGCAGAGCTGCTTTAGAGGGAGAGAACCAGATCAGCAGAGCTGCTCTAGAGCCTAAGAACCAGGTCAGCTCAGCTGCTCTAGAGCCAGAGAACCAGGTCAGCAGAGCTGCTTTAGCGCCAGAGATCCAGGTCAGCAGAGCTTCTCCAGAGCCTAAGAACCAGGTCAGCATGGCTGCTCTAGAGCCAGAGAACCAGGTCAGCAGAGCTGCTTTAGCGCCAGAGAACCAGGTCAGCAGAGCTGCACTAGAGCCTAAAAACCAGTTCAGCAGAGCTGCTCTAGAGCCTAAGAACCAGGTCAGCAGAGTTGCTCTAGAGGCAGAGAACCAGGTCAGCAGAGCTGCTTTAGAGGGAGAGAACCAGGTCAGCAGAGCTGCTCTAGAGCCAGAGGACCAGGTCAGCCTAGCTGCTGTAGAGCCAGAGAACCAGGTCAGCAGAGCTGCACTAGAGCCTAAGAACAAGGTCAGCAGAGCTGCTCTAGAGCCAGAAAAACCAGGTCAGCAGAGCTGCTTTAGAGGGAGAGAACCAGGTCAGCAGAGCTGCTTTAGAGGGAGAGAACCAGGTCGGCAGAGCTGCTTTAGCACCAGAGATCCAGGTCAGAAGAGCTGCTTTAGAGGGAGAGAACCAGGTCAGCAGAGCTGCTTTAGCGCCAGAGAACCAGGTTAGCAGAGCTGCTTTAGAGCCAGAGAACCAGGTCAGCAGAGCTGCACTAGAGCCTAAGAACTAGGTCAACAGAGCTGCTCTAGAGCCAGAGAACCAGGTCAGCAGAGCTGCTGTAGAGCAAGAGAAACCAGGTCAGCAGAGCTGCTTTAGAGGGAGAGAACCAGGTCAGCAGAGCTGCTTTAGCACCAGAGATCCAGGTCAGCAGAGCTAATCCAGAGCCTAAGAACCAGGTCAGCACAGCTGCTCTAGAGCCAGAGAACCAGGTCAGCAGAGCTGCTTTAGAGCCAGAGAACCAGGGCAGCAGAGCTGCTTTAGAGCCAGAGAACCAGGTCAGCAGAGCTGCACTAGAGCCTAAGAACGAGGTCAGCAGAGCTGCTCTAGAGGCTAAGAACCAGGTCAGCAGAGCTGCTCTAGAGGCAGAGAACCAGGTCAGCAGAGCTGCTTTAGAGGGAGAGAACCAGGTCAGCAGAGCTGCTCTAGAGCCAGAGGACCAGGTCAGCCTAGCTGCTGTAGAGCCAGAGAACCAGGTCAGCAGAGCTGCACTAGACCCTAATAACCAGGTCAGCGGGGCTGCTCTAGAGCCAGATAACCAGGTCAGCAGAGCTGCTGTAGAGCCAGAGAAACCTGATCAGCAGAGCTGCTTTAGAGGGAGAGAGCCAGGTCAGCAGAGCTGCTCTTGAGCCTAAGAACCAGGTCAGCAGAGCTGCTCTAGAGCCTAAGAACCAGGTCAGCATGGCTGCTCTAGAGCCAGAGAACCCGGTCAGCAGAGCTGCTTTAGCGCCAGAGAACCAGGTCAGCAGAGCTGCTTTAGAGCCAGAGAACCAGGTCAGCAGAGCTGCACTAGAGCCTAAGAACCACTTCAGCAGAGCTGCTCTAGAGCCTAAGAACCAGGCCAGCAGAGTTGATCTAGAGGCAGAGAAGCAGGTCAGCAGAGCTGCTTTCGAGGGAGAGAACCAGGTCAGCAGAGCTGCTCTAGAGCCAGCGGACCAGGTCAGCCTAGCTGCTGTACAGCCAGAGAACCAGGTCAGCAGACCTGCACTAGAGCCTAACAACAAGGTCAGCAGAGCTGCTCTAGAGCCAGAGAAACCCTGTCAGCAGAGCTGCTTTAGAGCCCAAGAATCAGGTCAGCAGAGCTGCTCTAGAGCCTAATAACCAGGTCAGCAGAGCTGCTCTAGAGCCAGATAACCAGGTCAGCCTAGCTGCTGTAGAGCCAGAGAACCAGGTCAGCAGAGCTGCACTAGAGCCTAACAACAAGGTCAGCAGAGCTGCTCTAGAGCCAGAGAAACCATGTCATCAGAGCTGCTTTAGAGCCCAAGAATCAGGTCAGCAGAGCTGCTCTAGAGCCTAATAACCAGGTCAGCAGAGCTGCTCTAGAGCCAGATAACCAGGTCAGCAGAGCTGCTGAAGAGCCAGAGAAACCTGATCAGCAGAGTTGCTTTAGAGGGAGAGAGCCAGGTCAGCAGAGCTGCTTTAGAGGGAGAGAGCCAGGTCAGCAGAGCTGCTCTTGAGCCTAAGAACCAGATCAGCAGAGCTGCTCTAGAGCCTAAGAACCAGGTCAGCTCAGCTGCTCTAGAGCCAGAGAACCAGGTCAGCAGAGCTGCTTTAGCGCCAGAGATCCAGGTCAGCAGAGCTTCTCCAGAGCCTAAGAACCAGGTCAGCATGGCTGCTCTAGAGCCAGAGAACCAGGTCAGCAGAGCTGCTTTAGCGCCAGAGAACCAGGTCAGCAGAGCTGCACTAGAGCCTAAGAACAAGGTCAGCAGAGCTGCTCTAGAGCCTAAGAACCAGGTCAGCAGAGTTGCTCTAGAGGCAGAGAACCAGGTCAGCAGAGCTGCTTTAGAGGGAGAGAACCAGGTCAGCAGAGCTGCTCTAGAGCCAGAGGACCAGGTCAGCCTAGCTGCTGTAGAGCCAGAGAACCAGGTCAGTAGAGCTGCACTAGAGCCTAAGAACAAGGTCAGCAGAGCTGCTCTAGAGCCAGAGAAACCAGGTCAGCAGAGCTGCTTTAGAGTGAGAGAACCAGGTCAGCAGAGCTGCTTTAGAGGGAGAGAACCAGGTCGGCAAAGCTGCTCTAGAGCCAATGAACCAGGTCAGCAGAGCTTCTTTAGCGCCAGAGAACCAGGTCAGAAGAGCTGCTTTAGAGGGAGAGAACCAGGTCAGCAGAGCTGCTTTAGTGCCAGAGAACCAGGTTAGCAGAGCTGCTTTAGAGCCAGAGAACCAGGTCAGCAGAGCTGCACTAGAGCCTAAGAACTAGGTCAACAGAGCTGCTCTAGAGCCAGAGAACAAGGTCAGCAGAGATGCTGTAGAGCAAGAGAAACCAGGTCAGCAGAGCTGCTTTAGAGGGAGAGAACCATGTCAGCAGAGCTGCTTTAGCACCAGAGATCCAGGTCAGCAGAGCTAATCCAGAGCCTAAGAACCAGGTCAGCACAGCTGCTCTAGAGCCAGAGAACCAGGTCAGCAGAGCTGCTTTAGAGCCAGAGAACCAGAACAGCAGAGCTGCTTTAGAGCCAGAGAACCAGGTCAGCAGAGCTGCACTAGAGCCTAAGAAGGAGGTCAGCAGAGCTGTTCTAGAGGCTAAGAACCAGGTCAGCAGAGCTGCTCTAGAGGCAGAGAACCAGGTCAGCAGAGCTGCTTTAGAGGGAGAGAACCAGGTCAGCAGAGCTGCTCTAGAGCCAGAGGACCAGGTCAGCCTAGCTGCTGTAGAGCCAGAGAACCAGGTCAGCAGAGCTGCACTAGACCCTAAGAACAAGGTCAGCAGAGCTGCTCTAGAGCCAAAGAAGCAGGTCAGCAGAGCTGCTTTAGAGGGAGAGAACCAGGTCAGCAGAGCTGCTCTAGAGCCTAAGAACCAGGTAAGCACAGCTGCTCTAGAGCCAGAGAACCAGGTCAGCAGAGATGCTTTAGAGTCAGAGAACCAGGTCAGTAGAGCTGCTTAAGAGCCAGAGAATCAGGTCAGCAGACCTGCACTAGAGCCTAAGAACAAGGTCAGCAGAGCTGCTCTAGAGCCAGAGAAACCAGGTCAGCAGAGCTGCTTAAGAGCCCAAGAATCAGGTCAGCAGAGCTGCTCTAGAGCCTAATACCCAGGTCAGCAGAGCTGCTCTAGAGCCAGATAACCAGGTCAGCAGAGCTGCTGTAGAGCCAGAGAAACCTGATCAGCAGAGCTGCTTTAGAGGGAGAGAGCCAGGTCAGCAGAGCTGCTCTTGAGCCTAAGAACCAGGTCAGCAGAGCTGCTCTAGAGCCTAAGAACCAGGTCAGCATGGCTGCTCTAGAGCCAGAGAACCAGGTCAGCAGAGCTGCTCTAGAGCCTAAGAACCAGGTCAGCAAAGCTGCTTGAGAGGGAGAGAACCAGGTCAGCAGAGCTGCTTTAGAGCCAGAGAACCAGGTCAGCAGAGCTGCTCTGGAGCCTATGAACCAGGTCAGCAGAGCTGCTCCAGTCCCAGAGAACCAGGTCAGCAGAGCTGCTGTAGAGCCAGAGAAACCTGGTCAGCAGATCTGCATTAGAGCCTAAGAAGCAGGCAAGAATAGCTGCTCTAGAGCCAGAGAACCAGGTCAGCAGAGCTGCTCTAGAGCCTAAGAATCAGGTCAGCAGAGCTGCTCTAGAGCCTAATACCCAGGTCAGCAGAGCTGCTCTAGAGCCAGATAACCAGGTCAGCAGAGCTGCTGTAGAGCCAGAGAAACCAGATCAGCAGAGCTGCTTTAGAGGGAGAGAACCAGGTCAGCAGAGCTGCTCTAGAGCCTAAGAACCAGGTCAGCAGAGCTGCTCTAGAGCCAGAGAACCAGGTCAGCAGAGCTGCTGTAGAGCTAGAGAAAAAAGGTCAGCAGAGCTGCTTTAGAGGGAGAGAACCAGGTCAGCAGAGCTGCTCCAGAGCCTAAGAACCAGGTCAACACAGCTGCTCTAGAGCCAGATAACAAGGTCAGCAGAGCTGCTTTAGCGTCAGAGATCAAGTTCAGCAGAGCTAACCCAGAGCCTAAGAACCAGGTCAGCACAGCTGCTCTAGAGCCAGAGAACCAGATGGTCAGCAGAGCTGCTTTAGCGCCAGAGAACCAGGTCAGCAGAGCTGCACTAGAGCCTAAGAACCAGGTCAGCAGAGCTGTTCTAGAGGCTAAGAACCAGGTCAGCAGAGCTGCTCTAGAGGCAGAGAACCAGGCCAGGAGAGCTGCTTTAGCAGGAGAGAACCAGGTCAGCAGAGCTGCTCTAGAGCCAGAGGACCAGGTCAGCCTAGCTGCTGTAGAGCCAGAGAACCAGGTCAGCAGAGCTGCACTAGAGCCTCAGAACAAGGTCAGCAGAGCTGCTCTAGAGCCAGAGAAGCAGGTCAGCAGAGCTGCTTTAGAGGGAGAGAACCAGGTTAGCAGAGCTGCTCTAGAGCCTAAGAACCAGGTCAGCACAGCTGCTCTAGAGCCAGAGAACCAGGTCAGCAGAGCTGCTTTAGAGTCAGAGCACCAGGTCAGTAGAGCTGCTTAAGAGCCAGAGAACCAGGTCAGCAGAGCTGCTCTAGAGCCGAAGAGCCAGGTCAGCAAAGCTGCTTGAGAGGGAGAGAACCAGGTCAGCAGAGCTGCATTAGAACCAGAGAACCAGGTCAGCAGACCTGCTCTAGAGCCTATGAACCAGGTCAGCAGAGCTGCTCCAGGCCCAGAGAACCAGGTCAGCAGAGCTGCTGTAGAGCCAGAGAAACCTGGTCAGCAGACCTGCATTAGAGCCTAAAAAACAGGCAAGAATAGCTGCTCTAGAGCCAGAGAACCAGGTCAGCAGACCTGCTTTAGAGCCAGAGAACCAGGTCAGCAGAGCTGCTCTAGAGCCTAAGAATCAGGTCAGCAGAGCTGCTCTAGAGCCTAATAACCAGGTCAGCAGAGCTGCTCTAGAGCCAGATAACCAGGCCAGCAGAGCTGCTGTAGAGCCAGAGAAACCAGATCAGCAGAGCTGCTTTAGAAGGAGAGAACCAGGTCAGCAGAGCTGCTCTAGAGCCTAAGAACCAGGTCAGCAGAGCTGCTCTAGAGCCAGAGAACCAGGTCAGCAGAGCTGCTGTAGAGCTAGAGAAACCAGGTCAGCAGAGCTGCTTTAGAGGGAGAGAACCAGGTCAGCAGAGCTGCTCCGGAGCCTAAGAACCAGGTCAGCACAGCTGCTCTAGAGCCAGAGAACTAGGTCAGCAGAGCTGCTTTAGCGCCAGAGATCCAGGTCAGCGGAGCTAATACAGAGCCTAAGAACCAGGTCAGCACAACTGCTCTAGAGCCAGAGAACCAGGTCAGCAGAGCTGCTTTAGCACCAGAGAACCAGGTCAGCAGAGCTGCTTTAGAGCCAGAGAACCAGGTCAGCAGAGCTGCACTAGAGTCTAAGAACCAGGTCAGCAGAGCTGCTCTAGAGGCAGAGAAATCAGGTCAGCAAACCTTCTTGAGAGGGAGAGAACCAGGTCAGCAGAGCTGCTTTAGAGCCAGAGAACCAGGTCAGCAGAACTGCTTTAGAGCCAGAGAACCAGGTCGTTAGAGCTGCTCTAGAGCCTATGAACCAGGTCAGGAGAGCTGCTCCAGGCCCAGAGAACCAGGTCAGCAGAGCTGCTGTAGAGCCAGAGAAACCTGGTCAGCAGATCTGCATTAGAGCCTAAGAAGCAGGCAAGCATAGCTGCTCTAGAGCCACAGAACCAGGTCAGCAGAGCTGCTTTAGAGCCAGAGAACCAAGTCAGCAGAGCTGCTCTAGAGCCTAAGAATCAGGTCAGCAGAGCTGATCTAGAGCCTAATAACTAGGTCAGGAGAGCTGCTCTAGAGCCAGATAACCAGGTCAGCAGAGCTGCTGTAGAGCCAGAGAAACCAGATCAGCAGAGCTGCTCTAGAGCCTATGAACCAGGTCAGCAGAGCTGCTCCAGGCCCAGAGAACCAGGTCAGCAGAGTTGCTGTAGAGCCAGAGAAACCTGGTCAGCAGATCTGAATTAGAGTCTAAGAAGCAGGCAAGCATAGCTTCTCTAGAGCAAGAGAACCAGGTCAGCAGAGCTGCTCTAGAGCCTAATAACCAGGTCAGCAGAGCTGCTCTAGAGCCAGATAACCAGGTCAGCAGAGCTGCTGTAGAGCCAGAAAAACCAGATCAGCAGAGCTGCTTTAGAGGGAGAGAACCAGGTCAGCAGAGCTGCTCTAGAGCCTAAGAACCAGGTCAACAGAGCTGCTCTAGAGCCAGAGAACCAGGTCAGCAGAGCTGCTGTAGAGCTAGAGAAACCAGGTCAGCAGAGCTGCTTTAGAGGGAGAGAACCAGGTCAGCAGAGCTACTCCAGAGCCTAAGAACCAGGTCAACACAGCTGCTCTAGAGCCAGAGAACCAGGTCAGCAGAGCTGCTTTAGCACCAGAGAACCAGTTCAGCCTAGCTGCTGTAGAGCCAGAGAACCAGGTCAGCAGAGCTGCACTAGAGCCTAAGAACAAGGTCAGCAGAGCTGCTCTAGAGCCAGAGAAGCAGGTCAGCAGAGCTGCTTTAGAGGGAGAGAACCAGGTCAGCAGAGCTGCTCTAGAGCCTAAGAACCAGGTCAGCACCGCAGCTCTAGAGCCAGAGTACCAGGTCAGCAGAGCTGCTTTAGCGTCAGAGAACCAGGTCAGTAGAGCTGCTTAAGAGCCAGAGAACCAGGTCAGCAGAGCTGCTCTAGAGCCTAAGAACCAGGTCAGCAAAGCTGCTTGAGAGGGAGAGAACCAGGTCAGCAGAGCTGCTTTAGAGCCAGAGAACCAGGTCAGCAGAGCTGCTCTGGAGCCTATGAACCAGGTCAGCAGAGCTGCTCCAGTCCCAGAGAACCAGGTCAGCAGAGCTGCTGTAGAGCCAGAGAAACCTGGTCAGCAGATCTGCATTAGAGCCTAAGAAGCAGGCAAGAATAGCTGCTCTAGAGCCAGAGAACCAGGTCAGCAGAGCTGCTCTAGAGCCTAAGAATCAGGTCAGCAGAGCTGCTCTAGAGCCTAATACCCAGGTCAGCAGAGCTGCTCTAGAGCCAGATAACCAGGTCAGCAGAGCTGCTGTAGAGCCAGAGAAACCAGATCAGCAGAGCTGCTTTAGAGGGAGAGAACCAGGTCAGCAGAGCTGCTCTAGAGCCAAAGAACCAGGTCAGCAGAGCTGCTCTAGAGCCAGAGAACCAGGTCAGCAGAGCTGCTGTAGAGCTAGAGAAAAAAGGTCAGCAGAGCTGCTTTAGAGGGAGAGAACCAGGTCAGCAGAGCTGCTCCAGAGCCTAAGAACCAGGTCAACACAGCTGCTCTAGAGCCAGATAACCAGGTCAGCAGAGTTGCTTTAGCGCCAGAGATCCAGGTCAGCAGAGCTAATCCAGAGCCTAAGAACCAGGTCAGCACAGCTGCTCTAGAGCCAGAGAACCAGATGGTCAGCAGAGCTGCTTTAGCGCCAGAGAACCAGGTCAGCAGAGCTGCACTAGAGCCTAAGAACCATGTCAGCAGAGCTGCTCTAGATGCAGAGAACCAGGTCAGGAGAGCTGCTTTAGTGGGAGAGAACCAGGTCAGCAGAGCTGCTCTAGAGCCAGAGGACCAGGTCAGCCTAGCTGCTGTAGAGCCAGAGAACCAGGTCAGCAGAGCTGCACTAGAGCCTAAGAACAAGGTCAGCAGAGCTGCTCTAGCGCCAGAGAAGCAGGTCAGCAGAGCTGTTTTAGAGGGAGAGAACCAGGTCAGCAGAGCTGCTCTAGAGCCTAAGAACCAGGTCAGCACAGCTGCTCTAGAGCCAGAGAACCAGGTCAGCAGAGTTGCTTTAGAGTCAGAGAACCAGGTCAGCAGAGCTGCTTAAGAGCCTAAGAACCAGGTCAGCAGAGCTGCTCTAGAGCCTAAGAACCAGGTCAGCAGAGCTGCTCTAGAGGCAGACAAACCAGGTCAGCAAAGCTGCTTAAGAGGGAGAGAACCAGGTCAGCAGAGCTGCTTTAGAGCCAGAGAACCAGGTCATCAGAGCTGCTCTAGAGCCTATGAACCAGGTCAGGAGAGCTTCTGCAGGCCCAGAGAACCAGGTCAGCAGAGCTGCTGTAGAGCCAGAGAAACCTGGTCAGCAGATCTGCATTAGAGCCTATGAACCAGGTCAGCAGAGCTGCTCCAGGCCCAGAGAACCAGGTCAGCAGAGCTGCTTTAGAGCAAGAGAACCAAGTCAGCAGAGCTGCTCTAGAGCCTAAGGATCAGGTCAGCAGAGCTGCTCTAGAGCCTAATAACTAGGTCAGCAGAGCTGCTCTAGAGCTAGATAACCAGGTCAGCAGATCTGCTGTAGAGCCAGAGAAACCAGATCAGCAGAGCTGCTCTAAAGCCTATGAACCAGGTCAGCAGAGCTGCTCCAGGCCCAGAGAACCAGGTCAACAGAGCTGCTGTAGAGCCAGAGAAACCTGGTCAGCAGGTCTGCATTAGAACCTAAGAAGCAGGCAAGCATAGCTTCTCTAGAGCCAGAGAAACAGGTCAGCAGAGCTGCTCTAGAGCCTAAGAATCAGGTCAGCAGAGCTGCTCTAGAGCCTAATAACAAGGTCAGCAGAGCTGCTCTAGAGCCAGATAACCAGGTCATCAGAGCTGCTGTAGAGCCAGAGAAACCAGATCAGCAGAGCTGCTTTAGAGGGAGAGAACCAGGTCAGCAGAGCTGCTCTATAGCCTAAGAACCAGGTCAACAGAGTTGCTCTAGAGCCAGAGAACCAGGTCAGCAGAGCTGCTGTAGAGCTAGAGAAACCAGGTCAGCAGAGCTGCTTTAGAGGGAGAAAACCAAGTCAGCAGAGCTGCTCCAGAGCCTAAGAACCAGGTCAACACAGCTGCTCTAGAGCCAGAGAACCAGGTCAGCAGAGCTGCTTTAGCACCAGAGATCCAGGTCAGCAGAGCAAATCTAGAGCCTAAGAACCAGGTCAGCACATCTGCTCTAGAGCCAGAGAACCAGGTCAGCAGAGCTGCTTTAGTGCCAGAGAACCAGGTCAGCAGATCTGCTTTAGAGCCAGAGAACCAGGTCAGCAGAGCTGCACTAAAGCCTAAGAACAAGGTCAGCACAGCTGCTCTAGAGCCAGAGAAGCAGGTCAGCAGAGCTGCTTTAGAGGGAGAGAACCAGGTCAGCAGAGCTGCTCTAGAGCCTAAGAACCAGGTCAGCACAGCTGCTCTAGAGCCAGAGAACCAGGTCAGCAAAGCTGCTTTAGAGTCAGAGCACCAGGTCAGTAGAGTTGCTTAAGAGCCAGAGAACCAGGTCAGCAGAGCTGCTCTAGAGCCGAAGAACCAGGTCAGCAAAGCTGCTTGAGAGGGAGAGAACCAGGTCAGCAGAGCTGCTTTAGAACCAGAGAACCAGGTCAGCAGAGCTGCTCTAGAGCCTATGAACCAGGTCAGCAGAGCTGCTCCAGGCCCAGAGAACCAGGTCAGCACAGCTGCTGTAGAGCCAGAGAAACCTGGTCAGCAGACCTGCATTAGAGCCTAAGAAACAGGCAAGAATAGCTGCTCTAGAGCCAGAGAACCAGGTCAGCAGATCTGCTTTAGAGCCAGAGAACCAGGTCAGCAGAGCTGCTCTAGAGCCTAAGAATCAGGTCAGCAGAGCTGCTGTAGAGCCTAATAACCAGGTCAGCAGAGCTGCTCTGTAGCCAGATAACCAGGTCAGCAGAGCTGCTGTAGAGCCAGAGAAACCAGATCAGCAGAGCTGCTTTAGAAGGAGTGAACCAGGTCAGCAGAGCTGCTCTAGAGCCTAAGAACCAGGTCAGCAGAGCTGCTCTAGAACCATAGAACCAGGTCAGCAGAGCTGCTGTAGAGCTAGAGAAACCAGGTCAGCAGAGCTGCTTTAGAGGGAGTGAACCAGGTCAGCAGAGCTGCTTTAGCGCCAGAGATCCAGGTCAGCGGAGCTAATACAGAGCCTAAGAACCAGGTCAGCACAGCTGCTCTAGAGCCAGAGAACCAGGTCAGCAGAGCTGCTTTAGCGCCAGAGAACCAGGTCAGCAGAGCTGCTTTAGAGCCAGAGAACCAGGTCAGCAGAGCTGCACTAGAGTCTAAGAACCAGGTCAGCAGAGCTGCTCTAGAGGCAGAGAACCAAGTCAGCAGAGCTGCTTTAGAGGGAGAGAACCAGGTCAGCAGAGCTGCTCTAGAGCCAGCGGACCAGGTCAGCCTAGCTGCTGTACAGCCAGAGAACCAGGTCAGCAGAGCTGCACTAGAGCCTAACAACAAGGTCAGCAGAGCTGCTCTAGAGCCAGAGAAACCCTGTCAGCAGAGCTGCTTTAGAGCCCAAGAATCAGGTCAGCAGAGCTGCTCTAGAGCCTAATAACCAGGTCAGCAGAGCTGCTCTAGAGCCAGATTACCAGGTCAGCCTAGCTGCTGTAGAGCCAGAGAACCAGGTCAGCAGAGCTGCAGTAGAGCCTAACAACAAGGTCAGCAGAGCTGCTCTAGAGCCAGAGAAACCATGCCATCAGAGCTGCTTTAGAGCCCAAGAATCAGGTCAGCAGAGCTGCTCTAGAGCCTAATAACCAGGTCAGCAGAGCTGCTCTAGAGCCAGATAACCAGGTCAGCAGAGCTGCTGTAGAGCCAGAGAAACCTGATCAGCAGAGCTGCTTTAGAGGGAGAGAGCCAGGTCAGCAGAGCTGCTTTAGAGGGAGAGAACCAGATCAGCAGAGCTGCTCTAGAGCCTATGAACCAGGTCAGCTCAGCTGCTCTAGAGCCAGAGAACCAGGTCAGCAGAGCTGCTTTAGCGCCAGAGATCCAGGTCAGCAGAGCTTCTCCAGAGCCTAAGAACCAGGTCAGCATGGCTGCTCTAGAGCCAGAGAACCAGGTCAGCAGAGCTGCTTTAGCGCCAGAGAACCAGGTCAGCAGAGCTGCACTAGAGCCTAAAAACCAGTTCAGCAGAGCTGCTCTAGAGCCTAAGAACCAGGTCAGCAGAGTTGCTCTAGAGGCAGAGAACCAGGTCAGCAGAGCTGCTTTAGAGTGAGAGAACCAGGTCAGCAGAGCTGCTCTAGAGCCAGAGGACCAGGTCAGCCTAGCTGCTGTAGAGCCAGAGAACCAGGTCAGCAGAGCTGCACTAGAGCCTAAGAACAAGGTCAGCAGAGCTGCTCTAGAGCCAGAGAAAACAGGTCAGCAGAGCTGCTTTAGAGGGAGAGAACCAGGTCAGCAGAGCTGCTTTAGAGGGAGAGAACCAGGTCGGCAAAGCTGCTCTAGAGCCAATGAACCAGGTCAGCAGAGCTTCTTTAGCGCCAGAGAACCAGGTCAGAAGAGCTGCTTTAGAGGGAGAGAACCAGGTCAGCAGAGCTGCTTTAGCGCCAGAGAACCAGGTTAGCAGAGCTGCTTTAGAGCCAGAGAACCAGGTCAGCAGAGCTGCACTAGAGCCTAAGAACTAGGTCAACAGAGCTGCTCTAGAGCCAGAGAACCAGGTCAGCAGAGCTGCTGTAGAGCAAGAGAAACCAGGTCAGCAGAGCTGCTTTAGAGGGAGAGAACCAGGTCAGCAGAGCTGCTTTAGCACCAGAGATCCAGGTCAGCAGAGCTAATCCAGAGCCTAAGAACCAGGTCAGCACAGCTGCTCTAGAGCCAGAGAACCAGGTCAGCAGAGCTGCTTTAGAGCCAGAGAACCAGGGCAGCAGAGCTGCTTTAGAGCCAGAGAACCAGGTCTGCAGAGCTGCACTAGAGCCTAAGAACGAGTTCAGCAGAGCTGCTCTAGAGGCTAAGAACCAAGTCAGCAGAGCTGCTCTAGAGGCAGAGAACCAGGTCAGCAGAGCTGCTTTAGAGGGAGAGAACTAGGTCAGCAGAGCTGCTCTAGAGCCAGAGGACCAGGTCAGCCTAGCTGCTGTAGAGCCAGAGAACCAGGTCAGCAGAGCTGCACTAGACCCTAAGAACAAGGTCAGCAGAGCTGCTCTAGAGCCAGAGAAGCAGGTCAGCAGAGCTGCTTTAGAGGGAGAGAACCAGGTCAGCAGAGCTGCTCTAGAGCCTAAGAACCAGGTCAGCACAGCTGCTCTAGAGCCAGAGAACCAGGTTAGCAGAGCTGCTTTAGAGTCAGAGAACCAGGTCAGTAGAGCTGCTTAAGAGCCAGAGAACCAGGTCAGCAGACCTGCACTAGAGCCTAAGAAAAAGGTCAGCAGAGCTGCTCTAGAGCCAGAGAAACCAGGTCAGCAGAGCTGCTTTATAGCCCAAGAATCAGGTCAGCAGAGCTGCTCTAGAGCCTAATAACCAGGTCAGCGGGGCTGCTCTAGAGCCAGATAACCAGGTCAGCAGAGCTGCTGTAGAGCCAGAGAAACCTGATCAGCAGAGCTGCTTTAGAGGGAGAGAGCCATGTCAGCAGAGCTGCTCTTGAGCCTAAGAACCAGGTCAGCAGAGCTGCTCTAGAGCCTAAGAACCAGGTCAGCATGGCTGCTCTAGAGCCAGAGAACCAGGTCAGCAGAGCTGCTTTAGCACCAGAGAACCAGGTCAGCAGAGCTGCTTTAGAGCCAGAGAACCAGGTCAGCAGAGCTGCACTAGAGCCTAAGAACCACTTCAGCAGAGCTGCTCTAGAGCCTAAGAACCAGGTCAGCAGAGTTGATCTAGAGGCAGAGAACCAGGTCAGCAGAGCTGCTTTCGAGGGAGAGAACCAGGTCAGCAGAGCTGCTCTAGAGCCAGCAGACCAGGTCAGCCTAGCTGCTGTACAGCCAGAGAACCAGGTCAGCAGACCTGCACTAGAGCCTAACAACAAGGTCAGCAGAGCTGCTCTAGAGCCAGAGAAACCCTGTCAGCAGAGCTGCTTTAGAGCCCAAGAATCAGGTCAGCAGAGCTGCTCTAGAGCCTAATAACCAGGTCAGCAGAGCTGCTCTAGAGCCAGATTACCAGGTCAGCCTAGCTGCTGTAGAGCCAGAGAACCAGGTCAGCAGAGCTGCAGTAGAGCCTAACAACAAGGTCAGCAGAGCTGCTCTAGAGCCAGAGAAACCATGCCATCAGAGCTGCTTTAGAGCCCAAGAATCAGGTCAGCAGAGCTGCTCTAGAGCCTAATAACCAGGTCAGCAGAGCTGCTCTAGAGCCAGATAACCAGGTCAGCAGAGCTGCTGTAGAGCCAGAGAAACCTGATCAGCAGAGCTGCTTTAGAGGGAGAGAGCCAGGTCAGCAGAGCTGCTTTAGAGGGAGAGAACCAGATCAGCAGAGCTGCTCTAGAGCCTATGAACCAGGTCAGCTCAGCTGCTCTAGAGCCAGAGAACCAGGTCAGCAGAGCTGCTTTAGCGCCAGAGATCCAGGTCAGCAGAGCTTCTCCAGAGCCTAAGAACCAGGTCAGCATGGCTGCTCTAGAGCCAGAGAACCAGGTCAGCAGAGCTGCTTTAGCGCCAGAGAACCAGGTCAGCAGAGCTGCACTAGAGCCTAAAAACCAGTTCAGCAGAGCTGCTCTAGAGCCTAAGAACCAGGTCAGCAGAGTTGCTCTAGAGGCAGAGAACCAGGTCAGCAGAGCTGCTTTAGAGTGAGAGAACCAGGTCAGCAGAGCTGCTCTAGAGCCAGAGGACCAGGTCAGCCTAGCTGCTGTAGAGCCAGAGAACCAGGTCAGCAGAGCTGCACTAGAGCCTAAGAACAAGGTCAGCAGAGCTGCTCTAGAGCCAGAGAAAACAGGTCAGCAGAGCTGCTTTAGAGGGAGAGAACCAGGTCAGCAGAGCTGCTTTAGAGGGAGAGAACCAGGTCGGCAAAGCTGCTCTAGAGCCAATGAACCAGGTCAGCAGAGCTTCTTTAGCGCCAGAGAACCAGGTCAGAAGAGCTGCTTTAGAGGGAGAGAACCAGGTCAGCAGAGCTGCTTTAGCGCCAGAGAACCAGGTTAGCAGAGCTGCTTTAGAGCCAGAGAACCAGGTCAGCAGAGCTGCACTAGAGCCTAAGAACTAGGTCAACAGAGCTGCTCTAGAGCCAGAGAACCAGGTCAGCAGAGCTGCTGTAGAGCAAGAGAAACCAGGTCAGCAGAGCTGCTTTAGAGGGAGAGAACCAGGTCAGCAGAGCTGCTTTAGCACCAGAGATCCAGGTCAGCAGAGCTAATCCAGAGCCTAAGAACCAGGTCAGCACAGCTGCTCTAGAGCCAGAGAACCAGGTCAGCAGAGCTGCTTTAGAGCCAGAGAACCAGGGCAGCAGAGCTGCTTTAGAGCCAGAGAACCAGGTCTGCAGAGCTGCACTAGAGCCTAAGAACGAGTTCAGCAGAGCTGCTCTAGAGGCTAAGAACCAGGTCAGCAGAGCTGCTCTAGAGGCAGAGAACCAGGTCAGCAGAGCTGCTTTAGAGGGAGAGAACTAGGTCAGCAGAGCTGCTCTAGAGCCAGAGGACCAGGTCAGCCTAGCTGCTGTAGAGCCAGAGAACCAGGTCAGCAGAGCTGCACTAGACCCTAAGAACAAGGTCAGCAGAGCTGCTCTAGAGCCAGAGAAGCAGGTCAGCAGAGCTGCTTAAGAGGGAGAGAACCAGGTCAGCAGAGCTGCTCTAGAGCCTAAGAACCAGGTCAGCACAGCTGCTCTAGAGCCAGAGAACCAGGTTAGCAGAGCTGCTTTAGAGTCAGAGAACCAGGTCAGTAGAGCTGCTTAAGAGCCAGAGAACCAGGTCAGCAGACCTGCACTAGAGCCTAAGAAAAAGGTCAGCAGAGCTGCTCTAGAGCCAGAGAAACCAGGTCAGCAGAGCTGCTTTATAGCCCAAGAATCAGGTCAGCAGAGCTGCTCTAGAGCCTAATAACCAGGTCAGCGGGGCTGCTCTAGAGCCAGATAACCAGGTCAGCAGAGCTGCTGTAGAGCCAGAGAAACCTGATCAGCAGAGCTGCTTTAGAGGGAGAGAGCCATGTCAGCAGAGCTGCTCTTGAGCCTAAGAACCAGGTCAGCAGAGCTGCTCTAGAGCCTAAGAACCAGGTCAGCATGGCTGCTCTAGAGCCAGAGAACCAGGTCAGCAGAGCTGCTTTAGCACCAGAGAACCAGGTCAGCAGAGCTGCTTTAGAGCCAGAGAACCAGGTCAGCAGAGCTGCACTAGAGCCTAAGAACCACTTCAGCAGAGCTGCTCTAGAGCCTAAGAACCAGGTCAGCAGAGTTGATCTAGAGGCAGAGAACCAGGTCAGCAGAGCTGCTTTCGAGGGAGAGAACCAGGTCAGCAGAGCTGCTCTAGAGCCAGCAGACCAGGTCAGCCTAGCTGCTGTACAGCCAGAGAACCAGGTCAGCAGACCTGCACTAGAGCCTAACAACAAGGTCAGCAGAGCTGCTCTAGAGCCAGAGAAACCCTGTCAGCAGAGCTGCTTTAGAGCCCAAGAATCAGGTCAGCAGAGCTGCTCTAGAGCCTAATAACCAGGTCAGCAGAGCTGCTCTAGAGCCAGATAACCAGGTCAGCCTAGCTGCTGTAGAGCCAGAGAACCAGGTCAGCAGAGCTGCACTAGAGCCTAACAACAAGGTCAGCAGAGCTGCTCTAGAGCCAGAGAAACCATGTCATCAGAGCTGCTTTAGAGCCCAAGAATCAGGTCAGCAGATCTGCTCTCGAGCCTTATAACCAGGTCAGCAGAGCTGCTCTAGAGCCAGATAACCAGGTCAGCAGAGCTGCTGTAGAGCCAGAGAAACCTGATCAGCAGAGCTGCTTTAGAGGGAGAGAGCCAGGTCAGCAGAGCTGCTTTAGAGGGAGAGAGCCAGGTCAGCAGAGCTGCTCTTGAGCCTAAGAACCAGATCAGCGGAGCTACTCTAGAGCCGAAGAACCAGGTCAGCTCAGCTGCTCTAGAGCCAGAGAACCAGGTCAGCAGAGCTGCTTTAGCAACAGAGATCCAGGTCAGCAGAGCTTCTCCAGAGCCTAAGTACCAGGTCAGCACAGCTGCTCTAGAGCCAGAGAACCAGGTCAGCAGAGCTGATTTAGCGCCAGAGAACCAGGTCAGCAGAGCTGCACTAGAGCCTAAAAACCAGTTCAGCAGAGCTGCTCTAGAGCCTAAGAACCAGGTCAGCAGAGTTGCTCTAGAGGCAGAGAACCAGGTCTGCAGAGCTGCTTTAGAGGGAGAGAACCAGGTCAGCAGAGCTGCTCTAGAGCCAGAGGACCAGGTCAGCCTAGCTGCTGTAGAGCGAGAGAACCAGGTCAGCAGAGCTGCACTAGAGCCTAAGAACAAGGTCAGCAGAGCTGCTCTAGAGCCAGAGAAACCAGGTCAGCAGAGCTGCTTTAGAGGGAGAGAACCAGGTCAGCAGAGCTGCTTTAGAGGGAGAGAACCAGGTCGGCAAAGCTGCTCTAGAGCCAATGAACCAGGTCAGCAGAGCTTCTTTGGCGCCAGAGAACCATGTCAGAAGAGCTGCTTTAGAGGGAGAGAACCAGGTCAGCAGAGCTGCTTTAGCGCCAGACAACCAGGTTAGCAGAGCTGCTTTAGAGCCAGAGAACCAGGTCAGCAGAGATGCACTAGAGCCTAAGAACTAGGTCAACAGAGCTGCTCTAGAGCCAGAGAACAAGGTCAGCAGAGCTGCTGTAGAGCTAGAGAAACCAGGTCAGCAGAGCTGCTTTGGAGGGAGAGAACCAGGTCAGCAGAGCTGCTTTAGCACCAGAGATCCAGGTCAGCAGAGCTAATCCAGAGCCTAAGAACCAGGTCAGCACAGCTGCTCTAGAGCCAGAGAACCAGGTCAGCAGAGCTGCTTTAGAGCCAGAGAACCAGGTCAGCAGAGCTGCTTTAGAGCCAGAGAACCAGGTCAGCAGAGTTGCACTAGAGCCTAAGAACCAGGTCAGCAGAGCTGCTCTAGAGCCTAATAACCAAGTCAGCAGAGCTGCTCTAGAGCCAGATAACCAGGTCAGCAGAGCTGCTGTAGAGCCAGAGAAACCAGATCAGCAGAGCTGCTTTAGAGGGAGAGAACCAGGTCAGCAGAGCTGCTCTAGAGCCTAAGAACCAGGTCAACAGAGCTGCTCTAGAGCCAGAGAACCAGGTCAGCAGAGCTGCTGTAGAGCTAGAGAACCAGGTCAGCAGAGCTGCTTTAGCACCAGAGATCCAGGCCAGCAGAGCTAATCTAGAGCCTAAGAACCAGGTCAGCACAGCTGCTCTAGAGCCAGAGAACCAGGTCAGCAGAGCTGCTTTAGAGCCAGAGAACCAGGTCAGCAGGGCTGCACTAGAGCCTAAGAACCAGGTCAGCAGAGCTGCTCTAGAGGCTAAGAACCAGGTCAGCAGAGCTGCCCTAGAGGCAGAGAACCAGGTCAGCAGAGCTGCTTTAGAGGGAGAGAACCAGGTCAGCAGAGCTGCTCTAGAGCCAGAGGACCAGGTCAGCCTAGCTGCTGTAGAGCCAGAGAACCAGGTCAGCAGAGCTCCACTAGAGCCTAAGAACCAGGTCAGCACAGCTGCTCTAGAGCCAGAGAAGCAGGTCAGCAGAGCTGCTTTAGAGGGAGAGAACCAGGTCAGCAGAGCTGCTCTAGAGCCTAAGAACCAGGTCAGCACAGCTGCTCTAGAGCCAGAGAACCAGGTCAGCAGTGCTGCTTTAGAGCCTAAGAACCAGGTCAGCAAAGCTGCTTGAGAGGGAGAGAACCAGGTCAGCAGAGCTGCTTTAGAACCAGAGAACCAGGTCAGCAGAGCTGCTCTAGAGCCCATGAACCAGGTCAGCAGAGCTGCTCCAGGCCCAGAGAACCAGGTCAGCACAGCTGCTGTAGAGCCAGAGAAACCTGGTCAGCAGACCTGCATTAGAGCCTAAGAAACAGGCAAGAATAGCTGCTCTAGAGCCAGAGAACCAGGTCAGCAGAGCTGCTTTAGAGCCAGAGAACCAGGTCAGCAGAGCTGCTCTAGAGCCTAAGAATCAGGTCAGCAGAGCTGCTCTAGAGCCTAATAACCAGGTCAGCAGAGCTGCTCTAGAGCCAGATAACCAGGTCAGCAGAGTTGCTGTATAGCCAGAGAAACCAGATCAGCAGAGCTGCTTTAGAAGGAGAGAACCAGGTCAGCAGAGCTGCTCTAGAGCCTAAGAACCAGGTCAGCAGAGCTGCTCTAGAGCCAGAAAACCAGGTCAGCAGAGCTGCTGTAGAGCTAGAGAAACCAGGTCAGCAGAGCTGCTTTAGAGGGAGAGAACCAGGTCAGCAGAGCTGCTCAAGAGCCTAAGAACCAGGTCAGCACAGCTGCTCTAGAGCCAGAGAACCAGGTCAGCAGAGCTGCTTTAGCGCCAGAGATCCAGGTCAGCGGAGCTAATACAGAGCCTAAGAACCAGGTCAGCACAGCTGCTCTAGAGCCAGAGAACCAGGTCAGCAGAGCTGCTTTAGCGCCAGAGAACCAGGTCAGCAGAGCTGCTTTAGAGCCAGAGAACCAGGTCAATAGAGCTGCTTTAGAGGGAGAGAACCAGGTCAGCAGAGCTGCTCTAGAGCCAGAGGACCAGGTCAGCCTAGCTGCTGTAGAGCCAGAGAACCAGGTCAGCAAAGCTGCACTAGAGCCTAAGAACAAGGTCAGCAGAGCTGCTCTAGAGCCAGAGAAGCAGGTCAGCAGAGCTGCTTTAGAGGGAGAGAACCAGGTCATCAGAGCTGCTCTAGAGCCTAAGAACCAGGTCAGCACAGCTGCTCTAGAGCCAGAGAACCAGGTCAGCAGAGCTGCTTTAGAGTCAGAGAATCAGGTCAGTAGAGCTGCTTAAGAGCCAGAGAACCAGGTCAGCAGACCTGCACTAGAGCCTAAGAACAAGGTCAGCAGAGCTGCTCTAGAGCCAGAGAAACCAGGTCAGCAGAGCTGCTTTAGAGCCCAAGAATCAGGTCAGCAGAGCTGCTCTAGAGCCTAATAACCAGGTCAATAGAGCTGCTCTAGAGCCAGATAACCAGGTCAGCAGAGCTGCTGTAGAGCCAGAGAAACCTGATCAGCAGAGCTGCTTTAGAGGGAGAGAGCCAGGTAAGCAGAGCTGCTCTTGAGCCTAAGAACCAGGTCAGCAGAGCTGCTCTAGAGCCTAAGAACCAGGTCAGCATGGCTGCTCTAGAGCCAGAGAACCAGGTCAGGAGAGCTGCTTTAGCACCAGAGAACCAGGTCAGCGAAGCTGCTTTAGAGCCAGAGAAACAGGTCAGCAGAGCTGCACTAGAGCCTAAGAACCAGTTCAGCAGAGATGCTCTAGAGCCTACGAACCAGGTCAGCAGAGTTGATCTAGAGGCAGAGAACCAGGTCAGCAGAGCAGCTTTAGAGGGAGAGAACCAGGTCAGCAGAGCGGCTTTAGAGGGAGAGAACCAGGTCAGCAGAGCTGCTCTAGAGCCAGAGGACCAGGTCAGCCTAGCTGCAGTAGAGCCAGAGAACCAGGTCAGTAGAGCTGCACTAGAGCCTAAGAACAAGGTCAGCAGAGCTGCTCTAGAGCCAGAGAAACCAGGTCAGCAGAGCTGCTTTAGAGGGAGATAACCAGGTCAGCAGAGCTGCTTTAGAGGGAGAGAACCAGGTCAGCAGAGCTGCACTAGAGCCTAAGAACAAGGTCAGCAGAGCTGCTCTAGAGCCAGAGAAACCAGGTCAGCAGAGCTGCTTTAGAGACAGAGAACCAGGTCAGCAGAGCTGCTTTAAAGCCAGAGAACCAGGTCAGCAGAGCTGCTCTAGAGCCTAAGAACCAGGTCGGCAGAGCTGCTCTAGAGTCACAGAAACCAGGTCAGCAGAGCTGCTTTAGAGGGAGAGAACCAGGTCGGCAGAGCTGCTCTAGAGCCAATGAACCAGGTCAGCAGAGCTTCTTTAGCGCCAGAGAACCAGGTCAGAAGAGCTGCTTTAGAGGGAGAGAAGCAGGTCAGCAGAGCTGCTTTAGCGCCAGAGAACCAGGTCAGCAAAGCTGCTTTAGAGCCAGAGAACCAGGTCAGCAGAGCTGCACTAGAGCCTAGGAACCAGGTCAGCAGAGCTGCTCCAGGCCCAGAGAACCAGGTCAGCAGAGCTGCTCTAGAGGCTAAGAACCAGGTCAGCAGAGCTGCTTTAGAGGGAGAGAACCAGGTCAGCAGAGCTGCTCTAGAGCCAGAGGACCAGGTCAGCCTAGCTGCTGTAGAGCCAGAGAAGCAGGTCAGCAGAGCTGCTTTAGAGGGAGAGAACCAGGTGAGCAGAGCTGCTCTAGAGCCTAAGAACCAGGTCAGCACAGCTGCTCTAGAGCCAGAGAACCAGGTCATCAGAGCTGCTTTAGAGTCAGAGAACCAGGTCAGTAGAGCTGCTTAAGAGCCAGAGAACCAGGTCAGCAGAGCTGCTCTAGAGCCTAAGAACCAGGTCAGCAGAGCTGCTCTAGAGGCAGAGAAACCAGGTCAGCAAAGCTGCTTGAGAGAGAGAGAACCAGGTCAGCAGAGCTGCTTTAGAGCCAGAGAACCAGGTCAGCAGAGCTGCTCTAGAGCCTATGATCCAGGTCAGCAGAGCTGCCCCAGGCCCAGAGAACCAGGTCAGCAGAGCTGCTCTAGAGCCAGAGAACCAGGTCAGCAGACCTGCTTTAGAGCCAGAGAACCAGGTCAGCAGAGCTGCTCTAGATCCTAAGAATCAGGTCAGCAGAACTGCTCTAGAGCCTAATAACCAGGTCAGCAGAGCTGCTCTAGAGCCAGATAACCAGGTCAGCAGAGCTGCTGTAGAGCCAGAGAAACCAGATCAGCAGAGCTGCTTTAGAGGGAGAGAACCAGGTCAGCAGAGCTGCTCTAGAGCCTAAGAACTAGGTCAGCAGAGCTGCTCTAGGGACAGAGAACCCGGTCAGCAGAGCTGCTGTAGAGCTAGAGAAACCAGGTCAGCAGAGCTGCTTTAGAGGGAGAGAACCAGGTCCGCAGAGCTGCTCCAGAGCCTAAGAACCAGGTCAGCACAGCTGCTCAAGAGCCAGAGAACCAGGTCAGCAGAGCTGCTTTAGCGCCAGAGATCCAGCTCAGCAGAGCTAATCCAGAGCCTAAGAACCAGGTCAGCACAGCTGCTCTAGAGCCAGAGAACCAGGTCAGCAGAGCTGCTTTAGCGCCAGAGAACCAGGTCAGCAGAGCTGCTTTAGAGCCAGAGAACCAGGTCAGCAGAGCTGCACTAGAGCCTAAGAACCAAGTCAGCAGAGCTGCTCTAGAGGCTAAGAACCAGGTCAGCAGAGCTGCTCTAGAGGCAGAGAACCAGGTCAGCAGAGCTGCTTTAGAGGGAGAGAACCAGGTCAGCAGAGCTGCTCTAGAGCCAGAGCACCAGGTCAGCCTAGCTGCTGTAGAGCCAGAGAACCAGGTCAGCAGAGCTGCACTAGAGCCTAAGAACAAGGTCAGCAGAGCTGCTCTAGAGCCAGAGAAGCAGGTCAGCAGAGCTGCTTTAGAGGGAGAGAACCAGGTCAGCAGAGCTGCTCTAGAGCCAGAGAGGCAGGTCAGCAGAGCTGCTTTAGAGGGAGAGAACCAGGTCAGCAGAGTTGCTTTAGAGTCAGAGAACCAGGTCAGTAGAGCTGCTTAAGAGCCAGAGAACCAGGTCAGCAGAGCTGCTCTTGAGCCTAAGAACCAGGTCAGCAAAGCTGCTTGAGAGGGAGAGAACCAGGTCAGCAGAGCTGCTTTAGAGCCAGAGAACCAGGTCAGCAGAGCTGCTCTGGAGCCTATGAACCAGGTCAGCAGAGCTGCTCCAGACCCAGAGAACCAGGTCAGCAGAGCTGCTGTAGAGCCAGAGATCCAGGTCGGCAGAGCTAATCCAGAGCCTAAGAACCAGGTCAGCACAGCTGCTCTAGAGCTAGAGAACCAGATGGTCAGCAGAGTTGCTTTAGCGCCAGAGAACCAGGTCAGCAGAGCTGCACTAGAGCCTAAGAACCAGGTCAGCAGAGCTGCTCTAGAGGCTAAGAACCAGGTCAGCAGAGCTGCTCTAGAGGCAGAGAACCAGGTCAGGAGAGCTGCTTTAGCGGGAGAGAACCAGGTCAGCAGAGCTGCTCTAGAGCCAGAGGATCAGGTCAGTCTAGCTGCTGTAGAGCCAGAGAACCAGGTCAGCAGAGCTGCACTAGAGCCTAAGAACAAGGTCATCAGAGCTGCTCTAGAGCCAGAGAAGCAGGTCAGCAGAGCTGTTTTAGAGGGAGAGAACCAGGTCAGCAGAGCTGCTCTAGAGCCTAAGAACCAGGTCAGCACAGCTGCTCTAGAGCCAGAGAACCAGGTCAGCAGAGTTGCTTTAGAGTCAGAAAACCAGGTCAGCAGAGCTGCTTAAGAGCCAGAGAACCAGGTCATCAGAGCTGCTCTAGAGCATATGAACCAGGTCAGGAGAGCTGCTCCAGGCCCAGAGAACCAGGTCAGCAGAGCTGCTGTAGAGCCAGAGAAACCTGGTCAGCAGATCTGCATTAGAGTCTAAGAAGCAGGCAAGCATAGCTTCTCTAGAGCCAGAGAACCAGGTCAGCAGAGCTGCTCTAGAGCCTAAGAATCAGGTCAGCAGAGCTGCTGTAGAGCCTAAGAATCAGGTCAGCAGAGCTGCTCTAGAGCCTAATAACTAGGTCAGTAGAGCTGCTCTAGAGCCAGATAACCAGGTCAGCAGAGCTGCTGTAGAGCCAGAGAAACCAGATCAGCAGAGCTGCTCTAGAGCCTATGAACCAGGTCAGCAGAGCTGCTCCAGGCCCAGAGAACCAGGTCAGTAGAGCTGCTGTAGAGCCAGAGAAACCTGGTCAGCAGATCTGCATTAGAGCCTAAGAATCAGGTCAGCAGAGCTGCTCTAGAGCCTAATAACCAGGTCAGCAGAGCTGCTCTAGAGCCATATAACCAGGTCAGCAGAGCTGCTGTAGAGCCAGAGAAACCAGATCAGCAGAGCTGCTTTAGAGGGAGAGAACCAGGTCAGCAGAGCTGCTCTAGAGCCTAAGAACCAGGTCAACAGAGCTGCTCTAGAGCCAGAGAACCAGGTCAGCAGAGCTGCTGTAGAGCTAGAGAAACCAGGTCAGCATAGCTGCTTTAGAGGGAGAGAACCAGGTCAGCAGAGCTGCTCCAGAGCCTAAGAACCAGGTCAACACAGCTGCTCTAGAGCCAGAGAACCAGGTCAGCAGAGCTGCTTTAGCACCAGAGATCCAGGTCAGCAGAGCTAATCCAGAGCCTACGAACCAGGTCAGCACAGCTGCTCTAGAGCCAGAGAACCAGGTCAGCAGAGCTGCTTTAGCGCCAGAGAACCAGGTCAGCAGAGCTGCTTTAGAGCCAGAGAACCAGGTCAGCAGAGCTGCACTAGAGCCTAAGAACCAAGTCAGCAGAGCTGCTCTAGAGGCTAAGAACCAGGTCAGCAGAGGTGCTCTAGAGGCAGAGAACCAGGTCAGCAGAGCTGCTTTAGAGGGAGAGAACCAGGTCAGCAGAGCTGCTCTAGAGCCAGAGCACCAGGTCAGCCTAGCTGCTGTAGAGCCAGAGAACCAGGTCAGCAGAGCTGCACTAGAGCATAAGAACAAGGTCAGCAGAGCTGCTCCAGAGCTAGAGAAGCAGGTCAGCAGAGCTGCTTTAGAGGGAGAGAACCAGGTCAGCAGAGCTGCTCTAGAGCCTAAGAACCAGGTCAGCACCGCTGCTCTTGAGCCAGAGAACCAGGTCAGCAGAGCTGCTTTAGAGTCAGAGAACCAGGTCAGTAGAGCTGCTTAAGAGCCAGAGAACCAGGTCAGCAGAGCTGCTCTTGAGCCTAAGAACCAGGTCAGCAAAGCTGCTTGAGAGGGAGAGAACCAGGTCAGCAGAGCTGCTTTAGAGCCAGAGAACCAGGTCAGCAGAGCTGCTCTGGAGCCTATGAACCAGGTCAGCAGAGCTGCTCCAGACCCAGAGAACCAGGTCAGCAGAGCTGCTGTAGAGCCAGAGAAAACTGGTCAGCAGATCTGCATTAGAGCCTAAGAAGCAGGCAAGAATAAGTGCTCTAGAGCCAGAGAACCAGGTCAGCAGAGCTGCTCTAGAGCCTAAGAATCAGGTCAGCAGAGCTGCTGTAGAGCCTAATACCCAGGCCAGCAGAGCTGCTCTAGAGCCAGATAACCAGGTCAGCAGAGCTGCAGTAGAGCCAGAGAAACCAGATCAGCAGAGCTGCTTTAGAGGGAGAGAACCAGGTCAGAAGAGCTGCTCAGAGCCTAAGAACCAGGTCAGCAGAGCTGCTCTAGAGCCAGAGAACCAGGTCAGCAGAGCTGCTGTAGAGCTGGAGAAACAAGGTCAGCAGAGCTGCTATAGAGGGAGAGAACCAGGTCAGCAGAGCTGCTCCAGAGCCTAAGAACCAGGTCAACACAGCTGCTCTAGAGCCAGAGAACCAGATGGTCAGCAGAGCTGCTTTAGCGCCAGAGATCCAGGTCAGCAGAGCTTCTCCAGAGCCTAAGAACCAGGTCAGCATGGCTGCTCTAGAGCCAGAGAACCAGGTCAGCAGAGCTGCACTAGAGCCTAAAAACCAGTTCAGCAGAGCTGCTCTAGAGCCTAAGAACCAGGTCAGCAGAGTTGCTCTAGAGGCAGAGAACCAGGTCAGCAGAGCTGCTTTAGAGGGAGAGAACCAGGTCAGCAGAGCTGCTCTAGAGCCAGAGGACCAGGTCAGCCTAGCTGCTGTAGAGCCAGAGAACCAGGTCAGCAGAGCTGCACTAGAGCCTAAGAACAAGGTCAGCAGAGCTGCTCTAGAGCCAAAGAAACCAGGTCAGCAGAGCTGCTTTAGAGGGAGAGAACTAGGTCAGCAGAGCTGCTTTAGAGGGAGAGAACCAGTTCGGCAGAGCTGCTCTAGAGCCAATGAACCAGGTCAGCAGAGCTTCTTTAGCGCCAGAGAACCAGGTCAGAAGAGCTGCTTTAGAGGGAGAGAACCAGGTCAGCAGAGCTGCTTTAGTGCCAGACAACCAGGTTAGCAGAGCTGCTTTAGAGCCAGAGAACCAGGTCAGCAGAGCTGCACTAGAGCCTAAGAACTAGGTCAACAGAGCTGCTCTAGAGCCAGAGAACCAGGTCAGCAGAGCTGCTGTAGAGCTAGAGAAACCAGGTCAGCAGAGCTGCTTTGGAGGGAGAGAACCAGGTCAGCAGAGCTGCTCTAGAGCCAGAGAACCAGGTCAGCAGAGCTGCTTTAGAGCCAGAGAACCAGGTCAGCAGAGCTGCTTTAGAGCCAGAGAACCAGGTCAGCAGAGTTGCACTAGAGCCTAAGAACCAGGTCAGCAGAGCTGCTGTAGAGCCTAATAACCAGGTCAGCAGAGCTGCTTTAGAGGGAGAGAACCAGGTCAGCAGAGCTGCTCTAGAGCCTAAGAACCAGGTCAACAGAGCTGCTCTATAGCCAGAGAACCAGGTCAGCAGAGCTGCTGTAGAGCTAGAGAACCAGGTCAGCAGAGTTGCTTTAGCACCAGAGATCCAGGCCAGCGGAGCTAATCTAGAGCCTAAGAATCAGGTCAGCACAGCTGCTCTAGAGCCAGAGAACCAGGTCAGCAGAGCTGCTTTAGCACCAGAGATCCAGGTCAGCAGAGCTAATCTAGAGCCTAAGAACCAGGTCAGCACAGCTGCTCTAGAGCCAGAGAACCAGGTCAGCAGAGCTGCTTTAGCGCCAGAGAACCAGGTCAGCAGAGCTGCTTTAGAGCCAGAGAACCAGGTCAGCAGGGCTGCACTAGAGCCTAAGAACCAGGTCAGCAGAGCTGCTCTAGAGGCTAAGAACCAGGTCAGCAGAGCTGCCCTAGAGGCAGAGAACCAGGTCAGCAGAGCTGCTTTAGAGGGAGAGAACCAGGTCAGCAGAGCTGCTCTAGAGCCAGAGGACCAGGTCAGCCTAGCTGCTGTAGAGCCAGAGAACCAGGTCAGCAGAGCTCCACTAGAGCCTAAGAACAAGGTCAGCACAGCTGCTCTAGAGCCAGAGAAGCAGGTCAGCAGAGCTGCTTTAGAGGGAGAGAACCAGGTCAGCAGAGCTGCTTTAGAGCCTAAGAACCAGGTCAGCACAGCTGCTCTAGAGCCAGAGAACCAGGTCAGCAGTGCTGCTTTAGAGCCTAAGAACCAGGTCAGCAAAGCTGCTTGAGAGGGAGAGAACCAGGTCAGCAGAGCTGCTTTAGAACCAGAGAACTAGGTCAGCAGAGCTGCTCTAGAGCCCATGAATCAGGTCAGCAGAGCTGCTCCAGGCCCAGAGAACCAGGTCAGCACAGCTACTGTAGAGCCAGAGAAACCTGGTCAGCAGACCTGCATTAGAGCCTAAGAAACAGGCAAGAATAGCTGCTCTAGAGCCAGAGAACCAGGTCAGCAGAGCTGCTTTAGAGCCAGAGAACCAGGTCAGCAGAGCTGCTCTAGAGCCTAAGAATCAGGTCAGCACAGCTGCTCTAGAGCCAGAGAACCAGGTCAGCAGAATTGCTTTAGAGTCAGAGAACCAGGTCAGCAGAGCTGCTTAAGAGCCTAAGAACCAGGTCAGCAGAGCTGCTCTAGAGCCTAAGAACCAGGTCAGCAGAGCTGCTCTGGAGGCAGACAAACCAGGTCAGCAAAGCTGCTTGAGAGGGGGAGAACCAGGTCAGCAGAGCTGCTTTAGAGCCAGAGAACCAGGTCATCAGAGCTGCTCTAGAGCCTATGAACCAGGTCAGGAGAGCTGCTGCAGGCCCACAGAACCAGGTCAGCATAGCTGCTGTAGAGCCAGAGAAACCTGGTCAGCATATCTGCATTAGAGCCTAAGAAGCAGGCAAGCATAGCTGCTCTAGAGCCAGAGAACCAGGTCAGCAGAGCTGCTTTAGAGCCAGAGAACCAAGTCAGCAGAGCTGCTCTAGAGCCTAAGGATCAGGTCAGCAGAGCTGCTCTAGAGCCTAATAACCAGGTCAGCAGAGCTGCTCTAGAGCTAGATAACCAGGTCAGCAGAGCTGCTCTAGAGCCAGAGGACCAGGTCAGCCTAGCTGCTGTAGAGCCAGAGAACCAGGTCAGCAGAGCTGCACTAGAGCCTAAGAACAGGGACAGCAGAGCTGCTCTAGAGCCAGAGAAGCAGGTCAGTAGAGCTGTTTTAGAGGGAGAGAACCAGGTCAGCAGAGTTGCTCTAGAGCCTAAGAACCAGGTCAGCACAGCTGCTTTAGAGTCAGAGAACCAGGTCAGCAGAGCTGCTTAAGAGCCTAAGAACCAGGTCAGCAGAGCTGCTTTAGAGGGAGAGAACCAGGTCAGCAGAGCTGCTCTAGAGCCTAAGAACCAGGTCAGCACAGCTGCTCTAGAGCCAGAGAACCAGGTCAGCAGAGCTGCTTTAGCACCAGAGATCCAGGTCAGCAGAGCTAATCCAGAGCCTACGAACCAGGTCAGCACAGCTGCTCTAGAGCCAGAGAACCAGGTCAGCAGAGCTGCTTTAGCGCCAGAGAACCAGGTCAGCAGAGCTGCTTTAGAGCCAGAGAACCAGGTCAGCAGAGCTGCACTAGAGCCTAAGAACCAAGGCAGCAGAGCTGCTCTAGAGGCTAAGAACCAGGTCAGCAGAGGTGCTCTAGAGGCAGAGAACCAGGTCAGCAGAGCTGCTTTAGAGGGAGAGAACCAGGTCAGCAGAGCTGCTCTAGAGCCAGAGCACCAGGTCAGCCTAGCTGCTGTAGAGCCAGAGAACCAGGTCAGCAGAGCTGCACTAGAGCATAAGAACAAGGTCAGCAGAGCTGCTCCAGAGCTAGAGAAGCAGGTCAGCAGAGCTGCTTAGAGGGAGAGAACCAGGTCAGCAGAGCTGCTCTAGAGCCTAAGAACCAGGTCAGCACCGCTGCTCTTGAGCCAGAGAACCAGGTCAGCAGAGCTGCTTTAGAGTCAGAGAACCAGGTCAGTAGAGCTGCTTAAGAGCCAGAGAACCAGGTCAGAAGAGCTGCTCTTGAGCCTAAGAACCAGTCAGCAAAGCTGCTTGAGAGGAGAGAACCAGGTCAGCAGAGCTGCTTTAGAGCCAGAGAACCAGGTCAGCAGAGCTGCTCTGGAGCCTATGAACCAGGTCAGCAGAGCTGCTCCAGACCCAGAGAACCAGGTCAGCAGAGCTGCTGTAGAGCCAGAGAAAACTGGTCAGCAGATCTGCATTAGAGCCTAAGAAGCAGGCAAGAATAAGTGCTCTAGAGCCAGAGAACCAGGTCAGCAGAGCTGCTCTAGAGCCTAAGAATCAGGTCAGCAGAGCTGCTGTAGAGCCTAATACCCAGGCCAGCAGAGCTGCTCTAGAGCCAGATAACCAGGTCAGCAGAGCTGCAGTAGAGCCAGAGAAACCAGATCAGCAGAGCTGCTTTAGAGGGAGAGAACCAGGTCAGAAGAGCTGCTCAGAGCCTAAGAACCAGGTCAGCAGAGCTGCTCTAGAGCCAGAGAACCAGGTCAGCAGAGCTGCTGTAGAGCTAGAGAAACAAGGTCAGCAGAGCTGCTATAGAGGGAGAGAACCAGGTCAGCAGAGTTGCTCAAGAGCCTAAGAACCAGGTCAACACAGCTGCTCTAGAGCCAGAGAACCAGATGGTCAGCAGAGCTGCTTTAGCGCCAGAGATCCAGGTCAGCAGAGCTTCTCCAGAGCCTAAGAACCAGGTCAGCATGGCTGCTCTAGAGCCAGAGAACCAGGTCAGCAGAGCTGCACTAGAGCCTA